>NC_037347.1:11250000-12500000 GCF_002263795.3 Bos taurus
TTTCCCTCTTTGATTCTCTGGGAGTGTTTCTTTAGCTGTATAGGCCAGCTTGTCTGTTATGCAATTCCTTCTAAGTGTTAAGGTTGGAAGTCTGGGAACTACATTTCCCAGCATCCCTTGCCAAAAGAGATTTTAGTCTGATGCTGACAACCAGAGGCAATTGCACGGGACTTGGAAGAGGGAGGAGAGGTAGAAGTTATGCTGTTGCTCCTCTGTCAGAAGTGAGCAGATGTGTGGGGTTCAACAGATATCAGAGTTTGTATTAGATCCCAGACATCTCCCTTTGAATCATCCACCTCAGTGAGTGCTGGAAGCAGATGACATCATCGCCAGCCGTTTCCTGTAGTCCCTGAAGCTTCCTGTCTCTAAAGCTACCAGCAAACTTAAAAGCTGTTGCTGTCCCTGACCTGCCCTCCTCCAGACCTTCCAGGAGCTTTGTGTGCATCCAGTTCCTTGTGTTCAGTTCAGTTCAGTCGCTCAGTCGTGTCCGACTGTTTGCGATCCCATGAATCGCAGCGCGCCAGGCCTCCCTGTCCATCACCAACTCCTGGAGTTCACTCAAACTCACGTCCATCGAGTCGGTGATGCCATCCAGCCATCTCATCCTCTGTCGTCCCTGTCTCCTCCTGCCCCCAATCCCTCCCAGCGTCATGGTCTTGTGTTCCTTGTGTTAAATTCCTTCTATTGCCCAAAATACCTAAAATTGTTTCTGTTTTTCCTACTAATTCTTATGACATAAGCCTAAATTTTATTTTATAATGGAAGTCAAGAAAGTAGAATTTCTTTTTTTTTTTTTTAAAGAAAGTAGAATTTCTTTCCGCACAGTTTTCTTCTCTTCAGCTACAGATCTCTTTCATAAAACTTTGAACGCAAACACATTCGCGTCATACAGCCTGGAGGGAGATACATATAGGGGAATTGTAGAATGGAAAGAGGAAGTAACACAATGTGTAGCTGGGGTTCTGGGGCAGGGGAAACTAGCATTTTTCCTGCCAATTAATCAAAGCATGTTTGGTAGGTGGGTTCACAGTCACCAGATTTCGCAAGCAACAAGAGGTCACCTAGTTGAATTAGAACTTTAGATTAACAGTGGGGTATGAGTGTTTGAGTGTGAGTGTGTGTGTGTGTGTGTGTGAGTGTGAGTGTGTATGCTCAGTAGTGTCTGACTCTTTGAGACCCCAAGGACTGTAGCCTGCCAGGCTCCTCTGTCCATGAAATTTTCCATCCAAGAATACTGGGGCTGGTTGCCATTTCCTACTCTAGGGGACCTTCCCAACCCAGGGATCAAACCTGCTTCTCCTGTACTAGTGGGCGGTTCTTGACTGCTGAGCCACCAGGGAAACCCCAGATTAACAGTGGAGTAGGCAGAATAATGTCCCACCAAAGATGTTCCTCTCCCAGTCCCTGGAACCTGTGACTGTGTTACCTTATATGATGAAAGCACTTTCAGATGTGATTAAGCTAATGGTCCTGGAAATGGGGAGAGTCTCCTGGCTTTTGCAGCTGGATTCAATCTAATCAAGTGTGTCCTTCAAAGGAGAGAACCTTCACCAGCTGCCATCAGGGAGATATGATTAAGGAAGGTGAGTCAAAGGCTGCAACATCTCTGCCTTTCAAGATGGTGGAAGAAGGCTGGGTGTGCGGGTGACCTCAGGAGCTGGAACAGGTAAAAGAATAAGTTGTCCCCTAAAGCCTTCAGCAGGAACATAGCCCCCCTGACACCCTGATTTTAGCTCAGTGAGAGCCATATCAGTAAGATAATAAATTGGTGTCACTTAGTTTGTGATAATTTGCTAACAGCAGCAATGGAAAATTAATTTTAAAAAGATAAGTTTTTTTAGTATAAGTATGGCCATGCGATATTTAGGACACACATATCTAATACTATTTCTGTTTTGAAGTTAAAATTTAACTGTGAAACCTGTATTTTGCCTGTCAACCCTGTTGATCGGAAAGTGGGATTCCAAAACTCTTGTACATTTCTGCCTTGAATTCTACGCACTCACTATGTACCAGCCGGTTAAAGTAGGCAACTTAACTCTTCTCTTTCATTTGATCCTCACAGCTCTTTGGTGTTGGTGTTATTTGTGTTGGTATTGTTTACAGCTATTTTCCAAACAAGGCAACTGAGTTTGTGCAAAATTAAACAATTGGTTTAATGCAAATTTTAGGAGGTGGTGGGGGTAGGGGTGGGTCAGGTCAGTCCGACGCCAACGTCCATCTTGCTAAGTTAGCTCTGTCTAGTTGGCTAGGCTCGAGCTCCTTTCCTCTACTTGATCTCATTGCTGGAGCTCCCAAAGCTAGCCCCTACTGCTGCTTCCACATCCTCTCCACCCACGTCCTCCTGTAACCTGATTTATGACCCACTCCCACCTCTTCCCCACTCTGGAAACTGTTCTCAGAGGTCGGGGCCGGCCTCTAATCTGCCGTCGTTTCTTAGTCGCCCTTCTCTTCACCCTTTGTGTGTCATGTGACTCCGTACTCTCCCCATGGGGGCTTGCCTTCCCCACCTCCAACACACTAGGTTTTTATGCTGTAATATGGAGTCTCCTGCTGCCGCTCTGATGATTTCTCCCCAGGATGGCTAGTTTATGTGTCACCTCGACTAAGCGATCCCCAGAGAGCTAGGAAAACATTATTTCTAAGGGGTGTCTGTGAGGACGTTTCTGGAAGAAATTAGCATTGGAAGAAATTAGTCTAATCTAGACTGATGAAGAAGGTGGCCCTCTAACGCAGGTGGGCATGATTCAATCTGCTGAGAGCCTTGGCCCATCACGAGGCCTTCTTTCTCCCTGTTCCTGTCTCTCCCTCTTTCTGTTACCACATCACCTTCTCTGCTGTAAGCCAAGTTTCCCTCTGCTTCCTCTACAACAAGGATACTGGTGATTACATTTAGGGTCCATCTGCATAATCCAGGGTCATCTCTTCATCTCAAGATCCTAAAGCACGGTGGTAAAGTCTCTTTGGCTATATCAGGTTTTCCGGATAAGCAATGACGATCCTTGGAAGTCATCAGCCGGCCCATCACACCAGGTGATTCTAATTTGCAGTCGAGTTTGTGAACCACTCATAACTGAGCAAACTTCTTCCAGGCTCCTTTGTCCAATCCATCTTGCTCACCATCTTCCTAACACATGCCCATCTCTGTTTCACATGGCTCCTGAGGAAATGCCATCGCAGTTTACCTCTGCCTGTAGAACACATTTCAAATGCCTTAATGGAGACCACAGCCTCTTACGAGCTGACACAAAGACCCTTTACCTTACAAGATAGGTTTTACCACTCTCCCCATGAGCGTTTTGCTTCAGGTAAACTGATTTTCTCACACTGTGGCATTCCGATTGGTTATTTTGTTTGTGCTGTTTCACTAACATGTAAGGCTTTCCTCATTGTCCTGTGCTTACTCAGGTTTTACCCATGTGCCAAGCTGCATTTTTTTTTCCTCAGAAAAGTTCCTCAGATTAGGTGGCTTAAAAAACCACCTAGAGACTTGTCTCAGGGTTCGGAAGCCTAGAAGCCTAAAGTCAACGTTGTCAGTAGGGTTGTTTCCATCTGATGACTGAGAGATAAGGGTCTGTTCCAGACTGCTCTTCCTGGCTGGTAGATGGCCATTTTCTCCCTGTGTCTCTTCACATTGTCTTCTCTTTCTGCATGTCTGTCTCCAGGGGATCTTCCCAACGCTGGGATCAAACCTCCATCTCCTGTATTGGCAGGAGGATTCTTTACCACTGAGCCATCTGGGAAGCCCCTGTGTGTCTATGTACCTTCCCCATATAGAATTTGAGCTCCTTACATATGTTCATCCCATTATACTCATGATACTTTTGATATGAATTCAACACATACTTGCTGATTTAATTTCAGAAAATCTGAGAGGTTAGTTTGGGGTAAGGAGTAGGCAGAGACAAGTCCAATGATAGGATAGGAACTAATACTCAATAGTGTTGAATAAAGGATTCCTTGAATATATTTGTTGGAGAGAATCTAAGAGAATGCTTTTAGGTGGTATGGTGCTTAAAAGCTATGAGCTGACTAAAAGGAATGGAGAGGGGAGAGAGAAAGAAGGCAAGTCTCTAGATCCTCAATTCATCCAAAAACTGGGTGAGTCAAGCTTAACAGCATTTTGCATCATCAGTATCACCACCCGAGTCCTAGCTGTACCATGATAGCATGGTGCTTTGGAGGACTTATCAAGCTGACGCATGCCATCCGGGTTGGGCAGTCTGCCAGTCCTTTGCTGGAGGCCTTGCAATTCCATCTGGTGCTCTAGGATACTATTCTGCCTAGTGGGCAGAGACCCTCTGGTCACTTTCATAGAGCCCGTGTACAGATGAATGAGTGGAGGACTGTCAGGCTAACTGAAAAGGGTTGTCTGCATCAGAAGTCTTTGCCTTAGCACGAGAATCTAGGGGAATGAAACGGAGGAAGTCTGCCATGTTAACAAGGGGCCCCAGAGCATCCAAGTGTGTCATCCCTTCAGAGACGATGTCTGAGGCCCATTAAGAATGTGATGAAGCAGAGGCTGGGCTCAACCACTCTAAATAAACTCCCTTTACCTTGAAATAGCACAGAGCTTTAAAAACCTCTATCTTTCCCAGTTTATCTGGACCCCGGCTTAGTCCTTCCTGCCCCACCCTATTCTCCCCAGGGACCACGTGGCTTCCTCGCCTACTTGACACAGCTGGGCTCCACTTCCTGCTGCTTTGGTTTCAGCCTGGTTTCTTGTTATCATGCCCAGGTCACACCAGCTGTCCCTTCCTGGTGTTGACGCTGGGAGAGACCGGAGCTGTTCAGTGTCACCTGGACTCACCAGGGCTGGGGGCTTTCCATGGGCTTTTTTAGCTCCGTGCCCCTGGCCTTTTCACTGCCTGTCAATGGAGCCTGGGTGCCCAGGAATGGCTGCCACCTCGGCTGCCATTCCTGCGTGCTTACCGAGCACATGTGACAGAGCATTCTCAGGGTCTCTTCCTTTCTTGTGGCAGCTGCCACACTTGGGGAAGGAAGAGGGAGCTTCAGGCATCTGATGCCTGCCTGAGTGGGCTGCCCTTCCCTCTCCAAACTCCAAGTGTGGGGTCGGGCCGGCCCCGTGCCCTCTGGCACTCTTGGAGCAGCTGGGGGTTATTTTTGCAGCCAGGCTGGTAAGGAAACAAGAGTGCAGTTGCCCAGGGCTCTCCTCTGTGTGGGGCTGTACAGAAGGTCAGAGGTTAGGGCGGAGTAGGGCAGGTTGCGTCAGCCCCAGAGAAGGGGAGCTGGGCTGGTGTCGGCCTGGCACATGGACCTTCTCAAAGTCCCTTCTGTCTGGGCTTCTCTTTCAACCACTCAGCTTATTCCCAAGAGTCTGTGGGTCTGGATTACCTCATTTTAGCCCACCAAGCTATTCAAACAACTCTTGACATTTGACCTTCAGGCATTTATGCAAGCTGATGACCTTTCCTCACTCCATCCTGTGTGGATTCAGAATATGATTCTTCTCCCTGTTAGTGATAGAAATGATCAGCCTAGACTTAACGTGCATGCCTTAGGAATTCTATATTACTCACGGGTAGATCTCATGTCTCTTGTATGTTTACATCTTTGTGCCCTATTAGTGCTGTAAGTTGGCGACTTAGCCATTTGATCCACGCCAAATTGCATTCTGTAACTTTGGGTTTATGTGCCTGTTACAGTGAAATCCAAAATTATAAAAACTTAACAAAAGAGGTCAAGAAATAAGAGATATCTCTCAGGTGAGTGTAGACAAAAGCATTGCAGAGCTGGTAGGGTGACTGGGCTCCTGGAAGTCCTTAAACAGTTCTCTGGGCTGTTTGCTGTATGGTATGACCTCATGTTCACGGTCAAAGTGGTATCTACTACTCGGCATCAGGAGGGGTGAAGTAATGAAAGACAGGCAGAGGCCATATGTCACCCAAATCTCATGTAACTTTCCTAGAAGCTGCTCTCTGACATTTTTGCTTATCTCCCATTGCTGCTGCTCCTGCTAAGTCGCTTCAGTCGTGTCCAACTCTGTGCGACCCCATAGACAGCAGCCCACCAGGCTCCTCTGTCCCTGGGATTCTCCAGGCAAGAACACTTGAGTGGGTTGCCATTTCCTTCTCCAATGCATGAAAGTGAAAGTGAAGTCGCTCAGTCGTGTCTGACTCTTAGCAACCCCATGGACTGCAGCCTACCAGGCTCCTCCATCCATGGGATTTTCCAGGCAAGAGTACTAGAGTCAGGTGCCACATTAACTGGAGCTTAATCATGGACCACGCTTGGCTGCAAGGGAGGCTGGGTAACATCTTTATCAGGACAGTCATGTGCCTGCTACCCATCGTATTATTAAGGAGAAGGGATAGTCGAGGAAAAGGAGCTGCCTTTGCCTCAAAAAAGTCGAAAAATAGACTGGGGTGGGGGGCGGCTCTTTGTAGAATGAAGAATATATGTTTCTAAAAAGCAATCCAAATGATTTACTCCTTGAATATAAATTGTAAGGCATTTAAATAAGCATACAAACAAATTATGTAGGTCACTACGTAATATTTTAAATAGAGTTATATATTGGGAAAGTTTTAAAGCTATTTCTGTAAGTAATAATGACTTGTTCTAAAATGTTTTACCCAAGATTGCAATAATCCTCTGAACCCATTAAGTTGGCTGGTGATCTTAAGGCATCAGATGGTGAAATCTCTGGGGTCCCAGTTGCCAGATTTATTTCAACCTAGTGGTAGAAAACAAAATCCCAGGGCTACCAAGTCTGCATATTCTGTTATGGAAGAAACAGGACATTGGAGGAGACTGGTATTTAAATTACTGCAAGGTGTGGGGAAGATGTATATGTGCGTGGGGTAATTGCACAGGTGGGACATCTTTATGTGGGGGGGGGATTCATGAAGCCACAGGTGAAATAATGTACTTCATAAAGAATAATTAACACCCTTGTGGACAAGTCTATCCCTTGGATGATGATCTCTATCTAACATAACTCAAAATAATCTTTGGGTTTTAGGTTAACTTTTAAAAGGGGACATACAGTGTTCTTCCTTAATTTTGTTCTTTGCTCATTTCTGTGTAAAAGAAAGGATTTGACTTTCCCCGCCGCACCTCCCCGCCAACAAGAGATACTAAAATGACATGAGGGAACAGCCTCAGACTTGATCAGACAAAGAAACCAGAAACAAACTCAAAAATAGCCTTTGAAGGTTAGTTTTCAGATATATTAAATAAAAATGCTAGTGTTCTTAAAAAGTAATAACATTTTAAACTTTTTCGTTTGTGTTTTCTAAGGCAGAAAAATAAAAATTAGGAGCTGTTCTTAAAACTTCTTACTTTCAGTTATCAGATGTCTTTATATATCTAGTCCTTCTGAAGTCCCACTATGTGAGTAAGTCTGCAGCACCACCTTTCTAAGTTCCCAAAGTTATTCATGATGCTTTGATAAGTAATCTATTAGCAAGGCCAGGTTGTCCCAGCAAAACAGTATACTAGGAAGATGTTTTACAAATATTGAACGTGTTCTCCAAGGCATAGGTTTTCTGTGATAATTTTAGTTTTGTGTTGTCATACAAGTTACTGTAAGCAATTCTGGACATTGATTTGTTACCTTGTACCTGAGTGTTGTTACTCAGTTTCCATACGTGAACTTGCCTTTGTTTCCAAAAAGTAAACACTCAAGAAATAGCAACCTAGGAAAGCCCAGCTCAAAAAGACCTCAGTTTAACAGTGAACACCATGATTGTGCTGCTGGCCAGCGTGATGGTGGTACCCATCTTTTCATTCATGGACATGGAGTGGGTCATAAGTAGACGTATGGGAAGTTATAAAAACACTTGGAAAACTTATTACATGGAATTTAATTTTTTCCCACTGTATTTCATTTTGGCACAGTTTTTTTTTTTTTTGAGTTTTATTTGAATATAGTTCATTTATAATGCTGTTACCTTTTGCTGTACAGCAAAATAAATCATTCATGCATGCACATATATTCACTCTTCTTTGGATTATTTCCATATAGGTCATTACAGAGTATTACCTGTGGTACACAGTTTTAAATGGCTGGTCAATCTAATATACTGATGACTAAATATTTTTTAACAAAGTAAGAATAATGAGTCAAGCAATAGCTTATCAAAAACAAAAGAATCAAGTGAAAAAAGAAAGAGGCTCTAAGCACACAAATGCATCTTTCTATCCTTAAATACAATCTGGATTATTTCATTTTAGCAAAAACAAAATCACCCTTTTCTTTAAATTATTTTCACTGATTTTAAATTGATCAAGTTTTGTAACTTAACATTTCTTTGGATTTCAGTGTAGTTTTTAAGCTATCTACATATGTTCAGTACTTGTCTTTTTTCATAACTATTTCAGTAAAATGATAGAATATTTCTCAACATTAAAAATCCTGAGAATGGTTATCTTTTAAAAGAGACCACACAATAAGTCTGCAAGATGCAGAACCAGGAGGCTAATTTTTCATGTCACCCTTTGTCAACATTTGAATACCATCTCCCACCTGAACTTTCAGACCCATCTGCCTTCCTGACCCAGTCATTCAAAAGCCCCACAGTTGCATCCAACCAGTGTGAACCTCATTTCAAAGTTAAAGTTTCTGCAGAGGAGATTGATTGACTTTTAGCCTAATAACTACTAGTGAAATGTCTAAAGGTTAGTCTCATAGACAAGGTGCAAGAATTCATATTCAACACCAGAAAGCAAATATGATAAGGGATGTTGGTTGGCAGAGGGCCAATCCTGTAGGGCTTTGAGTTAATGACTTGAGTTAGAACTGTCATTGTAGGAACTGAGGTCTAAGGAGGGCTCTTTGGAAAATTTGTGACTGTCAAATTTAATGTGACCCATTATACTTCAGATTTTTGCTCAATTGCATATGTATATAGTTTTTATTATTGAACAGTCTTTAGTTCTCCTTGACTTTGGATTTGTCCCCTTCTCATTATCTGGGTACATCCACCCTTGCCTCCATTGTCCCCAGAGCTCATTGCCCCACGTGTGTCCACTCACACACACAGTCCTTGGGCAAGGAAGGGATTGATAGAGTGTAGAAAATACTCAAGAACAACAAAGTGATATACAAACTAGAAGCAAGATGAAAGTGAGAAAAATTCAGTGCATCTTGTTTTTTTAAGGTATCAAGTAGAAAAATTTTTAAGTGCTCTAATTTTAGTTTATAAATTTGTATTTGCCCATCTGAGCACAGCTGGGATAACTGAGCAGCCTTCTGTTCTTTCATCCTTACATAATACAAGGTTCAACTAACCACTGGAATGCCTGTGCTATCTCTTTTACTGGAAGAGATCTTGACTCTCACAGGTTACAGATTGCAGAGCCAGCCTGAAAGGACGTTGGTTGTTTTTTTTTTTTTTCAATCTCCTGAAATTGTTACATTCTGACACTGGGAGCTGATTTATGCCCATGCATTGGGAAGGGATACTTGGTGGACAAAGACCAATAGAATGAACAGAATTTGGCTCGTGACTTAGTACTGAGTTTTGTAGTCAGGAAAATAGAACGTTCATTTGTGTTCCTTCAAAGACATTCTCAAGATGTGTCAGCCCATAAACTTCCAAATGAGTAATTTGTAGTCTCAAAGGCCCCCTGAGGAGTGCTCTACAGAGTAACCTTCAGGGATGTCAGGCAACTTGGGGATGGGCTGGATCCTTCAGAGAGTACCTGGCTTTCTCAGAACTTTCTTAAAGCCTCTCAGACTTGGGAAAAACCTTTCTGATAAGACGGTTCTTCCATATAATTTGACTTCATCCTTTTCAATGATCTAAGGTTTAACGTTTAAGCAAAAATATGAAAAATTTGCAAATGACTTCAAGCTTCATTTTTCAGTCTGTTTAATTGGAGGCCAAATGGGAAAGTATACAAGTGAAATAGTGCATGGCTAAGGAGTTCTAACTAATATTTCCTATTATGACAATCCAATAGGTTGATCTACTTTACACTATGGAAGAGGAAAGGCCAGTCGCTAAACCTGTATAAGGATCGGCTATAAAACAAGGACGGTGCCCAGCTCAAAATGGCTGAGATTATGTAAGTCAGTCACTTCTTACAGTATGAGTGCATATGCATGGCAATTGTAAATATAGGTGTATCAGGTAGCTATTGCTTTCTTTGTTAAGAAAACAGCTATTTATTTTGCTTACTTAGGCTGGAATTAGCTGTCTGGTGCTATGAGTTTAGCTGGGCTCCTTTATGAATCTGGAGTTCATGACAGAGTGCCCAGGAGTCTCTGCTTCTGGAGTTGGCTGGTTTTTCACTAGAAAGATGGAATCGGTGGTCCCAAGTGGTGTCTCGTCTAAATACGGGTTTGTTCACCATGGTTGCCTCAAGGACCCGAGGGAGAAAAGCATGCAAGGTGTGGAGGCCTCGGCTCAGAACTGGCACGCTCTCATTTCTGTCATATTCTATTGTCTAAAGCAAATCACAAAGCCGGTCTAGATTTAAGGAGTAGGGAAATAGATTCTCTTTCTGGGAGGAGTTATGTTCTACAGCAAAAGCCATGGATATAAGGAAGCATAAAAATTTATGACTCTTTTTGTCATCTACCACAGTAAGTATAATTTATTTCTTTATACTTACCTTTATTTCACAATGGCTTTGAGGTGGCTTACAGCAAAAATGAACACAGTGATATGGTAACAAACACAAAAACTAAAAAAAAAATTGAAGTAATATAAATTAGAATAGGAGGCCAAATTTAGGATTCTTATGGTAAAGAATACACCAGTATAAACATTGAATTTGTCTTCATAGTACTTTTGAAACGTTGAGGTGACAAGTTTTGGCCAAAAGCCCATTTAATAGTGGCATAAATTAATAGTGATGGGACCCTTGGACCACTTACTGCATAGTGGATATTGCGACTGAGTCAAAAGCCAAGGGACCAGTGATACAGTTGGTCGTATCCTACTCTTGGTCCCTTTATTGCTGCGATTAAAGAGCCTCATGAGGGGTTTCATGATGCAGAAGAAAGGGCTTTGGAGACAGAGTTGAAGACCATCCCATCCCATCCCAGCTGAGAAACTGAGTTTTAAATCTAGTTCTACATGGCTCTTCATCTCAGTTTTCTGAAATTGGGAGTAATGATGCTAATCAGATGGAATGTGTTAGGTAACATGAAAAAGGTATTTTAGATGTCACTGTCGAACCTTCCTCCTTCTGATTGTTTTAGTTACCATATCTCCCAAGAAATGTGAATTACTCACTTTTTAAAGAAGGTTTGCTTCTTGGATAAACTTCTCCATCTCAATCAAGGGTATGTCCAAAAGTATAGCACATTTGTGAAATTGAATGGAATTTGTGAATATTCTGAATCTTGACTCCATGTAAGGTTTCCAAGAATAGTTTGCAAACCCAAAGCAAGAGCTCTACCTGGTATATTGTTGGGAGTTTTCTGTGCCTTTGAGCCTCTGATCTGCTCACTTCTACAGTTGTTCTTAAGCCCTGGATGCATGGAGGGCATTTTATAAGATAGTAGCTTCCTGCAAGTATGCAGGGGTGCCCTTTGCTGGAATGAGTCTAGCCTGGTGAAGCTGCAGAGTTTGCTTCTGCCTCTGTGTAAAGACAGATGATCATTTGGCTACAGTGCCTTGACTGAGCCATCCATTTATATTTACTGTGCTGCTATCTGTTTTTTTGCCTCTAGGGATGTGAATAAGAGAGATGAAGATTTTTCTTTTATGCACGGTTCTTATCATTGAGAAATGACTAAAAGAACTAAAAGGTGTTTTGCCCATTTTTCAATTTTTTGTTGTTGTTGCTGTTGAGTTATATGAGCTGTTCGTATATTTTGGAAATTAAGCTCTTGTCAGTTGGCATTGCTTGCAAATATTTTCTCCCAATCTGCAGGTTATCTTTTTATTTCGTGTTTTTCTCTGCTGTGCAAAAGCTTTTAAGTTTAATTAGTTCCCATTTGTTTTTACTTTTATTTCTATTGCTTTATGAGACTGACCTAGGAAACATTGGTACAATTTATGTCAGAGAATGTTTTGCCTATGTTCTCTTCTAAGAATTTCATGGTGTCACTTCTCATATTTCAGTCTTTAAGCCATTTTAGGTTTATTTCTGTCTGTGGTGTGAGGGAGTGTTCTAACTTCATTGATTTGCATGTGGCTGTCCAACTTCCCCCGCACCACTTGCTGAAGAGACTGTCATCTTCCCATTGTGTCTTCTTGCCTCCTTTATTGAAGATTAATTGGCTGTAGGTGTGTGGGCTTGTTTCTAAGCTCTCTATTCTATTCCATTGATGCATGTCTGTTTTTGGTGCCAATACCATGCTTGTTTGATTACTGTAGCTTTGTAGTATGGTCTTGGACCAATTTTAATGATTTTCTACTTTATCCAGGGGGGATAAAGTGATTTTCTCTGTTTTGGTGGAAAATGGGTAATAAAGAAGAACATATCCAAATTCTATCCAAAATGTAATTAACAAGATTCCAAGGGCAGAAGGGTGCTGCCTTGTTAAGGGGAGATACTAAGAAAGGGAGATTATTTTGAGATAAATGAGAAGTTCTTAAAGAAATGCAAAGATAAAAGCCCAATGAGGAAGAGAAATTCTTAGTGCGAAATAGAGTACCTCTAAGTTTCCAATCTAAAAATGGCTTTTTGGTTGTAGTTTCCATTTGTTTACTGGCTCCTTGGTTCACAGCCACAAAGCACATGAAAGTTTTTCTGTTAAAATGACATTTCCAGTATGCTAACTCATGCATGCTGAACACATTTTAATTAAAATATTCCTTGAAATATACTAGGACAGAGGATCACAGTTACCTATCTAATAAAAGCAAGTCTACCCAGGAATAAATCCAGGGTTATGGTGACATCTGAGGATCCTTGTGTCCTTCCTTATTATCAGAGACTTCAGAAATGATTCCTTTGCTCTCAGACTCCTTTTCCCTTCGGTTTCTATGAGGAAATGTACACTTTTTGGTTTGAAAATCCAGAATGAGTGATTTATGCTAGAATATATCCATGTATCTGACATGTTAGACATTAGCTTATAGATTCCTGAGCTATACTTGATACACTTACAAATTTTCTACTCAAGTAAGCTGTCCTATAGCAAAATTGGTCTTTTATGGATATATAAATATTCATGTAGGAATTAGGGGAAAAATTTTTTTAAGGCCATATAGAAATTTATCAGTGTTTGAAATCTACTATGAGCCAAGAACTGCACTAAATATGGGGATACATAATAAAAAAGAAATGCACAGCCTTGTAAAGGAGACCAGGAAATGAGCTGAATTTTCTTTCACAGAAATAATAGATAAGATGAAGTGTGTGGCGGCTGCAATGAAAATAGATAGAAAGGTACTTCCCTTAATTCTGGAAATTAGAAAAGAGTTCCCAAGTGATAAGGGAACAGAAATCCATTAAATAAAAATGAATTTGGCAATGTGGGAGGCTGGGGAAGGGTAAAACAAGAATGTTGGAGGAGAGAATGCTACTGAAGAAGGAAGAGACATGGGCAATGTGAGTGAAAGAGAGTGAAGTTAGGAATGGAGAGCAAGGAACTGATTGTAGTTCAAGTCTCTCCAGTATACACAAATGTGAGATAAAATTAATACTTTAAATGCTTTGAAAAATCTGTGACACAAATTGAGGAAATTTATGTGACGTGATTGAAACTGAGATCACGGAGAACACTTCTTACTAAGCCCCGTGTTGTCTTTTAGGCGTCTTTCTTTTCTTGAGGCAGAAACGAGGAGTCACCAGAAGCCTCAAGGGCTCTTGATTTGAATGGAGCCAAATAATACAGAGATCCAAGCCCTTATCTAGTGGTGTGACAGGCAAATATTAATGCTAATTTTTGTAGTAACACTTCATAGCTTAACAAATATTTCCACTTAGTCTTCGTGGCATTTTTGAGACTCAGAAGAAATGTGAAGCCCTGATTTGTGGCATTTGCCGGTTTCCACAGTGTAAATGCTATCATGGCCAATTTCAAGCTAATGACAGTTGAAATCACAACATGCCTGAATATTTAACAGTCAGCTCTCTCCCACACCACCATGCATAGTAGGTGAGACTCAGCTTCAGTTCTTGTCATTCCAAGTTTTATCCCCCAAGGCTCCTCTATCTTTAGTTCCTTGAATTCAATTTGGTCAAAAGGTGAAGTCTGCTGATAGGATCTGTGTTTTGATTGGGAGTTTTCCTTAGCAAAGAAATTCAATGTTCGTCTCTTTTTCTCCTTTAATTATTTAACACACATAACTCTTACTATGTGCCTTATAAATCTCACATAAAAATTTTGAGGTAGCTACTAACATGCATTTTTGCTAATGGTGATGAAAATGCAGACTGAGTGACTTACTCAGTGTCATACCAGTGCTAAATGCAGGAGCTGGGATTGGAACCCAGGTGGCCCAGCTTGAGTCTATGCTTTTAACCAGATTATACTGCTGCCTAAGTGTTCATGTCAGAAATACACCTACAGCATATTAATATCTCAGCCCATATGTCCTAGAAAATTAAACCCAAGTCAAATTCTTACATGGTAATAATTTACTTAGATGTGAAATCCTAAGGAAGAGGCAATGATGTGAAAAGAGAGGAAGTTAACACAGAAGGAAAAAGCAAAAGCAAAGAAATGTGCCTCTGAGCTGCCCATAGCTTTCAGGAACTATTGCTTGGCCTCAGAGGATGTCTCCAGAGAAGTCACATGAAACTACATCTCTGGAACAGTCCATTCAACAGAACAAAAGGAGAAGAATTTATCTGCTAGTGTTCACACCCATTAGTCAAAGTCTGTCCCAAGGGATATTAACTCACATGTATTTTCTGCATTGTGCATATATGGATGCCAAGTGGGCCCTAAGATAACTCATGTCTCAATAGCAACAGAAAACTCCTAAGTCAAAAGGCAGGAATCTAGAGGTATGTGCTTTGGCCAGCTGCTGTTAGGTTGCGCCTAGGAGCGATTCCAGGGTCTAAGCAAGCAGTCACTGAAGTGGCTTGTGATGCTGGCCAAGGCAGCAGGGATCTGGCTCCTTAAGCACAAGGTATTACTCCTCTCAAGGTCAAAATCAAGGCAAGTGGACAGATCTGGAATGATGCATGAATTAGATGAGGTCATTTACCTTCCAAACTTTTGAGGACATGGAATGGAAGAATAAATAATATATACTACACTTAGGCATAGCAGCATGGACTAGGCCATATGTGGACTCAGTCCACAATTCATCTTCATGCTGCTGGTAATGAAGAAGGGCTTTAATGAAGAAAGGCATTATTCCTTCTGATACTACCAACCATGTAATTGCCAACTGACTAGGAATACTGGTAACCTGAAACTTGGGACACAGGCCTAAGCCTCCTGAGGAAGTCAGGAAGGAATTTAGAAACATTTGAGTTGTCCCGTAAAGCTACTTGAGGATCCTAAGAGGTCATAAATTAAATGACTAATCTCCCTCTATATTCTCATAATACTTTCATTGTTCATTACATGATACTTAAATTCTGCTGCTGCTGCTAAGTCGCTTCAGTCGTGTCCAACTCTGTGCGACCCCATAGACGGCAGCCCACCAGGCTCCCCCGTCCCTGGGATTCTCCAGGCAGGAACACTGGAGTGGGTTGCCATTTCCTTCTCCAATGCATGAAAGTGAAAAGTGGAAGTGAAGTCACTCAGTCGTGTCCAACCCACAACGACCCCATGGACTGCAGCCTACCAGGCTCCTTGGTCCATGGGATTTTCCAGGCAAGAGTACTGGAGTGGGGGCTATTGCCTTCTCTGACTTAAATTCTACCATATATTAAAATTATTTGACCTGAAACAATAGAATATAAGTTCCTTGAAGATACATCTCCCACATTTTCATCTTGATTAATCATACAACGTACAATTCAATCAATATACATTTGTTGACTTGAATGCAATGTTGTATCCAGGGTCAGCTATATAAAGTTTGCAGAGCTCAGTGCAAAATGAAAATGTCAAGCCTGTGTTCAAAAAGCAGGAAAAAGTGCCATTAAAGGTACAAAAACATAAAGATTTTTCCTTAAAAATATTTTATTATGAAACATAGTAAGAGTAATGTCAATTCATGAGAAATAACACGTACTTAAAGTTTACAAAAAGATATTTTTCATGACATAATTTCATAGAATACATAAATGCAATGCATTAATTCAGTATTTTGATTGATCACAAGATCACTGGCTCAGTTTTCTGCAAATTCAGGTCATCAAATTTATACCTTTAATGATATTGATATATTTATACTTTAATTTTGAAAGTGATGTCAGTCATTCTTAACAAATTCAAGATAGAAAGTAATTTCTGATAATTTTTAATTTTGAGAAATCTGATGCATCTAGAGTTACTAGAGTTAGGAACATGTTATAGACTGTCACATTAGGCTACATTTCTGATAATTTCAAAGTATATAAGATTTTCACACATCTAGAACTGATTCTTGTAGAACAGTTTTTCTAAAAAGATTTAACTCTCTACAAAGCAGTTAATGTTAGCCTGAATTTAATTTCACATGTAAATTTATGCAAAGGCCTTTTAGTGTTTCCTCTGATAGTTTCTGTCAGCTTGTAGAGGCTGTACAAGAAACAAGTGACTTCATACTTTTTATATAGATTAAAACATATTCATGCATGCTTTGCCTTACCTTCAATTAGGCAGAAAATTTTAATTTTAAAATTGTTTTCTTTGTTAATCATCGGTTCATCTAAAGCTTCGAATGAAAATAGTGTAGGGTTTTTCTACTCAGTGCTCTCATATTTTTATTAATTCCC
Source organism: Bos taurus (assembly GCF_002263795.3). NCBI lineage: Eukaryota > Metazoa > Chordata > Mammalia > Artiodactyla > Bovidae > Bos > Bos taurus. The sequence goes on from NC_037347.1 coordinate 11,266,753, forward strand.
CTTTCTAAGTTTGTAGACATTCTCTCTGCAGTGTTTGGCAGCAGTTTCCAAACTGGTGATTCTAAACTCTTTGCATTCTAATTAACTCCATAAGAAGCTCTATTTTGATGTCCTCGTTTATGCTTCTGTTTTATAATAATTTACTTTCGAAGTTTACTGCCCAAGTGCCTGTAGTTCCTGTTCTAGTGCTCAGGTGGGAGAGCTAATATTTGTGCGGGCACGGCAAGGTTGGGCTCTAGGGACTGATGGGCAAGCTGGCCTCCCACCATGGGTCTCCTTTTCCCTGGGCCTGGGACCCAGCTATTTCTGCTGCTGTGGCCACTGCCATACATCTGGGTCGAGGTCATGGCCCGGCCAACCCCTGTGGGTCCATGGTACCCCAGTGCCCGAGGCTGCTCCTGCATGTGGATGACTTGGACAGCTGTTGGGCACACTGCCCACTGTGCTGCAGGGCTGCTGCCGAATCACAGTTGTGCGTGTCTATTTGTGTGAGCATAGAAGATATACCAAAGAATTCTTAAGAATTCTACAATGACAGCAGAGCTCTAAACCAAGTACCGGGCCCTTCTCAGCCTAGGGCCTTGTGCGACTGGACTGATCAAAAGAATGGGTCTCATGTCCAGGAGACATACTAAGCCCCAAGAAATATTTGTAGAAGTTTGACTTGTGGTCTCCTGGATTCTCTCTGCTGCTTTGTAATTAGTGTGTAGAGCAAAGAGAAGGTCAGTAAGTGCCAGCACCCACTTCTGAGTGCATCAGAGGGTTCCCCACCCCCAGCCCTTCCTTCCCAAATATTTAAAATGCAGGAAGGGGAAGAATACAAAACAAAGTCTCAGTAACGCTTTGAATGTTACTTGCCATGGGGAAAAAAAGACGTAAAGCAAAAATATTATGACAACCTTGGGATCTTGGCCAAACTCTTCGACAGGTCATTCTTTGCCTGGAAGGAATACTCAGGTACACAGTCACACAGGTCAGTCCAAGGAACACAGGTATGCTGCTTCCTGAATTGGGCTGTTTGAGTGACAGACTATCAGGCTAGCAGGTGGTGACTCACTTTACAGGGGCACTGTGCTGTAGGATTAACTCGTGTCCGAATTACCCAGATTAGAGTCTCATTCCCTGGACGTTGCAGGCTGGACAGCCATACTGTAGGGCCTGAGTTCCCTGTTGCACACTGCTAGCACAGGACGGCAGACCTCGCACCAGACTGAAGGCACTGTGTACCCAATAATACTGATCAGTGCTGCACACTGGAAGAGACTCCAAGGTCTGCAGTGTTAGAAACCTTCTGGGAGTTTCTTTTAATCCATTCATGGAACCTCTTGCTTTCTATTTGGTAGGCACCCCATCGTGGCTCCCTCCCTCATGTCACCCCCCCCACATACACGTTTTTAAAAATCTCATTATTATCTGGGTATTGGGTGGATGGGTTTGGTGAAGTGTGAGTTTGGAAAGATGCAAACTGTTTCTCAGAATAGCAGAATAGACCTTCGTTCTATTGCAGACTGGTAGATTCTACAGGCATAGTAACTTGGTGTGTGTATTTAGAAGTATTGTTACATAGAGCATATTTTGAGATCCTCTCTCTCATTAGGAAAAAGTACCTGGTAAAAGAGGAGTCAGTTCTATATAGGGTTATGGTAAGGAGAGAGTCTTTGATGGGGTTGCTTATGCTTTGGCAATGGTGTGATCACTGGGGATGCTCCTAAGGATTTGATTAGCAACTTACTCTTGAGTCTATCTATTTATCAATATTTCTCTCTATCCATCAATTATTAAATTACAAAGCAATACACAACAAAATGTGTACAAGGGGAATATTAATGATAGTATTCATAATACCTTTGTAATATCGTTTGTAATGATAGTATAATAACAATACAGTATTTGCACTGTTGGGCAGAGTAACCAGCTTTGTGTGAATAATATCGTATTTATATGTTGGTTGGTTTTCTTAATTATACAAAAACACTGCGTACCTGGATGTTCTCATTTAGTAATACCCAGGGTCATGGTCAATATTTTATGGTCAATTCATGTAGCCTTAGCTAATTCTTTTTAATGTCTACATTATATCCAAAGTGTGTCTGTACTGCATTGGAGACTGTTTTTATTTTCAGATTTTTATCCTTTGATCAATGCTGCAATAAATATCTTCATAGCCACATTCTTAGGCATGATGTAGCATGCTCAAAAGGTGAAAAGCCTACCCTGCACCCCAAATTGCTGTCGTATTGATATATTCGTGTTGCTCCTTAGACACATGGTACTGCTAAGTGCCTGCAGGGTGGCGTGTCCAAATGAAAATGTGCTCTGACTAATGCACGCCAGATTTCAAGGCCTTAGTGTGTGGAAGAAAATGTAAATATCTCTAATAATTTTATATTATATATAGAAATGGTATATGTTAGATATAATAGGTTAAACAGATTGTATTACTAAAATTTATTACACCTGGTTCTTTTTCTTTTTTTTAAATGTGGCTACGAGAAAATTTAAAATCACACATATGGCTCACATCTGTGGCTGCATTGTATTTCTATTGAAGAAGAGTGTTACAAATATTTGAAAATTTCCCAAATGGCATCAAATCACTGTTCTGAATAGGTGTTTTGCCTTGTTTTGATTTGAGTTTTGAAGAGGTAATATACGAACACAGCACAAAATTCAAAAGGGTGTAAGAAGTACTTATAATAGTATTCTATTGCTGCTGTAACAAATTATCAGAAAATGAGTGGCTTGCCAACACAGATTTACTCTTTTAGAGTTCTGGAAGTCAGGAGTCTGAAACGGGTCACACTGGGCTAAGCCTAAGGTGTCTCATCCCTTCCGGAGGCTTGCTTGCCTTTTCCAACTTCTAGAGGTTGCTTGCATTCCTTGGTTTGTGGGCCCCAGCCATCCTCAAGGCCATCAATGATAGGTTACTCCTCCTACTCTGATCCCTTTCTGTCTTCCTTTTCTACTTTTTTTAAGTCAACTTGATTGAGACATAATTTACATATCATACAACTGACTCCCTTACATGGCTTTGTGGATAATCACAAAGTTGTGTGTCCATGACCAGTGTCAATTTTAGAACACGTTCAGCACACCTGAAAGAAACCGTGTGCTCATCACCTCCTCTGTAATGCTCTTTCCTCCCCAGTCCCTGGCAACCACTAATCTGTTTTCTGACTTGTATGGATTTTCCTCTTCTGGATTTTTCCTGTGAGTGGAGCCGTATGTCATCCCTGGTGACTGGCTTCTTTCACTTCGCATGATGCTTTTGCAATTCACCTGTGTTGTTGTGTGTATGAGAACTTCCTTTCTTTTTATTAATCAAGTAACATTCCAATCGGGTTTCCCTTGTAGCTTAGCTGGTAAAGAATCCGCCTGCAATGCAGGAGACCCAGGTTTGATTCCTGGATCGGGAAGATCCCCTGGAGAAGGAAATGGCAACTCACTCCAGGATTCTTGCCTGGAGAATCCCATGGACAGAAGAGCCTCGTGGGCTACAGTCCATGAGATCGGAAGAGTCAGACACAACTTAACAACTAAACCACCACCAATATTCCAACGTCTCCCTTCTCTACTTGTAAAGACTCCTGTGACTCCTAGGCCCACTGGACAGTCTAGGATAATCATCCTATCTTATGGTCAGATCTTTAGCAACCTTAGGCCCATCTGCAATCTTAATTCCCTCTTGCATTTGAACATAATAAGCCGGTCATAGTTCTGGAGGTTAGGATGTGGATGTCATTGTAGGGGGCCGTTATTCTGCTGATCAGAGTGCTGCCCTCTCCAGGGCATGCTGTTTAGAACACAAGTGCCTTTCTCTCCAGAGGTAGCCCTGTTGCCAGTATCTTTTATATCCTCAAGTCATATGCTATGCATATGCAAATGTGTTCTTAAAAACAAAGTTCTTAAAAATACCAAGAGTGGCACATTCTATACACTATCTACTGTATATATTCTTTCACCTTGTTTCCTGTTTCTGGTTTTCTAGTCTTAAATCTTAGAGATTATATTAGTTTCCTAGGACTATTATAACAAATTCCCACAAACTGGGTGACGAGAAACAACAGAATATACTCTCCATGGTTCTGGAGGGCTGATATCCAAGATCAAGGTGGCCACAGGGATGTGCACCTGCCAGAGGCTCTAGGGGAGAATCCGTTCCTTGCGTCTCCCAGCTCTTGGTAACTCCAGATGGTCCTTGGCTGTGGCTGCATCACTCCGGTGTGTGCCTCCATCTTTGCTTGTTCTTCTCCCTTTCTGTCTATTATTAAGTATACTTAGCACTGGATTTAGGGCTTCCCTGGTGTCTCAGTTGGTAAAGAATCTGCCTGCCAATGCAGGAGACCCGGGTTTGATCCCTGGGTCAGGAAGACTTCCTGGAGAAGGAAATGGCTACCCACTCCAGTACTCTTGCCTGGAAAAGTCCAGGAACAGAGGAGCCTGGCAGGCTACAGTCCATGGGGTCGCCAAGAATCAGACACATCTGAAGCAACTGTGTGTGCACGTGGGATTCTGCTGGGGGTAGAAATAAATGAAGGAACCTAAGGAGGGATGTCAGGGACACTCGTTACTGTGGACCTGGAGAATCTTAGTGACAGAGGCACTGAAATCCTGCTGAAATATTTCAGCAAGATCCTGTTCAGACTTGTGAGGGGACTCAAGGTCACTCCCCGATGAGGAAATAGGACAGAGCCCTTGTTGGCTCTTTCCAGGCTCTCTTGACCACATCAGGGGGTGGGGAGCTTGCTTTAACAATGAGGCCATGTTGACAGACTGCTTGAGGATCCCTAGAGAAAGGTGTGTGGTGGCCAGGTCTGCCCAGGTCAGGAGCAGCCTCTTCTCCTCTGGGAAGAATAAAAATCCCAGAACCTATGTACTGTTTAACCGAGGGTGCGCCAGTGGGACACAGAGCCTACCACTGGGTGGCTGCCTCTGGTCGAATCCCCCTCCATGTGGGATTTCAACCATCGAATTTTACACCCTCTCTCTCTTCTCCTACAGATTTCACAAGTGAGAAGTTGACATGCGAATTCCAGTGTGGTTCACTTACCTGCTTCCCTTCCCCCTCAGAAAACACACACACACACACAGACACACACCCCTTGAAAAGAAATCATGTCAGGTGAACTTGGGCTATTGTGTTTCTTAGGTAAGGCTTTTAGATAAAAAGCCTGCTTACAGTGGCTCCCAGCCCAGAGGCCGTTTGCACAGATTTTATTACACAAAGGCAGAATTCAGGTAGGCCTCCCAACAAGGGCATATTGTATCATTGTCGCTTTGTCGGGAGGCCTGTTAATGGTTTACACACTCTGTCCTCCAGTTTAAACATATACTTCGTGTTTGGCAGGAGCAACCTGAGGACTCTGTGACCATCTATGCAGACTCACCTCACTAAGGGAGGCTCTGCACTCCTAATACTTGGGGGTGCCTCGCCTCCCGCCCCTCCCCGCGGCTTTCCTCAGTCACCCAGTGTCTGCCCCCTCCCCCTGGACCGCTGCTGGCTTCCCATGTGACTCCACGCCCTCAGGGCCCCGGGGCTTGGGTCCAGCCAGCATCACGAGGCCTGAGAGGTGGGGCAGTGGGCACCTCGGGCCTGACAGGGCAGAGCAGCACCCCTTCCACCTCCCAAAGAAGTACCCGCTTCAGTGCCCGCTGGGTGACTTTCTTCCTCTCTGAGAACTCGGCTGGACCACTCTGTGTTCTCTCAGATCACCGAGTAAAGCAATCGGATCCTTAAATAAGGCAACCCAGCGTTCACGGTCGTGTGTCTGTCTGACCCTTTTGAGAATTATTCCTGTTACTCCTCACAAGGACCCTAGGAGGTGTGATTGACACCATTCATGCAGATGAGGAAGCGTCAAGTAACAGAGAGATGGGGACAGGAGCCCAAGGCCACATCCTGATAAGAAGCAGCTTCTGACCTAGCCATTCTTCTTGGTCCAGCCTAGCCCTGTTTGGGACACACAGATGAGGGTCTGGACAGGGGCGGAGGACAAAAAGGGGTGTGAACTGGGGGTAGGGAGCCCTTCCTCTGATTAGGTCCATAATATCAGAACGATGTGATACCTCATCACAGGCTCTGTTCCCATGAGGCTAGACACCTGGGTGAATTCCGCTAAGGGAAGGGTGGCTGCTGATCTCTGCAAACAGGCCTTTAATATTGAGAATGGCTTTTTTTTTTTTTTTGGCCAGGCCGAGTAGCATGCAGGATCTTAGTTCCCCAGCCAGGAACTGAACCTGTGCCCCCTGCAGTGGAAGCACAGAGTCTTAATCAGTGGACCACCAGGGAATTTCCAAGGATGGCCTTTTCTTTATCATATTCCACCCCACCCTCCTATACACCTAAAGTGGATATGAAAAGAGAGCGGATACTGTGTGTCAATTTTAAGGAGGATTCCCAGACCCTCTCTTTTTGGATCCATGCTGATCTTGTTCTCTCAAAAGTCAGTGCCATCAAAAGCATCTTCCTGGTCCTGTGAGTCCTCACAGGATAGGGTCCTAATGAAGGCCAGTCAATTATTATTTGTACTGGGCCCCCTGGGGAACTCCCGTGTGCCTTTCCTATAATCATTTATCTCCTTGCAGTTGTCACCACTCTTTGTAGCAATGACCAGCACCATTAATAGTCAAGTGCTTATCTAATCTGCTCCTTGGGTCAGAACTGGGGCAGCTACCTATGTGCAGAGGAGCTCACGCTGTGTGAATGATGAAGAGATGGGAGGGTCCCCGTCCCTAAGAACTTCATTATTTCTGAGGAGCTCCACAGCTCCCAGGATCTTACCACTGGGTTCCAGGCTCGCGTTAAGCATTTTCCTCTCCAGGCCTGTGTCTCCATTAAAACTGAGTTGAGTTGCATGGACCAGAAACCCATCTTGAGCGTTGGAACCAAATTGTTTATCTTTCTTTCGTAAAGAGGAGACTTGAGCTACCTGGTGCAGGATGGAACCCCAGCTGAAGGAAACCGCAGGGCCCCCCCCCACTCCCCCACAGGACTCGAGCTCTCTTCCAGCCTCTTGCTGAAGCACCTTCTGGGTGTGGCTCTTTTCTTCACACTTACAAGATGGAAGCTACTTTTCTGTCTCAAATCACATCCTCAGTCCAGGTGCCAGTTAAGTCTGACCACATTTAGTGACAGTCTCCTCCTGAAACCTCCACCCAGCAGACTTCCTGTCCTATCTCATATCCACCTCTAGCTGAGTCGAAGTTTGAGGAGGTCCATATTTTCAACAGAGTACCTTGCTTCCTTGGACAAAGCTGAATGTCCTCCTAGTAAGAAAAAAGAGAAGATTGGCTCCAAAGTAAGGAATGAGCAAGGTCTGCCACACCATCTTTTGAACAGGAACATGTTTTTTTAAAATTAGCACGTTGTGTCATTGATACCATCATAAAAATTGGGGTGCAGTACACAGATATTGTTTTTCTCAAAGGAAGCAAAAGCAACCTAGGGACTCTTTGCAGAGTGGGGATTGTTGGACAAAGGTCAGGGAATAGAGAACTAAAACTTTCTCCTCTTCGCACATTTGCTTAGGGTTGGTCTTGCTTCTGAAATACGGTCATGCTTTCTCTTGCCCAGGGTTTCTGAGCCTCAGCATTGTTTGTGTCTTGGATGGGGTCATGCTTGGATGCAAGGGCTTCTCTGTGCATTGTAGGGTGTTTATCCTGGCCTGGGTCCACTAGATGCCGGTAACACTGCCCCCCTACTCCCAGTTGTGATAACCAAACTATTTTCAGAATTTGCCAAATTGCCCCTGGTTAAGAATTACCACTTCAGTCTATTCCGCACCACAGAAATTTGATGACAGAAGTCATCTTTTTCCTGGTTTTGAAATGAGAAGTGTGAAATTGACCCGCTCCCCAGCAATGGACCCGGGCCAAGTAGGGCGGCGCGGGAGCGCCTCCCAGCAAGGTCTGTCCTGCACATCTGCACAACAGCTGACTTGGCTTCTGTGGGCTTGGTCAGGATGGCACCTGCAGGGTGGCCTCCTCAGCCCCTTGGATTCAAAGCCTAGCTCTCCATGGGCAGACTTTGTGGTAGCCAGCAGATCAGGTGCAAAAGTAGGGCCCACCTATTTTTTAAAAAATATAGGATGCCCACCTAAATTTGAATTTCAGATATGCTCGGTCTCTCAGTTTTGTCTGACTCTTTGTGACCCCGTGGACTGTAGTCCCCCAGACTCCTCTGTCCGTGGGATCTTTCCAGGCAAGAATACTGGAATGGATGCCAGTTCCTACTCCAGGGGATCTTCCTGAGCCAGGGGTCAAACCCGTGTCTCTTGTATCTCCTGCATTGGCAGGTGGATTCTTCACCACTGCACCACTTGGGAAGCCCTGAATTTTAGATAAACACAAATAAAATTTTTTAGTATAAGTGTGTCTCAAGCAACCCTAAGTAGGAGCAATATTCCCCTGGTATCTGTGTGCCATAGAGTGTGTTCCCTGAACAAGGGGCAGGATTGTTTTACCAGAAAAAAATCCAGATCTTCACCAGACTCTCCAAGGCTCAACTGCTGACCATGGCAGGGAGCACTGATGTTCCTCCTGAAAACATACAGTGTTTCCAAGAGAGATTCCCCTGATGATTAGGCTTTTTGGGTCACTGCAGAGTACAAGCCCCTGTGATGCCCCATGCACACCGGGGGCTCCTTTAGCGTTCCAGTACACATCAGCAGGTTAAAGTCTAGGGAAAATCCTGCACGAAGGAAACCTGTTTGAGGTTTGTCTATAGCAGGCTTCCCAAAATTTTCTGAGAGTTTTTCTTGCCTAGTAGCTCTTACCAGAATATACTTGGGCATTTAATGTCCATGCAGATAACCACAGAGGCAGACATTCGACAAATATTTGTTATGCATATGTACTGCGCTAGGTAGGCCAAGTGCCTGGGATATAGAAATTTGTCATTCTTTTGTAGTTCTTAAATCAGTTGTAAATATTTAATTAACTATAATTATTTGTTTAGTGTCTAACTCCCCCAGTGAAAGTCCCATGAGATCAGGGACACGGCCCCTCCTCTCCATTATCCTGTGGCCAGCCCCTACAGTTCCTGGCCCATTGTAGATGTTCAACAAATATTGTTTGAATAAATAGAGAAAAATACAGCCTTTGCCCTTGGAGAAATTCCCATCTAATACAATGGTTCTCATGGAACTGCAGAACAAAATCATGGAAGTTTAAAACAACAAAAAAATAAGGTGTCTGGTCCCTACCATTGGAAAGAATATAACCAGATTGGGAGATGGTGCTTTATAGACAGAGCTGAGAATTGAAACAGTGCCCTAGACTCCTCGGGAAACCACACCCCCATGGTCACCCATCAGGTTAGACTCCTTGTTTGAGTTCTCTACTTGGTCTCTCTAGGCAAGCAAGTCTGGGGCTTGGCTGGGCCCCTGAGAGGCCTCAGGAAAAGGGCTAGGTTCTCACCAGAGGCAAAACTAAGCTTATTTAAGACAAAAATCTAAGCTTCTAAAATATGTTGGTTTAATGGATATGGAGTAGGTGACATTCCAGAAGGCATTTAAATTCCTTTTGGGAAGGAGAGCCTGGGCTCCAACCTTCATTCAGCTCTAACTCTTCTCTCCCTTCCATGAACTCCTTGCCTTTCACAGTTTCGGTTCTTGGCTTTTCCTGAGACACAACAAATGCCTGTTCCAGCCCCAGATGGGTTTGTGGTCTCTCTGAGTGTCACCTCCCATCACTGCCCCTCATTTTAACTGGTAGGAAACCATTTGCCTGGGGGATTCCCCGTTGGTTCAGCAGTAAGGAATCTACATGCCGATGCAGGAGACCCAGGAGATGCAGCTTCAATCCCTGGGTGGAGAAGATATCCTGGAGTAGGAAATGCCGACCCATTCCAGTATTCTTGCTGGGAAAATTCTATGAACAGAGGAGCTTGCAGGGTTGGGCAAAGAATGGGACACTGCTGAGCACACGCACGCACGCACGCATACCATCTGCTTGGAGAAGCTTTTCCATGGAAGACTTTCCAGACACACACACACACACACACACACACACACTTACAGAATTTCTACTTTCATGGGGTTATTAAAAACCTGACTATTTGATTTCTGCAGAATGCTTTTAACAAGACTTCAGTCTAAATATAACTATGCCCCATACAGACACCTGAACTCAGTGTCTTAGGAGCTGTTTGTTACATTTATAGTGCCTAGAAACATATTTTTCAGGGTTTGGGGGTATCTTTTGTACTGAATTTTAGTGGTGATGTATAAAGTCTTTGTTTACCAGTGAGTGTATGTTTTTATGCAAGTGTCCATCAGCATCACAGCAGTCCTCTGCAGCTGTCCTGCACTGCCGGCTATCAGAGGACGGTGTCAAACCCAGTGACCTCCACACGCTTCTTTCCTGGCTGATTTCTGGGGAAGATCAGGCTTATAGGAACCTACTAGTCACTCTTAAGGAAATGATAGCTTTGAATTCTTCAAAGTATGTTAGGATAATAGAGTCCAATAAGTACCAAAAAAATAAAGAGGGGTAGCCCTCTTCTGTTGTTTTCTCAGGTTCAAATTTCACTGATTTCTACTCTTTATTATTTCTTGACATTGTCTTGGTTTGGGTTTAACTTGCTCTGTCTTTGTTAGTTTCTTAAAGAAGGAACTTTGATAACCAATTTGAAAACGTTCCCCTTTTATAATATAAGCAATTGGTGCTATACATTTTCCTTTAACTACTGCCTTAACTGTATCCCATACATTTTGATATGGCTTACTTTTATTTCTATTTTATTAAAGTCATTTTAGCTTCCCTTGAGAATGTCTCTTGGAGCCCTGGGCAATTTAGAAATCCATAGCTTAAATTCTAAATATTTAAAGATATCTCTCTGTTATTCCTAGTTTAATTCTCTTACAGTCAGAGACTGTTTTTCTGGTATGATTTTCCAGTGTTTTTAATTTATTAAGATTTAGTTTATGCCCAGAATATGGCCTTTCTTCATGAAACGTCCTTCTGTGCTTGTAAAAAATGTATATTCTGCCATTGTTAAATACAATATTCTATAGATTTCAATTAGGTCATTTAACATACTCTTTGCTCTTACTGATTTTCTGCCTATTTTTGTATTAGTAACAGAGAGAAGAATGTTGAAGCCTTTAGGTTTGATGAGCAATTTCTCCTTTCATTTCTGCCAATTTCTGATTCAAGTATCTTAATGCTGTGGTGTTAGGTGCATTTGGGATGTTGTCTTTTGGATAGTTCAGTTCAGTTACTCAGTCATGTCCGACTCTTTGCAACCCCATGGGCTGCAGCATGCCAGGCTTCCCTGTCCATCACCAACTCCTGGAGTTTGCTCTAACTCATGTCCATCGAGTTGATGATGCCATCCAACCATCTCATCCTCTGTCGTCCCTTTCTTGTCTTGCCTTCAATCTTTTCCAGCATCAGGGTCTTTTCCAATGAGTCACTTCTTCTCATCAGGTGGCCCAAGTATTAGAGTTTTAGCTTCAGCTTCAGTCCTTCCAATGAATACTCAGGACTGATTTCCTTTAGGATGGACTGGTTGGATCTCCTTGCAGTCCAAGGGACTCTCAAGAGTCTTCTCCAACACCACAGTTCAAAAGCATCAATTCTTCAGCGCTCAGCTTTCTTCACAGTCCAACTCTCACATCCATATATGACTACTGGAAAAACCATAGTTTTGACTAGATGGACCTTTGTTGGCAAAATAACATCTCTGCTTTTTAATATACTGTCTAGGTTGGCCATAGCTTTTCTTCCAAGAAGCAACCGTCTTTTAATTTCTTGGCTGCAATCACCATCTGCAATGATTTTGGAGCCCAGAAAAGTAAAGTCTGACACTGTTTCCATTGTTTCCCCGTCTATTTGCCATGAATTGATGGGACCAGATGCTTTGATCTTAGTTATCTGAATGTTGAGTTTTAGGCCAGCCTTTTCACTCTCCTCTTTCACCTCCATCAAGAGGCTCTTTAGTTTCTCTTTGCTTTCTGCCATTAGGATGGTGTCATCTGCATATCTGAGGTTCTTGATATTTCTCCAGGCAATCTTGATTCCAGCTTGTGCTTCATCCAGCCTGGCACTTCACATGATGGGCTCTGCATTTAAGTTAAATAAGCAGGGTGACAATATACAGCCTTGACATACTCCTTTCCTGATTTGGAACCAGTCCATTGTTCCATGTCCAGTTCTAACTGTTGCTTCTTGACCTGTATACAGATTTCTCAAGAGACAGGTCAGGTGGTCTGATATTCCCATCTCTTTCAGAATTTCCCACAGTTTATTGTGATCCACACAGTCAAAGGCTTTGGCATAGTCAATAAAACAGAATTAGATGCTTTTCTGGAACTCTCTTGCTGTTTTGATGATCCAGTGGATGTTGGCAATTTGATCTTTGCTTCCTCTCCCTTTTCTCAATCCAGCTTCAAAATCTGGAAGTTCACGGTTCATGTACTGTTGAAGCCTGGCTTGGAGAATTTTGAGCATTACTTTGCTAGCGTGTGAGATGAGTGCAATTGTGGGGTAGTTTGAACATTCTTTGGCATTGCCTTTCTTTGGGATTGGAATGAAAGCTGACCTTTTCCAGTCCTGTGGCCACTGCTGAGTTTTCCCAATTTGCTGTCATATTGAGTGCAGCATTTTAACAGCATCATCTTTCAGGATTTGAAATAGCTCAACTGAAATTCCATCTTTTGTCTTTTGGATAACTAACCCCTTTATCAGCATGCAGTATTCTTCTTTATCCAGGGGTCAGAGGATTTTCTTCTCAGCCCAGTTGCAGTGGGCCGTTGCCCTTTCTCCACAGTAGGTTAACACTTTTGTTCTGTAGAGAGGAGCACAGGGGAGAATCTAGGAAAAGTGTCACACCTTTCTTGTGGTGGCTGCTCTTCTTCTCTGCCAGTGTGTACCTGCAGGGATTTTTTCCCAGGACTCTCACCAGTCTTTTCTGTGAGAGCCCTCTGAAGCCAGTGGAGAAGAATCAGCATGAATTCCATTATATCCATGGCTCCCAGGATTCTATACTGTCTCATTAGCCCACACTCGACCACTGCCAATCAATTCATTCATAATTTTAACTGAATCCCTCTCATTCTGGATGTCCAGCTGCATCAGTCCAAGGAAAAAAAGTACTCACATCCCATCTCTGCTTTCAATCATCTTGTCTTCTTTCGAATTAGTTTTGGTTGGTTAGCTAGTTGGTTGCCTAGTAACCTCAGCTCTTTGATAGATTTATGGAAAGTTGTGAATACACAAGTCCAGGTTTTGCTGTTGTAAGAGTGAGAGTGAAGCTCTTTTCACCTTTCTGCATTCCATATATAAATTGAAAGTATAGGTTATTATTTTATGGACTATCCCATCCTTTCCAAAAAGGAATTTGCAAAGGCATTCTTGAGAATATCTTTCTGGAACCCATAAGGTTCCATAATGAACATGAGGTCCATTTCTTTGCTCTTGGTACTGGAGCTAAGCTTTCTGAAGGAGGGAAGGAAGGATAAAAGGGCTAGTTGTATAATTCCTTGTTTAGTCTTAGTCTTATCTTCTTGCCTTCATAGAGGTTAAATGAGATAGCATCAGTATTTCTTTGATTCCAAAAACAACAGGTTTGAGCTAGAAAATATTTGCAAGACAAAAAATTGGAGGAAATCTTTAATCCCTTCCAAATGAGCTGAAAAGAAAAATCTCCAAAGCCTCTGTAAGGAATTAAGCAATTTAGCAGGGTAATTAGTGGTATACACTTTATCTTCCTTCTTCCCCACCCCCAACCCTTCGCCCAGTACAACCGGGGCCTAAATCCACTGTGCCTTTGGGAGAAGGCCTAGAGGCAGGTCACGAGCAGAGGATGAAGCGTGGTCTGCTCCTGCCACTCACGTCTATTAAATGGTAGCTTCTTCCCCTTGGCCGTGTTTGCATCACAACACACATCATCCGCTTGCTTTGACCCTGACACCATTTTATAGGCTTAATAATAATAAATCTATGTCCTGAAATAGTTTTGCAGATTACACCAATCAATCAAAATTCAGGGAGCCCAAGACCATTAATGTCATCAGCAGTGATGCAGTACCCCGGGAATCCATCTAAATCAGCCATTACAAAGGGAAGTACGCCTTAAGAGCCTGAAGACAGAGGGAGTAGATGGAAGCATAAATTGCAGTTCTATTTTTATCAGCCATGGAGGGATGATTTTCTTGGGGAGGCTTTGTGTATTCCTGGTAGGAAATGAAACTAGGAGTTGTTGTCCATTGCTGGTTCTCACTCCAAATTATAAACCGAGAAGGGTTCGCTGGTCCTGGGCTATGGGTGCTGAAACACAGCCTATCGCATTCTGCAAACCTAAGCTCTGGAGAATTCTCCTTTGAGACTCCTCAGTGAGCAGTCAAGGCCCAGTGCTTTTTGCCTTTGTAGATGGCTCCATCACTCCCATTTTCCCGTTGTTGAGACAAATCTTAAAGGAACACTCAGCTGAGAAGGGCTTGAGATGGAGCTACTTGGAAGTCTCAGACCTTTCACAATGACTGTGGTTAATCCTGAAAACTGAGGATGGAGGGGTAAGGAAGAATGAAAGTCCTGCTCAGGTGTTCTATAGTTTGAATCTTTCTATAATCTCTGAGGCTGATTTCTTATAAGACAATATGATATAATGAAAGCAACTGAGATTTAAGATTCAGGAAAAGTGAATCTTGAGCTTTGGCTCTTGAGTTAGTTGTATGACCTTGAGAAACTCATCTTGCTTTTTTATGGATCTTATTTCTTCATCTGTAAAATGAACAGATTGCTCTAAATCAGGCATTCTAAACCAGAAATCCATGGAGCAGATCCACATGTGAGTTTTGTTTTGCTGTGGGTTAAATAGTGACTTAGACGTGACTAAATTTCACATGTGTGCTTAGTCGCTCAGTCGTATCTGACTCTGCTACCCCATGAACTGCAGCCCACCAGGCTCCACTGTCCATGAGATTCTCCAGACAGGAATACTGGACTGGGCCGCAAACTACCATTTTATCTTCTCCTGGAAAACTGCATACGTGGGCTATACAGGACCATGTCTGCACACGGCAGCAGAGGTATTGCCGGGTAATACTGCTTTGATAGAGTCTGCCTTCCCCTCCGGGGCCCCAGAATTCCCACCTGTTCTACTTGCCTCTACCCCGTGACTCACTCACATTAACTGACTCCTAGATGCACAACTCCTGAGTTATATGTTCTATATAAAGAGTGATGTCAAACTCTTGTCTGATGAAGCAGAACTTACATTAAAAGACTTTTTAATTTTTTAAACTGAATATAGGTGATTTATAATGTTGTGTTAGTTTCAGGTGTACAGCAAAGTATATCTGAATTATTTTGCTTCCCTGGTGGCTCAGACAGTAAAGAATCTGCCTGCAATGCAGGAGGCCATGGTTTGATCCCTGGGTCAGGAAGATCCCCTGGAGAAGGGAAAGTCTACCCACTCCAATGTTCTTACCTGGACAATTTCTTGGACAGAGGAGACTAGTGGACTATAGTCCATGGGGTTGCAAAAA
Organism: Bos taurus; assembly: GCF_002263795.3. Lineage (NCBI taxonomy): Eukaryota > Metazoa > Chordata > Mammalia > Artiodactyla > Bovidae > Bos > Bos taurus. Next base: position 11,282,244 of record NC_037347.1, read on the forward strand.
GTTGGGTGGGTGAGTGACTAACACTTCCACTTTTTTCATATGTGTATATATATATATTTTTTTTTTCCTCAAATTCTTTTCCCCTTATGGGTTATCAATATTGGAGTATGGTTCCCTGTGCTATAGAGTAGGTCCTTGCTGGTTATCTTTTATATAGCAGTATGTTTATGTTAATCCCACATTCTTAATTTATCCCTTGCCCTCCTTCCCCTTTGGTAACCATAGCTTGTTTTCTGTGTCTGTGGGTCTATTTCTGTTTTGTGTATAACTTACTTTCTATCATTTTGTAAAAATTCCACATATAAGAGGTATCACGTGCTATTTGTCTTTGATTTACTTCACCTAGTATGACACTCTCTAGGTCTATCCACGTTGCTGCAAACGGCATTATTTTATTATTTTTTGTGACTGAGTTCCATTATGTGTGTGTATGTACATATATGTATATTTATACACCACATTTTCTTTATCCATTCACCTGTAGATAGACATTTAGGTTGCATCCATGTCTTGGGTATCATAAATAGTGTTACAATGAACAGTAGGGTGCATGCATCTTTTTGAATTATGTTTTTTTTGGGGTTTTTTTTTTTGGTATATACCCAGGAGTAGGATTGCAGGATCATATGGTAACTTTAAGTTTTTAAGAAACCTCCATACTGTTCTCCATAGTGGCTGTGTCAATTTAATAAAGTCTTTTTAGAGTGATGGTAGGTAGACGACCCAAATAATCATGTATTGTCTGGATCCCACATTTTTGTTCTTTTCTGCAAGTAGTAAGTGAGAGTACAAGCAGCAACAGATAACTAACTCCTGGCTTCTTAATTCACAATGGCCTTTTCTGTTTTAAGCTTCTCCTGTGCTGTGCTTAGTTGCTCAGTCATGACCGACTCTTTGTGAGCCCAGGGACTGTAGCCCGCCAGGCTCCTCTGTCCATGGGGATTCCCCAGGCAAGAATCCTGGACTGGGCTGCCATGCCCTCCTCCAGGGGATCTTCCCAACCCAAGGATCGAACCCAGCTCTCCCGCATTGCAGGCAGATTCTTTACTAGCTGAGCTACCACTGCACATACTATAATGGCTAATTGTAGGCTGGGGGAAATAAACAAGAACATTGGAATTAGGAACCTTTTATTAAACGTTAAGTTCTTGAACTGATAGTACTGTAAGGCTAATCAGGCCCACACCCATCTCATTCTTCTTCCTCTCCTGGCAGCATTTTCTGTTTAAATACTCTTCTTTGGTCCATATCCTCAGGTCTCTGCAGATGCTCTGTGTATCACTATTTCTTCTCCGAGTATAAACCCCTTGAGGGCAGGGATCAGATATAATGCTTTGGTAATTTCTCTTCCTCTAACTCTTGTGCCAAGCAGAGCCTAGACTCATCCTAAGTGATCACTAAGCACTGACTTAGTGCTGACTTAGTTTTCGCAGCATTGACTATGGTGAGGATGTTCCTTCCAATGAATCAGCCAAGTCAAAGACTCTCAGCACAGGCCCATCCAAACTCAAGATTAAGGTGCCCTGATTGTGGATAAGTTCTACTAGAATCCCAGGGTCCATATATAAGTAACCAAAGCCCAAACCCTGGAGATTAACTGGGAGATTGATGATTGATGTTCCTGAGTTCACTGTGTTATTTCATTGCCCTCCATGGCAAAGCCATCACTCCCAGATGAGTCCCTGCTCACTTCATTCCCTTTTCCCCCCTTCAAAGTCTCCCCTCCCTCTGTCTACTCTGCAGATGGATAATAAGATAAATGGAAATGTCCATCAAATAGATGCACATTACGATAAATCATCCGACCCATCTCTTCCTTTGCCCTCTTAACCATTGTCTCAAATGAACTTGTGACCCTTTATGCCTTTTCTGATTAAAAGTAAGATTGGTTACTTGGCAGACAGCAGTGACCTCAAGAATGTCAAATAATGTAATATGCCAGACCTGTCCACGGGGTTCATTTGTAGTCCTTATTGGTGCTGTTTCCTCTGAATGATACGGCTGTTGAGTGGGACTGAGGTGGTGGTTGTCAATGCAGCAAGCTGCTAAAAAGAGCCTTCTAGTTTAATTGTTAATAGGAAAATAAAATTAGTTACTGTATCAGCAAAAACTTTTCAGAAAAACCAGGTCATTCTATGGTCCATGGTTCTTTTATTATGAGTGGAATCATGTGACAAGCTACATCCATAAGAAGAGACCACCTTGTAGATCTGGGGAGGTGACAAGTAAGTTGGGTTTTAAAAATTTTCATTAAAGTATACTTTCTTGAGACAACAGAAATGGGGGAGCTTTAGGAAGAGAGCAGCTTTAGCTTGGCCAGGCAGGAAGTTGAAGCTATAGGGGTCTCCTCTGTGGAAAAAATGGAAAATTAATTTTCTCATGGGAACATACATGGCCTGCTCCCCTCATTGAGAGACCAGTCATTGACCATGACCCATCACTGTCGCTTAAGATCACACTGGCCACCAGCTTTTTACCTGAGCTTTTTTGGCTTTGGACAAGATAAAAACCATGCCTTTATTTACAAACATCCTATTCCTTTAAAATACAGAGAACAGAATTTGAATTAAATATGACAAATTGCAAAGACAACTTCTGGTAAAACCATGGAGAAGTTGATGACACCCAGAAAGAAAATCAAAAACAGTTCCAAGCATGCATGCAAAGTAGCTTCAGTCATGCCTGACTCTTTGTGACCCTGTGGACTATAGCTCGCCAGGCTCTTCTGTCCATGGGATCCTCCCGGCAAGAATACTGGAGTGGGTTACCATGTCCTCCTCCAGGGGATCTTCCCAACCCAGGGACTGAACCCACGTCTCTATGTCTCTTGCATTGGCAGGTGGGTTCTTTACCATTAGCGCCACCTGGGAAGCCCAGTAGTTCCAAGAAGGTCAGGGCAAATGTGTTAAGGAACAATAAACCGCATTAAATTTCTCTCGAACCTTCTAAGCAGAAGTTTTGTTCTGTGAGTTAAAACCCAACTCAGAAATTTTGCCTGAGCTTGATTTTTGCATCCGGACTCTCCCACTTCCTGGGTGACCTTGGGTAACTGACTTAATCTTTGTCGTGTTGTTGTAGAAATTAAATGCAATCTTGCTTATAAAGTGCTTCTCACTTAGAGCCAGAGGTCACTACGTAGTAATTGTGATTAGTATCGTTATTATCGAGCGTGGTCCTTGGTGACTTAATCATCTGTGGGTCTCACCCCATCAATATCTTTCTGCCTCTCGAAATAGCCTTCTCTCTATGCCCTGGTTTCATGATTGGACCCTGGCCAGCTTCTCCCCCACAAAACAGTGAGGGAATGGCATCCTCTTCCCTTCTCTGGGTTGTTAAGTGGTAACCTCTAGGCACCTTCACATTCCTCAAAGCAGAGCTGTAATCTAACAGTAAGTGCCCCTTGAACTGTGAAGGCTAAGAGCCTGGGGGCACACAGCAGAGCCCAACTGGTCTGAGCTCTTTGGACCACCCAGGTAGGGAACTCCACATCTCTGAGCCCTCCTGTGAGTGCCCAGCCTCTGCAGGAGGAATCGAGGCATAGTAATTCTTTGTTCCTGCACAGAAATGCACTTCCAAGGTGCAGTAGACTTTCTTTATAACACTTCCAAGTACCAGTCAGCATCCCTTGGACATAGGACTCCAGGCTGCCCTGGTTACGTTGTGATCTCCTGGGGGGCCAATCAGTGCTTCCTACAGCCTGAGGATGGGAGTTGCTTTGTGCTCTTAGAAATTCCATTGTTCAAATTTGAATTGCCAGCATTGAAAAATCAAGGCTTCGCATGTAAGTTTGGATTTGGGGCTTTCCTTGATAAAACTCAGAGACTCTAGCAACACTGGACCATCATAGTTCATTGTAGACAGAATAGTTGCCCTTACAAGTTTTTTTTATTTTTGTTTTTTCATAGAGTAAACTTGTCATTCTAAATTAAGTATTTCCAAACAATGTATAAAACTTGTTAAATAAACCCTTTACCAAACTGACATTCATGAAACACTGTTCCCCTGCAGGTTTCGAAGAGTGCTAGGAAACAGGGTTCTATGTTAAACAATTAAATGACTTTAGGTACTATACTTGGAGAAGGCCATGGCACCCCACTCCAGTACTCTTGCCTGGAAAATCCCATGGATGGAGGAGCCTGGTGGGCTGCAGTCCATGGGGTCTCGAAGAGTCGGATACGACTGAGCGACTTCACTTTCACTTTTCACTTTCATGCATTCGAGAAGGAAATGGCAACCCACTCCAGTGTTCTTGCCTGGAGAATCCCAGGGACAGGGGAGCCTGGTGGGCTGCCGTCTATGGGGTCGCACAGAGTCGGACACGACTGAAGCGACTTAGCAGCAGCATCAGGTACTATACTGAAACTGAAACTGAAGTCTCTCAGTCGTGTCTGATTCTTTGCGATCCCATGGACTGTAGCCTACCAGACTCCTCAGTCCATGGAATTTTCCAGGCAAGAGTACTGGAGGGGGTTGCCATTTCCTTCTCCAAGGGATCTTCCCAACCCAGGGATCGAACCCAGGGTCTCCGTCACTGCAGGCAGACGCTTTACTGTCTGAGCCACCAGGGAAGCCCCTGGTGGTACTATAGTACATGTCAAATCCTTGAATATAATGTTATACATTCTAAATCTCCAAGAGAGATGCCCAGCATGCCGTTCACAATTAGTAGCAAATAAAATGCTTAATATACAAACATCCTACTTCCTTATGTGAACTTCCTGCCCCACTAGATATCTGAGTTTGCAAATCCTAAACTAGAGGTTACTTCACTGTTACCATAAAGCATAACGTTTTAAACTGGGGACATGCATGCACGCTCAGTCACTTTAGTTGTGTCTGATTCTTTGCGACACTATGGACTGTAGCCCACCAGGCTCCTCAGGGTCCATGGAATTCTTAAATTGGGGGTGTCCCTAGGATTAACTAGTCCAGGAAACTAGTCCCAAATAGACAGATTTAAATATATCTAAAATTCACAGAAAATGTGCGGTGAAGGAGAAGCTGGCTCCTTGGTTCCTTGACTAATTGCCATTTCTCAGGGTATCAGGCTTTATCTACGTTTAGAAAGAAATAGCATGGGGACCTCTGGTTTAGGGGCCCTCTTTCAACAAGTTCTAAAGGGGTGCTCCATGAGTCTGACAAAACTAGTCAATCTATAGTCTCTCTCCCTTCTGCCTCAAAGCCTCAAATCCCTACCATTTGTTTCAGATCACAACATGGTCATCTGTCAAATAGCACAGTTTACGGAGTTAAGACACTAATACCTCAGAATGGCAATCTATTGCTGAGAAAGCACACCAATTAGAATTTTTCTCTGAGTACTTTAGTTCTGTCATAACCTGCAGAGAATAAGGGGCCTGGAGAAAGTGCTCTGGACAGTTCTGAGTTGATGCTGAGCTTGTTAAGGATGGCCTAATAAAGTAGAAAGGATGTAGGTTGTGAGTCATGAACCCAGTATGACTGAGGGCTCCCTTACACTCAATTTCTACCTCCTGGAAAATGTGGGCATTCGGGAAGGTGATGTCTCAGGGCCTTGCCAGTCCATATGGTTCATGACTTTACAAACAGAAAGGTCCAGAGAAATAGTTGTTCCTGGTCTGGAAGAATAGCACAAGGAAGGTCCTTTGGAAGCCAAATCCATGGGATGCCAGGACTTGGAGGTTGAAGGCAGAGGTGGCTTGAGAATATAAGATTGAAAAAAAAAAATTGTAGGTGAAGGAGAAAGTTAGAGTCATAAAGAAGTGATTAAGAAATGCACTTTGGTTTAGCAAGATATGTCAGGAGAATGTTGCTAATTTTCAAAACTCTATGATGTGGAAGAAAGAACACTGCGCACTTTGGTTTAGCAAGATATGTCAGGAGAATGTTGCTAATTTTCAAAACACTATGATATGGAAGAAAGAACACTGCCTATTGAATTCTGAAAGTCTCGCGCTCCAATTCCCTCTTCTGATGACGCGAAAGACATGACACATCAGACACTCAGAAGAGAGACTTTTCGAAGTACTCTCTATACTTGGAATCCAAGCAAAGTCATCAGTCAAAACTGTGATGTGCTTCTTATAGCAGATTTCTTTTGGATTATACACCCTGCTGTAGGAAGTTTGCAGTCTTCAGAAAAGAAGACTTTCTGCCACAAAAAAAAATTGTAAGGTCAAAGATAAATCTGACAGTTTTAAAGATGAGATCGTTTTGGACAGACTTGCTGTTTTGAAGTGTGATACAAATGGATATCAGGAAGTCATAGTGGTCAGAAAACCTGCCTAAATGTACTGAACAAAGAAACATCAGAGTCTCAAGGACTCTACTGTTCATCTGATCGTGCATATGTGTTTAGTAGGACACGGAGGACAGCAGGTGTGAGAGGAGAGGGGGAAGACCAATTCTTGACTACCATGCCTTTGACCAAGGAGTTCTACCTTGGCTCTTGGCATCATTTGAAGCCTTGTGTGATCAAGTCTTATGCCATCACAACCCACAAAAACAGTGGGTGGAAATCCTCCCTGTCTAGGGAGCACTCATCTCCTTGTTTAAGTTGACACACTGTGGCTGTTGCCTACTTTGCTAGAGCAATGATGGATCACGACCACATTCTTTTGAACATTCTTCTTCAAAGGTGAAGACTTCTTCCAGGACTGATCTTGAGCGCTTTAGTCTCCTGTTATGGTTGCCATCCTACAGTGGCCAGTTAAAGCTTCAGAGGCTCCATACTTGATCACAGCCCACTCAATCCACTGAATCATCTGGCTCAAGTGTTGAGTTTATAATATGCCATGGCTCTATCTCCCAGAGAGACCTTGTGCCTTCCCCATTGGCAAAGATCCTTTTGGGAGCAGGAACTCAATCCTTAAATCTCCAACTGTGAACTCAACTCTCCAGTGCTAGCCTCATGCTTTTTAGATTGTTATCACAAATTAGAATTGACATAAGCAATTATTACCACTGTCTGTTTTTTAGAAACCTCCATCACCAAACTTCGTTAGGCCCTTGAGAATCTTTTCTGTTTTAAGTGTCTCTGGAAAAAAGTTCTGTTGATGTCTTTATCAACCTGTTCTGGAAAATCCCATGGATGGAGGAGCCTGGTAGGCTGCAGTCCATGGGGTCGCTAAGAGTCAGGCACGACTGAGCGACTTCACTTTCACTTTTCACTTTCATGCATTGGAGAAGGAAATGCCAACCCACTCCAGTGTTCTTGCCTGGAGAATCCCAGGGACGGCAGAGCCTGGTGGGCTGCCGTCTATGGGGTCGCACACAGTTGGACACGACTGAAGCAACTTAGCAGCAGCAGGGGAAAAAAGTTCTGTTGATGTCTTTATCGACCTGTCTGGCAAACCAGCAACCTTCACTTCCTCTGCTACTTTGTTTTGTTTTGTTTCCTGGCTTCTGCAGAGTTGGAGAACTGTTTGCCATAGGCTTAACAGTAATAATCTTTTGTGGGTTTAGAGATGCAACTGTAACTCTTTCTGCAGTCTCCTCCTCTAGTTTATGGAAACTGGTAACAAAGTCATTGACATTTGTAGGGTTGAGAATTCACTGTTTCCCATGAGCCAGGTAGAGATGTAGGAAATAGAAGAGGTGCAGTGATTCTTGCCCTCTAGGACTTTCAAGTTGTGCTGGGACAAGGGTGCAGGAATATACTCACATCAAGAACTAAAGACTTTTAAGTGCCCCTTAATCCTAACCTGGAAATGAAGGGATTCCAAAAGTCTTGCTATGTAGCCCTGGTGGGATAGGTCACAGTTCTAACAAATCACTCAATGTTTGTAGTCATTTCGTTTTGACTCGTCTTAGCTGAACCGTGGCAACGTTCCTGGGATTCAATTTCATTTGTAACGTAGGTGTTTAGGGAACAGCGTGGTGTATATTGTTTATTGTCTGTTTGCTACAACTGCAAACTCCAGGAGGGCAGGGGTTTCTGTCTTTTTGGTTCACTGATTATCCCAAGGGTCTACAGCAGTCCCTCTCATTGCAGAAACATCCCATGAATTGTTATTGAAGGAAGAATTGGGGAGGAGAGGACTTGAGGGTAGATTTTGATGCTGTTAGGTTGTCAGTAGAATTCCCTGGTAGCTCAGATGGTAAATAATCTGCGTGCAATGCAGGAGACCCAGGTTCGAGCCCTGAGTCGGGAAGTTCCCCTGGAGAAGGGAATGGCAACTCACTCCAGTGTTCTTGCCTGGAGAATTCCGTGGACAGAGGAGCCTGGCAGGCTATAGTCCATAGGGTCTCAAAAGAGTCAGACATGACTGAGCGACTAACACACACACACACGATGTCAATACCCTTGTTCAATTTCTTTTCCACCTGAAAAAAAGACAGTGAAAAACCACCAGAGTTTTTGTCTTCTGATTAAATTGTATAAATGAGAAAAGATCAAACCAGCCCCACGAATAACCCCTTTCCAGCTAGAGATATTACCTCTTACTACCCTTTTTTGGTTTCCTGTTTGGGCAGAACCTTGTCTTCACAGTGTGCTCTTTTACCCCCTACCATGATTTCTCACCTGGGGCAATTGGCTTTAATGTGCAACCTTATCAAATGCTTTTTGAAATTTTAGGTAAATAGAATCCTAGACTTTTCTTCTTTCTTTTGTCTCCTATAACTGTAATTCCTCTTAAAAAAATAAAATCAAAACAAACCCAACGAGTTCTTTCAAGCTAGGCCTGCCCTCACAAATCCACACTGGCTACATCTTATCAGACTCTGTTACTGCAAATCCTTTTGGAGTTCCACAGTCCAAGTGGTTGCTAGTGTTTTCTTAGCCGATCTGATAGACGCCCTCTTCTAATTCTAACAGTTTGGTAATAAAATGTGTTGGGCTTGGCACTCACTCCTTTCTAATTCTTAGCCTTTCCACCCTCCTTTGTAATTGGCTAAGAGGAGGTTCGTTAGCTGGAACCCAGCCCTGGTGTGCTAAGCCGGGGGCAAGACATCTCTCTTGATCGCAGAGATGAGCTTTTCTAGAATGACCAAGTGTTGCATTATTTCTGCACTTTGGGCAGCAGGCCGAGTGAGGGTCTGGGAACTGAGAGGAGGCAGGGCCTAATAAACTGATAACTTTTGGAATTTATCAAGTTCATTCCAGTTTCGCCTTTCACTTTTCTCAGCCTCTACTTACCTACCTCCATCTTCTGCACTCCCAGGACATACAATGATATAATCTTCATCCTGGCTGAAATGGTGCTTTAGGGTCAAGTATATCTGAGTGGGACCTCATGAGGGTAGGGCTCCCATGATGGAGTTAGTGCCCTTATATAAAGAAGACCAGAGTCCTGTTTTCTCCACCATGGGAGGACAGAGCGGTTTGCAAACCAGAAAGATGGCTCTCAGTAGGAATCTTGACCTTGGACGTTCCAGCCTCCAGAAGGGTGAGAAGGAGTATTTGTGGTTTCAGCCACCTGGTCTATAATATTTTGTGATATCTGCCAAGCAGTCTAAGACATCTCTCTTAGCCTCCGTTTCTTCTCCTCCAAATGGGGTAGTAATATCTTTTTGAAAGCTATTATGAGGAGTATATGGGATAATGAATATAGAAGGCTGGATGCTTAGATACTAAATGAAAGGTAGCCATTGTAGTAACCTCTTTATTCAAGTCCACAGTCTCTATGAATAACAATAGTAGTAACAATAACAGACATGTCTAAAGCTCTGATCACATGTTAATGATCAGTAAAGCTCTGATCACTTAGATCATATCTGTTCTAAGTGCTTTGCTTATATTAATTCATTTCATCCCAATTACTGGGCCAAGTTGACTAAACAGGAACAGCCATCTTTCCCTGACCAACCATAGGTTTGCCTTCTCCCCATTATTTTCCTCTTAAAAAAAATCCTTTCTCTAAACAGACTTGGGGACCAGGTCGGGTGGAGGGGGGTGGTGGGGAGAGCTGGATGAATGGAGAGAGTAGCATGGAAACATAAAAATTACCTTATAGAAAACAGATAGCCAGTGGGAATTTGCTCTGTGACTCAGGGAGCTCAAACCCTGCTCTGTGATAACCTAGAGGGGTGGGGTGAGGTAGGAGAGAGATTCAAGAGGGAGGGAACGTATGTATACCTATGGCTGATCCATGCTGATGTATGGCAGAAACCAACACAATGTGTAAAACAATTATCCTTCAATAGGAAAAAAAAAAAAAACCAGAATGCTTGGGGCGGAGGGGTGGGGGTTGTGGGGGGGAATCCTTTCTCTAAACTTCCATGAAGATTTTTGCATGGAAAACTAACAACAGCAAGAATGAGCTACACTTCCTTGGGTCAAGGGTACTTGCCCAGTGCCCTCTTGTCCTGGGCATGTGGTCACAGCCCAGCCCTCTAGGGCAGTAGTTGTCAAGTCTGGCTACACTTTAGAATCACCTGGGCGAGTCTGTCAATGTGTCCATGCCCAGACCACAAAGTCAACCAATTTAGTCAGAATCTCTGGAAGTAGGACCAGGTACTACTCTCCAAGTTTAATGCACGTGAACATCACCTGAAGATCTTGTGACCCTGCGGGTTCTGCTTTTTTAACAAGTTCCCAGAAAAGGCTGATGTCCCCAGTAGGGGACCCTTTGAGTTGCAAGGCCAAATCAGACCTCACTCACTGCCTCGAGGCTTTCTTCCAACAGGGCCCAAACTCTTTTTTTAACGTTTTTCCCCTTATTTATTTATTTACTTAGTTTTATTGAAGTATAGTTGATTTACAATGTTCCAGGTATACAGTAAAGTGATTCAGTTCATATATGTATTCTTTTCCATTTTAGGTTATTATAGCATATTGAGTATAGCTTCCTGTGTTATACAGTGAGTCCTGTGGCTCTTCTGTTTTGTCCATAGTGTGTGTATTGATTAATCCCAAACAGCCAGGACTAACTTTCTTTTCCACTCCTCCTTGGTCAGTCTGGGCCCTAACTGGGCTTAAATTCCAGGCGCCACAATAACAATAGATATAACCAGTGGCAGTGAAAGAGTGGTTCACACACACAGGAAAACCAGATTTCTTTGCTTAGGAGACTCAGTCTAGAACCCAGGGTTTGGAGATCAGGGATAAACCACCACTAATGCCTGGGGACATCTTAAATGGGAACACTTATCACTTTGTGCCCCTTTCTAAAGCATGAACCCTTAGAAACAGTCCACAGGGGACTAGGGAATTTTTATTTTGAGGCTATGTCACCTTTCTGAGGCAATCTGTGCCAAGATCCTCCTGTTTTGACCCTTACCTGAATTGGCCAATGACCACCCAGACCACCTTCAATCTGGCTCAGTGTAGCCGATAAATACCAAGCAGCCATGGTATTTATGGAATTCTTACCTGGGCACGTCTGTTTGCAGAATTTCTTGATTTGTTTGTCACAACGAGGGAAGCCAAAGTAAATTCCCCTTAGGAAGATGCTGGAAGGACATGATGTCTCCTCTAGGGCTCAGCTTCCTCATTTATAGTAAGTGAAGAGGCTAGAGGTTGCCGGTCTCTGAGGTGTCTTCCCCTTGACGTGACTGTGTATTTTGTGTTGAGATCAGATAATCAGTTATCTTCCTTGGCCTTAGACACCCAGGACTTCAAGGGTAATGATCATTTTCCAAATATACATTGCCTGGTTGTCTTCTCTCTTAAGCCAATATTATCCTTAAAAGATAAGACAAACAGCTCTTGCTAAATATAAAAATAGTTCTTCTGTATCATAGCTGCCAACAAGACGGAGAACCTGAATAAATGGTGAATTCAGATTCGGGAAACAGACTGAATCCAGCCATAAATCTGCTATAGAGATGTCCAAGGAGGAGCAAAATCAAGTTTTTAATAAGTGAAATTATTTTTCTCTTCATAGAGGTCTCCAACAGGCAGCAGTTCTGGTCGACTAAAACTGAAAAGAAAAGATACATTTATGCTACATGATGAGTATGCTACCTAAGTTTGGGATAGTTTCAACAGGCAGATAATAACTTTTTTTGCCCTTCTCTCTTCTGTTTACCAGAAGAGCAGCAGCTGCAAGGAACATTTGCTGTGGGATGACTCTAGACTGTCTTGAGGAGCTAAGATTTAAGTCCACTCTTTCAACATTTCCATAGCACCCAGTTTGATTTCAGCTGTGTGCATGTTTAATCTTGTTTAAAACCAAGCTCCTGGAATGAACCTGGAAAAGACGGGAAATGCTGGGAAATTAAACTCCTATTTATTTTGGAAGCAAAGGTCCACTGCATTCCAGTTTTCACGGGGGGTGGGTACATCTATAGTGTTGAAACACTGCAGTTGAAGTGTGGGGAAGGGGGGAGGATGGAATCCTGTCTTGATTTGCTCTCCAGTTGTTTCGCAGGCTGGGCTTTCTGATAGCCACAGTATTGGTTTCCTTTTAAAGATAAATAATAGGGACTTAATAAGTAAATGGGACTGGATTCTGAAGCCTTGATGATAATAAGTGCAGCCACTTTTTCCAACAAACCCTTTCCAGGATCTTTCAGTAAGCACAGCTTTTTTCTGACCACTCTGATTTTTACCAGGAAGTTTTTTCTTTCCACCATCTCAGAATTTGTCCCTCCATCCTGCATCCCTCTGTAGTCAGTACCATGATTGAAATAAACACTATTGTGTCACTCAGGTATTGTGGTTTTGCCTTGGTAAAGAGGAAATGGTTATCTGTAAGACTGCCTGAAATATTATTCATTCCTAGTAAAAGCATTTAAATGGAGGTGAGTATAACCAAGAAAGATGCAGGCATAGCAATTTTAAAACATCAGTGATATTTTATGTTTGCTCCACATTCAAAAGCCAAATCCAGAGTCAATGACAGGAAATTGGAAATCATATGCCTAGAGAACTTTCTATTTATATGGGAAGGAAAAGAATACTAATGCTTTTTAGGTGTCAGCTTCCCTCTATTCAAAAATGAAGGTAATAAACTCTTCCAGCATGCTGTGTTGGTAAAATGTCTTACTTTCCTTTAGTTAAAAAAAAAAAAAACAAAACTTAAATATTATTAAAGGTGGAACTTCATATGGAATTCAGGCTTCTGGCTGAGAAGTTTGGAAGAGTTCTTGAGAAATCCTAATCCATCCTTCCTACCTAGATGGAATTGCAGTTGTGACAGAACAGAAAGGAAAGCGCCCATATGAAATACAAACAGATTATCTGGGAAAAGAAACAAAACCATCCTTCCCCATCCTTATGGTCAGAAGGTCTTTGTGTGTCAACCTCATCCATCTTCCCACGACTTGCGTCTTCTCCTTCCTGCTGTAGGAAGGCATGGGTGGGTTCTGTCATTCAGACAATGCGCCCTGAACACTGGCTCCCTCTTTTCTCTGTAATTAGGCCCTCTTCACAAAGCCCTTCTCTTTTCCATACAATTACGTCCCATTCCCACATTCCTTCCAGGTATGGCTCACTTCCAAAATCTTTCCTCACTTGTGCTATCTGCTTCCCTGGCTCATCCTAGTTGGCTGTGTCCCATTGTCTCTGTGGGGCCCAGATACGGAGCAGGGTAAGCAGATAAAGACTGGCCTGCCTGGGACTAGAGATGAGGAGATCCTGTATTGCTCACAGCACTGTAAGTAGGCTGCTGGTGGGGAGAAGAATCAGATGCTCTCAAGAGACTCTTTCATTGCTTCTCCTTATTGAAAGAAAAGAGAAATAGGAAAATCCTACCATTCTTTGAACTGCTGATCTTGCATGAACAAGCACATGCATGTATCAACAGCATGAAAGGAATTGAAACATTTGACCCATCTACTGCCCCCTCAAAAAGAAAGAAAGAAACCCCCTACTTAGATCAGGCAGCAGCCCACCCCTCCCTACCCTCAACTCATTCATCAAACCAGACTTCTTGATTTACATCTGCCACCACACCCCAGTCTGTGTGAACGCTGTGTTTATTTGAATATGCAATCAACAATGGTTCTCTTTCTCTTTTATTTTCTCTGCCAAAGACAACAAATGCAAATGGTGAGATAGAACTGGGCTGAGAGGATTCCAAATAAGGGCTAACATAGCATTAAGGTTAACGGCCTATATGATAATCCCCACGCAATCAGAAGGAGGCAAGTACCTTACAACAGCTGTGCAAGCCATAAATAAAGCTTTCCTGACTTTTATGCGTGTAAAGTCTCAACCATAAATGTTACATTAACATTTTTTTGCATAACCCAAGGGAGTCAAGTCGTCCTCTAAGGACTTTTGTTGCCTATACCTAAGACATATGGAACCAGACTTTAAGCTTTTGAAAGAATTGGGCAATTTCTTGGACTATTGGGGTAACTGTAAAGGGGGCGGGGGCACTGAAGAGCCTGGTGGTTAGGCAAGGTGCCAAGAGAGAAGTTTCCCAGAAACTGTTGGATCTGTCCTCCACCCAGCAGGAAATACCATCTCTTTTCATTGAATTCATCCATGATACGAGCTGTTGTGCTCCCCAAGTAAGGAATTAAAAGCTTACAGATAGGACATTGCTTTAAAGCTGAGATATCCTTGGCTTCTTCTTATAACATACAACTTAAAATAGGAATGAATATGTAAAAGGAGCAAAGGTGGCTCTTTGGCCAGCAGCTGCTCCTATTGTCATAAAGATCTGTCACTTTAATGTAAAAAAGAAAATTCCTTTAGAATACTGGCAGACTTTCAACCCTGGTCAAATGGATTTGAAAGCACTGTCAGCTGACCTCTGGGAGAGTGGCTGCTGGCAGGCCCATTCATAGGTGTGGTGCAGCCTCCAGTGTACCATGACTGTGGGCTTTGGGAGAAGAAGGGGGAAGAAAGTTGGGAGGAGGATTGAAAATAATAGCATTTATTTTCTGAGTACTCCATGTGTATCAGGCAGTGAATGTTTTGTTTTTGTTTTTTTTTTTAATTTTTGTCTCAGTAATCATTTTAAGACAAATACCATTATTAACTGCATTTTATAGATGGTATATTTTCTATTGCTGCTGTGGCAAATTCCACATACCTAGTGGCTTAACACTACACAGATTTATAATCTTATAGTTCTGTTAAGTCCGACAGTGTTTTCACTGGGCTGAAATCAAGGTGGCAGAAGGGCTGTAGTCCTTTCTGGAATCTATAGGGAAAAATCTTTTTTTTTTTCCTTCAGTTCTGCCTTCTAAAAGCCACTCACATTTCTTGATTCATGCCTGCCTTTCTCCATTTTCATAGCCAACAGAGGCTGGGTTGAATTTTTAACACATCTTGTCACTCTGACCCTTTCTGTCTTCCTCTTCCTATGTGATTACATTGCGCCTGTATGGACAATCCAGGATAATCTTCCCATCTCAAGGTCAGCTAAGTAGCAAGCATACTACCATCTGCAAACTTAATATTCCTTCACCATGTAACCTAACATAGGCACAGCTTCCAGGCCATTAGTCTGCCTTCGCAGAAACACCAAGGAGTAGAGAGGTTTAGAAACGAATGTAGGGTCACACAACTAGTTTGTAGAAGGGCCAAATCTACCTTTGAGCTTAAACCTGACCTGGAGACAGGAACAGAGGCCTGGGGAAAATAAGAAGAGCGGGAGAAAGTTGAAGGGAAATTTTTCTTCAATAAAGGAACTGGGCTTTTGCAATAAATGTACTGTTGTTTACAAGTCAGTTGAACAAGAGGACTGTATCAATGGACAGCTTGCCTTCATTAATCATCTTTGTTATTCCACCACTTAACCTGCAAATTGATTCTGTAAATCATAGTTCACTAAATTGGATCGAACTCAGAATCCTGGCCTTTCTAGTGTTATAAAACACACTAGGGCATCAAGACCCATCCTACAATGACCACACACAACTCTTAAGGAGCCAGTATAAAGGTGTTATTGTGTGTATACACACATCACCAAAACACACACCACAGTTACAGGGCAGAGCCAATTCTGACTCCATGTTGGATGTGTCTCTTTGACTTTAACCTTTGCTTTTCATTGCTTTTGTTATTATAATCATACATACTGCCTGCCTCAGAGAACTCTACCCCTCTGCCTGACTGTTAAAGTACCTTTGTTCAGCTCTCAGAGAGACAATCTGACCCTGCCTACCTGTGAGTGGCCGCAAAAAATAAGAAATTAAAACATCCCCTCCCAGAAGCTGGCCATTCCATGAGATATTGCAAGACTTATGGCCTTTTTACCTTACTTCCTCACCTTCTCCCTCTCCCTGTTCTATACGAGAACCTGCATCCAAACCCTGACAAGATGGTTATTTTGAGACATTAATCTGCCTTCTTCTCGGTCTGCTGGCTTTCTGGATAAAGTATTCCTTGACTCAACACCTCATCTGTTGGATTATTGGCTTATTGTGTGGCAAGCAGAGAGAGCTTGGACTCCAGTAACAACACCAAGATGCAAATTACACCAAGAGGCTTTGTTCTGTGTAATCCTAGTCGTAGAATTTGAATTGATAGATGAAAAGTACAGCAAGGCAAATCAACATTAATGTCAAGAAGACTTTTTCTAAGTGTTACTCAACTCGGGTTTGGCTCCTTGCTACTTGAAAGCCAATATTCAAGAGAGAAGTGTTGGTAGGAATGGAAAGATTGCTTTATTCAGGAGACCAGCAACCTGGGGAGATGGTAGACTTGTGCTAGAAATCCAACTGTGAAGATTCTCCTCAAAGATGAAATTTTTAAAGGGAGAATCATTTGGGAAGTGGCTCAGAGTTCTCTTATCTTCCATTGTCTGCAGACTTTCTTTCGATTGGTTGGTAGTGGGGTAAAGCTCCTCTCGGCCCTCCTGTGCCCGTGCAGCCGCCGCTCCTTGGATGTGGAGTTGCTCCTCTCAGCCACAGCCCCTGACTTTGGGCGTGGGGTAGCTCCTCTCAGCCACTGCCCCTGACCTCGGATATGGGGTACCTTGTCCAAGGTAAGGAGCAGCGGCTGTGCTTTGCTGGAGCAGCTGTGAAGAGATCCCCCACGTCCAAGGTAAGAGAAACCCAAGTAAGACGGTAGGTATTGTGAGAGGGCATCAGAGGGCAGACACACTGAAACCATAATCACAGAAAATTAGCCGATCTGTTCACATGGACCACAGCCTTGTCTAACTCAATGAAACTAAGCCATGCCGTGTGGGGCCACCCAAGATGGGCGGGTCATGGTGGAGAGATCTGACAGAATGTGGTCCACTGGAGAAGGGAATGGCAAACCACTTCAGTTTTCTTGCCTTGAGAACCCCATGAACAGTACGAAAAGGCAAATGATAGGATACTGAAAGAGGAACTCCCCAGGTTAGTAGGGGCCCAATAGGCTACTGGAGGTCAGTGGAGAAATAACTCCAGAAAGCATGAAGGGATGGAGCCAAAGGAAAAACAACACCCAGTTGTGGATGTGACTGGTGATAGAAGCAAGGTCAGATGCTGTAAAGAGCAATATTGCATAGGAACCTGGAATGTCAGGTCCATGAATCAAGGCAAATTGGAAGTGGTCAAACAGGAGATGGCAAGAGTGAACATCAACATTCTAGGAATCAGCGAACTAAAATGGATTGGAATGGGTGAATTTAACTCAGATGACCATTATATCTACTACTGCGGGCAGGAATCCCTTAGGAGAAATGGAGTAGCCATTATGGTCAACAAAAGAGTCTGAAATGCACTACTTGGATGCAATCTCAAAAACGACAGAATGATCTCTGTTTGTTTCCAGGGCAAACCATTCACTATCATGGTGATCCAAGCCTATGCTCCAACCAGTAACGCTGAAGAAGCTGAAGTTGAATGGTTCTATGAAGACCTACAAGACCTTTTAAACAAACACAGAGAAAAGATGTCCTTTTCATTATAGGGGACTGGAATGCAAAAGTAGGAAGTCAAGAAACACCTAGAGTAATAGGCAAATTTGGCCTTGGAGTATGGAATGACACAGGGCAAAGACTGATAGAGTTTTGCAAGAGAACACACTGGTCATAGCAAACACCCTCTTCCAACAACACAAGAGAAGACTCTACACATGGACATCACCAGATGGTTAACACAGAAATCAGATTGACTATATTCTTTGCAGCCAAAGATGGAGACGCTCCATACAGTCAGCAAAAACAAGACTGGGAGCTGACTGTGGCTCAGACCATGAACTCCTTATTGCGAAATTCAGACTTAAATTGAAGAAAGTAGGGAAAACCACTAGACCATTCAGGTATGACCTAAATCAAATCCCTTAAAATTATACAGTGGAAGTGAGAAATAGACTTAAGGGACTAGATCTGATAGACTGCCTGATGAACTATGGACAGAGGTTCGTGACATTGTACAGGAGACAGGGATCAAGACCATCCCCATGGGAAAAAAATGCAAAAAAGCAAAATGGCTGTCTGAGGAGGCCTTACAAATAGCTCTGAAAAGAAGAGAAGGAAAAGCAAAGGAGAAAAGGAAAGTATAAGCATCTGAATGCAGAGCTCCAAAGAATAGCAATGAGAGATAAGAAAGCCTTCCGCAGCAATCAATGCAAAGAAGTAGAGGAAAACAACAGAATGGGAAAGACTAGAGATCTCTTCAAGAAAATCAGAGTTACCAAGGGAACATTTCATGCAAAGATGGGCTCAATACAGAAATGGTATGGACCTAACAGAAGCAGAAGATATTAAGAAGAGGTGGCAAGAATACACAGAAGAACTGTACAAAAAAGATCTTCACAACCAAGATAATCATGATGGTGTGATCACTCACCTAGAGCCAGACATCCTGGAATATGAAGTCAAGTGGGCCTTAGAAAGCATCACTGTGAACAAAGCTAGTGGAGGTGATGGAATTCCAGTTGAGTTATTTCAAATCCTGAAAGGTGATGCTGCACTCAATATGCCAGCAAATTTGGAAAATTCAGCAGTGGCCACAGAACTAGAAATGGTCAGTTTTAATTCCAATCCCAAAGAAAGGCAATGCCAAAGAATGTTCAAACTACTGCACAATTGCCTTCATCTCACACACTAGTAAAGTAATGCTTAAAATTCTCCAAGCCAGGCTTCAGCAATACGTGAACCATGAAATTCCAGATGTTCAAGCTGGTTTTAGAAAAGGCAGAGGAACCAGAGATCAAATTGCCAACATCTGCTGGATCATCGAAAAAGCAAGAGAGTTCCAGAAAAACATCTATTTCTGCTTTATGGACTATGCCAAAGCCTTTGACTGTGTGGATCACAATAAACTGTGGAAAATTCCGAAAGAGATGGGCATACCAGACCACCTGACCTGCCTCTTGAGAAACCTATATGCAGGTCAGGAAGCAACAGTTAGAACTGGACATGGAACAACAGACTGGTTCCAAATCAGGAAAGGAGTATGTCAGGGCTGCATATTGTCACCCTGCTTATTTAACTTCTATGCAGAGTACATCATGAGAAACGCTGGGCTGGAAGAAGCACAAGCTGGAAT
This sequence comes from Bos taurus, assembly GCF_002263795.3. Classification (NCBI taxonomy): domain Eukaryota; kingdom Metazoa; phylum Chordata; class Mammalia; order Artiodactyla; family Bovidae; genus Bos; species Bos taurus. The sequence continues at coordinate 11,301,552 of NC_037347.1, forward strand.
CAAGATTGCCAGGAGAAATATCAATAACCTCAGATATGCAGATGACACCACCCTTATGGCAGAAAGTGAAAAGGAACTAAAAAGCCTCTTGATGAAAGTGAAAGAGGAGAGTGAAAAAGGTGGCTTAAAGCTCAACATTCAGAAAACTGAGATCATGGCATCTGGTCCCTTCACTTCATGGGAAATAGATGGGAAAACAGTGAAAACAGGGTCAGACTTTATTTTTGGGGGCTCCAAAATCACTGCAGATGGTGACTGCAGCCATGAAATTAAAAGACACTCCTTGGAAGGAAAATTATAACTGACCTAGATAGCATATTCAAAAGCAGAGATATTACTTTGCCGACAAAGGTCCGTCTAGTCAAGGCAATGGTTTATCCAGTGATCGTGTATGGATGTGAGAGTTGGACTGTGAAGAAAGCTGAGCGCCAAAGATTTGATGCTTTTGAACTGTGGTGCTGGAGAAGACTCTTGCGAGTCCCTTGAACTGCAAGGAGATCCAACCAGTCCATCCTAAAGGAGACCAGTCCTGGGTGTTCATTGGAAGTGTTGCAGAAAGGGGGACCCCTTCCAGGGCCCAAAACTGGGCCCTTGTCTAACACTCGGAAATGAATTGTCCGAGGAGACACATGTGCTGACAAAGCAAGAGATTTTATTGGGAAAGGGCACCCGGGTGGAGAGCAGTAGGGTAAGAGAACCCAGGAGAACAGCTCTGCCACATGGCTGGCAGTCTCTGGTTTTATGGTGATGGGATTAGTTTGCAGGTGGTCTTTGGCCAATCATTCTAATTCAGAGTCTTTCCTGGTGGCACACGCATCACTCAGCCAAGATGGATGCTAGCGAGAGGGATTTGGGAAGTGGAGGGACACGCGGTGTCTCCTTTTGACCTTTCCAGAACTCTTCTGGTTGGTGGTGGCTTGTTAGTTTCCTATTCCTTATCAGGATCTCCTGTCATAAAACAACTCATGCAAATGGTTACTATGGTGCCTGGCCAGGGTGGTCGGTTTCAATCAGTGTGCTTCCCCTAACAGAAGGACCGATGCTGAGGCTGAAACTCCAATGTTGGCCACCTTATGCGAAGAATTGACTCATTGGAAAGGACCCTGATGCTGGGAGGGATTGGGGGCAGGAAGAAAAGGGGACGACAGAAGATGAGATGGCTGGATGGCATTATCGACTCGATGCACATGAGTTTGGGTGAACTCTGGGAGTTGGTGATGGACAGGGAGGCCTGGCGTGCTGCAATTCAAGGGGTCACAAAAAGTTGGACAGGACTGAGTGACTGAACTGAACTGAGGTAAAGCAGTGTTCAGGAATCTAGTGCTCAGCGTGAAGTTACCATCTTCCACCTGGGCAGGGGCCCTAGTTCCTGCAGAAAACTGAAAGATAATTATTATGTAGATTCCTCAAAGAGGAACCGGGATCCTGTTCAATCATCGCACTATTGTTTCTTGATTGATTGCTCCTCCTTTGTTTCTGTATTTCCTTCTTTCTCTGATAAGCCACTGTTTGAATCTCCTTTTGGAACTCAGGGAAGGTCAAGGAGGCTGTTGTTCAGTTGCTCAGTCTTGTCTGACTCTTCGCAACCCCATGGACTGTAGCATGTCAGGCAGGCTTCCCTGTTCTTCACCACGTCCAGAGCTTGCTCAAACTCATGTCCATTGAGCCTGTGATACCACCCAACCATCTCATCCTCTGTCATCCCCTTCTCTTCCTGCCTTCAATCTTTCCCAGCATCAAGGTCTTTTCTAATGAGTGTGCCCTTCACATCAGGTGACCAAAGCATTGGAGTTTCAGCTTCAGCATCAGTCCTTCCAATGAATATTCAGGACTGATTTCCTTTAGGACTGACTGATCTGATCTCTCTGAAGTCCAAGGGACTCTGAATAGTCTTCTCCAACACCACAGTTCAAAAGCATCAATTCTTCTGCAATCAGCCTTCATTATGGTCCAACTCTCACATCCATACATGACTACTGGAAAAACCATAGCTTTGACTAGACAGAGCTTGGTCGGTAAAGTAATGTCTCTGCTTTTTAACATGCTATCTAGGTTGGTCATAGCTTTTATCCGAGGAGGAAGAGTCCAAATTTCATGGCTGCAGTCACCATCTGCAGTGATTTTGGAGCCCAAGAAAATAAAGTCTGTCACTGTTTCCATTGTTTCCCCACCTATTTGCCATGAAGTGATGGGACCAGATACCATGATCTTCGTTTTTTTGTGTTGAGTTTTAAGTCAGCTTTTCACTCTCCTCTTTCATCTTCATCAGGAGTCTCTTCAGTTTCTCTTTGCTTTCTGCCATTAGGATGGTATCATCTGCATAGTTGGGGTTATTGATATTTCTCCCAGTAGTCTTTATTCAAGCTTGTGCTTCATCCAGCCTAGCATTTCTCACAATGTACTCTGCATATAAGTTAAATAAGCAAGGTGACAATATACAACCTTGACATACCCCTTTTCCAATTTGAAACCAGTCCTTTGTTCCATTTCTGGTTCTAACTGTTGCTTCTTGACTTGCATACAGATTTCTCACAGGTAAGGTGGTCTGGTATTCCTATCTCTTGAAGAGTTTTCCACAGTTTGTTGTGATCCACACAGTCAAAGGCTTTAGTATAGTCAATGAAGTAGAAGTAGATGTTATTCTGGAATTCTCTAGCTTTTTCTATATCCAACAGATGTTGGCAATTTGATCTCTGGTTCCTCTGCCTTTTCTAAATCCAACTTGAACATCTGGGAGTTCTTGGTTCATGTACTGTTGAAGTCTAGCTTGGAGAATTTTGAGCATTACTTTGCTAGCATATGAAATGAGTACAATTGTGCAATAGTTTGAACATTTTTTGACATTGCCTTTATTTGTGATTGGAATGAAAACTGACATTTCCAGTCCTGTGGCTACTGCTGAATTTCCCAAATTTGCTGGCACATTGAGTGCAGCACTTTCACAGCATCATCTTTTAGGATTTGAAATACCTCAGCTGGAATTTCATCACCTCCACTAGCTTTGTTCATAGTGATGCTTCATAATGCCCACTTGACTTCATACTCCAAGGTGTCTGGCCCTAGGTGAGTGATCACACCATGGTGGTTATCTGGGTCATTAAGGTCTTTTTTGTATATTTCTTCTGTGTATTCTTGCCTCCTCATTTTAGTTCACTAATTCTTAAAATGTCAATGTTCACAGGAGGCTGAATGAAGCCTGTTTCCTATAAATAAAAAATGGGGGACAGGGAAAGGATTTTTACCCTGGGGGACCCCACAGTGTCCTCCATTTCATCAAGAAGAACCGTGAGCAATCTTATAATGAGATGCTGTCTCAGTAACTGTCAAGCAGATGTTGGAGGACCACTGGACACCACCATGTGAAGCTATTTAGTGTGGGTTCTCATTTGGGACTCCTAGCTCTTGTTTCCTAAGAAGGCAATGGCACCCCACTCCCCTACTCTTGCCTGGAAAATCCCATGGATGGAGGAGCCTGGAAGCCTTCGGTCCATGGGGTTGCTAAGGGTCGGACACGACTGAGCGACTTCACTTTCCATTTTCACTTTCATGCATTGGAGAAGGCAATGGCAACCCACTCCAGTGCTCTTGCCTGGAGAATCCCAGGGACGGGAGAGCCTGGTGGGCTGCCGTCTGTGGGGTCGCACAGAGTCGGACATCACTGAAGCGACTTAGCAGCAGCAGCAGCAGCAGCTCTTGTTTCTCTAGCAGGTAGATGCAATGAGAGCATTAATACAAGAAAGGACAGAAACTCTTCTGCTTTTTCCCCAAGACAGATATTTTGTACAGCTCCTCCTACTCTGGTTGAATGACTGAAGATTGAAGGAATATTCCAGATCTTCTGGTCTAACTTTCCATAGACACTTGAGAAAACTTGAGCATCAGGAAGACAATAACACTCTAGAGTCATCCAGCTGATTTCAGCAGAATTGCATCAAACATTGGGCATAAGTTCTAATCAGCAGGGAGAAGTCATATGGAAATTACATAGACCTCCCCTTAGGAGGGCTCCACGCCAGAGACTGACATTAGGTGCCTTAAAAACTAGAGCATTCTTCCCTGGAGGTCAGGATAGGATTGAAAGTTCCAACCATCGGATCACCTGGTGTATCCCTCTGGCAACCAAACCCCATCCTTATGTGTTTTTGAAAAGTCACCTCATTAACATAACAAAAGACATCTGTATTGCTCTTTTCACTTAGGAAATTCCAAGGGTTTTAGGGGCTATAAGCCAGGAACCACATATGAAAAAGATATTTTGGTCATCTCAATGTCCAAATATTTATTTCTTATAAATCACAATGTCGCTTATCCCACTGGAAATCAAGGGTCAAGGCATCATCAAATGCTAAAGGCATCAACTCAGCTGAAGCTTGTTCCCAAAGGAAGCAGGGGCCCCAGCCACATGAATGGATTGCTGTCTGGCAGAAGCAGAGATCAGTTAGCAGTTCAGCAGGTGAAGATACTGAGTGAATTCATCCTCTATTTGGGCCTCAGATTGTGATCCAATTGCTCTGCAGTATTGCCACCTCACCCATTGATGGTGTCCTAACTTCTTTGTCCATTTTTTTAAAAACTGGGGTACAGTTGCTTTCCAGTATTGTCAGTTTCTGCTGTACAACAGAATGAATCAGCTATTGTTGTTCAGTCACTAAGTCACGTCCAACTCTTTGTCCCATGGACCATAGCCTGCCAGCCTTCTCTGTCCTCCACTATCTCCTGGAATTTGCTCAAATTCACCATTGAGTCAGTGATGCTGTCTAACCAGCTCATCTTCTGCTGCCCCGCTCTCCTTTTGCCTTACTCTTTCCCAGCATCAGGGTCTTTTCCAGTTAATCAGTTATTTGCATCAGGTGGCCAAAGTATTGGAGCTTCAGCTTCACCATCAACATCTGTCCTTCTGAAACCGTGTACCTTAGATTGGGACTTGAACCCATGTGCCTGGGACTCAAACCTGGCCAAAACCCAGTTTGGGACTCTAACCCACATAGCCAGGACTCTAACTCAGCCAAAACCCACAATACCTGGCTTCAGGACTCAATGAAACTCAAGTTCTTGATGTCTTATTGCAGAAAGAATTCAGTGAGAGACAAAGTAATAGGTGAAAAGTGGATTTATTCAGAGAGAAACAGACTCCACAGACAGAGTGTGGGCTATCACAGAGGGTGAGTCTGACAACCTCAAAAATGTGGCATGCTTAGCTTTTATGGGCTGGATATTTTCATAGGCTAATGAGTGGGAGGGTTATTCCAACTGTTTTGGGGAAGGGGTGGAGATTTCCAAGAGTTGGGCCATCACGCAATTTTTGGTCTTCTGAGGGTGCTTAGAACTGTCATGTCGTTTTGCTTGCTGATTGAGAAGCAAAGTTGACTTGTCTACCCTCTTAGACCCATTTGATTCTGCTGCTGCTGAGTCACTTCAGTCGTGTCCGACTCTGTGCGACCCCACAGACGGCAGCCCACCAGGATGCCCCGTCCCTGGAATTCTCCAGGCAAGAACACTGGAATGGGTTGCCATTTCTTCTCCAATGCATAAAAGTGAAAAGTGAAAGTGAAGTCGCTCAGTCCTGTCTGACTCTTAGCGACCCTATAGACTGCAGTCCACCAGGCTCCTCTGTCTATGGGATTTTCCAGGCAAGAGTACTGGAGTGGGGTGCCATTGCCTGATTCTAGTCAGTTTCTATTGTATCCTCGGGCTATATCATTCTTTCAAAAGTTGTGCCCTGCCCCTTTCCCTCCTGTTTCACTTCTGGTGAATATTCAGGGTTGATTTCCTTTAGGATTGACTGGTTTGTTCTCCTTACTGTCCAAGGGACTTTCAACAGTCTGCTCTAGCACCACAATTCAAAAGCATCAATTCTTCGATGCTCAGTCTTCTTTATGGTCCAACTTTCATATCCATACATGACTACTGGGAAAAACGGTAGCTTTGACTATATGGAGCTTTGTCAGCAAAGTGTTGTATGTGCTTTTTAATACACTGTCTAGATTTGTCATAGCTTTCCTTCCAAGTAGCAATCATCTTTTAATTTCATGGCAGCAGTTACCATCTGCAGTGATTTGGAGCCCAAGAAAATGTCGCTGCTTCAATTTTTTCCCCTTCCATTTGTCATCCAGTGATGGAACCAGATGTCATGATCTTAGTTTTTTGAGTGTTGAGTTTCAAGCCAGCTTTTTCACTCTCTTTCACCTTCATTAAGAGACTCTTTATTCCTCTTCACTTGCATTTAGAGTAGTATCTGCAGATCTGAGTTTATTGATATTTCTCCTAGCAATCTTGATTCCAGCTTGTGATTCATCCAACCCAGCAGTTTGCATGATGTACACTGCATATAAGATAAAGAAGCAGGATGACAGTATACAACCTTGTCGCATCAGCTATATGTATGCGTATATCTCTTCCCTCTCAGACCTCAATCCCATGCCACCCCCTCTCCCACACATCAAGGTCATCACAGAGCAGCAAACTGAGCATCTTTGCTTTATAGCAGGTTCCCACTAGCTATCTATTTTACACATGGTAGGCTGGGTATGTCAATCCCAATCTCCCAATTCATCCCATCCCCCTTTCCCCACAACCCCACAAACAGATGTCCACACATCTGTTTCCTACATCTGTATCTCTATTCTTGCCCTGAAAAAGGTCATTATGCCATTTTTCTAGATTCCACACATATGCATTAATACATGATATTTGTTTTTCTCTTCCGGACTTAACTTCATTCTGTGTGTCAGTCTGAAGGTCCGTCCACATGTCTACAAATGACCCAATCTCATCCCTTTTAATGGCTGAGTAATACTTCATTATGTATGTATTACCACATCTTCTTGATTCACTCAGCTGTTGATGGACATCTAGGTTGTCTCCTGTCCTGGCTATTATAGATAGTGCTTCAGTGGACACTGGGGTGCATGTGTCCTTCTCACTTATGGTTTCCTTGGGGGATATGCACAGTAGTGGGATTTCTGGGTCATACGGTAGTTCTATTTTTAGTTTTTTAAAGAACCTTCATACTGTTCTCCATAGTGGTTGTATGAATTTACAGCCCCACCAACAGTGTAGGGGGGGTTCCCTTTTCTTCACATCCTCTCCAGAATTTATTGTTTATAGACTGATGATGATGGCCATTCTGACTAGTGTGAGGTGATACCTCATTGTAGTTATTGTAGTTATTTAATTGTATATTTTATTGAAGCATAACTGATTTACAATGTTACAGGTACACAACAAGATGATTCAATTATGCAAATACACACATTATTTTAGAAATAATTTTCCATCATAGGTTATTATAAGATATTGAATATAGTTCCCTATGCTATACAGTAAACCAAAGAATGCTCAAACTACCGCACAATTGCACTCATCATACACGCTAGTAAAGTAATGCTCAAAATTCTCCAAGCCAGGCTTCAGCAATATGTGAACCGTTAACTTCCAGATGTTCAAGCTGGTTTTAGAAAAGGCAGAGGAATCAGAGATCAAATTGCCAACATCCACTGGATCATCGAAAAAGCAGGAGAGTTCCAGAAAAACATCTATTTCTGCTTTATTGACTATACCAAAGCCTTTGACTGTGTGGATCACTATAAACTGTGGAAAATTCTTCAAGAGATGGGAATACCAGACCACCTGACCTGCCTCTTGAGAAACCTGTATGCAGGTCAGGAAGCAACAGTTAGAACTGGACATGGAACAACAGACTGGTTCCAAATAGGAAAAGGAGTACGTCAAGGCTGTATATTGTCACCCTGCTTATTTAACTTCTATGCAGAGTACATCATGAGAAACTGGGCTGGAAGAAGCAAAAGCTGGAATCAAGATTGCCGGGAGAAATATCAATGAGCTCAGATATGCAGATGACACCAACCTTATGGCAGAAAGTGAAGAGGAACTAAAGAGCCTCTTGATGAAAGTGAAAGAGGAGAGTGAAAAGGTTGGCTTAAAGCTCAACATTCAGAAAATGAAGATCATTACATCTGATCCCATCACTTCATGGGAAATAGATGGGGAAACAGTGGAAACAGTGTCAGACTTTATTTTTGGGGGCTCCAAAATCACTGCAGATGGTGATTGCAGCCATGAAATCAAAAGACGCTTACTCCTTGGAAGGAAAGTTATGACCAACCTAGATAGCATATTCAAAAGCAGAGACATTACTTTGCCAACAAAGGTCCGTCTAGTTAAGGCTACGGTTTTTCCAGTAGTCATGTGTGGATGTGAGAGTTGGACTGTGAAGAAAGCTGAGCACCGAAGAATTGATGCTTTTGAACTGTGGTGTTGGAGAAGACTCTTGCGAGTCCCTTGAACTGCAAGGAGATCCAGCCAGTCCATTCTAAAGGAGATCAGTCCTGGGATTTCTTTGGAAGGAATGATGCTAAAGCTGAAACTCCAATACTTTGGCCACCTGATGCAAAGAGTTGACTCATTGGAAAAGACTCTGATGCTGGGAGGGATTGGGGGCAGGAGGAGAAGGGGACGACAGAGGATGAGATGGCTGGATGGCATCACTGACTTGATGGATGTGAGTTTGAGTGAACTCCGGGAGTTGGTGGTGGACAGGGATGCCTGGAGTGCTGTGATTCATGGGGCCACAAAGAGTCAGACATGACTGAGTGACTGAACTGAACTGAAACCTTTGTTACTTGTTGCATATCTATTTTTTAATTAGAAATCTAGGATTCTATTTATACTAAGTCAAACAAATGGAATCAAAATGTCACGATTTTTTTAATGAGGCAAAAATACATACATTTAATATTATGCATATTTATTTATATATGTATACCAAAGCTTTTCTACTAGATAAAGACTTGAGAAGGAACATCAAAATAAAGAAAGAAATGGAGAAATTGGAGAACATAAATTAAATGAAATCAAAGCGGTGAATATGAAATAGAAAAAGTGAAACAAACTCAATAAAAGTAAAAGATCATCGTATAGTCCAATTGTTTTTAAACATGACTGCTCATTAGAAACATAACTGGAGCTCTGGAGGAAAAAAAACAATACCTGACCATTTGTATTTTTCAAAAAATTTCAAGATAATTCTGATACACATCTGGATTTTAAAAAGTTATTACAGGTTTTTCTATTAGATTCTAGCTTTGGTGATATAGATTTCTATTATTTTTCTGTTGATCAATCATGATACATTGGTATTAAGTGAGTAATAGCTACATAATCACAATAGTAAAAGATGTTTATCAGTTTTCACAATCGAAAGCCAGACCAAAAAAAAAAAAGATAATTACAATTGCATGCCATAATGGGAACATGATTAACTTAACAATATAAAATAATTAGATACAATTTGGGGGGGAGGGTCAAGCAGAGTGATGTGGTAAGTGGAAGTGCATACATGTACATGTTTTCATCCACCCAGCCAGTCTATGTCTTTTGGTTGGTGCATTTAATCCATTTACATTTTAGGTAATTATCAATATATTTTCTCGGGCTCCAAAATCACTGCACATGGTTACTGCAGCCATGAAATTAAAAGACACTTGCTCCTTGGAAGAAAAGCTATGACCAACCGAGACAACATATTTAAAAGCTTATTAAAAGCATTACTTTGCTGACAAAGGTCCATCTAGTTAAAGCTATGGTTTTTCCAGTAGTAATGTATGGATGTGCGACTTGAACTATAAAGAAAGCTGAGTGCCAAAAAATTGATGCTTTTGAACTGTTGTGTTGGAGAAGACTCTTGAGAGTCCCTTGGACTACAAGGAGATCCAATCAGTCAGTCCTAAAGAAAATCAGTCCTGGATATTCATTGGAAGGACTGATGCTGAAGCTGAAATTCCAATACTTTGGCCACCTGATGCAAAGAAGTGACTCATTGGAAAAGACCCTGATACTAGGAAAGATTGAAGGTGGGAGGAGAAGGGGATGACAGAGGATGAGATAGTTGGATGGCATCATCAACTCGATGGACATGAGTTTGAGTAAGCTCCAGGAGTTGGTGATGGACAGGGAAGCCTAGGGTGCTGAAATCCATGGGGTCACAAAGAGTCAGACATGACTGAGCGACTGAACTGATGATCTTGTTACCATTTTCTTAGTTGTTTTGCGTTTATTTTCTGTAGGTCTTTTCCTTCTCTTGTGTTTCCTGCCTAGAGAAGTTCCTTTAACATTTGTTATAAAGTTGGTTTGATGATGCTGAATTCTTTTTTTATTTTGTTTTTTAACTTTACAATATTGTATTGGTTTTGCCATATATCAACATGAATCCGCCACAGGTATACATGTGTTCCCCATCCTGAACCCCCCTCCCTCCTCCCTCCCCATACCATCCCTCTGGGTCGTCCCAGTGCACCAGCCCTAAGCATCCAGTATTGTGCATCGAACCTGGACTGGCGACTCTTTTCATATATGATATTATACATGTTTCAATGCCATTCTCCCAAATCATCCCACCCTCTCCCTCTCCCACAGAGTCCAAAAGACTGTTCTATACGTCAGTGTCTCTTTTGCTGTCTTGTATACAGGGTTATTGTTACCATCTTTCTAAATTCCATATATATGTGTTAGTATACCGTATTGATGTTTTTCTTTCTGGCTTACTTCACTCTGTATAATAGGCTCCAGTTTTGTCTGGAAAGCTTTTGATTTCTCCGTCAAATCTGAAGGAGAGTCTTGCTGGGTAGAGTATTCTTGGTTGTCTGTTCTTCCCTTTCATCACTTGAAATATATCATGCCATTCCCTTCTGACTTACAGAGTTTCTGTTGAGAAATCAGCTGATAGAATGGTGGGACTTCCCCTGTATATTATTTGTCATTTTTCCTTTGTTGCTTTTAACATTTTTCTCTGTCCTTAATTTTTGTCAGTTTGATTACAATGTCTCGGTGTGTTCCTCCTTGGGCTTATCCTTCCTGGGACTCTCTGTGCTTCCTGGACCTGGTTGACTGTTTCCTTTCCTATATTTGGGAAGTTTTCAGCTACTATCTCTGCAAATATTTTCTCAGGTCCTTTCTCTCTCTCTCCTCCTTCTGGGACCCCTATAATGTGAATGTTGGTGTGTTTAATGTTGTGCTAGAGGTCTCTTAGGCTGTCTTCATTTCTTTTCATTCTTTTTTCTATATTCTGTTCTGTAACAGTGATTTCCACCATTGTGCCCTCCAAGAGGGCTTGCACCAAGGGGGGACCTTCCAACGCCCCTGTCCCTGTGGTGAGCCCCTGCTGACCCACATCTCTGCAGGAGGCCCTCCAACACTGGCAGGTAGTTTTGGTCCCTCCTGTGGGTCTTGGTGAGCATAACATTTTGTATGTGCCGTCGAAGACTGGAGTCTCTGTTTCTCCCAGTTCTCTGAAAGACCTATAACAAGTCTCCCTGGCCCTCAAAGCCAGATTCCCTGGGGAATCCCAGTCCCTTTGTCAGATCCCCAGGCTGGGAAGCCTGACATGGTATTCAGAACCTTCACAATAGTGCAAGAACTTTTTTGGTATTATTGTTCTCCAGTCTGTGGTTCACCCACCCAGTGGGTATGGGATTTGATTTTATCATGATTGCATCCTCTCCTACCATCTTGCTGCAGCTTCTTCTTTGTCTTTGGACATAGATTATCTTTTTTTGTGGATTACAGCAGCCTCCTGTCGATGGTTGTTCAACAGTTAGTTGCAATTTTGGAGCTCTTTCAGGAGAAGATGAGTGTATGTCCTTCTACTCTGCCTTCTTGAACCAGAAGTCCTCATTGTAGTTTTGGTTTATATTTGAAGACAGCTGCCTCCTTCTCCACAAAGGACAAGTGGAAGATTAGGGCCTTGATTTGGTCAGGAGGTATCAGAGGTTATAAATTCCTCCTTAAAAAATGGGAGACTTAAATGTGAAATGATACAGCTACTATGGAAAACAGTATGGTGGTTCCTTACAAAATTAAAAGTAGAATTACTATATTATCCAGCAGTCCCATTCCTAGGATTATATCTGAAAGAATTGAAAATTGAATATTGAAGAGATATTTGTATATTTATGTTCATAGCATCATTATTCACAGTAACCAAGATGTAGAGGCAAGCCACCAGTGAATGGATAAAGGATATGTGGTATATACATGCAATGAAATAGCATTCAGCCCTGAAAAGGAAGGCTGTTCTGACACGTGGTACAACATGGATGAATCCTGAGATCAAATAAGCCAGTCACAAAAAGACAAACACTCACTTATATGAGTGAGACAAATCTCACTTATATGAGATATCTAAAGTAGTTAAATTATAGCATTTATAGAAACAGAGAGTAGAATGGTGGTCTCCAGGGACTAGGAGAGGAGGAAATGGAGAGTTGTTATTTAAAATGGGCAAAGAGTTTTAGTTTTGCAAGATTAAAAACTTTTGGAGATCAGTTAACCAACAATGTGAATATACTTAACACTACTGAACTGTACTTTTAAAAATGGTTGAGATAGTAAACTTTGTTGTGTTTTTTCCTTTTTTCAAGATTAAACATTATAAAAATGATAGAAAAATAAAATTTAACTTTTAAAAAATGGAGACCTAACAATAAAGCAAACAATAATAACCAAAAAATCCTCTTGTCTTAACAACTTTCTGAGATCAATTTTCCTTTCATTTTGCTAGTGTTAATAGAGAAGACTTTGGGAAGATCAGTATATAAGAAGGATGCCTTGGAGTATCTGTCCCAAAAGATGATGAGTCTATTTAGTCAGCTTATTCTGGAAGCCAGCCAGCATAGAAGAATTACAATAGTTAAGCTACAAATGCTGTTTTGCTTCCCTAAAAAAAGAAAAAAAAGAATGAATGACTAAATAAGTAAAAGGTAATTTAAAACTCTCTGGCCTTTTCCCAAGAACAAGCTTGAGAAACTGCATTCAAGAGCCCACCCTGAGTCCCACTCCACACCTACACACTTCTCTGGTCCTGCTTGGTGTTGCCCAGAAAGGCTGGGAAACTCAGCATGCAAATGGACAAGCATGGGTAGATGAATCAGTCTTTCTAGTTTGCTTTCAGTGCATCTCCATCTTCATCCTCTGTGGCACCTGCCCTGCTCCTCTCGGGCTGCTTTAGACCCTGCTACATGCGTCTGTATCGCCCTGTGTATGCAGGTATCACGAACCTGTAACTCTCCGTGTGTACAGATATCTTAGCACTTCTCATGGTATATTGCAACACCTTGGTACATATCTCTCACCTACCGGTCTATGAGCTCCTCAAGGGCAAAGAGTTTTTGACCACTAACATAATGCTAATATGCTGATACTTTTAGTAAGTAAATATTGTATGATGATGGCATCAGCAATAGTTTGGGGATTCTCAGGCCATGCATGTGTCCTTCCTAGATAATTATGCATGTCCATGGAATAATTCAGATCATCTTTTGGCCCCAGTGTTCTGTTCATGCTCAGAATTTCTTTGAGATCCACCTTCAGCTTCCATGACTTGCCTTGTTTCTCCACTCACCCCTCTTCCTAAATATGTGTGAGATTTCTGTTTGATTGCTTTGGTTATACCAGTCCTTGTTAGTCACGTGTGTCAGCTATTAGGATTTGAGAAGAACACAGCATTTCAAGCTGCTCTAATGACATCTCCAGGACGTCAAAAGCAGAACTTATCCTCTTTTCTGCACCAACCTGCTCATTTTTCTGAATTCCTTGATGGGTGATTGTTTATATATTTTGTTTGTTTTTTTATTGGGGGGGAAGTACTTTTCTTAACAGCATCAAACAGTCTGTTACTCTTAGACTTGAAACCCTATTGTGATCTTTCGCCTGGGATTCTTTGTGCTGGCCCCATTTTGCTTTTCAACCCTCATCAAAAATTTAAGCACTGACTGCTATTGATGACATTTCACAACATATTCTGAATAACTCCTTTCTTCTGCCCCCATTGTCATCACTCTATAGCAATGGATACCCAAATTAGGAAATTAAAGTGCTCATTTCCATCTGTTGGAGTAGCTGTCTAAATAGAGCAAAGTTATTTTGTTTTATTGAAGTATAGTTAGTTTACAGTGTTGTGTTCGTTTCAAGTGTGCAGCAAAGTGATTCCCTTATTCATATACATCTATATCTATATATCAGTTCAGTTCAGTCACTCAGTCGTGTCCGACTCTTTGTGACCCCATGGACTGCAGCACACCAGGCCTCCCTGTCCATCACCAACTTCCGGAGTTCACCCAAACCCATGTCCATCGAGTCAGTGATGCCATCCAGCCATCTCATCCTCTGTCGTCCCCTTCTCCTCCTGACCTCGATCTTTCCCAGCATGAGGGTCTTTTCAAATGAGTCAGCTCTTTGCATCAGGTGGCCAAAGTATTGGAGTTTCAGCTTCAATATCAGTCCTTCCAATGAACACCCAGGACTGATCTCCTTTAGGATGGACTGGTTGGATCTCCTTGCAGTCCAAGGGACTCTCAAGAGTCTTCTCCAACACCATAGTTCAAAAGTCATCAATTCTTTGGGGCTCAGCTTTCTTTATAGTCCAGTTCTCACATCCATACATGACCACTGGAAAAACCATAGCCTTGACTAGATGGACCCTTGTTGGCAAAGTAATGTCTGCCTTTCGATATGCTGTCCAGGTCGGTCATAGCTTTTCTTCCAAGGAGCAAGCGTCTTTTAATTTCATGGCTGCAGTCACCATGCACAGTGATTTTAGAGCCCCCCAAAATAAAGTCTGTCACTGTTTCCACGGTTCCCCCATCTATTTGCCATGAAGTGATGGGACCAGATGCCGTGATCTTACATTATAGTTTATTATAAGATATTGAATATACTTCCCTGTGCTACACAGTCTGTCCTTGTGGTTTGCCTGTTTTATACATAGCAGTGTGTGTCTGCTAATCCCAAGCTCCTAATTTATTCACCCCCCTTCCCCTTTAGCAACAGTTGGCTTGTTTTCTATGTCTGTGAGTCTGTTTTGTAGGTAAGTACATTTCTTCCACCCCCATTGTCATCACCCTATAGCAGTGGATACCCAGACCAGGAAATTAAAGACCAGTGAATTAGAATAAGATAACTCATATTTTTAGATTCCACAAATAAATCATATATATGTGCATGTGTGTGTGTGCTCAGTTGCTCACTGGTGTCCAACTTTTTGCAACACCATGGATATCACGTGACTTTTGTCTTTCTCTGATTTATGTTGCTTAGTATGATAATCTCTAGATCCATCCACGTCACTGCAAAGACATTGTTTCATTCTTTCTATGGCTGAGTAATATTCCGTTGTATTTATACCACATCATTATCTGTTCATCTGTTGATGGACATTTAGGCTACGTCCATACCTTTGTTGTTGTAAATAGTGCTACTAGGAACACTGGGGTGCGTGTATCTTTTCAAATTAGAGTTTTATCCAAGAGTTTTCTCTGGATCTATGGCCAGGAGTGAGATTGACGCATCATACAGTAAGTCTAGATAGAGCAGGGTTTTGAAAAGATGTTGATGCCTTGTCAGGGATATCAGCAGGAAAGGATAATTTTAATCGATAAAGATGTCTGTCCTGAGTATAACTGAGAAGAGTGGTCAAAATGCTGAGATTCTGGCCAACAAAAGGGCCATAGTCTTCCTTTTTCCCTGACTCCTTATCCAGTGCATCTTTTCTTTATACTGACTCAAAATCTATGCTTTTAATTAGCACTATAATTTCTTGCCTCCTAAAAAAATGCCTGATACCCCATTGCCTAAGCCAGCATCTATATCTATCAAGCTTCATTTTTCCTAGTCATAGATGGAAGAGTCCCCAAAGCCTTCCACCTTCAGGCTCATTCATGCCTAGATGCTGAGCTGGTCTAGATTAAGACAGGAAGTATATCAGCTGCCTCAGCCCCTCCAGACATGGGGCCTGGAGTTAATCATGGCTGCCCACAGACCTGGTATCAGCTCTACCTAGCATATGCCCTTGATGCCAACTTAGCCTCCAGGGCACACCACTTTTTATCTTTTTTCTACTTCCCCTTTCCCTACCCCCTCACATATACAGCCCCAAGTGTGGGTCCGAGCTGCTGCTTCAGGCTACATGGATATTCTTACTTTTAAGCTCTGAATATAACCTGCTTATTTGGGCTCCCAGAAATTTAAGACTTGCCAAGGTCCTTACTTCCAATCCCAGACTGAGTTCTGGCCATATATAAGCTGATTGCCCAAAATGACATGGGAGATTATGGGAATCTTCTCTTTCTGTGTCAGACCCATCCAACACATCCCCTTCTTGCTTGAGCATACCCTGTTCCCTCAGTGAGGCTGCCACATACTCTGGACACTGTGTAGGAACTCCCAGCCCAGCCCAGAGAAGTCAATGAGTTCCCTAGTCTCCTATCTCAGATGCCTTCCTTTGCCTACAGACCCAGCACGTCCTGTGCTTGAGCAGAGTAATTATACAGGTATCCTTTAGGGAGCATTTACTATGTGCCAGACCCTAGAATAGCCTTTACCCTACTCCACCTTCACAAGGACCCTGTAAAGCAGGCATTATCATTATGCCCATTTCACACAGGAGGAAATGAGGCTTGGAGAAGTTAAACAATTTGCCTCAAGTATCCATGAAATAAGAGCTAGAGTTTGAGTTCAACAACTATCTGAACCTGGAGCTTATGCTTTTAATCTCTATGCTAGAGATTGGAAGCCAGTAGTCAGTGATAAAATATTGACCATGACTATATTTGGCCAGCAGCTGTTTTCCTTTTTTTATTTTTTAGTGATGACCATTACTGTACTTTAAAAAGTCAAGAAATATCATGTAAAAATTCAGATGTGTGACTTCTCTTTACAAAATTGGAAGATCTGGTGACATCGGTTCTATGTCCTAAAAAGCAAAAGTCACACAGAACAGAGAAATGTCTGGCCTTTCCATGGGGTGTGAACACCCCAGTTTGCCTCTCTCTCCACTTTCCGTATTGCAGTATTTCTCAGATGTGACTATACATCAGAACCATCTGGAGATGGCTGGGCCCCACCCAGAGCTTCTGATTCAGTAAACCTGGGTAGGGCCTGAGACTTTGCCTCACAACCAAGTGTGAGCGGCTATTTCTCATCACATTTGTGCTGCTGCTATTTTTATATTCAGCCCACCCCCCCACTCCTTTTACCTCCATGTCTCCTGTAGGCATTTGAGTTTGCAACCGAGGCACTGTGTTATTCTAACCCCGAGGGACCCTCGCATGTGCTCCTAAATTCTCACTAATCTCTGACGTGAATCTTGAAGCTCCTCTGGACTTACTGTTCTGACTTCTTTCAGCTCTTAAAAACACAATGCAATCTCTTCATTCAGTTTCACAAAGGTAAGGGAAGACTTAGTAAAACTTCCAAAGCTGACATGTTGCGGCAGCTTCTTCTCCTGAGCTGGAAGGAACCAGCAGAAAAGAGCCGTCTATGTATATGAAAGATAAGAGCCTCTGCTAACACAATCCTCTGACCGCTCAGATTTAAAAGCCATAGAATTCACACAGAAGCAAGCATTTTGTCTGTTCTCTTCTTCCAGGGGCACTTGCTTTATAGCCTGAACAATGACCTTCTGTAGTTACAGAAAGTCAATCTAACTATTCCAGGAGAAATCTACTCAGACAGTTACCCAGGAGACATAGTGCATCAATTCAAATACTATTCATTAGGGTTTGGCTCTGCCTAGAATAGTTTTTTTATAAACTTCAGGGCCCACCTCAGATGCTGCTTACTCAAAATGCTCTTCCTGATTCAGTTCAGTTGCTCAGTCGTGTCCGACTCTGCGACCCCATGAATCGCAGCACACCAGGCCTCCCTGTCCATCACCAACTCCCGGAGTTCACTCAGACTCACGTCCATCGAGTCAGTGATGCCATCCAGCCATTTCATCCTCTGTCGTCCCCTTCTCCTCCTGCCCCCAATCCCTCCCAGCATCAGAGTCTTTTCCAATGAGTCAACTCTTCTCATGAGGTGGCCAAAGAATTAGCCGGGGCAAAATAATTCCTTCTTCTCTCCTCTCCTTCCTTTTCTCCAGGTACTCATCCCATACTTCCTTGAAATATAAAATAATGATTCTGTCCCATATCTTCCCGAAGAGATGATAAACTTGTTGAGAGCATAAGATGAGACTGTACAATTTTACAGCCTGCTTAATGCCTGGTAGAATGTTTTGCTTTCAGGTGACTCTTGGTCAGATTTCTAGAGTGTCTAGATGATTGAAGGGGTTCTAGCACTGTGTCTGGAAAGGGCAGAGAACAGAGCAGAGATTCAGAGAGATTGGGGACCACCTGGACTTCTAAGTTATTAATTGAGAGTCTGGCACTAACTCACACTATTGAAAACAGAAGAGAATGATGAGTTCTGCCATCGTAAAGTTTGCAAGACCAATGCACATGACAAAAGTTGGGATAATTTATAATATGATAGAAACTGAGAGAGGGAAATAGAAGCTCTGAAAAGAGGGTAATTGGAGTGAACCAGAATGAATGGAAAAGAATGGATAGAGCAGACTGGATATATCATAGACATTTGAGAAAGATACTTAAATAAAAGTGGTCTGATTTCTACTGCCAAGGTCATGAAGATACACTGCTGTGTTACCTTCTAGCTGTTTTATCATTTTACCTTGCACATTTAGATCTATAATCTTTCTGGAATTGAGTTTTGTGTGTGGGAGGGGTCAACATTCATCTCTTTCTGTATAGACATGTAATTGATCAAGGATCACTTAAGAGAAAATGACCCCCTTGTCCCTACCACGGTGTTGTGACTTCTTTATTGTAAAACGTGTAAGTCCATTTTGGGACTCTGCTCCTTCCTTTATTTTTCACATTGTTTTGAATTGTAAAACAATGTCACATCATTTTTTTGCTTGTTTTGTTCTTGTTTTAATAACTGCAGCTTTGTAATAAGTTGATATTTGGTAGCTTAAATCCTCTACCTTGTTATTTAACGAAGTTTGTCTTTTGTTATTCTTGGCCGTTTGTGTTTCCATTTTAAATTTTAATATCTACTTGTCAATTTACACACACATACACACAAGGCTTCTGGCATTTTCAACTGGGATTTTGTTGAACTTAAAGATTTATTAGGAAAAATGAACAATTTTACAGTGTTCAGTAGTCCAGTACAAAAACTGGTGTATCTTTTTATTCAGATCTTCTTTTATTTCTTTCAGTAATGTTTTGTAGTTTTCTTTGGTGATGTTGTACACATTTTTTATTTGATTTATTCCTTGGTGTTTAAAGTTTTTATGCTGTTTTATACTATGTAATTTAAAATTTTTATCTTCTAATTATATCTTGTTAAGATACAGAAATATAATTAGCTTTTCTATATTGATCTTATATCCAGGACCTTACTAAATTCACTTATTTATTCTGATATTTAATCCTTTGAATTTTCTACATACGTAATTATATCATTGTGAATAATAGTTTTATTTCTTCCTTTTAAGTACTTATACCTATCAATTTTTAAAAAAATTATTACACTGACAAACATCAAGTACAACATTGAATATAAGTAGTAAAAATTATCCCTTTTGCCTTATTCCTAATCTCTGGAGGCCTTTTAAATAATTTTATCATTATATATAGTTTTATGTTGGCTTTAAAAAAATACATCCTTTATGGACATTATGGAAGTCTCTGCTATTGTTGGGTTGCTCCCCACCCTGAAAAGTTTTTTTAAAAAAATGAATGGTTATTAAATTCTATCAAAATCTCTCTCTCTTTTTTTTTTTTTTGCATTTGGCAAAATAATGGTCACATGGTTTTCCTCCTTTATTTTATTAACATGGCTGATTTTATTGATTGATTTCCTACATTTTCTAAACTTAAATGATCTTAAATGGTTTATGGGTTCAATTTGCTAATATTTTATTTAGAATTTTTGCTTTTGTGTTTATAAGAGAGATTGGCTCATAATTTTCCTTCCCTGTAGTATCCTTTTTGTGGGCCTGAGTTTTCTTTGCAGAAAGATTTTTTTAATACAATTACTGTAATAAATATAAGGTTTTCTATTTCTTATGGTGTCCATTTTGACAACTTGTATTTTCCAACAAGTTTTCCATTTTACTTAAATTTTAAAATGTATTGGTAAATAATTGTTTATGAATTCTCATCTTTGTAACACCTGAACAATCAGTCATAATGGCTACTATTTTATTCTTTTTATTGATAATTTGTGTTTTCTCTCTTACTTTTTCCTATTGATCAATTTTATCAGTATTTTTAGGGAACAATCTTTTGGCTTTGTTGAATTTCTCTATTGGTTTTTTTTTTATCATTGGTTTTTATTCTTTATAAACCAATTCTTTATTCTGTTTTCTTTGGATTTAGTTTGTTTTTCCTTTGGTAACTTCTTGAGATTAAAAACTCAAATTTTTCTCAATTTCTCATATCTGTATTTAAAGATATAAATTTCCCTCTGAGCACTGTATAAGCTGTGTGTAGACTGAAAGTGACCACAGGTTTGTTTCTATCTCTGTCTGCATGACCACTGTAATATAATTTTTCAGTTTTTTCCATCAAATGTCTCTGCTCTTAAGTCTAGATTTGGCTATGTAACTTATTTTAATCAGCAGATGTTAGCAAATATAAAACAGAGATTTGGAAAACTTTTTTTTTCTTATTGTCCTTGAAAACACTCCATGAATGAAAGCAGGCTAGCTTGCTGGAGGGAAAGAGGTCACATGGAGAAGAACTAAGGTATTCTGTCTGAAAGCCTGCTAGCTTCCAGACGTGTGAGAGAGGTCACTCTAGATCTTTCGTCTTCCCCAGACTTTATCTTATCATAGATTCAAGAGAGTCCAACATATCAGCTAAGCCGGAATAGAAGAACCACCCAACCAAACCATAGAATCTTGACGTAAATAAAATGGTGGTTGTTTGTAAGCCACTGAATTTTGGGAGGGTTTGTTACATGTCAAAAGCTAGCTAAAATAAGTTCTAACCTGACCCAGTAGTGTTGATATGATTATCATTTAGTTTAAAACATTTTATAATTTCCATTGTGATTTATTAATTAGATCAATGAAATATTTAATAGTTTATTACTTAATTTCAAACATTGAAAACATTTTTAGTGATTTTTAAAAATTTCTGTATATATGATCAATTTCTAGCTTAACTTTGCTAAAGTCAGAAAATACTTTTTTTCCCCTCAGTCCTTTGAAATTTGTTGAGGCTTGCATTGTGCCCTAGAAATTAGTCAATTTTACTAAATGTTCTGTATTGTATACTTGAAATGTTCTAGAAGAGTAGATTGATCTTAAGTATAGGTTTAATCTGATATATGCTGCTTTATAACTGGAAATGAAAGATTTCTGTCACATTTATTATCTCTAAAAGAAAGTATTCATATATTTCTTGTAAAATTAAGGAAACATTTTGTAAACATGATCTGACCAACTTGACTGGAGCCGAAAGTAAATATAGGGAAGCAGTAGGGAAAATATGTTTTTAAAATATAGTATATGCCAATACATGTTTGCAATATTGACTCATAATTCTTCAAAATAATCTTGCCTTAATGCAAATGAATAGGACTATTGGCTCAACTGAAGCTTTTCTGATAATAAAACCCTTTAAAAGCCTTTGCTTCTTAAAGCTTTTGGATTATTATATCTAACTCATAAAATATGTCAAACCACAGTTACCTTGAGGTGGATGTCAGTCATAGTTATCAATAGCAAGAAGTGAATCTGGAGTGATTTATTATTCATAAAAGCTTTTTGAAACTCCTTTTGTCTAGTTTTAATTTTTCTTATTTCTTTAAACCTCAAGCAGCAGATACTATTTATGACTATTGACTACCTGGCAATTTACTTATTTTTATGATAATCATTCATGATTCTAATGCTCTAAACTTTTTTTAAATTTATTCTCTAAGTGGCTAAGGGTGCAATAATGTAGGCCTTTTATACATTTGTAAAGCCTTCAGCATGTCATTTAAAATACATAAAAGAAAGTATAGAATAATTTGCTGAAAATTTATGATATTTTGTAATGATTCTACTTTGATGTATTTACAATAAGGAAATAATCATGTATGCATGACAGTATACACGTAGGAACTATTTTAGCCCTATGTATAATAGCAAAATATTGGCCACAATATTAAACAACTTAAATAAATTAAAACATCCAACAGCAAGGCATTGTATTTTATAAGTGTCACATCTATGGACTGAATGGTATGCCACTATTTAAAAATAATATTTTAGAGGACTATTTAGTGACATTGCAATTTGTAAAGAAAAAAGGAGAAATTATTTTTAAAGAACCCCTTGAAATTTGAACTGTTGGCCAAAGAGCAGGGTAGGATGCCTTTTAGAGTAAGACTTCACCCTTGGTTTAGAAAAGCACTTGAAAGGGCTTGTGGCACTTTGAAAGTTGTGGCTTTCCCCCAGCATCACCTAGATAGAAGACATTTACACAAAGACGTGTTCTGTCCCACTGCTTTAAAAAGCAAGGGAATGTGGGACTGGGCCTTTAGCAGCTCTCATAGCAGTAGGAGGGGGTTTAAATGAATATAGGAAGAGTGGATGGATTCGGGGGGTCAAGGGAGAGTCAAGTCAGCTACTTGAGAGCAGGAGGGGCCGGGGGCAGGGAAGCAGTTGGCAGTGTAAATTTGCCTGTGCTAGGGGTGGCCAAGGAACTTTAAGACACCAAAGTCTAACAATAATTTTTATGTTGTTTTCTATACTGGACTGAGAAACACACATAGTTGATTCAACTGTTAATCTGAGTACCACCAGTAAACTACAAATAAAATAATGTGCTTCTGATGTTAACTCTCACTCTCTCTTAACCATGGAATTGGTGAGGCCCACAAGCGAGCTGTGGCTTCAAAAACTGTCTCAGTTCCTGTCTGGCCTGCATCCTTTCCTTTCTTCTTTCTCATTACCCGATCCTCTTCTTTTCTGTCCCCTTTTTATTCTTTCTGGTCGTGTGGAATTTCCTTGTTGTAAGGCTTTAACCCCAATTATAGAGAACGCTGTCTTTCCATCCACAACAGTTGAAGCTCCATAAATTGCAGTATGTTGCCTATGTATGAAATTGCCTCTTGCTCTTTCCTCTTCCTGGTGTTCATTCTCCATCTGAGAGGAATTATATCCTGTGCTTTGGCTTTTGGCTTGGGAGGTTGAGAACTGCCTCCAAGTTAAATCCGTGTGGGAAAAGACTCATTCAGGAGTTAACATATGCTATATACTTCTGGTGTAGCACAATCAAATATTCTCCTGGCTACAACCCTTCATGTAGGGCTTGTGAGCACAGGGCACACTGTATTCCAAAATGATTCCTGAATTAGCTAGTAAAATCTAGCCTCTTGCTGCTCTCATTTCCTTTCCTACTTGGCCTTCTCTGTGGCTGGTTGTATTTATGCTGTAATTACTCCCTGTGCTGTTGCTCTTGCTCTGAAACTTCAGTGACTGCCTGGGTCTAAGAGAGAATGCTCAGACATATCAATAAAGGTCCATAGAGAGATACAAGAAGAGATGTGGAGAAGGAAGGTTACATGCTGTTCCCATTATACTTTGTTATAAGGTGTTACAGCTCTCCTCGCTCACCACCACTTGTTTCCAAGTAAGAGTGTTTTATTTAACCTACACTGATGGTGCCCTTGCAAATTGAATCCTTGGGAATGGAAGATGAAATTCAATGTATTACATCATTCTCAACTTCAGAATCCCACCATGGTCATGCTT
The DNA here is from genome assembly GCF_002263795.3 of Bos taurus. Classification (NCBI taxonomy): domain Eukaryota; kingdom Metazoa; phylum Chordata; class Mammalia; order Artiodactyla; family Bovidae; genus Bos; species Bos taurus. The sequence goes on from NC_037347.1 coordinate 11,325,166, forward strand.
TGGGGATTTCACTTACTTCTCAGTTTTTCGATTGTGTCTTTTGACTGGCTTCTGCTTTTTTCTTTAAATGATTTTATCATCTACCTCCTGATTACAATTCTTCCCTGCTTTTCAGCTCTCTTTCCTTAAATGTCATTCAGACACATCCCCAAGTCCCTAAACAACAAACTGGAGTAAATATCCTATAACTGGTAATTTACTTTAGAAAAATCAATTGTTATATAAAGGACAATTCCCCTTGAGAACTTTGTTTGACTGAGATCTGAATATTTGCTTCTTGGTACTTAATAGCATCACCTCCATAGCGTTAGCACATTGAATTGGCAGAAGTCTATAGCCAGCACTTTGACCTATTATTCCTTTGAGATTTTCAATAACAGAAGCTGTCACTACCAGGAAAATGCGAGATTTGTAGGTTGTTCCTGTTTGGCAGGGAACATACGGTAGTTGGCATTTCATGTATCACATTAGGTTTCTAAGTTTCAAGTATAATTTTTAGATTTAATGAGGCCTTTGTGCAGGTTATAACAAATAGGAGGATTTCAAATGCCTATGGACCTTAGCTTGAATATACTCTAATGAAGAATTAGAGAAGATGTTACATTATTGATCATTAATTTTCTTCAGATAGTGAATAAGCATCTATTACACAACAGACAGTTGGCTGGGTACCACAGCCAGAACCTGCTACGTAATTTGCAGAGCCCAGGGCAAAATGAAAATGCAGGCTTCCTCGAACCTGGACTGGCGACTCATTTCATATTGTATTGGCGACCCAATACAATATTATTAAGTTAAAAAATAAAATAAAAAAAAAAGAAAGAAAATGCAGGGTTCCCTGTTCAAAAACTGTTAAGAATTGAATAATAATTGTTAAGAATTTGATGTTCTGACAGCAGAGCATCAAACCAGTTATAGGACCGTTCTAAGCACTGGGCCCCGTGAAACTGCAAGGCCATGAGCCCAGGAAGCAGGTCCTGACTGGGGCTTGTCAGGGTGTGGTGTCCTTGATCCCAAGGGAAAAAATAAGTGAGACCCAGACTAGTCCCTAGGTGGGAGGCAGAGTGTTCTAGAATCCATTTTAACAGATTCCTTAAGCAGTCACTTGACTGTAGAGCTCATACTTTATAAGCAAGGAAATCTAAATGCTGATGAGAGTTACCTGAGTTTTATACTTAAAAAAATTTTATGTATTTATTTTGCTGCACCTGGCCTTAGTTGCAGCAGGCAGGATCTAGTTCCCTGACCCCTTGGGCCTGGGTTCAAATCCAGACCCCCTGCATTGGGAGTATGGAGTCTTAGCCACTAGACTGCCAGGGAATTCCTCTGAGTTTTATACTTAAAAAAAAATTATTAAAAGTCCCAGAACGAAAACTGTCAGAAGCCTTATTTTTACTCTCAGCCCATCAAATTAGCCTTTCTCAATGTTCAGGCAATTCTTTATACATAATGGATTCACTTTAGACATCCTGCTTGAAAGCCTTAAGGATGTTTTTCTTTCTTCCACTATCTGGCCCTAAAAAGCTAAGTGGTCTTTGGGAGCTTGGGGATGGTATTTCCTCCTAATCCCTAGACCAAGTGTGTCTTCTAAAGTAGCCTTGACTTGGTGACAAGTTATGAATAAAGGGTCGATAAAGTGGAGTGTGAGGTGCCCTTTCTGATGGTGGAAGCAAGTCTCCAGTCTGCTTCTCCAGAGGATTCACCCAGAGGAACAGGAGAATCATAGGTACATGTAAAGGACAAGTTGCCACCATCTCTGAGTCATAGGACCCAGTCTTGCTGTAAGTAAAACTCCCGTGTATTACATACTTGCTCTGAGCCAGGCATGGCACCAGTTTACATTATTGTAAGTACTCTTAACAAACTCTCTCATCATACTCATTTAAACGCCCAAGCTCTTCGCTACATGCAGTTCTGTCCGCCATCTTTGTTGTAGAAACTGGTGTTGCAGGGATTATATATCCCATACCATGGGAAGAGGCCCCGGCTCAGTCCCCAAAGAGGCAGGAAAGCCATTCCTGGGAACCCACTTTCTAGTCGTTTTCCCCAATGCAGAAGACACTCCAGACATGACAAGGTGTTGGTGGTCACAGCTCTCTGAAGTGAGAGTGCAGGGAGGTGAACTTCACAGGCAAAATGGAGAATCTTTCATGGAAACTCTGTGTGATGGGGAGGGGATAGGATGGCCCTGGTGGCAGAGCCTGGCAAGAATTCCTGAGGAGCCTCCTTGGAGAGCTGAAGGAGGTGGCCTGGCTGGTGATCACGGCAGAAGGATGTGGAGATGGCAGTGCACGAGTGCCCGACAGGCAGCCTAAGGATATGGCAAGTTCACCAGAAAGCAGGACCAGAGAAAGAGAGAAAAGAGATCGTATGGATTCAGCTTGGATGAACTTACCCAGAATTTTGAACTCAGGAAATCTAGAATGAACATGTTTCTTTTTCAGTGTACATGTGGGCATGGTATTTGTGTTTTATGATTTTGTATAATGTTTAGTGAATTATATGGGATACGATGATCACCAAACCGTTATCAGTGTTTAGGGCCTCCAACAGTCGATCTGGCCCTGAAACGTTTGCAGCTCTTCTGGACCTTTCACCCTTCCATCTCCTGCAAAATGCCTCCTTGGATGATACGTGTGACTCAAATTCCACAAATACAGATCCCTCTTTGAAAGGTTAAGAACTTAAAAAATATATGTATTTATTTGACTGTGCCGAATCTTAGTCGTGGCCCATGGGATCTTTAGGTGCACGTGTGAACTCTGAGTTGCAGTATGTGGGATCTAGTTCCCTGACTAAGGAACGAACCAAGGACCCTGCCTTAGGAGCTAGGAGTCTTAGCCCCTGGGCCACCAAGGAAGTCCTGGTTAAGACCTTTTGCCAACACCTCTAGAATGAAAAGTCTTTTAGTAGTTATCTCAGTAGTTCAACCCAGTTTAGGGTTAACACCGTTTTAGTTTGACACCAAAACTGTCCAGATATGAGATGAGGACTTGGACCACTAGGGACTCAGGGCGGGAAAGGCCCCAGAACGGGCAGGTGAGTGGCCCGCCCTTCTCCACTGTATGGATTTGGGCCTGTGCACTGACTCAGTTACTTCCATCCTCCTGTTTAAATACCTCCCCCTTCATTCCATGAAGTGTACCCTTGACCTCCATGTAAAATTCAGACCCCAGCTGAATGCAGAGGGTTGACTCTACATCTGGATCTGTTTTTTCCCACACACTACACAACCCCAGACAGACCACTGAATATATATTTGAAAAGTAATTATTTTGTGAAGGATATGGAAAACCTCTCAAGTATGACAGGACTATTCTGAAATTGTAACAATGTCTTTTATTTTTGTATTAGCCTTCCCTCGTAGCTCAGTTGGTAAAGAATCTGCCTGCAGTGCAGGAGATCTGAGTTCGATCCCTGGGTTGGGAGATCCCCTGGAGAAGGAAATAGCAACCCACTCCATTATTCTGGCCTGAAGAATCCCATGAGAGAGGAGCCTGGCAGGCAAGAGTCAGACATGACTTAGCGACTAAACCACCGCTGTATTCATTAAGAACTTGCCAGCAGTAACTCACTGCTTCTCACAGAAACTGTCTGGCATGGGCACTTCTATCCCCATTTACAGATGGGTAAGCTAAGGGAACAGAAAGGTTAAATAATTCACTCAGATTCACACATTAAATGGGGCTGGCAGGTTCCTGGTCTGAGCTCTCAATCATCCTATATTTTCATTCTACCTCTGTATCCCTTATGGTACTTTTGCTTTAGAACATGTTTTTATATAAAGTATCTCATTAATTCTTCACAGAATTGCACGATGGATGAATTAATTAGCCCCATTCTACAGATATGGACACTGGGCCTCAGAGGTTTAATCCTCACTATCCTTTGTAATCATGTCACTATTTGAGAGTCACTCAGTCGTGTCCGACTCTCTGCAACCCCATGGACTGTAGCCGGCCAGGCTTCTCTGTCCATAGACTTCTCTAGGCCAGAATACTGGAGTGGGTAGCCGTTCCCTTCTCCAGGGGATCTTCCCAAGCCAGGGATTGAACCATGGTCTCCTGCATTGCAGGTGGATTCTTTACCGTCTGAGCCACCAGGGAAGCCCATCCTGAGTAAGGTACACTTTAGTTAGAGTTTTGCTGTAGAACATTCTTAATGAGAAATGAAGGGGGAGGAGAGTGGCTCATGAATATGAAGGAGGAAGACAATGTGAAATGTTGAGAAATCTTAGTTTACGGGAATAATTCCTTCAGCAAGGGGAAAATAAAATTTAATCATCTGCTGTGAAGAGCTGTTTTCAGCTAAGGTGAGAAAGCCCTGGGGAACAGAGAACGCTCTGGATTTTACAGAATTAATGAAAGGGTCTTTAAAGGAGAGGATGGAAGGAGGATGAGAAAGAAAACATCATCGGTGCCACCTTAAGCTCTGTACCTTGCCTCCCAGAAAACCCGCATATGTAGTTTTTGAATGGAATTGAATGCAGTTCTTCCCTGTGCATTTTCCTCTTGAGCAATCTAATACCAACTCAATAGCAAAAGAAATAGCCTGCTTTCTAAAACATTTAGGCTTTTGCAAGACTTCAGGTCCTTCAGATTCCTATAATTACGTTCACATTATTCTACACATCAATTTGGTGTCTGGATTGAAAAATGGAATAAATGTTTATCAGAAACCCATTTACTTGTCAACTTCAACAATCAGCCTGGGTCAAGAAACAATATTCTCTGAGCTGAGAGGTGTAATTTCACCACCCAACGCTGTTGTCAATGTTTCATCAATTGAAAATCAATAAACTTCAATCCGTTCCCTAGCTTCTAGTACCTTAACCTTTGGATGGCAGAAGGGCCTTTTCTGTTCCCGTGACTTTCAGATCCGGTATGGCTCTGCTTTTTTCATATAAACAGCAAAACTCAAATTGCTTCCTGATGGAAGAAAATTGCCCAGCAGCCCCTGGCACATGATTGGAAAGTGTTTTCCAGTTTCTGACACTGACCTCAAGAAACGAATGCAGTTTGAGAGGCCAGGCTCTCAGCGTCTCTGTAGGTCCTGATGTTCTTTTCTTCTTTTTCCTGTTTTGTTATTTTTCCTGTGTTGTTGTAGTGACCTGAGGTTAGCTGGGCCATTATCTCCGTTCTAAGGGATAAGATGACCCCTGTCAGGAGCCCGATTTAACAAAGTTCTTGCATTACAGGCACCAAGTACTCCATACCCAGCCTCCACTTCCTGCCCCAGCTACTCCAGGAGTGTCCGAATCTAGGAGATTCTGCCAGATTCCTGCTCAAGTGCAGGAGGGCTTTTCCTTGCTCTTGGTCAAATCTCTGGCTAGTTGGTTCTTCAGCTGTTTCTGTCTCTGCTATTTTGCCCAACTCCTCTGGGTTGGCCACCTGTTCATAGCACTTTTCATTGTATTTCAGCCTAAAGATGCTTGGTTGTTTTTTCTTTTAAACCATATTCTAAAATATGTTTGTGGTTATTTCCATAGGAACTGGGGAAGAAAGGGAGTAGTTAAACATGCTTGCACAAATCGCCATCTTACCATAGAACGGAAGTCTCACATCCTTTTCAAAAACAATTACTAATACAATTTATAGTCCTGTTTATGGCATGCAAGTAAAAAACCCATGGAACTACTCAGGCACTGTAGGAAATGAATGGTTTATTAAACTGTTCACTGTGCTCTAATCCTGGCTTCAGAATGATTAACTAACAAATCCATCATCTGGGGGAAAGCTGACTTGGCAGAGATTAATTCTTAAACTATTCTTATTTGGGGGCATTGATTGCTTTTGTTTGGGAGAACTTCCAGAATTGTTTAAAAAACTGATTTGTTTTTAATTAAAACAGAAAGAACCTGTGTTTTATGCCTGGCTATGGATGTGCTTTATACATTTTAACTGATTTTTCTTTCTTAAATGGTGAAAAGGACCAGGATTCCAACAAGGAATTCTAAAAGTTCTGAAAGTTTTTCATCAGAATCAAAAGGGAGGTAGGCATATCAGGATTTGATTGCTGGCAGGTACCAGAATCAGCTTATGTTAACTGAGATCAAAAGGGGAATTTATTATAAGTCTATGATACAAGGGAGGCCCTCCCAGAATCTGCAAATATGCTGCTGCTGCTGCTGCAGTCGCTTCAGTCGTGTCTGACTCTGTGCGACCCCATAGACGGCAGCGCACCATAGGTGAAACTAAAGAAGGTTGTCAGTTACAATGTATTCAGCTGCTCTTCACAGAAAACTAGATATAATGGACTTCTGCCTGACTCAGGTAACTGGAGGTCCAGAGACAGGAAGAGCTTCCAGGTTGGTTATTGATGTCATCACGTTTCTGTCAGCTCCTCACATGCCTTTCATACTACTGGCCTCAGTCCATGTACTGGTTCCCGTAACAGCACTGCCAGCAGTCCATGAGGTTATAGCCTCCTGTGTTAGCCTGGGTTCCCAGAAAACACTGATGTGTTGACACTTTATTTGAGACTGGACTGCGATTTGGGGAAGCAGGAGAAGGAAAAGCGGGGATGAGATGGGAAAGAGGAGAGAGCAGGTTTGAAGGGAAATTTTCGGAAAGGATGCAGCAGCTGCCATATCTCAGGACCAGCTGTGTGAGTGCAGGAAGAGAGCAGAATTTATCAGCAGCTTCCTGGCCCACATCTTCCACCAATCAGAGTCATTCTTATGGAACCTACCTCCCCCTCCCTTCCTAGTTCTGTCCCTAGGCTTCTCTAGGTGGCTCCTGATAAAGCCATGGTCCCCACAGACGCAGTAGGGCTAGAGCACAGACCCAGCAATCTCTCTTTGCCAGATGGCCCTGGGTATGTGACTTCTCCACCTCTAACAATGACCCAGATCCAGCATCTCAGGAACAGTGGACTGTAGCTAGGGTCTTGCTGCTCGGTAAGCAAGGCAAGTGTGTGCGTCTGGGATGGCGCATAAACTGAGTCCAGAACATCACCCCCATCTGGCGTGGAAGTCTCTTCCAGAAGAGTAAGGAAACCTCTTTCCTTAAATCTCCCAACAGTTATCTTCTTCTGTCTTGTTGGCTCCACGTGGTGGCCCCCTCAAACTCTGGACCAACACTTGTGCCCAGAGACTAGGATTGTGATAAACGTAGGCCTAGGCACTTGACTCTGTATATGTGGCGTAGCTGTGCATATCAAAGTGAAGACTGAGGCAGTTACAAAAGAAGGAAGAACTCATGCTAAGACAACCTTAATGGTTTTTTCAAAAAAGTCTTTGGAAACAGGAGCAAAAAGGAAAAAGAAAACAAGATTCTGTGATCCTTCCTCATACACATCTGTATCATTCTCATTCTAAAGAGAATTTAGTGTCCAAGTCATAAAATATGACCTCTAATAGCGTGAAAGCCTAATTATTCGAAATCTAGCCACACTCAAAGAAATGGAGTTTTTCCTTTGTACCCGGCTGGCCCAGCTAGAGTCCATGTCCTCTTTTGGACCAAATACAACTGCAGCCAGGGGGATGGGTTCACCTAAAGACTGTGTTTGAAACATACCCATGAAGCAGCCATGCGAATGAGGGAACAAAATAATATTCATGCCATTCTTCAATAGAACCATTTTTATACATTTAAAGATAAATCAAATAAACTGTGTGTGTGTGTGTCTAACTTTGCCTAAACCTGACATCACTGACCCTATTCAACCTTTCTTGGCACTAACTCAGTGTAGCCAGTACCATTGGCTTGTTGCTGGGCGATATCCTCCTTAGTTACTATTTGACCTATTTCCATTTTACAGATAGTGTCTTCATTCTTAAAAATTCCTAACTTAAAATTCTAATTGTTGAAGTGTCACTGCTTTTTAGAATATCCAGTAGGTCACTTGCAGCCTGAGTAGCCAATTCATTATGTAAATGTTGGCATTCTACCTTAAGCACACATTTCACTGGCTTTAGGTACATACTCAAATACCACCAGTACCCAAGTTGCCAACCAAAATGGCACTCTAAGTCCTGTCACTTTCATAGAGACATAGTAATTGCATGAGCTAATATCAAGGAGCAGGAAGTTCATAGTGACCCATTAAAAACATGAAGTGGGAATCTAAGGACAGAGAAGTAGAAAGGAAATGATGGTGTCCTTCCATAAGTGAATGGCTCAACAAAGTTTGGCATATCAATATAATGGAATACTACTTAGCAATAAAAAGTAATGAGCTATCATGCTGAGAAAAGACATGGAAGAATATTAAATTCATATTGCTAAGTCAAAGAAGTCACTATGGAAAGGCTACTGTATATAGTTTGTTCTATAAACATACTCTATGTTTCTAGTTCTGTGACATTCTGGAAATGGCAAAATTACAGAGAGAGTGAAAAGATGAGTGGTTACCAGGAATTTGGAGGCAAGAAAGAATGAATAGGTGGAACATGGGGGATCTTTCAGGTTAGTTGCTCAGTCATGTCTGACTCTCTGTGACCCGATGGACTGTAGCACTTGAGGCCTCCCTGTCCATCACCAACTCTTGGAGCATGCTCAAACTCATGTCTATTGAGTCGGTGATACCATCCAACCATCTCATCTTCTATCATCTCCTCCTCCGCCTGCCTTCAATCTTTGTCAGCATCAGGGTCTTTTCCAATGAGTCAGCTCTTCGCATCAGGTGGCCAAAGTATTGGAGCTTCAGCATCAGTCCTTCCAGTGAACATCCAGGACTGATTTCCTTCAGGATTGACTGGTTTGACCTTGCAGTCCAAGGGACTCTCAAGAGTCTTTTCCAAAACCACAGTTCAAAAGCATCAATTCTTCGGTGCTCAGCTTTCTTCACAGTCCAACTCTCACGTCCATACATGGCTACTGGAAAAAACCATAGCCTTGACTAGATGGACCTTTATTGGCAAAGTAATGTCTCAGCTTTTTAATATGCTGTATAGGTTGGTCATAGCTTTTCTTCCAAGGAGTGAGAGTCTTTTAATTTCATGGCTGCAGTCACCATCTGCAGTGATTTGGGAGCCCTTGAAATCTTTAGGGGTATCTTGAGGGCAGTGTAACTACTTAATATAATACTATAATGACGGGGGCATGATAAACAATGGTCAAAACCTATAGAACAATAAAGGCTTTCCTGGTGGCTCAGTAGTAAAGAATCCACCTGCAATGCAGGAGCCATCCACAGGAGGTACGAGTTCAATCCCTGGGTTGGGAAGATCCCCTGAAGGAGGGCATGACAACCCACTGCAGTATTCTTTCCTGGAGAATCCCATGGACAGAGGAGCCTGGCCAGCTACAGTCTGTAAGGTCGCAAAGAGCTGGACACAACTGAAGTGACTTAGCAGACACAGAGGCATAGAATAATAAAGCACAAAGTGTGAACCCTAATATAAATTATGTGTGTGCATGCTTAGTCACTCAGTCATATCTGACTCTTTTCAACCCCATGGACTGTAGCTTGCCGGTCTTCACTGGAGTCGATTGCCATTCCTTTCTCTAGGAGATCTTCCCAGCCCAGGGATCGAACCCGGGTCATCTGCATTGCAGGCAGATTCTTCACTATCTGAGCCACTAGGGAAGCCCTAATATAAACTATGCTGCTGCTGCTGCTGCTAAGTCGCTTCAGTCATGTCTGACTCTGTGCGACCCCAGAGACAGCAGCCCACCAGGTTCCCCCGTTCCTGGGATTCTCCAGGCAAGAACAATGGAGTGGGTTGCCATTTCCTTCTCCAAGGCATGAAAGTGAAAAGTGAAAGTGAAGTCGCTCAGTCGTGTCCGACTCCTAGCAACCCCATGGACTGCAGCCCTCCAGGCTCCTCTGTCCATGGGATTTTCCAGGCAAGAGTACTGGAGTGGGGTGCCATTGCCTTCTCCGAATATAAACTATGGACATTAGTTAATAATAGTGTATCAATACTGGTTTATCAATTACACTAAGTATGCCCCACTAATGCAAGATGTTAATAATAGGGGCAGTGGGTCTGGAGGTGGGGATAAAGAATCTATGGAAACTTTCTACTTTCTGCCTAATTTTCCTGTAAGTCTAAAACTGCCTTAAAAACAAAGTCTGTGATTTAAAGAAAAAGAAATAAATGAGAGAATGGAGGTAGCGAATAGTGAAGTTCTGTTGTTTGACCATGAAGAAAAAGAAAAGAACAGGGCAATCCTAGCCCCTTGCAGCATTTCCCTTGGATGTCTCTGTGTAGCAGTTAGGGTGTCTTCCTATTTCCCATCTCTTGGCAGCTGCACCCTTTCCTACCACATAACTCTTTGGGGGGAAGCCAGCCTCGATCAGGCACATTCTTTATGTGACTCCACCGCCACTCCCCCCGCCCCCCACCGGCTGTAGTTGGATTGGGCCAGGAGAGGACCCATTGCTCAAGTTGGACCAATTTAGAAAACTCAAAAATTTGGTCTCTCTGAATACAAATAGATCTGTAATGTTATTAACAAAAGTGGCCCAGCCACGAACTATTCTCAGAGAACAGACTTTGTGTCTTTTAAAAACCAGAATTTGTTTCCTTGGGGATTTTGCCCAATCTGATTTAATAATCAAGGAAAGATTTTAATTCAGATCTCTGTAACATAAATTCCACAAGGATGCAAATTCTATCTGCGCAGTCAGCTCTCATGTCCATGATGTCCATGATGGCAATGATGGTCATGATGATAATAATGAGAGGAAGAAGTCATTCAGTAAACCTGTCTAATCACCTGTAAAAGAGCATTTCCCACTTTGTTCATAAAGGTCAGGAGGATGAATCGGGGCCTCTTTGTCCCTACCCCTCAAAGCTGTTGCTCTGTGTGCATGAGTTATAGTTCACCATGTGTGCCAGAAGTCTGAGGCTCACCTGGATGCCTCTGATGGATGCTTGTGGCAACAGTTCATGTCCAACTCTTTGTGACCCCATGGACTGCAGCATGCCAGACTTCCCTGTCTGTCACGAACTCCCGTAGCTTACTCAAACTCATTTCCATCGAGTTGATGATGCCATCCAACCATCTCATCTTTGGTCGTCCCCTTCTCCTCCCACCTTCAATCTTTCCTAGTATCAGGGTCTTTACCAATGAGTCAGTTTTTCACAGCAGGTGGCCAAAGTATTGGAGCTTCAGCTTCAGCATCAGTCCTTCCAAAGAATATCCAGGACTGATTTTCTTTAGGATGGACTGGTTGGATCTCCTTGCAGTCCAGGGGACTCTCAAGAGTCTTCTCCAACACCACAGTTTAAAAGCATCAATTCTTCAGTGCTCAGCTTTCTTTATAGTCCAACTCTCCATACATGACTGCTGGAAAAATCATAGCTTTGACTAAATGTAGCTTTGTTGGCAGAATAATGTGGCAACAGTTAGGTTACCAGAAAGGACTTGCTCTTGTTACAATGACATTGTTACACTCTTTAATATTTCACTCTTCTCTTCTGAGGGCAGAGAGTGCTTCGTGATACACAATCTCTGCTCTTGGGTTTCTTATGAGGTAGGCAGGTAGAGGAAGTTGGGGAGTCTCAGTGTGTCTGAACATCCTTCCCCGCAGGGTTGCCTGTCTGCGCCCTCCCCCACGCAACGCCCCTAAGCTTCTGTGCATGGGTGAGCGAGCATCTTATGAGCTGAATGATAATTAGGAAAACCATTGAGAAAATGGGAGAAATATCTTGCAAATGAAAGGAAACTGAAATGTAAAAGGAAATTGAATCTTTACTTTTTAAAACAGGGAGGCAATCTTGCCTGCCACCCCTAAGACCCTCTTCTGTTTTCCTTCTTCCCTGTCCATGCACGCCCTTTATCCTTTCTTAGGCCCCCATTCAGATTTTCTGAGCCAAGTGAATACCGTTTCAAACAGCTCTGTGGTTTCCTTAGGTGTCATGAAAATGACAACGTGGCTGCTAGACATCTGATGATTTAGGACAAGTTCTAGCCTAAGAGCTGTCGATCTGCTTCCTCTGGCAGCCCACTGCGTGCAGAAGGCTGGGGGTCATTATTTTATTCCACAGACTTGCAGAGGCTATCAGTCAAGTGATACGGCATTAAATTACTTGTCTGAAGTCGCTAATGAATGAGAGAAGGTGGCCCGAGGGAGGTCCTGCTTTCCTGCACTGTGGGACCCTGGAGAGATAGCGTTTTACCAGTTTACCTGATATAACTCCTCCCTCTAATCCAGGTCACTCTTTCTGGAGCTGTGTGATCACTCCACCCAATCCCCAGCATAGTGGTTTAACTCCTGCTTCCCAAAAGGTAACATGCATACACATCACCCAGATCTCGTTAAAATGCAGATTCAGGTTCAGGAAGTCTGGGGTGGGCTAATGATTTCTGCACATCTAAGAGACGGTGCTGTTGCATGGTCCATACCTTGAATAGCAAAGGGCTTTGTTCATCAGAGCTGAGCATGCCATCTTACAACAGCCTGCTTCCGCCAACAGATATGAGAACAGAAACACATGTGCCTTTACGGATTTTCCAATCTCATCACCTCCATAAAGGAGAAGGGAAGTAGAACTGCCAGTGCTGAGGCCTCTATCACGCCCTCAGCATGGGACCAAGCTGCCAGCATCTAATTATATTATCTTAGTTGATCAGAATCTGAGCAACTTGAATAAGAAAGTGATTCAGGAAACCTTGGTGTGTGAGTCCCGCCTCTGTCTGACATTGTGTTGCCAAGGTGACTCAACAGGCTGGAGATGCCAGATTTGGGAGGAGGGGACCTCATGAGAGACTGAGGGCTTAATGCAGATTGCAGGAAAACCCAACTCTGAGAAAGACCTGCCCAAAATAGAGGTATGCTGTTGCAAATCAGTAACCACTGCTCTTCATGGTATAAGAATAGGTTGGAAACCTCTCTGGTGACTCATCAGCCTCCATTGTTGCCAGAAGTTATCTCTAGCTCAGGCTGGGCAACTAGGCGCTGCCTGATAAAGGGAAACATCCCTGCAAGGTTTTTCTCCAGGATGTCCTGGATCTGAGAAAGGAGCAGCTTGTACCAACCAATCAGGTGGTCCAATGGACCTGCACCATCCCCCCGGCCCCGGGATGGCCTTTCTGAGGTCATGAGACCTAGATGAAGCAGTCACAGGCCCCTACGCCTTCTATTCTAGGTCCCACACATTGAGGACTATGAGTGGTGAGTATGAGGCTGTCCAAAGCCAGGTGGAGACCCACTGCACTGGGATGCTTGGCTGTTTAGCCAAGTGGTTAAGGACCCATAGTCAGCAAAATTGCACTCTCCAAGCACCATAGGGCTGGCCTCATCACTAGGGTCCCAGTGTGGGTTTCTCTGTTTGAATTAGAGGCCTTGGGAGATTTTTTTAGCTGGCAGGGTCACTAGCAGGAAAATATCCCTCTCCATACTCACACTTCTGCTCTGCTCTGACCATTGTGCCTCACAGACCTGCATCTTCCAAGATAGAGCTCCTGTCGCCTGGAGAAAGTAAAAGTAGACAATTAAGACTTGTTTTTAATGATTTCAGGTATTCTGAAATGTTTACTTCTCGGCAAAGCATTCCTAACCCCCAAGCTCCTACCCAAGAATTTACCAGAGCAGAGATGTTTCTTTGCATTGTCGAAGGGTTAGCATGAGGATTACCCATGTCAGCTGGTAACATATTCTGAGGATCTGCTCTGGGTATGACATCCTGTTAGGAGCTGTGAGAAACAGCGAAAGTGACACCTCCATGTGTACTCTCTGACGTGGCATAGGACTTGTGCATTCTAAAAAAATAATAGAAAAAAAATATCTGGCACGTTAGAATTTATAGAGCCCTATCATGTAAATTTTGTTATTTATTGCAGCCAACCTGTAGTAAAAAATTATCTTCTGCACTTTGTAGATGAGAAAAATGAAGATCTCAGAAAGGCTGAGATCATTTTTCAAAATTAAGTACATGTTTGGAAGTGAATTTGGGGTTAAACTCAAACTTCAGGGTCTTGTCTGTCATCACAGTGCTCCGTGCCACTTTGGCCCCGTTAGAGTTAGAGAAGAAAGGGAGATGCCTTTTCTCAGATCTGTTTCCCCTCTCCTAGGAGAGTCCTGAGTGTATGCATCTGGTTGATGGTGAGCCTTCCCTATGCTCTTTCCTCTTTCTTCCACCGTCCCCCTATTCTCCAAAAGCCCAGAATCCACTTATGCTAAGCTCATGGCCTCTAACAATGCATTTCTCCCCCTAACATACCCCTGGTGACCCCAGGACTTCATCTTGGCGCAGCCACATTCACTTCCCTTGCTTCAGGGATAATGAAGCAGAATTCCTGGTGTGTAGCAGGGTGAGCCATACGAGAGAGGGACTGCGTCACACCTTGCATTGGAGCCATTTTGAGCCAGTCACAACTTTGTCACAATCTATTCTCTCCTAAATTACTTCATCAAGGTCTGCCTTGTCTTGCCAATGGATTGTCTGTGCACAGCATGCCAGGTATAGGTTGTGTCTTTAAAAATATATATAAATTTGGCTGCACCAGATCTTACTTGCAGCGCATGGGATCATCAGTCTTCGTTGTGGCACCCAGAATCTTTAGTTGCGGCATGTGGGATCCAGTTCCTAACCAGGGATTGAACCACAGGCCCCCTGCTTTGGGAGCACAGAGTCTTAGCCCTGGACCACCAAGGAAGTCCCTGGATGTGTCGTATTTTTCCTATTGCTCCAGCTCCTAGCAGAGCTTCTTGTAGAGTAAGGATTTGATTATGACAGTTAGAATAACCCAGAATCATTAGGAAAATCCTGGAAATTCCCATCATAAAATGTCCTGCAGGATTCTCTTTGGTAGACAGAAGAAAACTTGCAGAGCACAGACTCTACTCTGCCCTTTGGGAATTCAGTGACAGGGGCTTTACTGAGCTTGGGAGGTGAAGGGTTTCTCAGAGAAATGTTTAGCTCTATCCCCTCTTGGAGTCTTACTCCCTCACCCCTCTTGCCCAGTCTCAGCTTGGCTTATTCCATCAGGTTCTGGACCGAGAGAGAACCAAGGATGAAAATTCTTACTCCATTCCTGCCCAAGAGGTGTTGGTTCTACAGATTTGGGTGGAGCCCAGTTATGTGCATTTTGAAAGGCACTCAAGACAACTGTGACTCAAATGGTCCCCACACCACAGTTTGAAAAAAGCATTGTTTTAAACAGATATTTGGTACCGTTTCTGAAGGAATCTGGTCACACTGCAGCTGGCAATCCAGAAAGGCGTTTCTGGGTCACACTAGGACCATTCTATGGGAAGATGATGCTTCTGGTTCATCCCAGAGTCACAGTGGACAGCTGGAGATGCACCAGGCTTTCTCCAGTCTACATGAGAAGATTCACACCTCCTTCCCCACCCAACCCATTTATTGTTTCCTACATGTCAGTCCCTGTGTTGGGCCTTTCAGGGGGGTAGGGTTAATCTTCACAATAATGCTGTGGGTTATTCCCCCAGTAGAGATGATAAAACAGGTCTAGAGAGGTTCAGACATTTGACTCAACCCAACGCGAGAGTGGCTGGGTTGAAATGTTCCTCCAAGCAACCTAGTCCATCCCAAGCAACACCATCCATCCTCCTCCTAAATCAAACAGGTCTGGGATTGGGGAGCAAGGCAGATCCATGGGATTTCTTTCTACTTAAAGACATTCCACCCCCCACTGTTACTGCACTTCCATCCTGTGATCTAGCTGCGATCTTCCGCTTCTTTGCACATTTACTTTCAAAGAACTAAAATAAAAGCTAAGGAAGAAGTCCAGTGGGATGGAGGGGAGCTGGAGCATTTGTGTGCAGGGCTGGATGAGCTTGCCCATCTGCTATGAACTTTGCCCTTTGCCCTGCTCACCAGGCTGACCTCAGGGAACACAGGCAGCCCCTTGCCAGGGCTAACCAGGGCAAGGGGCAGTGGGAACACGAGCTCAGACCACCTCGTGTTGGTTTATTGGTTTTGTTGAATATGTTGATTTTGGCAGAATCTGACCTGTTTTATCCTGTGTGTAGCGTTTGTCCACATCTTCAAGTCAAAAAAGGGAGGAAGCAGAAATGAAGGGTCAGCAGAAAATACACCAGGAATTAGGAATTAGTGCAGAATCTTTAGGACAGACCCACAAGCTATGTATGGATTCTACGTAAATTAGTAAATTTATAAATAAATTGCATTATAAATAACATCATGGGAGTGTTTCCCCTACAAAATTCAAGGCATAGAGCATCAAGTTTGTATTAGACATACCTAATGCCCATTCTGCTTCTGCCACTGTTTGAGTGAGTTACTTAGCCTCTAGGTCTTAGTTTCTCAGATTTTATTTTTAATTAACGTATTTGGCCATGCCCGGTCTTAACTGTGGCACTCAGGATCTTCAGTCTTCATGATGGCACACAGGATCTTTAGCTGTGGCATGTGAACTCTTAGTTGTGGCATATGGTGTCTAGTTCCCTGACCAGGGATCAAACCCAGGCCCTCTGTATTAGACGTGTGGTGTCTTAGCCACTGAACACCAGGGAAGTCCTTCTCAGATTTTAATTATGGACAATAATATCTGCTTGAAGGAGTGAGCTGTGAGGATGGGAATAATGTATAAGTGGTATCTCAATAAATGGTAGACAATATTATGATAACTACTCTAGAACTCATTTCCCAGGTTAATGGAGTGTCCGAGGATGAACCAAATCACGTGAAAGGTATGTATAGACTTCTGGTCATCCTGATTTTGAAAATAACAATACAGAGCTTTAATGTGTATATTCTTCTGTGAGCTCAAAACACCCCACAAGTAGTAGGAGTTTTATATCAATTATTTCATTTGATCCTCATAACAGTCCTGTGATGGATGATAGATATTATTTTCTTCCCTTCACAAATGGCTTTGATAAGGATTAGTGCGATTAAATGGTTTACCCTCAGACTCATGTGCCTGCCTTCTAAAACGAATTCAGAGATTATGCCCCTTGACCACTCTAAAATGTATGTATTCATCTCTGAAATGCTCAGTGAAAATACTCACACTCTTCTCTTTCATAATCACTTATTAGGAAATTGTATTCCCAGGATGGAAAGAAAGTTTATTCAGATCATACAGAAATTCAGCAAGCGGAGTGGGATTTTTTTTCAAAGGAGACTTTATTAGTGTGCGGCGAGGACAGCCCAAGGAGCTCACGAGAAGGCCTGGGCTCTGCTACTTTGGCAAGTTACTTGACCTCGTTAGTTCCCCAAGTTCAGAATTGAGAATAAGAGTCTTAGCTTCATGGTGTTGCTGTGGCGATTAAAAGAGATTATAGACGACTGCCTGGCAAAGAAATGCTCTGGAGACATTGATTTCCTCTCCCTCACGTGTTAGATCGACAAATGTCTACCTGATGAAATCTGGTAACTGAAGCCCAGAATTCAGAAGCCTTCTCCTGCCCCCAAACCAGGTACAGTGAGTACTCGTTACGGGTGGCCGAGTATCTCGACAGTTCTCGGCCTTGGCTGTCCTGAAGCAGAGCCATTCCTGGAAGGGGACTCTGAAAATACTTTGGCTTCTGTAAGCAGCTTGATTCCCTGCCTTTGCTGTGTAAGGGTGATTGCCAGGAAGGGTGCTAATGAGATCCAAATGTTAGAGCGGCTTGTCTGCTCCGGATGACTCGGATGCTGCTAACTGATAGATAGATGAGCACTTAAGTTCAAGCTTAATGCGAACACGTTCTCGCCTAAGAACAAGACTGGGACCATTAGCTCACAGCACGCAGGCTCTGAGCCTCTGTGAAATGATTGCAGGGCTCACTTGGTATTCCCCTCAGGGCAGCGATGAGTCCTGAGTCTCATTACCCACTGTTGAAGCCTCGTTCCTCTGGCCCTACTTGAAGTCTACCTGCCTGCGCACGGGAGCAATTCTCAAAGGTAGGAGGGGAAAATCCATTGATTCAAAGGAGGCAAGTCTTCCCTGCTAGCATTCAGTTCTTGGCAGACAAGCTAATTTTTGCTCTCTCTGTGTGCTTGTGTGTGTGTGGCTATGTGTGCAAACTCACCAGGTAACTGTAAAAGAATATTGCTTTCACGATCACCTCCTTCTGTGTGACCCTGATGTAGAGCATGCTGTGAGGATCCACTTATGTGAGGATTATTAGCAAAGGCCAGGTTGTCTGTGACTGTCAACTCAGACTCATTTACTACTAGGTCTGTGGGTTTGGCTGTAGCTTCCTGGCTTATAAAATTTGAGTTCTTGCTGCGCTCCACCCTCCTGATCTTGATGGAAAAATATCCAGTTGTTTGGGTTTGATTTTTATACGTTCCAATTTGATCATATGTCAGGTAAAGATGGTAGTCAAATGATGGCCAAACTCTGAACTGCCTTCAACCAGGAAGGACACGGTGGACCAAGAAGGGCCGTGTTCCCTGGTACCTTCTTTGAATTTGGTCTACTTCCCCATCATAGGAACCATAGTATCTGCCCTCCTCATCAGCCTGTGACCCTTACCGCTTTCTGAGACCAGCCTAGGAGGTAACACTACTCTGTCCTGAACCTGACGGTGTCAGTCATATCCAAACTCCTCTCTCTTATGCACTTTCTAGGGGGAGGCTGCTAAACACTGAGACACAGTGTGGCTCTTGCTGCTGTGACAGATTCAAATGAACTTAATGACCTAACACAAATATATCATTTTCCAGTTCTGGAGATCAGAAGTCCACTGAGCTAAAATCAAGGTTTGGCAAAGCTGCCTTCCTTCTGAAGGTGCTAGGGAAGAATCTGTTTCATTGGTTTTTCCAGCTTCTGGAGGCCATCCATGTTCCTTGGCTCATGGTCCCCATCTTCCATCTTCAAAGCCAGCAAGGTTTGGCCGAGTCTCTGGTCGTGCTGCCATCTCTCTAGTTCTCTCTCCCCTATCTCCCCTTTCTGTTTATAAAAACCCTTCTGATTATGTTGTGCCCACCTGGATAATGCAGGAGAATCTCCCCATCTCAAGGTCAACTGATCATCAACCTTAATTTCATCTACAACCTTAATTCGTCTTTACCACATAACATTACATATTCCTAGGACCTGGGGACAAGATTGAGGATACCTTTGGGAGCATTTTTCTGCCAACCATGTGTCTCTCTTTCTACAAGGTGGAGGGTGCACAGGGCCATTGCTAGAAGTAGGCCTGGCCAGGGGCTGGGCTTCCAGCAGCCACACCCTCTGAACTGCCCCCTCCTGGCCATTGGTGACCATTCGTGATCCACTTCCCTTGGCTGTCTTCCCAGGCACGTAGTCTGAATCAACTTTTGGGGATCCCAGTGTTCTCTCTCTTTCAGATGACATAAGTTCTTTATTCTCAGCCATCATCTTGTGACCAGTTCACCAGACTTTATCTTGGATGAAAATTTCAATTTGGGGAAACATGGATTGAGATATGCTCTCTAGGGCTTTAAACATTAGCTGACTGTTAACAGCTAACAGCAATCAGTGTTTAAAGTGCCAGCCCTGACCTAGGCTTGGGGCTGCTGGATCTCTGCAAAGGTTTGTGCTGAGCCTCCTCACCAGTCCCTGGGATGGGCCCTGCAATGGTAGCATTTAATTCTCTGACCACAGTCTTGACCTAAAAATAGGTATATGACCCAAGCTAGGTGTGGTAGGGAAGTGATGCTTGTTGAACATTCTAAGTCCTCTCTCACTTTCCTAGGCAGGACCATGGGGATATTTCTGGCCAAAGAAAGGAAGAGGACATGATGTTGGTTACCTCTGAGCTGATGCAGTGAAAAACTCACGCCATATCTCTAGTTCTTTTTCTTCTGCTGCTGCAATAAAAAATCTTTAATCCCAGGTTGTGCAGCTACAAAATGGTGGAGTATCCATTCTCTAGTGACACATATGGGATATGTAGTGTGAATAAAAAATAAACTTGGGCGTTGAGCCTATGATTTGGGATTGATTATTACCATAGAGTCACAAGCCTGTGCTGACTGATACACAATCCTATAAGAGTTCTGAGACTTCCCAGAACTCTCAGGAAAGACTTTGCCTCTCACTTTCTCTGGCCTCGATAGTACATTTTGAGATATTTTGAACTTGAAACTTCCTACAGCCCTGGTGCTACATGAAGCGAGGGTCTCTCTGAAAAGGAAGGCAGTGGGATGCAAGCAGAATGAAGAGAAAGAATGCTGTCAGCCTCTTTCGAGTCCTTGCACACGCTTGAACACAAAAGCTGTTTGACCCTTTGACTCTCAGTGATGTGAGAAAGACATCCCCATTTTTGCTCAAGCTAATTTGAATTGTGTTTCCGTCCTCTGCAAGGGCCCGAGTCCTCACAATCACAACGCTTTCTTTTGACTGACTCATGTGGCAATCTAGAATTATCTCTTTTTTTCTTTTTGTATTCTCAATGACCCTTCTTACAGGAAGCAAGACTCCAGCATAGCAAAGTAGGGCCAGCCCTCAACACAATCAGCTGCCCTTAGAGACTATAATTCTTCTATACTCTATCTGCCTGTCCCCCCATTGAAGTCTAGTTATGTCCTCCTCTTCCATTTCCTGAGAAGAAAGGGTATGTTGACAGTCAAGAGCAGGGAGACAATATAATCATCATATCACTAAAGGGAAAAACTCACTAGTGAGCAAAAATAAAACAAAGGGAAAATGCATATTGATGATGTCAACGTACAGAGGGAAGGGTGCGGAGAAAATGGTGTCAGTCTTGTTCTACAATGACACTCTCTCTAGGCGCTGGCTGCCTTCGCAGGTTCCCAATTTTCTGTGTGGGCCTTTGGGAAAACATCCAAAGGTTTTGTGGTTTTACCCAGTAGAGATGATGAATGTGCAGAGACTCATCCACAGCCTTTCTTTTGTTTCCTGGATGAGCCAGGAGGGAGGCCTGAAGGAGACCACTGCTTGGAATGAGGTTAGGCTCTGTGGCCAGGGAATTGCCCCAAGCTGACAGGTCCACTGAAGGGTCAAACCAGCAAAGCTGACCTCCAGCCCATCCTTTCACCAGTGGTGCCAAACCCTGACCAGCTGCATAGGCTGGGCTAAGCTGCACTTTGATGTGACCTGAGCTGATCCCGACTCCCCACAGTCCTAACACATGATTCCCCAGAAGCATCCTGAAGTGACCAAATAGAATCTCCGAACTCAGAAACAGCCTGTGGCCCAGAGGCAGAAGACAGAGAATTTCTTCAACTTTAAGCACAACTGTGAGTCGGTGGACAAAACCGAGTCTTTACCAAGAGTCCTTCGTACGAACTCAGGAATTCAATAAAATGGGTAGGAGGGATGGTGTTGCACTGAGCACAGGAAGTCAACTTCCAGTTTTCAAAACCTCCCTTGGTAACTGAGTTTCTGTTTAGCAAGAGAACGTATATGCACATTCCTGTGTGACACATTCCTGACCTGAAATGATCATTAGAAGATTGGAAATCTCATGTTCTTAATCATAATGGCCTCTGGTGGAGAGTCTACAGGAAGTTTTCTCCCTCCAACTTACCAAAGTTAGAGTACATTAACACATATTTCAAAAGGACTTGTTTTTCTATTGGAAGTGTTACTATTAGGGGGTCACGTCTAAACAGTACTTGGATGAAAAGAAGTTGGCTACAATCGACAGTATTCCCTTGAATTATACTTCCATTGCATTTTGTTGTTGTTGTCATTGTTAATATCTATTTGTATTTATTTATTTGTCTGCACTGGGTCTTAGCTGTGGCACATGGGATCTTGATCTTCACTTCCAGCTCTTAGTTGTGGCATCTGGGATCTGGTTCCCTGACCAGGTTTCGAACTCAGGCCTGCTTCATTGGAAACGTGGAGTCTTAGCCACTGGACTACCGGGGAAGTCCCTATACTTCTCATGACTCTTGATAATTATAATGTCAAAGATATACCATATTTATTATTGCCAAAGTATGAAGGTCCCTATGAACTTTGATTTAGACAATTACAGAGTTGCCTATATGAAGGGATCATCTAGCCTGCATGCTCAGCAGCATTTCCCAGGGACAGTCCTCCACCACCACCTGTCACCGCTTCTAGGGGCTGTCTGTGTCAGTATTGCCGGAGCCCTGTCGCATCAGCTCAGCCCACCTCTGATTTCAGCCATGCCCAAACCAGACTCACTTTGAGGTCGTTGGTGCCCCCACATATTCCCACGTCTGTTCATGACCCTCTCCCAGGCCATTTACTGTGCAAACGCAGCCCAGAAGTAGCGGTTTGCCCCAGGGTTGACCTTCAGTCAATGTGAAGGTGGACCCTGGGTCTGTGTTGCAGCCTACCCTCTTTCAGGTGGATGTTTCTGGGGCTTTCTCTGCGATTCTCAGGGCTTTGGATGATGCTCATTGATATCGTGGAGAAGGCAATGGCACCCCACTCCAGTACTCTTGCCTGGAAAATCCCATAGACGGAGGAGCCTGGTGGGCTGCAGTCCATGGGGTCGCAAAGAGTCAGACACGACTGAGCGACTTCACTTTCGCTTTTCACTTTCATGCATTGGAGAAGGAAATGGCAACCCACTCCAGTGTTCTTGCCTGGAGAATCCCAAGGACGGGGGAGCCTGGTGGGCTGCCGTCTATGGGGTCGCACAGAGTCGGACATGACTGAAGCGACTTAGCAGCAGCAGCAGCATTTATATCGGGTCTTCCTTTGCAATTTCACTACCCCTACCCTCTTCTCTCTCTCATTTTATTACTAGGAATCATCTCCGAATAAATAGCTTGCATTCAAGCACTTGCCTCAGGCTCTAATTTTGAGGGAGCCCAAACTGAAATACAGTTCATTCCATGGAAGTGGGTATGAATATGGACTTTAGAAATAACACTGCCTGACACTAGTCATGTGACCTTGGTTGAGTTTCCTCACTTCTGTGCCTTAGTTTTTTTCATCTGTACAACGGGGATCATAATATTATGTACACTTTAGGATTATTAGGAGGAGTAATCATTTTAAAAGGAATTAATGGGGTGTTCAGCCCATGTTAAGTGTTTCTGTATATGGGTTTACGCATACATAAAACAACAGTCATTATTTAAGAGCTCTTCTAGGGCGAAATAGAATCTGTCACCCCAGCAGTTTCATTCAGTAGACAAAAATGGCCAGAAGCTTCAGGTCATAGCAGTTTAATGGATTAGAAATGAGGAGGATGGGGAAGGAATTAAGTTCCCTGAGGATTCTTCAATCACTAGGTGAATCATTTTTCTGGGTCTGGCTTTCTCCTAAGCAGTAAGGCCATTAAAAACAAAACAAATCTACAGTGATGAAGTAAGTACTGTTGATTATTTTAATTAGTCTATAAATGAATGACAGTTGTCACAAAACTACTAATGGAAATGGTACTTAATACAATTATGTTCACCTTTTCATTTCTTCTCTTTTTAGAAGCAGGGTCATAAATGTCAGAAAACAATACCTAGCCTCTGACAATCTGAGTTTAATACTGTAAATGTTCTGCTGATAACATCCGTCCCCTCTTTGATACAGAGCCCAACATTATGCTTAGGTTTAGCCTGCAAGTATAGAAAATAAGTTTCAAGGGAAGTGATAAAAATCAGAGTCCGAGAGGCCACAATGGCTATTGCTGGGGTCAGGGTGGCAGGTTTTGTGTGTGTGACAAGGAACACAGGGAAAACACTGAATTGTAGTTGCAGGCCCCCACCAGCCCTTTCCTCTCCCCCTCCTTGATGAATATATCACTCGGTTTCCAGGGCCTCTTTCCTCCAAATGTGGCCCAGGGACCAGCAGCACCGAGACATCAGGGAGTTCCATAGACCAAGGAGGTCTCAGGCTCACCCAGTGCTACTGAATCAGAATTTGCATTTCAACAAGATCCCCAAGTGCCTCCAAGTGCATTAAAGTTTGAGAAGCTCTATCTACAGAAGCTAGTTACCAGCTCCCAATTTATTCTGCTTGGGATGAATGCCCATGTCTTCGCATGTTTTGCCCCAGAAAGACTGAGGCAGAAATTGAGAGTAGATCAGGTGACTTTTTCATGTGGGAAGGAGTGAAGGGGAGAGAATTAATACATTCAAGGGCAGTGGGTCAGAGAGAGCAGGGCTGCTGACAGGGGGACTTCAGGTGGCTGTGTGTACAGAGCCTCTCTAGAAAGTTGTACCTCTGATGTGTGTTGCATCCGTTCTTTTCAGCTACGCAAAGTGGCATTTAGTAAAACCGCTACTCTCGCCTTAATTCTGAATAAAAAAAAGCAGCTACAAAGGGTAATACTGCCAATATTTATGTGCAATTTGTAAGTGTACAATTTTACTATTGTGTGGATCACAATAAACTGTGGAAAATTCTTCAAGAGATGGGAATACCAGACCACCTGACCTGCCTCTTGAGAAACCTATATGCAGGTCAGGAAGCAACAGTTAGAACTGGACATGGAACAACAGACTGGTTCCAAATAGGAAAAGGAGTGCGTCAAGGCTGTATGTTGTCACCCTGCTTATTTAACTTATATGCAGAGTACATCATGAGAAACGTTGGGCTGGAAGAAGCACAAGCTGGAATCAAGATTGCCGGGAGAAATATCAATATCCTCAGATATGCAGATGACACCACCCTTATGGCAGAAAGTGAAGAAGAACTAAAGAGCCTCTTGATGAAACAGGAGAGTGAAAAAGTTGGCTTAAAGCTCAACATTCAGAAAACTAAGATCATGGCATCTGACCCCATCACTTTATGGCAAATAGATGGGGAAACAATGGAAACAGTGTCAGACTTTTTTGCGGGGGGGTGCTCCAGAATCACTGCAGATGGTAACTGCAGCCATGAAATAAAAAGATGCTTACTCCTTGGAAGAAAAGTTATGACCAGTGTAAACAGCATGTTAAAAACCAGAGACATTACTTTGCCAACAAAAGTCTGTCTAGTCAAGGCTATGATTTTTCCAGTAGTCGTGTATGGATGTGAGAGTTGGACTAAAGAAAGCTGCTGCTGCTGCTGCTG
Organism: Bos taurus; assembly: GCF_002263795.3. NCBI lineage: Eukaryota > Metazoa > Chordata > Mammalia > Artiodactyla > Bovidae > Bos > Bos taurus. The sequence continues at coordinate 11,349,948 of NC_037347.1, forward strand.
CTAAGTCGCTTCAGTCGTGTCCAACTCTGCGACCCCATAGACGGCAGCCCACTAGGCTCCTCTGTCCCTGGGATTCTCCAGGCAAGAATACTGGAGTGGGTTGCCATTTCCTTCTCCAATGCATGAAAGGGAAAAGTGAAAGTGAAGTCGCTCAATCGTGCCCGACTCTGAGCGACCCCGTGGACTGCAGCCTACCAGGCTCCTCCATCCATGGGATTTTCCAGGCAAGAGTACTGGAACTGTGGTGTTGGAGAAGACTGTTGATAGTCCCTTGAATTGCAAGGAAATCCAACCAGTCCATCCTAAAAGAGGTCAGTCCTGGGTGTTCATTGGAAGGACTGATGTTGAAGCTGAAACTCCAATACTTTGGCCACCTGATGTGAAGAACTGACTCATTGGAAAAGACCCTGATGCTGGGAAAGATTGAAGGCAGGAGGAGAAGGGGACGACAGAGGATAAGATGGTTGGATAGCATCACCAACTCAATGGACATGAGTTTGCGTAAACTCTGGGAGCTGGTGATGGACAGGGAGGCCTGGTGTGCTGCAGTCCATCGGGTCACAAAGAGTCGGACATGACTGAGCGACTGAACTGAACTGAATTTTACTATCATAGGTTTTAAAAAAGTGTCCCTGATAAAGTTGAAGTCTTCTTTGTTCTCCCTGGCCCCATTTTCCTTTCTATTTCCTAGAATCAACCATTGTCATGACCTGATGCAAATCCAGTCTGTTTATACATGCATATTTCTAAAAGAAACATGTTTTTATGGTATTTATCTTATGAAATTATTATATTGTACAAACTCTAAATAATATTATACCTATATCACTAAGTAAGAACATTTTGGTCAAAAAAATGACAAAAACTGATTTTCTGATGTAGCTCTAGAACAAAGTAATCACCCTTCCTAGTTGCCCAATATTGACTTTTCCCTAGTTGTCTTAGCTTAATTTTTAATAGTACCCACTGTCACTCTCCAAGTGCCCCACTTTGAGTGATAAATAATGGTATCCTGTTCTAAAGACAGTTCCAAAAAGGAAGAAATAAGCGTGTCAGCAGCGGTAGGGTGAGGATTGAGGGTCCAACTTCCTAATGTTTTTAAGAACTACCTTTAAGAACATACTGATATAAATGACTGAGTTCTGATATGTTTGCTTTAAAGTGAAAGTGAAAGTGAAGTCGCTCAGTTGTGTCTGACTCTTTGCGACCCCATGGACTGTAGCCTACCAGGCTCCTCCCTCCATGGGATTCTCCAGGCTAGAGTACTGCTTTAAAGCCAGACAGTAACAAATAAATCACCCTCTACGTTTTTCTTGGCTCTTTGGTGGAACCGTGAGCATGCAGACAGCAGGCGAATAGAGTTGTGATGTGACAGTGATTGGCAGCTAACCTCCCTCCCCCTCTTTCATAGGCCATCAGGATGAGTTTGTCTGAATTTTCCTCCTGAAGGTTGTCCTTGATGTTATTTACTGTAACTAGAATTTATCTCAATAATAACAGGAGAAAATAAAGGTGCTCACATAGTATAATGGGTCCTGGGTCCTGCAATCCCACAGGAATGACCTTGGAAGTATGATTTGCTTTTGGGGGCCAGGATAAAACCAGGAGTGGGCTGATCCATGAGTCTGTAATGTGGGAGTTGTGAGAACTTTTGCTGTAATGTGGGCCACTTATTCCTGTGTGTTGCCAACAACTTAATTCTATACAAACTCTATCTTCCTTCTCATATTGGGGAAAGAGATACACTGGCATCACTTCATAAATATGACCTTACTCATTATCACAATACACTTTCCCAAAACCTGGAAAGGACAAAAACACGTCTTGGAAACTCATGACTATTGATGTAATATCATCATGTTCTCTTGGAAACATGAAGACATAATACTGACACTTCAGACTATTTTGGGCTAAGGAATGTAAATAGTGCTTCAAACAGAAACATCCCCAACTTTCTGATATCCAAAATAACAACTTTGCACCAGGCCTTATATCTGGAGGGGGGGCGGGGGCGGCTTCTGGCAACAAAGAATTTCAGAGTGGAATCGCAAACCACAGTGATGAACTACAGAATCAAAATAGCACAGTTTCAGCTATTTGGGGAATACTTTTATTCCATGGAGGTCAACATAATGAAGATGTTTGGTCATTTTCTCAAGCCAGGCTCTCTTCAAGAAGTTAGTGTAGGCAGGACTGGGTCAGAGGATAGGTGGGAAAATCAACAATTAATTGATGAGCAAATATTTATTGAGTGGCTATTGTGTGCAGGGCAAAGCACAGTGGTTATGTACACAGAGCATTAGGTCTACCGGCTCTACCGCTTACTAGGCAACTTACTTTACTGCTTTCTGTCCCAGTTCTCTAATATGAGGCTAATAACAGGACTTGCCTCATATATTTGTTGTGAAAATTAACAATTAATTTTAGTCATTTATAAACTTTAAGTTAACTAGGCAAGTTTTATAAAGCAAGTGGCACAGAGCAACCATTCAAATGTTAGAGGAAATAACATCTGCAAATAAAAATACAACCGCCAAAAGCGGGCATATGATAAATATGGAAGGGTGACTACAGCAACCTGAGAGAGAGGATCTCTGTGAATTAGCGCGGAGGACTTCCTACTGGAGGATGTAGTGTTTTACTGGAGTTTTGACACATAGGTGGGAGAGGAGATCCTTGAATGTATCTTGGTGAGCTGCTGCTGCTGCTGCTAAGTCGCTTCAGTCATGTCCGACTCTGTGCGACCCCATAGACGGCAGCCCACCAGGCTCCCCCGTCCCGGGATTCTCCAGGCAAGAACACTGGAGTGGGTTGCCATTTCCTTCTCCAATGCGTGAAAGTGAAAAGTGAAAGTGAAGTCGCTCAGTCGTGTCCGACCAGGGTACAAATGTCCCATATTCAAGAGAGGAGAAGATACAATAAACAGGCCATTCTGGGCTGGAACAGGAGGTTCATGCAGGGGAGACATGGGAGGAAAAGGGGGAAGTGGTTTAAAACTTGTTTAGTAGAAGCTTAGATTTTGGCCAAAAAGGCTTTGATTGCCTTGGTGTAAGTGGTGCTTTTGGAAGCATCACAGGACAGAGGCTGGCTTGCCAGCCTTAAGGATGAAGACCCACTGCCCTGAGGCTTGAATTCAGTACAGCAGGGGTCAAGGGTGAGGGTCTGAAGAGGGGTTGTTGTTTAGTTGGAAAGTCATGTCTGACTCCTTTGTAACCTCATGGACTGTAGCCTGCCAGGCTCCTCTGTCCATGGGATTCTCCAGGCAAGAATACTGGAGTGGGTGGCCATTTCCTTCTCCTGGAGATCTTCCTGACCCAGGGATTGAACCCAAATCTCCTGCATTAGCAGGCAGATTCATGACCACTGAACCACCAGTGAAGCCTGAAGTGGGGTAAGGAGGCCGAAAAAATAACTCTTCTGTGGATTCAGCCAGACATGAGAGGCCTCTGCTAAACTTGTGCTAACTGGCCCCCAGGGCCTTCTGCTGCTCAGGGAAGGACAAAAGCCAGTGTCTTGCCTGGGTTGCTAGAAAGAAGCAGTCTTCATAAAATGGTGCTCAAACTTTCTTTTTTGTATTAGGCAAGAATATCATCAGAATGGTGATGCTTATTCATTATGAAACAAAAGTTTAATACCTACTTGTGCTGAAGACTTTCAGAAGAAATACTGATACAAAACCAGTCCTCTAAAATTTTAAGGATCTCACAAATAGGTTGTGGGAGAGGAGGTGTTTGGAGAGAGGCATTTGTTCAGAAGGCCAAATACACGGTCTCTATGGCCTCTCGTTGTTTGATTAAGTACCAAGTGAGTTACATGACAAAGATGCTCTTGAAGGTCAAGAGGTTCCCACAGGCTGCAGTAGTTACAGAAGGCTGATTTGATTATTTGTGTATAAATCAAAGTATTTCTGTTTTCACAGAGTTAAGCAGAGACCAAATAAAAAAAAATTAAAACCTTACAGTGTTATCCATCTTTTTGCTTTTATGAAAAATTCCATCTGGGTCAGAAACTTAAAAGAACAAAAAGTAAGAAAAGCTAATGTTTACTGAACACTTGACTTTGTGCCAGGTGCTATATTATACCATTTATATGTCCACTCATTAAATCCTTACTAATTTTATTACATGTATACATATATGTGTGTGTGTGTGTGTATATTATATATACATATATTATCCATACTTTATAAATGGGGAAAGGGAGGCTTGGAAAGGGTCTGTTTCATTCCCCAGAGACTTGCTTTGCTATAAGCATCATTACCTCCATGATTAGACTCTGACTTATCATTTCTTTTGTTTCCATCACAATTTCTACCACTCTTCTGAAACTGATAATTTTAGGGTTAGGTAGCTTCAATTGTGCAGACCCTTAAGCTCTGGCTGAAGCAGATTTTTGGGTTCAGTATTAGCAGTGTCACCCCATAATAATATCCCAGATTCAAGTCTACATACGTTACTGGAGCACTTCTAACAGCAGCTGCTGCTGTTACCTCCCAGCATTGCTTCCGGTTCTAGCCACCTGCTACACCAGGGAACACCTGTGTGGCGGTCAGGAAGCTGAAGGATAGAAGTTGATGAGTCATTTGGGGGCTGCTTGGGTCTTGTTCCTTCCTCAGTCCCTTGATAATTATTGAAAGGACTGGCAGTTCCTTTTATTTCAGTCATTCCTGGCTCTTAGACTTGCTAGTTGTGTGACCTGGGTAAGTTGTTCAACTCTCTTGCCATGAGTTTTGCTATTATAACAATCAGATGCTAATGGTATCTACCTCTCAGAGCTGTGTGATTTAATAAGTAACTGTAAAGCACTTAGGCTAATGCTTGGCACACAGGTGCTCAATCAAGGTTTGTTTATTATTCTTTCCAGAGTGTCTCAAGTGTCCAATGGGGATATTGGCTGGGTTCATGCACTAAAATCAAGACATAGGAATTGTAAATATATAAGAACAAGTTGTAACGTGATTACAGAACGAGACTGACAAGTAACTATTTTACAAGTAAAGCATATTGAGCTGTAACTCAAGTTTCTTTATCGGATAGGAAGCAGAACAAAAGGGAGGACAGGCAGCTTGGCAAAGAGAGATGTGACAGAAGTCGTCTTAAGTGTTGCTCAAAGTGAAGTCTGAGGGCCTCTTCACTGAGGTCTTCTAAAAAGGTAAATGCCTGAATACTATGGATTCAGAAGCTCTGGGAATTTCTTTTTCTTTTCTCTTTCCTTCTCTGGTGATTATTAGGCACTTAGTTACCACCCATCCAAGGACTGAAAAACAGCATCCCACCAGGATTAAAGTGGATATGAAGGTGGACAAAGCAGCCCGAGCCAAGGTGGACAAAGCAGCCCGATCCTTTAGGTTTGACAAAATGATCCCAGTTCCTGGGCCTTCAATCAGTTGACTGCAGAGGTAATAACGGATTGGCCTTGTGGGACATTTATCGACTAAAGAGCACTGATGATCTTATGATCCAACCTTGCCCAATACCAACTCTCTAAGAGAGCCAGGGACAAAGAGACATGGGGCTTAATGATAGCAGAGTAACAGTAGCCCATTCCCCTCTCAAAATCCATCCCCTTAATAACAAGAATCACAGGAAACAGCAACACTGCCTTTCATGATACTAGGAGCCAAATGAAGCCCTGAAACAGGAGATATGGAGACAAAAAGTAGATGGAAGCTTGGTAAATGACTTAGCAAAACAGTTCAAGGTCAAAACTCAGGGTCTATAAAGGAAGAAATAAATTTAGCCAATTCGCCTTCAGGACTCTGGAAAGGCATCAAGATCAAAGACAAGTATTGCAAAATATGGGAGGAGATTGGGTGAGGGAGATTATAAAACCAAGAGGAGTGTTTAAAAGCTACATGCAAGTTATTTGGACCCCCTTGGACTCCAAATAGCTACCCTGCTATTTTTTAAGGAAGCTGTTGAAGGATATGCTGACCCAAACAGGGTATAAACTAATAAAGAGGAAGACAGGGATTTTAGGAAGCAGGAGATTCACGCAGGAAAGAGGTGAAGGGAATTCCCTGAATGATGGCAAAGGGAAGTCCCTGAACCACAGATGTGCAACAAGAATATAGAACACCAGCCCAAAGGGGAACAAGAGAAAAGATGCTGGGAGGAAGGCCTCCAGAGAGATGTAAAAACTTAGTCATCTGCTGTGGGCTTGAAGATGAAAAAAATTTTATTAAAAGCCATGGTGCATCACTATAGAAGACACAGAAAGATGTTGCCATTGATTAAAAACCCTAAGCAGATAAAAAAAATTAGGTAATAATTAACTATAGGAAAAACAAAAATTTATACAATATAGGGAATGTAAATAGTGTACATTACTTGACTTAGAAGTGAACAGTAGTCAAATATAAAACTGAATAAGTATTTAACCAAAAACTGTAATTATAGTTATATTGAAACATAAAGGCGCTATAATGCTCATCTACCATAATAACTAAATAGCTTATAGATAAATTATAAACCAAGAGTTATAAGTATATGAATATTATTTAGAACTACAGTGTTAGAAACCCAAAGACACACCTCAAGGGTTAAAAATAGATGCCTCTCATAAGTGGGACAGTGAGGGGTGTGTGTGTGTGTGTGTTTTAGGAATCTGGTGCTTTTATTTTTGAAGACACTACAAACTTTTATTGTAAACTTGTTTGAATGAATTCCTGCTTGTTAAGTGTGTTGATTCTAGAGGAAAAACTGTAAGAGTTCACATTTTAATGCCACTACTTAGTAGCCTTGTGACCTTGGGAAAGTTACTGATGATCAACCAACCTTCGTTTTATCAGTACAATGTGGATGACATGAGTCATGGATACATTGAGAAGTCTGGGCTATAGGAAGCATTCAATAAATCTCATCCAGTATCATTTTAGTTTCTAACATACTCATGCATTACTCTGATCAGAAAATAATAATGCTTCTTTAAAAAGCAGGTAGGACAAGCAGAAATCCCTATCAAGGGAGCTTTAGGGGGTGCTTTCTAGCCACTCTAACCTGGAACCACATCCTTGTTCCTCATTCTCCTAAAACGAGGCAGAGAGGAAGAGAGAGAAGATGATGCTTCCTGGTTAGTGCATCTATTTAAAAATAGCTTTTTTCCCGCTGATATTTTGTCATTACCCTTCCTCTTTAAGTCTTCGAGGGTGAGAAATAGTCGCCTTCCTAGGCCTGTTTCTTAGAAGGCAGAGGAGGAGAAGAGTCCAGGGATTTCTCCTAATGAAACAGCCCAGGCCCTGGCCCCACCCTGCTATTTCCTTGTGGTGGGAGTGCCTCCTGGGATGGTGTTTTTCATGAAGCTCTGCCTCTCTGCTTGTCTAGCAAGGAAAAATGACAAGATTGGAGCTCGGGGTTGTTTTCCTGACTGCTGCTACATCAGAACAGCTAATTGGTACCTTTTTCCAGCTTGCTGTAGGTGCAGTTGGCTGAAAAATCAACCATAATAGTTCAATGGGGCTGTAACTTGCTTTTGTTTCTCCTGGAGAGGTCTGTCCACAGGGTTCTTATTAGGCATGAATAGTGTCTTCTGACTCTCACTGCTCTGAAGCTTTCGGGCCAGTGCCCTCCGAGGGCGTCCTCCCTGGGGTCCTATTGAACTGCAGGCATCTGGAAAGCAGCTCATTACCCACTACAAAGAGGTTCATGCCGTCCATGGAGCTCATGAAAGCCCGGCCCAGTGCTGATCACTGGAATGTAGCAGCTTCTCACTTCTTCCTGCCTGGACCTGGACCTCATGGGCCCTCCCCAACCTCCCTCCCAACCGCAGCCACTCCTCTCACTCTGTGCATTTAACCTTGACCTAAACAGTTAACTTCTTTCTTGTCTGTTCACCGTCTCATGTTTAAGTGGGCTATCTTGTCCCTGTCTTAAATTCTAAACACCCAAGGACCAAGGGCTGTGTCTCTTTGCTCTTCTCTTGGTTCAGCGATTGATACAGCAGGTAGGTGTTTCCATAACTGCTTTTGTAAGTGAGAAAGAATTCAGAAGCTCAAAGAGTGCTTAGATGAGTGGGAGAAAAACCAGGATTCAGGATAAGAGAACAAGAAGATCAAGTTCAGGGATCAGGAGACATGTTTGGAACTCATTCTTTTGCAGTGTGAAGGGCATGCTGGGAGTATCTCGTTAGAGAAGGAGTCAGACCAGAGCAGCTGAACCCCTTGGGAGGAAGAGGGAGGCCCAGCCACTCATTTGATGGCCCTCTGTGAGTCCTCCAAGCCATGGTCCTTGGTTGGTGCTGCTGTTCAGTCACTCAGTTATGTCTGGCTCTCCGTGACCCCGTGAACTGCAGCATGCCAGACTTCTCTGTCCTTTACCATCTCCCAGAGTTTGCTCAAACTCATGTCCATCAGGTCAGTGATGCCATCCAACCATCTCATCCTCTGTCATCCCCTTCTCCTCCTGCCTTCAGTCTTTCCCAGCATCGGGGTCTTTTCCAATGAATTGGCTCTTCACACCAGGTGGCCAAAGTATTGAAGCTTCAGCGTCAGTCCTTCCAATGATATTCAGGGTTGATTTCCATTAGGATTGACTGGTTTGATCTCCTTGCTGTCCAAAGGACTCTGAAGAATCTTCTCCAGCACCACAATTTGTAGGCATCAATTCTTTAGCGCTTAGCTTTCTTTATGATCCAGTTCTCACATGCATACATGACTGGAAAAAATATAGTTTTGACTCTACAGACCTTTGTCAGCAAAGTGATATCTCTGCTTTTTAATGTGCTATCTAAATTTGTCATAGTTTTTCTTCCAAAGAGCAAGCATCTTTTAATTTCGTGGCTGCAGTCACTGTCCACAGTGATTTTGGAGCCCAGGAAAATAAAATCTGTCACTATTTCCACTATTTCCTCATCTATTTGCCATGAAGTGATGGGACTAGATGCCATGATCTTAGTTTTTTGAATGTTGAGTTTTAAGTGAGCTTTTTCACTCTCCTCTTTCACCCTCATCAAGAGGCTCTTTACTTCCTCTTCACTTTCTGCCGTTAGAAAGATGACAAGAATGAGAGTAAGTTACAGAGGGGTGAGAGGAGGCTGAGGAATGCTTCTGAGGGCCTCCAAGCACTGAGGGTTTAAACCTCAGTAGTATCATTTTTGCTAAGCCTGAGTGAGAGGGTAAAGAATAGGTGATTAACTCAAAGTTATTAGAAGTGAGGTAGCATTCAGCCAGGGAAGCTGAAACATCAAACCAGAGGGAAGGCTTGAGGGAATGTAAATCAAGGCTTCCGCTTTTAGCCATGGAGCACTCGAGGTGGGAGCACAGCCTGAAGTGTCACTGCTTGTCAAAGCAAACTCATGTGATTCACCGCCTCTAAAGGGAACCAGAAGCAGCCTTCTGACCACTACTATATTAGTTTCCCGTTGCTGATGTAACAAATTATAACAATACAGATGTATTAATTTACAATTCTAGAGCTCAAAAGTCCAGATCGTAAGGGCTACAGTCAAGGTGGAGCTGCATTCCTTCAAGAAGCTCTGGGGGAAAATCCCTTCCTTGCCTTTTCCAGTCTCTAGAGACATCCTGCATCTTTGGCCTGTGGTACCTATGCTCATCACTTGAAACTCCGTTTTTGTCATCATATCCCCTCTCTGATGTGATCTTTCTGTCTCCCACTTAGAAGGACTATTGTGACTACACTGTCTACCCTCTACCCTCTGCAAATAATCCAGCATAATTTTCCCATCTCAAGATTCTGAACTCAATCACATCGCTAAAATCCCTCTTACCAGGGAAGGAAACATATTCCGCAGTCTTGGGAATTAGGGAGTCATTGTCTCTTGGGGCCATTATTCAACATATTAACAACTACGCAGTGAAATTCATCCCCTTTGCTAAAGGCTACTTCCCCCCGTCCCCCCGTGATAAAACTATAACTCTCTACAAATACAAAATAAAATCAACACATCAAAGATTGTATTTAACTCACCAATAAATCAAAGGATGGGAAAATGGCACAACTGTTTCAAAGGTTAAAAACTCACATACATAGGCCATTAGGAATGCTGAAATGCATTTACAGATGGATATAAAATTGGTCCATATCTATAGGACCAAAATCGAGTATATCTTCACATAATTTGCATTTCTATGAAAACAAAAATGGTTTCTATTACTATCAATATTCTACAACTTGCAGAGTTGTGGTTTCATTTGAAAGACCAAGATAACCCAATGTGTTATCCCAGACACCCATTTTTGCCCATTTCTATCTTTCACAATGTTTCCTGACAGCTCCTACAATTGAAGAATTCCCTTTGATCCTCAAAGAAATACTATGCAACTCCAAAGAACTGTAACAAACACAGTCAGGTATCAGCACTTCCAGCTTCCTGACTCTGTAGTCCTTCTAGAGGCTTTCCTCCCTTCTCAGTGCCTCAAGTTCTCTTTACCCTTATATCACTAGATCTGCTACTTCACTGATATGCCCTGCTATGATATGATCAGTTGCTTAAAATGCATATACAGGCATACCTTGTTTTATTGCATTCAAGCTTTACTGCACTTTGCAAATATACACGTTGAAGGTGTGTGGCAACCTTGTCCTGAGCAAGTCTGTTAGCACCATTTTTCCAACGACATTTGCTCACTGCGTGTCTCTGTGTACCATTTTGGTAATTCTCACAGTTATTTATACTTTTTCAATATTTTTATATTTGTGATCCTTCATATTACTGCAAAAAGATTACAGCTCACTGAAGGCTCAAATGATGATTAGCATGTTTTAGCTATAAAGAACATTTGTTGTTGAGGTATAGTTGATTTACAGTGTTATATAAGTTTTAGGCTTACAATATAGTGATTTATAATTTTTAAAGGTTATATCCCATTTATAGTTCTTATAAAATATTGGTCATATTCCCTGCATTGCCCTTGCAGCTTATTTATTTAATACATAGCGGTTTGTACCTCTTAATCCCCTACCCCTATCTTGCTCTTCCCCTCTACCCTTTTCCCCTGCTCACCACTAGTTTGTCCCCCATATCTGTAAGTCTGTTTCTCTTTTGGTATAGTCACTAGTTTCTTTTATTTTAGATTCCATGTATACATATTATCATGCAGTATTTGCTTTTTCCTGCCTGACTTATTTCACTTAGCATAATACCCTCCAAGTCCGTCTGTGCTGTCGCACACCGCAAATTTTCATTCTTTTTTATGACTGAGTAGTATTCCATCGTGTATATATACACAACGCATCTTCTTTATACATTCCTCTGGTGATGGACACTTAAATTATTTTCAAATATTGGCAGTTGTAGATAATGCTACTATGGACATTGGGGTGCAGGTATGTTTTCAAGTTAGTGTTTTGGGGTTTTTTTGCATAAATACTCAGCAGTGAAATTCTAGATCATAGAGAGGTCCTATTTTTAGCTTTTTCAGAAACTGCCATATTGTTTTCCACAGTGGCTGCACCAATTTACATCACCAGCAATAGTGAAAGAGGGTTCCCTTTCTCCACATCTTCACCAGCATTTGTGACTTGTGGTCTTTTTGTTAGCTATTCTGACATGTGTGAGGTAATATCTTATTGTGGTTTTAATTTGCATTTCTCTGATGATTAATGATGTTGAGCATCTTTTCATGGACCTGTTGGCCATCTGTATGTCTTCTTAAGAAAAATGTCTATTCAGTTCTTCTGCCCATTTTTAATTTGGGTCGTTTGTTTTTTTGATGTTAATAGGTATGAGCTGTTTATATATTTTGGATCTTAACCTCTTTTCAGTCATATAATTTATTGTCTTCCCTTCAGTAAGTTGCCTTTTTGGCAATGATTTCCTTTGAGCAATAAAGCATTTTAAAATTAATGTATGCAAATTTTTTTTTTTTTTTCTTTTTGGCTGCACTGGGTCTTAGTTGCAGTATGTGGGATCTATTTCCCTGACCAGGAATCGAACCCTAGTCCCCTGCATTGGAAGCTCACAGTTTTAGCTTGTGGACCACCAGGGAAGTCCTTGTACATCTTTTTATTTTTTTAGACATGATGCTATTTTGCACTTAATAGACTGCAGTATCATATAAACATAACCTTTACATGCACTGGGAAACCAAAAAAAAAAAAAAATTGTGTGACTCACTTTTTTCACTGTTTGCTCTATTGAAGTGGGCTGGAACTGAACCCGCAATATCTCAGAGGTCTGCCTGTGCTCTTGAGTGAGTATAAAACAAACAAGACTCAAAACATTGTTACCTGAATGCAATAGGTTGAAAGTGTGGGAAGCAGTTTTCACCCTGGTGAGAGGTTGGTCCCTGGGGAGGTTTATAAAAAATGCTGGGGCTGGGGTACAACCTCAGACCAATTGAATCAGCATTTCTGGGGATGAAGCTCAAGCACTGATAGGCTAAAAAATTTTCTCAGATGACTCTCATGTGAACTTGTATGTGAAGCACTGATGTGGAGTTTTGCTACTCCAAGTGTGGGCCAAAGACCGGAGCATAAGCAACACCTGGAGCTCAGTAGATGCGTGGAGTACCTAGACTTGCTAAATTAAATCCTGAAGAGTAACATAATCTTAAGTGCTTTGCATGTACATTAACATTTAAGGAGCAGTGGTAGGATCAATGATTCTCAAATTTTGCCAAGCATTAGGATCAACCCAGATGGCTTGTTATAACATAAATTGCTGAATTTCTGGTTTCTGGTAGGTCTCAGTAGGATCCAAGAATTTTACTTTCTTACAAGTTCCCAGGAAATCACACCTTGAGGACCACTTGTATAGAGCATTGGACAGAATGGGGGAATTCTTAGGAAGCATCACTTCTTTCAGGCAAACACCACCATCCTACAGGCTTACCTTTTCTACTTACCTCCAAGCAAACAAATAGACTCACAGACCCTGAACTTTTCAGGGTGACACTAAAAATAGTTACAAAGCCAGGCGGGAGGTTATATTGAGAGCATGAATGTATAGAATTCATCTTGAGAATGAAATCCCCTTTTCTTCTAAAGTCCCTCAGGATCTGCTCACTCTTTGGAAGGCTTTTTGGGGAATAGAAAGTCAGTGTCTCCTTTCTCCTGAGGCTAGAGAGTGAGAAAGAAGCTTGTTTATATGTGAAATTACCATCAGTTCAGTTCAGTTCAGTCGCTCAGTCATGTCTGACTCTTTGCGACCCCATGAATCGCAGCACACCAGGCCTCCCTGTCCATCACCAACTCCCGGAGTTTACCCAAACTCACGTCCATCAAGTCGGTGATGCCATCCAGCCATATCATCCTCTGTCATTCCTTTCTCCTCCTGCCCCCAATCCCTCCCAGCATCAGTCTTTTCCAATGAGTAATTACCATAGCTTTTAAAAAATTTCTCTCTCAAAAAATTTCTCTCTCTGTGTCTCCCTCTTCTTCCTTCCCTCCCTCCCGTTTCTCTCTCCTCTTTCTCTTCATACCTACCCCTCTTCTTCCTTCCCTCCCTCCCGTTTCTCTCTCCTCTTCCTCTTCATACCTACCTCTTTCTGTTTCTTCTCTTTTCCTTTTTTTGTACATCAGAGAAATTCATCAGATCAGTCAGGACACCTGACATCCTGAAGCAATTTCTTTCATCAGTTCACTGATCCAAACCTGCTCCCTGCCTGAGAGGACAGCAGGGGAGAGTCCAATTAACTTCATTTTATGGATGTGGCATCTGAGGCTAAGTTACCTACCCAAAGTTGCTTAGCAAGTTGGTGTTAAGACCTGATCACTACCCACAAATACTCTAAGACTTCCCAACAAATAAGCTGTCCATTCAGGCTTGCTTGCTCTTCTGTTCTCTTGGGAGAAGATGCTACTGAGGTGACTGGAAGTGGGCAAGTCCAGAGTATGACTCACAGGAGGGGTGAGGAAGAATGAATTTCTGCATCCTTCCAGGCTAAGCCACAGCTGCACCTGGATACCAGCCAGCAGCCTTGTGGAAGGAGCTGTGGTGAATGGAAGGGCCCGGAGAGGAGTGGGGAACCCAGGGCCTGAGCGCCTGAGGGTGTGTCCAGCCCTGGGTCCATTTGTTTATTTAAGATTCATTCATTTTATTTGTCTATGGTGGGTCTCCTTTGCTGTGCATGGGCTTCTCACTGTGGTGGCTTCTCTTGTGAGCACAGGCTCTGGGGCACACGGGCTACCACAGGTGTTGCACATGGCCCAATAGTTGAAGCTCCCGGCTTCAGAGCAGCGGTTCAGTAGTTGTGGTGCTAGGTCTTAGTTGCTCCATGGCATGTGGGGTCTTCCCAGACCAGGGATCAAACTCGGGTCCCCTGGTTGGCAGGCAACTTTTTTACCACTGGACTGCCAGGGAAGCTCACTCTGGACCTGCTTTACAGAAAGCCTAGTAAGAGGAGGGAAACCTTGATTTCTTTGCCATCACCCTTGTGTGTTTCGTTCATCCCTTCCTGGTTTCTCGGGGAGATGACCAAGGACCACGTTCTCAGAATGGTTAGGAGGATAAAGGCTCTTCTCAGCTGTCTGCTTCCCCAGATCCTCCCCTTATATAGGTGGCCTCTGTTCCCCACTTGGCCTGACCTGGCCTTTTTGTAATATTGGGTGGCCACAACCTTTGATAAACACTCCACTTCTGACTGAAGGAACCCACTTCCCCTATGGTACATCTTTACTACTCCATACTCCATAGAGATGTTTTCTTTCTATGATTTGTTTTATTCTGATGGTTAACATTTATTGGGAGTTTTCTGCATGCCAGGCACTGGGTTAAGTTCTTTACATAGTTTTTACCCTCATTTAATTCTCCAACATACAAGTATTATTCTTATACCCATTTTGTAGATGAAGAAACTGAGTCACAGAGGATAAGTGAAAAATTGTAGTAAATGTGTTATGTGAAAGCCTTAGATGATCCCCATGGAGGAGATTCCAAGTGAAGGTTACTCCCAAACCCATGATATGGTCTATTCCCAAACTGTAGAGAGATGACAGAAGAGGAAATATTCTGAGTTCTCTGTTAGCAAGATTAGTAGGCTGTGGGGGAGGTTTAGCAATGTGAGAAGAAGGAGAGCAAGGCATAGGGCTATGGTCCTGAACATCATGAACCCCGGGTGTTTCTCATTATCCTTTCATCCTTAGCCTATAAAATGCAAAAGTTCAGCTATATGACTTCCAAAGACATTTCCAACCATGAGAGCCCATAATTGTACAAAATCAATGTGTTTTAGAAAACAGAAGTCCCATTTGACCCTAGACATTTGTTCCCTGTCTGTGTCGATAAACACTGAGCCAAGCCTTTCTGTTGGACAAGAGGACCTGTGGGAGATGTAACCTGGGAGAGGCCAGAGGCTGTGGTTGGACCTTCCCTGCCATGGTGAAAGAAGTCATCTGCAGGGAGGAAAGTTTTAAGTTGAAATGCTTTACATGGGCTCACATATGCCCAGAACTTGTGCCCAAGATAGTGGGCTAGAAGGATGTGTGCTCATCTTCCCCTGAGACAACACCAAAATCACAACTAACTACTGAACAGCCATCGACAGGAGAATGTTGAATCCCACCAAGAAAAGCTACTCTGAGTCCAAGGGCAAAGAAGAAGCCCCAACAAGACAGTAGGAATAGTGAAATTGTGAGAAATTCCAATGTTCAAGCTAGATTTAGAAAAGGCAGAGGAACAAGAGATCAAATTGCCAACAAACCTGTTGGATCATTGAAAAAGCTAGAGAATTCCACAAAAGCATCTACTTCTGCTTCCTTGACTATGCTAAAGTCTTTGATTATGTGGCTCACCACAAACTGTGGAAAATTCTTAAGGAGATGGGAATACCAGACCACCTGACCTGCCTCCTGAGAAACCTGTATACAGTTTAAGAAGTAACAGAACCAGACATGAAACAACAGACTGGCTCCAAATTGGGAAAGGAGTACATCAAGGCTGTATACTGTCACCCTTCTTATTTAACTTATATGCTGAGTACATCATGAGCAATGCCGGGCTGGATGAAGCACAAGCTGGAATCAAGATGGCCTGGGAGAAATATCAATAACCTCATGCAGATGACACCACACTTATGGGAGAAAGTGAAGAAGAGCTAAAGAGCCTCCTGATGAAGGTGAAAAAGGAGAGTGAAAAAGCTCATTTAAAACTCAGCATTCAAAAGTAAGATCATGGCATCCGGTCCCATCAGTTAAGTTCAGTCATGTTCGACTCTTTGCAACCCCATGAATCATAGCACGCCAGGCCTCCCTGTCCATCACCAACTCCCGGAGTTTACTCAAACTCATGTCCATCAAGTCGGTGAGGCCATCCAGCCATCTCATCCTCTGTCGTCCTCTTCTCCTCCTGCCCCCAATCCCTCCTAGAATCAGAGTCTTTTCCAATGAGTCAACTCTTCTCATGAGGTGGCCAAAGTATTGGAGTTTCAGCTTTAGCATCAGTCCTTCCAAAGAACACCCAGGACTGATCTCCTTTAGAATGGACTGGTTGGATCTCCTTGCAGTCCAAGGGACTCTCAAGAGTCTTCTCCAACACCACAGTTCAAAAGCATCAATTCTTCAGTGCTCAGCTTTCTTCATAGTCCAATTCTCACATCCATACATGACCACTGGAAAAACCATAGCCTTGA
The DNA here is from genome assembly GCF_002263795.3 of Bos taurus. Classification (NCBI taxonomy): domain Eukaryota; kingdom Metazoa; phylum Chordata; class Mammalia; order Artiodactyla; family Bovidae; genus Bos; species Bos taurus. The sequence goes on from NC_037347.1 coordinate 11,366,473, forward strand.
TTAGACGGACCTTTGTTGGCAAAGTAATGTCTCTGCTTTTGAATATGCTATCTAGGTTGGTCATAACTTTTCCTTCCAAGGAGTAAACATCTTTTAATTTCATGGCTGCAATCACCATCTGCACGACCTAGAAAAGATCTTCACAACCCAGATAATCACTATGGTGTGATCACTCACCTAGAGCCAGACATCCTGGAATGTGAAGTCAAGTGGGCCTTAGAAAGCATCACTACAAACAAAGCTAGTAGAGGTGATGGAATTCCAGTTGAGCTATTTCAAATCCTGAACAATAATGCCGTGAAAGTGCTGCACTCAATATGCCAGCAAATTTGGAAAACTCAGCAGTGACCACAGGACTGGAAAAGGTCAGTTTTCATTCCAATCCCAAAGAAAGGCAATGCCAAAGAATGCTCAAACTACCACACAGTTTTACGCATCTCACACGCTAGTAAAGTAATGCTCAAAAGTCTCCAAGCCAGACTTCAGCAATACGTGAACCGTGAGCTTCCAGATGTTCAAGCTGGCTTTAGAAAAGGCAGAGGAACCAGAGATCAAATTGCCAACATCTGTCAGATCATCGAAAAAGCAACAGAGTTCCAGAAAAACATCTGTTTCTGCTTCATTGACTATGCCAAAGCCTTTGACTGTGTGGATCACAACAAACTATGGAAAATTCTGAAAGAGATGGGAATACCAGACCACCTGACCTGCCTCTTGAGAAACCTATGTGCAGGTCAGGAAGCATGGAACAACAGACTGGTTCCAAATAGGAAAAGGAGTACGTCAAGGCTGTATATTGTCACTCTGATTATGTTACTTCTATGTAGAGTACATCATGAGAAACGCTGGGCTGGAAGAAGCACAAGCTGGAATCAAGATTGCGGGGAGAAATATCAATGAGCTCAGATATGCAGATGACACCACCCTTATGGCAAACAGTGAAGAGGAACTAAAAAGCTTCTTGATGAAAGTGAAAGAGGAAAGAGGAAAAAGTTGGCTTAAAGCTCAACAGTCAGAAAACTGAGATCATGCCATCTGGTCCCATCACTTCATGGGAAATAGATGGGGAAACAGTGGAAAGAGTGTCAGACTTTTTTGGGGCTCCAGTCCCATCAATTCATGGCAAATAGATGGGGAAACAATGGAAAAGTGACAGACTTATTTCTTGGGCTCCAAAATCACTGCAGATGGTGACTGCAGCTCTGAAATTAAAAGACACTTGCTCCTTGGAAGAAAAGCCATGACAGATACTTCTCAGCACAGGCGTGCTCTTGGTTACATAGGTCAGCTCTGTTCAGTGTGGATGGGACTGCTAGAAACACGAATACCAGCGGTTAGGAATCACTGGAGCCATCCTAGAAGTCATTTGATAAGCTGGCTACTGCAGATGTCATTGGATGTACTGTTCTGAGATTATTGCTCTAAGTTGGAACTACTTCTAGTATAAGTGATGACCTCAGCTAAATTTCAGGCCTCCTCTAGCCCAGCAGCTCTTTCTGTTCTCTGAACTTTAGACTCCAAAATACGGATGATAGGAAAGAGACAGCAAGAAAGTGTCATGAATACTTAAAAAGAGCAATGAATAAGGATGGGTTGAGAGGCTCAGAAAAGCTTCAGGAATGCTGAGCATTGTCTTGCTTGGCCCTCGTTTTGCCTGTTACAAGTCAGGAGAGTTACTGAGTCAACTTTGACCAATAGTTTCGAATTCTCACCCCACCAGACCTTTCATCCATCCTGCCAACAAAAAGCAAATATAAGCTCGACTTCCTGTGCTATTTCCTGCTCAACCTCTGTAACGGGGTCAGCCTACACAGAAATGGTCAGAAAGGGGGCCAAAAGAGAAAGCATTAAGCTCAGCAACCGCCCTTCTTGCTCTGAGCTTTGCATTTTCCCCCCTACAATAATGAAATACAGTCAAATCTTGACAGAATTGCTCAAATGTTTTCTTTTACTTTTTTGTGTCTCACTCAAGATTTTATGAGATAAAAAAAAACACTCCTTGTATTTCTAGGTGTGCATTGTATACTTAATGCATTCAGTTTTACAGGCATTTATATAATACCAACAGTGTGCTGCAGAACTTTGCAAGGTGAGAGTAAGAAGGAGATACAGTGAAAAGAGAATTTTCTTTTTTTACTTTAAAAAGTAAATTAATTAATTAACTAACTAATTGGTATACCAATTGGTCTTAGTTGCAGCATGCAAAATCTTTATTTGCCGCATATTACCTCTTAGTTGCAGCAGTGGGGTCTAGTTCCCTGACTGGGGATCGACCCCAGGCCCCTTGCATTGGGAACATGGAGTCTTAGCCACTGGACCACTAGAGAAGTCCCAAGAATTAATTTTGAAAACTCTGCCCTCAAGAATCTTATGGTCTATTGGGAGTAACAAAGCATTAAAAAAAAAAAAAGCTGAAAGAAACTACAGTACCCCAGTGGCAGACGCATTTGACTGGTGACCCAGCAGGCATTCCAGGACCTTTTTCTGGCCCTACTTCCACTATAGACAGAGAAGCGAGGTACTTGCTTTTCTGGAAGCTAGGGCTGCCCACATCGCCCAGTCCTGGCCCATGAGACATATGGTCTGCTGGAGATATTTGGGAAAGTATGTGAAGAGAGGTCTTACTAGCCATTGCCCCTTCATCTTCTGCCTTGAATGTGAATGTTGGGCTAGCGTAGGGCGGTTATCTTGTGACTGTGAAGCACAGCTCTGAGGCCAAAAAGCCCACATGCAGAGCGATGCATGAAGGGAAACTTCGTCAAGGATGGAACCGCAGTCTTTCCAAACTTCCATCAATCCCCTACCTCCAGACTGCTAGTAATAGTCATTAAAGCCACTTTGAGGTGGCTTTTCTCTTGGTTTCATATTCTTCCTAAGTGAAATGAAAGAAGGCCAAGTAAGTGTTAGAAAGTAAAGGCACTGAAAGATCAATGAGAGATGACTTCAGTGAGAGCTGGGAGCTAAGAGAAGGCTGGTCAGAGGAATCCAAGTCACTGGGGTGTGCTTGGATACATGGAATGTAGCAGATGAAAGGAAGGATGGTATTCAAGAGGGGATGCACCAGATATCCCCATTAACTGTTGTCACTGAATCTGTATCTCTAAAGACAAGATCATGTTGGTCCCTGTACCATAAGATGTGACAAGGCTAGGCACATCTTGTGTCGTTGGAGGGAGTATAGTGTATGTGTCTGAGCAAGGGTTCTGGCATTAGACAGACCTGGGTTTGAGCCCCAGCTCCTCTGCAAACTGGCTGCGTGACTCAGCACTTTGCATAAACTTGTTAAACTTTGGCTTCCTCATCTATACTCTCAAAGCAGTAAAAATTAACCAAATAACAATCAAGGCACATAGATGGTGCTCGGTACATACTAAGTGGTAGTTATTATTACCATCAATAATATGAGTAGTAGTTGTGAATATGAAACCAAGAATAATCACCATCATTATTATGATCAGATATTATTTTGTATATTTTTATAAGTCACCATAGGGATGCTTGTTTAACCCCTGGAACCCAGTTGTTCTATCTACCATATGGGAATATCATCTCTCAAAGATGTTTTGGACATTAACAAAGGTCCTTATGAAATCATTTTTCTTTAAAGCAAATTTGCCTGGAGTATATAAATAACGTTGCATTTTATTATTTTTAAGCCCTTTAAATAGATTTTTAAGCTAAAATTTATCACATGATTGTTTGATCCAGCAAAAGATACAATAATTATGTATGGTAAAAAGATCAAAACTTTAAATAATGACTTTCAGGTTCAGTGATGTTTTCAGAGTTGCTATCAGTTCAGTTCAGTTCATTCACTCAGTCATGTCTGATTCTTTTCGACCCCATGGACTGCAGCACCCAGGCTTCCCTGTCTATCATCAACTCCCGGAGCTTACTCAAACTCATGTCCATCGAGTCGGTGATGCCATCCAACCATCTCATCCTCTGTCATCCCCTTGTCCTCCCACCATCTCCTGGACTTCTTTTTCCCAGCATCAGGGTCTTTTTAAATGAGTCAGTTCTTCCCATCAGGTGGCCAGAGTACTGGAGTTTCAGCTTCAGCATCAGTCCTTCCAATGAATATTGAGGACTGATTTCCTTTAGCATGGACTGGTTGGATCTCCTTGCAGTCCAAGGGACTCTCAAGAGTCTTCTTCAACACCACAGTTCAAAAGCATCAGTTCTTTGGCACTCAGCTTTCTTTATAGTCCAACTCTCACATCCATACATGACCACTGGAAAAAACATAGCTTTGGCTAGATGGACTTTTGTTGGCAAAGTAATGTCTCTGCTTTTGAATAGAATTGGCATAGTTGGAGTAAACTGGATGAGACTAATACTTGAATTTAATGAAACTGGAACATCTACAAAAGATATCTTAAGTAACTGCTAAAACAAACTGCTGATATAATACATAAAATTTTATTTTTAGTTTTAAATGGAACAATTAAGCAATTCAGAAGGATAAACTTCAGTTTTAAAGATTCTTTCCCAGCTTTATTGGGATACAATCGGCACATAGCATTGTGTAAATGTCAGGTGTGCAGTGTGATAGTTGGATGTGTGTACAGTGAAACCATTACCACAGGAAGGTTAGTTACACCCATTACCTCATACACTTACCTATTTTTTTCCTCCTTGTGGTAAGAACGTGTAAGATCTACTCTCTCAGTATACAATATGCTATCGGAAACTATAATCACCATGCTGTATGTTACATGCCCAGAACTTATTCATCTTAAAACTGGGGCCTTGTACCTTTGACCACCTTCACCCACTTCCCCCATACCCTAATCCCTGGCAACTTCCAATGTACCTTCCATTTCTATGAGTTTGGATAGATTCCACATATGAGTGATAACATATTATATAAATTTTAAATTGTTTGTGGTTTCCTTCTGATCTATACTATAATTTTGTGCAACAAATTATTTTCCATTTAGATGAATTACAATATTTGTTATTGAAAGGAATGCATCAGCAAGCATCCTTGTTGTGTTGTTGTTGATCAGTTGTTTAGACATGTCTGATTCTTTGTGACCCCATGGACTGCAGCACGCCAGACTTCCCTGTCCTTCACCATCTCCAGGACTTAGCTCAAACTCATGTCCATCCAGTCAGTGATGCCGTCCAACCATCTCATCCTCTGTCATCCCCTTCTCCTCCTGCCTTCAGTCTTTCCTAGCATCAAGGTCTTTTCCAATGAGTCGGCTCTTCACATCAGGTGGCCAGAGTATTGGAGTTTCAGCATCAGTCCTTCAGATGAATATTTAGGGTTGATTCCCTTTAGGATTGACTGGTTTGATCTCCTTGCAGTCCAAGGGACTCACAAGAGTCTTCTCCTCAGTTCAAAAGCATCAATTCTTCAGTGCTCAGCCTTCTCTATGGTCCAACTCTCAGATCCATACATGACTCCTGGAAAAACCATAGCTTTGACTATATAGACCTTTGTCAGCAAAGTAATGTCTCTGCTTTTTAATGCACTGTCTAGGTTGGTCATAGCTTTTCTTCCAGGGAATAAGTGTCTTTTAATTTCATGCCTGCAGTCACCATCTAAAGTGATTTTGGAGCCCCCCAAAATAAAGTCTGCCACTGTTTGCATTGTTTCCCCATCTATTTGCCTTGAAGAGATGGGACCAGAGGCCATGATCTTACTTTTGAATGTTGAGTTTTAAGCCAGCTTTTTCACTTTTCTCTTTTACCTTCATCAAGTGGCTCTTTAGTTTCTCTTCCCTTTTTTCCATTAGGGTGGTATCATCTGCATATCTGAGATTATTGATATTTCCCCCAGAAATCTTGATTCCAGCTTGTGATTCATCCAGCCTGGCATTTCACATGATGTACTCTGAGGAACCAGAGATCAAAGTCAGAGATCCAACTTCTGGATCATCAAAAAGCAAGAGAGTTCCAGAAAAACATCTATTTCTGCTTTATTGACTATGCCTTTGACTCTGTGGATCACAATAAACTGTGGAGAATTCTGAAAGAGATGGGAATACCAGACAACCTAACCTGCCTCCTGAGAAATCTGTATGCAGGTCAGGAAGCAACAGTTAGAACTGGACATGGAACAACAGACTGGTTCCAAATAAGAAAAGGAATATGTCAAGGCTGTATATTGTCACCCTGCTTATTTAACTTGTATGCAGAGTACATCATGAGAAATGCTGGGCTGGATGAAGCACAAGCTAGAATCAAGATTTCCAGGAGAAATATCAATAACCTCAGATATGCAGATGACACCACCCTTATGGCAGAAAGTGAAGAAGAACTAAAGAACGTCTTGATGAAAGTGAAAGAGGAGAGTCAAAAAGTTGGCTTAAAGCTCAACATTCAGAAAACTAAGATCATGGCATCCGTCCCATCACTTCATGGCAAATAGATGGGGAAACAGTGGAAACAGTGGCTGACTTTATTTTTCTGGGCTCCAAAATCACTACAGATGGTGATTACAGCAATGAAATTAAAAGATGCTTACTCCTTGGAAGGAAAGTTATGACCAACCTAGATAGCATATTGAAAAGCAGAGACATTACTTTGCCAACAAAGGTCCATCTAGTCAAGGCTATGGTTTTTCCAGTGGTCATGTATGGATGTGAGAGTTGGACTATAAAGAAAGCTGAGCACCGAAGAATTGATGCTTTTGAACTGTGGTGTTGGAAGACTCTTGTGAGTCCCTTGGACTGCAAGGAGATTCAACCAGCCCCTCCTAAAGGAGATCAGTCCTGGGTGTTCATTGGAAGGGCTGATGTTGAAGCTGAAACTCCAGTACTTTGGCCACTTGATGCAAAGAGCTGACTCATTTGAAAAGACCCTGATGCTCGGAAAGATTGAAGGTGAGAGAAGGGGACGACAGAGGATGAGATGGCTGGATGACATCACCGACTCAGTGGACATGAGTTTGAGTGAACTCTGGGAAGTTGGTGATGGACAGGGAGGCCTAGCGTGCTGCAGTCCATGGTGTTGCAAAGAGTTGGACATGACAGAGCAACTGAACTGAACTCTGCATATAAGTTAAGTAATCAGAGTGACAATATACAGCCTGGTGTACTCCTTTCCCAAATTTGAACCAGTCCGTTGTTCCGTGTCCAGTTCTAACTAGTTCTTGTTTACCTACATACAGTTTCTCAGGAGACAAGTAAAGGGATCTGGTATTCCTGTCTTTTCAAGAATTGTCCACAGTGTGTTGTGATCCACATAGTCAGTGAAGAAAAAGTAGATGGAATTCTCTTGCTTCTATGATCCACAGATGTTGGCAATTTGATCTCTGGTTCCTCTGCCTTTTCTAAATCCAGTTTGCATATCTGGAATTTTTTGGTTCACATACTATTGAAACCTAGCTTGAAAGATTTTGAGCATGACCTTGCTAGCATGTGAAATGGGTGCAATTGTGCGGTAGTTTGAACATTCTTTGGCATTGCCCTTCTTTGGGATTGGAATGAAAACTGACCTTTTCCAGTCCTGTGGCCACTGTTGAGTTTTCCAAACTTGCTGGCATATTGCTTGCAGCACTTTCACAGCATCATCTTTTAGGATTTGAAATAGCTCAGCTTGAATTCCATCACCTTCACTAGCTTTGTTCGTATTGATGCTTCCTAAGGCCCACTTGACTTCTGACTCCAGGATGTCTGGCTCTAGGTGAGTAACCACATCATTGTGGTTATCTAGGTCATTAAGACACTAGGTACATTTGTTCTGTGTATTCTTGCCACCTCTTCTTAATCTCTTCTGCTTCTGTTATGTCCTTACTGTTTCTGTCCTTTACTGTGCCCACCTTTGCATGAAATGTTCCGTTGGTATCTCTAAGTCTCTTGAAGAGATCACTAGTCTTTCTCCGTCTGTTGTTTTTCTCTATTTCGTTGCATTGTTCACTCAAAAAGGCTTTCTTATCTCTCCTTGATCTTTTGGAAATCTGCATTCAGTTGGGTATATCTTTCCTTTTCTTCTTTGCCTTTCATTTCTCGCCTTTTGTCAGCTATTTGTAAGGCTTCCTCAGACAACCATTTTGCCTTCTTGCATTTCTTTTTCTATATATCCTTGCTCATATATAAATATACACATGTTCAGTTATCCATTTCAGGATTATTGGAACAACTTCAATTTTTTGATCTATATTTTCCCCTTTCATCTTAATTTGCCTTTACATTTCAATAATACCCCATTCAATAATCATTTTGTCATTTTCATTATTTTTCATGTATTATATGTTAGCATTAATATGGATAATAGATGCTTTTACTACTGTCACTGTTTCTACTATTCTTGAAAGACAGTTTTCCATATAGTGATTTTAATCTTGATTTTCCTTTCATTTGGCTAAAGGATTTTTTTTTTTTTTTTACAGAAAAGGTAAATAGTGGGCACTCTTGGGCATTGTCTTAAATTTCTCTTGCCTTTAAACATGATCAGTCATTTGATGGTCATATAGTTGTTATGTCACAATCCTTTTCCCTCAAACACTGTGGATATTCTTCCACTGTTCTCTGTCATTAAGTGGCTTGAAGAAAAGCCATCACCAACATAAGTGAAGAGGAACTAAAAAGCCTCTTGATGAAAGTGAAAGTGGAGAGTGAAAAAGTTGGCTTGAAGCTCAACATTCAGAAAATGAAGATCATGGCATCCGGTCCCACCACTTCATGGGAAATAGATGGGGAAACAGTGGAAACAGTGGCAGACTTTATTTTTCTGGGCTCCAAAATCACTACAGATGGTGACTGCAACCATGAAATTAAAAGACGCTTACTCCTTGGAAGGAAAGTTATGACCAACCTAGATAGCATATTCAAAAGCAGAGACATTACTTTGCCAACAAAGGTCTGTCTAGTCAAGGCTATGGTTTTCCCTGTGGTCATGTATGGATGTGAGAGTTGGACTGTGAAGAAGGCTGAGTGCCGAAGAATTGATGCTTTTGAACTGTGGTGTTGGAGAAGACTCTTGAGAGTCCCTTGGACTGCAAGGAGATCCAACCAGTCCATTCTAAAGGAGATCAGCCCTGGGATTTCTTTGGAAGGAATGATGCTAAAGCTGAAACTCCAGTACTACTTTGGCCACCTCATGCGAAGGATTGACTCATTGGAAAAAACTCTGATGCTGGGAGGGATTGGGGACAGGAGGAGAAGGGGACGACAGAGGATGAGATGGCTGGATGGCATCACTGACTCGATGGACATGAGTCTGAGTGAACTCCGGGAGTTGGTGATGGACAGGGAGGCCTGGCGTGCTGCGATTCATGGGGTCGCCAAGAGTCGGACATGACTGAGCAACTGATCTGATCTGATCTGATGTTTTTGTTTGGCTACTTATAATTTTTTTTTCTCTTGAGTCTTGAAAAGAATTACCAGCAATTTGAGGGTCTTAATTATTTTCTGTGACTCAGTGGGTTCTTTATGTGGGCTCAATCCTTATTCAACCCTAGGAAGTTTTTTTCCAGCAGTTCTTTCATAAGTACTCCTCTGCCTGCCCTGCTCTCCTGAAACTCCGAGTACTGTTGACCCTTGAACAAGATGTGGATTAGAGGTGCCGACCCTTCATGCAGTGGGAAAAACCTCGCATCACTTATAGTCAACCCTCTGTATAGGTGATTTTTCTAGTATCCATGATTCCACATCCTTGAATTCAACCAACTGTGGTGTGTGTAGTATTTACTGTTGGAAGAAAACCCACTTATAAGTGAACCCACGCAGTTCAAACCCATGTTGTTCATTCACTAGGTCTTCTCTCTTTCCACTTAGCATGTTCATTTCTTCTTTCTCTGTGTACTGAGAAATACCTTGAAGTATTACTCTAATTCGTTAGTATAAGTTTCTGTAGGATCTGATGTGTTTTTTTACTGACAACTTTCCATTTTACACTTTACTAATAGTGTTTTTCATGTGATAGCAGCTAGTGTGTGGACATGCATGCATGCTAAGTTGCTTCAATTGTGTCTGACTCTTTGCAACCCTGTGGACTATATTCCACCAGGCTCCCCTGTACATGGGATTCTCCAGGCAAGAATAATGGAGTGGGTTGCCATGCCCTCCTCCAGGGGATCTCCCCTACCCAAAGATCAAACCCGTGTCTCTTACATCTCCTGCATTGGCAGGTGGATTCTTTACCACCACTAGTACCACCTGGGAAGCTTGATAGCTGCTAGACCTGATCTCAAATTACCTTCTTTTCTCATAATACAAGGTTTTATCAACTTTAACTGAGAAAATATTTTTTTTTCCTATAGTCAATTTGTTTTATATGGAAGATGTTTGCTCTAACCCTCCAGAAACGTCCCCTTTGTTTTAATTACTAAAACTTTTCAAGGGCCCAGAGATTGGCTGTAAAATTTCTGCAGCAGGGCAGTTTATCACTGAGAACACACATGAATTCTGCCTGAGATTGTGGGGGGTGGAGAAAGTTACATAAATGTCTTTTAATACTTTAAAGTTTTTAATTAAAAAGCATTATAAAACTTTAAATCATCTAAGAATTTCTAAACATTTTTCTAGACAACTACTACTGCTAAGTCGCTTCAGTCGTGTCCAACTCTGTGTGACCCCACAGACAGCAGCCCACCAAGCTCCCCCGTCCCTGGGATTCTCCAGGCAAGAACACTGGAGTGGGTTGCCATTTCCTTCTCCAACGCATGAAAGTGAAAAGTGAAAGTGAAGTCGCTCAGTCGTGTCCGACTCTATCGACCCCATGGACTGCAGCCTACCAGGCTCCTCCATCCATGGGATTTGCCAGGCAAGAGTACTGGAGTGGGGTGCCATTGCCTTCTCCGTTTCTAGACTAGAGGACCACTGTTTTGTGATGAAACAAGGGAGAACTCCTAAATAAAACCAGTCACTGCTCCTATTTGTTTTCCATGTTATTGTAATAGTACTGAATTAGCCAGGACACCGTTTGATCCTCCCCCTAACTGATATTGCTAGGAATCTGGTATGGGGATCCTTCTGCTTTTCTTAGCAACCGTCCTTCTAAGCAGAAGCAGAATGTGAGGTCCACTAGCCATTGGTGTATGTAGATAACCCAGCGCACCATCCGAAGTGCCCTTAAATTTAAGATTAGTCCTTTCCTACAGCTATAGGGGTGTGCTGGAGCTGACACAAAACTCAGCTGGCTATGTTTTCCAGTATTTTGCAATTTGGTTGTTATATACAGCTCTTATTTAAAAGTATGTGATACAAACTGAAAAATAAATTATAAGTATCATTAAAATTAAATCATGTAAACTTACAATCAAATGTACACTCAAAACTCATCATTTCCTAGTTGCTTTACAACATTTTATTATCTGTGCTCTTAAGGATACTTTTTATCTCTTGTATCCATATGGTGGCAATACTAAGTCATATCGGTGTGCTCCTGTGTATCACTTCCCAATTCCCGTTCAGTGATGTGAAGGAGAGCTGATGGTTGATTATTTTCTACCCTACCTCTGTTGATCCACCATCACCTCTAGCATCAATTTTCTCTGAAATCAGGGGAGAGAGAGATGTGCTGTGGGGTTCTGCTGAAGATTTATAGCTATTTACTTCCCAGAGATGCCTATCTTTCTAAAGCCTTTGATCATAGACTGATGAGAACTTCCTTTGATCCTAGCCTGTGCTCACAAGTTTTTGTAGAAATTTATCAAAAGTTAAGTTCTTCCTATTGATTGTAAGTCCTTCCCTAAGGAAAAGGCCAAAAAACTTGGAGTCCCAGAGATTCATGGGTGTTATTGTAGCTGATACATATCATTGAAATTGATCTGTGAGAGATGAAGTTAAAAAGAAAATGAACAGTAAAAATGAACTGAATTAGGAAGTCCTGTGGGAGAACGATGAATAGGATGTAGTGTCACGTGAAGTTGGGCTCTAGACCAGATCAAGCTGATGTGCAGATAGGTAAGAGACAGTAGCATCTGGTTCCCCACACCCTTGCCATCTGGCACTGCCAAAGATGTCATATGGACTTCTTGAAAAGGTGCATTAGCTTTTATTTTGCACTAACTTTTAGTATCCACGTGCCAAAATGTACATTAAGTGTCAAGAGAGATTTACCACTGAGCTTTCAGCCTGGAACAGTCTAGCATATAAGTTGTGGTCTGTGATTTTGTTGCCTTTCCTCTGAAGAACTTGCAGATCTACTTTTATCAGGTATGTTAAAGCAAATGCAGCTAGGAAATGAACACATTGCAATATGATTACAGAGCCAAGCCGTAGAACCTTTCTAGAACAATACCTAGCTTCCGCCACAGGGCACATAAGAAAGTCCTATACAGGGAATATCTATGAAACAATTTTTTAACTTCAAGAACATTGTGTAAGAGGCACTAATCATTTACAAAGTCCACTCTGACAGATTCCTCCCAAGAATCAGGGCAAGGGAAATGTTTATCTCACAGTGAGCTAGCAAGTTCCTTCTATTGGAGTGTTAGGACTATGAAACCATTGTGTGGCCTTTTATTTTTGCCTGACTAATAGGAAGCTCCATTTCCCTTCAATTATTGAAAATTTCCATGGGTATAATTTTATTTTCAATAACTTCTCTCTTCCCCTCTTCCTTCACTACCTGTTTTGTATCTATTTTACACTGCTCCTTTTTTTTCTTCACTCATCATAGTTGTAATTAATAAAATGCTATACTATATTTTTATCAGAATAAATACCTAAATAGAACAGCCAACCATGTATGGATCAGTGACTTTAGTTTGTTGAATTATGAGTAGTCCAATGCTGTGTACCAACAATCCAGTAAAAGTAAAGCAATGAAATATTTTCTGGAAGTTAGTAAAATTATAAATAAATATTTTAGAAGTTAAGTAAATACATTTGGAATGGCCTAGCAAATGTTCGGTCCTATGCTTAGAACTCAGCAAATCCAGTTATGGTTTCTTGAGAACCTAATCTTATTGGCTAGGGAAGTCTTTCCAATGACCATAATTCCTGGCTTCTAGTTATTAGGTGCAGCCATGTTCCAGGAGCATTCTTTATATTATCTTATGTAGTCCTCACCCCTAAGACATCAACTCATTGGGTCAGGTTTTTATTAAATTGCTATCCAGGTGATTCTAATGTGCAGCCTGTGCTGAGAATTTCTAATCCAGAGTAAAAGAAATAGGTGTGACTGCAGAGCATGCACGGAGAAGGCAATGGCACCCCACTCCAGTACTCTTGCCTGGAAAATCCCATGGGTGGAGGAGCCTGGTAGGCTGCAGTCCATGGGGTCGCACAGAGTTGGACACGACTGAAGCGACAGCAGCAGCAGAGCATGCAAAGCAGAGCCAAATGACGCCATAGCATTTGTCCATGCATAGGGAGGACAGCAGCCTGCCTGGAGCCGAGGGTGTGATGTCAGTTGTTGGAACCACCTGCAGAATAGGAACCACAGATGCAGACGTTCAATTCTGGAGAACTTGCAATGGAAGTAATGCCTATGACAGTACTTTTACAAAGAAAAGGAAAAATAAACTATGTTTGAAAAGTGATTATATTAAAGAGGTGCAATGGCTTAGCCTTGACAATACTAGCTCTCATAAAGGCTGGGGAGGAGAGATATCAGCTAAGTGTTGTTCCTTTTCCTCCAAATTCATATTCTGAGGTTTGCCACCAGTTGTTATGGTATTTGGAGATGAGGCCTCTGGGAAGTAATTAAGGTTGAAAGTGAAAGTGTTAGTCACTCAGTCTGTCTGACTCTTTGCAACCCCATGGACTGTAGCCCACCAGGTTCCTCTGTCCATGGGATTCTCAAGGGAAGAATACTGGAGTGCGTTGCCATTTTCTTCTCCAGGGGATCTTCCAGAACCAGGGATTGAACCCAGGTCTCCTGCATTGCTGGCAGATTCTTTACTGTCTGAGCCATCAGAGAAACCCCAATTAAGGTTAGATGAAATAAAGGAGGGTGGGGCCCTCACGACAGGATTAATGCCAGTTCTTATAGACACCTAAGTGCCTTCCCCTGCCCCCATGCACACATGTGCTAGCACGCACACGTGAGGGCACGTGAGCAGAGAACTGCAGACCATAGGCCAAAAGAGGAAGACTTAGAGTAAGGCCCGCCTCCCCAGCTCCTCCCTCTTCAATTTCCCAGCCTCCAGAATGGTGAGAAATGGATTTCTCTTCTTTCTTGTTTATAAGCTATGGGTATTTTTGTGATGGTAGTCCAAGCTAAGACAAGGAGCAGCCTGGACGAGAGGTGATTTTTCTAAACGAGGTATCATGTTAAGGTGTCTTCTCTCTGAGGCTTTGCTTAACTGCTCCCCGTGGCCTCTTCAGGCTTATTGTTCATTCCTCTCTACTGTGTCTCTTATCGTGATAGACAATGGTTGTTTAAGAGTATGTCTTCCCCAGCAGACCCAGGTCTTTGAAGGCAGCTGCCTGCCTTCTTTATTGTTGGACTGCCAGTGCGTGCGTGCTAAGTCACTTCAGTCATGTCTGACCCTGTGCAACCCTGTGAACTGTAGCCCATCAGGCTCCTCTGTCCATGGGATTCTCCAGGCAAGAATACTGGAGTGGGTTGTCATACCCTCCTCCAGGGGAATCTTCCTGACCCAGGGATCGAACCCGTGTCTCTTCCATCTCTTGCACTGGCAGGCGGGTTCTTTACCACTTGCGCCCCCTGGGAAGCCAGAGGGACGGGTAATATGGTGTACCTGCTGCTGCTAAGTCACTTCAGTCGTGTCCGACTCTGTGCGACCCCATAGACGGCAGCCCACCAGGCTCCCCCGTCCCTGGGATTCTCCAGGCAAGAACGATGGATTGGGTTGCCATTTCCTTCTCCAATGCATGAAAGTGAAAAGTGAAAGTGAAGTCAGTCAGTCCTGTCCGATTCTTAGCGACCCCATGGACTGTGGCCCACCAGGGTCCTCCGTCCATGGGACTTTCTGGGCAAGAGTACTGGAGTGGGGTGCCATTGCCTTCTCCGGACTTGTTGAATGAATCAATAGGCCGTTATCAGACTTCTCAAACTCATTAGTCTCTGTGAAAAAGATCATTACCTCTGTCAACAAAAACTGCTTAAAATACCAAACCATGAGTCACAGGGCCTCTCAAGACAAGTAAATATGAAATAAAGTGACCAGCACATTTTCTCCACTGTGGTAAAGTTATCCATATTTTTTGGTTTGGGAGAGTTTGGACTATAAATCATTGAGCTCCGAAATGAGACCTCTGTAAATAAATTGGTTCCAGCAGGTTAGTCATAGAAGGTATGGTATATTTCCCACTCAACACCATAATTCTCATGCACAGTCTTGGTGATGCATGGAGCTATCCTGTAACTTTACTCTTAACGTGATGAGTGGTGGCAGTTGGAGGTTGACTGTCCTAGTCTTGTCTTACAGAGCAAACCTTTACACATATCAAACCAGGTACAGCTTTAGAAATTTTTATTTAAGAGAAAGTTAAACCTGAGGTCATGCTTCAGACAGCTGTGATTGAGTGCTGCACAGAGCAGGGAATTTCTGAGTTTCCTTCTGGAAAGTAAATGCAGATATGCATGTTGATGGTTACTTGTTTATCCTCCCGCTCTTCTTTTTTTGCTGCTGAAAGTATTTCAGCAGTTTTCTGCTGAGCTGATTTATGACGTCAGTACCAAGCTGGAGGTAAAACAAACAAACAAAACAAAAAAAGCTGCTATCTTTTGAGAAGATTATCTGAAGTTTGAGTGGTTAATAATCAATTATATATCTGTGTATACTTGAGATGTCACAACAGGATTCTGTTATTTCTTATAGTTTTATTGAGATATAATTGACATAGAGCAGTGTATTTAATGTATACAGCATAATAATTTGACATATATATTAAGTTAACATCTGTCATCTCATATAAGTACAAAAAGAAAAAATCGTTTTTGTAATGATATCTCTTAGGATTTGCTGTGTTAACAGCATTTAGATACACCACACAGTGTTAGCTACATCATTTTGCACACTACACTCTTAATCTTTTTTTATCTTACAACTAGAAGCTTGTACCTTTTGATCTCCTTCATCTAATTCCCACCCCTCTTTCTTGTAACCACAAATATGACCTCTTTTTCTTTGAGCTTTGCTTCTTGTTCTGTTTTTTGTTTAGTTAGATTCCAGATATACATAAGATCATACAGCGTTTGTCTCTGACTTATTTCACTTAGCATCATGCCCTCAAGGTCATCCATGTTATGACAAATGGCAGGATTTTCTTCTTTTTCCGGCTGAGTAATATTCTAGTGTGTATGCGTGTGTGTGTGTGTGTGTGTGTGTGTACTATAAAGGTTAAGGGGCAGGTATCTCTTTGACATAGTGTTTTTGTTTCCTTTGGATGTATTCCTAGAGGCAAGATTGCTGGACCACATGGTACTCCTATTTTTAGTTTTTTGAGGAACTTCCATACTGCTTTCTATAGTGGCTACACCAGTTTACATTCCCACTAACAATGTACCCTTTTCTCCACATCCTCCTCAGCTTTTGTTATTTCTTATCTTTTTGATAGTGGCCGTTCACAAAGAGTCAGACACAACTGAGCAACTGAACTGATAATGGCCTGACTTACATATAATGGGAAATGATTACTATAATAAATGTAGTTAGTATTCATCATCACATATAGATAAAATAAAAAGAAAATGCAAAACAAAGATTATTTTCCTTATAATGAGAACTCTTAGAATTTACCCTCTCAACCTCTTTCATACATAACATATAGCAATGTTAACAATAATTATCATGTACATTAATTGTCTTATTCATCTTATAACTGGAAGTTTGTACCTTTTGACCACCTTCCTCCAATTCTGCCTCCCCCTACCCTTCACTTCTGGTTGCCACATATCTGATCTTCTTCTGTGAGTTTTTTAATTTTTATTATTAGAGTCCACAAATAAGTGAAGTCATACAGGATTTGTCTCTCTCAGTCTGACTTACTTCACTTAGCCTAATGCCCTCGAGGCCCACCTATGTTATCACAAATGCCAGGATTTCTTTGTAATTTTTAAAATGCTTAAATAATACTCCATTATATATATGTTTTGAACTGTGGTGTTGGAGAAGACTCTTGAGAGTCCCTTGGACTGCAAGGAGATCCAACCAGTCCATTCTAAAGGAGATAAGCCCTGGGATTTCTTTGGAAGGAATGATGCTAAAGCTGAAACTCCAGTACTTTGGCCACCTCATGCGAAGAGGTGACTCATTGGAAAAGACTCTGATGCTGGGAGGGATTGGGGGCAGGAGGAAAAGGGGACGACAGAGGATGAGATGGCTGGATGGCATCACTGACTCGATGGTCATGAGTCTCAGTGAACTCCGGGAGTTGGTGATGGACAGGGAGGCCTGGCATGCTTCGATTCATGGGGTCGCAAAGAGTCGGACACCACTGACCGACTGAACTGAACTGATATATATGTATATATGTGTGTATCACAACTTCTTTATCCATTCATCTATCAGTGAACACTTAAGTGGTTTCTATGTCTTGGTTATTGTAAGTAACTGCTATGACATGGGAGTGAAGATACCTTTTCAAGTTCGTGTTGTTGTTTAGTTTGGATATATTCCCAGAAGTGGAATTCCTGGATCATATGGTAATTTTGTCTTAATTTTTTGAGGAGACTGCATCCTCACTAGTAATGCAGTAGTATATAATCTCACCAACAGTGCACATCCTTGCCAGCATTTATTCTCAGTTTTCTATTTGAGGATGGCTGTACTAAGTATGAAGTGATATTTCAATGTATTTTTTAATTAGTTTCTTTTTTATGGAAGTGTAGTTGATTTACAGTGTTGTAAGGTTAGATGTTACTTAGTAAGCCCTAATGTCTGAGCCACCAGGGAAGCCCTATTTTATATATAGTAGTGTGTATATATAGTAGTGTGTATATTGGAGAAGGCACTGGCACCCGACTCCAGTACTCTTGCCTGGAAAATCCCGTGGACGGAGGAGTCTAGTAGGCTGCAGTCCATGGGGTCACTAAGAGTCGTGTCACTTTCCCTTTTCCCTTTCATGCATTGGAGAAGGAAATGGCAACCCACTCCAGTGTTCTTGCCTGGAGAATCCCAGGGACGGAGGAGCCTGGTGGGCTGCCGTCTGTGGGGTCGAACAGAGTCAGACACGACTGAAGCAACTTAGCAGTAGCAGTGTGTATATGTTAATCCCACACTTGTAATTTATCCCTCAGCCCTTTCCCTTTTGGTGACCATAAGTTAGTTTTCTATGTCTGTGAGTCTGTGTCTGTTTTGTATATAAGTTCATTTGTATCTCTTTTTTAGATTCCACATGTAAGAGATGTCATATATTTGTCTGATTTACTTCATTTAGTATGATAATCTCTAGGTTCATTCATGTTATAAATAGCATCATTTCATTATTTTTATGGTTGAGTAATATTCCATTGTATATATGTACCACCTCTTCATTATCCGTTCGTTTATCAATGGACATTTAGGTTGCTTCTGTCTTGGCTATTGTAAACAATACTGCGGTGAACATTGCATGCATGTGTCTTTCATTATGTTTTTCTCCAGATACAGGCCCAGGGGTGGATTACTAGATCATATGGTAGCTCTATTTTTAGTTGTTTAAGGCAGCTGTGTACTGTTCTTTGTAGTGGGTATTACCAACTTACATTCCCACCAACAGTGTAGGAGGGTTTCATTTTCTTCACATCCTTTCCAGAATTTATTGTTTGTAGCCTTTTTGATGATGGCCATTCTGATTGGTGTGAGGTTGTATCCCCTCATTTTGACTTGCTTTTCTCTAGTAATTAGCGATGTTGGATATCTTTTCCTGTTCTTCTTGGCCATCAGTATGTCCTCCTTGGAGAAATGTCTATTTAGGTCTGCCCATTTTTGAATGGGTTATTTGTCTTTTTCATCTTGAGCTGCTTATGAATTTGGAGATTAATCCCTTGTCTGTCACATTGTTTGCAAATATTTTCTCCCATTCTGTGGGTTATCTTTTCATTTTGTTTATGGTATCCTTTGCTGTGCCAAAGATTTTAAGTTTAATTAGGACCCATTTGTTTATTTTTGTTTTTATTTCCATTATTCTAGAGAGTGGATCCAAAAAAATATTGCTGCGATTTATGTCAGTGTTCTGCCTACATTTAGGTCTTTGATCTATTTTGAGCTTATTTTTATGTATGGTGTTAGAGAATGTTCTAGTTTCATTTACATGTAGCCGCCAGTTTTCACAGCACCACTTATTGAACGGACTCTCTTTTCTCCACTGTATATTGTTGCCTCCTACATTTTAGATTAATTTGACCATAGATACATGGGTTTATTTCTGGGCTTTCTATTCTGTTCCATTGATCTATATTTCTGGGGTTTTTTTTTGTATGTGCCAGTACCATAATGATTCGATGATTGTGGCTTTGTATTGTAGTCTGAAGTCAGGGAATCTGATTCCTCCAGCTCTATTTTTCATTCTCAGGATTGCTTTGGCTATTTCAAATCTCTTGTGTCTCCATACAAAAACAATTTTTTTGTTGTTGTTGTTCTAAGTAAGTGTTAGTTGCTCAGTAACGTCTGACTGACTCTTTGCAGTCCTATAGACAGCAGCCTGACAGGCTCCTCTGTCCATGAAATTCTCCGGGCAAGAATACTGGAGTGTTGCCATTTCCTTCTCTTTTGTTATAGTTCTGTGAAAAATGCCATTGGCAATATGATAAGGATTGTATTGAATCCATACTGTTGGATTTTGTTTGCTAGTATTTTGTTGAGGATATTTATATGTTCATCAGACACATTGGCCTGTAATTTTCTTTTTTTGTAATATCTTTGTCTGGTTTAGGTATCAGGTTGATGGTGGCCTCATAGAATGAGCTTATGAGTGTTCCTTCCTCTGCAGGTTTTCTGCAGTTGTTCAGAAGGATAGATGTTAACTCTTCTCTAAATATTTGGTGAAACTCACCCATGAAATGGTCTGGTTCTGGGATTTTGTTAGAAGCTTTTAAACCACAGTTTCAATTTCAGTACTTGTGATAGGTCTGTTAGTATTTTTTATTTCTTCTTGGGAGATTGTACTCATCTAAAAATGTGTCCATTTCTCCCAGGTTGTCCATTGGATTGTCATAGAGTTACTACTTTGTTTTTTTGCAGAGTCAGTAGTATCTCTTCCTTTTTCATTTCTAATTTTATTGATCTCAGCCTTCTATTTCTTTTTTTTTTCTTGATGAGTCTGGCTGAAAGTTTATCCATTTTATTTTTTCAAAGAACTAACTTTTAGCTTCATTGACCTTTCCTATTATTTTCTTCATCTCTATTTCTTTTCTAATCTTTATGGTTTATTGCCTTCTACTAACCTTGGTTTTTGCTTGTTCTTTCTTTTGTTGCTTTAGGAGTAAGTTTAGGTTGTTTGAGACTTTTCCTGTTTCCTGAGGTAAGCTTGTACTGCTATAAACTTCCTTCTTAGAGAACGGCTCTTGCTGCAACCCTGTAGGGTTTTGGATCATTGTGCCTTAATTTTCATTTATCTCTAGTTAGTTCTTGATTTTTGTCTTTGATTTCCTCAGTGATTCATTGGTTGTTTAGTAGCATATTTTTTAGCCTCCCTATGTTTGTGGGTTTTTTTTTTTTTTTTACAATTTTTTCTTGTTGTTGATTTCTAGTCTCATAGCATTGTAGTCAGAAAACATGCTTGATATGATTTCAATTTTCTTAAATTTACCAAGGCTCACTTTGTGGCCCAGCATGTAATCAAGCCTGGAGAATATTCCATGTACATTTGAGAAGAAGGTGTATTCTGCAGCTTTTGGATGGAATGCTCTATAAATATCAATTAAGCCTATCTGGTGTAATCTATAATTTAAGGCCTCTGTTTCCTTATTGATTTTCTCTTTGGATTATTTGTGCATTGATTAAAGTGGAGTGTTAAAGTTCCCCCACTATTACTGTGTAACTGTTGATTAATCCTTTTACGGCTGTTAGTATTTGCTTATATATTGAGGTGCTCCTATATTGGGTGCATATATATATATATATATATATATACACTTTTAATATCTTCTTTTTAGATTGATCCCTTGATCATAATGTAGTGTTCTTTGTCTCTTGTAACAGCCTATTTTGTCTGATATGAATATTACTATTAGACCTTGCTTTTGACTTCCATTTGCGTGGAATACCTTTTTGTGTCCCCTTATTTTTAGTCTGTATGTGTCCCTAGATCTGAAGTGGGTCTCTGGTAGAAAGCATGTACATGGGTCTTGTTTTTGCGTGCATTCAGCCTGTCTGTATCTTTCTGTTAAGAGTATTTATGTTTACAATAATTATCAATACATGTGTTCTTATTGCCATTTTGTTGATTGTTTGGGGTTTGTTTTTGTAGATCTTTTTCTTCCCTTTCTCTTTTCTTCTTTTCTCTTGTGATTTGATGACTGTATTGTTGTGTTTGAATTTCTTTTGTGTGTGTCTGTGTTTGTACCATAGATTTTTGGTTTGTGGTTACCATGAGGTTTTGATATAGGAGTCAAATAGATATAGATATACAAGGTTATTTTAAGTTGCTGGTCTTTTAATTTCAAATGCATTTCCAATATCCTGAATTGGTTACTTTCCTCTTTTCACAATTTTTGTTTTTTTAAGACTTTTATTTATTTTAAATTATGTTTTATCTATTTTATATTTATTTTTAAATTTATTTTTATGTATTTATGTATTGGCCATATAAGATCTTAGTCCCCAACTTGGGGTTGAACCTGTGCCCCATGCATTGGGAGCATTAAGTCTTAACCACTGGACTGCCAAGGAAATCCCACAATTGCTGGTTTTGATGTCATATTTTTGTGTGGATGATTTCCTACCTTCATTGTATGTTTGCCTTTCCAGGTGAGCTTTTCTATTCATGATTTTCTTGTTTCTAGTTGTGGCTCTTTCTTCTCCTAGAGAAGATCTGTAACATTTGTTGCAAAGCTCTTCTGGTAGTGCTGACTTTGCTTAGCTTTTGCTTATCTGTAAGGCTTTTGATTTCTCCATTGAATCTGAATGAGAGCCTTGCTGGGTAGCATGTTTTTGGTTGTAGATTCTTCCCTTTCATCACTTCAAATATATTGTGTCACTACCTTCTGGCCTGCAGAATTTCTGCTGAAAAATTAGCTAATAACCTTATGGAAATTCCCATGTTTGTTATTTTTCCCTTGTTGCTTTTAATGTTTTCTCTTTAATTTTTATTTTTTTAAATTTTTTAAAAATTTTTAAAATTTTTAATTTTCCCTTGTTGCTTTTAATGTTTTCTCTTTAATTTTTATCAGTTTGATTACTATGTGTCTAGGCATGTTCCTCCTCAGGTTTATCCTGCCTGGGACCTGTGCTTCCTGGAGTTGGGTGACTGTTTCCTTTACCATGTTAGGGATGTTTTCACTTCAAATATTTTCTCTGGTCCTTTCTCTTTGCCTTTTCCTTGTGGGGATCCCTATAATGCACATGTTGGTGCATTTTATATTGTCCCAGAAGTCTCTTATACTGTCCTCACTTCTTTTCATTCTTTTTCCTTTATCCTGTTCCAAAGCAGTGATTTCCACCATTCTGTCTTCCAGCTCACTTCTCTGTTCTTCTTCCTCACTTACTCTGCTATTGATTCCTTCTAGTGTTATTTTTCATTTCAATTATTGTATTGTTATCTCTGTTTGTTCTTTAGATTTTTTCTTTGTCAAACATTTCTTATATATTCTTGGTCTCTTTTTTCCCTGAGATCTTGGATTATCTTTACTATCGTTATTCTGAATTCTTTTTTGGGTAGATTGCCTATCTCCATTTCACTTAATTGTTCTTCTAGGGTTATATCTTGTTCCTTTGTCTGGAACATAATCCTTTGCCATCTCATTTTGTCTAACTTTCTATGATTGTGGTTTTCATTCTGCAAGCTGCAGTGTAGTAATTCTTCTTTCCTCTGTTCTCTGCCCCCTGATGGATCAGGCTGGTCTAAGAGGTTTGTGCAGCCTTCTTGGTGGGTGGGGCTTGTTCCTGCCCACTCGTGTATGGAGCTGGGTGTTGTTTCCTTGGTGGGTAAGGCTCTGTCAAGGTGTGTGTTTAGCAGACAGCTGTGGATTCATGGAGAATTTAGCCAGCCTGTCTACTGGTGTGTGGTGCTATATTTCTGCCCTGTCAGCCTGAGGCATCCCAGCACTGGAGCCTGCAGGCTTTTGGGTGGGGCAATGTCTTGGTGAGAAAATGGTGGCCTTGAGAGGGCTCATGCCAATGAGTACTCCCCAAAACTAGAGCCACTGATGTCTTTGTTCCCATAGTGAGCCACAGATGCCACCAGCCTCCACAGAAGACCATCCAATACCAACAGGCAGGTATGACCCAGACTCCTATGAGGTCACTGCTTTTTCCCCTAGTCTTGGTGTGCATGAGATCTTGTGTGTGCCCTCCAAGAGTAGAGTTTCTGTTTCCCCCAGTCTGGTGGAATTCTTATGATCAAACCCTGCTAACCTTCAAGGCCACATGCTCTGAGGGCTTCTCTCACTGCCAGACTCCCAGGCTGGGGAGCCTGATGTGGGGCTCAGAATTTTGACTCCTGTCAGAGAGCCTCTGTGATACAACTATTTCCCAGTTTGAGGGTGCCCACTTAGTGAGTATGGGATTTGGTTTTATCACTGACTGTGCCTCTTGTACCATCTCATTGTAGTTGCCTTTGTCTTTGGATGTAGGATATCTCTTTTGATAGGTTCCAGTGTTTTTTTAATCAATGATCGTTCAACAGTTATTTGTGATTTTGGTGTTTATGTGAGAGCAGGTGAGCTCATGTCCTTCTACTTGGCCATTTTCTCTCCCAATCTTGTTTTTATGATTATAATTAGCATTTTTTTAACCCACTCAAAGAGTTCCCTTTAGCATATCTTAGAAGGCAGTTCTGGTGGTAATGAATTCCCTCAGCTTTTGTTTCTTTGGGAGTCTGTATTACTCCTTTTTTCTAAAGGATGGCTTCACCAGGTGTAGAATTCTTGGTCAAATGTTTTTATCTTTCAATATGTAGACTATTGAAAGATAGTCTACATATTGGGCTTCTCTGGTGGCTCAGCTGGTAAAGAATCTGCCTGCAATGTGGGAGACCTGGGTTGGAAAGATCCCCTGGAGAAAGGAACGGCTACCCACTCCAGTGTTCTGGCCTGGAGAATTCCATGGATTGCATAGTCCATGGGATTGCAAAGAGTTGGACATGACTGAGCAACTTTCACTTTCATTCTCACACAGACTGCTGCTGCTACTGCTGCTGCTAAGTTGCTTCAGTTGTGTCCGACTCTATGCGACCCCATAGATGGCAGCCCACCAGGCTCCCCTGTCCCTAGGATTCTCCAGACAAGAACACTGGAGTGGGTTGCCATTTCCTTCTCCAATGCGTGAAAGTGAAGTCATTCAGTCATGTCCAACTCGTAGCGACCCCATGAACTGCAGCCTACCAGGCTCCTCCGTCCATGGGATTTTCTAGGCCAAGAGTACTGGAGTGGCTTGCTATTGCCTTCTCCATGTAGACTATGTCATCCCATTTTCTCCCGGCCTGAAAAGTTTCTGTTGAGAACATGGCTGATTGTCTGATAGGGATTCCCTTATATGTAATTCCTTTCTTTTCTCTTGCTGCTCTTTGTCTTTTGATAATTTAATTATATTGTGTCTCTGTGCAGCCCTGTGCTGGTTCAACCTACTTGAGGTCTTCTGGGCCTTTTGGATCTGAACATCTATTTCTGTTTTGGAACTTTTCAGTCGTTATTGCTTTAGTTAGACTTTGTCCCTTTCTCTTTCTCTTCTTCTTCTCTTCTGGAATTCCCATAATATGAATATTTTTACTTTTTATTGTGTCCCATAAGTCATGTAGGCATTTTTCACTCTTTCTTTTCTTTTCTTTTGTCTTGTTGCTCTGCTGACTAGTTAATTTCAAATATATTGTCTTCCAAGTCACTGATTCTTCTATGGGATTGAGTCATTTTTGAAGCTCTCTATTAAATCCTCAGCTTTTTCAGCTCTAGGATGTCGTTTTTACTGGTTTGTTTCTTTGTTGAAGGTCATGTTTTGGTCATGTGGTTTTCCTAATTGCATTTAGTTTGTGTTCTTATAGTTCACTAAACTTCTTTAGGAGAATTATTCTGAAAATTTTGACTATTCAGAGTTCCATTTCTTTAGGGCTAGCTATTAGGGTTTTCTTAGTTTCCTTTGGTGGTATGATATTTACCTCATTTTTTGTGAACCTTGATTTCTTACATTGATATCTGTGCATTTGAGTATGTAGCCTCCTCTTCCAGATATTGCATGTACATTTCGGTAGAGATAATTCTTCACCAGTTAGTTCAGATTGGGTTTCTGGACAGGTATCCTGGTAATGACCTTGGGCAGGCTGAGCCTGCTATTAGGGTCTATTACGGGGTGAGGCAGCAGTTTGAGCTTTGAGGTCAGGAGTGGGGTCATGTGCCACTGGCTGAGAACAGCTGGATAAGACTGCCAGCTTGGTTACTTGGCCACATGATGCTTTAGGATGGGCTCCACAGTTGCATGGATTATCTGGTCATGTTTACTAGATGGCAGGGACTGAGTAATGTACTCAGGAGTAAGTGGGCCTATGAATTAGCTTCCCTTCCCTGGCAGGACAGCAGGATAGGATAGGGTAGGATAGCCTACACAACTGATTGTATGGGGACCTGAATCAGGCAACACTGTGCACTGAATATTTTGGTCACCAGTTTTGCTCTGGAGACAGAGAAAGCATGGGGGTATGCTCTCTGTTGAAGTTCCCATGTAAGCAGGATTACTGGATGGGCTATACAGCTTCCTGTGTGCTCTGGTTAGATTCCCTGGTCAGATAGGCTGAAGGCTGTCTTCAGCAGTGAGCAGGGCTATAAATTTGTTTCCCTGACTGAGCACATTGAGAAAAGTAGCTCCAAAGCCACAAAAGCGTTTTGTTTGTGGTCTTGACTCACAGAGACGTGGGCCCCAAGTTTCTTGGCTGAACAGGTCCACTAGCTTCACTCTAAAGGTGATCAGCTCTGTCCACCTGCCTCTCAGCTTGAGTGTTGCTGGGTTTCACAGCTTCCAGATGTTCTCACCAGCCCTTCCTGTCATATGAGGATGGGAGCCATGTTCTGCAGCTGGTAGGCCTGTGACTCAGCTTTTCTGCCTGGGTGTGAGCAGACCAGGCTCCAGGGCTGGCAAAACTCTTCCACTAGGAACTTGAATCAGATAGACCAGTATCCTTAGCCAGACTGGGCCACTGACTTGGTTCTGCAGGTGAGCAAAGCTGCTGATCGGGACAACTGCTGAAGCAGGGGCATGCTTCCCTCACTCCCTTGTTCTACGATTCTCAGTTGTAGCTTGTCCATGAATAGTTGAGTTGTGAATTGTTCCTTGTGTGAGGGGAAGTCAAATCAGGAGTCACTTATGTCACCATTTGGGTGACATCACTTATCAATAATAGCCATTCTGGGGACAACTTGTGGTTTTCTTTTGCATTTCCCAATGACTAGTGATTTGAACTTTTTTTCCATGTGCTTTTTGGCCTTTTGAATGCCTTAAAAATGTCTACTCAAGTCTCTTGCTCATTTGGATTATTTGTGGGGCTTTCTGCTATTGAGTTGTATGAATTTTTTATATATTTTGGATATTTACCTCACAAAACGTGCGGTTTGCAAATATTTTTCCCGTTCTGTTCATTGTATTTTCATTTTGTAGATTATTTCTTTTGCTGTGCAAAAGCTGTTTAGTTTGATGCAGTCTGTCTTGTTTATTTTTGATGCTGTCGTTTGTGCTGTGTCCCATCCAAAATCATAGCCAAGACCCACACCAAGGAGCTTTTCCCCTGTTTTCTTCTAGGAGTTTCATGGTTTCAGGTCTTGTACATTTAAGTCTTTACAGGATTCTTATTTTTAGACAAATACTGTTTCGTTTTTAAGGGGCAAGTCCAGGGAGGAAATATTTTTTTGAGTTGACACAGTATCAAGTCTTACTATACTTACCTAACTCCAACCATGTCCCAGAAGATTTGGCAGGCCAAGTTCTCTGACTCAGGGTCTTGTGGTTTAGATAGATGGACAAAGTGCCATCTTCAACTGTATTCTTCATCATATTATCAAGAACTTGGCTTCCCATTTTGACTCATCTGAAGTGTAGCTTTAAGACATGAACAAGATAAGAGGATTCTAATTTTGCTAATGCTTCTTGGCCATTGCTACAGATAAAGGGCCATACTACAGTCTTAGTGGTCTATAACCACAGTCATGTTGTGGGTTATAACTTTGGCCAAATTGTAAGTGGAAAACTGGGCAACTGAGTTGTTTCACTCAATACACAACATGTGCTCTAGGAGTCCTGAAGACTTTCTGGACTTTGTCATAACCTTACTTCACAGGTGTAGAATTGGAGGTCTACAGGTATGTGGAGTTGATAAATTCCCACAGCTGGGTTAAAGAAAGAGCTGACCTAGCTAAGACGTCCTAAGCTGTAAATGGATCTTAGTCTCTTCCCTATATAGAGTCTATGCTATGAATACAAATGATAAAGTAAAACTACATATCACTCATTAATGGTAGTGACTTTTAATTAAAATATAAGAAGCACTATTTCAACTATCTGGTGATCTTAAGTAGTGATTCTCAAATTTTAGTATTAACATTAAAATCACCCAGAGAACTTCCTGAGGCAGATTTCTGGGTCTCACTCTGAGTTGGTCAGGGGTGGGGCTTGAAGAGGCACTTCTAACAGGTTTCCAAGCAGTCCTGATGCTAATGCTGTTGGTCTGGGGACCACACTGCAGGAACCACTGGTCTAAAGCAACCCATGCCATTTCCTGCCACTCATTGTGTGCCACGTGTACCCTCTCCACCACTTGAGAGCTATATGGTTAGATCCCCCAGCAGGAAGACCAACCAGTGGACTTTTCTCTGAACTTCCTAGTGCCTTTTCCAGCACTTAGTAGTGAAGAGCTGTAGCTTGAGTCAGACCGCCTGGGTACTCTGTGGTCATAGGGCTGCATGACATTGGATAAGTCACCTAGATTTGATACTTGTTTCCCCACCTGAGATACTGTCTTCTAACTCATAATTGTGAAAGAATTGTTAAATCAGATAACACATACATAGTTTACATGGATAATATTCACTTGGTCTATCAATCAAAGAGCAGTGAGGAGAAAAGAAATGAATCTAGTCTTAAAGAAAGGCCTGAATAAAGACGGTTGGCTACTTAGGTGACAGAAACCAGACTAGGTTTGGCTCAGAAACCAAACTGGGAGTTCTGAGAGAAACCACAAGTTTAGCAAAAACATAAAGCTGCAACTACACCTTGTGTTAGAGTAAAAATGGGAAGACACAGTTGCCAGAGGAAGAGAGAGGGAGAGAGGAGCATAGTAAGGCTGCTCAGATCCCCAAGTCTTTCTGGCGGGAGCTGGGAGATTCACCACCTAGATGCACTACCGAGGTAGTGAAACAAGGGAGAGTCGCTCCCTAGAAGCTAGAGGTCAGGAGATTCTGAGTATAGAGTTCTCTCTAATACAGAACAGAGCAGGGAAAGAGCAGGAAATGAATCCGAGCGGTACTGCCATACTTGGTGTATTAGTCATTGTTGCCATGACTGTAATTACTGTGTGCCCATCTCATCACCAGACCATGCCTTCATGTCTGGGACCCTCACTGTGCTTAGGTGTTGAGTGCCAGGTGCATGCAAAGTGACCTCATTATAAATTCAGTCAGCAATCAAAACAAGTGGGAAAGTCATTTTAGATTAAGAATGGTTTACATATATTGACTAGATGCTATAATGTGAAAGCAGAATCTAGAGTGAATCTTCGTTTCCTGTCTGGAGGTCCATGTCACCTTTGCATGCCGCACAGTGCCTCTCAGGACCCCTGTGCTGTGGCTGGCCCATATATGCAGCCCAGAGAACAGAGGGACAAAGGTTACTTTCACCGACCAGTTTTTAGAGAACGATTCTGCAGCTTTGGAGATGGACAGTGAATGGGAGGGACTGACAGTGATTACGTTTTCTTACACATGATATTACCTAGAGCTATTTCTTTCCACCATTAAGCATATAGTGAAATGATGTAAATGACACTGCCCCATCATTCACGTGACCACTCCTGTTTTTCTCACTGGACAAAAACGAGATAATGACAGTGATGGGGTGGGTGGGGGACTACAGAAGGAGATGCAACATTAACATAAAGAGGAAGAGTGTTTAAAAATTTCTTTGGTGATTGCTGAAATTTCAAACCATGACTTCAGTTTCAAAACAACCTTTATTCTGTTTGAAGACCTAATACAATGCATTAAAGCAACTTAAAACAACAAGACATAGCTCCATTGAACCTATAGCTTGAACAAATGTCAAGGAGG
The DNA here is from genome assembly GCF_002263795.3 of Bos taurus. Lineage (NCBI taxonomy): Eukaryota > Metazoa > Chordata > Mammalia > Artiodactyla > Bovidae > Bos > Bos taurus. Next base: position 11,395,726 of record NC_037347.1, read on the forward strand.
CACAGTCCCCCCGCCCCCCGCCCCAGGTGCCTTGTAAAGGCAAAATTACAGCTGACCATGACAACCTCCCTCTCGTCAAAAGACCAACTTTATTTTAACAATATCATAGAAACAGATTTGTAAAAACATCGAACAGATCGTAGCTTTAAAAAATACACACATATAAATGAGCTATTTTTGTTTTGCCTTTTTTTTTTTTTTAATAGCAGCATCCTGGGCAGCTAATGCTCTCTCATGGTGACAAGCTCAATGTTAAGTTGGTTAGTGTTTCCAATGAACCCAATTCTGTTCATACTAGTCATTTATACTGGTAATTTAACTAGATTTCTAAAAAATAAGAATTTGGCATTTCAGAACTTTGTCTCATGTGAGGCATTGTGCTATAAACTGCCCCTTTCTTAAATGACCCTAAACTCAAATTTCAGGGTCTGCTTTCCAACTGACTTGGATACCATGCATAGCAGAAGCACAGTTGTTAGAACCAGCAGAATTTTTCTCCCAAAAAGGAACATCAGTAGGACTTCCCAAACACGTTACTAGTTCATAACCAGCTATATGACAAAGCAGTTGGTTCCGCAGTGACAGCTCACATCAACACATTTGACTGAACACACCGAAAACGTGGGTTTCCAAGTTCAGTGAGCCACGGAGACCAGCTACCCCAAAGGAGTAACTTTTAAACAACAGAAAAAAGCCAAAGAATTATGAACTTCTCACTCCACTTGCAAACAATTTTCACCTTTGTTAAGACAAAACAAAACAACTTCAAAGAAAAAAACCCCATACACATATACAAGAATTGTACTAGACATTGTCTCGTTATGTACTTGAACTCAACGACTGTGGATCTGTTTTGGCTGAAAGGTGTACTGGAAACAGTCCATGCACATATACATATATACATATATCAAGGGCCGTGAAGTTGTCAGAAGTTGCAAAAACAAGCTTTCTGCCTTTTCCTCATGGTTGTGGTTTTTTTCTCGTGGGTGATTTCAGATCGCAGCGCTCCCACTTCTACAGCCCCATCATAGCCTCTCTGCAGCTTAGCTTCTGGCTTTTACCTTCAGGATGCTATACCGGGTGGGGAAAATCCACACATGGATGTAAGCATGTATCAGGAATGCCTCTGCTGTCTCCATTTATACTCACAAGCCACTCAGTGCTGTAAGATGAATGGTTGGACTCCAAGAACCCTGCTGGTCAAACATCTACAAAGACAGATGTGATGGGATGCTATACACTATCAATAAGGCGTCGGGCAGAGGCATAGCATCCTACGTAAGGTGTGACTCACTGTGATAGGAAATCATGAATTCTGCCTTTGCTGTTCAAAGAAAAATCTACTGCATTTATGCTCATGAGATGTAGAAATGAGGCAAGTGCCTAATACCATGCCATCTTGCAAAGTGTTGAAGCAAAAAAGGTGAACAGAACTGTAGCTTTTCCACGAAATACTCCATCTCAGATAGTTTAGAAATTAAATGAAAGTTAATAATACACATGGATGTGCTATCAAAAAAGCAATAAACCTAGCTGATAAAACTACTGTTTACTAATGGTTGGGCTTCTGTATGACATGGAGGGATAGTTGTAAAGCAGACACTCCTCGACTAAAACTAGGGGAATCATCAATTGTCTGGAGATGAAAGGGAGATGGTCAGGTCAGTACAGTCAAGTTTGAGGACTGACAGTCTGTCTGGCTGTAAGACTGACTATTGCTCTTGATATGAGTAGCTTCATGTAAAAAGGAAAAAAAAAATACATTCTAGTTAAGTCAGCTGCGGGATTGATCCTTTCAAAGGAACAACATTAAAAACAAAACAAAACCCCTTACCCCAGTAGTTGGAAAGAAAGAAAAACAAACCTGTGGAGAATCTAATATTGAGCAAGAAGAACTGAAGTTGTAAGATTCCATTTTAATCTCCCCTTTATTCCTTCCAGTGTAGGTACAGTTCCCAGTAAACTGAAAGGCTTTTACATACAAGTTGGGGATAGACACCTCTTGCTCTTGCTAAGGTAAGTTGGAAAGAATACTCTAACAATTCCTCCCTCTTCCCCACAATGAAGTAATAACACATACAATTATTTGGGTGAATGAGGACTGTTACTATGATTCCTACAACGGCCATGACTTCAACAAGCTCCCCCACAATCGGGGCAGGAACGATGATGACCATGTGAGGCTCTCTGATCTAAGTTGAATGGAAAGCTAGGAAAATAGCAGATACCTGGATAAAAATATCTTTTTCAGGTCATGCTTTTTCTTAAAATGGATGTTGGCTGGTTGGTAATGGGTCATCTAATGTTAAAGAGAGACAGGTTTTCTAAATGCAGCAATGATATTTTGAAATCAGTGTTTCCAACAAGGATGAACACTGCTCGAAGACCCTGCCTGCCTTCCTAAGAACTAGCGTTCCAGGAGGTTTGTAATTGTCATGAGGGCATAGTAAGTAGCAGATCAAAGTGGGAAGAGACTCCACTTTGCAGTGATCCACTTCTCCGTAATAACAAGAAAGAGAAAGTGCATGCCATCTCGCCAACCCTCCCCCACCCCACTTGTACAACCCTTTGCTACATCCCCGTCCCTAGATTCAAGAAGTTCACAATTCTTTAGGAAACAAACATTGCCAGGTACCGTATCTTAAGTCTTGAAACAACATTGTTGAACTCAGCGATACTTTGTCATATTCATATATCTTTTTTTTTTTTTAATTGAATAAAGCAGCTTTGAAGCTTATCAGGCACTGCCCAACAAAACATTTAGTCCAAAAAAAAAAATCTGTTATGAACTTTTTAACCTTGGGCTAACAGCCAAGTACTCTGTACAAGAAAGACTGTAAAATATTTCATAGTTTTAATTCTGAAGCCATTTTTTTTTAAACTGGCATCCTGTACATTTCTTAAAAAAAAAAAGGAAATGAGTAACAAAATGAATATTAACAAAAAAAAATCAGGGACAGTATTTTCAAGCAACAAAAACTGGGGCAGGGGAAGCTTATTCTGAAGGTACATTTAAAACAGATAACAACAGTGAAAATTAAGAATTGCATAGCACTGTGAATTTAGCCTTCAGCACAACAAAACAGAAGCTATTTGGTATTGATACAAATCCATCTATTTGATAGTTAGTCATCCAATGGTATGTACATATTTTATATACTAAATGTCATTTTGAAGTCCCGTTTTCAAAGCTCCATTTTTCTGTTGGTGGGTCTTCTTGGTTTAAGAATTTCAACAAAACACTTTCTGGCACTCTGCTACAACAGAACTTCCTCTGAACACACGGAGCAGATGTTCCCTCAAGTGTTCCCTGCGAGCGGAAGTGCCTTTCTGCTACATATCGGTTCATTTTGTTAGAAAATGAAATAATCCACAGTGCAGTGCGTCTGGGGGCCACCGTGCACGGCAACACCCAGGCTGGACCGAGCGACCCCAGGCTAGGGCTCGTCAGCCCGTCCCCGCTCCGGTCTCCAAGGTCCCAACTCTTGAGCTGGTAAAGCTTCTGAAAGCACGAACAAGCACCATGGTTAAAGGCCTCTTTGTCCCTGCACGCAGAGATTTTTGCATTTCTTTTTCTCTTTGTGTGTGGTTGTGGCTTTAAATTAAACCAAAAAAAAACCGAAACAGAAAGAGGGAAGAGAGAAAGGCTGACAAAGCACTCGAGACGAGGAACGGCGGCTGTCCGGTGCGTGGCCCTGCGATGCGTCTTCCCTTCCTGCCGTGGGGTCGAAGGCTCGAGTCCCATCTGAAGACAGGCGGCTGGGTGTCCGCAGCTCAGTTCCCAGGTCAGGCTGCAGGGGAGCCCTGTGCTTGCCAGAGGCCTTGGGGAGTCAAAGGTAAGGAGCAGGCTGGAGGGCGGCCCTTCATCGCCTCTGCTGCGCGTACACTGGGTAGGCTAGTGTGACGTTGAGGGAGTCGTTGTGCTGCACGAGAGAGGTGTGCTGGTAGTGGAGCACCAGCTCCTTGAGGGAGCTGTACAGGTTGTAGGGCTCGGCGAAGCCGTAGCCCGTGGCCGTCTTGTTGATGACGCAGTGCTTGACCTCGCCGTCCACCCTGCGCGGGGGAGAGAGCACACGGGCCTGCGTGAGCTAAAGAAGAGCGTCATGCCAAGGTACCCCCGATGCTGCCTGAGCTCGGGACTGGTGGCGCTGTCCCCGTGCTCCTTAGCGGCTGAGTGATTTGTGGGGGTAACCAGCTTCCCTGAGCCGCTGGATGATCATTTCGAGACAGCTTTGGAATTGTCCACATACCTCTCCATCTACTCTAAACTCTCCTATTGCCTTGTCCTCTATTCAAGGTCTTTCCCCTTCCTTCCTGTGGCAGTGGGCCTCTGCTTACACGGAGGGAGATGACAGGCTAGAAAATACCCGAGAGCCTTTTCCTTCAGCAGGCCACTCGCTTCTCTGAAATAATGTTAGTGATCCAACCTCTCCCCCTTCATGGTACTCCCCAGACTCTGACAATAAACAAAGGAAAACCAGCCCTAGGAGGGAAATGTCTTCTCCTGGCAGGGACAGTGAGCAGAGCCCTTTCTCTTACTGTTTTAACTGGCCCCTGATGGGGACTTGACCTGTTGGTGGTGCTTCCACGAGAATCTCCTCAGATTTTTAACTATATGGAAGCCCCCAAACAGCAACTATGGCTGTTTCCATTTTAAAGATGAAAAGCAAAAGACTTCTCTTGATGAGACAGCTGCTGACCTGCCGCCCAGAGCCCCAGTTCTCCACCTGAATAGCAGCTTGCTTTCTACTAGCCCTCTGAACAGATAGATACTCCTGCTTAGATGTTCAAATATTAGGTTTTATTTCCTCTTCTACACTATCGTAATGCTTGACAATTAGAACTTTTTCAAATCCTTGCCCCCAAGGTTGGCTGGCTGGAATACCTCCTCGACGTGTTTCACAAGACAGATAATTGGCTGGAGATACATACACCACAGAGCAGGCGTAGCAGCCCTGTTTACTGCTTTCCCGGACAAGAAAAGTGCCGTCTCGCTTCCCTCGCAACAGGTTTTCAGCTTTGTTTCGGTTGCTGCTTCCAACATTCCAAGTCTTCTCATCGTGGTGGGGCAAATCCTCATCATCTTCTACCAGCGAATATTGGCTGAAAAGGTGGAAGAGGAGGTTTCTGAGTGAAGTACAAGTGGCGGCCACTCGCTGCCCCTCTGAGGAAAAGCCCGCCTGTCGCCTCGACCTAGTTCCTGCCTCTGCTCTGAGCGACTCAGGCTGGCAGTCACGGGGCTGACTCAACCAGCTCCTCGGGCCTGAGCTTCCTCATAGAGTTTAGCCTTCAACCCCCTGAACAAAGCTAGCAGCACTAAGTGAGACTCTTCCTGTTTTCAAGTCGGCAACTATGCTCAGCTACCTGGGCAGAGAGGACGGTATTAAACAATCCTGTTTGTCCAGTTTAGATCAGGAAATTGACTGACTAGGAGGAACGCCAGTTTTTAAATAATTAATTGAAACAAAAGGTAGACATAAGCTTTAAAAATATACTAAACAGCAGTTGTCTCCCTCCCAACTCCCCTCTGACTGTTCCCAAAATATGTTGGGATTTTCCAGATGGTTCTGGGGCTTCATTATGGACACAGGGTCACTCTTTCCCCAGCCTGTGGTGGGGGTGGGGAGGTGGTGCGGATAAATCTACGTTCTCCTTTGCTAAACTTTCCTTTTTGAAAATTCTCGGTAATGAGGCAGATGTATTTTCTCCTACAAGACAGTCCATTCCTCACTTGCTCTGCAGACAAAGCAAGTCGTGCATTTTCCTCAAAAGAAAAAAAAAAATCACCCCTGCCCCCTCCCATCTGTACTAACTACTTACTCTTCAGTGTTTTCATTGCCCAGCCACTCGTTCAATTTCTTCTGCCGAACACCTTTCTGAGTCAACCACCTGGAAAAGAGTTTTAAAAAGAAAATGCATTAAGAACCCATCCTTTATTTTCGCAATTACCTATCATGCACGGGCAGGATTCCACTTCCAGTACGTACATCAAGTATTGGTCTCTCGTCTTTCTTAGCTGAATGAGGTCTGGTTTAATGCTGTTCATGCGTTTGTCAATCTCACGATACTCAGCCGCCTGCTTCTTCAAGTCCTCTTCCAATCTCCTTCTGCTGTCGACAATTTCACTGATTCGAGACTTTAACTTTTCATAATTATGCATAATCCTGCAGGCAAGAGAGATGCATCTGTAATTACCTGGAGAATCATGAAAGTTCCCCCAAGGTTTCAGTATTGATTCTCAGCAGTTCGCCTCAGGTAAAGAATGCTTTCTCTCCCTGTCATTTCATAGAAACAGAGGTCACCTTTAGACAGTATAAGAGAAGTGTGGTGAGCTCAAGCACAAGGACAGTGAAACCCGCCCAGGCCACCAACCTTTGGATTTCCGTCTCGTTGCCTTCACGTTTGAACTTTTCTATGTATTCTTTGCTGTACCGCTCCTGGGTTTGGCACTGTTCTTCAAATATTTTTATGGTTTCATTAAATGCTTCAATAGCGGTTCTTTTCATTTGGATTTCCTGCAACACAAATTTTAATAAGACAGGGTCATTCCTTTCACAAAACAGACAATTTCTTACAGCAAGACACTGCTAGAGACAATTGATTGGCACTACTATCTGACATGTAAGTCCCAATGTTAGCAAGGTAGGACTCTAATTCATAAAACTCCTTAAAATAGTATCAGAGAAGCACACATTTCCTTTGGAGAATTTTCCCAGTCTATGGAAGATGACTGCTTGACACTTTGCTACAGTTTTCATCTTTTTTTAAAAACCATTCCACTTTTATCAGCAGTTTATGGCATCCTTCTGCTCCCTCTGGCGGTCCCAGATATGTGATGGCCTAGAGGAGATTAAGCCTCTAGGAAAACAAGGCAGTAAATGTAGCCTCAACCTTTCACTGCAACAGGACCTACCTATCATGGTTAAATCCCCATTTCAGAGATTAGACAAGTCTGTAGAACTTCCAGTTAGTATTAGCTTTTACTCTAAAGAGAATTCTGCAGTCAGCAATTATGTCAAATCAACTTAATTTATTATTCTGATACTTACAGGCTTCATTTAAAAGGTTTAGAGATATAGTAAGTAAGTACTAGAATAATCAACAATGATTCACAAATAAATGATCTCTCTCATCACTCTATTGCCAGAAAAAAACATTTTACAGTCTTTTTTGGAAGCTGACTATAACATGCACTTGATTCTAATAATTAAGAACTCTACAGTTTTAACGTGATTTTCACAGAAAACTCACCTGGGAAGTTCGGGTATAGTCTTCATATAATCTATCATATTCCCGACTTTTTTCTTGAAATTGAGTGTTATATTCATGTAATTTTTTCCCTACAGCTTCAATATTATCTTCTTTGACAACTTGATCCTGGAAGGATTATAGAGATTGGAAGAAAAAGGGAAAAATAAATTCAGTTGATAAGGTACTTTTAAATGACCACTGTTGGGAGGATTTTTCCACATCAGATATTTTGTTACAGTATTTTATTGTTAAAGTATTTTATACATTTGTGATCACAAAATTACAGTTTGAAAGTTTTTTGAGTTTAATGACATGGAATTCATCTGCCTCAAAATATTTTCTACGCAATAAAAGAATCTTTTACAAATATTATAATAACATGGGTATGTGATTACCTGTTGGTATTTGGATACTGGATAAAGTAATTTCACATCCAGTTTGGGATTATACTGAGCTAGAGATTCATTCCGGTAGTGGTTTATTAGTTCAACCACAGAGTTGAAGGTTAATGGGTCAGAGAAGCCATATTTCCCATCTCGGTGAAATATTTTGATTAATTTGTTATTTCCTCCTTTCCTGCAAATGCAATATAAAAATAATGGCATTAGAATTCTCTTAAAAAAACAAACAAACGCCAGTATGTTCTACCATCACCCTGAACATGCCATTCCAGCCACGTGCCCTAACTCACCTTAGTGTAAGCGTGTAATCCCCATGCATTTTAGTAGATGCGTCTCGTACCAAAAAGGTCCCGTCAGCTGTGTCTCGAAGTTTTTCATTCACTTCTTCCCTGAAGTGAAAAGAACAGGAGACAATGCTCACCTCGAAGATTTGATGGTTCTCGAGTTATGTTTTTTAAAGGCATTTTCAGAATTAACACCCAGTCACTCTGGACAAATCAGCACAGAAAATCATGATCCCCAAAAGGTTGCCTCTTTAACTCCCCTCAAAAAAAAAAAAAAAAAAACTTAGACTAAGAATGCCACTTCGTTAAGTTTAACGTTAATTCTGAGAGTTCCTGTCTAATAGAGAGTGACTTTACACTCTGCCTCGAGGCAGTGCCACTTCACCCTACTGCCTCCCTGACATCTCTGGCAATAATGAAACTTCTCGGGTATTTAATTTCCTGCGGCATCCAGCACCCACAGCTCCCCGGAGCTCAGTGACTTCTATGGTCGTCTCTGGAAGGGAACCAACTATGCTTCATGCTTATGTTGGATGATATCCTAAAAATGGAATTTAGCAAGCTGGTGCTTTTGCTTTGCTTTCTCTTCCTCTAAACTCCCCAGCTCTGCTGAAAAACTCGGAGTCTCTATAGCCTTACCTCGAGATATCTCCCCAGTACCATTCAGCATCTTGTAAAGACATATTGTTATTCATACCGTTGTTGGCTACAGTAGTGGGTTTTGGTGGTTTGGGAGGCAGTGCTGTAGATGGAGGAGAAAGAAAAAGTTTTTGCAATCCCAACTGCAAATAAACATTTAAAATTCTACCCAAGTTCCCTTAGATAAACAACATTTTCATGTAGAAAAGATTAGCTATGAAACACAGCAGTAATGTACAAGTCCATGAAACTTTCTTTTTTTTTTAAATCAGAAATTTTTGACTACCGATTAAAATTTTTAAAAAGAGCTTAGAGACTAGCAAATAAAATGGGCTGGCCATGTAAATGAATTTCAAAGTAAATCCAGGGTCACAGCATCTTCTACTTTTAGGTTTGAGTTGTATTAAAGTTTCATATCTGGTCAAATCTAGCTCAAGTAAGAAACCACGAACAGAGTAGCAGGAGGAATCACATGGCTTGGTTTTAATTTCCTCCTCTTATTTAATTATAAAAGACAAATTTCCTTTCTGTCCTCCACAAATGCCGTTGCGGTAATAAAAAAGCTCATCTACACAGCAATATGTTTTAAGAGGAGGAATTGGGTTTCTCTAATCTTAGTATTTCAGGCACTGTTCTGCCAAATGCCACTTGAAGAGACTCCTCTGTGACCTCAATCTCTTTAGTATTCATGTTAATATTCTATTGGATAACTATGCTCTACATTATGCCAAGACTAATTAAAAACCATATCCCCTCTTCCTCAATGTCAAATCAGTATTCATATACCAACTGGTGACAAATAAAGACTGCAGTATTTCTGAATTTCTTAATTGGGAGGAAGGCTGAAATAATTGAGAAAGTAAAATAAGTCTAGGATATCTTGCTAAATTCTAAGTCATAAGTTTTAAAGCACCACTATTACATTTTAAGCAAAAATTATTTCAGGAGTCTAACAGGTATATCTTATAATGCCTGAGACTCAATAATGGAAAGCCAACTTCTCTCACTGCAGTATCTTAAAAGAAGAGAGAGCAGACAAAGTCTCAACATTTGATTCAGAATAGTTTCAGGGCACCAAGAACTGAGTTGCAATCACTGCTACATTTGACATGCTTTCTAAAGTACCGAGTGTTATCACTGCAAAGTACCACACTGTTCTCAACCACTGTCAGAAAAGAAGCACCAAGGATGCAGCCTTTTAATTAAAGGAACAATATACAACAATATAACCCAAATAGCAAACGAGCTCGAGTCACAAAAGACACAGGTGAAAAACTGGAATCCAATTTATATCCATTCAACTAAGAATAAGCATTTACCAAACACAGCCTGACCTGCTTGCTGCCACAGGCAGTCAAACCATTTGTTTCATTTTCACACTGTGAGCAAACTCATTAAATTAGAACAAATTAATAAAAACAGACATCCAAAGAGGAGCTGTTAATAGCAGTTGTCAAAAAAATTAAATGCCACAACATTAACCAGTTCTCTAAAGAATACTGCAGTATTACCTGGTGGATCCATTTCTATATAAAACATCAAGTCTGTGCCACAATTTATATCTGTCTTAGCATATTCTAAATCCAGGTCTTCCATATTCCAAACAGTGTTGTACATTTGTGCGAGAGTTTCCTTGGCTGAGCTCAGTTATAAGAAAAGAGTCCGGCTTTCTTTGTAATGGTGTCTTGGAATTCATTTTAAAACCTATAAGGGGCTGCACTGTAACCTATGACATCACACACCCCAGCCAATCAAGTCACAAAAATGTCACCAGACCACTCCTGCTTCATCATTTCTCTTCCCTACCAGCCTTAACACAGCCCCAACCTCACGAAGATCCTACATTTGACAGAGCTGCAATGTGTAAACGCTCTTCGTTTCAAAAAGGTGTTTAATCTGACTGTTCTTCTTGAGCCGTGAGTTGTCTAATTCCTTTTTATTGCTCCTTGCAGCATGGTATGCTCCACTGTTGGCAGGCTGACAAAGCTGATATGCAGCAGCACATAGCTTCCCCCCACCACCCCGTCCCCGCCTCCCCCTAGTGCATCTGGGTTTATAGATAGCCTGATCATTTCTTGGTTTAAAAATCTTACAAAGGCATCCAAATGGTATACTTAAGATATGTTTTACAGTCCTAAAATGCCTCCGATATATATTAAGAGCAAGAAGGATCAAGAACTCTCTGGATATTTCATGCACTCAGAACTTATACAGTGTCACAAATGTACTACATTAGAAAGCACAATTAAAAGAAAATGTAGAGGCAAAAATCTCTATTAAACACTGCAGTTGAAACTAGACTTTATAGAATATGGAATGCAACCCCCACCCCCTCAAAAAAAGACAGGCCATAATATCAGAATGCAGAGTACAGGCAGAGTTATCTTTGCAAAGTATTTCTCACTGATGAGCCCATCTTCAGATTTACTGTGCTAAATACTGCTTGAGGGGGTGGGTGATGTAATCACTTGGGGGGGGGTACTTTTTTCCCCCCTTCCATCTCAAATGCCTCACTTTGGGAAGAAATATTATTCCTTCTTAGCAGTATTTAATGTAAAGAAATCAACTCCCCTATAAATCTAAATGCTAGTTCTTCTATAATGAGCAGGGAGGAAGGAAGAAAAGGTTCCCCTCACCCATGGTAAATGTAGCTAATTTAAAAAACTACAGTGGGCTGTGTGATCTGCGTACGTGTGCCTGTCACATATTTCTGTGACAATTTAAAGAACACAGAAGCCCTTGAAATTTATTCTTAGAAGTTGTCAAATTTGGAATCATAAAATATATAGAAATAGCGAAGGCAAGGCAGTCTCTGAGCACTGCTCACGTGTCCCTCTTCCAGCTTATTTCATTTTCCCACTAAGGAGGAAGGCAGATGCATCCTACACCCTCCCACCCTCTCTCCTCACATGCTCTCTTTGCTTAAAGCTTAAGTAACCCGAAATGCAAAGACAAATGGTAAAAATGGTAAAAGTGATGGTGGGGGGATAAGCCCTCAGAAAAGAAGGAGAAAAAAAATTTTTTTTGAGTTTAATAAAAATGTTGACCCAAGTCCTCCCAGCAGCTTCGGACAGCACACAGCCCCAAGGGCTCCCCCACCCCATGCCTCTGGGCGCACTTGGTGCAAACCGGTCCTGCTGCTGGAGCCCATGTGGCAAACAGACCCGGGAGGAGGGCAGGGAGACAGGTGACTTTTCACGTCTCTCCCAGGCCTGGCCAGACCCCAACTTCCAGACCAGCACTTGGTAATTACCTTCCCTCCCCATTTCCAACGGGAGCCCATCTTTCCCTTACACTGCCCAAGGAAATGGGGGAGTGGTTCCACTAATCTCTCATCTGCCCTCCTCATGCAGTGCTTACTATCTCTCCCTCTCTCCCTGGGACACACACACACACACACACACACACACACACAGTAGAAATGAACCTTCCAAAAGAGTCCCCCCAAAACAGTGCAAAAGCCAAGCGCCAGAACAGTGCGTAAATGAAAGGCAACTTACTTTGCAGGTTATGCATTTCAACGGTTTCCCTTGGAAATGCTTGTATCCGACAATGGAAAAAAAAAAAAAAATCCCCAAACCGATTCCTCCAGCCAGGCGGCGCAGGACCCCGGGACTCTGCCGCTCAGCGCCCGCAGCCCGTGCAGAAGCCGGCCGCCCGGAGCCCGGGCTGCGCCGGCGAGAGAAGGAGCCGGGGCGCTCGCACGTCCCTCTCAGATAAAGATCGCGGCTTCATGATTAACTTGGGCAGGTTCAAATATTTGCTGAGCTAGGGATTTCGGGTGGGGGAGGGGAGCCCAAGTCCAAGTTGTCATCATCGGCTAACAAGTGGCCACTGCCAGCCCGGGTCCTCCTCCTCCTCCTCCTCCTCCTCGCCGAGGAAGTGAGAAGGCCATTGTCAGGGGGCCTAAAATAGGTTCTCCACAGGCTGCGGCGGCAGCGCGGCTCGCAGGCTTGTGGTGCTCAAGTGGCCACAGTGCAGCGAGGCACTTGGCGCTGCCAAACACAGGAAGTGGCTGAGCTAGTTCAGCAAAAAATAGAATCAAAGCCTCGCTTGTAAAGGCCTGAACCTCTCTCAGAAGGGCCCAGAACACCGTGCCTCGCTCGCGTCCACCTCCTCCCACGCACCAGCACAGACAGCCCTGCAGGTGTCACGGGAGAGCCCCCGGGGGAGCCACCCTGCAGGGAACAGGGTTACAAACTGGTCCACAGGAGGAGGCTCCTAGGGAAGAGTGACTGTATGGCTCCAGTAAGTGCCGTAGTATTAAAAATACACTCAGATAAAAACTGTACTCTGCAGCTATTTGTATGGAGTCAATTTCAACTCCAGTTGAAATGGCCATAAAAATGCATTAGGTTCATGCATACGCTACAGGAAGCAAAGAGTAGGAGGGCAAGGAGATGGCACCCCATGCTAGAGGAGTCTTTTCTCTTTACTTGATAAAAGTTGCAAGGAACCAAACTTAGGACCCTTGGCTTCTATTTAAAACAAACAAACAAACAAACAAAAAAACCCTAAAATTTGGCCAAAGAAAATTTTCACTCACATCAGCACAGATGGCTTCACTGTTATCTCAAGAACCTTAACCCAATGTAAAATCACAGAATCACTAGCTTGAAAACCAGAGCAAAATTCAGAGATCACTTAAAGGAATTCCCTCCTACTATAACACAACACACGTTTCAAAACCAGAACACTTGCTAGAAGACAAAAACAAAATTTAGAGATCACTTCAAGCAATTCCCTCCTACTACACACACACATGCCTGAAAACCAGAACACTCGCTTGAAAACCAGAACAAAATTTAGAGATCACTCCAAGCAATTCCCCCGTACAACACACACAAACTGTTCTGACCCAGAGTGAAGTGGTTTGCATAAGATTATACCACTAGTCCTAAACTCCTTTTTGGTCCTAAACTCCTTTTTCTCCACCCACTGGCCCTGCTCTTTACTTCCCTCTGCCAGAGAAAGTAAAAATTAACAAGTGAAACTGAAGTTAATTTCTTTTAAGCCACATGCAAAAAACTTCACACCTAGAACAAAACTGACTTTTTTTTTTGTTTCCTATTTTTAATTTTTTTGAAAAGCTGCCTTCTAATTATCTTCGAAGAAACATGCATTCTGTGATACCCTTAGACTCTATACGAGAAGGTGACATGCAATGTCAAAGGTCATATGCAATGATAAAGGAAGATCTAAGTGCTGACCCAGAGTCCAAAAGGGAGGAACCAGTTTCAGAATTATTGCAATATCTGGGAAATGCTGCCAAACTCACAACGAGAGTGATTTTACAAGCTCTGCTTTGGTGCAATTGATAGACTATGAAGCACCTACTTTTCCTATGGGGGAAAAATTAGTCTATAGGTGAATTTCCTAGCTCCTGCCAGCTGATTACAGACATAGGGTTAGTTCAGAGAATACTCCTGCATCGTGAGTTGCATAATCTTGCCCTACCTAAAAAAAAAAAAGTCTTTCTAAAGCTTGGGGATCTTGGAAACATCAGTCACTCACGCATACCTGTCTGGATTCACAGAATGTGTCACGTCAAAACCTTTTAAGATTAAAATGTTCTCTAGTCCAACGGTCTGTTTCCTGTGTCAGAAGAAAATTATCCATGGGGAAACAGCACACTACTTATAGAAAATCTTAAAAAAGATTTGAAAACTTTGCTTCAAATTTCTCACAGTATGTACAATCATCTACCACAGAGGTTCTATTAATTACTCAAAGTATGAGAAGAGTCTCTTCCCATTCAATTTTAGTCAATTTAGTAATCTGCAAAACACATGCTATTTATTAGTTTAAAAAGGGAGCCCTCTGCTGGTAGAACAGAATCAGTAACTTTGGCTCCAGAGAAAACTTGCTGTGTATTTATTTAACTCATCTCCCAGTGTTCAAAAGTTCACACAAAAAAACACAACTGCCCAACTGTCATTTAATCTATATGATTCACTAAGAAAAAAAAATAAATGCACAGATGTCATAACAACCTTGGAAATATTTTACACATGCCTGCTAAACTCTTGTAAGAAAACTTTTAATTTCTGAAACCCAGAGATTTCAGAAATCTGGGTTTCCACAATAGAAAACTTACTCAATTGAAAACTAACTTTACCTTCTAGATTCTTCAAAACTCTAAGTCTTACGACTTTCCTCTTCCTCAAAGTTTTGTAAAATTCATTTCAGAGGCAAAATAGGCCATGTAGCAGTTCTCAGCAGGTGTGAGCTAGTCAGGAAAAGGTTTCTTAATTGTTAATATAGTGCGAAAGTTCCAGACTGAATGCTGAATCTCATACGTGCCAATCACCATTGAGTGGCCAATGCCCCACAGGCAGCTTTCAACCTGCACAGCTTCTTAAATGGTTTTGTGGGCCACAATTTATGAACAAAAGCCCATTGGAAAAAAAAAAAAAAGGCAGTGAGAAAAAAAATAAATGAACCCAAATCTTCTTTTAAGGGTTCAACTAATGCCTCTTTACTTAATTTTAACTTAAGACAATTTAGAGTAGAAGGGCCTTTCAGGGTGATGCCAGATCTGCAGTCCACATCCAGGGCTCGTCATGACCCTACACTAAGGAAAATGTCCATTAGAGTTTATACATAAACTCAGGTTTACAGATGCACCAAAGTTATACGTTCTATAGACTATCGGAAAAGGTGTGCCCATTGCTTAGCAGAAAAAAGAAAAAAGAGCCCCTCCACAATTTCCGTCTCAGCTGTCCCTTGAGACAAAGGAGGCTGCACTGTGAAAACATAAAGTAAAAGTGAACCGTAGCCTCCACGACGTGCTCCTGCTGTTCAGAGCACAAATACACTTCCTATTTTTTGTCAAAACCTAGCACGCCTGGCCTGTTTACTCCTACCCATCTATTAAACACACACAGTTTTTTCAAGGTTTCATTTCTCACCTTCGAAACAAGCCTCTAATGTCAGACCGCATTTTAAACCCAATAAAAAATAAATCAGAGAAAAGTAAAACTCTTTGAAAGTCATTTCCCTCTGGCTTAGTGCTTGCTTTAGTCCTGGTTGCAAACCAAGCCCGGAGCATTTAAAACAAGATTTATGAATCAGGCTCTTCAGGATAAATGTTTTGCAATGCACCAGTGGTTAAAAATTAACTCTGACAGGTGTAGAAGGGCAAGGGGGAGAAAGAAAGGCATTTATTTTCCCTCTGGGTTTGAGGGTGCAATATTAGACTTCAATTTTCTGAATATATCCATGAAATCTGAAATATGTCAATACACTTATAATGGGTTTCATTCAAAGGCACCCTGTGTTAAATAGCCCCTGTTTTACCTTAGTTGCTCTATAGAAATCTGCTTTAGCAACCTAAGGATCAAGTAGGGTAAACATAACACAAAGTGATTCAAGAAAACCTGCTGCTCCACTTTAACCATTTTTGACTTTCAGTAACAAAGAGAACAGCAAACTGTCAACCAAGTTCTAAGAACATACCGGGTGCATACTCTTTGAAACCTTAGTTTCTCTCCCTATAGGAGAGAAGTTACTTCACAGGTGTGCTGGTTGCATTAAATGGGTTGGTGACAGTAGGGAACTTTATCAAAGAATTTTTAAAAATTTTATTTGGAGGATTATTATGCTATGCCCAGTTCTACGCTAGGAAGAGCCGAAAAGAAGGCTTTGTCCTTGAGCAATGTAGCCGAGCAGATGAAACGAACAGAACACTACTGAACAGCTAAATATAAGAGGACGAGGGACTTCAGGACATAAATGTACTGAATGGGTCAAAACCCTGCACATCCAGCAGGGGAGAGGCTCCCTGGGTGCCAAAGAAGAGGATGGCACTGTCAGCAGCTGCTGGGCACTGATACATCGTGTGCACTGGGTTAAGGGCACCAGGGCAAGGTGGCGGAGGAGGGCTGGTCCTGAGATGCAGGCGCCTCCACTCACCCGGCTGCACACAGGGCCGAGGCCATCAGACCTCCAAGCAGTGCGCCCACGGGGCAGCAACTGCCCGGAGAGTGTCCTTTCAGATGCCCTCCAGCTTTTCAGTGGGGAGCACTGCCTGCTGGGATTTGGACAGCACTAACCAGGAAGGCGGCTTGAGGAGACGGAGCTGAGAACGAGGCCAGCTCCGGTAGGGTCTCAAACACTAGAGCTGAGAGGAGGACACGAAAGGCATGCTATATTGTCACGCGCTTCAGTCCTCCTCACCTCCTTCAATTCTCATAACCATCCCAGGAGAGAGGCATTATTCCCATTTCACAGACTGGAAAACAGTTTGGAAAGGCTGAATGAAGGTCTTGGCAATGAAGCCAGCAAGGAAGCAGCAAGAATTGGAATTCAAACACCTGGATCTATCTGACTCATCCTGTTCTCTCCATTGCATGATGTATGAAGCACGACAGAGCAACTTGGAGCCTGATCTCAAAAGCTGTAATAGTTGCATTGGGGCTGTTCCCTGTATGTGATCCCTGAGCGCAAACGTCACCTATTTTTAATGTATTACTTGCTGGAAACTTCAGAGAACTTTTTGACTGGACACTAACAGCAGCCCTGTTGCCAGTGAAGATTCCCAAAGTCCAGGCGGCAGACAGAGCCGCAGGCTGGTGTCCTGAGCCAGGCCCCCCGCCGCAGACCCACCCCTGGCTCACACTGGTTGGGGTGGCCCCAGGTGAAACCATCAAGCTCTATGGCCTTCAGGTGCAAGTGAAGAGCTGGACAATACTTTCAACTCTAAAGTGACGCTTTGGATGATACTGTCACTTAAAGTATTTACTGCTTTTTCAAACCTGGTAAAAATATCGAGCCGTTATTTTTATCCTTTATTTTGAATAAATCTTTGAAACTCTTTCAATGAAATGCTATTTCTTCTTCCCCCTTTCAAGTTGTACCTATTCTTCAAAGCCCGTTTCAAGTTCTGTGTTTTTCCCTATAAGTTTTTTTTCTGTCTATTCAATTACCTAAAAAGTCACCAATCACATCTCTCAAATTCTTTTTATACTTCCAGTACACGCCCTCCCACCTAGAATTTAATGAGATGCTATGTGCTGATGGGTCTTATTTGAATTGACACAGTGCCTCACACATCATTAGTTCTGCCTTTCATTTCCAGTTCTAACTGGCAACAACTAGAAAAGGTATCTGTTTGCCCCATAATAGTCTTGCTTGTCCTCCACCCCCCAAATATCATTCAGGCATTCATTTCTATTCACGATAATGAAGTTACTGCAAATGAATGATTTATGACTGTTCCCTGGAGGTGCGCCAGTACTGTTCTTCCCAGCCCCATGGGACGAGCACGTGTCAGGGTAATGATGAGACTCCAGGAAAATATCACGTTCCTACCAGGCCAAGGAAGTCAGTTCTCTAACCTGGGGTGTCCCGCCAATCATCTACACTGGAGCCATTCCTGAATACAAAGGTGTGGGTGAGGAGATACTGTCCTGGGGTGGGTGGGCTATTTTCACCAGTGAGAGGCACTGAAGCAACAAGTTAATTCCAAAGGTTCCATATGATTTCCAGAATCACGTGAGAGATATCACACAAATGGGGACATGCCTCCAACTCGGGTTTAAAAATTAACTGGATGCAATTTGAGGGGGAGAGGCTGCTTGAGTTCTGGGATAGTCATCTTCAACAGAGCTGATAGAACAAATCCACCCTTGAAATTGGCACACTAAATTCTTAGCAGAAAGATGTAGGTAGGGTCCATGACATAGCAAGCAGTCTTGAGCGTGCGTGATGAAAAACAGTTGCAGAGCAAGCTTTTCTTGGGTGGAATTAGGCTGAAACTGAGAAAGACATTTAGCCACTTTACATCAGAAGCAGAAGCATCAAACTCCACCACCGATTCTAGTATACTCTGTGCAGTACCAACGCTTGAAAACTCTCGTGGAATGAAATCGTTTGTGCGTCTCTGTCAAGCTTGGTCTGGCTTTTCACTTCCATGTTTCCCCCTCTTTTCTGGAGCAGGGTGGGGCGCTGAGAGGACTAGGAACCCCCCCTTTCCTTGCAAGCTGGGCGCAGCTCTCCCTGTCTCTGAGATGGACCTCCACAAGAATCAGGAGGAAGTGAAAGATGGAAGCTCGATGCTTTGACCCAGGGTCCTGTCCTGTTCTTGCTGGTCCTCTTCCTCTCCACCCTTGTGATCAGTCTAGAGGGGGTGGTCTATAAGCAGCTCTAGTGCCCTGGGCACGCTGGCCCATCCCCGTCCCACAGAGTACTTCTAACCTGTCACTGCGTCATTTCCTACTGAGCCCAAAGGCAGCTTCTGAACACCAACACAGAGCTCCCTAACCATTATCAAGTGATCTGAGCAGTCACACAGATGAAACTTTGTGGCCAACACCCAGGACTACATACCTGGGCCATACCTGTTAACATTCTCCGATGCAGTGGACCTACAATCCAGGATATCCCTGTTTTATACCCTCCTTGCTGGGATCTGGAACACTGGAATGGACCAGAGTTGCCTTATGGACTGTTTCTGCTACAGCCTTCACCTGTGGATCCCATATTTTGGGTCTGTCCATAGAAGCCCTGCCCGATACCTGCGTCATGAATGCCCATCCCATCCTTTAGGTGGGTTTTAAGTTGAGGCCTTCCCCTCTCTGTCCACCCAGTTCAGATACAACTAAGCCTGGCTATGTAACACCCTTAAAAAAATCCATGTGCACACGCGCACACGCGCACACACACAAGCACAACATAATGTACCAACGTATGACTGATAACTGGGTTCCCATTGCTTGCTCATACAGAGATGAGTTTGGTAATTTGCATGAGTTACTTGTAATAAGCAATACATTCATGATGTTTTAATTAAATTCAAGACATAAACTCACACTACAAGCGATATTACTGGTCCTGAAACCTCGCACTTCACTTCTAGGGGGCTCATCACCATTTCTAAATGACCAGTTCACTTTTAACCAAGGTGGTTTAGACTTTCCACAGTAGAAGAAAAATACATCAGTTTAGATAAAATCCACTGCTAGTTCCATCTGCATTTCCCACTTTGTTAAAAGGCTAACTGAATGCCAAGCTGCTTTCACGGAAGTGTATGGCTTGCTCTAACTTGTTGCAGTCGACCCCTATTCTCCTACTGCTTGCATTACTAAAAATGTTTATTTTGACAAGACATTTCTTAGCCTACGTATTTCCAAAAAACACATTCCAAAATACTTTAAATTACATAGTAATTATAAACTCCCTACCTTATAAGTATTAGAAAGAAAAACAGAAATGTCAACAAGTAAAATGAACGCCATAATTTATGCAGCAACCAGAAGCATTGAGTTGAAGGGGTCAGGGGAGCACTCCCAACAACCCTCACGTAAAACCAAGATCATGTAAAATCCACAAATTTTAAAAGCCAGATAATGCTGATTATATATGCAGCACCCAGATATTTTTTCTTTAAATCATAAAGGAACATGTTATTATGGATCTCAATTTCATGAGAAACTTATGCTACTTCAAAGGAGGTTGAAAGCTACCATTTTTCAGGCTCTAAAAAATGAACAGCGAGGACATTTTAAAAGTTGAGAAGGCATTACCTGGTGCAGGCTGGCGTTCATTCCATTCGGTGGAGATTAAGATTTCTATAATTTTTATGAGGTGTTCAGTATTCTCAGAACTACAAAAAAAAAAAAGAGAGAGAGAGAGGTCTGTTAGAAACCTTGTTCCCTAAACAACAAACTCATTTTCATTTCTGCACATTTGGGTGACTCTGTCTGATGGAAGTATGCAAATGCATTTGTGAACTAGTATCTTTAGAAGCCTAATGACCCATCACCTTAGGACTACCCTCGTGATCCCCAAATCCAGGTTTCTCTTCTATCACTTACCTTGCTGCTGGGAATCTGAAAAGCAGAGGGCTGAAGAGTTCAGAAAGTACTCTTGCATTCAGAAGATTTTTGCTGGACGTTTGAGAGAGCTTGAAGAAATGTTTTAGCAAATACTGCAGTGTGAGCCAGTACTGATGAGGTATGCTGGGCGACCTAATGAGTTTCTTCAACAGCTGGATGTATTCTTCAGAACTCTGCACTTCTGTGAGTGAAAACAAAAAAAAGTAAGGAAAAGACTAAGAGACTGTTGGTAGCTATCAGTGACTAAACACCTAGATTTCCGTTCTAGCTACAGAGGAGTCGTTTAGAACGAAGGCACGAGAATCAGCAGAGAATTATGTTTGCTCTTCTCATTAGAAAAGGCATTATGAGAAAGTCGAAATCTCACGTCAAATGGAAACGCAAGAAACTCTTGGTGTGCAGAACCCAGGAGGTACTGGGTGTGCTGCCTTCTGTGGGCCAGCTTCGAGTGTGATTGGCTAACTCGGGGGAGCAGCAGATAAGTATCGCAGGTTTTAACTTTGAAGGTTACGAACCACAATTTCCTGTCCCCGGAGCACTTTAACTGAGCATTAGCTCCTGAAGCGGAGAGTCTTCTTCCCTGAACTCATGTTCTACTGGAGGAAGGTGATGAGAACATCCCCAGTCCCTCAGTCCTAGTCCAGTTCCCTGAGTCCAGTGATGATGCTTGGCACTCTGAGCCATTCTCTGATGTAGTGAGTCTTAAAATACCGACCAAGGGTTCACAGTTAGCCAAATTCAGCATGGGGATGCAAAGGAGAACATGGGTCTTCTACTGGATACCCTGGAAGGGAGGGACTCTGTGCTGATGGGACGGGGTGGGGGTGGGGGGGGGACAGAGTCCTACTAACATTTTCTAAGCAATCTCTCTTTATATGCAGCACTTGAGTCTACAAGTCCATCCACATCTCAACACAAGTTCAAGGAGGCTCTCAGAAGAGACAACATACCTGGGGCTAAAGAAATCAGTTCACTGGAAACGGCTACCGGAATGACAGGATTCGGTAAGTCCAGGAGATAGCGTTTGAAGGCGTCAGCTAAAACGTGCACATCGAACATCTCCAAGTCCAAGGAGGCGGTATCTATTAATAGAAATGTGCCACAACAACAACAACAAAAAATCAGACCTGTTATGCACTGTTTGGGGTGATTTTCTGAATATGCAACTTACATGTGACACGTGAAAGGAAGCAGGATGAGGACAAATAGAAGATGCCTGAGCATTTATTAGCAGTGTTCTCTCAGGGGCTGCTCGTGGCATTTCGAATAGAGCATTTCTCCTCATGCAGATCTGTCGCCCACACTGCAAGCATTTAGCATGAAGGCCCCTGCCCCTGCCCCTGCCCCTGCCCCTGCCCATGGTGCCAGAACACATTCCCAGACTTTGCAGCAACAGAAAACAGTGCCTCTGCTGTGGCTGAATTGTGTCCCCCACAACTCCTATCTTGAAGCCCCAACTCCCAGCACCTCCACATACCAATGTATTTGGAGACAGGGCCTTTGAAGAGGTGTTTAAAATAAAAGGGGCCATAAGAGTGAGCCCTAGTCAACTGGACTGGTATTATAAAAGGAGAGAATTTAGACAGAGACACAGCAAAGGTGCACGCACAGAGGACACAGCAAGGAAGCGGCCACCTGGAAGCCAAGAAGCAGCCAAACCTGCTGAGCTGGGACTTCGAGCCTCCATAACGGTGAGAAAGCAGACTTCTGTTTTTTAAACCACCCAGTCTACGGAATTTTGTTACGGCAGCCATGGCAAACTGCTGCAGCCCACACAGCATTTGCACATACATTCTGGAGACGGGGGTTCTGCCCTGGTGGAGAAGGGTTCTGTCTAAGGGTGCTGAATCACATGGTAAAACCTTCCTGAAATCCCAATGAGGAAACATGAAACGCAATCCTGTCCCCAGATTTCCTAAAATCTGAGTTGTTCAATATCAGTATCAATTTAACCCAAGAGAGTAGAGACTGATTGATTTAACAGCAAGCGATTAGAGAATTTTACTAATCTCAAGAATAGCCATAAAAATAATGTAAACATCCTTAGAATATTTCTCCCTAGTACTGACAGAGTATTCTGATTAAGGTATTACTAATTAAACCTGTGGGCACCGAACTATCTCGAAAGAAATATAACATGTGCAATCTGTCCAGTAAATCCTTCATCTGGAAAAGAGGTCAGGCAATTCAACCCTGGGCTGATGTGAATCACAGCTGCTCTGTGAGTACCTGGGGTATAATGAGGCATACGGCCCAGTGGGAAGAAGTGCTGCTGGGGGCTGGAAGGACCACAGTCACTGCTGAAGGATGCACACTAGTGATGGGAAAGACGACTCAAGAGCAATTATCTGGGGACTTGTGTACTCAGTGGAGAACAGGGAAGCGGAGGAGCAAAATGCTACATCTTTAAACAGCTTTTTTTTTTTTCTCATTAAAAAAATTTTTTTTAGAGGGTAACTGCTTTACAATGTTGTTAGTTTCTGCTTACAGCAACGTGAATCAGCTATTATGTATACATGATGGTAGCTCAGTTGGTGAAGAATCCGCGGGAGACCCTGGTTTGATTCCTGGGTTGGGAAGATCCACTGGAGAAGGGATAGGCTACCCACTCCCAGTATTCTGGCCTGGAGAATTCCATGGACTGTATAGTCCATGGGGGTGCAAAGAGTCGGACACGACTGAGCGACTTTCACTTTCATACATTTGTCGCCTCCCTCCCACCCCCATCCTACCCTTCTGGGTCATCACAGAGCACCGAGCTGAGCTCCCGTGCCATACGGCAGCTCCCCGCTCGCTGCCTGACACATGGCAGTGTAGCACGTCAGCCCTACTCTCTGTCCCACCTGCTCCTTCCCCGCTGCCCCGTGTCCACAAGTCAGTTCTCTCCGTCTGCGTCTCTATTCCTGCCCTGCAAGCAGGTTCATCAGTACCATTTTTCTAGATTCCGTATATTTTCCTTAATACACGATATTTGCTAAACAGCTTTATTAACTGGGCTTTCAAATAAGTCTGAAAGGCGCACTGCTGCAAGTGCTGATACCACGTTTGGTAATCTGGATTCCAAGGCAGTTAGAAACTAACTAGGAGGAGTAACCTAACCAGGAGACGGACGGGACTGGGTGGTGGCCCAGGAGAGGATGAGAGAGAAGCAAAGTTCACGGGGAGATGTTCAGCTTGAGAAGGAGCGGCAGCATCCTGGACGCTCATGAACCAGGTGTGACACTGTATGAAGCACTCAAGTGGAGCTGGAAGCTCCCAGAGTTCTTTGAGCACATCGTCATCATAAGCCAAACCTGTCTCACCAGCTAGGTAGATCTTATGAAAGATAATCATGTAATATCATAAAGCTCAGAGATATCCATCTGGTAGCAAATATAGACAGGGAAAGAACGAAAAGGTGGAGAAGCAAGGGGTTAAATCACTTAAATGTCCCACAAAGAACAAACCAGGTACATATCACATCCTTAGTTAAGTGTGGGGAAGGGCAAGACTAGGTCTCTGCATAAAAGATCCATGTGGAAAGTAATATAACTAGTGTGATTGTCAAAACTGTGTGTGCATTCCTGCTGGAGCATTCCATAGCTGCTGGCCAGCTCCCCCCACCCCCCCAACCTGCCACCAAATCACCTGTATATTCCATTTAATGTCACTTTGCCCAGAAAATTTGTATTTCTTAATTTGCTCATCCTAAAAAGAGTAATAAACCATTTTTGCAATGAGGTATAAACTTTAAGATGCTAAATATTCCCCATGTCCTTCCCTCAGGCAGGCTATCTGCTGCCTTTTCTCTGTGCAGGAGCAGTGCTGATAAGCCATCCCTCTACTGGGACACTTCCCACTACGGTAATTACGAGTCTCTCTCGGAGACCGATGGGCACTCCTAGGCTGACGTCCCTTGAGGGCACAGACTGTGGCTCTCACCTGCTTTTCTCACATCCCTCAGGGCTCAGCACAGAATGTGCTTGTTAAATGTTTGTGGGCTGAGCTACTTTGTGGGCTCAGGACTTTCCTGAGAGTGATGTTAACTCACTGAAGCCCTTCTCCAACACATGAGGTATTATTCCAAAGAGACTTTATAGCTTTTGAATGAAATAACCTTACTTCGAGTCTTCAGGTAACCTCACCTTATGTCAAATTCCACCAGAGCTGATGTAGTACGTTCTATTTATTTACAGATAACTTCTAAAGCTCCTTGGACTTTCTGACTTCTGTTCTAGAAGTCTCCTTTTCCGTATTAAAGCTATCCTAACATGCTTTTCCAAGAGCTGGAAACAGCTGTCATGTGAGGACTATGGAAGTTGGCTGAGTCTTCAGGTCTGGGTTGGGGGCATTTACAGTCTCTTCCACCCTGCTTTTCACTGAGTCTGCGCCTGACAGGTAACCAGTAACCTTTGCCACATTTCAGCCCTTCTCCCACTGGAAAGGAGTCCCCTCCCTGACTGATCTCTAGCTGAGTCAAGGGGTTGTCGACTGGGGTCCTCAATTTTGCTGCCCTACTCCTGACTTCAGGAGACACCAGTACCTGCAGACAGTTCTGATTGTCACAAGCTGGGTACAATCTCAGTGGCATCTAGTGGGCAGAGGCCAGGAGTGCTGCTGAAATCCTACAATGCTAAGAACAGCTTCCTTGACAACAAAGAATTATCCATCCTAAAATGTCCACGCACTGAGGCTGAAAAAGTTTGAATTTTAAAATTGAGGCATCTTGACACATGATTACCACATAATGATTTCTTATTTGTATATACCATTGTTAAAGCATCACCACAGTAAGTCTGGTTGATATCCACAGAGTCACACATAGAAATTTTTTCTTATGATGAGAACTTTTAAAGAAAAAAATCTGAATCAGGTTAAGAGAAACCAAAAAGGTGGGGAGAGGGAGAATAATTCACACTATTAAAATTTTAAAAAAGACAATGTATTTTAGGGCAATACAGTGGGAGGGTAAAAAGAGTAAGGACTTCTAGGGCCAGAACAATCTGCATGCAAGTCATGGCTTTATAAGCAGCATAACTTTTATACACAAGACTGATGTGTGGATGAAATAAAGTAACTTAGTGGGTGCTACTAAAAATGGGCTGTGGTCCTCCACGCACATCCACCCTTTTCTGACATTGGTAATTCATGGGGTTAGTTAAAAGCCATGCTTTTTGTTTTTGAGTTTAAGTGACTTATCTCTGAGCTTCCTCCAGAGATAAGTTTTTAATCTCTGGAAATTACGGTTTTTTTAAATAGACAAATCCTCAAGCTGGAAATAGTCCTGGAGGATCCTCACTCCTAAACTGAGATAATGTTTTTTACTCTTTTTGTTTTGCCACAAAATTTACTTTTATGGCACAGAATCCAAGGAAAACCAGTTTTCTCTGTGTGTGTTGATCTCAAATGGGGAAGAAAGCTGTCTATCAAAATATCTTGTTGACTTGAACTTGGGTTATTTATTCCCTCTTACAGGTGGTATGAAGATTTTTTTTTAAAAGCTCAACTGGATCATTTTGGTTTTGGTTACATTTGAAAACGTAACTACTCTTTTTCAAATAACTCCCATTTCATCAGTCTCTGAAGTCTAAACATTTCCTGTGACTTTTAACATGCTCAACTTGACCAATTTTCTGACCAAAACATGTATCTCTAGTTCAATTGGCTAGGACAAAATTCAGTGTTTCCTTAACACCCTGGTAAAGCTGTTAGAAAAAAAAAAAAAAAGCCAAAAAACCACGGCTTTTCACCTTGCTTTTTCTGCCAGTCAACTTCTAATGACCTACTCTGGGTGTGTAGGAGGATGGACCCTGTGTTGTGTGTAAGACTGATTTCCATGTACAAAGGAAAAATGAAAGTTAAAAAAAAATTTTTTTTCAAGCTTCAAACATTTGGGTGGTGTGTTTCAAGTTAAACTATCGACTGATGAAGATCTAATCTCCTTTCTTTCCCAGAAACATCTTTTCTAGAAATTTTCATAAGCTGCCTCGTTTTGAAGCTGCCTTACACTTCAGATTTTTTCATTTATTAAATATCACGTGGGTATTCTTTGCATAACTGTACATCTGAAAATGCTTCTTCTAAAACTAGATTTTACTTTTGGTTCAAGCACCCAAATCCAGTTAAAACAGTGCAAGGCAAAAAAAATTATCAGTAAAAAGAAAAGAATTGGGAGGGAATAAAGGGTCTAAAAGATTCCAGAAGCTGATGTAGACGATGACTTGCTGGAATGATGGCAAGTAAATTTGTATTTTTATAGTTGTATTCTGTATGGCAACGAGAGAAGGAACTAATAGTTAAGGTACCATTTGGTTAAATTAATGGATGCCATTTATGGTGTGCTAAGAGTTGACTTGAATTGGCTCACAATTCTTCCCAAGTGGTAACACACTGGTAACATGAAACTAATCACGTAGGAATATTTACACTACACTACAAACCAGGGCTTCCTCCCCTTCTCCAAGAATTGGTTTACCAGCACACTACTAAATATAACAATATCATGATGTTGCAAGTGTTACTCACTCAGTTGTGTCTGACTCTTTGCAACCGCATGGACTATACTGTCCATGGAATTCTCCAGTTAAGAATACTGGAGTGGGTTGCCATTTCCTTCTCCAGGGGATCTTCCCAACCCAGGGATCAAACCCGGCAGATTCTTTACAGTGTGGTTATATGGCTCAGCTGGTAAAGAATCCACCTGCAATGCGGGAGACCAGGTTCAATCCCTGGATTGGGAAGATCCCCTGGGGAAGGGAAAGGCTACCCACTCCAGTATTCTGGCCTGGAGAATTCGACGGACAGTACAGTCCATAGGGTCACAAAGAGTCGGACATGACTGAGCGACTTTCACTTTACTTGACAAAAATATGGCATGAAAAGGCAAGCAAGCAAGAAAGGAATGAAGACAGAAAAGAAGGGAAAAGGTCAGAAGAGACCTTTGTTAAATGACAGGTTCATAAGTACTTTTTCATCTAGTCCAGATGAATTAGATGTAGCCAATGGCAAGGGTGGAGAAAGATGACAGATGAGCAGAATCAGAGAAATCCCAAGATGTTTCTCTTCTGTGCAGTTTCTGCAGGTCCAAGAGGCTCATGGCTGTGATGCCAGCCAACGTACCTGCAGGCAGACGGGCACAGACACCTCTGCTCAGGAGACAAACATCAAAGGCCTGCCCACTTACAGAAAGAACACAGAGGGAAGTGTGCATGATTTCTGAGCTCCCTCCAAACCGAGAACGTTGCACGCTTAAGCTCAAGTGTTTTGTGCTTTACCTAAAACGCAAAGGTAAGAACCGTCTTTCCCTCTGTGTATTTCCAGCTCTCTGACACTCACCACAATCAAGAAGCTGTCGTAACTCGGCTGGGTTGCTGGAGCTCTGTGTTCTGTATAGAGTTGAACATTCCAGACCTAGGACACAAAACAGACTGAGTATGCAAAACACAGCTCTCTGGGGAACCTGCAAGCCTGCAGCCAGATAGACATTCCAGTTTTCATCCAGTGTCTATTCGAGATGTGTACGGAGCATTCTTGGAAGTCAGCTCCCACTATTCATCTTATCTGGCATATCAATAATTTTGGCCAAATCATCTGGCCACTGAGGAACAAGTTAATTCTATTTATTAAGATAGGGAGAATTTAAAAGTTTCCATATAGTAACTACACATTAGTATGGAGTGAGAAGTCAGAGCAAGACTATCTCCCCAGGTCACGGCCACAAACAACTTATGTATCCAGCACAGGTGGCAGGAAGTGGATTCAATGAACATCCACGCAACAGATACAAATGATGACACCCACGAGATCAGGCCATAACCTGTGAGCTGATTTCCCTGACCCGTTGGATTACCTTTCTTTTCAATGGCTTCCACGAGCTTGATAAGAAGCGGTGGAGCAACGTCAGGGGGTGCGAACTGCTCTGCAAGGTCTGGGAGAGTGGAAGCTGCAAACAAAAACAATCCTGCGGTTATGTTTGATCGAGGGTAATCCAATGCAGTCAACAGCAGTGAAAACGATCCCAACACGAGGTCATGGACTGCAATCAGGACAGCAGCAAACTCAGGCCAGGAAGAAAGAGAGCGCCTGAGCGGGGCCCTGTGTTTAGAAGGCTCCTCTCAGGCCACCACCCTCCAGCACTGCCTCTTCCCACGGGGTGAGCTGCCTGGGGCACACACCTGCTGCTCCTCTCCTAGGACACGATCAGAGGGCTCCCCAGAAGCCCAGATCCCCTGCCTCAGTGGCTTCTTGGGTCTCTGCCTCAGGCCCATCCTTCTGAGCGCAGACCTAGCTCCGGCATGCCCCACTGGCCCAAGGCATGGGCTGTGGTGGAGGGGAGTGGGCTCAGGATGGAATGGAGTCTGGCCGTACAAGGTTCCGGCGGCGTGGGGCCAAGCCAGGCGCGGACCAGCTCTCCACATGTCACCACGCTCTCAGGCAGAACTCGGAACCCAAGAAATCAAAATTCAGGTCCAGCTTCCTGGTCATTGTGAAGATATAACTGTCAACGTAATAGGATGGAACCGCTTTTATCAAACTGTCTGTCGATGTGATTTTAACTTTCAAATATTCAGATGCAAGTTGGGGCTCCTTTGTGTTTTGTCCCAGGCCCCACAAATGCCATGGTGGGTGTACTATCAAATACAAAAGAGGTCCAAGTCCCCATGGACCTGCTGCTGAAATGCCTTTATTGGCTTACACATGCTTTGGTCAGTTAATATCTTAACACATGTGATACTGTCACAAACTGTTCTTTCCATGCTTTTATTTACATGTTTTACCAAATGATAACAAAAGAAAAAAATCTAATTGGGTGACACACATAATGTCCTTCAACATTTGATAACTGCATTTTTCACTCCAAAAAAATATAAATACCTTTCTTATAAGACACCAGAAGAGGGAGCTAAATATACACACCTCAAATTTCTCAAAATGCAAAATATAGGTAAATGACAGTCTTTATGAAAATACCTAGCTGTGAAGTCTATTTATCAGCCACCCATAAATCACTTTTAGACACTTAAGGTTCATGGCTGTGTGTGTACTCTCACATAGTTTATATAATCTAAGACTAAATATTGAAAACTTCATTTCAATGAGATTTCAGTGGTGTGACTTTTTAAGCCATATATCATGTTAAGCAAATTTCTAATGCAGCCCATCTTTCTAATAGTGAGATAGCACTATTAGAATATCTCACTAATAGTGAGATAGAAAAACAACAGACTCACAAGACAACCACAGTCAAGCAATATTATGTTAAACTTTGACCTCAGAAAATTATTGTTTATGTGATTTTGGAAACCCAGACCCTGTAGTATAAGACCCTTCTATTCCCTGAGACAGTAACGTGATCTTGCCACCTAACTCTGTTAGCCATACCAACTACTGAGGATAAAAGGAGAAGAGCTATATTATGGAAGAAAATCCTATAGGAGCACTCTCCAGAAGAACTTGCTGTGATAGTGGAAATGCTCTATTAGCTGTGCTACCCAGCAAGTGCTCCGAGCACTTGGAATATAACTCCCGCAACAGAGGAAGAGAATTTTTAATGTCTATTGACTTAAAATGAAACAGCTATAAATGACTACTGACCACAGTCCTGAAGAGCACAGTCCCACAGCCTGAACAAGGGCAAGTTTCGTCAAAAGCACATGAAAGATTCCTGAGTTGACTTCGTACTACAAAGACCTCACTGTAAAGCCAGCCCTGAGCACCCAGCATCGGTACATGGGACTCAAGAGTGTGTGAACACAGGGCACGCAAGGTCTATCCCTGAGTCTCCTGGGCCATTTTGTCCTGCTGCAACAGCACTTGAACATACTTGGCACCTCATAAAAACAGGGCAGGCACACTGCTGACTCGCCAGACAGTCACGATGCAGAAAGCGGAGTGGCGACTTCATCTCACCTGTGTTTCCGCCACCAACCTGAGCCTACGGATCACCTGGAGAACTTGTTATGCAGACAGACTGCTGGTAAAACTACAAATCCCCAGAATCAGAATATCCAAGAATGAAGCTAGTTATCTGTTTTAGGTTAGTAATAAGTTTTAGGACAAGACGCTTACTCCTTGAAAGGAAAGTTATGACCAACCTAGACAGCATATTCAAAAGCAGAGACATTACTTTGCCAACAAAGGTCCATCTAGTCAAGGCTATGGTTTTTCCTGTGGTCATGTATGGATGTGAGAGTTGGACTGTGAAGAAGGCTGAGTGCCGAAGAATTGATGCTTTTGAACTGTGGTGTTGGAGAAGACTCTTGAGAGTCCCTTGGACCGCAAGGAGATCCAACCAGTCCATTCTGAAGGAGATCAGCCCTGGGATTTCTTTGGAAGGAATGATGCTAAAGCTGAAACTCCAGTACTTTGGCCACCTCATGCGAAGAGGTGACTCATTGGAAAAGACTCTGATGCTGGGAGGGATTGGGGGCAGGAGGAGAAGGGGACGACAGAGGATGAGATGGCTGGATGGCATCACTGACTCGATGGACGTGAGTCTGAGTGAACTCCGGGAGTTGGTGATGGACAGGGAGGCCTGGCGTGCTGCGATTCATGGGGTCGCAAAGAGTCGGACACGACTGAGCAACTGATCCAATCCCATCTGAATATGAGAAGCAAATCCATGCAAGTGACCCCCAGCCACTGCCTGAAAAAAGGTCCAGCAATGACACTGCCCACATCTGTTAAAATATGAGTACACCTGAAAAGTCCTTAAAATAGAAGTATCTTGGGGTGGGGCGAGGGATACATGAGGAGATTGGGATTAACATATACACACTACTATATATAAAATAATCAAGGACCTACTGTATAGCACAGGGAACTCTACTCAGTATTTGCAGTAACCTATACAGAAGAAAATCTGAAGAAGACTATATATATGTATATATGAAACTGAATTGCTGGCTATGCTGTACACCTGAAATTAACATGATACTGTAAATCAACTATTCTTTAGTAAAAAATGCAAATATCTTGAAAGTTTCTTTTTAACTAGTCTTTTTAATTAAAAGCACTGTAAAAAAAAAAAAACAAAAAACTATAAAAGAGCACAGCATCTCATTTCCTCTGGTAAACTATAAACTACTTCCTTTTGCCTTAGATTGTCAGCTCACAAAAAATATCCTCCCCTACAGATGTCTTCTACACTGAGCAAAATGAAATTTCCTATCAGCACATGTAACAGGAGAAAAACACAAAGGTAGAGATCAGAGGTACAGAAATATTATTAATTAGGACTCA
Source organism: Bos taurus (assembly GCF_002263795.3). Taxonomy (NCBI): domain Eukaryota; kingdom Metazoa; phylum Chordata; class Mammalia; order Artiodactyla; family Bovidae; genus Bos; species Bos taurus. Next base: position 11,427,358 of record NC_037347.1, read on the forward strand.
CTGTAGCATCTCTGGAGAAGGCAATGGCAACCCACTCCAGTACTCTTGCCTGGCAAATCCTATGGACAGAGGAGCCTGGAAGGCTGCAGTCCATGGGGTCGCTAGGAGTCAGACACGACTGAGCGACTTCACTTTCACTTTTCACTTTCATGCATTGGAGAAGGCAATGGCAACCCACTCCAGTGTTGTTGCCTGGAGAATCCCAGGGACGGGGGAACCTGGTGAGCTGCTGTCTATGGGGTCGCACAGAGTCGGACACAACTGAAGCGACTTAGCAGCAGCAGCAGTAGCATCTCTTAACCTTCTCAAACTTACAGATCTCAGCATACACCGAAGTGCAAAAAGCTAAAGATTAAATAGTAAATACATGAACCCACATATCCGCACAACATTCATCCAACTAACATGTCTAGCTCCTCTTTCTCTTCCCTCATAAATTACACAGGCTTTTTTTTTTTTAATTAAAAAAAAAAAAAAAAGTTAAAGTTGGCAACCAAAGATGGAATTGCTTAATAAACGTTTATCTTCTCCCAGAATCTTATCAACACGATCATTTCTGCAAGCAAATATGAAAGTTAAATTAAGTGATAATTAAAGATTTCACCTAACTGTGATTGAAATGTGTACCCAACAGTTGTTATATTACTGGGCTGCAAATACTACATATAAAATTGTTTCTTCACTTCAGTTTGAAGGAGGGGAAAAAAAATCTTTCCTAAGTCCTTTCAATGTTTCTTTGGCAAAACATGGTAGTTTGCTTTCCATATCCTGAGATGCAAAGTATCATCTGTTTCACTCATACAAGTGCAACGTGAAGTTTCTAAAAAGCACTGTGATGGCTATCAGGTATCTATAACAACACCTTTCTCAAAGTACACCCCAGAATATTTTAAAAAGAAAAATACTAGACGTATGCAGTAGGAAGTACAGGTACTCCTTTGTAACACATCGAATGAATTTATCACTGCATCTTTTTTTTAATATTGAAAAAAGCTTATTACTCAAATGTATAAATCATTACAACTGATTAAAGTTTTGCAATGGGGGTTTTAAAAAGTAAATTTTACAAAGACACAAGGTTTTTAAAAATAACAATGCAAGGATTTCCTATTCTGTAGTACAATATCTATGATTCAGTCCATTTCCCTTTAAAATATTTAAACACAGGGGATGTGAAAGCTTTACCCAAGAAACTTATGAAGTTCACGTTTTCTACTTTGAGTATTAGGATCAATTAACAGTGAAAGTCTAAAAAGCATTTTAAAACAAAGTATTATTTCCACAATCCTAAAATCAACTATTCCTTTAGTTTTATTAAATACTCAAGGTCAATATTTACACTTCTGTTAGATCCCATTTTAAAGAATTTCAGCAGGAAATGACAACTGCTAAGAAGTACCAAATTTGGCAAGTTGTTCTTTGAAAAGTCCTTGATGAAGTACATCATGCAGGTCAATAAACTAAAACATAATGGAACTCATATATACACACACAATATAGAGGTCATATATGGTGACCATTAAACAAAACACAAATTAGCAGAGCGTAATCCTCATACATATGAATTCTCATTTGATTTCACCTTGCAGACAGATTTGTATACCTGAATGAGGAATGTTTTTTTTGTTTTTGACTCCTGCTGTAATCAGTGTAAACGTGTGGAGAGCCAAGTCTACTCTTAAAGCTGGGTGAATTTTAGATTCCTCCACTATAAGCAACACCAGTTTTTCACTTAGCTGAATCACTTTTCATCAAAAGAAATAGGTATTAAAGAGAAAGAAGACAAGAAAGAACAGCAGGAGGCTCTAAAAGTGATGGTGAAGCCAAGATGCATCTTGTTTAAAAAAAAAAAAAAAAGAGGAATCAGCCTTTTACAGGAACACCAATGAACTAGTCATACTGTTTAAGAGCCCACTCATTGGAAAAGACCCTGATGCTGGGGAAGATTGAGGGCAGGAAAAGGGGGCGACCAAAGGATGAGATGGTTGGATGGCGTCACCGACTCAATGGACGTGAGTCTGAGCAAACTCCAGGAGACAGTGAAGGACAGGGAAGCCTGGCATGCTGCAGTTCCACGGGATCACGGTCAGATGCCACTGAGCGACTGAACAACAAACTAATGAACCTGTCCCAGGTTGTAGAAAAGAATTCTTGAGGACATGTCAGTCAGTCAGTTCAGTCACTCAGTCATGTCCGACTCTTTGCAACCCCATGGACTTCAGCACACCAGGCTTCCCTGTCCATCACCAACTCCCAGTGCTTGCTCAAACTCATCAGATGCTGCCTTTCCCACTAGTTCTATTTCCCCCCCTTTGCCCTGGCGACAACCAATCGCATGCACAGGAGAGAGCCTTCCCTCCCGAAGCAGGCCCTTCCCAAATCACTAACATGGACAGGCCTGAACAGTCCTTGGGCGCCAGTGGTGTGTGGGAGACAGTGGCATTCCTCACGATCAGTGGTGCCAACGCCGCTACAAAGTGCAAGATGAAACCAGCACACAGCTGCACCTTTTGGAGGCCTTCTCCATAAAAAAAGATATTTTAGAATTAGGGCCTGGCAGGGACGAATGGAAAATTTAGGCTGAAATTCTGGGACTCCAGAAACGGCCCAAGCCAAGTATTTCATTACTGATGGAAGCAGCTTGGAAGTACATAAAAAGCTGCCACTTACCTTTTAAAATGTAGTACAAATAAACAGAAAAGAAAGTATATGCAAACTGTGGATCAATATTAAATCAAGATGCTTGCCTATTAACTGTTGCTCAATCAAAACTTTTTTCCACCTGGAACAATCTCTCTCAGTCTTTCAAATGAAAAATGGACATTCTGGTAGGCTAAAATCTAACAAATCCCAATAATACTTTTCTTAAATAAACCTTATAAGCACATTCATACTTTATGCTTATAATGGTTAGTACTCTGAACGTTTAAACTTCTCAAGTTCCACGGGCAAAGCCATAACAAATGCTGGCTAAGGCAATGCAGAAAAAAGCTAAACAAAACAAACAAACCCCACAAAAATAAAATAATCATGAGTTCCTTAACTCTGTAACTGTTTAATCAGCAGTATAGAGAAATTACTAAAAGCACAACTTTAAAGCCAAAGAGACCTGGGTTTTAATCTTGGTTTTGCCACTTACTGAGTATAATCTTGGGTATGTTAATTAACTTGAACCCCAGTTTCTTCACCTGTAAAATGGGAATAATTTTAAGTGTAGCAAGGATTAAATGAATAATACATAAACAAACACGGGTAAGCACAGTGCCTAGAATGTAGCAAGCACAAGCTAATGGGTAGCTATTATTAATTTTGAATTATCCATTTAATCTTTTTTATTATTATTCATAGTTTTTTAAAATACCTAAAAGCAATGGTAAGTTTTAACACCAGAAATTATTAATTAAGACAGAATTCTCAACAGTTTTTTTTTTTAACATGGCAAACAGGAAATATTTAATTAGAGTAGATATCTGCATTTTGCCTTTCCATATATAACACTCAGTATCTTTTCAGAAATCATATCTAAATTATCACATGATTTTCACTACAGCGCACTTTTTCCCTGTTAGGACTATCTATTTGAGCTACTATGTTTCAGTTTTCTGAATGTAAAGGAAAGATGTGGTTGGAATGATACTGAACTTGGTGTAAACTAGGATTTTTCTTTTGGAGTAGGAGGAAGAAAAAAAATACAAGCAACTGAAAATGGGAGTAGAAAGTAAATGTCAAAGGAAATCTTCAGCCATAACTACACTATTTTTAGGCATAACTAGTTGGGGGGAATTAAAGAGTTGTCAATAGATTTAAATAAGAAGTTTGCAAATCTTTTCAGATCCCGTAATTAGTCTTTAATACCTTTAAGTTTTATCTTCTCCCATTTATCTCTTCTGCTCCACAGCTGAAAAAAGGGATCTGAGATCCTCTGCCCATCAATTTATTTCTAGACAAGAGACTAGTCCAGGAAACAAACAGCAGGCAAAGACTTTATTAAACATAAGCAGACATTACAGTTTCGCTTCTGATGGCCTTGGCTGAAGTCTCAGCATTGAGATAATTGAAATGCAAGATTACACTTAATCTTTGACAGGCTAGCCTAATTAATTGTGATTCTTATCACCTAAATTGGAGTCTGATTTAAAGATTACCATTTATAGCATATAGCAAATTAAGATGCTGGGCAAGAGATAAATGGGGAAGAGAAAAAGACTTCTCCCTCTCCCCACACGGAAAATAATTTGTAGTTGAGTCCCTAGGATCTGGGAGCCTAATGGTTTATAAGAAAAGTTGGGATCCTTTGGTTGGTTGGCTTAGAAAGATTTCATACAAAGTGTGCTGAGAGGCCCCAAAAGGGAAGGAAAGAGAAGAACCGTGTGACTCAAACCCAACGGACGCTTGACCATTTATTGAGTGAATGACTATTACTGAACATCAGTCAGGAATCACACTGCCACACTAAGTATTTTACAGACAGGCTTTCACTTATTTTTTATAGCAGTTCCTTATCACCCTCAATTTAAAGGCGAGGAGACGGAGAGAAATGAAGTCATTTAATCACAAACCTCCTGAATAGTGTCCCTGAGTCCAGCTTGGGCCTGTTTCTCTTCACCAGAATCTTATTTTTTCTTTTCAAAGACAGAAACCTGTGATAAGTTTCTCCGAATCTCCCACCAAGGCTCCCTAGTTTAAGGGTAACTGCAGCAAGGGAGTCACGTGACACACAGTGGCTGCTCCCCAAGTGGGCAGCTGTAGTATTGATACTCTCTGGTGTCTTCAAGTAAAATGACTCTAATAACACCAGTTTTTGCACTCCCCACCAAATAAACAAAGGATGTTCAAGCTACCACGCGACTGCACTCATCTCACACTCTAGCAGAGTAATGCTCAAAATTCTCCAAGCCAGGCTTCAACAGTATGTGAACCCTGAACTTCCAGATGTTCAAATTGGATTTAGAAAAGGCAGAAGAACCAGAGATCAAATTGCCAACATCCATTGGATCATCAAAAAAGCAAGAGAGTTCCAGGAAAACATCTGCTTCTGATTTTTTGACTACACCAAAGCCTTTGACTGTGTGGATCACAATAAACTGTGGAAAATTCTGAAAGAGATGGGAATACCAGACCACCTTACCTGCCTTCTGAGAAATCTGTATGCAGGTCAACAAGCAACAGTTAAAACTGGATATGGAACAACAGACTGGTTCCAAATTGGGAAACAAGTATGTAAAGGCTGTATATTGTTACCCTGTTTATGTAACTTATATGCAGAGTACATCATGCGAAATGGCGGGCTGGATGAAGCACAAGCTGGAATCATGATTGCCGGGAGAAATATCAATAACCTCAGATATGCAGATGACACCACCCTTATGGCAGAAAGCGAACTAAAGAGCCTCTTGATAAAAGTGAAAGAGGAGGGCAAAAAACTTGGCTTAAAACTCAACATTCAGAAAACTAAGATCATGGCATCCGGTCCCATCACTTCATGGCAAATAGATGGGGAAACAGTGGAAATGGTGACAGACGTTTTTTGGGCTCCAAAATCACTGCAGATGGTGACTGCAGCCATGAAATTAAAAGACTCTTGCTCCTTGGAAGACAAGCTATGACCAACCTAGACAGCAGCTTAAAAAGCAGAGACATTACCAGTACACAACAAAGGTCTGTGTAGTCAAAGCTATGGTTTTTCCCGTTGTCACATATGGATGTGCTGCTGCTGCTGCTAAGTCACTTCAGTCGTGTCCGACTCTGTTCGACCCCATAGTCGGCAGCCCACCAGGCTCCCCCGTCCCTGGGATTCTCCAGGCAAGAACATTGGAGTGGGTTGCCATTTCCTTCTCCAATGCATTAAAGTGAAAAGTGAAAGTGAAAGACGCTCAGTCATATCCGACTTTTAGCGACTCCATGGACTGCAGCCTAACAGGCTCCTCCATCCATGAGATTTTCCAGGCAAAAGTACTGGAGTGGGATGCCACTGCCTTCTCCAGTATGTATGTGAGAGTTGGACTATAAAGAAAGCTGAGCACCAAAGAATTGATGCTTTTGAACCGTGGTGTTGGAGAAGACTCTTGAGAATCCCTTGGACTGCAAGGAGATTGAACCAATCAACCAGTTAATCAATCCATAAAGGAAATCAGTCCCAAATGTTCACTAGAAGGACTGATGCCGAAGTTCCAATACTTTGGCCACCTGACGCAAAGAACTGACTCACTGGACAAGACCCTGATGCTGGGAAAGACTGAAGGCAGAAGGAGAAGGGGACCACAGAGGATGAGATGGTTGGATGGCATCACTGACTCAAAGGACATGAGTTTGAGCAAGCTCCGGGAGTTGGTGATGGACAGGGAGGCCTGGAGTGCTGCAGTCCATGGGGTAGCAAAGAGTTGAACATGACTGAGCGACTGAACTGAAATGACCAAATAAAGAAGCCAGTAGTACATTGCCCCTCACTAGAAAATACCCTGAACTTCAGATCCTGACTGTCCTAAAAAAATAATGGGAGCCCCGTTAATAACATGAGGGAGGTGGGGGCTCCAGGTGAGTCATGCTCTCTCTCTCAGGGGCAGGGTGGACCATAGAGGCACACCCTTCTCTCCCACTTTCATCTGATAATAGATTTCACAGTCAAGTGCAGAAAAAGTAAGAAATGCTTTATGTAGGCTCTTTCAACGAAACTTGAGAGGCACCAACCTCATAAGAATCAAAGGATCCTCTCATCAGGAGAGGGCTAAGGTAAACGAGAAACCGAACAGAAAGATACTACTGGGGAAACCGGAGGCCAGAATGAAGCATCTCAGTGGAGGCTGGAACCTTATAACTAACAGTGTAGAAGCAGGACATTACCCGACCAAGGAGGGAGTGCAGAGGGGGCTCCTGCCAAAGAGGCAAAGCTGTCCAGCGAAGCCGTTTTAAGAAAGCCTGGATGGAAATCAGAGAAAAGAACCACTAGATTCACTCCAGTAACTAAAGAGAGCAGGGCTTTTTCTCTGACAATTTTGAATATGCCAGAAAGAACTGTACAGTGAATATGAACATCCTAGATTTTATTATTAACATTTTACTGTATTTAATTACATATCTTTCCGTCTGCCTATTTTACTTTTTTGGATGAATCTCAAAATAAGTTGCAGAAATCAGTTGCCATGGACTGAACCACATCCCTCCAAATTAATATGTTGAAGCCTTACTTCCAACGTGATATTTGGAGATGGAACCTTTGGGAGGTAATTAAACTGAGATAAAATTATAAGGGTGGGGGCCATCACGATGGGATTAGTGCCCTTGTAAGAAGAGATACCAGAGAGCCCCAATATGTGCTGAAGTCACTCCAGTCATGTCCAGCTCTTTGCAACCCCATGGACTGCAGCCCTCCAGGCTCCTTTGTCTATGGGATTCTCCAGGCAAGAATACTGGAGTGGGTGGCTATTTCCTTCTCCAGGGGATCTTTCTGACCCAGGGATCAAACTCACGTCTCTCATGTCTCCTGTGTTGGCAGCTGGGTTCTTTTTACCACTAGTGCCCCCCCTAATATGTGAGAACACAAAACAAGCTACTGTACACAGTCCAGGAAAGGGCCCCCGCCAGAACTCAACCACACTGGCACCTGGATCTCAGACTTTCAGCCACATGACCTGAACTGAGAAACTACTTTTTTTTGTTGCTATTTAAGCCACTTTGATATGGTATTTTGTCATGACAAACTGAGCCACCTAACACATCAACACACTATACCCAAAGAGAGGAAAGAAGCTATAAATCTAGGCGGGGGGGGGAGGGTGGTGGAAATCAATGCTAAATACCAATTCTATAGTTATTTAGTAAACGTCCTCTGTGTCAGATAGAATATTCCCCATGGCAGCCATTTGGGGCAGTGCTTCCTGAACTTTAATGTGTATTAATAACCTGATTCAGTAGATCAGGGTGAGGTTCGGGATTCTGCATTTCCAGCAAGCTCCCAACTGATGCCCAGCTGCTGGTCCTCAGACCACTCTGAATAGCAAGGATTGGGCCCACCAATTGGAGAGAGAAAATCCAGATCACTGTGGGAGACAAACTCTCAACAATTAACCTTCACACACTGATAACTTGTTGCTTAAATTGCTCTGGGCTTCACAGGCTGATCTTATACCAGATCCCACAGCACAATATCCAAATATGTGTCAGGCAGGTGATGGGTCTGGCTCTCAATTCTAATTAGATCTGCTATCATACCCAATTAAGTATCAGAAGAGAGAGATGAGCATTTTTCTTCTCTTCCAAGGTGAAGGATCACCAGCAGAATGGAGACCAAGGTGTGATTTTATGACTGTTGCTCTGTGCCTCTGTGTACCATTGTGTGGGAAGAGATCACTAAGTCTCAACGTGTCCAAGGTCCCACAGAAGTTCAGGCCAAGGGCTAGAACCCAGTCCTGAGGCCCACACAAGAGCTTTTCCTACCTTGCCACATTCAGAGGACTCAGCTTGTTAAACTGCAGGGTGGGTGGGAGGGAGGAAGGTAAGGAAACATTAGAAAAGCTGACCTGACAAGTTACTCCTACTACAAACAGTGGTTTCTATGTACTGAACAATTAGTGTTGGAAACTGCTCAGCACTTGATGTGCTTCACCTCATTTAGTGTGCAGAACTCTGTGTGGAATTATGATTGTCCCCATTTTACAGAGGAGGAAACCGAGGCCAAGTTCAGCACGTTGGCCATAAAACCACTCCATGAACCTCATTTCCTCCTTACGCAGACATGCTGCATATGCCTTTCTGGAGGTTACGAGCCACGAGAAGCAGGGGGAATATCCTTGCAGGAAGCCAGTGGTAAAGCACTTGGCAACAGGAGACACCCACAGCTACACCCCTTACTGACAACAGGTGCGACTGTTCAACCTGAGCTTGGACTAGAGGGCCAGCTTCTCACCATCACCTCAGCTTTATCAGGACTGAACCCTCGCCAGTCTACTCAGCCAGGCTAAATATTCTCAGGACAGCATTTATTAAATGTTTTCTCATAAGGCTAAACTAAGCACATTCTTCCCCAAGGATGTAATGGGTTTTATTTTGCTAAATATAGCTGACTAACTTATCACTTTCTGCAAGATACAAATGGACTTATTTTGGTTAATCATCAGACGGGGAGAGGGCCCCGCGAATAATTTACCAAAAAAAAAAAAAAATTAAAGATTTACATAGTAACTTATATTTCAGAGAGTCCAAGATGAAATATTAATGTCATATGCCTGCTTAATAAGGATAAGGGAGTTAAAATGCTCATGATCAAAGAGGCAGAGAAAAGGAAAAAGATGATGTGTCCACAGGATTACAAAGAAAAAGGTGAGAAAGACAAGGGACCTGAAAATAACTGAATAGATATACCCTGTCAGCTAACAGAGAAAATTAAGCAAGCAAGAGGTAACTTAATCATGCTTTTTGATTAAATGTGTTTTTTTTTAAATCACGGAAAACTAAGCAATTCATATATACAATAAAGGATAGCAACTGTGAGATAAAAGCAAACACAACCATTAACAATTGTGCGAGGAATCAAGAGTTTTTAAAAAATAAGAGTCATACTTTTACAACCTCAGACAAATGTAAGTAATTCTGGTGGGTTAATAAATTCTCCGTTTTCACAATGTACAACAATCATTTGTGAAATGAACACAAGGCTATTCACCCCTCAGCTAAAGAAGTCCATGGGCTTGCTCTGGATGTAAATTTCTTTTTAAGGATAACAATTTTAGATGGGTCAGTATTGGCAGCAGTTGGATCCTATCATTAAATTCTCAAAAAAGCACAGGGTATAATAAATAGTACTATGCTACAGAGACTTAATTGTGCCAGACCAATCTACCATCTTCTTTCCCCCTAAACTGTGACCAAAAAAAAAAAAAAAAAAAACCCAGAAAAACGAGAAACAAAAAAACCAACTGTGATATACAGGAGGTCCTACAGATAGAACAGAAGCAAAATATAAAATGAATTAATTACAGAAAGAAATCTGACTACGTTTCCCAAAAGACCAGAAGTGAGCTAAAAAATACAGATTTTTTAGGTATATTTTTAGTAATTGCTTAAAAGTCAGCAAGGACAACGTGGTTTTGTCAAATATTATAATACAATACGTGGTCAAAGAAAAGGAGTGAATAAGCTTAACCCAGATACAGAAGTATTCAATCAGTCATAGTCATCAACATCTTAGATTAACAGAAAATACACTGTTAACAATTTGCAGATATCACCGTGTTTAAGCGTCCCAGTGAAAAGTGAGATTGGTCAGAAAAACCCTGGTTTCCTACAGTTGAAAGACCTGTGACGTTGTCATGAAAAAGGACTCAGCCGCCTCTCTTAACCACCAGAACCATCTGCACTCCGCTCGGTTACACCACTCTGTCTTCAGCTGAAAGGGGAGCGACAGGGCCTGAACCACAGGAGCCGGTTGTGTACATTTTGTTCTTCTAGATTAGGCCTCAGTAACTTTATGAATTATGAGCTGTCAAGTACTTTTTCATCTGCTATAGAATATGCTTCTTAGAAATTGTGGCTATAAATAAGTCAACAGATGTTTTCTGCTGACTTCAACAGGAGCTTTTAAAAGGGGCTAAACCTAAGCGAATTAATCCAAAAGGCTGTAGAAGGTTTCCCCCTGTTGGTCACTTTTTGCATTAGTCTTTTAAAGACTAAAGGCTTTCATTTCAGCCTGTAAAATACTTTCTGGGCATTACTTGAATGTAATTTATTAAAGAAACTGAAAATCAGGGTCCTAAAATACATTGCTGGACTTTCCGTGACTTCTGTTTAAAAAAAAGCAAACCAAACACTATTAAAATGCCATACCTATGCAAGACTGTTACTGTATCATGAAAAGCAACCCAGAAGCCACTGTGTCATAGTAAGGAAAAAAAAAGACAACAGGCAAGGACATGAGTTCTAGATCTGTAAGTAACACATTGGGAACTTTGGGAAAGATATTTAATACCTCTGGGTCTTCACTTCTGTATCAATGAAGTGGTAAGGATTAGATAAATTCTAAAGTAACTACTAGTCCTTAAAATTCCATGATTTGAAGATAAAAGTCAAGGAGATTATATGCCCAATATAAAATACTAAATTGCACTTAATCATAAATTACTGTAAAAATAACTATATTCCAGTTAGCCACCATGTTGCTGTAAATCTGAAAAAAAATCACAGGTACCTGGGAGATGGCTGGTGTTGGCCCCAAGCAAAAACTTACGTTAAATAACCGGGTGGGGGGTAAATTAAATAAAGTAAGTAGGAAAATGGCAACATTTAGTTGTATTTCATTCTTATACTTTAACCCATCATTTCCAAAAGAGGAGGGGAAACTTTTTTGAAAGTGTTTTTAAGTGAGATATAAACTTCCACTTTTCCAGAATGAATAGTAAATTCAAAAAGAACTAAAACCTCTCTCCCATTTGTGTGAGTGGATCTAATGGAAGACGACGAACCACATGTTCTTAAGTGTACTCCACAGTCACTGCTGCTGCAAGTCAGGGAATCTAACACTAAATGGTTTCTATCCAGCAGTCTTCAACCTTTGTGGCACCAGAGACTGGTTTTGTGGAAGACAATTTTTCCATGGACAGGCGGTGCGGGTGTTTGGATGATTCAAGCGCATTTTAATTCTATTATTACCACATCAGCTCCACCTCAGATCATCAGGCATCAGATTGCAGAGGTTGTGGACCCCTGCTGTATACCACGATTAAAGGGGGCAGAGGTGGGGAGGAAAGATCGTGAAATTAAGAGTGAGGGTCAGGCCAAGTGAGGAAGGGAGGGGAGGAGGGAGCAGTCACTGGCTTAGACTGTTCTAGTCATCTAGGTCACTTCCTAGTCATGGTAACAGCCTTGCAAAGTCCATCCGTCTCACTGTGTATGTGGGAAAGACACAGGTTAGGTGGCTAGAGCAAGGTCAACTGACTAAAGTTTGGCAGAGCAGATACTATAACCCATGTCTGTCTGAATCCAAGGGCCCTGCTCATTCTACTTCACCTGTGATTTTCCTCCAGGGAGTTTTCTCCTGTTCACCCTCTTCTGGGGTCTCCCTGGTGGCTCAGCCAGTAACAAATCTGCCTACAGTGCAGGAGACCCAGGTTTGATCCCTGGGTCTGGAAGATCCCCTGGCAAAGGAAATGGCAACCCACTCCAGTATTCTTACCTGGAAAAATCCCAGAGGCAGAGGAGCCTGGCAGGCTACAGACCATGGGGTTGCAAAGAGTAGGACACGACTGAGTAAGCGCACGTGCGTGCACACACACATACGCACACACACACACCCTCTTCTGAGTTTCTGAATTAAGTTGCTTGTAAACCCAGTTCCTTTCAACACCTTGAGATTTCTGACCAAAGCACACTGGGCTCCAGTAAATGGGAGTCCATGCAAAATCAGCTTGCGATCTATGCTGTGCACTCAGTGAATACAAATGTCAGTGAAAAAACAGGTAAAGGGACAGAATTAGATGCTCAGAAGAAATTGCTCTGTTTCCCAAATCCTAGATCTTTGTAAGTTTACCCAGTCCCCTCTGGATTTGGGGCTTGCCATTCAGTCATTTGAAAAATGGTACATTTTCAAAAATGTGGCAGTAGGAATAATCCCAAATCACACAAGATCAGGAAAAAATCATTCAAGATTGCTTAGTAGCTGAGGCTCTCATTACCGTGACAGCAATAATAACAATAGGTAACACTTATGATGTGCCAGATACTGTGCTAAGTTATTTTACTGAAATTATCTGATTATGATAATCAAATATTCTATCTGTATTCTCATTTTACACAGAAGAAAACGGAGGCTCAGAGAGGTTAAGAGCTTTGCCCAGGCTCACACAGCTGTACCAGTCAGAGCCAGGACTTAATTGAGAAGGGTTATCTGGTTTGGAGAACCAACCAGCAGTTCCCTTGCAAAGGGTTCTTCTGCACTGTCACTCCCCCCGAAGACACAGGGCACATGGCTTCTTTAAAGACTGCACCTTTTCTTGTCTACTCTGGAAACTGGTACAGCCAAGAGTCAGAACCACAAAGGAAAAAAACAAAAACACAAAGCTGTCTAGAGTTCTCCCAAGGACAGACCAGGAAAGCAGAGAACAGGTGCTCAGGAATAGCACCTCCTGCTGGCCCATGTCCCTGGTAACCATGTATTTTGAATTCTATGACATTCTATAGGATGTTGAGCCTAGGTGCTCTGTACTCACAAAGGAGAGAAACCCCCTCCAGGCATGGGGACCACCAGTCCTCTCCACTGCTGAAAATCATGGCACGAGACAGACTATTTCCAAGGTCCTGTCTTTGAGTAAGTGACGATTCATTTTGGAAAAAAAGACACAGATATGCATACATGAAATGGAATCCAACAGAATATGCAAAATAGTCATTGAGTTTATAGAAACTCAGAGAAAGAAGAGGCTTTCAGTACCTTTAATGTGCTTAGTTCCTCAGTCATGTCCAACTCCTTGTGACCCCAGAGACTGTAGCCCACCCAACTCCTCTTTCCATGGAATTTTTCAGGCAAGAATACTGGAGTGGGTTGCCATTTCTTACTCCATGTACCTTGAATGGTGGGGTCCAAATGTAAGCCATGTTGGTTAAAATTTTCTACTAGCCACGTTATCAGCAAAAAGAAACAGGTGAAAGTTTAATCTTCTATTTAGTACTATATATCCAAAATAGTAGTATTTCAACATATGATTGGTATAAAAGTTATTAATGAGCTATTTGACAATTTTCATTTCTCTTTTCATACTCACAGCCACATTTCCATGGCTCAGGGTGACTGTGAAACATGTGGCTGGTGGACCCTGTACCAGGAAGCACAGCCTAAGAAGGACAGCTTTCAGCTTGTCTTCATGTGAATTTGGTAATCTGCAAAAGATGTTAGCTGTGGGATCAAAACTAAAAAAAACAGACAAAAAAGAGATATATTCCTTAGATCCCCAAAGACCAAACAAGAGTTCTGAGTTTTCTACTCTTCTTTACTCATTACTGTGTATAATGAGTACAACCAGCTTTAACCCTACTGTGAAGGCATTGAGTCTAGGGCACCTGCAGAGTTCATTATACACTAAGAATCTTCTGGAATATGCAGCAGCAGATGCCCGGTGTCCATCACAGTGCCTGGCTTGGGGTCAGGACATGAGGCCAGACCTGTAAGTCAGTTTTTCAGAAATGCCCATGATTAGTGAAATTGCTTCATCTGGTGGCTCTCCATCTGCTACTGGCTACCCTTAGAATTTGCATTCTGTGTGTCTGGGTGCCTCCTGTTAGAAACAGGTGGCTGACTGCAGCTGACAGAAGCCTTGCATTATCTGGGAAAGGCTGCTACAGTCCAGCTATTAAGTCAGAAAATCTGAGGTCTGGTTAGGTTCAAATCTTGACAGCGTGAGCTGCAATAATTTCATTTATAAAATTAGGGTTCGTTAACATGTCTGATATTTGCTGCAGGATAAATAAACAGAAGTAAAAAACCAAAAGGATGGAGGTAGAAATGTCTACCTACTCTGATGGGCAGAGGCAGGCACCTTAGAGAGCGTTCCTTCTGATAAGCTGGTCCAATGTGTTACCCAGCATCTTTATATTCAGTCTCTTAATACACTGACTCTTTTCAGAAGGTATAATTTAATGTATCCATTCTTATAAAATCTTGGAGACTAAGCCCTATGGGTTATAATAGTAAATGCCTTCTGGGCTTCAAACTTCGGCTAAAACATGGGGCTGTGGACAAGGGTGGAGACACTTAAGGGACAGACTGAACTGTCCGAGGCAGTCTCTCCTGCAGCAGGTGTCCACGCCACCTGCTTCTAGCCCTAAAACTTGACTTTGTCCCAGTACATGGAACATGATGCTTCAATTCAGCTCCTGACACTTTAAAAAAAAAAAAAAGTTTCACAGCTCAAATATCTGCTTCCAGTTTGATCCCAGAAGAGAAGCTGTTTCCTTTAGAAAGTCAAGCTGCTATTGTTTTCTCCAAATGTGAAATGTTTCACGGGTGGCAGAGGCTGGAAGAGGCAAGCAGCTCCAATTCAGATGATGTGATAACATGAGAAAGAGCTCAAACGCACTGAATCAAGATTCCTCATGCAGGAAAGGCAATGAGAAAAGAACAGAAATCTCCAGTGAGTGCGTCCTTCTGAGCCCTCCGGGCTCTTTCTGGCATAAGGTCTACAGGTCTGAAGGCAGTACGAATTTCCAAACTGCCTGAACTTCTAAGCAAAAGTCTGCATGAGCTGGCTCCTTGAAAGGCAGCTGACCCAGAGTTCTTCAAGGTAGCATGGCTTTTGAAGGTGTCAGTGTGAATGGTTTCAGGGTTTGACTCTGCAGGTGAAACCCTGGTAT
Source organism: Bos taurus (assembly GCF_002263795.3). Taxonomy (NCBI): domain Eukaryota; kingdom Metazoa; phylum Chordata; class Mammalia; order Artiodactyla; family Bovidae; genus Bos; species Bos taurus. The sequence continues at coordinate 11,442,691 of NC_037347.1, forward strand.
AATGTGCTTTATGGTGGTAATACCCAGGAAAACTGGCTGAAGGGTATGGTCTGTAAAACTAGGTCCACACCACCTACACTGAAGAGCCAGGAGATTCATTTCAGCTGCAAACTCATATTTCCAAAAAGGTGCTCCAGATCATGAAGAGAATATAGGTTTGGGGAGATCACTCTTGGAATGTGCCCCAAACTCACTGTACAAGGACAAAGAGGATATGATCAGCTGACCGAATGCATTTATAAAGGGGCCCCTGTCACCCCAAATGTTTAAGAAGTCTTGTTCTACGAGGACCATTGGAAGATAAAACTTTGGACAGATTACAATGCATCTGAGGTGCTTAATTAAGAAACCTTAGGTGCTTAATGAAAGAGCAATCACTTTAGAATTAGTTTGACCTGGGTTCAAATGACACCTCTGCTTCTCTTCCACCGGGTGGTGTCTCCAGGGCAGGGAACTGGAGGAAGGACGATAATCACTGGACCCTGCACTTTGTGAAGTGCCTGATACATAAAAGCCTTTTAATGAATGAATGTTGGACTCCTCTAAGCTGACTCTTTCTGGATCTCAGTTTTCTAAGACATAAAACTATAAGGAGTGGATTATTTCTAAGATCTTTTCAAGCACTCTCTGAACAATGGTTAAGAACTGAACTAGCTGTTTGAAAATAACTGAGCAACTGTGTTGTGTATTTCTGTTAACAATATGTTAAAATACCTAACGTAACGTATCACCAAGATTTTAACAATCATAAGTAATAGATCTTTCCTTACTCAGCACTTGAAGATGGTATATGAATAACTCAGAGATTACTGATGAACAATAAAATGATGTTATGGTGTTAGAAAAAAAAAAAAACAACGAAACAAAACTGTAACACCATATACAGTAAGTGTTTGAAAATGTCAATTAATGAGTTCTGCAAAAATTGTGTAACAAACGAAGGAGAATACTGCTCTGCAAGATGCAAGTAAAAGTATCCTAACTTCAGAGTAGTGAAAGCCCCTTTCCCCATCCTACCGACTATCAAACTCTATCACTCCCTTTTAGGATCTTCCACAGATAATAAGCCAAAGGCATTAGGACCAACTTAAAATTAATAAAGGCCAGGCCTGTATTAATGGGTTGGTCTCTCATGGTAAAGTCTGCACTGCAGCAGGCTACTTGGTAGATGAGAGGGAGTGAAACTTGTGGGTAGAGGGACTTTGTGACCTCTCCTGATGAAGACGCAGCTTCCCCTGTCCGTCTATCACATTTCTTTGAGTTATGAGCCCCTATACTTGCTCCCGGAGAAGGCAATGGCAACCCACTCCAGTACTCTTGCCTGGAAAATCCCATGGACGGAGGAGCCTGGAAGGCTGCAGTCCATGGGGTCGCGAAGAGTCGGACACGACTGAGCGACTTCACTTTCACGCATTGGAGAAGGAAATGGCAACCCACTCCAGTGTTCTTGCCTGGAGAATCCCAGGGACAGAGGAGCCTGGTGGGCTGCCGTCTATGGGGTCGCACAGAGTCGGACACAACTGAAGTGACCTAGCAGCAGCAGCTAGCATACTTGCTCTTGTAATTCAAAATACTGACGAGGAGAGAAATGACAGGCTGTGGAGGTGAGCGGGGCCTGGCTGGGCCCTGCAGCAACCCCCTCTCTGGGGCTCCCACCTGAGACTGTAGACCGTGCAGTGGCCCGTGTCCCCGTGGTACCCACCACAGAAGTGAGCAGGGTGTGCCATAAAGCACATCTGCCTCTCCCCAGTGTGGCCACGCCCCACGGAGGACAAGTACTAATGTAACCCCGAGCCGGCCAGGTGGATGCACTGGCCTTCTTCAACAGGGCAAAGCCTAAAACAACTGAAAACCAGGGGCCTTGTCCTGAGCGTCTCCATCCTCTCCTCCTAAAGCTGTGTCCTGCTTGGCAAACGTTTCTTCCTCCAACATCCCGCTCTCTTGCTAACTCTCCTCCCACAGCCCTGAGACCACTCAGGGCCCCACGGTCTCTCACATCACCCACCCCCTCCACCCACCACCCCCCCTCAGAAACCAGTCTCTTAGGAAAGGTCTGATAAATAATCACACTGAAATGGAAGTTAACAAAGCTTTCTGTGTCATATCAGAGGGACAGGGCTGATTTTAATAGGGTCTGCAGCAAAATTCTTCTACAGAAACTCCAAGCATAATCTTCTCTGAAAACATACACCCACTTATATGGTCCTTTAGTACTTTGCTATGAATGAATCATCAGAACATGTCTAATTAAGATCATTAAAATGCTCAGGATCTTGGTGGGTGTGCAAAGCTGAGACTGGATGATCACTGAAGATACCCAACCATCCTCACTGTTAGTGCTTCAGCAACAATCCACTTCACACCACAACAGTAAAAGAAAGAAGGATAACAATAATGCCTTCAATTTCTAGACCCTTTAAAAGATTACAAAATGAGTTCATATGTGTTTGTTTTTGAGATCCTCGAGAGAGAGAAACTAGATAAAGAAAAAAAGCAGAGGGGAGCGGTCAAGGGGGAGAAAGACCAGGTTAATAAATAAGTTCAGGATGTTATCATTTAAGACCAGAAAAACATCCAGTTTGGGTCATCAAAGTTGTTTTGAAGGATGTGCTATGTGGAATAAATAGATACTATTTTTAAAGGTTTCAGTGTATACGCCCCTATGAGTTCAGTGTCCCACTCCTTGCAACCAAGTACTTCAGAAAAAAAGAGTAAAACCACACCACAGAGGCACTCAGTTACCAAGCCTGCAAAGCCCATGACTTCGTGGTTTTTAAAGATGTTATCTGCATTTTAAAGCAAAATGGCTTGCAGACCAAAGTTCCAAGCATCACTCTTGGGAATTCTGCAAAGCATAAATACCATTCCAGCCAACCTAAGAACACTGCTGAATGTATATATTATAATCTCTCCATTAAAAGTGATAGAAGACCACAGACACCAATGCTGAAAAGCTGCTTCACCCCGATGGCCAGCACGTTTCTCTGGGCCCTCCATTTCTGAGTTAAAAGAAGCAGTGCAGGGTGGATGAAGTCAGGCTGGGATCCTAAAAGAATGCTATGAAAGTAGTGAAGCTGAGAATCAAAATGAAGATATACGCAATCATTATGAGCAAGCTTAAGCATGTTCTCCAACCCCCACTATCATTATAAAATCACTGACCCATTTCCCCCAAGGAGTATTTCACAGAACATGGCTTCAAATTAATGCTTGGTCCATTAGGGTCAGGGAGAAGTAGCTAACAAGTGACATTTGTTTAATCCATTGCTGAAGGAGATGGTGAGGCTGAATCAGAGGCAGACCCGGATAAAGATGCTATTCGCATATAGCTTGGTCAAGAATGAATACCTCCAAAGACTCCGGAAAAGCCCTGAATTCACCGTCTGTTCCTGTCCAACACTAGCTTCCCTTTATCAGCAAGAGTGGGCCATTCCCTCCACATCCGTGGCATGGAAAAATCTTTATCCAACAAAAATTTCAAGAGTACTATAATGTGAGTACTTTGCAAATCAGGGGCTGAAACCATTTTCTTTCAGTAATTTTAGAAAATTATATACTGTTAAATTTCATTCCCCTTACTGAAAAATCTCAGAAGTTAAGCTCTAAGGAAATACTTCTGGAGCCATCCAGCAACACACGTTCCAGTCTAGATTCATTTCCCTTGAAGAAATCTTTCCCTGCCAGCAAGTATCGCCTCAGAGCAGCATCGTTTCCACTCACAGTGTAAATCGTGACCCGACTCGTGTCAACTAGGGACAAAGGCGAGAGAAGGATTTGGAGGCTACCCAGGGGAAAATTTAGGAGTAAGATTCTGGATCCTCAGGAAACCCTGATTTAAGACACTGCTTCATCTGCTTCATTAAAAAAAAAAAAAAAAAAACTGTCCTTGTGCAATCTACTTCCCTGTATTATATACAATTTTAAGACTGAAAAGAAATATGATTGATTGATTATGGGCATGAACCATAGCTAAGCACTTCCAAGGGTGTCTTCCCTTAAATCACATTAAAATTGTACAAAGTAAGTTACAGATGGTGACTAACTCAATTACCAGGCTATTCAGACCAGCACCAAGGTAAGAATGACTTCAATACTAAACCAATGTTCAGGAAATGTTGAAAGCGAAAGTGTTAGTTGGCGGTTGTGTCCGACTCTTTGCGACCCCATGGTCTTTAGCTCTCCAGACTCCTCTGTCCATGGAATTTTCTAGGCAAGAATACTGGAGTGGGTTGCCATTCCCTTCTCCAGGGCATCTTCTGCACCCAGAGATTGAACCCGGGTTTCCTGCAAGGCAGTCAGATTCTTTACTGTTTGAGGAAACATACCCATTATCCTGTCCTTAGAATGCCTGACAAAGAGCCACTTTTTTAAAACTGAAGACTTCACTACAGCAGTCTTTATAAAGCTACCCTTTTGGATAGAGGTCTCAGATGAAGACACCTTAAGATGATTCTTGCTTTATGAAGAGATTCCAGTATCCCAACATGACATCATTCATCCTCTTTGAAGTTTTTTTTTTTTTTTTGCCTTTCAATTTGGACTAGATGATCCCTATGGTCCTTTTCCAATCTAAAATTCCACTCAAAATTCTGTTCGGTAAACTTTCCATTTTCCACCCTGGAGAGGACAAGAGGAGGGAACTGACCACACCAAACACAGCAACATCTAAACAGCGTGTGAGTTTAGAGTTGGGATACAGATCACTCTTTTGTCAAGAACAAATCTCTCCTGGCCCACTTCCTGTTTGTTGTTGGTGCCAGGAGAAAGGGTGTTCACAGAGCCATCTTCAGAAGTTATGCCCAGCACTGGTGGGTCAACTGCTTTAAATCATATCCAAGCGCACAGGCTCCTATTCACTTGTCACATTTATGACCAAATGGCAAGCGTTTCAAAATCACTCAAGATTCTGGAAAGGTTATAAAAATATGAAAACAAACCCCCAAAATGGGATTTGTGGGAAAATAAAAAGAAGACATTTAACAGCTCTTTCTTGGAATGGCTATTGATGGATTTATAGCTCACTGTTCTCAGTCATTCCTCTGACTAAATAAACTTTCCACCTGCTCAGTCCGCTGCTGAGAGAATCTGACTCCACCACAGTAAGTCTGAAGCGTGTGCTTCATTTACCATAAGGAGCTCAGACGAGGCAAATGTGTGCAGCTGGAACTGACTTGTGCCACATTTCGCCCATCCCCCAGCTCGTAAAGATTTCTGCAAACACCTCTGGAATCCCAGCTGTTTTCAGTGAAGAGTTGATGTTGGGAGCATCTTGCCTAATGTACTGAACTATCATCTTATTTAAAATAGGACTCTGAATCTTTTCTTTTTAAAGTAAGGACTAGATTCATTCATTTTCAAGTCAAATAAATGACCCAAAGATAAATTTAAGTTTAACTCTTTTAAAAACAGTCATATTTCACATTGAATGTGCTCCTGAGGCCAAGGGAAATGTTCTTTCCTTTCTGAAAGTTTCTCGCCAAGTACTAACAAACCCAGTTTCTTCCCAAGAATATTTGTTTTCTATCTCGCTGAGTCGAGTTTTAAAAGGGCTGGAACCTTTCACAAGGCAGAATAATTCCATTTGCTAGTTGGCGCTTTCTCCAAATCCAGCTTGAATCCTATGGGACACACAAATCCTCGTCTGAAATGTAGGATAAGTGTCATGAAACATACTTGGGAACTGGGAAACCGCAGCTCAAAGATAAACATGAAGATATAAGTGAAGACTCTCTTTGAATTAAAACTGTAACAAGGGGAAATACCATCAGGCACTAATTCTTTAGCCAAAGAAACAAGAACATTCAAGGAAAAAGTATGCACATTATCACTAATTGGAGGAAGAAAAATATCAATATGGATAATAATTAGTACCACTAGGAAGAAGGGACAAAGTAAAGAAATGCACATTTACCCTGAAAGACTGAAACTAGACATATAGTCAATTCTTCCCATCAAAGACTGGGTCAGGTATTATCTATGGAAAACACCCCCAAACTAGAAGCAGCAGAGAAGTGGACGCTCAGGAAGGGAGAACAAAACGAGGTAGATTTTACAGCTCCCGTGCTGCCCAGCAGCTGCCACTGGATGGCAGCTGGGTGTCATGTAGGTAAGAAGTGTGAAGATTTAGGATGGGTCGTTCAACATCCTCAACATGCTCTGCCCCACAACGCAAGGCTTCAGGAGATTAAAAAGTAGATCCTCTCCATAAAGAGGCTGAGGACCTCCAGCCTAGGAATTGCCAACCTCTGTTCTCATCATCAGCAAGTCCTGCAAAAAAATCCTGATTTACTATAGTATAGAATTGGGAACTGAAGCAAATTTAAACCTCCTAAATAACTTCCAGAATTTTGAAATTCAGAAAACTCTCTCCCTACAGTTTACTATTGAAACATTATCATCCCAAGCCCAGTACAACAAATTGAAACCACATTTTATTCTACTTTTTCTTGTTAACTTGATGGCTTCACCACACTTTTAAATGCTACACATGCCCCTCCTTCTCCCTTGGCATTTGATCTTTTTTTTTTTTTTTTTTGGGAAATCAGTAATCTCACCAGTGACAAGCTTTGCTTTCAATAAGTCTATCTGCCAACTTAAACAGCATCTCCTAAGGCAACAGAATAATGAAAGACACATGTAGGTACTTGTCGGTCATCAGACACCAACTCAAGTCGGCCTGAAATTGGGCCTGTAATTCTGCTGGTCCTCAGGTTCGGGAAAGTGTGCCAAGAGTGGGCCAGCAAGGCCGAGGTCTTAGTCTAAACAGCACAAGAGAGATGCAAGGGATGGACTTTTTCCATCTCTGCTGGACTTACTGTGAGACAAGGCATAGCCTTCTCTTCCACAGGAGATGTCAAGGATTGCTCAAACCCTTGGCAAACGTCAGGATCTTAAGACACCACATCGTGAATTCTGCCTCATTCTTGCCAGTGAACTTGAGGCAGGGCTTTCCAAGCCCAAATGCATGATTCAGCCGGAACATCTCCCAGGTCAGCCACTCCTTCCACACACAGCCAAGGCTCCACCAACACCCCCTACCCCCAGCAGGGTGGGGGACATGCAGACCTCCAGATCTGAGGCCCTCCTTGGAGGACACAAGTCCCCTCCAATCTTTCTCTCTCAGTGGTGTCAATTTTGTGCCTTCCTCTGGATACAGAAAGACTCAATTTTCAAACCCGTAAAATCTGAAAAATGAAAAGGCTAGAAGTTTTGAAAGAAAGAACAGGAGTTGTTCTAGCCCCTAAGGGAGGCCTCCTACTTTATGCAGCTGAGTCTACCATCTAGAATCAGTGGCTGATGATTCAGGGCTCCTGTATTAGTCAATGGCTCAGGAACATTCAGCTTGCTTAGTTCAAATAAGTATAAAAACGTCAAGGACCAGTAAAGCTCAAAAAAAGATATATTCATTATAAAGTTTTTTTTAAAACACAGGGTACATTGAAAAACCAACTCAGAAACACTGTACACCTTGCATCTACTGAACCAAGAAACTCTGGGTCATCTCATGCACAGCAGGGCCACCAGAGATGTCTGGAAAGGTGTTATCAAGAATACATTACACATTATCAAATAGCTATTTTAAAATCAAATCTAGAATTCAGGAATTTTAACTAAGAATCAACTACTTTACAAGAATCTTCCTGGCAAAAAAAAGAAAAAAGAAAAAAACCCTCAACCAAACAAACAATACAAACCCTAAGGCAGTTTAAATGGGATCCTTATTCGAAGGTAACCCATTGTATGCTGAGAGGTTTTGACGATAAATCTTTAATACCCAACAGGTGGTTACTGTGTCAGGAAATTAATCATTTCCCTCCCTTCCCTAGTGCCTCAGAGCATCCCAAGGCAACAAAGTTGATGGGAGCACCAGGTTAATTTCAGTATGTGCATAAAAGGTAAAAACACACACTTCTGATCGGAAAGGATCATTTCAGATATGAATTAGGTTTCATTTAGCTCTGTGGTGCTGGTAAGCAGATTTTGAAATTGCGTACCTAACTTCAAGAATCCCAAAGTCAATCTGAAATCCCCAGCAGCATTGCTTTCAGATTACTTTTGGGAGCAGAAGGCTAGGGATACACCACCACTAGCAAAATGAGGCTCTCCCAGTGTGGCTGAACGTCAATACAGGAAGTCTCTGACTTATATATGAACTGTGTTTTCCAAGCTCATTTGTAAGTTGGTTGTGCAAAACTTGGAACACATTTTCCCTAGAAACATTACAAAAGGTTCCCCAGATTAGACCACCAAAGTCTATTTCACAAGCTATTTTCAATAACTACATGGGTGATGACTGCAAGTTAGTGTATTTCATGGCACCATGGGTAACAGAATTTATAGTAAATACACACGGAAATCACTTGTATGAATTTCTCTATGTAAGTATCTCAAGACCAACAGGAATAATTCAGACCTCCCTCCCTTTGCCAGTGACGTCAGAGGCACAGGCAATGACGGAGCAGGGGGAAATTCAAGGGGTGGGAAGCAAGAGTTAGAAGAGACCTAGCAATTCCAGGAAGCAACTTGTGGGTTCTATCCAGCTGATGACTGTCACTGACACCCGAGACCCTGTGAGAGGCTCCCCCCGCCCTCCTCCTGCTTGGATGAGCAGAGGAGGGGGCACTGCAGCCCGGGCAACCCACATCAGGGAGAAGGGCAGTGATGCAGGAGAGGGGCTTGGTGCAGGGGTGAAAGAAAGCACCGCCTTCCATTTCCAAGGTTCGCTGTACACACAGCGGGGGTGGCACTTCGCTCATGCTCTTTGTTTGCCTGCACTTTTGGAGCTTCCCTGCAGGCAATGAAGATGTTTTATTCATTATGGTGACCCCAGCATCCAGCCCAGCATGGGGCATAAAATAAGTGCATAATAAATGTGAACAGAGGTGCCCAGGGAATCACCTCCACATCCCTACAGGAACAACTGAAGGTCACTGGCCTGAGCTGGGTATTCATTTACCCATCTGAATAATAAATATTATTAACTGGTAAACAAATCCCATCTGAATGTAAACGACTATATTCATTTACTCACGAAATCATCTACCAACTGCTTTCTATGTGGTGGCCTGATTGAGAAAGTACCTGTGTTAACATTTTCCCCCAGCAGTTTCCATCCAAAGAGTACTTGAAACGCTTGGTAAGTGATGCCTATAAACACCTATTAAAATGCAGCTTTATGGGAGATTAAATCATTATCATAGCAGCACGGTAACAGGAGCTACTGGGCTAGTAGAAGTCCTAGAATGGCCTGTTGGACTAACATGTCCTTTGGGGAAAAGAAACTGTTTAGCTAAGACATTCAACTGCCCTATACAGTATTCTTTATAAATAAGTTTGAACTTAAACAGGTCAATCCTGTATGTTTAAGTACTGGATTCTGTGACAGCACCTCTTAGTGCCCAAGGCAGATCATTTCAGCAACTGAAAAAGCCCAGTACATCTGCTTTGATGGAAACAAACCACAAAAAGACCAAGGTGAGCTAACCACTATACAGATTGACGGTTGGAAGAGTGGATTTCTAAAAGGTATACAAAGCTGGGTAGCTGGAAAGAGTACAAGTTAAGGAGGGCTGAAGTTTCACATGTACCTAATTCCACTCTTCTGTAATGGTAGGAACCCCACCGACTGGAACAGGAAAATGACTCTGAATTTTAAATAATGAGTAAGCATATATTCCTTTTCCTAAAGGAAGGGACAAAAATAGAAGAGAAAGAAGGTATCATTACTGGTAAATGGGCAGGCCTTTACAGAAGGAAATTACACAGACTGATTGTAACAATGTGTTCCAACTTTCCTACATAAAAATGCTCAGGTCTTCAATTCTTCAACAATGTTGACAAAGCTATCTTTTCTTCTCTATTTCAGCTTTTCAAAGTACACAGCAGGTATATAAGCCTACTCCCGACATCCATAGGAATCTGCTGCGAAACATTCCTTGATTTATTATGGCCTCACTCCAACCTCTCTTCTGCGTGATTTTTGTTTTTAATTGTACCTACTAATTTAAATTCATCAATATGTTGCTTTATAACAGTTTATGTATATTTTTAACACACATATAGGTGTGCTATGTACAAATTAAGTCAAATAACATATGGTTCTTCTCCTAATTTCCCTTGTACCACCTCTTCTGTAGCTGTTAAGAGTACTTGGTTCCCTAGCCAGGAAGGATGATAAAACAGGCTTTGTCAAATTTATTAACCAAATAGATGATGCCAACAAAGGGCATCAAATTATTTGGGAAGTACCTAAGATGAAAAAGCTTAACATTTTAAATGCCAACACATATGAGCAAAAAATAAACACAGGAGCAGTGATAGCCTTAATCCTAAATTTATTAGGATATATACCTACATATACATATGTAACACACAATCACTGATAAAACGCAGTGTAAACTTTAATTATCTGTAGATGTAAAGGGTGTTTAGATACTGAGGAAACACAGAGGGAGGTAGACTTGAGATGGTACAGTATTAACAAAGAATTGGTACACTGGTGTTTTATATTAAGTAGAAGTATTCCTAATAATTGAATTTATATGTATGTATAAATACATATCGGAGAAGGCAATGGCACCCCACTCCAGTACTCTTGCCTGGAAAATCCCATGGACGGAGGAGCCTGGTGGGCTGCAGTCCATGGGGTCGCTGAGGGTCAGACTCGACTGAGTGACTTCCCTTTCACTTTTCACTTTCATGCATTGGAGAAGGAAATGGCAACCCACTCCAGTGTTCTTGCCTGGAGAATCCCAGGGACGGGGGAGCCTGGTGGGCTGCCGTCTCTGGGGTCGCACAGAGTCGGACACGACTGAAGCAACTTAGCAGCAGCAGCAGCATAAATACATATATAATATTGGGAAAAAATAATTAAAAAGAACATTTTCCCAGTATGCAACCATTTGGGACTTTTCAACAAGAAAATAGGAACTTTTTTTTTGATTATCAAATGCACCTTAAAAGGACATGTGACGACCCTGGAGAGAGGAAGTCACCCAGGGCTATGCCCCATGTAGTGTTTGCGATCTGGAAAAAAACACATCCTGGCACCAAGGGGCACGAAAAGCCAGTGTCACCAACCCCATCCCATTTTGGTTGGACAGGAAATGCTGGATTTCAAAGTCTGAAGGGAAGCCCAAACTACAGAGTTAGAAAAATGTTTTCAAAAAAAAAAAAAAAAAGAAAAATGTTTTCAAAATCAAGCTTCCAACATTTGTCCAATTAAACATGCACTTATCCACTTAGGATTCCATTAAAATGGAATTCTGACAGTCTCAAAAATACATGTTTAAAAAGGGATCCTGAGAACAGATATTTAAGGGATCCTTCTCCTTAAATATCTGCTGTACTTTAATGATACTGGCTGTGCGAAGTTCAAAGCACAGAATAAAGATTCTCATCAGATCACACATTTTCAAATACCTCCACCCAGAGCACCACTGAAATAATTCTGTTTTGATCACACTTAGTACTTGGGACTGGCAAACCTTTTTTTAGTTTTAGTTCTTTTCTTTAACCAATAGGTGGCAATCTTTATCACCAAGAATATTCAGGCAAAAGATTCAGTTGGGTAAGATTGTTTTTTTCTCCCTCCTGTCAAGGCTCAGAATTTTTTTTTTGTTTGTTTTTAAACAAATGAACTATTTGACAAATGACTGGTAATGGTAAAAAAATGAAAGAGTTGTAATTTACTAAGTTATTGTAATTTTGGCTTGGAGGAGAAAAAGACAACCTGGAAATCTCCTCAAAAATAAACACCAAAAAACAGGAGATATTTTTCGGGAGGTGGGGTGGGTGGGTACCCACCATGGTTTTGACAGTATTATCTCCAAGTACAGCAAAGAAAAAGTATACAATATACCCAGATAGCATAATAAAGATTGTGGAATGTCTATCAATGAAATTGTATAGGTAATGAAGCCATACAAATAGAAAAAGAACACAGGGGTTATAACTAGAAAACATTTTCAGAGCACTAGCCCAGTGTTTTTGTGGGGTTTTTTCGATTTTCTTTTGAGGCAACACATACACAACTCTGGCAAATTCATTGACCTTTTCGTTGAAACTGAGGTACTCAAGTTTGGGTCTTACAAAGAATTGGTATCACTACCGTTGCTGTCTAACTTATGTAATTCTGCTGTAATTGAATCTCACTTCTTCTTTGGATAGCCTCAAAAGAAGCTAAAAAAGAATTCATTACTATGGAGACAAAACACTTCTTCAAATCATTTTCAACTGTTTAAATCGGCCCCAGATCTTTATTTCCTGTAGCTCAACAACTTCAATTCCTTTCATTTCCTTCAGGTCTAAACATATCACTTAAGTCTATGAAATATTTTGTATCTGTCTGTGGCAAATGTGTTTTTCATGGTTTTGACTGGCATCTATGAGTATATCCGGCTTTCACCAAATATTTGGTTTTTAATACTCTAATCAGTATTGTGATGATGATGCCTCCCTGAAATCCCCGGCCTGTAGAGTGTCATTAATTCTATTTTACAGATGAGAAAACCAAAGTTAAGGATGTTACTGTCTTTAGGTCACACAGCAAATTAGTTACAGCAATTAGGACTAACGGTTGGCAAAGGGCATTATTCAAAGCCCTGAGATGCTCGGCCGCCGCACAGGGCTCCGTGAAAGCAAGAACAATGAAAAAGGACGCTGAACAGTGTGATGGTTGCTTGGGTGCTCCTGTAACGTCAGTAATGAACGCGTTCTCCGATGCATCTTTACAAGCCCACAGAGATCAAAACTTAGCCTATGTAAAACTCAACCATCTTAAAATTAAAAGAAAAAAAAATTAGAATTCGTCAACTTACCACAACTTGCCACTGTTAATTCATTCACAATGCTATAAATAATGACGAAACATAATAAGCGATGTGCTAATTTATTACAGGAGTTCAAAATTTTCCTCCAGCCCGGAGGCTATTTTGATTAGAAAACAAGGGATAGTTAACAAGACCCATCACATACTGCACACCATGTTCTTTTCGGATGCGGCAATGTATTTCTTCCTTTTGACGATAGCAGCTGAGTCTGAGAATCTACCCAAAGCAGAGAGGCTTAGATGCCCGATTTAATCCGGCAATTAACTGTGAGTCACTTCACCCCTGTTTTGTCCCCTCAATAACAAAAATAATTCCTTGTGCTCCAGGGATGCAGGGAGGTTGATAAAACTGCACACAACGTTGAATTTCTTAGAAACTGTGAAACACATGGGGTGTGTCGTGCAATGGAATATTACAGAATTCTAGATGACGTTCAGTTAAAGCTGTAATTTCTCACCTCTATTCCCACTGATGGTCATGGTAGATCCGAGACATTCCAAACAAGTACATTTTTCTAAAAACATAACACTGTCTTAAGACTATTCTTAGAAAACAAAGGAAGAAAACTTAAAAGCTGACTAGTCAACTACTTAGGGAACAGCAGCATTGATGTATTCAGCACGAGCTACAATTACAGTTACAACAAAAAACTCTTCTTTCTACCTGAGAAATTTAACTTACTATTCGATATAAAATGTGCAGTTAGAAGGAAAGTTTTCAGAAGGACCACTAAGTGAGCTTCATGTTCTAATTAAAAGAAATAAATCCTAAAGTCTGTAATTATGACCTGTTTAGGTGAGAAACTTTCAACACATGCTTCCTGCTAATTCTCACCGAGGAACAGACTTTTTCATACATACTTCAGTTCTGCATCCATGCAAACACTCTTCACCACTGTGCACCATGCCAGTTCTTTTGTTTTTCTACCGAACTAGTATTAAAAAAAAGAAAAAAAAAATCAAGGTGAATTATTTCATTGTTAAAAGGTTTTTATGTATAAATAAAAGATCACCAAGGCTCAATGGTTAACAGAATCTGGGTTTGCCCCAGATAAGTCATACTGCTGCTCATATGCCTCTGTCGAATCCAAAGGAATGTAATCTTAGTAAAGATATAATTAATGCAGCTACAGAACACTCCAAATTAATGCTTTAATTTAAACTACATCTGTCTAATCTTCTCATTGTAAGAGACCAGAGTAGCTAATGCTGGATTCTAGAAGAGCAGGAAGTAAACAAGAGTAAAGAGAGGAAACTGAAGTTACTTAATTGTCCATGAAACTTAAGGAACCATTTTATGAAGCTTCAATTAAACAGTCTCTTGTCACCCGGGTCCATGTGGGTGTTCAACAGCAGACTCTTCAGAATCTGGATCCCAAAACTAACTTGCTTCTTCCTCCTGAGCCCCCAAAGTGAACTGAGCACTTGCTTTATGCTAAAGCCGTGGGCTGGAAGCTTGTCATGATGTAGCTTCTTTTTGGTCACCGTATCAGACTGTCTCCAAAGTAGAAGAAAGGCTACACAAGGGGATATATGTTTACCACAGTTGCTTACACTGTCCCACTGAGTGAAAGAACAGAAGCTTTCCATCTCTCAGTCCCGCACCCAAGCAAATACACTTCTTTTAATTGTGCTTTGAGCAGATTCACTTTTCCTTTACCTAACTAAAAAAATAAAAAGAAAAATCAAGTCAAAGTGTTTCCATTTTAAAAGGTTTTTATGTAGAAACAGCGGATAAGATAGTTGGAAGGCATCACCGACTTGACGGACAAGAGTTTGAGCAAGCTCCGGGAGTTGGTGATGGACAGGGAGGCCTGGCGTGCTGCAGTCCATGGGGTCACAAAGAGTCGGACATGAATTGAGCGACTGAACTGAATTGATGTAGAAATAAAAGATGACTGAGGATCAGTGGTTAACAGAGTTCTCTCCAGAGAACATTCTGGGTAAGATACAACTATTAATACAAATTCTTAGTGGGGTCCAGGCCTCCTCTCCCCTCCACAATGAACTGAAATCAGTGACCTCTGTGGACAATTGGCTACAAATTATGATACTGCCCAGGCTCTAGAGTGAAATGATTTATTTAGCTGCAGCTATGGTAGGACAGAACGTTGTTTCCTTACCCTGCCCTCTTTTAATTCACTGAAACTTCCCTTCAAAAATGTTCTCGGTTACGACCTCCATGGATGGTTCTTCCCAGAGCTGAATTTTCTCTGAGGAAAATCCTCTCATCTAGTTGGAGTTCGAAAGAGAGGACACTTTTTTTTTTTTTTTTTTTTTAAAACAGGAAATAGAACATCAAAACCCTTCAAAGTTTTATGTGTCTAATTAGAGCAGAGGAACAAATCTCTTAAAATGATACCTTAAGAGTTAAGAAGGCCTAGTAGGTTTATAAACCTATCAGAGAAGAGAAAAAAGAACAATTCTTCTGATACCAAGAACAGAAATACAAGTGACTTTCACGTAGCACAGAGGCAGAGTGTTCAAAAATGGGCCTTCCTCTTTCTTCGTGGCCTTTTGTAAATATTGCAACAGTGGACCAGTGGGAATTCTGGCAGGAAAAAAAGTCCCATCAGAGACTGGCTTTTTGTTTAAAAAAGAAAAAAGTCTTGCTTATGCAGAAAATTCTTGCTTTTTCCATTATGTGGTGTCTGGGGGAGGGTGGGAAGAGGAAGGCTTCTTTCTATATCTGTAGAGCACTGTAATTTAAAATGAGTCATGTAAAACATAAATGAAAATGTTAACCTCTGAGAACAGGGGTCAGTAAATTTTATTCCCACTTAGATCCAGTATTCTCTGGCAAGCGTGACTAAACTCAAACCAGGGGCTTTCCCTATAGATATACAGCAACTTACCCAGAAACTGAGGGTTACGTCTGAAAGAAGACAAGCTTAAGAAAGAGGCCCTGTGAATTTGAGAAATCCTTGTCTATGGTTGAGCTTTGGGCTAACTGGTCAAGCCCTCATACCTCCCAATTAATGGGAGTGAAGCTCCCCCTATCCCAGCTACAGAGGATACTCTTAACTTCTAAGAGGGGAGGAGTTTTCTGCCTTAGAGTTAAAATAGACTGCAGTAATGGACACTGGAAAAGCATTTGAGGGCCTGTCTACTCTTGCAAGAACTCTGAGCCCCCAAGCTGTGGTTCACTGGAAGTAATGCTTCAAGTAAAAACATTAAATCCATCTTGATGACTTAACAAAACCACCTAGCACCTAGGACTTTTTCTTTGGCTTCTGACTTCATGCCTGAGATGAACTGAAGTTTGGCTGCTGTGTTCCCTGAGGAAGACCCAGAGGCCACATGGGGACATTCAGTCAGTCCCCTGATCCATGTTCTAGCTTCAACTGTTCTCAGAGCTACTCTCTTTTCAAATTTTTAAAATTGTTAATTTTAAACAATTAACCTTTAAACGACACATTAAAGCACACATACTCTTCTAGACTGGCACTGCTATCAAAGAGTTAAACTCCAGGTTTAAACACTGATACTGTTCTGCTCAGATCAGATTAGTCGCTCAGTCGCGTCTGATTCTTTGCGACCCCATGAATCGCAGCACGCCAGGCCTCCCTGTCCATCACCAACTCCCGGAGTTCACTCAGACTCATGTCCGTTGAGTCAGTGATGCCATCCAGCCATCATCCTCTGTCGTCCCCTTCTCCTCTCTTCTGATAGCACAACACTTTTGCATGAACGGAATGAGGTCACTGTTTTAAACTTATAGATTTCATATTCTTCCCTTTTTACTGCAAGAAAACTGTTAGAGAAGTTGACATTTTCATACAAATTGTCTCAAAAAAGTCTCTGGTTTGACATATGGTTCAAGCACATGATCTTGACAGAGACAAAATATCAGCCAATCAAGCATTTTTAGTTATCTGTCTTTAACATTTTTCAATTAATTTGAGGGTAACCTGATTATGGAGCAAAGATTACAAAGATGTGAGACTGTTTAAAATGTCTGCCTTTTAGTATTTGCTTTCAGAACCCGTGATTGCTTTAATGACATGATTTCTGGAGAAGTTACTTCTTCTAAAGGTTCCTTCCTTCCCCATTTTCCTTTGGGGATGATACAGGTTGGAAAGCACACATCCTCAGGTCAGAGCCTGCATGCCAAGTCTCAGCTGTCTACCATCTACTACATCAGATGTCTAATGTCATCTACTAGGTTGTTCTTTCTAAGCCACCACCTATAAATAGCACTAAATAAATAAAATTATGGAGATAAAGCACAGAGCAAATGCTCACGCATGCTAGCAAACATATCAATAAAGAATAAACTTGGAACTTCTCATCTCAGAGGTAAAACATTTCATCTGACACATATTTAAGAAAGGAAAGAGCCAGCATTCAGATTCAATGAACTAAAAAGTAAAATTTTAAAAACAGCATATATAACCTTTTTAGCAAATCAAAAATTCGTGTAATCATTCAACTTGCTGTTCAGTCACTAAGTCACGTCTAACTCTTTTACCACCCCATGGACTGTAGCCCATCAGCCTCCTCTGTCCATGGAATTCTGGAGTGGGTTGCCATGCCGTCCTCCAGGGGATCTTCCCGACCCAGGGATCAAACCTGGGTCTCCTGCATTGGCAGGCGGATTCTTTACTACTGAGTCAACAAGGGAGCCCTCATCATTCAACTAAATGACCATAAATAAAAGGTCTAAAATACGGTAACAAAATTATCAGAGCCCATACCACCTCTGTCTAAAACGCTGAGTATCAACTGTGTGAGATGGATTTCCGGGAAAAGACTAACATCAATCAGTAGTGGTCTATTCAACGTGTATAAACAAGAGACTTTCCTCCCTTCCTTTAAAGAAGGTTTAATTACTCTCTTCACCCCCACCCTCTCCATTTCCCTTTCTGAGGAAATTATACACAAATGTGAGACAACATAACCTGAAGACTATTAACTATATTTACTAGCATATAAAATTTGGAACATTTCAAAATACAACCTAAACACAACATTTGACACAGACAAAAGATGATCCTTTAGGGACCCGGAGACTCTGAAGCCAAAGCCTCGGCTACATTTTAAATTCTTCTAGAAAGTGGACTGAGCAGGGGTTGCCCAAGAGATGAGGAGGACAGTGGTTTTGCATTCTGGAAAAAGATCATTGTGAAACTGACCCTATGCTTCTCTTCTGGAGTATATGAAGGAACTAGCCTCACAGCTATACTCTAACTAACCCCTGCCCCTCAAAAAAAAAAAAAAAATCCCATAAATATCTTCACTCTTAAAGAATATAAATTATTGAAAATATTAAAGGGATGTAGTTACTAGGCTGAAATTCACCCAAAGCAGCTCAGGGGATGAAAACAGTTAACCAGTGACAACTGCTTTATGTGGCCACACTGCCTTCAGATAAGCAGAGGTCTCAGCCCACTGCACAGTCTCCGGAAGCTAGCAAAGCAAACAAGAGCAAACATTTGTGTGTCTTGCGAGGCCCTTCCTTAATTCAGGTCAAAGTCAGATGACTCTAATCACAGAAGAGCTGGATACATGTGATCTGACAAGAAACGGAGTTTTAACCTAAACAACTGTACATTTCATGTTCCAGTGTGTTTAAACTTCCTCTAAATGTTAAAGCTGACCAGGTTTCTCAAGCTTCCCTTGAGGGGAAGATTAGACCACAAATGACAGTTACAATATAACTGTGCATGTAACTGCAGAGTGATGGTCAGGAAAGTAGCGAGTTAGAGTGAGCTTCAATCCTTTCAAGCCTGTTTTAGTGAAACAGCAGATCAATTATATTTGCATAATCAACCCAACAATGACTTTCCTATATTGCCTTACATACTGCACTAGCAGATAGATGTTTACATAAACATTGTCTACATAAATGTTATTAAACACATAAATTATAACTTTATATAATAATGTATGTTACATTATATACATGCATGCATGTATATACATGCATGATTATGTTAGTTATACCATTTTATAAATTTATCTTTTGTTTTATATATCTATGTATATATATAATATATATAATAACATATCTATGGATATAGATATATAAAACGTTTTGAGAAACCCTAGCCAAGTGAGGGCTGATGCAAAGGTTAGTATTTTAACCATTTAACAAGCCCCACAGCTTCCAACTGCCGAGGGAAGGACTGCCCCTTAAAACTAATCACCTCTTCCCAGTCTGTTCCGATGAGGTCCTTTTGCTGGACCCAAGAGTAACTCGTGCATTTGTTTCATTCTCTTTAGATCTTCTTGGGTCTATTGCCTGAGAATGGAAAAACCTGGTTAACTCCTTTTTCCCCCCCCATATCAGACCACAGCATAGGTCACTGGCAAACCAGGAGATGATCTGTCCTCCTGGCTGGGAGACCGTGGCCAGAAACACAGTAGTGTCACACAGCACAAACAACACTGCCCAAGCGTGCATCACTGTGTCACACCGTCACTTACTAATGCTGGGTCAGGACGTCCCTGGTGGCTCAGCGTTCATCTGCCTGTCGATGCAGGGGACCCGGGTTCAATCCCTGATCTAGGAAGATTCCATATGCTGCGCAGCAGCTAAGCTGGTGAGTGGTAACTATTGAGCCCACACTCTGGAGCCCTCAAGCCCCAACTACTGAGCCTGTGTGCTCCAACTACCGAGGCCCACACACTGTAGAGCCTGTGCTCCGCGACAAGAGAAGCCACTGCAACGAGACCCCACTCCCAGCAACTAGAGGAAGACTGCACACAGCAACGAAGACCCAGTACAGCCAGATAGAAAGAAAGAAAGAAAGCTGGGTCCAAAGTCACACGGCTGGGGTCAAACCCTAACTCCTGCATAAACTATGTGACTACGGGCCATTAACTAAGCTTTTTAATTTCTTTATCTTTAGAGCAGGTAAAACATTAAGGCCAATGTCATGACACCTAATGAAAAGTAACATGTCAATGTAGCAAAATGTTAGAATAGCATCTGACACAAAACAAGTATTTGTTGAACACACAAATATAGGTAGGTAACAAATTGAATTTTGTATTTCTGTATGTATATATGTGTTGATATATGTATTTCTTTAAATTTTCATACACGGTAAACATTTTCTCCATGTCAATAATAGTTTTGCTCTTTGTGTCTAGTTGTTTTTTTAATAAATATGCCTAGGTATTTGGAAAAAATATATCTTACAGTTTTACTCTTCTGCTAATTATTTTTAAGATAATCAAAATGAATTGCTTTTCATCTATGCTTTTCTAATTATAAAACTTAATGAAACGGCAATTTTGAAGTTCACCCTCCTGACATGAGAAGTTGAAAGTATCTCCCTGAGTTCTTGATTATCAGAGAACACCTCTCAATTCCTTCCACATGATATATAAGTAGGCAACACACTGAGGTCTTGTGTCAAAATTTTTCTTCCTCAAAACTCCATCCACCACCTTGGCTTTACTGGTACAAAAGAGAAGGAAGCCTGAACTTGGGTTTGTGATAGTTAAGCAGATATTTTGGCAAGATGTTTGATAGTATTCTTAAACAAAATTTTTTTAATTGTCAAAACGTATCTAGAGGTGGCCTTTCATTGATCTTATCTGAACAATGTGAGCAACACTTTCAAATCAGCACAAAATACACACAGGCTTATTCTTATATTTGTTTTTTTTCCATTTGATATGACTTAGTTCTTTCTCATTTATCAACACTTAAAATCCCCAGGTTGTATCTTTCCACAATGCATCTACAATCTTCTTTATTCTCTCTTTGGACTCTGGAAGAGCTTTGAGTTTCTCCTCCACGACATTAATTTTACTTTCAGTAGTGTTAATTCTATTCTTTATTGCCATCCCCTACAGATTTTAACGCGCTATACAGCATTCTTAATTTCTTTACAATTTTTTCTTAATGGTTTCACTCTCATTTCATCCCATCTAATTCTTTTTAGCTCATTATCATCTAACTGCTTTCTGCTCCTCTTTCATTTGGGCCACTGTTTGGCGGTCTGCTCTTCCTTCAATCTTCGCTATGTTCTCGCCTTTCCTTTACAAAGCAATGTTTTTCAGCTATTTTCCCCCTCCTATTTATTGGTCATTATACAGGGAGATATCTGCCTAGCCCTGGTGTTTGCTCTGAGCTACTGCTGATCCACATGCGTGCTGGCTTCAGACCAAGAGCTAGTGGGCAAGTTGAGCTGAATAGTTCCCAGGCCAATTTCCAATGTGATTTTCATTCCAATATAGTTTTGCTGAAAGCAAACCTTCTCCAACCTTTACTGCCAAGGCTTTCTGAAGCTCTAAATGATGGTGGACTCAAACAATACTCAAACCCTCAGGAAACACAGCTCTAACTCTACCCGACCTCCAGCACTTGACTTTTATGGAGTAAGATTCTCAGGATGTAACAGTAATACAGCCCCTACCCACCCCACCCCCAGCTCTGCCTGGTTATTTTCTGAGTTATGACCTTCCACTGAATAAAAAGGCACTGTTGGAGGAGATTAGAAAGAGAAAGGGAAGAGCATTCTGGGGACAGCTGCTAGGAGGCTCTTTCTGAATTATAGGCAGAGTCAGCAAGGACATGGCTCTCCCTACCTATTTTTAGGTGTCAAAACTTATTCTGCCCATTATTTTTAAACCCAGTTCCGTTTGGTTTACAGTAGACACTACTCCAGCTAGTTCTAGTTTTTATAACTGTTTAGAATGTAAGGGCTTTTCTCTACCTTCTTAGAGACTCCAGCGAGAAGCATGTCAGGACTACCTGGCAGACACCTTTTTAAATCAGAAAACTTTTAACAAGTTTCCTTTTTAATTGAAAAAATTAATAATAATCAAAAATAAAAGCATCCAAGAATTTTTACTGGCACTCATATCCCTAGAAAGACTTTCTCTGTGTAATGTCACAGTGTCCTTTTAAATTAAACACCTAGAAATAAAATTCACCTGAGCCTTTCACTTGCCCTCATCTACCCTCTTGTCATCGGAATTCAGGTAACAAAAACACGATGTTTATGTTATAAACTTGGCAGTGACTAACATTCCTGAGAAATAAAATTTGACATTCAAAGGAATTTATTTAGCCAAACTCTAAAAATGGCATTTATTGCTAATTTTGACAGAACTCAGGTATGAGACTTCATATTCACTTGATTTCATTTGAGATTTCTTATAATCAGGAATTTTAAGCAGCTGCTATCCACACACCAAAACACATAATTTTTATGCTGAATATCCTCAGCTTTGGGCTTCTAAGAAGCAGGTAATAACCAGCCTGTGCTCAATTTTAGCCAAAATGACTCAATTTTGAATCAGAAGTCAGAAAATGTAGAGCTCAGGGAAACATTTGAGGCAGACATTTAACTTCTTCCAACTAATCACTTATCAAAAACTGCACATACACACATGTAACCCCAAACTTGGTTTCAGGTTCATGGCCTTATCCATTATCAGTCTCTTTGCGACTCAACTCTTTCATATTTTTAGCAACATAAGAAAACTCTATAAGTTGTAGGTAAAATAAGATAATTTGTGTGACTGTATGAATGTAACAGCCAATTAAACTTAACAGATTAAATACACATAATTACAGACCACCCAAAAAGCAGAAAATAATTGACTTCTTCAGTTACTGGTAACGCCACAAAAGACTGCTTCACGAGACCCACCCAACTGCCTGCTGGAGTGTTCCTGAACCTCTGAATGCTCCTTTTAGGGAGCCCCCCTTTCAAATATTTATACAATCATTTGAGCTTTAGTTTCTTAATCTGGGAAATGGTTATAATAATGCCATATTTGCAGGGTGGCTATAAGGATCAAAGGAAAAATGTCTTTAAAATGCCTAGCAGAATGCTTAGCAAACTGTTAAGTCAGCAAATTTTTAGAGTGTATTTTGAAAAAGCCATTTTCAGTATTTAAATAAATACATGGGGAAACATGGGACAATGACTCTAATGTATACTTTGATAACTAAATTCATTACATCTCATTCCTTGGTACCCTGTAGATAATCACTGAGCAATTATTTACCAATAAAAATCACATCTTGCTCTAACTTCTTTGAACCTCTCTCCTTTGAAAATGGAAAATTTACTTTTTGCTCCTGGAAGAAACATGGCAAGACCTAAGTTAACCATGCTGTAAAATAATCTGAAATTATAAATTAACAATGTTACAAATATTCAATGACATTTCCATAGTTAAGACACAGGAATAGAAAGAAATTTCAAATGAATTATTTACTGATAAAAGAAGCAACATTCTTAAACATTAGAAAAAATTTTTAAAGAATAAAAATAAAGCCACTAGTGGTTTAGTGCAGATTCACAATAGGTTATTCTATGAACAACCTCAGGTCATTTTGAAAACTGCATTTTCCAAAACACAGTAGCCAGTGGGAACCAATGCTGCCTTTCTCTTGCTGTGGCGGTGGTCCCACGCGCTGAGCCTGAGGGCACTGTGCAGTTAAAGTCTGGGAGAGAACACTGACCCCCCAGCAGTCCCTCTAATTTTACAATGCACACTCACCTAACACTTATGCAAGAGTATTATTCTCTTGGGTAGATATTTTAATATGTCTATCTCATAAACTGGAAGAAGTCTAAATAAATCTTTAAAACTTGAATAGGCAAATGTTATAAACATCACCTCCTGCCTTGGAAAATTTAACAAAAAACCCACTAGAAAAATCCCTAGGAGCTCTGATCACATATCACGTCAACAAATGCAGTTATGCCACACAGACACAGGCCAAGGGAGGCATTCCATCAATGTCTTTTAACTCGCTGATGAACTGCAATGTGTAAAATGGGAAGACTCCCAAACCAATTTTGATGCCAGCGATAAAGGTAGAGCATAAATTCTCACACTGGTGAAACAGATCTTAAAATCATATAGTACATAGATCTGCAAAAACTTGGGACCAATTTGGCACTTTCATTAGCAACAATCCCACATCATCCCAAGTACAGACCTGCAATCAGATCTTGCGTGAGGTCACGTGAGCACATCTGCTCAACTGTCCTTGTTTATTTCTCTGAGTTCCTTCCTTATTTTCTCTTCTAGCTTCTGGGTTACACTGTTGTTATTATTATTTTTATTTCTTGGCAGGGGCTTCCCTGGTGGCTCATATGGTAAAGAATCTGCCTCCATTGCAGGAAAGACCCGGACTTGATCCTTGGTTCGGAAAGATTCCCTGGAGAAGGGAATGGCAACCCATTCCAGTATTCTTGCCTGGAGAATTCCATGGACAGAGGAAACTGGCAGGCTACAGTCCATGGGGTTGCAAAGAGTCAGACACGACTGAGCAACTAACACACACACACATACATTTTTTGGCTGCGTCCTTCAGCATGTGAGATCCCAGTTCCCTGACCAAGGACTGAACCTTTGCCCCATGCACAGGAAGTGATGGAGTCTTAACCACTGGAGGTCCAGGGAAGTCTCGGTTTGCATTACTGGGGAAACACTACTAGTAAGAACTTACATTTTCTGGGTTTTCTTATAAACAGGAATGGAGAAACTTTCACTGGTCAAGTGTCACTAAGAGGTTAAAATAAAAATATAGCAAGAACTCAAAAGATCCAGCATCTACTTCTTATTTTACAAGTAGAGACCACTGAGATAAGAAGGGTTACATAATTTACAGAAAGCAAAGCTGAGTGGAATTTTTGATTCCAATAATATATCATAGGGATTTCTACTTCACATATGCCTACATCTTCACCATCTTGTTTATCAGATTTGATCATCAAATTACAAATAGTCTCCTACAATAGAGTGTAAGGAACTCGCAGTGCTAAGTTTAGTCTGCGTCAGATTGTGACAGGACAGAAGGATCTATAGGTACTGCATAACACAAGCAGCCAACCGAGAACAGACAAAATAGATGAATGCAAACACCCCCAAGCAAGAAACAGAGGAGAGAAGGTATTCAGGAAAATGACAGCCAAACTTTAGGTCGCATAAAGTCAGGAGGACAAAATTCTGCATATAAAAATGAAACAAAGATCTTCTGCATGCCCGTTTTGTTTTTAACTGCAAAGTTATGTCTTATCAGAACATTTAAAAAATGCATACTGCATGCAATTATCATAGCAGATGCAAATCAGTCTTTTATATAAATTAGTAACTAGGAATAACACATTTACTATATAAAGTATGCTAACATTCCATTAAACTTGACATTTTAGGGAGCTGTACCGAGTAATTAAAATAAAGCCAATTTCTAGTTCACTCTGACCTCCTCTATTTAGATTAGTTTCATTGAACGCTGAAAACACTGTTTTGATATTGAATGCTATAAATTCAATGAAGACCTCAAAAAATAAGATATAATCCATCATGTAATTATGCTTCTCATTTCTAGTTAAAGTATCAACTTATTTTCTCCCATTTTAGCCTTCAAACCAATTTTATGCCCTTCCTCATGGAAATTTGTTAGCAACAAAAATACACAAATATGCAACAGCCAGCTGTACTGCTAACATCTGTTTTGTTTTACTAAGAAAAACATGGATATGTAAATAGCATCTAATACTTGGTATTCTTATTTGCCAGAGGTACCATATTCTCCCCTTTCGGGAAGCTACTTAGCATATAAGGTGCCATGTGTCGCTAAATTTCAGAATTTTGAATGTTTATTTTCTCAAACTCTGACTTACTGAAAAAGTGCTTATTAATCAGAATTCAGAATTTTGCCTGTTTTAGACAAAGATGCGTTCACTGAGAAACCAGAAAAGACTGACATCAAAGTTATCAAACGATCTATTGACAACTAAGCTAAAAAGTTAAAACAGAAACACTTTTAACATACAGCCTTCTACTTTCACGACAAAGAAAACTGTATCAGAACATTAACATTAGCTAGGTTGCTAGTAAACAAAACAGGATCACTCCACTCACACAGCTCCTGCTTGAATCAGAAGTGGGAGGGCTTTGCTGGGTTGCACAGATACAGACATGGGACCCTTTACCCATTTTGGAAAAAAGAACAGGGAATGAAACCTGTAGAGCCAGTAGCCTTAATAAAAGCCTCTGAAATAAAGTAAGTAAAAAGTAAATAATATTAATTTTACTTAAGTAAAAAGTAATAATAATGTTCATACTACAGCTGAGATTCTAAATGACACAGGCCATGGTAGCCTGGGAGGAAAGCTTTTCCTCGAATGTCTTATCTGTAACCCTGAACTTAGCTGTCACGGAAGCTCCAGGAAAGAGAGTATCAAGACCTTCTCGTCTAATAACACACTGGAAGAAGGAGGGAGGAGTTCTAAATTCTCTAGCTGAAGAGGAGAGAGTCCAGCTCATTTCCACCTGGGAGAGGGGAGCTTCCGGCTCCTTCTCACCTCGGGGTGGCCTGCAAGTTTCTAACGCGGCTGGGTCAGCTCCGGGTGGAACCTTCCTGCTAAAAAGCAGCAAAGGTGAGAATCCTTTCTCTTCTCGTCAATTTCCTTTTCAAATAACCATAGATACGGAAATTGTTAATTAGGGTTACTTCCTCCGGGGAAACTAAATAAATAAATTTAACAGGGACAACATCTTAAAATTAGAGAATTCAGTAGAAACACTGGTGCTTCTGAGAGAGAGAACTGTGTTCTAATATGTAACTAAATGCCTGAGTGATATATTCTATCATGAGAGAAGTGGTTAGGCTCACCTGATTTTATCAAAAATGATTATCACATTCCCCCCTCACCCAGGCCTGCTCTTTAATCAATTACATTGACATCTTTCATCAGCACTTTTCTCTTCTTACTAAAACACAAAGAGCAAACACATATATTGGGAATTCCCTGGCAGTCCAGTGGTTAGGACTGGGTGTTTCCACTGCTGGAGCCCACCGTTCAATCTCTGGTCAGGGAACTAAGACATCCACGCTCCCGCCCGCCCCACAAAAAAACTACTTATATATTAATATCTGGGTAAAATTTTCTATTGTTCTGATTTTTTTCTGATTGGTCAGAAGTTAAAGACAGGACACCAAGGCCCTGATCTTCAAATATCCTATAACCAGGCCTGCTTGCTCCCCAAAGCAGAGTGACTGATGAAAAACAGGGAGTCAGCACCAAAGTGAAAGGTCTCACCCCATCACTGGTGGTTAACCACAGTCCTCCCGCATCACAGCAAAGTCTCACTTAAGCAGGAGAAAAGGTGAGGAAAGTTGTGAGAAAGCAGATTCTGAACTAAAACAGAATTCATGAGGCAGGAATTCGTGAGGCACAGCAAACTATTTTCACGGGTACCATTTCTGTGGGTAACAGCAGTACGTTCTACCACGGGGCTCAGCAGAGGTGTATAATTTGGGATCAGGTCGCCATCCTCTGTGACCTCTGTGTAGTGTAGCTGATTTATGTGATTTATTACAGCTGGCTTCCCAGACAGGGAACGACAGCCGTGAAGGGACACACAAATGCTGAGTGTGAAAAATGGAAAAATCACGTGCCTGGGGAGACCGTGAAAGCAAACACAAGCTGCAGGCTTTTCTCCTTTTCTGTTTAGAAAGAATTTTGATCAAAGTTTAAAATAAGCCACACCAAATGTGTGCTTTATGTTTTATATGTGGGACCAGCTGGGACCCACTGTGAGAGTCCAAAGTAGGAGCTGGGGGAGGAGTGTGTGGATGGGGGATGGAGGTGGGGATGAACTCAGATTCCTAAGTGATCACTCAGGCTAGCGGATTTCAACATCCTCTACAAACTGCTGTGGTCCTGGAATCTCGCTAGTCTAAATATTCCACATTAGCGTGACTTTAATTAAAGGACTGCAGAAGACTGTCTCGAGAAATAGCCCCAGTGGATGCTATCTGAAAGAAACACATTTTGATTCTCTTATCCCTAAATCCCCACTTCCATCAACTCATTTCCTTGTGTCAGGGGAAATATGGCAGCATGGTTGAAGAGGGCTGTGTTTATGGGAATGCCATGTCCCGTGCAAGCAGCCTGATGCAGAGAGGGTGGAAGGATGGCTTTTCAAGAGCTCACATGTCCCATCCACTGTGCACACCCATTACCTGCACCAGGCAGGGAAGAGGTTCTCTTCAGAGAGGGTAAAACAGGGTTTGACTGGGTTTTGCGGAAATGAAATGTGCTGCTCATAGCCGGAATTTTAGCTTCCATGCAAAGAGGAGATAAAAGATGGGGAGTGAGGGCATAAAATCTGTTCCTGAGGACACTTGCTGATCTTGACACAAGTTCTATTCACTTTGCTTAAGTGGCTGACAGAGCCCACTCTCAGCTCCACAAGCTTTCCTGCCAGCAGAACTACCAGTCCTAGGAAATGGGATAAAAAAATAACAGTTTTACAGACCACCAGGCAACAGTCGAGGCCAAGGCTGCAAGATCCCTCAGATGTGAATGATGTGCATGCACAATAAACCATGATGTCTAAAAACAGAAATGGGCTGCAACAGACTTGACATACAAAGCATATGGCTCATTTCCACAGTAACGTGGGCTGTGAACCAGTTAGATGATACATTTCAACAGCAAGCATCTGTCCCCCTGCTGAGCACCCACAGCACTGTTGGGACAATAGAGACTGCTCTGCCCTCACGGGGCTTATAGTCTACCCGAGGGAGCAGAAAATAAACAAAGGACACTGCAAGTAAAGTCTGTAGTAAGTTAGACGATAAATGCTTTGCCAAAGCGGAGAGGAAGGCTGCCACGTGAGACTGAGATAGGCAGAGCCAGTCTCCTTGAGAAGAAAGCTTTAAGCAGAGAGTGGAGAGTAGGTCAGCCAAGAGGGTGTCCAAGCAGAGCGCAAGGTGGGAAAGGGGCTTAAGGGGGGCTGCAAAGTGCATCAGAGGGCACGCCATCTCTCTCAGGTCCTGACTTCATCTTTCATCCCTGCTTTCTGGCACAGAATAGGCACTCAGATCATTTAAACTCCAAGAAACACAAGGTTATCAAGTATAGAAACTCAATCCAAACAGGCCAGCACTTACTAAGAAAACTGCACGCAAACCAGATAGCTGAATGGCACATTGTCCTGAGAGGAACTGGGTGCCAGATCTTCAAATAGGTTTGTGACCCTCTTTTCCTCCCCAAAGTGAACCATGACAGCTTTATTTCTAGGAACATACAAGAAAAGTGGGGAAAGCATGTTGTTATCTAAGGGGGAACTTCTCACACAGATTCTACTTGTGGGCAGAGTTTAAGGACAACTTCCTTTTACAAAGAGGGTAGGCAGTGAGGGGTCTTAAAGGCACGTCCCAGCGGCCTCCTTTTATTCCAAGCAGGGGTGCCGTGCCCACCATCCCCAGGACACTCCTTCCACAAAAGAGACCTGCATGTCACAGGGGTACCTCCTCAATAAAAGAAAGACAGTCAAACCTGAAAAACAGGCTAAGTCAGGTGAAGGAGTAAAAACGGAAAAAAGGCCAACGAATTCAATTACAGTAAGAAAAGAACCATCCTTTCTCACCTTCACATAATTTGTCCCTGCAAACACTTTTCAAATAATAAACACACGCTTAGGCAAACGAAATTAGAGTCCCACAGGTTCCAACAAACCTGTCCTTACAACTGTTTTCCCTATCAATCTGACATGCAACTAGCATGAGCTGCTGAATCCTCTTCAGAAGACATTAACATTCAGATTAACGTTTCTAGAAAATCTAATATTTAGCATCTCAGCTCCCTACCCAACCTCCCCATACTACCTTTTCAACCTTTCAATGGCTCCTAGTTTCTCATTTATATTCAGGCCTGCTCTTTACTTTAGTGCACATTATGTATCTCTTTCTTATTAAACTCTGCTAAAATTTTTTATTTTACTCTAACTTTCTATACATTAAAAAAAAAGAAAAAGCTGTTAAAAATCTCAATTGTTACCATAGTACATGAGAAAGAAAGCATTATAAAATATTTTATATTTTACAAAGAGAAAATTATTTTTAAGGAATAACTGGCTTCTCCATATGCTATAATCAAATGAAGTTACACCTGACAGCAGATATCAAACGCAATTTTTGTGTAGCAGTTATTTTTACAAAATTTTTGTCCCTAACCTTGGCAAGGCACCCCTTTCCACCTGTTAAATAATCTTTTCTACTCCAACTCAGATATTTTTATGATTTTGTAATCTTTCGTATTGTGTGCATGCTTAGTCACTTAGTCGTGTTCGACTCTCTGCGACCCTATGGACTGTAGGGTCCCCTGTCCCTACAGAGGACTGTATGGACCAGGCTCCTCTGTCCATGGAACTCTCCAGGCATGAATACTGGAGTGGGTAGCCATTCGCTTCTCCAAAGGATCTTCCCAACCCAGGGATTGAACCTGGGTCTCTTGCATTGCAGGCAGATTCTTTACCATCTGAGCCACCAGGGAAGTCTCAAACTGCGACAAATGAAAATGAAGTGAAAGTCGCTCAGTTGTGCCTGACTCTTTGTGACTCCATGGACTACAGCCCATAGAATTCCGTCCATGGAATTCTCTAGGCAAGAATACTCCAGGGGGCAGCCATTCCCATCTCCAGGGGATCTTCCTGACCCAGGGATCGAAACTGGATCTTCAGCACTGGAGGCAGTTTCTTTACCATCTGAGCCAACACAAATTGCCAACAACCAATAGACCACAGAAAAAGCAAAGAGTTCCAGAAAATCCTTTACTTCTGCTATATTGACTACATCAGAGCCTTTAACTGTGTGGATGACAATGAACTGTGGAAAATTCCTAAAGAGATAGGAATACCATGTGAATACCAGCCCACCTTATCTGCCTTCTAAGAAATCTGTATGCACGTCAAGAAGCAACAGTTACAATTGGACATAGAACAACAGAATGGTTACAAATCGGTAAAGGAGTATATCAAAGCTGTATACTGTCTAAGAATTTGTCCATTTCTTCCAAGTTGTCCATTTTCTTGGCATGTAGTTGCTGATAATAGTCTCTTATGATCCTTTGTATTTCTGTGTTGTCTGTTGTGATCTCTCCATTTTCATTTCCAATTTTATTGATTTGATTTTTCTCCCTTTGTTTCTTGATGAGTACAGCTAATGGTTTGTCAATTTTATTTATTCTCTCAAAGAACCAGCTTTTGGCTGTGTCGATTTTTGCTATGGTCTCTTTTGTTTCTTTTGCATTTATTTCTGCCCTAATTTTTCAGATTTCTTTCCTTCTACTAACCCTGGGGTTCTTCATTTCTTCCTTTTCTAGTTGCTTTAGGTGTAGAATTAGGTTACTTATTTGACTTTCTTCTTGTTTCTTGAGGTATGCCTGTATTGCTGTAAACCTTCCCCTTAGCACTGCTTTTACAGTGTCCCACAGGTTTTGGGTTGTTATGTTTTCATTTTCATTTGTTTCTATGCATATTTTGATTTCTTTTTTTATTTCCTCTGTGATTTGTTGGTTACTCAGCAGCGTGTTGTTCAGCCTCCATATGTTGGAATTTTTAATAGTTTTTCTCCTGTAATTGAGAACTAATCTCACTGCACTGTGGTCAGAAAAGATGCTTGGAATGATTTCAATTTTTTTTAATTTACTAAGGCTAGATTTATGGCCCAGGATGTGATCTATCCTGGAGAAGGTTCCAAGTGCACTTGAGAAAAAGGTGAAATTCATTGTTTTGGGATGAAATGTCCTATAGACATCAATTAGGTCTAACTGGTCTATTGTATCATTTAAAGTTTGTGTTTCCTTGTTAATTTTTTGTTTAGTTGATCTATCCATAGGTGTGAGTGGGGTATTAAAAGTCTCCCACTGTTATTGTGTTATTGTTAATTTCCCCTTTCATACTTGTTAGCATTTGTCTTACATATTGTGGTGCTATGTTGGGTGCATATATATTTATAATTGTTATATCTTCTTCTCGGATTGATCCTTTGATCATTATGTAGTGTCCTTCTTTGTTTCTTTTCACAGCCTTTGTTTTAAAGTCTATTTCATCTGATATGAGTACAACTTTCCAAAACTGAACCAGGAAGAAATAGAAAATCTTAACAGACCCATCACAAGCACGGAAATTGAAACTATAATCAGAAATCTTCCAAAAAACAAAAGCCCAGGACCAGATGGCTTCACAGCTGAATTCTACCAAAAATTTAGAGAAGAGCTAACACCTATTCTACTCAAACTCTTCCAGAAAATTGCTGAGGAAGGTAAACTTCCAAAAGAGGCCACCATCACCCTAATACCAAAACCTGACAAAGATGCCACAAAAAAAGAAAACTATAGGCCAATATCACTGATGAACATAGATGCAAAAATCCTTAACAAAATTCTAGCAAACAGAAGCCAACAACATATTAAAAAGATCATACACCATGACCAAGTGGGCTTTATCCCAGGGATGAAAGGATTCTTCAATATCCACAAATCAATCAATATTATACACCACATTAACAAATTGAAAAATAAAAACCATATGATTATCTCAATAGATGCAGAAAAAGCCTTTGACAAAATTCAACATCCATTTATGATAAAAACCCTCCAGAAAGCGGGAATACAAAGAACATACCTCAACATAATAAAAGCTATATATGACAAACCCACAGCAAACATTATCCTCAATGGTGAAAAACTGAAAGCATTTCCCCTAAAATCAGGAACAAGACAAGGGTGCCCACTCTCACCACTACTATTCAACAAAGTTTTGGAAGTTTTGGCGACAGCAATCAAAGCAGAAAAAGAAATAAAAGGAATCCAGGTTGGAAAAGAAGTAGTAAAACTCTCACTATTTGCAGATGACATTATCCTCTACATAGAAAACCCTAAAGACTCCACCAGAAAATTACTAGAGCTAATCAATGAATATAGTAAAGTTGCAGCATATAAAATCAACACACAGAAATCCCTTGCATTCCTATATACTAACAATGAGAAAATAGAGAAATTAAGGAAAAAATTCCAATGAAGAGAATATAATACTTAGGAATATATCTACCTAAAGAAACAGAAGACCAATATATAGAAAACTATAAAGCACTGGTGAAAGAAATCAAAGAGGACACAAATAGATGGAGAAATATACCGTGTTCATGGATTGGAAGAATCAATATAGTGAAAATGAGTATACTACCCAAAGCAATCTATAGATTCAATGCAATCCCTATCAAGCTACCAATGGTATTTTTCACAGAGCTAGAACAAATAATTTCACAATTTGTATGGAAATACAAAAAGCCTGGAATAGCCAAAGCAATCTTGAGAAAGAAGAATGGAACTGGAGGAATCAACCTGCCTGACTTCAGGCTCTACTACAAAGCCACAGTCATGAAGACAGTATGGTACTGGCACAAAGACAGAAATATAGATCAATGGAACAAAATAGAAAGCCCAGAGATAAATCCACGCACCTATGGACACCTTATCTTTGACAAAGGAGGCAAGAATATACAATGGATTAAAGACAATCTCTTTAACAAGTGGTGCTGGGAAAACTGGTCAACCACTTGCAAAAGAATGAAACTAGAACACTTTCTAACACCATACACAAAAATAAACTCAAAATGGATTAAAGATCTCAACCTAAGACCAGAAACTATAAAACTCCTAGAGGAGAACATAGGCAAAACACTCTCCGACATCCATCACAGCAGGATCTTCTATGACCCACCTCCCAGAATATTGGAAATAAAAGCAAAAATAAACAAATGGGACCTAATTAAAATTAAAAGCTTCTGCACAACAAAGGAAACTATAAGCAAGGTGAAAAGACAGCCTTCAGAATGGGAGAAAATAATAGCAAACGAAGAAACTAACAAAGAATTAACCTCAAAAATATATCAGCAACTTCTGCAGCTCAATTCCAGAAAAATAAACGACCCAATCAAAAAATGGGCCAAAGAACTAAACAGACATTTACCCAAGGAAGACATACAGATGGCTAACACACACATGAAAAGAAGCTCAACATCACTCATTATCAGAGAAATGCAAATCAAAACCACAATGAGGTACCACTTCATGCCAGTCAGAATGGCTGCGATCCAAAAGTCTACAAGCAATAAATGCTGGAGAGGGTGTGGAGAAAAGGGAACCCTCTTACAATGTTGGTGGGAATGCAAACTAGTACAGCCACTATGGAGAACAGTGTGGAGATTCCTTAAAAAATTGGAAATAGAACTGCCATATGACCCAGCAATCCCACTGCTGGGCATACACACTGAGGAAACCAGAACTGAAAGAGACACGTGTACCCCAATGTTCATCGCAGCACTGTTTACAATAGCCAGGACATGGAAGCAACCTAGATGTCCATCAGCAGACAAATGGATAAGAAAGCTGTGGTACATATACACAATGGAGTATTACTCAGCCATTAAAAAGAATACATTTGAATCAGTTCTAATGAGGTGGATGAAACTGGAGCCTATTATACAGAGTGAAGTAAGCCAGAAAGAAAAACACCAATACAATATAACACATATATATGGAATTCAGGAAGATGGTAACGATAACCCTGTATGTGAGACAACAAAGAGACACAGATGTATAGAACAGTCTTTTGGACTGTGTGGGAGAGGGCGAGGGTAGGATGATTTGGGAGAATGGCATTGAAACATGTATATTTATCGTATGTGAAACAGACCGCCAGTCCAGGTTCGATGCATAATACAGGATGCTCAGGGCTAGTGCACTGGGATGACCCAGAGGGAGGGGATGTGGAGGGAGGTGGGAGGGAGGTTCAGGATAGGGAACACGTGTATACCTGTGGCAGATTCATGTCAATGTATGGCAAAACTAATACAATATTGTAATTAGCCTTCAATTAAAATAAATAAATTGATATTTTAAAAAAAGATAGGAAAATAAAAGTGTTAGCAAAAAAAAAAAAAAAAAAGCTGTATATTGTCACCCTGTTTCTTTAACTTATATGCACAGTACATCATGAGAAATGCCGGGCTGGATGAAGCACAAGCTGGAATCAAGACTGCCAGGAAAAATATCAGTAACCTCAGATATGCAGATGACACCATCCTTATAGCAGAAAGTGAAGAGGAACTAAAGAGCCTCTTGATGAAAGTGAAAGAGGAAAGTGAAAAGGCTGGCTTAAAACTCAACATTCAAAAAATTAAATTATGGCATCCAATCCCATCACTTCATGGCAAATAGATGGGGGAAACAATGGAAACAGTGACCAACATTATTTTCTTGGGCTCCAAAAGCACTGCAGATGGTGACTGCAGCCATGAAATTAAAAGATGCTTGTTCCTTGGAAGAAAAACTGTGACCCAGACATACATATTAAACCTAGACAACATATTAAAAAGTAGAGACATTACTTTGCCAACAAAGGTCTGGCTATTCAAAGCTATGGTTTTTCCAGTAGAGATGTATGGATGGTGAGAGTTGGACTATAAAGAAAGCTGAGGGCCAAAGAATTGATGCTTCTGAACTGTGTTGGAGAAGACTCTTCAGAGTCCCTTGGACTGCAAGGAGATCAAACCAATTAATCCTAAAGGAAATCAGTTCTGAACTATTGTTTTGAACTGTCAAGTTAAATGTATCATTTGGGCATTACTTCTAACAAATGGTATAATGTTTATAAAACAAGTATCCCTGTTGGGTTGGGATGGAAGAGAAAAGCTCTTCTCTTCAAGAATCTTTAGTGAGTTCCTTGACTTTTATAAAATATTCACAATTCTATTTAGCCTTGCATTCTGCTTCTTCACTCTTGGTACTTCATTCATTTACACTAGAATAAGTCAATGTTAAAGAAGACACAAGAGTACCAGGAGCTTATCCAGAAATACAGAGTCAGTTTTACTTGACAATAACCACTGCAGTTGAGTCCACCCATTAGAAACACATCTTTCCATACCTTTCTCTGTCTGTGGGCAAAAGATTATACAGGGGGAATAACGCTTGAGATTTACTAGTGAAAAAATGACTTGACAAGGCTGTTAACAGCAAAACAGCAAAAGGCTTGTCCCTGTGAAACACTTTAAGGAACAGCTGTGCTCGGAGCTGAAGTGGAGACCATCTCCCATCAACAATGAGTGGGTTTCGGGGTTTCCCTGGTGGCTCAGTTGTAAAGAACCCGGCTGCCAATGCAGGAGACATGGGTTCGGTCCCTGATTTGGGAAGATCCCACACGCCTCGGAGCAACTAAGTCCATGTGCCTCAACTAGCAAGGCCGCAGTCTAGAGCCTGGGGAACCACAATTATTAAAGCCCAAGTGCCCTAGAGCCCGTGCTCTGCAACATGAGAAGCTACCACAACGAGAAGCCCAAGCACTGCAACTAGGGAGTAGCCCTCTTTGGCCACAACTAGAGAAAATGAAGACCCAGTACAGCCAAAAATCAATAAATGAAATTACGTATATATGAAGAAAAAAAAAAAAACCACGAGTGGGTTTGGATCAAGGTGGTTTCCATTTGAGAAAAACATTCAGTGGCTTCTTTTTTTCTCATGAACAGACGACATGACCCGGGCAGCAAGAGGTTCCCTATGCATCTATACTAACTACAGGATTGAGTTTCGGCTTCAGCCAGTACTCCTGGAGAAGAAACCAAGAGGCAGACATCAGGTTATAAAAACACTGGTTTCCTCTCTGCCGAGTTCTGTGGTCATTTTATTACTCTCTCCATTTTCCATGAAGAAATATACTTACATTAACCTTACCCTCTACTTTCCCCTAATGATTATTTGGATATACATTACCAATTACACGAATAAGAATGCAATAGGTGTTTGATTCCACGGTGACTCTAATAATCATGTTCAGAGACATTCACTAAACAGGTTCTCATATATCATGTCCTATTTTTATAACAACTCTCCACCCCACAAACACAAATTTCTAGCCATGTAATAACTAATCAACTTTTATGCACCGCATGTAAATTCAAGTAAAGCTGCTAAAACAATTTCTGCCCAGAGCATTTTAGCCCAGCCCAACCAATCTGAGACTTTTCCTTTAAAAAAAAAAAAAGGAGTCATGAAGCAATCACTCATCAATACTGACCTTGTTGCTCACTGTCTGCTTCAGTTTTTGAAGGACCTGGGGCAACAGGAAGGGGTCGAGGTGGCCGGGGCTTTGGTGTGGGAGGCGAGATCTTTTTCCTTCCAATATATTCTACGTAAGTTCCCGGAAAGTCTCCCCTCTCCCCTGTCGTCTCGTTATAGCCATTTAACCAGCCAATTTCTTCAGGCTTGGCTTCCTGTCCATCACTGAATCCAAGAGCGACTAAGGACCCTTTGTTCACAGTCAATATGTCCCCCAGGTGCAAGTCAATGTCCTCTTCCCGCTCCTTCTTATAGTCGTACAGCGCCCGGTACTGGTACCCCTCGGCACTCATGGCTGCAGACCTGAGACCATGCGACGGCTGAGGCTGGCTGCACACTGCAGTCTACCCTGACGTTTCTCCGGGAAGTGAATTCAGAGTGTGTGCGAAGGCTCCTGATACACCTCCAGCAGGAGACAAAGCATCAATCTCCAAAGGTTTAGGAGGAGAGGTGATTGGCCATCCGGCCGTCCATCTGTCCTCCATGAAGGGTGTGACTGAAGTCAAGGCTCTCCTCCTCTGTGGCCACGGTCCCCCCACCAGCTTCCTCTTCAGCGACTCGTCGA
Organism: Bos taurus; assembly: GCF_002263795.3. Taxonomy (NCBI): domain Eukaryota; kingdom Metazoa; phylum Chordata; class Mammalia; order Artiodactyla; family Bovidae; genus Bos; species Bos taurus. Next base: position 11,479,982 of record NC_037347.1, read on the forward strand.
CAAGCCGACTCCAGGCTGAGTCCCCCGGCGAGGCCCGATCCTTTCTGACACTCTTGTCACACTGCCCATCTGTCATTGACTGTGGCACGCCACATGTGAGCTGCACCTAGCAAAGGGAAAGCAAGACTTATGAATGAGCAGCACACTTGGGCCATCTGCATGAGCCTGGACTTGGACTGCCATTCAACAAGTACTTAACCAATCTGGCAGACGGACATGGGCCGGCGTACTTGGGCTTCACGCGGTATACACAACAAAGATGAGGGAGGCAGGCAGTCCCTGCTTTCTAAGAATGCTCGGCAGGCTGAGAGGGGTGCTGGCACGTGGCAACATCTCTGAGACAAGAAGGGACACAAGGAAGCGTGACATGAGGTACATGTCCTAAGAGAGCAGAGACTGAACGCTAGGGAGTTCCAGCAGGGGAGAGCCCACATCTCACTGCAGGCATCTGAAGACAGAAAGAACATGCAGCATGAACTTAGGTGAAGCTCTGAGGAGGCATGTGTCACATTCTGGGAAGAGCCAGAACAGGCAGTCCAGTATGTGTGAAGCCAAAGAGGAGGCGTCAGATCCGAGTTAGAAAGATAAGCAGGGATTGTATGACACCACACATGCTCGTGGCGGGTTCATGAGTAATGCTATCTGCAATGAGCCAGAAAAAGGCTTGGAGAAAGGGGACGGGCAGGACCAGGGTTACATGTGAAGAATTTCTATCTAATCCTGATGCATGAGAGGCGCTGTCATAGAAACAGAAGAGGAGAGCCAGGCAAGGCATTTTGCAGCCATCTGGGCAAGTGGGCATGAGGGCATGAACCAAAGTGGCAGGAGAAGGCGTGGAAAGGCGGGAACTGAAAAGGGACAAAGAGGTGTGGCGGGGTGGGGGGGCACGGCAGTGCTGAAAAATGGATGGAGAGAGAGAAGCACACGGGCCTAGGATACTGCATCCCAGTGTGGGAGACAGAGAGACCACAGCAAGATGAGGAACAGGACTGCAGAGAAGCCAAGAGGAAGGGCTCTTCCCAGCCTCGAGAGCTGAGTGAAGGTTCAAGGCGCTGTCCGACTACTGGGGCCTAGAGATCAGCTACTCCATCCACTATTTTAGAACTCATTTATACATGACATCAGATAATCGAGAAATATTTACTTGTGTGTCTGTTTAGCAACATGTTACTATGTGGTAATGCAAAGAAATAAAAAAGACACAAAAATTCAGTATATAATACCAGAACTTAGGTCATTTTGCTGGTGCCTTCCAAGCAAAAAAAAGCAAAGTAGAAAGTATAAACTGTACAGAAAAGTACAAAATAAAAAGGAAAAACGCTCTCTCCTTCCCACTTTCTCCTTTATCCCAAAGGTTATTACTGTTTGATATTAAAAAGCAATAAAAATGATTTTTTTTTAAACAGAGAAAGAGAGCAAAAAGGATGCCTGACCCTGAGTTCATGAGAAGACCGTAGATACCAGTATCAGGTAAAGGGAAGCCAGGAGGCCTTGGTGGGCTAGCAGTGATGCAAGCAAACCCACGTGTGAGTAGCTGAAAACCTGGTCTGTGATTCAGGACAGGGAACACACCTGAAGTTTGGTTATCAGCTGCAAATAAGACATGGGCAAACTCAATGGAATAAAGGAACTCAGGGAAAAAAAGAAATTAAAAGTCAAAAAAAAAAAAATCCAAGGACAAAACATTGAGGCTCACTGAATGCTGCTGAAATGGGAAAGTCAAGGTCTGAAGACAATGCCATGCCCTGGAAATACGGGGTAAGAGGGTTCAGGTAGAAAAGGGTGATCTCTAAGATGAAATCCTGCAGAGGCCTCTGGGAGTGTAAAATAGGCAGGGCTAGGTCACCCCAGGGCTGCGTCCATCGTGGACGCACAGTAGAAGAGCAGAGCAAGCCACTCTAGTCTAATGGTATAGAGGATCTGTTGTTGCTCAGTTGCTAAATCGTGTCCAACTCTGCGACCCCGTGGACTTTGCGGCACGCCTTTAAGGAGTTAAGGAATAAAGAGAAAGCAGATAGCTGCTGCAGATCACTCTATGAAGACAGTTCAGTGGAGGAGGAAATGCAAGGTTCTTTTTTTAACTAGTGGAGGCAGAGGGCTTGGAGAGTCAAGAGACTCTCTTAAGATAGGCGGTAAGCAGCTTGGATTGCCGCTAGAACAACACAGAACAGCGCGCACTTGGACGCACTATGCGCCCCACGTTCATTTCTCCAGGTTATCTTGGTCATAAAGAGGAAAAGCAAACTCAAGGTTTCAGTTAAGCTGGCTGAACAATAAAGCAATAAAAACAATAGCCTCACAATGTCGGTGTGCTATGTCAAAGAGAGCTTTTGTAAGTTTTCAAGAGTGGAACCCCTTAGAAGTTTAACATTATAGGCACTCTGCGGTGCAGGCATCTTAAGAAGCAAAACCTAATCACAGATTAATTGTTATACTGGCATTCAGAAGTGTAAAGCATTCAACTTTACATGGCTAAAGCCTCTTAGCTGTAATACAATAACGCTCTTAGGAGAGTTACATATTAAAAGAAGCAAAAACAAACACTAGAGATCTTTGTGTAGCAAGAATATTAATTTGGGGTAGTATTCTACTTTGCATTTCAGTCGGCAGAGGAAAAAAAAATTAAAGCAGCCAGCAGAGCATATGAGAAAAATAAACTATGTTATGTTTGAAGACAGCCTCTCCTTTTGCCAGATCCAGAATCAAATTAAATATTCACTGCATAAATTCACACGAAAATGTAGAACTAGCAAATCCCATTTTTAGTACTAATGTACTCTGTTACAAATGAGACACAGAACTCTAAAGAACATGGAAATTTACATATCCCTAAATGCCTGGAAACCAGGCAATATGCCTAAGAATAATTTAATTCCTTCAAATTTGCCTTGAAATTTTTGTTAGCTTTTCCTGGCAGTTTATATCTTTTGGGGGGCGGGGGGGGGGGGGGGAGGAAAATCCTCAACTAGTAGGCTGGGTAGATCTTTCCGCCAGATGCTGCCTATGGCTTCCTGTTTCAACAACCCAGAAGGCCAGTTTGGTGAGATTCTTAACAGAATGAGCAGTATAATGATCCCTCTCTCCCTTCTTCCCTGTCCCCTGCAATTCCTCCTCTCCCCTCTAAAAAGTCTCAGCAAATCGCCAAGCCTTGCTCATGACATCTCTCTGCAGCTATGCATGTCCTGCACCAGGGACACTGTAGTACGAAAAGCCCTAGGTCTGCTCAAGGTTTTATAAACCTAAAAACTATGTTAACACCGGCCTGAAGCTAAATCCCTGCAAAGAGATAAAGAACCCTGAGGAACCCTAAGACTCTAGCAACTGCTAGACTCTAGAGCAGCAATAACAATCCTCGCCTTAGATGCCAGAGACTTGTCTCTACAAAGCCCCCCTTCCTCACCATTTGTAAGAACCACCTTACTTTGTGTGTAAGAATCTTGTGCAGAATTCTGGGCCCTCCATCGGGGGGAAAAAAAAAAAACATCCCCAGATCTTCTATGACTCTAGCGCTGCAAGCAACACACACTACTCTTATCTTCTGGGACTCCACCATCAAGGCCAGAAAGACCAATCAAAACAATCCAAGGTCAGCCATGATTCAGTGGCAATTAAGTGAGTGGAGAGCAGTTAAGAGGGAGAGCTGCCTAGCCATCTGGGGGGCAGGTGAAGGGCATCCTATGGAGAGGCACAGAGAGGCCTTGGCTAGAGGGAGGAAGCACGTGGCTTCTCTGCTGCACACCTTACACTTTCTCCTGATGGCCATGCCCATTTTAATGATGTCATAGTCATCATGGTCATCATCTAATACTGGGAGCTATAGATGTATTAACCCATTCAACCATCACCATCAAATATTTATTGTGAGCTATAAATGTATTGACACGGGTCAGTGACTATGAGGTGGGTACTACCAACATTCTCACTTTACGCAAGAAGAAATGAGGTGCAGAGAGTTTGTGTCTTGGCTGTGATATCTTGGCCATGACAATGCTCAGCAAGTGACAGGTAAAACTAGAGTTCAGATCCAGGCAGTCTGGCTTCAGAGTCATCACTTATAACATTCTAAAACCTGCTGCTCAAACTCAGTTTCCCTGGATGCCCATGGATGGCCAGATACGTCAATAAGGTCACCCATGTAGATTCCTTGCCTGCGTACTCAGACCTCTCAAACTCATCCTGATGGTCTGCTTTTTACTCTCTGTGATAGTGGCCTTACTGGCAGTATCTGTGGCTCTTTCACAAAAAAACACCTGCACAAAGAGAAGCCTTTCTAACTCAGCAGGAGTGCCCTCAAGTCCAAGACTCAGCATCCTGGACCATGCAGATTTTCTTCCAAAGAGACTTCACTGAGATGCATCCTTGCCAAACAAGTCCATAATGGGGTGAATCAAATACTGGGCATCTAACTTCTAGAAGGCTGCCCTCTTCTGGAATCCTGTCCATTTCTGCTCTACAAGCTTCAGCTTCTGTCACCTAAACGCCTCTTGCTGCTACCCCAGTCCTCTCACTGCACAACTTCTGACAACTCAGTCCCTGCTGGGTGGTGGGGGAGAGAGATGTAAATCATCATTCACAGGCACTGGGGAGACCGTGTCTAGAGGACTGGCAAGTTCTCTTTCTCTCACCTTCAGGTTTGCCCCAGCACAGCAGCAATCTCTGCAACCTCGGACACTGGTAGTGCCTAGGTTACTCGCCTGCGGTCAGTGTGGAGCCCAAACTATATGTTCCCCAGATTCACCAGCTTGTACCTCTAACCCTTTGGCTACATGCACCTGTCCATTGAACTATTTCCACTCAGTTCCAATGGAATTATTTCCATAGTTTAGGTTTTTATATGCAGATAATATCCACCACGGGGCTTCCCTTGCAGCTCAGATGGTAAAGAATCCATCTGCAATGCAGGAGATGCAGGTTCGATCCCTGAGTTGGGAAGATCCCCTAGAGAAGGAAAGGGCAACTGACTCCAGTATTCTTGCCTGGTAAATTCCATGGACAGAGAAGCCTGACAGGCTACAGTCCACGGGGTCGCAAAAAGAGTCAGACACGACTTAACGACTAAACAACAGTATCCACCATTAGTAATTAATGTTTTCAAATACCTGAGGCAGTTTTATGACCTAGGCTCTAAGCCAGTGCATAGCCTGAGTTACTGTAACAAAAGCTATAAAGAAAACCTAGGAACAAATAACAAATTAACTTCCTCTTATTAGAAAATCATATGAAACAGTTCGAAAGTTCCTTCACGGGAATTATGTTGCTCCTATCTTTCAAGCCTTTTACAGACTGCCTGCAATGAAGGCAGATTTTCTCTCTGCTAAAATACTGACCAATTATCATTCTGTTCCTCAGAATAAAGTTGTTTCTGACGCCCCACAAGAAGCTATCCATGACTTCTCAATGTCCAACTGCTTGAAAGTAAATTTTCAATTTAACCCTCTAACCCGCAGGCATTTGGGCAAAGAACCAAACACAACTCTTTGAAAAGTCCTCTGACTTTGTTGACTTACTCATTCCCATTTACAAAGGACAGAGGTTTAGCAATCTTGGTGGGGAGGCAGGAATAAAGAATATTTTCAAATCACTTAAAATAAACCAAGAATATATCCTGATCGTGTGATTCTACCTTGCCATGAAATCAGCTGTTTGGCCCTGGTTCTCAGCACAAGACAGACCTTCAATCCGGCTGCAAAGCTACGGATCAGTGCCTGGGCCCCAGCCCTACAATTCATCCTTTTATCTTCAGTAGGGCAAGCTCCCTACCTAAACTCACATCGCTTTTTTAAAAAACAGAAAACACAATTCATCATCTAATCATCATCAAAAAATCTTTTCCCCTTTCAAATATGGTGTCCTGGAAATCATGAAAATCAAATTTTCCTATTAAACATAATGAATTTCAACCTAAAGTGCTGGGCTCAGGGTAAAATTTTATGGGGTGAGAATTTCATCTCAATTAAAATAAAATGAGGGGCTGGGATGAAGCCCCAAACCAGCGTCCTCAAGTATCCCCATTCATTTTTCAAACCAACCAGAATGAGCGCCAGGCTGCCATGCTCTGGGGGAGCTGGGCATCTGAGCCACGCCTCCTGCCCGCAGGCCCTCTGGGGGCTGGGTATGTGGGGACAGGACAAGCCTTGGTCAAACAACAAGAACATGGGGCTCTCCAGAAAGCAGAGCGATGGGATGGCGCCAGCACTGCCCGAGGTGCAGAAACACAGCCCCAGCTGGACGTATTTCTCAGGCTCAGTGATCATCACGGGGAGGCTGTGGCTTCCAGAGCCTGAGAAACACATCCTATAACCCAGAAAAGGCCCTGGGGTGGACCATTCCAGTTCTCTGCATCACCCAGGGGCAAGGAAGCCCTGAGAGGAAGTCGCCCTGGAATGGCAGGGCGGAAGAAGACACTCTAGCGTCTCTCCTCTTGCAAAAATAGGATGTTACTGTGGAAAATTCTCAGCAAGCAGGCGAGTATAAGCACTGGACTTCACACTCAAAGATGCTTGTCCCCATTGGGGCCTAGATTTTCCAACTTGACCAAGCCTCTTAAACCTCTCTGTGCCACTGTTTATTATGAAGATGAAAGGAAATTATTTATACAGAGGCTGAGTTCTGGTCTTGATAATCGGAGCTTAATATAATTAATACCGACACAGTGCTTACTAGGGGCCAGGCACTGTCCTTCTAGTTTTGTATATATCAACTCATTTAATCCTTGCATTCTGGGTACAGTTTATCATCTCCATTTTACAGAGAGGAGAATCAGCACAGAGAAGTTAAATAATGTGCCTCAGGTCAGACAGCCAGTAAATCACAGCTGTAGCAGCAGTACTGTATATCCCATCATTATTATTAACATTGATTGCCACTTATACAATTCCTATTTAAAACTGGAAACATTTGCCAAGAATTTTTCTTTGGCACTGCTTCTAAACTCTGCAAACTGTACAGAAAGATTCCTGAAGCTAGCCAAAATAAAACTCTGTTTCTTTAACTCCTTTTCAGAGTAAATAGATAGACAGATAAGGGTTGCTTGTGGACTTTGTCCATCTAGTCCTGGGGCAGAGGGTGGCTCTATAGAGGTCAGGGCTGAGGAGACCTGGGAGGGGCCAGGGCTGTGTGAGAGGGTGGTAAGAGGCAGGGGGTGGAGTTAGGGGACAAAACTCTCCAGGAAGCTGCGGTGGCTGCTTCCTAGCTGCCTTCAAAGGAAAACAGGTGATCCCACTCACACCATTCTCCAGGGACCGAAAGCAGTGGCTGCTCCTATTGCAGCCCTAGCTCCTAAGGCTGAGTCCAGGGCTGGACCACTGAAGTCCAGTGACGGAGAGGGGTACAGCCTGGCACCTCCCTTTCTTCACTCTCTCCTCCCTTCTGCCAGACTCCTATGACTGCAATACTCTTTGGGGTGATTATTAACATGAACACCATTTTGACTACAGGTGCAGGGGGTGGGGGGCAGTGGGGGTGGGGAGCATGTATGTATAGATATACTTCAAGGAAAACAATGCTGGGAGGATATAAAATCTCCAAGATGTTTTTATACTAGGATTTTTTTTTTAAGCAAAAGGTATACTACACTCACTCTATCCTTTCAAATATACACAAAAACCCTAACATCACCCAAACAGACATGGTTAGCAGTAATTACAGTCTGTTTTCAGCTGCTTTGGCATCATGTATGTGAAATGGCCTTTAATTGCCACTTTCTTAAGCAAGTAATTCCAATAAGAGCGTTGGTAGAATCATGGCAGGTAATCACATTAGGGTGTAGGTAGAGGAGACCGGGATACAGAGGGGCGGGTAGAAAAAGGGATAGGATGAATATTTCAAAAATGAATTACAGGCTAAGTTTTTTATTAAAAGCCGTCATATAATTGATATTATGCCTTGCCTTCTAAGGTGATAACCCCTTCCTTCCATTGATAAGTAAGGGCTTCTGAGGGCTTCACTAGGACACTCTATTCTCTTGCCTTCACTGGCAAATTCCTGCGTCCTCCAAAATACAGAAGAGCTGTGCGGAGCCCATCTAAATGTATAATATACTAAAAAAAGGCACTTCCCCTTTTCTTCTGCATTGTGTATGCCTCAGTTGTGGGAGAATTAAAAGCAAAACACCAAATGCAAACATGATCTTAGCTTTCAATATTCTACCTGACCACGAAATCTTTTTTTTTAAAATCTGCTCATTGACCATCTCTTTATTCACGAAAATTGATTTTGCATATGACAAAATGCAAACACAATGCGAGCTCAACTAGAATTGTTCCTGTTTTAATGAGCAAGTGGACAATCTTTCAGATTAGATGTCTTTTTAGAATAATCCCTTAAAATACCTAAGAAAGAAAGATTTTGACCAACATAGTAGCCTAAGAATTACCGGGCATTCATGAAATTTTACTTAAAGATATGAGCAAAACTTTAAACAACACAAAATTTGAATAAGTGGAGCAGGCTTGCATGAAAATACAAAACCCTCTATAACCAACCAAGGTGCACTTGACATTTCCAGCAGATAAATTTGCACTACCACCACCACTGTCAATAAGCAACATACATATCACCTATGACTTACTGTACCACTTCTGTTTCCCAAATCAACTTAATACTTCAGGGGTTTACCGTTCTTAATCAATTTAAAGACACAGGTAGAGAAAGACAATACCATTAATCAATGGAAAATGAAATGCTTTTTTCACATCAGCTCTCAGCATCAGAGGTGAAAAGACACAGCGATATCATCATTTTACAAAAGCAGATAAAACAGCAGATAGTAATGTGTACAATGCAAATATCTATTATGCAACTGACAAGAACAGGTCCCAGATCAAGATGAAAGTTAAAAAGCTACATCCTAACACACTTTACAAGCCAGTATCAGATATACAAAACTTTCTTCCCATCACAAAAATTTATATACTTCTATGGAAAAAAAGTACAACTCTCTAGTTGCAACTGGCATATAAAAGCTAAAGAGGCCAGTAGTTGACATAACCTAGCATTTCTGCAAGGCAGAGACCCTCCTCCACAGGCCTTTCCAGTTTAAACCTGATCCTCAACCAAACATATCTTTCCAAATTGAAGAGGGATCCCTCAAAAAAAAAAAAAAAATCACTCTGGGTATTTTCTCTGGAATGACCAAAACACTTGCTTCCCAAAGCTTAAGTAACTCTTGTTCCTTAGAAAACTATCATCTACTGCTTTTAAAAAACTATTTCAAGACAGTGTACTCTATCAAGAAATTATGGCTAGGAGTGATTTTTTTCCCTCTCTTTCAATGATTTGTGTGTTTCAACGATTTCAATGTTTGTGGCCTTCTGTGCAGAAGTCACCAAATTCCTGATGATGACTGATAAACCTGTCTTCCTACTCTGGCCTTTTCTAGCTGATACCTACCTATTCTGACCTTTTCTAACTAGCACCTAACCACCTTTAAAGTTGCCAAAACGCAACACAAGCTAATGAGGAAAAAAAAAGGTGGGGGAGGCAAAAAAAAAACCCCACTTCCATAATGCCTGGGTAACTTGTATTGTGAATGTCCCGCCTAACAACTAAAAACTTCAGCCCCATCACACAGAAATGACAATCTAATGCTGCGTTCAAAACCCGGAACTGTTTTATCCATTCGTACTTCGCACAGACTGACAAAGAGGAAAGAACTGGAGAGGGGTAAAAAAAAGGCCGGAAAAACCCCTATCGCTTCGAAAGTCATAAAACCCCCCAACCCAGTAAACTCACACTTATATACCAGCAGTGCTGCAGCTACACCAGAGATTAACGGTAAACGTGAGAGCTTTCTGATATTAAACTACGTCCAGAGAGAAGCAGAATTTCCCCAAATCCAGTTCACACACATTCTGCATTCAACATGTAACAGCCATTCCGCTCACACCCTTTCATTACACGATCGAATCTGGTTACCAAAGTACATTTCTGCACTCGAGCGGTTGGCCTGAGCTTTCCTGTTCTCTTTGTCTTGTGATCTGCCGGGCAGTTTCTGCCCTTGGGAAGTGAGCGTGAGAGCTGTGGATTCCAGACAATTCCGCACGATCTTTCAGCTCGGGCTTGCACGCTCTCTCGCTCCCTCTAGCCGGCTCCATATTGCGGGGCCGGTCCCTCCAGTCTAGCCCCACGTTACAAAAAGCTAGATTTCCGGGCTATCCGAAGACCCCATTAAATCTGCCTCCAACAACCTGCCACAGGCCCGGCCGGCACCACACGCCGAGTTAGGGCCCCGGCGATCGGCCGCCCCGAGGCACACTTCCCCCACCCCGGAAGAGGAGGGAGGCAAACTTCGAAGGGCGGGGGCCGCGGGCGAGCTCCTGGGACCCCCGCCCGCCCCGGGGAAGTGCCCGGGCAGCGACCCGGCTGCAGCCGGAGAGCGCGGGGGAAAGCAGAGATCCAGCCCGCTACGCGAAGCCGGGGGTCAGGGAGCTCTTCTCCGCTGAAGGGCTCCGGAAAACTGCAGCCGGGCGACTGGGGGAACCCTCAGGAAAGTGTACGGTGACGGATAGGTGGCGGAAGCCCGAGTTCGCCTGCAACTCCGGGGACGAATGCTCCCGGCGGCGCGCACACCCCGCTCGGAAGAGGACCAGGGAAACGGGAGCCGCGAGGGAACCGGGAGCACGCGGGGACGCTGGCCGCGAAGGGAACCCGCGGCTGCCCGGAGGGCGGCAGATGCCAGCGGCAGGGAGGACGGGGGCCGGCTCGCTTCCCCCGGCTCGGTTCTGCAGAAGGAGAAGCGGCTGCTGGTGACAGGAAGAGAGCGGCGGTGGCCGCGCGCGCACGCACCGCCTCCCCCTCCCGAGCACACACCCGGACCGGCTGCCGCCGCCTACCTCCCCCGCCGGCCGGCTTCCTTCCTCTGCTGGGCCCAGGCTGCACCGGCAGCCTCTGGCGCGCACGGCTCCGATGAGCCCCTGACCCAGCTCAGACCCGCCAGCCGTTCCCGACCCGAGCTCGCCGTCTCCAACCCGCTGCCAGCCGTGGCCGCCGCTTCCTCCAACTCCGCTCCAGCTGCTCGCGACTCCTTTCCGTGCGCCCGCAGCTCCAGCGCCGGGCAGCGGCCCCGCCTCCGGCCCCGCCCCGCGAGCCCCGCCCCCGAGCCCTCGCCAACCAGCGCCCGCGGCTCCGCCCCTCTCCGCTGGCACCGCGCCCTCCGCCGCTGCCATTCACCGCGCGGCCTGCGAGCCCGGCGGCCAGCTGGGCGGAGCTCGGTTCCTGCCGACTCTTCCTGCGGCCCGGTTCGCCTTCCGCCCCCAGCCGCGGGGATGCCCTGGGCTACCCGGCCGAGTGCTCTGGGTTTTCGCCCGCCAGCCGGGCCAGGTTGCTTCCCGCCTAGGGCTGAGCCGGCTGCCGGGCGTCTTCGAGACCGGAGGCGGCAGGTCTGCGAGAGACCGAGGACGAGTTCAGACTTAGAAGCTGCGTCTCTAATCGCGGTGTCTTGAAACACACCCCAGCCTCTTTCGAGCCCCCAGCGTCCCAGCGCAGGGGTTGAGGCTGGGAGGACTCGGATTCCAGGCTCGCCAAAGCCGGAGGCCCTGCAGTTCTCGGCTTGGCCAGTGCGGCCGCGGGGGTGGGCGGAAAAACCGCGCCACCCCGCGTGGCGCCTCGGGGTGAAGGAGGGGTGAAAGGGTGAACCGGAGGGACGGGCGTCCGCAGCCTGCCTGGAACTCCAGGACCCTGGCTGGCACTGCCGCCCCCGGGAGCCAGGCGGGCCCGCCAGAAGGGCAGAGTTTCATGAGGAGGGCGCACGCTGACTGATCCCTCTCAGTCCTGAGATGACGGAGCAAATGTAGGTCGCTCAGGCAGACCGCAGTTGCTCGTGGGGTCGGTGGGAGAAAGCTCACGTGAACTGTGAATTCCTTAAATTTCTTAATTTTCTAATGCACATTTTTCAGCTAGTCCTCATTATTTTAGTTGCTCAAGAAAAATCTGCTGTTGATACAAACCTTCCTCTGACGATATGATGGGATGCCACCACCCGCTCTGTTCCTCTTTCGCCCATAAAAACATGTAATAGTCCGCCTTTTAAAAACCTCTTCCCAGATTCCTCTTTCTGCGGTTTCGAGACCTGCACCCGCCCAGTCGACTTGCCCTAAAGCCCTGTTCCCAATTTCCTTGCAAGAATATTACTTTTTTTTTTTTTAAACCAATAACTTACTTTTGTCAAACTTTGAATTTGGTGGGGTTTTTTTTTTTTTTCAGGTATTTTTTAATTCCGTTGTTTTTTTCTTTTCTTTATTTTTAATGGACAATGGAAGTAGAGGAAGAATATCCTGAAATTTGACTGTCCTTGGGAAATACAGTCATCCCTAAAGGTGACTCACATTCTGATGGACAGCTTAGTTCTACTTTAGGGTTTTCAGGCCTGGCATTTTTGTTATTCCAACGTATTTCTTGAGGTGGAGATACAAAAGCAGACCGCTACCTACTGGTGTAAGAATCCACTTCATCTAAAAGTAAATATGAAGTTTACCAAGCTACATCATTCCCATGCATCCAGTGAAATGAAGGACCTCATACATTGAGCTTTATAAACGAAAGGAGGGGCCTCACCCTGTGACAGAATAATTTTATCCAATCCAATAAACTGAGATATAACTGCTATGACATTTGCTGTGTTTCCGTTAGGCATGGGCCGGAAGAAACCTTAACAGCTGTCTCCTTTCCTACATAATGAGTTCCTGGAAAGACACTTATATACTGCTCTAGTGGTGGTCTATTCTCCCTAAACTAAAAATAGCATGAAATCCTTGATCAAGCTTCTTTTTCTAGATAGACTTCAGCCACTTATTTCCAGTATATATGTATTTTTTCTATCATATTTGAACACAAAGCATAAGTCCATAGAGTGTTGCATGGAAGGACAATACGTCTCTCTTTCCATAAATTGAATAATTTTAGTCTTTGTTTCATCTCTATTAAATTGATCTCTTCACCATTTCACTAATATTCAAATATTTATTCATTTTCTACTAACTTGAATAATAAAAGCGAAAGTCACCAGAACAGCAATATTCAGATTTTTAAAAAATAACCTTTGCTTTAATCTAATCTTATCTGGACTCCCAAAATGTAGCTGTTATAAGAAGTCATGTGGTGAGACCAAGAGCATCTCTAGGTCTTTGGACCTGCCATGGCATTACCTCTTGGGAATTGTTGGAAATACAAATTCCCTCTCAGAGAAATAGACATACTGGGGGTAGAGCCTGTGAATCTGTTTTAATATGCCTTCCAAGTGGCATGCTAGGGTGTGAGAACCATTGCTCCAGGCCTAAGGCATCTGGAAACACAGACGGAAACCACTGCAATAAAATGCTCAAATAAATGCGCAAACACTACCTTTCAATCAATAACAGCCGAACTGGTGGCTGGCAGCAGTGCCACCATCAAAGAGCTCAAAACGTCAAAGGAGGTACAGTTCTCAAAGGGAGAGAGGATTTATCGTGTGGTGACACGATATTATGGTTGGTGAGAGCGAAGGTGGCTCAGAAGGCAGACCTACAGGGCTCAAGGACCCCCATCACTGAAAGGCTTTCAGAGGCCACAGCAAGCTGAGAAGTACCCTCCTCAAAGAGGACCAGTAGGATATTCTCATTTGTCACCATCACTCCAGCTACTTCAATGACAGGAGTGCTAGAATAAGCTTCTGTTAGGACTTCCCTGGTGGTTCAGTGGTTGAGAGTCTTCCTGCCGAAACAGGGGGCGCTGATTCAATCCCTGGTGCGGGAAGATTGCACATGTAAGCCTGGGCCTCCCAACGACTGAGCTTGTACTCAGCAACAAGAGAAGCCAGTGCAATGAGAAGCACGTGCACCACAGCTAGAGAGTAGCCCCCACTCGCTGAACTAGAGAAAGCTCACGTGCAGCAGCAAAGACCCAGAAGAGCCAGAAATAAATAAATAAACAACTTCAAACAAAAAGAATAAACTTCCATTAGACTTGAAACCTAAGTCTGTCATTCAGGGTCAAAATCAAAATTAAACAAGAACAAATCTTCAAGCCTTTGTCTTAAAGCCCGCAGCATGGGCACTATGTAGGAGCTTGCTAGATCTGCAGAATCCCAGACCTGCTGAATCACAATCTGCATTTTAATGAGGTCCCCAGGTGTTTTGTATGCAAGTTAAACTCTGAGATGCTTTTAGACCAGTCCTCAATTTTGGAATTGCCTGGGGAGCTTATAAAAATCCCAATGCCTGGATTACACAACAGATTATATCAAAATCTTTGGGGGTTGGAACAGAGTCATCAGTAGCTTTTAAAGTTCTTCATATGATTCCAGTATTTGAAGCCAGGTTCAAGAACCACTGTCTTAAAGGACCCAGGTGGGAAAGGTGCCACAGGAAAGCCAACTGGGGAGAGACTGGAGCCTAAATGGCTGGTCTTAAAAGAAGCAGCTGGTACTAGAGTTTAGCTGACTGTGGCCATGCAGGAATGTGAGCCCAGATTTGCCAGGCCTTTCAGAGAGAAGTTGGAAATCCAGATTTTTTTTTTTTAATGGGCGATTTCCCAATTATTAAATGCTGGCAATTCATTCAACATTTTTTGAACCCTGGGTTTAGGCCACATAAGAGTTATGACCACCAGTTTATAGTTTTATGATGATCTATGACATAAAATTAAGTGGGCCTAAAAAAAGAATAAAAAAAGAAAGAACACCCAAGAAGATAATGAACTTGAGGTCAAACTGTTAATCTCAAGGCTCATGTATTTTGAATCTTCTGTTCCCTACAACACCAAACATTTGCAGGAATTCAATGGCTGAGAATTGGTAACGGGTGAGATACCAGTGCTAGCAACCTTGGGGCAAAATACTCTGACATTTTGCCCAATATTTTTATTTTCCCTATCTCCTGCCCTGATAACTAAAATGGGAGAAAAATCAATCTTTGTATTATTTAGCTTAAAATTTTCCACTCTTTGTGAGCTACCCAGGTTAAACACATATTACAAGGAGCATAAAAAAATTATTGGCTGAAATAGTACTTCCTAGCAAAGGGAGAATTCAGAAGGCCAACAGATTGAGAATTCTCATTCTACTGTTTCTGAGCTTGTACATGCTGATAACCATGTTGAAGGATCAGAAGGAGAGGCAATTTCCTGACTGTACCCTCAGTGAACATGTCAGATCATCATCACCTGTACTCAGAGTTCTTTGGTCATAATCTGTGGTCTGGGCATTTCTTGTCTCTTTCAGCTCTTTAGTCCTCACACTTTAGGAAGGAAACTAAATAAATCAACCAGTATGCAATGGAAGTAAATGAGCCACCTTAGTAATAGTTTTCAGTTAATTCTATTCTGTATCTGCTCTCAAAATCCCCTGTAATAAGAAGCTGGATTTTAAAAAAATTAATACGATAATCTAACTTGAGTTGATAAAATATGAAACATGCAAATGAGATTTTGTAGCTATTTTCTTGAATGCCAAGAACCACTTGTATTTTTGTATAACTCCAGCAAATAATAGACTTCCTGGTACACTGTGGACACTCAGTAATGGAGAAAGGTCTGGAAGCTTAAATGAAACAACTGGAAATTCTTAATATGTGTTACTGTTAAAGCAATAGAATGCAAAGGTTGTTCAGACAGAACCTCTGAAGGTCTAAGTCAGAACCAGATTTGAGGACAGAGCAACTGGACCATTAATGCTACTAGTCAGTGAGTGGTGCTGAAACATCACCAGGCCTGGAGCAACTGGAAAGCTACATGCAAGCAAAAATGACCCTTGATGTTAGTACCCCAGTGAATATGGGGTATTGACTGAAAATGGATCACAGATCTACACTTAAAAATTGAACTATAAAACTTCTAAAAGAGAACATAGGTTTAGGAAAGAGTTCTTAAATACTAGGACACAAAAAGCATGAACTATCAAGAGAAGAAAATCAATAAATTGGATTTCATCAGAAACATTTGTTCCTCAAAAACCACTCATGAAAATAAAGAGCCACATCTTGGAGAAAATATTTGCAAAACATATATCCAACACTGCTGCCGCTGCTGCTAAATCGCTTCAGTCGTGTCCGACTCTGTGCGACACCATAGACAGCGACCTACCAGGCTCCCCCGTCCCTGGGATTCTCCAGGCAAGAACACTGGAGTGGGTTGCCATTTCCTTCTCCAATGCATGAAAGGGAAAAGTGAAAGTGAAGTCACTCAGTCGTGTCTGATTCTTCACGACCCCATGGTCTGCAGCCTACCAGGCTCGTCCATCCATGGGATTTTCCAGGCAAGAGTACTGGAGTGGGGTGCCATTGCCTTCTCCATATATCCAACACAGGACTTGTGTTTAGAATAGGTCAGGAACTCTCACAACACAATCATGTTTTTTTTTAAAGTAAACAAAACAGTTTTAAAAATGGACAAAAGATTTGAACACTTTACCCAAGAATAAAGTGCAGAAGCTCAGCATCTTTAGTTATTAGGGAAAAGCAAATAAAAACCACAATAAGAAGGGATTCAAATAGATAACTTGCATGCAGCGTTGATAACAGTGCTGTTCGTAATAACCAAAAGCTGAAAACTACACAAATGTTCATGAACAGATGAAAGGCTAAGCAAAGTATACTGATGTGCAGTGGAATATCATTTGGCCGTAAAAAAGGGAATGAAGTCCTGACACAGGCTACAACGTGGGTAAACCCTGAAAACATCCATACTACACAGGGTGGGGAAGCTGGAGGGACGTTTCATCCTGCCTTTGGAAAACCTTACCAAAGCGTCCCAGGCACCTGATGGGGAGCACCCGTCCCCCATCAGTGAGCCGTGGTGTTTATATATCCCACCTCACACGCCTTCCCTTGGCACTATTTCACTTGTACTCTTTGATTCCCTTTTGTGTAGGCTCCTTGAAGCTTTGTCATTTTGATTAAAAATCGTTTACAAAGCTTACAGTATACTTAGTTAGCTTTCAGCTTTCTGAGCTAACGTCACATTCCAGTCCTTCCAGTTTTAGAGACTAAAATGTAGTCACCTTGTTTAGACTTGGGTGATATATAAGATTTTCTCCATCACCATCAACAGACTCTCCCTCTCTGGCTGGTTGCTCATATGTTCATTGTTAATACGGATTTCTTTTTCAGAGGGTCCCCTTTTCCGAAGTTTGGAGCCACCTTTCTCCAACAAAAGCAACCTCTTTAGATCTATAAACATGAGTCGGTTGAGCTAAGGAAGCAATTCTGAAATGTTCTATGTTTTTTAAATTTAAAATGGGCTTGCATTTGGAAAATGACAAGAAGTGTAAATACGATGAAAAGCAAGCTGATAAATTGTATTTCTTGGTGATTCAACTAATTGGAAATTTCACCCATAGTTGATTATATTCTACACCCAAGCTTTGAGCACTGGCACAAATTGTTAGGGTGCTGTTACAGCTGTCTGGGTAAAAGGATTGGCTTAAATATGCTCATGTTGGCACTGCCAGCATAAAAATTAAGGGCAAAGTCATACTGATAGATAATGAGCCCTTTATCAAGGAAACTGTGTTGGACAATCTCAGTCCTCAGAAAGAATTTTTCAAAAGAAACCCCAGCCTTTGTTCCCTCCACTGGAGGGGATCCAGAACTGTCAGTCCGAGCCCCAAGGATTCAGACAGCCTCACAG
Organism: Bos taurus; assembly: GCF_002263795.3. Lineage (NCBI taxonomy): Eukaryota > Metazoa > Chordata > Mammalia > Artiodactyla > Bovidae > Bos > Bos taurus. The sequence goes on from NC_037347.1 coordinate 11,497,580, forward strand.
AATAAAGGAAATCCATTACCATCAGCCTCTCCAGTCTACTCTCCACCCCACTGCCTTTCCTCTAGGTCTTGCCAAGCTGGGTGTGCAAAGAAAACGCTTTACATCAGGTAAGGCTATATTCTGACAGTACCAATTTTCTAAAAGTAGTTAAAATCTTTTGTTGGGTGACTGTATCCCAATGTTAACAAGGATTTCCTCTCTTCAGTTATGAGCAAAATGCATTGTGAAGGAAAGACGACTCCTTATTTAGGATGGTTTGGGGGGACATGAGCTTCTTTAACCATGGATATGTTTGAAACATACATCTTATGCTTTCTGTTGTAAAAGGGAGCCATGCTTATGATGGCTTTTGTGTTGGATTGCAACGATTCAAGAGGGCTTGGTCATGAATTCTTTCAACTGATGCATCTACTTTACATTGTAGGCAGAGCATGCATCATGATTTCCGTTTTACAGATGAAGAAGATAACTTGGGAAGGCTATGTGATTTGACCCAAGTCTCATAGATGGAGAGCAGCAGAATAAAATCTTGGCTGGGGCTTTTTAACTGTAGGACTGCAGCATATGCTGCCTTGTTCAGTAACACCTCCCTTTTGGTTAATGTGCTCCTTATCCTCAATCTGTGATAAGTCACTTCTAGGCAACTTTCAATCTAACCATTGCAATTATCAGCTAATCTATCATCACTACAAATCCAGGAGAAACTTTGCTTCTGTTTTATGTCTTTTAGCCATGAGGTTTGAGGGATCTTAGCTCCCTGACAAGGGATTGAACTCACAGCCTTGGAAGGCCGAGTTTAAACCACAGGACCACCAGGGAAGTTCCCTCAGGATCTAGGCTGATCAGAAAACTTCACACCTCTGGGAACACCTCATTTGCTTCCTTGGGTAATCCTGAATCACAGAGTTGGCAAGTACCTGCTGCATCTATTAGGTTGGTGCAAACGTAATTGTGGTTTTGGACTGTGAATTTTAAATCATTATAACTAGATCAAACACATCTTTATTAACCAAAATAGGAACCATTACAATCAACACATTTTTGCCAATAAGAAATAAACTTGTTTATGCCTATATTGTAAAAATCCATGCTTCAGGATTTGACAAACACTTGGAAAGCATTTTCTGCATCCTGCTGGTTGTGGAAGAACTTTCCTGGCAAAATGTTGTCAACATGCTTGAAGAAGTGGTGATTGGGCCGACAAGAAGTCAGGTGAATATGGCAGATAAGGCAAAACTCTGTAGCCCAATTTGTTCAACTTTTGAAATGTTTGTTGTGCGACTTGTGGTCAGGCGTTGTCGTGGAGAAGAATTTGGCCCATCTTTTGACCAATGCCTGCTGCAGTTTTTGGTTCATCTCATCGATTTGCTGAGCATACTGCTCAGATATAATGGTTTTGCCAGGATTGAAAAAGCTATAGTGGATCAGGTAGATCAGATGGTCAGCAGACCACCAAACAGTGACCATGACCTTTTTTTGGTGCAAGTTTAGCTTTGGGCAGTGCTTGAGAGCTTCTTCTTGGTCCAACCACTGAGCTGGTCATCACCAGTTGTCATTTAAAATCCAGTTTTCATTGCGCATTACAACCTGACTGAGAAATGGTTTGTTGTTGTTGCATACAATAAGAAGATAACACTTCAAAACAATGATTTTTTTTGATTTCCAATCAGCTCACAAGGCACCCACTCACTGAGCTTTTTCACCTTTCCAATTTGCTCCAAATGCCAAATGACCATAGAATAGTCAATGTTGAATTTTTGGGCAACTTCTCCTTTAGCTGTAAGAGGATCAACTTCAATGATGCTCTTAGTTGATCATTGTCAGCTTCCAATGGCTGGCCACGATGCTCCTCATCTTCAAAGCTCTTGTCTCCTTTGCAAAACTTCCTGAACCACCACTGCACTGTATGTTCGTTATCAGTTCCTGGGCCATATGTTGATGTTGTGAGTTGTCTCTGCTGCTTTACAACCCATTTTTAACTCAATAAAAAATTTGCTTGAATTTGCTTTTTGTCTAACATCATTTCCCTAGTCTAAAATAAATATAAAATAAACAGCAAGTAATAAGTCATTACCAAAAAACAGAAAGTGAGAAATGCACATTAAAATGATGTATAACATAACCACATTTAAGAATGTATTCCAATATCAAACAACAAACTTCAACAATTCAAAACCGCAATTACTTTTGAACCAACCTAATAGTTTAACTCTGTTATATTTCAGAGAAGGAAACTGAGTCTCAGAGAGGGTAGATAACTGTCTCCATAATACTGAGTTAGGTGATGCTCCAAGTCACACAGCCAATTAGTTACAGAATCATGACAAGAACCTACATCTCCTAAACCAGCTGTGGGCCTTACTGGTCTGGCCCATGGCCTCACCGGTATGATTCTAGTTTAGCTGGTGCCTGGTAAGCACTTGCCAAGTGTAACAGGTAAGGTTGACTTATGGAAGACAAGGTTTATGACTCGTCTACATGACTACAGGTCTGTCAACAATGGCCTTGTAAAATATTAATAATCTTGTACATAATTCAGGCACTGAGCCACATGAAAAAATAGGAGGAACCATGCAGGCTTATGATGCAACCTAAGGACAAAGCTTCTTTAAATGTGAAATGCTATAAAAGACTCTACCACACAATTCTGTGGCAAAGAAATGGCAATTCCTGCTATTTTTTCAGTCACTCAATTCAAAAGGAAAAAAGAATATGTACCCATTTCCCAAACCATTTACCCAGCCAAAAATGATGGCACATACCCTCTCTACACCCAGCAACACCACCATCTCCCTTCTGCAGACCAAGTTGGACCACATTAAAACTGTGTCCTGACATTCCCCTCATGCAGGAGACATTCCCTCACCAATCCTTGGTATAATACCAGAAATCTGTTATTCTACACATCATGAGACTCAGTACCTTCTTTTACTGGCCATAGTTCACGGCACATGGGATCTCAGTTCCCGGACCAGGGATCGAACCTGCAACCCTTGCACTGGACGCACAGAGTCTAAACTGCTGGACCACCAAGGAAGGCTCAGTACTTTGACAGAGGTGGCTTTGTCAAGCTTTTCCTTATTCATCCTCTCTTAGCGAGGGGTTCAGAAACTTCTTGGCTTAACAATAAGGCTACCCTGCAGAAGGTACAAGACCATTCATCTTAGATTCAGGTGGTATCCTACAAGAGGGTATAAGAGCCATTCATCTGAGGCAGGCCAAGCTCATATGCTTTTGCTCTAGTAAGAAGCTTTGGAGACAGCTGTGACTGTCCACCAGTAGAAAGCTCAGAAGAGATGAGTTTCTGTCCAGGGATAGGTCTTTCTTCACCTGGCAGGCCAGTGGCCCTTGCCTTAGTAACACCTCCCTGCAGAATAGGTTGTTGGGCTAAGCTCATCAACAGAAAGACAGTGTGCAGAAACATAACATGAATTTGAAAAGAGGGAAGAGAATAACCGCTAACCACACTTCTTATGAATTAAGCACTGGTCTACATGCTGTACACGTAAGAATTAATTTCTCCACTGTGCCATCTCTCCCACTTTGCAGATAAAGAAACTGGCACAAAAAGATCAGGGACCTGGTACAGCTGAGTTTTGAACTCAAGCAACTTGGTCTCATACAGCATCTTCTAAACCAGGGGGTTATAAACTCTATCTTGCAGGTTAACTTCAGCCTACCACCTATTATCGTAAATAACTCCCCTTTCTGTGCAGCTTTTATGCTCACCTGGCAGAGTTTGTAGTTGTAACAGGGACTGTATGACTCACAAAGCCTAAAATTGTTACTAGCTCTTTACAGAAAGATTGTGCTGACCCTTCTTCTGAATTATACTGGAGGAGGGAGAGGGGCTGTTCTCTTCATACCTTTTAGAATACAAACACGTCTGAAAGCTGTTATTACATAGACTAACATGCAATATCCGGGAGAGAGTTTAGCATCTAATTCTTTCCCATTTGTCTTAAAGGTGAGGAAACTGAGGTCTGGGCACATGAGAGAAACTGACCCCCAGATGACACTGATAACAGCAGACACGGATCCAGAATCTAAACCCTCAATTCGCTGCCCTGCTGTGTTTGAGACAACACCTCAATTTTCAGTTAGCGCCTTAGCAGGAAAGAGTTAAAGATGAGTTGAGAGCAAGACTGGAACGAATCAGAGCGACCCTCCAGAAGATGGAGAAGGAAGTTAAAGGTAAGTAAAGAGAGGCCAATAGGGAGGAAACTCAGTCTGTGCTGATAAATGTGTGACCCCATGAGTATAGTTCATGGAATTCTCTAGGCCAGAATACTGGAGTCACTAGCCTTTCCCTTCTCCAGGGGATCTTCCCAACCCAGGGATCGAACCCAGGTCTCCCTCATTGCAGGTGGATTCTTTACCAACTGAGCCACCAGGGAAGCCCGATGAAAGTGTCTGGAGGCAGTTATTTCACAGTTTTGTCAGGGCAGCAGGGCAGGGCCACTCATGCCTGCCTGGATTCCCATCCCTTGACTTCTCTTTGCAGCCTTGCACATTCCAGTTTTCTCTGAAGATTGTTCAACAGTTTGGATGTTAACTGTGACTCATTAAAACAAAAGTTTCATTAGCAGCACAAAAAAATTAAAAAAAATAAAACTAATGTAGACTGTCTACTGGACTCTCAGAAGTAGAAGTTTTATAAACGGTATTAACCATGCATTCGTTTAATTCTAACTGGATGGTAAATGCCTTGAGGGACATTCCAAAAGTCATGAATACATGAGTATGGTCTACAAAGAGGGCCCCACCTTGAGAAGTTAGAATGCAAATATCGACCTGATCACTTCCTAATGTTGTTCAAGGCCCATCCATAAGAAAGCCCAGCCAAAATCTTTATTTCTGATCATTTTCATCACCCGTCATATGAAAAGTCCTCATTTTATCTTAGAGCTTCAAAAGAAAACACTGTCAAAACCAGCTTCTTCCTGACTTGTCATTTAATATGTTCTCCTTCATTTCCAAGGGAACAAAGTACATATTTTCCCAAATGCAATTGAAATTGCAACCCCTGCTCCTTCTTTTAGGGCTTTGGGGAGTCAGTGTTAATCAAATATTAATGAGAATCAAAAGAGCTAGAAATTGTTATATAATTTTCCATCTACAGAAATGCAAATGATGTTTCAAATCAGCATAATTTTACAGTTAGTGCATTGCTTTGTTGAATCCATTCAAAACCTTGTAGTCCGGATCATGAAAAGTGTTAGTTGCTCGGTCATGTTCGACTCTTTGCAACCCCATGGACTTTAGCCTGCCAAGCTACCCTGTCTATGGAGTTCTCCAGGCAAGAATACTGGAATGGGTAGCCATTCCCTCTCCAGGGGATCTTCCTGACTCAGGGATTGAACCCAGGTCTCCTGCATTGTAGACAGATTCTTTATCATCTGAGCCACCAGAAAAGCCCAGTCCAAATCATATACATTCAAATACAAATATACTGGTGTAATCACTATCTAATATGACATTCTCAAAATTTTGGAAACTTCAGATGTCATGATAGCGCCAGTCCAAAGAAATAAAATATTTTGTAAAGTATCAACCTTTTTGAAACTCTTCTCAGATGGAGCTGATGGCTCACATATGTGAATTTACTCAGTTGGGATGTATTGGAAAACTTGCACTATTTGCCTAACCTCTGCTTCTCCAGGATTTGCAAGCCTGGTACTGATGCAGTACCCACGGGTTATCATAGGAGCACCCATTTCAGCCAGAGTACAGTGGGGTTTATGAATCAGTGTGGGAGGACCATCCCCTTTTCCTCAGCTCATACTTCCTGGCCACAGCTGATTGGTCCAAAGGAGGACATGTGGCTCAACTGAGCCAATGAGTTCCTTTCTCAGGATTTTGGATTTTGTGATGAGTCAGTCAGTCTGAGCTCTAACATTTAAAGCTCCCAAACTGTCTGTTACCCTATTTTCTTTTATGCTGACATGAAATGTCATGGAAGCTGGTTTGTGAGGAGAGAGAAGAACAAACAGCTTTGCAGAGAGGGGGAACTGAGGAGAGCTACCATGGAGTCCTGACTTCCTGATTTCAGCTTTTCCTACAGATTCAAATTTGTGTCCATGAGATACCTTTATATCATTACAACAAAATGTTTTTTCTATTTAAGTTTATTGGAGTGGGGCTTCTGTCACTTGGCATTCAATGTCTTAATAAATACACAGTATTAAAAAATTTTAAGGAGAAGATGAAATAGAACTATGCTAGGGAAATATGTATATTTACTAAGAAAGCTTATTCACTCATAAGTAAGCTTCTTCGAGTAAATTGAAAGCAGATTAATAAGGCAAGTGACTTGAACTTAGTAAGTGCTCAATAATTTTGTTGTTGTAGCTGTTGTTTGTTTTAATGGATAATAAATAGCAAGGACTGGTGAGTGACATATTGATCACCTGGAGAAAAGAGAAGGAAAGTATGCAATGAAAGCATACTCCACAGGCCACAACTGAAGACCCGCACTCACTCTAACCATGTCTGGGGCTAGCTTTTGTCCCTGTCTCAATAAAGAGGACAATTATCTAGTCTGCTGTATAAGCAGAACCCCAGAAATCATCTTCTCCTTTTCTCCTGTACCAAGTCCATCATTTCACCATTCCACCAGTCCCAGTTGTTCAATCGAAGAGAAGTCTCTCATCTTTACCCATTTCTTTTCATTTCCACTGGATTCTTTACCACTAGCACCATATGGGAAGCCCTCCATTGCTGCTACCCTAATCCAAAGTTGTTGCATCATTTACTTGTCACTCAACTGGACTCCTTTCTGAAATCTTTACTTCCTAGCATTTCTTACTCCATGGTTCTAGCTAAAGGATGCTTTTTGAAGTGTAAATCTGATGATGACATCCATCTCCCCCCAAACACACAATATATACATCTTTTAAATGTTATATTGTTTCCTCTTTGCTGCAGGGCAATGATTCTCATTCTGAACTTCACAATAAAATCATCTGGAGGCCTTACAACAAGCAAACACACAAGCAAACAAAACTTAGGCCTGGGTTTCACTTCCAGAAGTCTGGATTGAATTGTTCTGGAGTGGGATATTCTGATCAGTATTTCTAAAACACTCCCTAGGTAATTCTGATGAAAAGTTAAAGTTGCAAGAACTGCTCTAGGTGTATAAGCTCTGCTTCATGGGGGCTGGATATGGTCTTGCTTCTGCTTCCTTCTCTTCCCTCATTATCTGCCACGTCCCCATCCACTGTTCTCCAGCCACGCTGGTCTTCTCTTGGTTGCTCAAAATCCCCATACTCCTTCCTGCCTGGGTCTACGGCCTCTGAGCAGCTTTTTCCTGTGACACACTCTCCTTTCTCTCCAGATCTTCACTCTATGTCACCTCCTTAGGGAAGACTTCCTGGACCTTCCTGAGTAGGTCAACTGCCCATTCTGGCCCACTGAACTCTGCACCTTTCCTTTATAGGACTTGTCACAGTAAGCTTTATATTTATGTGTAAGTCTCTGAATCATGTTTGTGTTCCCCACTAAACTATACACTCTGTGAGCAGGGGCCCTGTTTGCTTTGCTCACTGCTGCATCTCCAGTCCACAGCTTTCCTCACAAAGGAAGACGAGGCGGCCCTCTTTCTTTGTGATGAGGACCAAGGGAGGAGAGGGAAATATTTCCTGAGGGCTACCCTACTGCTATGGAAATTAAAATTCAGTGCCAAGATTTTTGTTATAAAACTAACAAAAACTCCAAAGGAAAATTCAAGTCTTAAGTGGAATAGGCAATAAAAAATTTTAAGGGGCTTGTAGTTGATGGTGGATGGAATGGGCAGGGCATAAAAGGCTCAAGTTAGGTGAAGGGTCCAGAGGAGAGGCTCTGACTCCACCAGGGCTGGTCTTCATTTCACCCCCATAAACTTCTACCTATGGCTTAAGTGGCACGGCTTGAAAACACAAAAGGAGAACCTTTGCTCAGTCATCCCCCTGGGCCTTGGCAGGACAAGGCAGCAACGCTATGGGGTTACTGGGAGAGACTGTGGTTTTGTCTGAGTTGCAGAGAGAGGACCCACTTCTCTAGATGGGACATCTAGTTTGGTGACTAGACATGCAGCCAGACTCTCTTTTCAAACTCCTGCAGAGAGCTCTGGTACTTACTTGCCGCATGACCTGAGGACAAGTTCGTTATGTTCTCTGTTTCTGTTTTCAGACTGTATCATGAGCAAGATGACAGTGCAGTGGGTATACAACATTATATAGATACAATCTCTTTAGCGATTCATTATAAAGATAATGGATTCTAGCTAACACAAGCACAAATTCTAGCTAACACAAGGCTTCTTCAGCCATTGTTTTTATAACTTGTTTTCTACTCTGAAACTCTACAAGTTTCCCCATTTTCGCTTCTGTGTTGGCAGCAGGAGGAGGCCTGATAGTTGCATGCTCTGAACCACTGCGGTCGACACCCCCAATTGCTAGGGGGCAAACTTGCTGCTGCAGTGGTTTAGTCGTTAAGTTGCATCCAACTCTTGCAACCCCATGGACTGTAGCCTGCCAGGCTTCTCTGTCCATGGGATTTCCCAGGCAAGAATATTGCTGCTACCACATAAGCAGCAATATTTGGTTTCTAAATAAGACCAACGTGCAGCACATTTACAATTTCTGAATTTTGGATCAATCATGATTGTGCAAATGATTTACCTTCTGACTACAGGCACTAAAATGCCATTGCTGTCTGCAAACGTCTGTGAAGTGTACTATACTCTCCATGCCTTGTGATATCTCTGAAGGCAAGTCTTTCACCTTCTGAAGGGAAGACAGAGGGCTTGCACCAGCACCCCTTCCTAGGATAGTGACTGAGGCAACCTTCTACATAGGACATCCTCCTGCCTCTGGCCCTGCCTTATGCTTGTAAATGCATTCCCAGGGACATCACATTTATTCACATGCTCTGGAATGCTGGGATTCCCTGGTGGCTCAGACGATAAAGAATCTGCCTGCAATGCGGGAGACCTGGGTTGGATCCCTGGGTTGGGAAGATCCCCTGGAGAAGGGAACAGCCACCCACTCCAGTATTCTGGCTTGGAGAATTCCATGGACAGAGGAGCCTGGCAGGCTACAGTCCATGGGGTTGAGTCGCAGAGGGTCAGACACGACTGAGTGACTTTTGCTTTCTCCTTTACATAACCACAAAATTATTGTGGGCTTCCCTGGTGGCTCAGATGGTAAAGAAGCCACCTGCAATGTGGGAGACCTGTGTTCGATCCCTGGGTTGGGAAGATCCCCTGGAAAAGGGCATGGCAATCCACTCCAGTATTCTTGCCTGGAGAATCCCCATGGACAGAGAAGCCTGGTGGATTGCAAGGAGTGAGACACGACTGAACGACTAAGCGCACAGCACTGGAATGAAATGTCCTGAGCACACAGTAACATGTGACGGCACAGAGGACTGGCTACATCACACATCCTCAGTAACATCCATTTCAACTAGAAAGTCATTTTTGTTATAACTATACCAATTTCACCTGAAGTTCAGTTTGACTAGCACTCATTGGAAGAGGAATGTGACGGTTCACTTCGTGTATCAACTGTACTGGACCACAGAGGGCCTAGACATTTTGGATGTGTCAGGGAGGGTGTTTCTGGATGAGATTAACATATGCATAGGCAGACTGAGTAAAGCAGAGTGTCCTGCCTACTGTGGCTGAAACTCATCCAATCATTTGAGGACCTGAATAGAATAAAAAGGCTTACCTTCCCTCAAAGGAGAAGGAATTTCCTCTTGCTTGATCACCTTGAGCTGGGACATTTGTTTTTCTCCGTCTCTGGCACTCAGACTGGCTCTTCCTGAGTTGAAACTCTGCTGGCTTTTAGCCTGGAATTACACTATTGGTTCTGCTGCTTTTAGGCTTTTGGACTCAGACTGGAACTAAACTGGCTTTCTTGGGTCTCCAGCTTGTTGACTGCAGATCTTATGGAGAGTGACTGCAAGTCTCATGGAGACTTGTCAGCCTCCATGATCACTAATTCCTTACAATAAATCTCTCTCTCTCTGTGTGTGTATATATATATATACACACACACACACACATGTATATTTATGTTTCCATACATATATATGGACTTCCCTGGTGGCTCAAATGGTAAAGAATCTGCCTGCAAAGTGGGAGACCTGAGTCTGATCCCTAGATTGGGAAGATCCCCTGGAGAAGGGAACAGCCACCCACTCCAGTATTCTTGCCTGGAGAATTCCATGGACAGAGGAGCCTGGCAGGCTATAGTCTATAGGGTTGCAAAGAGTCAGACACGACCGAGCCACTTTCACTTTCTATACATATATATATATATTTGTATTTTTTTCTATTAGGTTTCTGGGGAACCCTAATACAAAGAGCTCCAGAAGATTCTTCTGCCTTAATAAGGTCAGGAAAGCAAATATTAACTACATTTCATTGCTAACGAAGAGTCAGAAGATTTTAGAGAAACACTAACATTGTGAACATGAGTCATTCACTGTATAGTTCTGAGGGGTTGGAAAAGGGGAGCTGACGTGTACTGAGTTCATGCTATGAGCCAGTCACTTTCACAAACATCAGTTTAATGAATTAAAGGCATATTTACAGAGCTAAGAAATTAGTTTAAGAACAAGTCTGAGGCACCAGTTCTATCGCTTGCCTTTCTGCAAAACTATGGAATTTATTAAATTGAATAAGCCTCAAACATGGCCCTGACACAGGCTATGGCAGGAGCCTTCCCTTACTAAAGGGAGCTACAGAAACTTCAAAGGAGAAGGTGTGATTTCTTTCCTTATATTAATTAACTGGGTGGTCACTTTAAAAATCCTATTCTTCCAGACAAAACTGCATCAGTGTAATGCAAAACAGGGGACTAAACTATCTTTCTGCTTCCAAGACTCTAAACAGCTAGCACAGCATCTCACACTGTCATAGTAGGCTGGGTGCTCACTACCTAGAAATACAGTGGATCCTTGTGACAGGTTATAGGCAATCTTAGGGACATCTTCGTTACCTCACGGCTTTTTGTAAATTTCAGGAAGCCTTCCAGATTCCACGCTGCCCAGTTGTAGAAACTACAAGATTGTATTGCAACAGGAAGAAAGCATTAGGAAGTTAGGTTTTCTGACCTGGGACTGAAGAGAGCCACTCCTGGGGCCTCCCAGTGAGACATTTTTAGGACTTTTATCCGCCTGATGGAATGGATAGAAAAGTCCTGTAATAAAAGGACTCGCGCTAAGTCAACAGGTTGGCAGAGTCTCAACCTCATTCACCCTTATATATGAAAAAGATCTAAACCACAGTGAACCAGTGAACACAGTGAAGTTGCTCAGTTGTGTCCAACTCTTTGTGATCCCATGGACTAGAGCCTACTAGGCTCCTCCATCCATGGAATTTTCCAGGCCTGAGTGCTGGAGTGGGTTGCCATTTCCTTTTTCCAGGGGATCTTCCTGACCTAGGGATCGAACTCAGGTCTCCCGCATTACAGGCAGATGCTTTACCATCTGAGCTACCAGGGAAGCCCCTGCAATTTGATCAAGTCATAACCTCAAACAGTGGCTGACAAAAAGTTTTATAATGTACCAAAAGCAGTGACTAGAATTTATGACTGGAGACTTGATCTTTGTCACTTAGTTATGTCACTTACTTTCTCTGGGCTTCAGCTGAAAAAACTAGGGTGCAATGAAAGTGAAAGTCAAGTCGCTCAGTCGTGTTCAACTCTTTGCAACCCCGTGGACTATAGCCTACCAGGCTCCTCCTTCCATGGGACTTTCCAGGCAAGAGTACCAGAGTGGGTTGCCATTTCCCCTGGGGATCTTCCAAACCCAGGGATCGAACCCAGGTCTTCCACATTGCAGACAGACACTTTACCCTCTGAGCCACCAGGGAAGCCCTTGGGGTACAATGAGGAAGGCTGTAAGGAAGGGTGGGGTCATAGGATTTCTGAGATTCCTTTTACATTTAAAACCCCAAGCTTTTCTGTTGTTACTATATTGAGTGGTTTTATCAGCACAATCATCCTTCCAGCTCACAAAAGGTAAAAATTTGGCAGCCACAAAGTCCCTTCTTCATTTGCATTGTAGTATCCTTAGCTTGTCAGTTCTCTGCTTAGATTAACATGTGTGTGTCTCAGTCGCTCATTCGAGTCTGATTCTTTGTGATCCCATGGACTGCAGCCCGCCAGGGTTCTCTGTACATGGGATTCTCCAGGCAAGAATACTGGAGTGGGTAGCCATTCCCTTCTCCAGGGGATCTTCCTGACCCAAGAATCGAACCCAGGTCTCCCTCATTGAAGGCAGACTCGTTATAGTCTGAGCCACCAGGGACACCCTGGAGCATTTGATACAACACAGTGCCTGTGCTAGGTACTGTAAGTAAAAAATGAACTCACAGACTTGTGCAGTCTTGAGGAGGATCCAGGTTGCTAGTTTAAGATAATACACTCTAAGTTGTTATTTAACACACAAACACAGACATATATCTGGCAGATTAAAAATGTGTCTTTGATATTTCTCCGTATAAGAGGGGACTCAATCTTAGTGACTCGCTTGTAACCCATTGAGTCAGTGACAGTGATGCTGTGTGATGTCGGAGGTTAGGTTGGCAAAGGCTACTTCCTGTTTCTCTTGGGACTGATGGCTTGGGTGAAGTCATGCAGCATCTGGGAAGTTTGAGCACCCCAAGACCGCCATGCTGGTGTAGGTGCTCTGTTAACTAACCATGCCAAGCTCCCATAGGAATTCCTCAACCACACACTCAGGAGAGAGCACAGTGGAGCCTTTGATGGTAGGAGCCCCAGCCAACATCTGACGGCAACAGCCTGAAAAATCCTCAGCAAGACCTGCCTAGGCTGAGCTCTTCCTGAATTCCCAGCCCACAAAACTGTGACCAAAATAAAATGGTCAGTTTTAAGCTACTGATTTCAGGGTAATGTGTAACGCAAGCAATAGTCACCAGAACAACATCGGCACTGAAATGATCCTTGATTATTCCAGAATCAAAGTGAACACAGTTAGAAAATTTCTATTTCAAGAAAATTTTCCAATAAGTATATAGTCCACGCTCTAGGAGAGAAAGATAACAGTGGTATAAGTGACCTAAAACCTATATAAACAATCATGGCATGTTCTACACTACCTTACTTTTTTAAAGTATAACCTTGTGAAGTAGTTTAAGTTCCTTCAAACTAGAAACATATCTGTGGAACATTATATTCTGAACAATAAAAATTCAAGTTAAGAGAAATGAAACCAAGATGACTCATTAAATAACAACTACACTTGTCTTCTTTTGTGTTATCACTGCTCTTCTGGACAAATGAAAAATGAAATTTTTTCTGTTTGAAAAAAAAAAGTCATTCTGAGTCTGTAATTACTCTAACTACAGTGAAACACATTCTGGCCTGGGGATCAAAGCAATAATATAGCGAGATAAGAATAATCTCCTGCCTCCTGTCCCTTCAGCTAATTTGTGGGGCACTTGACCATCCTGCCACAGATTCACAGATACTTTCAATACCATCAAGATTTGAGAGTTCTAATTAAATTGAAGTAGAGGGCATGATTCACCTCCTGAAAATGGCTGTGTTGTAACTCAGTGGACCTAGAACTCATCTGAGGATGCAGCCTCTAGTCACTGCAGGAAACCTCTCTATTGACAGCTGACCATCTAAAGGTCTACCTGGGAGAGCAGCTAAAAGCCAACCTTGCCTTTTTATTTTGGTTTCTCTACGTGCTAAGTGGTAATTATAGTCCTGACTTCCCTGAACTGTCACTGTGTAGGTTGCGGGAGGCTGCAAACTTACTGGAAAAAAAAAATCCTGAGAATTATAAATGCCAAGTCAGCTTTGCAAATGTGGAAGTTTTCAAAATCAACTCAACTTGCTTTTTTAAAAAAGAGATTAATCTGTAAAATTTGCATTCATACTGGCCATATTTTTAATGGCCCACGGACAAGGGAAAAAAGTGGAAACAGTGACAGATTTTATTTTCTTGGGCTCCAAAATCACTGCAGGTGGTGACTGCAGCCATGAAATTAAAAGATGCTGCTTGGAAGGAAGGCTATGGCAAACCTAGACAGCATATTAAAAAGCAGAGACATCTCTGCTGGCAAAGATTCACACAGTCAAAGCTCTGTTTTTTTTTCAATAGTCATGTACAGATGTGAGAGTTAGACCATAAAGAAGGCTGAATGCTAAAGAATCAATGCCTTCAAATTGTGGTGCTAAAGAAGACTCTTCAGAGTCCCTTAGACTGCAAGGAAATCAAGCCAGTCAATCCTAAAGGTAATTAATCCTGAATATTCTTTGGAAGGACTGATGCTTAAGCTGGAGCTCCAATACTTTGGCCACCTAATATGAAGAGCTGACTCACTGGAAAAGACCCTGCTGCTAGGAAAGACTGAGGGCAGGACGAGAAGGGGATGACAGAGGATGAGATGGTTAGATATCACTGACTCAGTGGACATGAGTTTGAGCAAACTCCAGGAGATAGTGAAGGACAGGGAAGCCTGGTGTGCTGCAGTCCTTGGAGATCACAGAGTCAGACTGGACTTAGGGACTGAACAACAACTGGCCACGTTTGTCTGTACTGCTATCTGCCTTTGCCATCTGAATTTTAATATTCACTATATAAGTTGACTAAGTAAGTGGGTATGTGTGAGTGAGAGATAGGGCATCAGAAAAGAAACATAAAATTCATTCAAGGTCCTTCTGGGTTTTGAACTAACAAATGCAACAAGTAGGGAGACATCTATTTTCACCATTGCACTAACTGCAGGCGGTATGTATAATCCTATATTTTAAAAAAATAATGGAATAAGGGATTATCTAGATAAACAAATTACCTTTCCCCAGGGGAATCTTCCTGATCCAGGGATCCAACCTTGGTCTCCTGCATCACAGGCAGATTCTTTACTATCTATACCACCAGGGAATCCCAACAAATTAAATAGGGTTTCTTTAAATGACTGACCCTTCGTTTATTTGGAATATGCTTAAAATTATCAAAGTTTGTCCAGCACAAAAGTTTTCAGGGGTGCTTCAGAATATTATACATTCTGTATGTAAATTACAGGAAGAAAGGACAAGTCTATATCAAATAACGTTGGGTCTCAAGCCCATGACAAAAAGATGTTTTAAAATAGAGTTGTTTCTCTTTCTTTGCTAACTCAGTGTTCCCCCTGTGATTTTCCCTTTCCTCCTGTGTTGGTGAGGTCTCATTCTTCTCAGCTTGGCTTCTAGGCTGCATCCTCTCTGAGACCTTCTGATGGCACATGGATCCTCATCCTTCAGCTCCCAGGTTGGCTAAGGGCTGCCTTCCATTCTCCGTCCGTGCAAGTCTTACATTGAGCTGAAACGACTTGCTTGTGTCCTGTCTTCTCCATTAGTCTGGGAGCTCCATGGGGCCAAACCCTGTAGTTTATTCTTTCACCTTCGTATCCAACGTATGGCTGTAGGTGAGGCAAGTGCCCAGACAATGCTGGAGGCTTGTCCCTGGATCTGCCTGTCATCCCTTCAATTATTCTGCATTCTAATATGTAGTATGTCTTTTCCTCCTAATCTTTATGATTTTCACTGGATCCTTTTGAGTTTTGATTCCAAAGTTCTTAAAAGAGAGAGGTCCTGTCAGCTGGTACACAGACTGCAGAAGTCGGGGTGTGAGTGAGTGAGTGTGTGTGTGTGTGTGCGCGTGTGATTGTGTGTGAGAACTGAGTCACCATCTCCCATTTCTGGCTTCACTCCTCACGTCTACAACCCACCCTTGTGCTCAATTTCCATTTCTTTGTCTCATTTCCCTTTTGGAGCACTTCTGAAGGTAAGAAAACTTCATCTTACTACTATATTTGTACTTGCCAAATACTATGCTGAATCCAGCTGCGATTCTTAAATTATTCTGGAGAAAGTGGTATATATCTAGTGCAAAATAAATTTCCTTATACTCTCCAGCTATAAAAAGCTTGTTCCATTTTTTAAAAATATGGCATGGTATACAAGTAAAACTCTGTTTTGAACTTTTTCTGGCATTGAAAAACATAGGGTGAAAATATTCCAAAGCCATTATGAGTCATTCTTTTAGGAATATCTAGTGGTATGGGGAATGGTCATGAGAAGTTAAAAAAAAGGAAAACAACACATAGTATAAAGCTAAACAAAATTGGATTCTATTTAAGTATGTTTAAAATTACTTTTTCCTCTTTCTTTCTTTCTCTCTCTGTGTAAACAGGTGGCAAGGAAGTGTACAAAAATACAAACTCTAATTCAAAGATACAGTACTTACACTTTCTTCTTTATGTTTCTTTCCTGGATTTCTCAATTTATCACAATAATGATGTACTTTTCTATTGTCAGAAAAAAACAAAATCCTGACATGCAATGTAAAGGATAAAAAACCTGAAAGAGTTAAAAACACAGAACAGACTGGGACATTTAAAAGAAAATCTAGGTTTTGTATTTTATCCTAGATAAAGGGGCGAGGCAAAGGGTCTTTCTAATTATAGTATTTTTTAAAATGAATAGTGTTAAATTCTCAAGGGTAGAGAACAGTGTTATGAGGCGCAAAACATCCAGCCCTCAGCTCACCCCACTAACCACACTGCCATCCTTCTTTTTCCTCCTTTTTTTCATAGCAGTTTTTTATTTTTATTTTTTTAAAGGATCCCAGTTATCCTTTCATCTGCTTGGATATATTTTATTTTATACTGTTTGTGTTTTCTCTTTAGAGATGGCTTCCAAAGCCTTAAAGCTTCTGAACGCCCACTCACGTGAGACAGCATCTTGACTCTGCAAGTATGTGCCCTTCAACCCCGCCTGGAGACGAACCCCACTGAAGTCCCTGAGAGCAAACATCGATGAAAAGCAAAGCGATCTGGTATTTACTCAATGCTACTCCTGTCCGGTGGGTCAGAGAACAGACTTCAGTGTCCAGGATAAAGCCGGGCCTTGGCAGCTCAAGCCTCCCCATTGTGATTCAAGATTCGGGGTGTAAACACATGCAGTGTTTAACCATCGCCAGTTTGCTTTGAATGTTTGATAGCCGTGACTGGGGCTCAGGAAGAACACAGTAGTGACTTCTTCACTGGAGCTGAAGTTGAGGCTTTATGTAGTATTTGGGCAAGCGGCCCCGGCAGCTGCAAGCCCTCAATGGGCGCTTTCTAGTCGCTGAGTGGGCTGGGCGGCGTTGCTGGGAGCCCCGGGGCTGGAGCTGCCCCCCGGGCTGGGCCACCCCATCTCAGTGACAGGTGCTGAGGAAGAGGAGAAGGAGCAGCCCCTCCCCACGGGCTCCCAAGCCTGGGCTCAGTGTCTGCCATGAACTGCCATTTTTACTGCGTTTTTGTTTTAGGAACACAGGACCTTGGCAGGCAGAGATGTACCCTGTGGCTTGGTCTTTCTCTGCTCAGCCAGTGGTGATGAAAACAATAACAAAGACCCTGACTTTGCTAAATGGCCCAGACTCACTTAGATAACAAACCAGTACCGTTTTTGGCAGAAAGCCTTCTAGATGCTTGATGCTGTGTGACCTGCTGGAGTGGGAAGGAGGACTGGAAGGGAAGAGCTCTAAGTTATATTTTGGTGCAACCCAAGGGATGATCTCATCTTGTTGTAGATTGACGACCCTGTTTATTATTAACTATCACTTACTGGGAACCCTAATGTGCTGGATACTGACTTAAGGACTGCATGTTGTCTTGCTTGTCATAATCTTGCAATGTCTTTTGTTTTTCTTTCTTTCTTTTTTTTTAAGAAAGGAGAACACTGAGTTTCAGAAAGGTTAAGTGATATGTTCAATACTGTTACACAGCTTATAAATGGTACAGCCAGAAATCCAACCCTGGTACAACTATAAAATAACTTCTACTCTTTCTGGGGGAAACACATTTATAGCTTATGCTTATAAATTTTAACTTTAAGTTTCCAGGTGGCTGTGGCCTAGAAAAGGCAAGTTGGTCATGGGAGTACAGAGTAAATCAATAGTTTATATACTCTTTTCATTACAGAGAATTCCAGGAAAAGTCAGATGAGGTCGAATCATTAGGCAGAAAGGTCTCTTCTTAATAATAAGAGGTTTTACCCTCCCAAGTATGGGCTCAGTGAGCTTGTTAAAACAATTGTCATTGTTCTTATTTTAAATAATTGTTCCTAAATTTTTAAATTTAAAAATAGCTGTTAGTTTTTAGAACAATTAGGATTTGTGGAAGAAACTGAGTCATACAGAGTTCCCCATACCCTACACCCAGTTTCCACTATTATTAACATCTACTAATGCACCTTTGTTATAATCAATGAACTAATATCAAAATAGTATAACTAAGGTCCTATTTATTCAGATTTCCTTGGTGTTTACCCAATGTGCTTTTCCTATGTCAGGATTCCACCTAGGACACCACATTGCATTTAGTTGCCATGTCTTCTTAGGCTCCTCTTGGCTGTGAGAGTTTCTCAGGCTTTCAATGGCTTTGATGACCTTGCCAGTTTTGAAGTATACCAGTGATTTTGTAAGAGGTAAGAGAATGTGCTCTCTGAGGACAAGTCTCATATTTTCTTGTGATTAGACTAAGGTAATGGGTTTTGGTAGAGGACCTTGGATGTAAGGTGCCATTTTCATCACACCATATCAAGGGTATATACTATCAACATGACCTATGACTGTTGATGTTGACCTTGATCACATGGCTGAGGTAATGTTTATCAGATTTCCCCACTGGGAGGTTACCTATCCCCAACCCCCACCTCCCATACTATGTTCCTTCAAACTCGCTATGCATAGCCCACACTTAAGTGGGGGTGCTCGTTGACTTTTAAAAATAGTCTTATTAATTTTCCTCCATCACACAAAGTGACTTCTTGTTTAGCCTCATTTGATACCATTTGTTAATTAATCTCTTCATCTCTGCTCCTACTCTCCAAATTACTGCTCTCAAATCGTAGACTTTCAGAGTTCAGAGAGTATAAACTACATTAGCCCTTTTGTGATTGAGTTATCTGATAGAGGAAGCAAAAATATATACATGTTTTGAAAGAATTTCATATTTCATATTCCCTGAAAGCAAGGAAGCAATCATCATGATGGTGGTGTAGTCACCAAGTTGTGACTGATTCTTGCGACCCCATGGACTGGATTATTACTCAACAGGTCCCTCTGTCCAAGTGATTTTCCAGGCAAGAATACTGAAGTGGGTTGCCATTTCCTTCTCCAGGATATCTTCCTGACCTAGGGACTGAACTTGTGTCTCCTATATTGGCAGGCGGGTGTTTACCACTGAGCCACCAGGGAAGCCCCCCTCCATTATCATAGGATATTCAGAAATTCGTTGAGTGTCCTCAGATTTATTTTAGAGACCAGAGTCATTCTGGCTCCTAAAATAAATGTCAGGTCACCAAGGTGGTGTCTCAACTCAAGGAAACAAAGTCTGCTTACTAAACATGGGAACCGATACTGTGAACATGGATTTCCCAACAAAACACAAAGGGCAGCTGATTCTTTGATGCTGATGAGGAGAAGTACAAAGGTGATGAAGGAGGATATAAATTTGAAGAAGCATCACTTCTTCAACGTTATATACGTAAGCACTGGTTTGGATGAGTTTTAATAAAAGAAATAACTGTTGAGTTTTAATAGAAAATAAAATAGGACTTCCCTGCTGGTCTAGTGGTTAAGAATCTGTCTGCTAACATAGGTATGACCTAAAGCAAATCCCTTACAGTGGAAGTGACAAATAGATTCAAGGGATTAGATGTGATAAGACAGAGTGTCTGAAGAACTATGTTCGTAATGCTGTACAGCAGGCAGTGATCAAGAACATCAATATTGTGTTGGCCTCTTTTGTATATCACTATGAATTAGCCACAGGTATACATATGTCTGCTGCCTCCTGAATCCCCCTCATGTCTGGCAACCCATCCCACCCCTCTAGGTTGTCACAGAGTACATGGCAGTGACAATGAACAGACATATATGTAGCCCAGTGTTTCCAGCCTTTACAAGTACAAGAATCTCTCTTGCAAGTCAAAACAAGTTCATGGAACCCTGTATAAGAGTCATTGAATTTTACTATGCATTCATTGACAATGAATTATAAATTAGGGATGATATTAATCATGTTGGAGAAGGAAATGGCAACCCACTCCAATATTCTTGCCTGGAGAATCCCAGGGACAGAGGAGCCTGGTGGGCTGCCGTCTTTGGGGTCACACAGAGTCAGACACGACTGAAGCGACTTAGCAGCAGCAGCATTAACCATGTTACTACACTATAGCTTCCAAATGTGTTTGAAAAACCAGTGACAAACATATGTGAAAACACGTTATCTAATGTGTGAGACATGTTATCTAATGTGTGAAAACATATCTATTAAGTCTGTAGCTAGTGTTTGCTGCATAAAGGCCTGTAATGACCCACAATCGGGAAGGCATGCATTTCTGCCACTGCTCCTGCTGCCCACCCTACTCCCATGCCCATCACTAGGTTCCTGATCTAGCTCTTCTCCTCTAGTAGATGCTGTTACATCTGGACTTCTAGTTTCTGTAGATCCACTTCCTCCTCACATTTCCACAGAAATTTATTTGAAAGAAGTGCAGAGGGAACTCTATGTGGGCTGATGGATAGGCCTGGCTAGAATTTCACTTTTCCAGGAGTCCAAGTAACTCTTGGTCACATTAGTCAATGGCTCCCTCCATTCACAGCTCTTTAGAAGGTGTAGGAACGCCGAGAACAACAAGAAAGGGCAGCAACACGTGAACATGTTTTGGGACCTTGAATCTGTCACTGTCTCATAGCACACAAAGCCAGCTCAAATTAAAAAAGAGCGTAAGGTCAGGGCTCAGACTCATTCCTGGCATTACTTGCGGGTCACTCTATCCTCTTCTGGCTTAGATATGTTTTTGTTCTCAGTAAGCGTTCTATTTTTTGGTGGAGTCACCGTCTAACCCCACTCTTTCGTTCCCCTGAAAGAAATTCTGATTTTCTATCCTAGTTGAGTTACCTCAAGAAATTCTGGGAAAAAATCCAGTACTTCTCCCCAACTGCCCACATGGTTAGCTCACTCCCAGCTTGGAGGATAGAACCCGGGTTCATAGGAAAGACGTGGATTTCCTCCCTTTCCTTCTCCGCAGTCCCATACCAGCAACACAAAACCAAAATGCAAACCTATCCTTTTCCTAACTCATACCAAAACCCTAACATTAGAGGGTCTTTTGGTTTAGGCTTTAACCTGTTGTAAAACTTCAAAACGTCCCTAAAAGAAGAGGTTGTTGGTTAGGCCTTATCAGTAGGTTACCCAAGAATTAGCTTATCAGATCCTTTCCTAGTGGCAGATTTCAAACTTGAGAGGGTGGGATGAGGAAAACTCTGAGCCCCGCTCCTTCTATTGCCTTCAACAGGTGGGAAAAGCAAAAAGGGAAAACTAAAGGTTAGAGATATTAGGACCAAAACTCGGGGTCTTGCCTGATTGTCTCCCTTACTTCATAGCACAGGGATCAGAAATTCTTTTTTAGAGCAGATATAGGCAGATGACAGAAAGACTGTAATTCAGTTCACACTGAAGGTAACCAGAGTATAACAAAATTCCTGGGAGGTGCTCAAGACAGGGCCAGAATGGAAAAAGAATCAGCGTCACCGAGACCATGAGCTGTAAGCTGGTCAATGGTAAGAAACACATAGCACTCACTGTGTTCTTGATACCGTTTTATGTGCTCTACATCCAAGAGGGAGGTGATGTTTTTTTCTCCATTTAACAAGTGGGGAAATTATTTGCCCAGCCCACTCATGAAATGATAGGGCTGAGTACTGAACCCAGGTAGTGTGTTTCCAAAATTGGAACTCTGAAATAACACTATACTATAGACCAGAGATGGAGAAGGCAATGGCACCCCACTCCAGTACTCTTGCCTGGAAAATCCCATGGATGGAGGAGCCTGGTGGGCTGCAGTCCATGAGGTCGCTAAGAGTCGGACACGACTGAGCGACTTTACTTTGACTTTTCACTTTCATGCATTGGAGAATGAAATGGCAACCCACTCCAATGTTCTTGCCAGGAGAATCCCAGGGACGGGGGAGCCTGGTGGGCTGCCGTCTATGGGGTCGCACAGAGTTGGACACGACTGAAGCGATTTAGCAGCAGCAGCAGCATAGACCAGAGAGGTGGAGCTAAAAGCACACCCTGGTTCTAGTTCAAGCACTGTCTCTAACTGTGTGACTTTAGGGCAGGTCATTTCAGTTTTCTGGATTCAGTTTCATCAACTGTAGAAAGAAAAGATAAGAGTAGATGACACAAAGTTCTCTTACTGCTTCAACATTCAGGGTTCTATATGGAACACATATGGCCATGAAACGTATTAGAACAGAGTAAGGATGAGGGCAAATCTCATTCCTCTAATCCCATCCCCAGGGCTTTATGTGCCCAGGGTTGCTTTTATGCCTTCCTTTCCTTATCTTCACTGATAATTATGCTTCAGTTCAGTTCAGTCGCTCAGTCATGTCCGACTCTTTGTGACACCGTGAATCAGAGCAGCCAGGCCTCCCTGTCCATCACCAACTATTGGAGTTCACTCAAACTCATGTCCATCAAGTTGGTGATGCCATCCAGCCATCTCATCCTCTGTCATCCCCTTCTCCTCCTGCCCCCAATCCCTCCCAACCTCAGAGTCTTTTCCAATGAGTCAACTCTTCGCATGAGGTGGCCTAAGTATTGGAGTTTCAGCTTCAGCATCTGTCCTTCCAATGAACACCCAGGACTCATCTCCTTTAGAATGGACTGGTTGGATCTCCTTGCAGTCCAAGGGACGCTCAAGAGTCTTCTCTAACACCACAGTTCAAGAGCATCAATTCTTCGGCGCTCAGCCTTCTTCACAGTCCAACTCTCACATCTATACATGATCACTGGAAAAACCATAGCCTTAACTAGATGGACCTTTGTTGACAAAGTAATGTCTCTGCTTTTGAATATGCTATCTAGGTTGGTCACAACTTTCCTTCCAAGGAGTAAGCATCTTTTAATTTCATGGCTGCAATCAACATCTGCAGTGATTTTGGAGCCCCCAAAAATAAAGTCTGACACTGTTTCCACTGTTTCCCCATCTATTTCCCATGAAGTGATGGGACCATCACTTTGATGCCATGATCTTAGTTTTCTGAATGTTGTGCTTTAAGCCAACTTTTTCACTCTCCTCTTTCACTTTTATCAAGAGGCTTTTTAGTTCCTCTTCACTTTCTGCCATAATGGTGGTGTCATCTGCATATCTGAGGTTATTGATATTTCTCCCGGCAATCTTGATTCCAGCCTGTGCTTCTTCCAGCCCCGTGTTTCTCATGATGTACTCTGCATATAAGTTAAATAAACAGGGTGACAATATACAGCCTTGACATACTCCTTTTCCTATTTGGAACCAGTCTGTTGTTCCATGTCCAGTTCTAACTGTTGCTTCCTGACCTGCATATAGGTTTCTCAAGAGGCAGGTCAGGTGGTCTGGTATCCCCATCTCTCAGAATTTTCCACTGTTTATTGTGATCCACACAGTCAAAGGCTTTGGCATAGTCAATAAATCAGAGGTAGATGTTTTTCTGTTTTTCTGGAACTCTCTTGCTTTTTCCATGATCCAGTGGATGTTGGCAATTCGATTTCTGGTTCCTCTGCCTTTTCTAAAACTAGCTTGAACATCTGGAAGTTCATGGTTCACGTATTGCTGCAGCCTGGCTTGGAGAATTTTGAGCATTACTTTGCTAGCATGTGAGATAAGTGCAATTGTGCGGTAGTTTGAGCATTCTTTGGCATTGCCTTTCTTTGGGATTGGAATGAAAACTAACGTTTTCCAGTTCTGTGGCCACTGCTGAGTTTTCCAAATTTGCTGGCATATTGAGTGCAGCACTTTCACAGCATCATCTTTCAGTATTTGAAATAGCTCAACTGGAATTCCATCACCTCCATTAACTTTGTTTGTAGTGATACTTTCTAAGGCCCACTTGACTTCACATTCCAGGATGTCTGGCTCTAGGTGACTGACCACACCATCATGATTATCTGTGTCATGAAGATCTTTTTTGTACAGTTCTTCTGTGTATTCTTGCCACCTCTTCTTAATATCTTCTGCTTCTGTTAGGTCCATACCATTTCTGTCCTTAATTGAGCCCATCTTTGCATGAAATGTTCCCTTGATATCTCTAATTTTCTTGAAAAGATCTCTAGTCTTTCCCATTCTGTTGTTTTCCTCTATTTCTTGGCATTGATTGCTTAGGAAGGCTTTCTTATCTCTTCTTGCTATTCTTTGGAACTCTGCATTCAGATGCTTATATCTTTCCTTTTCTCCTTTGCTTTTCACTTCTCTTCTTTTCACAGCTATTTGTAAGGCCTCCTCAGACAGCCATTTTGCTTTTTTGCTTCTCTTTTCCATGGGGATGGTCTTGATCCCTGTCTCCTGTACAATGTAATGAACCTCCATCCATAGTTCATCAGGCACTCTGTCTATCAGATCTAATCCCTTGAATCTATTTCTCACTTCCACTGTATAATCGTAAGGGATTTGATTTACGTCATACCTGAATGGTCTAGTGGTTTTCCCTACTTTCTTCCATTTAAGTCTGAATTTGGCAATAAGGAGTTCATGCTCTGAGCCATAGTCAGCTCCTGGTCTTGTTTTTGCTGACTGTATAGAGCTTCTCCATCTTTGGCTGCAAAGAATATAATCAATCTGATTTTGGGGTTGACCATCTGGTGATGTCCATGTGTAGAGTCTTCTCTTGTGTTGTTCGAAGAGGGTGTTTGCTATGACCTGTGTGTTCTCTTGGCAAAACTCTGTGAGACTTTGCCCTGCTTCATTCTGTATTCCAAGGCCAAATTTGCCTGTTACCCGAGGTGTTTCTTGACTTCCTACTTTTGCATTCCAGTCTCCTATAATGAAAAGGACATCTTTTTGGGGTGTTAGTTCTAAAAGGTCTTGTAGGTCTTCATAGAACTGTTCAACTTCAGCTTCTTCAGGTTACTGGTTAGGGCATAGGCTTGGATTACTGTGATATTGAATGCTTTGCCTTGGTAACGAACAGAGATCATTCTGTCGTTTTTGAGATTGCATCCAAGTACTGCATTTCAGACTCTTTTTTTTACCATGATGGCTACTCCATTTCTTCTGAGGGATTCCTACCCACAGTAGTAGATATAACGAGTTAAATGCACCCATTCCAGTCCATTTTAGTTCGCTGATTCCTAGCAGGTCGACGTTCACTCTTGCCATCTCCTGTCTGACCACTTCCAATTTGCCTTGATTCATGGACCTAACATTCCAGGTTCCTATGCAATACTGCTCTTTAAAGCATTGGACCTTGCTTCTATCACCAGTCACATCCACAACTGGGTATTGTTTAATTATGCTTAATGGTGGGGATAACAGAACTGATATAAAAGGGTGCTTCTGGGATTGAACAAAGGAGAGAGGAGAAGAGAAGGAGCTTTGCAGCCAGATGGAAGACCTGCCTGACAGCAACACAACGTTCACCAAGTTACCCTCTCAGAGCTGCAGCTTCTACATCTGCAGTGTTAAGAATACCTACTCAAAAGGTTTTTGTGAAGATTCAGTAAGATACATAAAGAACCAAGGCCAGTGCCTAGCACATAGTAGGGGACCAGTAGGTTTTAGTTACTTTTCCATCATTGTCCCTTCCTAACAGGTGACATAAAGAGTTGTAATGGCAATAGGAAACCATGTGACCTCATATCCTCCTCTATTGTCCCAAATTTCTGTGCTTACAAGACAGCTCTTGATCTAAGTGAAAAGGAGTTACATTCCTTTTTCCCTTTAAATTTTAAACTTTGTATTTGGTAATGGGGTATATTATGAATGTGAGAGTTGGACTGTGAAGAAAGCTGAGTGCAGAAGAATTGATGCTTTTGAACTGTAGTGTTGGAGAAGACTCTTAAAAGTCCCTTGGACTGCAAGGAGATCCAACCAGTCCATTCTGAAGGAGATCAGCCCTGGGATTTCTTTGGAGGGAATGATGCTGAAGCTGAAACTCCAGTACTTTGGCCACGTCATGTGAAGAGTTGACTCATTGGAAAAGACTCTGATGCTGGGAGGGATTGGGGGCAGCAGGAGAAGGGGATGCCAGAGGATGAGATGGCTGGATGGCATCACTGACTCGATGGACATGAGTCTGAGTGAACTCTGGGAGTTGGTGATGGACAGGGAGGCCTGGCGTGCTGTGATTCACGGGGTCGTGAAGAGTCAGACATGACTGAGCAACTGAACTGAACTGAACTGATAGCCGATTAACAATGTTGTGGTAGTATCAGGTGAGCAGCAAAAGGACTCAGACATATATATACATGTATCTTCTTCCCCAAACCCCTCTCTTGAGGTATTTTCCTAGCTTATAAAATCTCTCTCTTGTTTGGTAATGGCCCTTATACAAAGATCATTTCAGATACAACTAATAGAAAATATAAAGGTTTAAGTGTAAAAGAAATTTGCTACCTATGATATATATATATGTTAAGTCCATTTGGTCCAACAGGATGTAAGCTTCAGGTGAGCCTCTGACAGCACCATGAGTACGTGGTGGTCAGGACTCCACGCATAAAAATACCTTCTTAAGGTTTAGAGCCCACACTGTTACAACATCATGTCTGTTGCATTCTGTTAATTGAAAACAGTCACAGAAAAAAAAATCTATAGAAAATCAATGAATCACAAAGGAAGAGAGCAAAAGAAGAATAAAGAAAAAAGGTATTACAGAACTGCCAGAAAATAATTAACAAAATGGCAAAGGGTCCATACCTTTCATAGTTACTTTAATGTAAATAGACCATATCAGTCTATCAGAAGACAACAAGGTGCTGAATGGATTTAAAAAAAAAACACATGACCCATCTATATGCTGCCTAAAAGAGACTTGCTTCAGATATAAGAATACACACAGACTGAAAATAAAGGAATGGAAGAGATTACTTCACACAAATGGGAACCGAAAGTAAAGTGAAGTAGCTATACTTATATCAGACAAAACAACCTTTAGAACAAAAGCTGTAATGAGAGACACAGAAATCATTATAAAGGGGTCAATCCATCAAGGGTATATAATAATTGTAAATATCTGTCCACCCAACATAAGAATAGCAAAATGTGTAAAGCAAATATGAAAAGACCTAAAGGAAGAAATCCGGGGTTGGTGATGGACAGGGAGGCCTGGTGTGCTGTGATTCATGGGGTCACAAAGAGTCGGATACAACTGAGCGACTGATCTGATCTGATCTGATCTGAAAGGAAGAAACAGATAGAAATCCAGTAATAGTAGGGGACTTCAATACCTGTCAATATTAACATCATCCAGTCAGAAATTCAATAAGGAAAATTAGCCTTAAATTATGTATTAAATTAGGTGGACTTAACAGGTGATATCAGAGAAGGCAATGGCATGCCACTCCAGTACTTTTGCCTGGAAAATCCCATGGATGGAGGAGCCTGGTGGGCTGCAGTTCATGGGGTCTCTAGAGTCGGACACAACTGAGCAACTTCCCTTTCGCTTTTCACTTTCATGCATTGGAGAAGGAAATGGCAACCCACTCCAGTGTTCTTGCCTGGAGAATCCCAGGGACGGGGGAGCCTGGTGGGCTGCCGTCTATGGGGTCGCACAGAGTTGGACATGACTGAAGTGACTTAGCAGCAGCAGCAACAGGTGATATGCAGTGGTAAAGAATCTGTATGCCAATGCAGAAGGGACAGGAGACTCAGGTTCAATCCCTTCATGGGGAAGATCCCTTGGAGTAGGAAATGGCAACCAACTCCAGTATTCTTGCCTGAAAAATCCCATGGACAGAGAAGACTGGTCACAAAGAGTTGGATACAACTGAGTGACTGAGCACACACATGCACAGAACATATACAGACATATACAGAACATTCCATGACCAAAAACAGAAAATACATTCTTCTTAAGCTCACACAAAACTTACTCCAGGATAGATCAAATGTTAGACCACAAAACAAATCTTAATAAAGTTAATGAGATTAAAATCATATCATGCATCTTTTCTAACTGTGATGATTTGAAACTGGAAATCAATTCAAGGAAAACTCGAAAATTCACAAATATGTGGTGACTAAACAGCCTGCAACTAAACAATCATTGGGTCAACAAAGAAATCAAAAAAGAAGTCAGAAAGTATCTTGAAGCAAATGAAAATGGAAATACAACATACTAAAACTTGTGGTTTGTAGCAAGAGAGCAGTTCTAAGAGAAAAGTTCATAATGATAGATGCTTACTAAGAAACAAAAAAGATCTCAAATAAACAATCTAACTTTACACCTCAAGAAATAGAAAACAAATAAATAACCAAGTCCAAAGTTAGTAGAAGGAAGGAAATAACAAAGATCAGAATGAAAATAAGTGAAGTAGAGACTAAAAAGACAACAGAAAGGTCAATGAAGCCAACAGCTGGGTTTTTTTTGTTTTTTTGTTTTTAATAAAATAAATAGATAGGGCTTCCTTAATGGCTCAGCCAGTAAAGAATCTGCTTGCAATGCAGGAGATGGAACCCTGGGTTGGAAAGATACTCTGAGAAGGAAATGGCAACCCAGTCCAATATTTTTGCCTGGAGAATCCTGTGGACAGAGGAGCCTGGAGGACTATGGTCAATTAGGTCACAAAAAGTCAGAGATGACTGAAGCGACTGAGCACACAAAAGAGAAAAACTTTTAGCTAGATTCACCAAGAAAAAAAAATAGAGAATACAAAATCATAAATGAAAGAGGAGACATTACAACTGTTACCACAGAAGTACAAAGGATAATAAGAGACAACTATGAACACTAAAAAAGTGTACAAACTGGAAGAATGTATAAATTCATGGAAACACATAGCCTACCAAGACTGAATCATGAAGAAACAGAAAATCTTAATAGGTTGATTACTAGTAAGGAGATCACATCAGTAATAAAAAAACTCCCAACAAACAAAACTTTAGCACCAGATGGTTTCATTGGTGAATTCTACCAATCTTTTAAAGAAGAACTAACATCAATTTTTCTCAAACTCTTCCAGAAAAAAGAAAAGGGAACACTTCCAACCTTATTTTACAAAGCTAGTATTATCCTAATACTAAAACCAGAAAAAGACACCACAAGAAAAGAAAATTACATGTCAATATTCCTGATAAATATAGACACAAAGAATCTTTAACTGATTATTAGTAAACTACATCCAACAGCACGTTAAAAGGATCATACACCATGATTAGTTAGGATTTACTCCAACAAGGTATGGATGATTCAACATCTGCAAATCAATCAATGTAATATGTCATATTAACAAATTGAAAGATAAAAGTCACACAATCATCTCAAGAGATGTAGAAAAAGCTTTTGGTAAAATTCAGCTCACTTGTGATGAGAACTCTCAACAACATAGATACAGAGGGAACATATCTTAACATAATAATGCTCATATGTGACAAGCTCCCAAATTACATCATTATTAACAGTGGAAAGGTGAAAGCTTTTCCTCTAAGGTCAGAAACAAGACAAGGGTGCCCACTCTTGCTATTTTTATTTAATATAGTATTGGAAATCCAAGCTAGAGCAACTAGGCAAGAAAAAGAAATAAAAGGCATCCAAATCAGAAAGAAGTAAACTGTTACTATTAGCAGATGGCATCCTATCATGTATTGAATGCCCTAAAGACTCCACCAAAAAACTATTGGAACTAATAAAAAATTCAGTTAAGTTTGAATATATAAAATCAATAAAAAAAATCAGTTGCATTTCTACACGCTAATAACTAATTATCAGAAAGAGAAATTAAGAAAATAATCCCATTTACAATTGCATAAAAAAAGAACAAAATACTTAGGGATAAATTTAACCAAGGAAGTAAAAGACCTATACATTTAAAACCATAAGATATTGATGAAAGAAATTGAAGAAGGCACAGTAAGTGAAGCTCTTCTATGCTCATGGGTTAGAAGAGTTAATATTTTAAAATGTCCATACTACCCTAAGAAATCTACAGAGTTAATATAATTCCTATCTAAATTTAAAGGATATTTTCATAGAAACAGAACAAACAATCCTAAAATCTGTATGGAATCAGAAAAGACTCTAAATAGCCAAAACAATCTTGAGAAAAAAGGACAAAGCAGGAGGCAACACATTTCTTGACTTCAAACTATGTTTCAAAGCTACAGTAATCAAAACAGTATGGTACTGACATAAAAAACAGACACATAGATAAATGGAACAGAAAAGAGAGTCCAGAAATAAACCTACATGTATAGAGTCAGTTAGTTTACAACAAGGGAGTCAAAAACATATAACTGGGAAAGACAGTCTTTTCAGAAATGGTGCTGGTAAAGCTGGACAGCCACATGCAGAAGACTAAAAGTAGACACTATTCAACACCATACTTAAAATTCAACTCAAAATGGATCAAGGGCTTAAACATGAGACCCGAAATCATAAAATTCCTAAAAGAAAACAGGTTCCATGACATTGCTCTTGGCAACGATTTTTTTTTTTTTTTTTTGGATTTGACCAAAAGCAAAGGCAATAAAAGCAAAAATAAACAAATATGACTACACCAAACTAAAAAGCTTCTGCACAGCAAAGGAAACTATCAACACAATGAGAACAGAACAGGAAAAAATAGTTGTAAATCATATATCTGATGAGGGGTTAGTATTCAAAATACATAAAAATTCATACAAGTCAGTTGAGGAAAAAACCCAAGATATTTGATTTAAAAATGGGTAGAGGAGCTAAATAGGCATTTCTCCAAAGATGACATGCAGATGGCCAACAGTACCTGAAAAGATGCTGACCATCAACAATCATCAGGGAAATGTAAATAAAGACCAGGCACCCATTAGAATGGCTATTAGAAAAATGACAAGAAGTAACAAATGTTGGCAAGAATGTGGAGCAAAGGAAACACATTCCCACATTACTTTTGGTGAGAATGTAACTTGGTGTAGTCACTATGGAAAACTGTATGGAAGGTCTTCAAAAAATTAAATATTGAACCACCATTTAATATAGAAATTTCACTTCTGGAAATAAATATTACCAAAAGGGATGAAAATATTAACTCAAAAAGTATATGTATCCCCATGTTCATTGCATCATTATTAACAATAGCTAAGATATAGTCTAGTCAGGGCTATGGTTTTTCCAGTGGTCATGTATGGGATGTGAGAGTTGGACTGTGAAGAAGGCTGAGTGCCAAAGAATTGATGCTTTTGAACTGTGGTGTTGGAGAAGATTCTTGAGAGTCCCTTGGACTGCAAGGAGATCCAACCAGTCCATTCTGAAGGAGATCAGCCCCAGGATTTCTTTGGAAGGAGTGATGCTAAAGCTGAAACTCCAGTACTTTGGCCACCTCATGCGAAGAGGTGACTCATTGGAAAAGACTCTGATGCTGGGAGGGATTGGGGGCAGGAGGAGAAGGGGACGACAGAGGATGAGATGGCTGGATGGCATCACTGACTCAATGGATGTGAGTCTGAGTGAACTCCGGGAGCTGGTGATGAACAGGGAGGCCTGGCGTGCTGCGATTCATGGGGTCGCGAAGAGTCGGACATGACTGAGTGACTGAACTGAACTGAACTGAAGATATAGAAGCAACTTGTGTCTATTGAAGAATGAATGAATAATGAAAATGTGATATGTATATATTTCAGCTACAAGAGAAGGAAATCTTGTTATTTGTGACAACATGGGTAGATACTGAGGGCATATTTTAAGTGAAATAAGTCAGATGGAAAGAGACAAATAGCATGTGATTGCTCCCACTTAAACATGGAATCTAAAAACAAGCAAACAAACAAGCAAAACCTCAAATCACAGATACAGAACAGATTGGTGGTTGCCAGAAACAAGGGACTAGGGTGGGCAGAATGTATGAAGGTAGTCAAAAGGTATAAACTTCCAATCATAAAAGAAATAAGTCCTGGGGATGTAACATGTATCATGATGACTATAATTAATAGTACTATATTGCATATTTGAAAGTTGCAAAGAGAGCTGATCTTAAAAGTTTTCATCACAAGAAAAAAGTGTAATTGTGTGTTGATGGATGTTAACTAGACTTATTGTGGTGATCATATTATGATATATACATATACCAAATCTTTACATTAATAAATGCTAAACCAATGTAATGTTAGATGTCACTTATATCTCAAATTTTTTTAAATAGGAAAAAATGAAATAATATTCAGCCATGAAAAAGAAGGGCATCTTATTATTTTCAACAGTATAGATAAAACTTGACAGCATTATGCTAAGTGAAATGTGTTTGACAGAGAAAGATAAATACTATACGATTTCACTTATATGTGGATTTAAACAAAAACAAAACTCATAGAAATAAAGAACAGATTGCTGCTTGCCAGAGAAAGGGTTGAGGGTATTGGAGACATTAGTTAAAGGTAGTAAAAATGTACAAATTTCCAGGTATGGAATAAATACATTCTGGGGATGTAATGTACAGCCTGGTGAGTATGTTTAAAAATACTGTATTATATAGTTGAAAGTTGATAAAAGAATAGATCTGAAAAGTTTTCATCACAAGGAAAAAATTTGTAACTACATAAGGTGATGGACTTTTAACTAATCTTATTGTAGTAATCATTTGCACAGATACAAACATCATTATTTTGTACATCTTAAGCATACAATGTTAAATGTCAACTAAATGTCAATAAAACTGGACAAAAGAATACAAAGAAACCACA
The DNA here is from genome assembly GCF_002263795.3 of Bos taurus. Lineage (NCBI taxonomy): Eukaryota > Metazoa > Chordata > Mammalia > Artiodactyla > Bovidae > Bos > Bos taurus. The sequence goes on from NC_037347.1 coordinate 11,530,264, forward strand.
ATAAAAGAGTGAAAGTGCCAACCGAAATTGAGTGTGGACCTATGTAAGGTCGCAGAGTCTGGCAAGTGTGGTTCATTGGGGGCTTTCTTTAGTGACTAGCTACTGCTACTGGATACCCAGGCTTCTAGCAAGTTCCCTTTTAACTCTCTTGAATTAAGTAGAGTTAGATTCTGCTGCTTAAAATTGAAATCTCTTTAATTAATAAGTACCTGAACATCCCTAATATAAAAGGGTAGGATAAGCAAAAGAGAAAAATACAGGAGAAGTTACTCGAAGTCAGTTACTAAAAATCAGTCGTGTAGTTTTCTCTATGTCCACATTTATGTGTACACACATGACTATTTCCAAATATCTTAAAACTTTTTAGAAAATCAAATTTTACTATCTTTATTTTTTCAAGACACTGTATGATTTTATTAGTAAATGCATCTATATGTATATTTCCAAAATGTAAAGATTCTTTTTATAAATCCATGAGACCATTATGGTACTTAACAATATTTTTTAAATATTTACTATCAATTAACAAGGACAAGATGGCAGGGTAGAAGGATGTGTGCTCGTCCTCTCCTGTGAGAACTCCAAAACTACAACTCACTGCTGAACAACCACTGACAGGAGAATGTTAGATCCCACTGGAAAAAAATACCCCACGTCCAAGGGCAAAGGAGAAGCCCCAGATGGTAGGAGGGCGAAACTGCATTTAGAATCAAACCTCATACCTGCCAGAGATATTCCAAGGGATCAAACAAAACCATGTGCATACCAGGAGACCCCACAGAGACTGAGCCAGACCTGCCTTTGAGTGTCTCCTGCAGAGGTACGGGTTAGCAGTAGCCTGTCACAGGGGCAGGGGCTCTGGGTTCAGCAGACCTGGGTGTGGCATAAGCCCTCTTGGAGGAGGTCTCCATTAACCCCAACACAGAGCCGCCAGAACTTACATTAGACTGGGGAACAAGACCCAGTTTCTCCCCCAGGTCAGTCTCTCCCATCAGGAAGCTTCCATAAACCTCTTATCCTTCTCTATCAGAGGGCAGAGAGAATGAAAACCACAATCACAGAAAACTAATCAATTTGAGCATATGGACCACAGTCTTCTCTAACTCAACAAAACTATGAACCATGCCGTGTAGGGCCACCCAAGACAGATGGGTCATGGTGGAGAGTTCTGCAAAACGTGGTCCACTGGAAATGAGAATGGCAAGCCACTTTAGTATTCTTGCCTTGAGAAACCCACGAACAGTATGAAAAGGCAAATAGGACATTGAAAGATGAACTCCCCATTTTGGTTGAAGAGATGGAGCCAAAGCAACAACGACACCCAACTGTGGATAGGACTGGTGATGGAAGTAAAGTCCAACGATGTAAAGAGCAATATTGCATAGGAACCTGGAATGTTAGGTCCATGAATCAAGGCAAATTGGAAGTGGTCAAACAGGAGATAGCAAGAGTGAACATCGACATTTTAGGAATCTGCGAACTAAAATGGACTGGAAAGGGTGAATTTAACTCAAACAACCATTATATCTACTACTGTGGCCAAGAATCCCTTAGAAGTAATGGAGTAGCCATCATAGTCCACAAGAGAGTCTGAAATGCAGTACTTGGACGCAATCTCAAAAAGGACAGAATGATCTCGGTTTGTTTTCAAGGCAAACTATTCAATTTCAATAATCCAAGTCTGTGCCCCAACCAGTAATGTTGAAGAAACTGAAGTTGACCATTTCTATGAAAACCTACAGACCTTCTAGAACTAATACCCAAAAAAGATGTCATTTTCATTATAGACGACTGGAATGCAAAAGTAGAAAGACAAGAAACACCTGGGTAACAGGCAAATTTGGCCTTGGAATACGGAATGAAGCAGGACAAAGGCTAATAGAGTTTTGGCAAGAGAACACACTGGTCATAGCAAACACCCTCTTCCAACAACACAAGAGAAGACTCTACACATGGACATCACCAGATGGTCAACTCCGAAATCAGATTGATTATATTCTTTGCAGCCAAAGATGGAGAAGCTCTATACAGTCAGCAAAACAAGACAGGGAGCTGACTGTGGCTCAGATCATGAACTCCTTATTGCCAAATTCAGACTTAAATAGAAGAAAGTAGGGAAAACCACTAGACCATTCAGGTATGACCTAAATCAAATCCCTTATGATTATACAATGGAAGTGAGAAATAGATTCAAGGGATTAGATCTGATAGACAGAGTGCCTGATAAACTATGGACAGAGGTTCATTACATTGTACAGGAGACAGGGATCAAGACCATCCCCAAGAAAAAGAAATATAAAACAGCAAAATGGTTTTCTGAGGAGGCCTTACAAATAGCTGAGAAAAGAAGAGAAGCTAAAGGCAAAGGAGAAAAGGAAAGATATAATCATCTGAATGCAGAGTTCCAAAGAATAGCAAGGAGAGATAAGAAAGCTTTCCTCAGTGATCAATGCCAAGAAATAGAGGAAAACAACAGAATGGGAAAGACTAGAGATTTCTTCAAGAAAATTAGAGATAGCAAGGGAACATTTCATGCATAGATGGGCAAAATAAAGGACAGAAATGGTATGGACCTAACAGAAACAGAAGATGTTAAGAAGAGGTGGCAAGAATACACAGAAGAACTGTACAAAAAAGATCTTCATGACCCAGATAACCACGATGGTGTGATCACTCACCTAGAGCCAGATATCCTGGAAATTCGAAGTCAGGTGGGCCTAGGAAGCAGTACTACATCGAAAGTTAGTGGAGGTGTTGGGTTTCCAGTTGAGCTATTTCAAATCCTGAAAGATGATGCTGTGAAAGTGCTGCACTCAATATGCCAGTAAATTTGGAAAACTCGGTAGTGGCCACAGGATTGGAAAAGGTCAGTTTCATTCCAATCCCAAAGAAAGGCAATGCCAAAGAACGTTTAAATTACCACACAATTGCACTCATCTCACATGGCTAGCAAAGTAATGCTCACAATTCTCCAAGCAAGGCTTCAACATTACATGAACCATGAATTTCCAAATGTTCAAACTGGATTTAGAAAAGGCAGAGGAACCAGAGATGAAATTGCCAACATCCGCTGGATCATTGAAAAAGCAAGAGAGTTCCAGATAAACATCTACCTCTGCTTTATTGACTAAGCCAAAGCCTTTGACTGTGTGGATCCCAACAAACTGTAGGAAATTCTTCAAGACATGGGAATACCAGACCACCTGACCTGCCTCCTGAGAAATCTGTATTCAGATCAAGGAGCAACAGTTAGAACTGGACATGGAACAACAGACTGTTTCCAAATCGGGAAAGGAGTACATCAAGGCTGTAATTGTCACCCTGTTTATTAAACTTATATGCAGAGTACATCATGTGAAATGCTGGGCTGGATGAAGCACACACTGGAATCAAGATTGCTGGGAGAAATATCAATAACCTCAGATATGCAGGTGACACCACCCTTATTGCAGAAAACAAAGAACTAAAGAGCCTCTTGATGAATATGAAAGAGGAGAGTGAAAAAGTTGCCTTAAAATCAACATTCCAAAACTAAGGTCATGGCATCTGGTCCCATCACTTCATGGCAAATAGATGGGGAAACAATGGAAACAGTGACAGACTTTATTTTCCTGGGCTCCAAAATCACTGCAGATGGTGACTGCAGCCATGAAATTAAGAGATGCTTGCTCCTTGGAAGAACAGTTATGACCAATCTAGACAGCGTATTAAAAAGCAGAGACATTACTTTGCCAACAAAGGTCCATGTAGTCTAAGTTATGGTTTTTCTAGTAGTCATATATGGATGTGAGAGTTAGACTATAAAGAAAGCTGAGTGCTGAAGAATTGATGCTTTTGAATTGTGGCCTTAGAGAAGACTCTTGAGAGTCCCTTGGACTGCAAGGAGATCAAACCAGTCAATCCTAAAGGAAATCAATCCTGAACTTTCATTGGAAGGACTGATGCTGAAGCTGAAACTCCAAACTCCATACTTTGGCCACCTGATGCATAGAACTGATTTTCATGAGAAAAGACTCTGATGCTGGGAAAGATTGACAACACGAGAAGAAGGGGACAACAGAGGTTGAGATGGTTGGATGGCATCACCGACTGAATGAACAGGAGTCTGAGCAAACTCTGGGAGCTGGTGAAGGACAGGGATGCGTGGCATGCTGCAGCCCATGGGGTCGCAAAGTGTTGGACATGACTGAGCGACTGAACAACAACAATAACACAGCCATAGAAAGTAACAGATTTTGCATCTGTCTTCTTCACTGAACAGTGATCACCTGGAAGGCAGGGTTTGTTTCTTAACTATCAACGTAGTCCCCTATAAGCAAAGTACCTAACTTAGAACAGTGGTTTAATAAGTGTTTCTTGAATAAAATTTTGCAATGTTGTATAGGAAATTAGAAACAAAGGTTCAGTCTACTTAGTTTATTTCAGTAAGTGTTCTTCAAATGCTCACTAGGTGCTCAGCACCATGCCAATGTCAAGTTCCTCCAAGGCAGCCTCCCTGACTCAGTTGGTTTCCAGTGTACCTTATATTGATAAAACATTGGGTTTTTGAACTTTACTGATGCAGAGACAGTTAACTGGATTTACAGTATTAGAGATATGAGTTGAAGAAATGAATATAAAAGATAAGAAAAGTTCCAAAACTTATTTTGAGGAATAGCTTTATTATGCTGCCTTTTAGAACTTCTGATTAATGCCAGTCATGACTATAAATTTGGGCAATTCACTATCTTTCTGACCAGCAATTTCTTCACTAATAAAGAGGTAGGATACAGGATGTCACTTTTCAGCATAAGATTCTATGTCATTGATGAGTTTCATGAGTTCTTTGCATCGCTACTCACTATGGTGATAATGGTATGGCCACATTCTGACGTGCAGGCTTCAGAAATGACAAGGTCACAATAATCCCCACATTAAACATGATGACTGCCTTATCTTCTTCCAATAGATTGAAAGAAGCATCTCAGAATCCTCAAGAAATAAGAAGAAAACATATTCATATTTTAAAAAATTCTCTCAATGTTTTAACTAAATTTTTTTAAGGGTAAACAGTTTTTGTACTCTGGAAAAGTTCAGGCCTTATAGCATAACTGGAAGAATCCCAGTTGAAAAGGCTTGACATTTGACTATCTGGGCAGCAAAAGAGCATGTACTCAAAATGAAAAGAAAATGACATGATGCTCAAACTATGCTTTAAAGTCCTGCCTGCCACCCATTGTGGGGGGAAGGAGCTTGGATGATGTAAGAAGGAGTAAGGGTGGATGAAGACATGAAAAGTGCGCAATATCCAGTGGCTTCCAGTTGGCTGGCCTATTTTAACCCAGGAAAATAAGAGGTGTTGGTAACTAACTTTGGTCCCCTCTGCAAATGGAAAAATATTCAGAAAAAAATACTTCTCATTCATTTTGCAAATATTTATTGAATTCCAACCATGTGCTAGGTACTGTTCTAAATGATAAGGGTATAGTCATGAACCTGCCTATGGATCCTATAATTTCACATATATTAAGTAGGGCTCACTTGGGCAGGGAATTCAGTGTTGTTTTCAGTTACATGAATGTCCACTATATGGTCAGCTACAGAGGCAGATTCTCAGGAAAACCAATGAACTTCAGTCTTTGTGGCTGCTTGCTTTCATGGGCCCCCTGTTCTGTGTGTCTTCCTCAGGGATTTGGGACTCATGGATACACAGGCCCTGCTCCAGCCAGGGCGTTGTCCTCTATAGCCTGATCTACGGGGAAGATCAGTGGGGTCCTAGGAACTCCTTAAATTTTGTTGGCCCATAGTGACATTCTATACTACATGGGGGCCTCCCCAAGTACCCTGAGCCCAACTCTGGCATCAAGAAGGTTCTGATTAAAATGCTACTCCCCTCTCAGGGCACCTTTTTCCCTGCAACCCCCTTCCTCTGCCCAGTACTAACTGGATGGCAGACCTGGCTTAGTTGGATCAGGCCCTGAGGCCATGGCCAAATGGCCAGCTGGAGCCCTTTCCAGTGATATCAAAGGTCTGCAGCCTCTGAGGGCCTTTCCTAGGACACAAAGCACCTTTAGGGCAAGAAATTGTTTGAGCTGTGGGATGACCAATAAGTTCTGAAGCTAAAAAAGCCTTTTCTAAGCCATCAATAACAAAAAATATATTTCTATCTACTATGCCAGGAGAAAGACAAAATTATCTTTCTATTCTCTCATTTATTATTAAATTTCATAATAAATGGTATTATAAAATTTTTACCATGTGAAAATTGAAGAGTATAAAACCAAACATATAGGGAAAATGTGCATTATATATGTGGGTCAACCAGTTAAATTGTAACAATAACAAGAACTGTTAATACTAGTGATAATAATGCTATTTTCCTGGATGCTTTTTGTAATTTGTAATTTGTTATGATTTCTTTTTTTCATTCAAAATAGACCTCTACCCTGAATCTAGTTTCATATTCTCTTTCATAAAGAGGGCTCCCTCTTTAAGAAACATCAGGCCTTGTGAATCTTCAGCTCTACTCTGATAGGGCTCCTTTTCTTAAAGAAGTGAGCAGGAAAAAAAAAATCATAAGAAATCACTAAAATCATGAGAAACCAATTCCCACAGCTTTTCTTTACTCCATTAAATCCTCACCCTCTCCTATTTGGCCTTCTTATAAGTCAGTCGTTTAGTCGTGTCCGACTCTGCAAACCCACGGACTGTAGCCTGCCAGGCTTCTCTGTCTATGGAATTCTCTAGGCAAGAATGCTGGAGCGGGTTGCCACTTCCTTCTCCAGGGGAACCTTCCCAACCCAGGGACTGAACCCAGGTCTCCTACATTGCAGGCAGATTCTTTAGCACTCAGCCACCAGGGAAACCCATCCTATTTGGCCTTGCATCTATTTAAAAAGGCTCCAACGAGTCAAATGCCAAGAAGGAGTATTCAAAATATCTAAATACAAAAGTGGCTTAGAAGGTAAAGAATCTGCCTTTAACGCAGGAGACCCGCCTGACCCAACCTCATTGAAAAAATCAAGGATCCAACTCCAGCTTCCTAATCTGGAAGAAGACAAACTTGCCTGAATTGGTTTTTGGAACAGGAATTACTTTAGAAGTGCAGTTCCAGAAACTGAGGAGTGTATGATTTTGTTAGTACATTTCTCTTAAAATGAGTTATTAATTCAGAGGCGGCCACTATCAAATGTCTTCCTATGAGACATCAACCACTATTTTCCATCTATTCAGGAGGGAATGGCAAGGCTGAGAGCCAATGAAGGGGAGAGAAATGACTGCCGATTTTGTTGCAAAGAAACCAAAGGACGCTTGATTTATCAGTACATTTGGCACACTCTTTTTCAGGGGTGTGTTGGGGAGGAAGAGTGGGGTGGTGGAAATTAAGGGTTGTAAATTTTATAAATCAAGCCCTCTAAAGTAGGCCAATTGGTCAGCTGCAAACTTGGCAGCGTTGGGAAGCATGTGTGCTGGGGCAGCTTCAGAACACAATGTTCTGTTCACTCTGCGAGTGAAGGAAAGTGGAATAAGGGCTCAACCCAGGACATCGCGAGGGCTCAGCACACACAGGCAGCAAGGCCGAGAGACAAAGGAAATGCTAAGGAATAAGGCAATATCCTTAGACAGGTGGACACAAAAGAGTGTGTGTGTGTGTGTGTGTGTGTGTGTGTGTGTGTGAGAGAGAGAGAGAGAGAGAGAGAGAGTAATTATCGCCCCTGAGAGAGGTACTGTAGTTCTGATGTTTACTGAAACTAAATTCTGGAAAATTCAGAGCAGTTGTGTGATTAATGATTAAAAATAATAACTGAATGTTCTATGTCAGAGTAATGATGAAATTTTGAAAAATTTGCTTGGGAATAATGCTGAGTCTATAAACTATGAACTAGAAAGACGTGTGGCATAAAAAGAAAAAGAATATTAAAAAAAAAAAAAAAGGGGGAATAGCCTGAAACACAGACTTTTTAACTCCAAATGTAATCAGGACCTGCCAGGACTTTTTCAAACCATATTTATATTTCATATTGCTTCAATAATTACTTGGATAATACTGAATAACAGAATAATGTAGAATATATAAAAATAACTTAAAATAGTTGGCATATTTGAGTATTTAGCCTTCTCAGATATTTTCAAATGGTTTATAAGAAAATGAATCCTTCAAGCACAAAAAATAAAGGAAAGAAGGAAAGAAATAGTGATAACAGTTCAAGAAAAACAAGGAACTAACTGTAAATTATACTTTAATTCATAAAACATTCTGTGCAATGGTACTGACCACCCATATTCTGGAGATTTTTTTTTTCGTTCAAATGATTTTGAATCGTGCTGCAGTGATACTCCATTAGAATCATTTACAGCTGATACTATGCAATGAGCTAGTTCACACATGTTTTCCTTCAAATATCTGGTACTATCATAAGCTTGAGAGGAGGACAGAGGTAAAACTAGTGATAATTGCTTAATTTCAAATGTACATGATCATTTAAAACTTTTAAGTTGAAAATAACTTCTGAAGAGATGTCTTTGATTTACTACAGAGAAAAATTTTAAGTTTAAATGCAAAAATGGTTTTTACTTTAGCATCACATCCTCCTCCACATAGGAAAAAAAAAGCATCTTATTTACCAGTGTAAAAAATCAGAGACTGTAGGGGCCAAGACTCAGCTGGTCTTTGTGAAGGAGTTTATAGTTTTCAGCTGAAATCTCTAAGTGCGAACTCTCATTCTCAGCTGCTGGCTCCCTAAGAGCTCCCTGTGGCCTCTGACCCCATTTCCATGGAGACAGAGGTGGGAAGGGTAAAAATAAGTTAAAGGGAAAACTTTTTTTTTCTTGAAGGCAGTATTTTCAAATCCCCACTCCTCCAATCCTAATGAGTGTTCAAGTTAAAACTGGCCACACATCAGTAACTGAAATTTTCTTTATTCTTCAGGGTTAAATGGCTGAAAATAAGGTATTTGCTTGCAAAGGTATGTTTGCATGAAAAAAAAAAAAAGAAAACACCCATTCTGTTGGGTACTGTTTAAGCTGAAAATTGGAGCTCAAATGAAGGTAAAATGGTTGCTGCCATTTAAAGACAGAAAGAGAATCCTACTGGTTTCCAGAGTCTGGTTTGGGGCTGAGAGCTGTGACTATGCACAGATTTCTGCAGTGGGGGTGGGAGTGTAGGTTGGTGTTTCCCCACATGTCAGAAAGCTGGGATATTCATCAGGAGAATTAAATATAGGATGGTTTGCCTCATGTGTATCAGTTAATCCATTGTTTTGCTATAAGCTTTTGTTCCTGACCATCTAACTGAGGCTAATAAAAGTAGATAGGATGCTACAACTCCTGTTGTAACCACCAGCTCTACTCCTGCTTCCAGTAGCCATTCACTGAGTCATGCCCATATATCTGCTACTGGACAATGTATTTTCTCACTTAACAACAGCCCTTTAGGGGGAAAAATTTTTTATTAGGGAAAAACTCAAACATACACAAAATCAGAGAGAGTAATCTAATGAGTCCCATGAGCTCATGTCTCATTTATGGCAATCACTAATTCTTTTGAAGCAAATCTTAGATATTTTTATCCATGAAGATTTTAGTATGTACTTATGAAATACAAGGACTCATTAAAAATAAAAATACCATTACACCACACTGAAAAAAATAAATAATTATTTTCTAATATCAACAAATATCAGTGAGAAGGCTTTTTGAGTTCATAACTATTGCTTTTGTTATATTATTATTCACATTTTACAGTTATAGAGACTGAAGGCAAGAGAAGTTAAAAATTCTGCACAATATCTCACAGAAGTAGGAGAATCTGCTTATAGGTTGAGGTGTAGATGAACACAAGCCCATGTTCTCAATATCACAAGGATTAGTGCAAAACAAAGATACTAGCATTTTTTTGTGTGTGTTTACTTACTATGTGCTACACTTTGTTCTGACTACTTGTCTTATTTAATTCACACAAGAACCCATTGAGGGGTGGATGTCATTATCTGCATTTTGCAGATAAGGAAGTGAAGGCACAGAAGGCTCAGACAATAGCTAGTACATGGTGCATCCAGTTAAAGGAAACATTCATTCACTCTCTCATTTACTCATCAACTTCCTGTCTATCTTTATATTTATCTATGCACCTATATGCCAGCAAGTTTGGAAAACCCAGCAGTGGCCACAGAACTGGAAAAGGTCAGTTTTCATTCCAATCCCAAAGAAAGGCAATGCCAAAGAATGCTCAAACTACTGCACAATTGCACTTATCTCACATGCTAGCAAAGTAATGCTCAAAATTCTCCAAGCCAGGCTGCAGCAATACATGAACATGAACTTCCAGATGTTCGAGCTGGTTTTAGAAAAGACAGAGGAACCAGAGATCAAATGGCCAACATCTGCTGGATCATGGAAAAAGCGAGAGAGTTCCAGAAAAACATCTACCTCTGCTTTATTGACTATACCAAAGCCTTTGACTGTGTGGATCACAATAAACTGTGGAAAATTCTGAAAGAGATGGGAAAATCAGACCACCTGACCTGCCTCTTGAGAAACCTATATGCAGGTCAGGAAGCAACAGTTAGAACTGGACATGGAACAACAGACTGGTTCCAAATAGGAAAAAGAGTATGTCAAGGCTGTATATTGTCACCCTGTTTATTTAACTTATATGCAGAGTACATCATGAGAAACACTGGGCTGGATGAAGCACAAGCTGGAATCAAGATTGCTGGGAAAATATCAATAAACTCAGATATGCAGATGATACCACCCTTACGGCAGAAAGTGAAGAAGAACTAAAAAGCCTCTTGATGCAAGTGAAAGAGAGTGAAAAAGTTGGCTTAAAGCTCAACATTCAGAAAACTAAGATCATGGCATCCGGTCCCATCACTTCATGGGAAATAAATGGGGAAACAGTGAAGACAGTGTCAGACTTTATTTTTTGGGGCTCCAAAATCACTGCAGATGGTGACTGTAGCCATGAAATTAAAAGACGCTTACTCCTTGGAAGGAAAGTTATGATCAACCTAGATAGCATATTTAAAAGCAGAGACATTACTTTGCCAACAAAGGTCCGTCTAGTCGAGGCTATGGTTTTTCCAGTGATCATATATGGATGTGAGAGTTGGACTGTGAAGAAAGCTGAGCGCCAAAGAATTGATGCTTTTGAACTGTGGTGTTGGAGAAGACTCTTGAGAGTCCCTTGGACTGCAAGGACATCCAACCAGTCCATTCTAAAGGAGATCAGTCCTGAGTGTTCGTTGGAAGGACTGATGCTGAAGCTGAAACTCCAATACTTTGGTCACCTCATACGAAGAGTTGACTCATTAAAAAACACCCTGATGCTGGGAGGGATTGGGGGCAGGAGGAGAAGCGGATGACAGAGGATGAGATGGCTGGATGGCATCACCGACTTGATGGACGTGAGTTTGAGTGAACTCTGGGAGTTGGTGATGAACAGGGAGGCCTGGTGTGCTGTGGTTCATGGGGGTGCAAAGAGTCGGACACGACCGAGCGACTGAACTGAACTGATGTACCTATGTATCCACTGATTTGCATAGATAATATATTTTCATGGCACAAAACTCTAGAGGTTCAAAATGGTAGTCAGTTCAGTCGCTCAGTTGTGTCTGACTCTTTGTGACCCCATGAATCCCAGCACGCCAGGCCTCCCTGTCCATCACCAACTCCCGGAGTTCTCCCAGACTCACATCCATTGAGTCAGTAATGCCATCCAGCTATCTCATCCTCTGTCGTCCCCTTCTCCTCTTGCCCACAATCCCTCCCAGCATCATAGTCTTCTCCAATGAGTCAACTCTTCGCATGAGGTGCCAAAGTACTGGAGTTTCAGCTTTAGCATCAGTCCTTCCAAAGAAATCCCAGGGCTGATCTCCTTCAGAATGGACTGGCTGGATCTCCTTGCAGTCCAAGGGACTCTCAAGAGTCTTCTCCAACACCACAGTTCAAAAGCATCAATTCTTCGGCGCTCAGGTTCTTCACAGTCCAACTCTCACATCCATACATGACCACTGGAAAAACCATAGCCTCGACTAGACAGACCTTTGTTGGCAAAGTAATGTCTCTGCTTTTCAATATACATGTGGAAAAATGTGTATCACGTTTGTCCTGCATCCCTCTCCCCCACCATCCAGTTCTGTCTCCAGAGGCAAGCAATATTTGGAGATCCTGGGTATTCTTCCCTTGGTACTTCATGCACACAGATGAGGAAATGCATATCCGTCTCCTCCTATTTTTACATGAAGGCAGCATGCTATACACACTGTTCTGCACTTAAGGGTTTCCACTTAGCATATTCTGGAGTTTTACTACTCTTTTTTTTTTTTTTAAACACAGGACCCATACTGTTACATCCAGCCCATTCACATTGGGAAGCAAACCCACGTCTGACTCTCTAAGTCTCTAAATCTTAACTTCCACATAAATATTTAATGTTAACTTGGAACTTCCTTGTTTTCCTCATTTACATTTTGAGCCTGCCTAAGCAGTCTTTAAAGTCAACTCATTCTGCTACCATTGCCTTATGAAAGGTGCTGAAACTGACTTTAAAAGTAAGATACATTGGATTGTGTTGCCTGAGATCCTAACAAAGTTTCATTTAAAAATAATCCAGTGTTATAATTAGCCAGCCTTTAGATGTTCTTTATTCTCTTCGTTTTATTTGACAATTAAATGTTGTCAAAGAGGATATAAAAGGACTTGCAATAAAAGACTCTATCAATAATTCGTGTAATACAAATAAAAAATAAGGATGGAAAAATATTTTTAAATGTCTCTTCAATGATGTTCTAATGACGGGGGTTTGTGATCATAATTGCTAATATCTCTACATCTTTGGCCTTCTCAAAGAGTGCTAGTGGTAAAAAAAAAAAATGCCTGCTGATGCCAGAGACATAAGAGACGCGGGTTTGATCCCTGGGTGGGGAAGATCCCCTGGAGGAGGGCATGGAAACCTACTCTAGTATTCTTGCCTGGGAACTCCATGGACAGAGGAGCTGGCAGGCTACAGTCCATAGGGTCGCAAAGAGTTGGACGTGACTGAAGCAACTCAGCACGCACATACGCATACAGTGTTTACAATGATCCCAGGTTGGCATTGTCCACAGATACCACAGAAGCAATACAAATCCTCTTTAAATCCAGGCTTCAAATCAATTCTTATGGGTCAAGTTCCAAGGAACATCCTCCACCATCCTTCTCTCCACCCCATCTCCCAGATCATAGTAACATGGAGAAACAGGCCACCACGAGGAAGAACGAGCAAAACAACCAACTATCGAAACAGACCCACAAAGGCAGGAGGTAGTAGAATTATCAGATATATAGCTAAAAGAAAATAGAAGGATTTGAAAAAGAGTGAAAATATATAAAAGAGAGGCCTAGAGCTACTGAGCATGGGGAGAGACGATCCAGTGTAATCAGACTGCTAGAAAAGACCACAGGAAAACTTAGAGTTTAAGTTACATGAAAATTGTATAACTGAATTGTTATCTCTATGAAAAGACCAATTCTTGGATTCATACAATCCAATAAATCCCTAGGAAAATTAAATAGGGAGCTGACTGAGATACCTTGTAGAGAAACTAGAAGTAAAACAAAAATTAGTTTGAGAGAAAGGCAGGTTTACTATAAAAGTACAATTAGACAGTTGACTTTTCAACAACACAGAAATGGGGAAATATTAGAATATTGTTTTTAAGCTGCTGAAGATAAAATAACTATCATGGTAGAATTGTTTACCCAGTGAAACTATCATTTAAAAATAGGATAAAATAGTGAACCTTTCATACAAAAATGGAGAGAATTTACCACCACCAGATCTTCTCTAAAAGAGCTCCTACATGACAGATTTCATGAAGAGAAGGATTCCAAGAAGACTTAAATTACAAAGAAAATAACAAGCATCAAGAATAGTACCACATTGGTGTCTAAACATGAACAATGGAATAAAATAATAATATCTAATTTATGGAGTTAAGATGTAAATTTAAAAACTAAAATCCCTGATTAATAAAACGTGTCAGGAAGAGCTCCATTCAACATTAAAATGTCATATGCTTCTTATATTGTTCAGAGTAGAAATGCTGATTAAATTCAGACTTTAAAAATTAAATATGCATATTAAAATGATTTCTAGGAAAAACACTAAGAGCATAAAACAAGCAGAAGAAAAAAATAGAATGAGGAAAAAGCAGATCCCAAGTAACCCAAAGAAGCAAAAAAGAGAAAAAAAATAAAAAGGAAAAATGAGAGCAAATAGAATGTAAAAATAAGACGGTAGAAAGGCATTAAAACAGACCAGTAATCAATATAGGTGGACTAAACTCCTCAATCATGAGACTATTAGAATGGATTTTTTGAAAGGTAATAAGTTGTCCTACAAGGCCCACATTCAACAGAAACTTAAGTATAGAAAAAAGAGTTCAAGTTAAAGGATGGAAAACTAAACAATAAGCAGAGAACAAGAGAAAGTTAGCAAGTCTAATATCCGACAAAATACACTTCTAGGCTGAAAGCATTACTATAAATAAAGTGAATCACTATATTTTCCTAAAAGTTTCAATTCACCAGGAAAATACAGCAACTCTGATTCACATATCCCCAAAATATAACTTCAAAATATATAAACCAAATACAGATAGAACTACAAAAAAAAAACTGATAAATTCATGATCACACAGTGTCTGTCATTCTCAAGCTTAAGTGAGCATCAGAAGCACCTTTGCTGCTGCTGCTGCTAAGTTGCTTCAGTCGTGTCTGACTCTGTGCGACCCCATAAATGGCAGCCCACCAGGCTCCCCCGTCCCTGGGATTCTCCAAGCAAGAACACTGAAATGGGTTGCCATTTCCTTCTCCAATGCATGAAAGTGAAAAGTCAAAGTGAAGGCGCTCAGTCGTGTCCGACTCTAGTGACCCCATGGACTGCAGCCTACCAGGCTCCTCTGTCCGTGGGATTTTCTAGGCAAAAGTACTGGAGTGGGGTGCCATTGCCTTCTCCGAGAATCACCTTTAGGGCTTATTAAAACACAGATTGCTGAGCCTGCCCTTATTGGTTCTGATTCAGTAGGTCTGAGGTGGGGCCCAAGAACCGTATTACTAGCAAGCTAATGTCACCGGTCCAGGGCCCACCCTGTGAGACCCACTGCTCTAGAGAAGTATGCACCCA
This sequence comes from Bos taurus, assembly GCF_002263795.3. Taxonomy (NCBI): domain Eukaryota; kingdom Metazoa; phylum Chordata; class Mammalia; order Artiodactyla; family Bovidae; genus Bos; species Bos taurus. The sequence continues at coordinate 11,545,412 of NC_037347.1, forward strand.
GAGACGTGTTTATGAAAGTTTACAGCAACATTGGTCATTCTTGAAAAGTTCTGACAACTGCTGTTAGTCAATCAACAACAGATACAACAGCTCATAATATATTCAGACAATTCAATGTCTAATCTGAGCATAGATTCATGTTGGAAAAAGAGTGAATGTGTACATCTTTACCAAATTCCTTGGAACTGAAACCGATTCTTTAAGGTAAAGAGCAAGAAAGTAGTACTGATACACAAACCTGACACACAGAGTTTTAAAACTTACTAATCCAAAAGGATCTAGGCTAGAGGTGGAAATAATCTCAAAAAAGGTACAGTGAGTGCACAAATAGTAGCTCCATCAAGAAAGACGAAAATGAAGAAGACACATTTCTAACCTCTGAGACTATTGTCAAGGAAAAGAAGCATATCTTTCCCAAATTTTGGTGGGGGTGGGAGATACGTTTGTGGAGTGCCACGTGCAGCTCTTGGGATCTCCTGAGTTTTAGTCTGAAGACATGTATCTACTACTACATAAGTCCATCAGGAGATACTTTCTGTATCATTCAACTGAAGTATGGAGTAGAATGATTTCAGCAGTTCTCGGATTTAGCTTCTGTGGGCCTCTAGAAGTCCCTGAGGTAAAAAATGTTTCTATGGAATAATTCTATGACATTATTATTCTGTGACAATTAGATTCAAGGGATTAGATCTGATAGACAGAGTGCCGGAAGAACAATGGATGGAGGATTGTGACACTGTACAGGAGGCAGTGATCAAGACCATCCCCAAGAAAAAGAAATGCAAAAACGCAAAATGGCTGTCTGAAGAGGCCTTCCAAATAGCTGAGAAAAGAAGAGAAGCTAAAGGCAAAGGAGGAAAGGAAAGGTGTACCCACTTGGAACCCAGAGTTCCAAAGAATAGCAAGGAGAGATAAAGCCTTCCTCAGTGATCAGTGCAAAAAATAGAGGAAAATAATAGAATGGGAAAGACTTGAGATCTCTTCAAGAAAATTAGAGATACAAAGGGAACATTTCATGCAAAGATGGGCATAATAAAGGACAGAAATAGTATGGACCTAACAGAAGCAGAAGATATTAAGAAGAGGTGGCAAGAATATACAGAAGAACTATACAAAAAAGATCTTCATGACACAGATAATCACGATGATGTGATCACTTACCTAGAACCAGACATCCTGGAATGTGAAGTCAAGTGGGCCTTAGAAAGCATCACTATGAACAAAGCCAGTGGAGGTGATGGAATATCAGCTAAGCTATTTCAAATCCTAAAGCATGATGCTGTGAAAGTGCTGCACTCAATATGCCAGCAAATTTGGAAGACTCGGCAGTGGCCACAGGACTGGAAAAGGTCAGTTTTCATTCCAATCCCAAAGAAAGGCAATGCCAAAGAATGTTCAAACTACCACACAATTGCACTCATCTCACATGCTAGCAAAGTAATGCTCAAAATTCTCCAAGCCAGGCTTCAACAGTAGGTGAATTGTGAGTTTCCATATGTTCAAACTGGATTTAGAAAAGGTAGAGGAACCAGAGATGAATTTGCCAACATCCGTTGGATCATAGAAAAAGCAAGAGAGTTTCAGAAAAACATCTACCTCTGATTTATTGACTATGCCAAAGCCTTTGACTGTGTGGATCACAACAAACTGGAAAATTCTGGAAGAGATGGGAAAACCAGACCACTTGACCTGCCTCCTGAGAAATCTGTATTCACAAAGCAACAGTTGGAACCAGACATGGAACAACAGACTGGTTCCAAATCGGGAAAGGAGTACATCCAGGTTATAATCATCACCCTGTTTATTTAACTTCTATGCAGAGTACATCATGCGAAATGCCGGGCCGGATGAAGCACAAGCTGGAATCAAGATTGCTGGGAGAAATATCAATAACCTCAGATATGCAGATGACACCACCCTTATTGCAGAAAGCGAAGAAGAACTAATGAGCCTCTTGATGAAAGTGAAAGAGGAGAGTGAAAAAGTTGGCTTAAAACTCAACATTCAGAAAACTAAGATCATGGCATCTGGTCCTATCATGTCATGGCAAATAGATGGGTAAACAGTGTAAATAGTGACAGACTTTATTTTGGAGGGCTCGAAAATCACTGCAGATGGTGGGTGCAGCCATGAAATTAAAAAGACGCTTCATCCTTGGAAGAAACGTTATGACCAACCTAGACAGCATATTAAAAAGCAGAAACTTTACTTTGCCAACAAAGGTCCATCTAGTCAAAGCTATGTATGGTTTTTCCAGTAGTCATTTATGGTATGAGAATTGGACTATAAAGAAAGCTGAGTGCTGAAGAATTGATGCTTTTGAACTGTGATGTTGGAGAAGACTCTTGGAAGTCCCTTGGACAGCAAGGAGACCAAACCAGTGAATCTTAAAGGAACTCATTCCTGAATATTCATTGGAAGTACTGATGCTGAAGCTGAAATGCCAGTAATTTGGCCACCTGATGCGAAGAACACCTGACTCATTTGAAAAAACCCTGATGCTGGGAAAGATGGAAGATGGGAGGAGAAGGGGACTACAGAGGATGAGATGGTTGGATGGGATCACCGACTCAATGGACATGAGTTTGAGTAAACTCCAGGAGTTGATTATGGACAGGGAGGCCTGGTGTGCTGCAGTCCATGGGATCGCAAAGAGTCGGACACTGCTCAGTGACTGAACTGAGCTGAACTAATGACATTATTTGCCTTTTTCACTGTATTGATATTTGCACCTGTTGGTGCTTGACCACAGATCAAGACAGTGGCATCAAACTATGCTAACAGATACTGATTTCTTCAATAACATGCACTAGCAGTGAAAACAGAGCCAGTTTCTCTTAAGAACGTCTTAGATCAAACATGAAAATGATTAATCTTATTAAATCCCAACTATTAAGTACAATTAAGTATTCCATGTGACAAAATGGGAAGGGCGTGTAAGACACTTCTGCTGCCCACTGAAACAGGGTGCTTGTCTTGAGGAAAAGTGCACATTTAATTGCATGGGTTAAGCTAAATAGTTATTTCTCACAGAACACAAGATTTCATTTGCAAGAACGACTGACAGACAAATTATAGTTATTCAGACTTGAGTATTTGTCAAACATTTTCTCAAAAATTAATGAAGTGAGTCTGCCACTTCAAGGGAAGCAACCCACAGTATTCTTTGCCAATGATAAAATCCAAGCTTTCAAGTGAAAATTAGAACTTTGGAAAACTCATATCCACCGCTGTGAGCTTGACAACAATCTAATACTTGAAGACATTGCTCATGGGATTGGTGATGATGTTAATGATCACGAGTGTTCAATATTAGAACAATAAACTTTATTAATGTGTCACAAGTTTTAGAAGCAGCATATAACTCAATGAACCAGTATTTTTCACATGACCAACAAATGGGTAAAATAGCCATTAAAAGTGAAAGACAGACAAAAGAATTTTAATGTGACAAAGTAACCCTTAAAAAACAAGTACACACAAGGAGAGTTTGGGGAAGTATTAAAGAAAAATATCCAAAACTCCCTGAAAAGGCAATTGAAATACTCCTCTGTTTTCCAACTGTATATCTGTATGGAATTTTCTTTACATGTGTCAAGCACAACATTTATCAACAAGATGAAAAGTGGATGAAAATCCAGCTGTCTACTATCTAGCTGGATGTTAAAGATATTTGTAGCAATGCAACAATGCTATTTTTCTATTTTTTCTGAAAAATATAGTGTATTTTCATAAAATATGGTATTTATATAAACATGTAATGGGTTTTATTATTGTTTTTAAATGAACACATAAACATTGAATTTTTCTCATGCTATAAATAAGAAAGGCTTATCCTTAACATAAACAAAAGCTCTTTGAGGTCCTCAGTTTTTAAGGGGCCTTAAGACTCAGAAGTAGGAGAATTAAACTAACCATGATTAATCTATCTGTTCATGGCCTAATCTTAAATTGAGTTACAGATTTGAATGGATTGAGGAGACAAATTTGGAAGCAACAACAAAGAATATAAATTTTTAAAAATTTGGCAAAGCAATGATTTACACCTAGGAGTGATAGTGACCACTCCCCCTCCAGGGGCATTTGAGATGTCTGCAGACGTTTTTGGTTGTCACGCTGGGTGGATGGAGAGTATAGGGAGGAGGTGCTATTGGCATCCACTGTGGGGGCCAGGGATGCTACTAGACGTCTTACAAAGCACAGGACAGCTTTCCCGCAACAAAGAATTATCCAGCACAAAGTATCAGTGGTGCTGAGGTTGAGAAACCCTTACCTTAACTACAGTAGACAGATATATAAACTGCCTGTCAGAACAAAGAGAAAACTGAATCACTTAAATGTATGCATCTGAAACACCACAGTTTTTAATCAAGGTATGTGCAAATCAGCATAGGAGAGTAGGCCAAAGCCATGAAATTGTTCTCTGATTTACCACTGAGACCAGTTGGTCATTTTCCAAAGGGGGCTAATATCTGTGGTCTGCTGCTGCTAAGTTGCTTCAGTCATGTCCAACTCTGTGCAACCCCAGAGATGGCAGTCCACCAGGCTCCCCCGTCCCTGGGATTCTCCAGGTAAGAACACCGGAGTGGGTTGCCATTTCCTTCTCCAATGCATGAAAGTGAAAAGTGAAAGTGAAGTCGCTCAGTTGTGTCTGACTCCTAGCAACCCCATGGACGGCAGCCCACCAGGCTCCTCCATCCATGAGATTTTCCAGGCAAGAGTACTGGAGTGGGGTGCCGTCTAGTCTATTATTAAAATTCTCATAAAATTTTAGAAACTCATTCTATCTCACTTATATGCCGTAAGTCAACTCCGGTAGTGTGCATCTGTGTATTTCTGAACATAAGCAAATGTGAGGTGGGTAAGCCTGAATATGAGTTAAAAACACACTGTAAATAACATCTTGTGCTCTGACTCAAGACAACAACTGAAGGTTCCCTAATCCTTCACAGAATACACGACTTTTAGAACTAGCAAGACATCACAACAATAAAAGCAAAAACCCCTCACAATAGTAGTATTCTGTTTAGTACTGAGGGAGCTAGTTAGTAACTGCTGGGCCAAATAATGGCATCATTTTGATAGAAAGGAATTATAAGCTCCTAGGATCAATCAATAATCAATTGATTACAAACTCCTGGAATCCATTAATCAACTGTTGTCAGTTGAATTATGTGCTCTCCTATCCCCAAAACCCGGGTTGAAGTTCTAATCCTCTATACTTGAGAATGTGATCTTATTTGGAAATAGGGTCTGCACAGAGGTAGTCAAGTTAATAGGAGGTCATGTTAGATTTGGGTGGGCCCTAAACACAATGGGAGAAGGCGATGGCACCCCACTCCAGTACTCTTGCCTGGAAAATCCCATGGATGGAGGAGCCTGGTGGGCTGAAGTCCACGGGGTCGCTAAGAGTCAGACACAACTGAGCGACTTCACTTTCACTTTCATGCATTGGAGAAGGAAATGGCAACCCTCTCCAGTGTTCTTGCCTGGAGAATCCCAGGGACGGGGGAGCCTGGCGGACTGCCATCTACAGGGTCGCACACAGTCGGACATGACTGAAGTAACTTAGCAGCAGCAGCAGCAGCAAACACAATGATTGGTACCCTTCTAAGGGGAGAGAGGTTTAGAAACACGCACAGGGGGAAGAAGTCCCTTTGTGGACAGGAGTAGAGATGGGAGCAATGCAGCTACATGCCAAGGAGCAGTAAGGATTTCTGGCAACTGCTAGAAACTAGGAAGGGGCAAGAAAAGATGATCCTTCGTTAGGGCATTCAGAGGGAGCATGGCCCTACTGCTATCTTGATTTTGGATTTTTAAGAACCATGACACAATACATTTCTGCTCTTTCAAAGCACGGTTTGTGATGCTTTGTTAGGGCAGCCTAAGGAAACCAATACACCTACCTATTTACATCAAAGTCTTTTCTTCAAACCTTTTGGAGATTATTTTGTGGCACTGACGTCTGAAGTTCCAATGACAAATCACACACTACTTAAAAAATAGGTTCAATGTTGGATGGTTCTAAAAGATATCGAGTTCTTTACATAATGAACAAGTTGGTTGCTTACATTATTTTATTTTTATCAACCACCCCATCTAGAATTCTGTCATCTATATCACCTATCATGATGTACTTTGGCAAATGGGTCACTCAAAGTGTAACTCATCCAAAGGCAGAAACAGATCCTCAAAGCCTGCATCAACTCATCTTCAGAGTAGAAAGTAGCATAAGTGTGTGAGTTTCTAAGAAGCTGTGGGTCTTGCAAATGAGAATGGGTGACACCATTCTCAAGCATTCAAATTCACTTATAAATAAGTTTGCTGGGAGAATTAGGCCCACAGGGTAGGAGTCCAGTTTAAAACAGAAAGGGTAAGTGACTTTTTAACCTTCACAAAATTAGTAGAAGAAATGGATTTAGTTTGTTACACAAAACTTCTAGTGGCTCTCTGACTCCCTTGCAGAACGCCTTCCCCAAGTACACAGTTGGAATACTCATCATTTAGTCCATTGTGTACTGTCCCTTGTGAGGTGAGATTTAATAAACACTCACCAGTTAGTTTACTCCTGACCCATTGAGGGTCCTTCTTTCACAGCAATTGAAATTCTATTTATAATAAATTTGCTCAGTATTCACGTGGGCGATGCATACATTTCAAAATGTTCAGCTGCAATTTGGATCTAATTAGTTGACACTTTGAGTACAGCCAAAGGTTTTTGTTTTTTTTTTATTCAGGAGTGGATTGGCTGTTTCAACAACAAATCCTCAAAAACATCTGTAGAATAAAGCCAACTGACAAAAATATTTATGTTACAGTTTTCAGCTGTGACATAAGGGGACATTTTGTCTTATGTGCTTTGCATTTTTTTGCAAGAGCTTTGGCCACAGGATGCTCTGTGGGCTGGGCTTTCCTCATTATCATCTTGTCCTGTCCTTCCTTCCTGTTGGTTCCAGGTTACAAGATGCTTCAGATGGAAACCTTGATAGCCTCATGTCTCAACATCTCATTGTTCACACTTAAAAACTAAAATCAAGATGACAGGCACATTGAAATCACTTTTAATGTTGAAGAATGATAACATCAGAGCAGGTATTGGTTAATTATGATGAGATATTGAAGAAGAAAAAGAAGGTGAAAACAGTTAAAAACTAACAATTACGGAGTGCTTAGCAGTCACTGTACCAGACATAGTATCTCATTTTACCCTCTCAACAACTCAGTAAAGTAAGTACATTTTATCTCCATCTTAGAGATGAGAAAACTAAGGCTTAGGGAAGTTAAGCCTACTTTCTTAAGGTCTCAGAGCTAATAAGCTAGGGGCCTGCAATGCAGGAGACCTGGGTTCAATCCCTGGGTCAGGAAGACCCCCTGGTGAAGGGAATAGCTACCCACTCCAGTATTCTTGCCTAGAGAATTCCATGGGCAGAGGAGGCTAGTGGGCTACAGTCCATGGGGTTGCAAAGAGTTGGATATGACTAAGTGACTAACACTTTCACTTTCAGCACTGAACTCAGCTTTGACTTGTAAAGTTACTGCATTACTTAGACTCAACTGTGTTTCCAGAGACACCACATGGTTTATATAGTAGAAATTCTGATTTCTGCTATGTATAATGAGTATGTATAGCCTACATTTTCACAGTGTTACTACTCCAGGTTTCTCTGATAGCTCAGTTGGTAAAGAATCTGCCTGCAATGCAGGAAACCTGGGTTCGATCTCTGGGTTGGGAGGATCCCGGGAGAAGGGAAAGAATACCCACTTCAGTATTCTGGCCTGGTGAATTCCACAGACTGTATAGTCCATGGGGTCGCAAAGAGTAGGACATGACTGAGTGACTTTCATTCACTTCACTTCACTGGATAAAAGGTAACTAGCTTGCCCAGGGAGGAACAAGGACAGTAAGTGAAAATCTGATCCTTCAGATTCACAGAGGAAGTGGGTATCCAGCAAAATATTCCCTTCTATGTAGCTGTCTTGTAGCAGAGGATAATAAAACCCTGAGGCAATTATCTTGGCAACTTAAGCACCCTGATTTTTGTTTAATTTCATACAAGAATGTGGGACTGATTTGGCCCAAATAATGTTTCAGTTTTTCATTTTGAAATGCTAGTTAAAGGATGCGGACCTATTTCTACAAGTCTGATAACTTGACACCCCCTCCCATCCCCTCCCACCTCTCCCTAAAGGGATCTGGCCTAGGGAGGCCAGTCTCCAAGTCGTGGTGTGTTGTATAAGAGCCCTAGAACCAGACTATCTGGGTCCAATTAGCAGCCTCATTACTCATTAGCTGTGAGATCTTGGAGAAGTTTTAACATTTCTTTATGCTTCAGTTTCATTCTCTTAAAACAGAGATAATACTTGTAAGTCCTCATAGAGTTGCTGGGTAGATTAAGGTAATTCACACGTGGAAAGCGCTTGGAACAGCACGGGACCTAGAGTAAGGCTCACTAAGTGCTGGCTAACACCTTCAGCAGCAGCATCTTCTAACTCCTTGCAGAAATTTTAGTGTTTGACAACGCTATAAACTCTGCTTTTCAATGTGGAAAATGAAAGGGTCCAAAGATCTTCATTTATACTTTAAAACTTCCTGGAGAACTTTTAATAGGTATTAGGACCTTTATTATTATTTATGTCTGTACTCAGCAACAATTTTTCAGAAAATGCAATGAGCTAGAAAAATCTCAAAAAAATCAACTTTATTGAAATTGTCTTTTTTGAAAAGTAATCAGTGAAGGAGTCTGTTTTTAAAGAAGTTACTTCTGGCTTGAGACAACATAATAAAGCATATAGCACAGAGCCTGGCACATGGTAGACATTCAATAAAAGTCACTGTCACTACTCCTAATGGAACATCTTCATATTTATTTTGTGGTTTACTAGTACTTTATCCCATACTGAGCTTTTCTTTTGTGGATTACACGTATTTTTTCCCCCAGCTTTTGAACACTGCAAATGTTGGTTTTTGAAGCAGTATAACCATAATTTCTTCTTCTCTGAACTTTCTGGCTAAAAATATCTGCCTTGCCCTGTCCTCTGGAGCTGGAATTAGAAAAATTTAACCTGGGTGTGAAAGAATAAATCAATTAGAGCATGTACACCCTTCACAATAGCATTCTGTTGGGCGTTGCTTATAACCAAGGTCTCCAATTTCAGGTTCGTCAATAGAACCCGTCTCAAGTGTCATTGTGGACAGTGGACTATTAACATTCGCTCAAAGTAAGTAAGTGCATGGAAGGATTCAAGTTTCAGCCCTTTTCTTGATGAGGATCAGTAACTCTAGGAATAGGACCGCGGGGATAAAATACCTGCTATGAAAACACGTCCTTTGCGTGAGCAAACATATTTATGTTTTACTGGAAAATGTTGTTTCAATAAGGAATTATTATTGTAACAGATCACAGTTTATTTCTGATGTAATCTAAAATATTTCTACTACTAAGTAATGCATGCTAATTTCAAGAAAAAACAAACAGGACAACTCTTTTTTTTCAAGAAAAAGAACAGGACAATTAAAATCACCTGTGTAATATGCTCATAAAATCAAACTACTTTGCTATGGTGCATAGCTTTGTGGATTATTTTTCTGTGTGTGTACATATATATGTATTTTTGTCATTATTTACATTTGGGGAAATTTTTGATGGCTTTAATTTTTATGTAGTTAATTATTCAACTTCTCCTTCACAACTTCTCTATTTGTATCGTACTTGATATCCTTCCCCATGTCATATCATTGCATGGTTAACTTTCTTTAATTCATCTTTTTGGTCTACATGAAATTGATTTGGTTTAGGAGTGAGCAAGAAAACTAACTTTATGTTTCTTTAAATGTCTGGCCTATTGCTCAGACACGGCTTTTAAAATAATTATAAAGAGTCCACCAGAAAATTACTAGAAATAATCAATGACTACAGTAAAGTTGCAGGATATAAAATCAACACACAGAAATCCCTTGCATTCCTATACACTAATAATGAGAAAACAGAAAGAGAAATTAAGGAAACAATTCCATTCACCATTGCAACAGAAAGAATAAAATACTTAGGAATATATCTACCTAAAGAAACTAAAGACCTATATATAGAAAACTATAAAACACTGGTGAAAGAAATCAAAGAGGACACTAATAGATGGAGAAATATACCATGTTCATGGATTGGAAGAATCAATATAGTGAAAATGAGTATACTACCCAAAGCAATTTATAGATTCAACGCAATCCCTATCAAGCTACCAACAGTATTCTTCACAGAGCTAGAACAAATAATTTCACAATTTGTATGGAAATACAAAAAAACTCGAATAGCCAAAGCGATCTTGAGAAAGAAGAATGGAACTGGAGGAATCAACCTACCTGACTTCAGGCTCTACTACAAAGCCACAGTTATCAAGACAGTATGGTACTGGCACAAAGACAGAAATATTGATCAATGGAATAAAATAGAAAGCCCAGAGATAAATCCACGCACATATGGACACCTTATCTTCGACAAAGGAGGCAAGAATATACAATGGATTAAAGACAATCTCTTTAACAAGTGGTGCTGGGAAATCTGGTCAACCACTTGTAAAAGAATGAAACTGGACCACTTTCTAACACCATACACAAAAATAAACTCAAAATGGATTAAAGATCTAAACGTAAGACCAGAAACTATAAAACTCCTAGAGGAGAACATAGGCAAAACACTCCCCGACATACATCACAGCAGGATCCTCTATGACCCACCTCCCAGAATATTGGAAATAAAAGCAAAAATAAACAAATGGGACCTAATTAACCTTAAAAGCTTCTGCACATCAAAGGAAACTATTAGCAAGGTGAAAAGACAGCCTTCAGAATGGGAGAAAATAATAGCAAATGAAGCAACCGACAAACAACTAATCTCAAAAATATACAAGCAACTCCTACAGCTCAACTCCAGAAAAATAAACGACCCAATCAAAAAATGGGCCAAAGAACTAAATAGACATTTCTCCAAAAAAGACATACAGATGGCTAACAAACACATGAAAAGATGCTCAACATCACTCATTATCAGAGAAATGCAAATCAAAACCACTATGAGGTACCATTTCACACCAGTCAGAATGGCTGCGATCCAAAAGTCTACAAATAATAAATGCTGGAGAGGGTGTGGAGAAAAGGGAACCCTCTTACACTGTTGGTGGGAATGCAAACTAGTACAGCCACTATGGAGAACAGTGTGGAGATTCCTTAAAAACTGGGAAATAGAACTGCCTTATGATCCAGCAACCCCACTGCTGGGCATACACACTGAGGAAACCAGAAGGGAAAGAGACACGTGTACCCCAATGTTCATCGCAGCACTGTTTATAATAGCCAAGACATGGAAGCAACCTAGATGTCCATCAGCAGATGAATGGATAAGAAAGCTGTGGTAACATATACACAATGGAGTATTACTCAGCCATTAAAAAGAATACATTTGAATCAGTTCTAATGAGGTGGATGAAACTGGAGCCTATTATACAGAGTGAAGTAAGCCAGAAGGAAAAACATAAATACAGTATTCTAACGCATATATATGGAATTTAGAAAGATGGTAACAATAACCCTGTGTACGAGACAGCAAAAGAGACACTGATGTATAGAACAGTCTTATGGACTCTGTGGGAGAGGGAGAGGGTGGGAAGATTTAGGAGAATGACATTGTAACATGTAAAATATCATGTAAGAAACGAGTTGCCAGTCCAGCTTCGATGCACGATACTGGATGCTTGGGGCTAGTGCATTGGGACGACCCAGAGGGATGGTATGGGGAGGGAGGAGGGAGGAGGGTTCAGGATGGGGAACACATGTATACCTGTGGTCGATTCACTTTGATGTTTGGCAAAACTAATACAATTATGTAAAGTTTAAAATAAAATAAAATTAAAAAAAAATAAAAAAAAAAAAATAAAAAAAAAAAAAATAAAATAATTGATCCCTCCTGTTGATTTGAGATATTTTTAGCATATGGTAAGTTCATATATAGCCTCAGGTTTGTTTCTGTACTTTCCATTCCGTTTTTTTTTTTTTTTTTGATTCATATATTCCTGCATAGAACCACATTTATTAATTACTGTCAACAAAGCTCCATCTAGTCAAGGCTATGGTTTTTCCAGTGGTCATGTATGGATGTGAGAGTTGGACTATAAAGAAAGCTGAGTGCTGAAGAATTGATGCTTTTGAACTGTGGTGTTGGAGAAGACTCTTGAGAGTCCCTTGGACTGTGAGGAGATCCAACCAGTCCTTCCTAAGGGAGATCAGTCCTGGGTGTTCATTGGAAGGACTGATGTTGAAGCTGAAACTCCAATACTTTGGCCACCTCATGCGAAGAGTTGACTCATTGGAAAAGACTCTGAGGCCGGGAGGGATTGGGGGCAGGAGGAGAAGGGGACAACAGAGGATGAGATGGCTGGATGGCATCACCGACTCGAAGGACGTGAGTTTGAGTGAACTCCGGGAGTTGGTGATGGACAGGGAAGCCTGACGTGCTGCAGTTCATGGGGTCATAAAGAGTCAGACATGACTGAACGACTTAACTGAACTGAACTAGAAGCTAAATTTGGCAATTTATACAAGGCTTGTGCTTAAGTTTAATTATAGGCATTCTACCATCACCTTTCAAGAAATACTAATTTGTTTTAATAATATATGTACAGTATATACATTTAAATGATGTGCTGCTGCTGCTGCTAAGTCGCTTCAGTCGTGTCCAACTCTGTGCGACCCCATAGACAGCAGCCCACCAGGCTCCCCCGTCCCTGGGATTCTCCAGGCAAGAACACTGGAGTGGGTTGCCATTTCCTTCTCCAATGCATGAAAGTGAAAAGTGAAAGGGAAGTCGCTCAGTCGTGTCCGACTCTTAGCGACCCCATGGACTGCAGCCCACTAGGCTCCTCCGTCCATGGGATTCTCCAGGCAAGAGTACTGGAGTGGGTTTGTCAATAGTGAAAAGTAAATCTCCTTCTCTTTTATTCTCTGTCAGTTACTTCCCATTTTGGAGCCAACCACTATTTCTTTACTTTTTTTTTTTTAACTGCTATTTCTTATACATTCTTCCAGTGCTATTCTATGCTTATATAGAATCGAAATATGATGTTAAATTGGCACTTTCAGTAAAGAGCCTAAGATGACAGATATTAGATTGCCAGATACTAAAGTGAATAGCATACCAAAATATAAATCCTCAATGGAAACAGAAGCCAATTTTGTGGCCTTCAATTTTGTACCCACTTTGTGGGTATAAAATAGTGGGTTGCTGATGGAAAAGGAGAGTGAGATAAATTTGTGATTTTGAAAAGGATTTCTTTGGAGAGAGCAGTGCATGACCCACCCCCTCAGTTGTAGAGGGAACCTTCCATGGGACTCATTTTGACATGGGGCCTTGCCAAGTGACAGACACTAAGGGTGTGGCGTCTCCCACTTGCCTGAGAGCCAAAGAAACAGATGGGTGGAGCCGTGGGAGTTTGGTCACGTGGGTTGGCTCCTGAAGCTCATAGTGTGAGCTTCACACAAAAAATGTGTGATTTTCATGTACCAGGATGGACCACACAGGGGGGAGAGAGAGAGAGAGGGATGGGGAAGGGGAGGGAAAGAGTTACGTTAAGTCACACACAACAGTCTATCTAGAAGGGGAAGAGAGCTCAGCATTCATAATGTGGAGGTGGACTGCAAGGTTGCCAGGAGGAAGAGTAGGCAGTACCCCCGATGAGAGCACATCAAGTGCATCAGGGAAAAACAGGTGAGATACCTCCAGGGGTGGGAGGATTGCCACTACATAGCCACAACAGTAGCCTCTGAGTAGGATGATGGCCATCCCAACTGATGTGGACTGAGGGAATTGCAAAGGCAGGGACTTTGATTTTAAAACTGGGAAGGTCCTGGAAACCTGAAACAAGTTGGTCACCCTACACATGAGTAAAAATTGTCCATTTCAATCACCTGTCAGACCTAGAGAGTATTTGTTGTTGTTTAGCTACTAAGTTGTGTCCTTCTCTTTGCCATCCCATGGACTGTAGCCCTCTAGGCTCCTCTGTCCATGGGGTTTTCCAGGCAAGAATACGAGAGTGGGTTGACATTTTCTTCTCCAGATTTGCCTGACTCAGGGATCAAACTTGTGTCTCCTGCATTGGCAGGTGGATTCTTTACTGCTGAGGCACCTGGGAAGCCCCTCAGAATGTACAGCACAATTCTTACTTTCATGCTCTCTTTACCTTGCATCATCCCACCCTAGAGTGGTCAGAAATAACTAGTAATAAGAAGCAGAAGAGCTGAGCTAGAGAAAGCAAGTCTCCCTTGAGAGAGAGGTGCAATGGTAACTTAACTTTGGGTTCACAGTTTTGAGTATGGCATAGGACTGGGCATTCTAATTTCTTAATTGAGCTTAAGAAATCTAAATTGATACTGGTGATCTGAAGTGATATAAAACTTTGTATAACTCACAAGTGATCAGAAAAATCATGGAAATGAATTTTAATCGAGGGGTAGGAGACCTTCCCCAGTAAATACATTTTAATGGGTCAGTGGGACATAAAGTCACTGTGTGATTTCACTCGTGAGTCATGCTGTTTCAATATGCTAGCTGTGTATTTGTATAGTATGTTACACATCCTGCCTGCTTCACCTTTTTCATTCAACAATGTACTGTGGAGCTTATCCTATGGACAGAGTTTTGTTGTATTCATTCATGTCTTTTATTTGTTTTTATTTATTCTACTTATAAGTGATAAATACAGTGTTTGTCTTTAAGCATAATATCCTCCAGGTCCTCATGTTGTTTTAAATGGCAAATTTTCATTTTAATGGTATTCCATTGTTTATATGTATACCATATCCTTATTCATTCATTCACTGATGGACACTTAGATTGACTCCATATCTTGGTTATTGTAAGTAATGATGCTATGAACACTGGGGTGCATACACCTTTCTAGGTCAGTCTTTTAGTTTGTTTTCTTTGAATATGTGCCCAGGAGTGCTGCTTTCTCCGTGTTTTTTTTTTTTTTTTTTAATATTCTATCTTTAATTTTTACTATTTTAATTACAATATGTCTTGTTAAGGGTCCTCCTTGGGTTGGTCTTGCTTGATGCTTTTTGTGCTCCTGGATCTAGATCTGTTTATTTTTCTGTCTGAGTTAGTGAAGTTTTCAACTGTTATGTTTTCAAATAAATATGCTCTCTGCCTCTTTTTTCCTCCTCTTTTTGGGACGCTTTTAATTCAAATGTTAGTATGCTTGATGTTTTCCCAGTGGTCTCTTAATTTGTCTTCATTTCTTTTTTCTATTCAACTTCAGTCATTTCTACTACTCTGTCTTCTGGTTTGCTGATCCAATTCCCAGTATCATTTAATCTACTATTGATTCCTTCTAATGTATCTTTCATTTCAGTTACTGCATCCTTCATCTTTGTTTAAGTCTTTCTTTTATTTTCTCTTTGTTAATAACTTACAGGTGTTAATAACTTACAGGTGTTTCAGGTGTCCAACAAAAAAATAAACATAACTTTTAATGTTAAAAATTGGGGAATAAAAGAAAAAATAAAAAGGTCTATGTCCCAAATTGAAAATATCCTTTGTAAACAACCCTTGGAATGAAAACAAAATCGAATCAAAAACTGGAAAATGACTAAGAAATGCTGGTAATAGAGCTACATAGCAGAATTGCTTGGTGGG
This sequence comes from Bos taurus, assembly GCF_002263795.3. Lineage (NCBI taxonomy): Eukaryota > Metazoa > Chordata > Mammalia > Artiodactyla > Bovidae > Bos > Bos taurus. The sequence goes on from NC_037347.1 coordinate 11,561,095, forward strand.
AGAAAATACAATTAGCTGGTTTCAGAACAATATAATACATATCTAGACATTTTGGAAAAATGAGAATTACAACAGCCTGCGTCTGTTACATCTGTTTGCTCTGTTCATCTCTTCTTCTCCTATCATCTTTACAATTATTAGCTTGAACTGAACTTTTTCTTTTCCCCATCTCCACTTAATTCTTCTTCTGGGGACTTTATCTTGTTCCTTCATCTGCAACATATCCCTCTGTTGCCTCATTTTGCCTAACTTGCCAGTTTTGTTTTGATGTATCTGGTAGGTTGTTTCCCAGCCTTGGAGAAGTGGCCTTTTGTAGGAGACATCTTATGCATCCCAGCAGCATGCTCATGTCTGGTCACCAGAATTATATGCTCTAGGGGTGTCTTTGTGTGGGCTGCATGTGGAGTCCTTCTGTGGGTAGGCTGATTACCAGTGGTGGTCTTTTAGGGTGAGACAGGCTGGGGCCCAGTCTGGTTGGTTTCCAGGCCCTAACTTGTGTGGAGGCTGACAACTGGCTGGCAGGGCTGGGTCATGATGTGTCTGGTTATGGAATTCCAGGGGCCCCAGTGCTAGTCCTGGCTCACTGTCAGGCAAAGCATTGGTTCTGGGTGATTGGGGGGCCAAAGTTTCTATATGTACTGTTGGCCTGCTGGTAAGTTGGGCTGGGTCCTGGTTGGCTGTTAGTGTAGCTGAGGGTAACAGAGGCTGGCTGTTGTAATTCTTATTTTCCAAAACATCTAGAGATGTCTTATATTGTTCTGAAACCAGCTAATCGTATTTTCTCCCACCAAGCAATTCTGCTACATAGTTCTAGAATCAGCATTTCTTAGTCATTTTTCAGTTTTTGATTCGATTTCCTTTTCATTCCAAGGGTTGTTTACGAAAGAATTTTTCAATTTGGGACATAGACTTGTTTTTTGTTTTATTCTCCAATTTTTAACATTAAAAGTTAGTTTTACTCTTTTGGTGGACACCTGAAACCTGACACAACCTTGCAATTAACTACGTATGGATGTGAGAGGTGGACAATAAAAAAAGCTGAGCACCAAAGAATTGATGTCCTCAAACTCTGGTGCTGGAGAAGACTCTTGAGAGTTTCTTAAATGGCAAGGAGATCAAACCAGTCAAGCCTAGAGGAAATCAACTCTGACTATTCATTGGAAGGACTGATGCTGAAGCTGAAGCTCCGATAGCTTCCGCCACCTGATGCAAAGAACCAACTCATTGGAAAAGACACTCATGCCAGGAAAGATTGAAGGCAGGAGGAGAAGGGAATGACAGAGGATGAGATGGTTGGATGGCATCACTGACTCAATGGACATGAGTTTGAGCAAGCTCTGGGAGATGGGGAAGGAGAGGGAAGCCTGGCATGCTGTAGTCCATGGGGTCATAGAGAATTGGACATGACTGGGTGACTGAATAGCAACAACAATTTTGAAGAAGTTAAATTTATTTTGATAGGATAACTTAAAAAAAAAAAAGTTTTAGGTGGAGAACTCCTTTATGTTTCTCCTAAGGCTAGATGTCCCTGAATAAAGAAAGAAGTGTGTGTGGGGCAGTGGGCTGGGGGACAGGATAAGTTTGGGAGGAAAGGGAGGCTGCATAAATTTCTTGTCCAGAATCCCTTCCTGTCCCCACCCACTGAGGACAATGTGAAGAGAGAGGGAGGTACAAAGAGGGATACATGGAAAGTGATGCAGCAGCAACCATGGATTTAGAGATCAACCAGGTAAGGCTTTTGCATGTCAGGAACCATCATCTGTATAGCGCAGCATGCTGCTGAGAAAATTAAATGAAATAATGATGTAGCAGTGCTCTATACATTCCTTCTCTTCTGTATAGGAAGTTGAGATTATAAGATATGCCTATCCCAGTGGACCATGATCTTGGATGCTGAATGTAGTACTGTAGCTGAACAGCAATGCTATCTTTGATGCTACTTACAAAAATATTTTTTTTAATTGGAAAAATAGTACTTCAGTGAATGAGACCTCCAGAGGTTAATTCATTGCAGTGTTATTCTCATTTTAAAATTCTGCTATCTGCCCTAAATTTCTAACTGTTCTGTGTAAGGGGGAGTGGCTGTGAGAAGGGCATATGTCTTGAGGAGAGGACTAGGAGGGATAACAAAACTCTGAGGGTCTGCCCACCTGCTGCATGAAGGAGACGGTGAGGGAGTGTCATGGTAGAGAGGAAAAGGAGAAGGTAAGAAGAGAAGGCAAAATGCTAATAAATTGGGAAATATCTTATTTTCTGTTCTTTTTGCTCTCTCTCACTGGTAATAGATCTTCTAACAAGTCTATTAGTTGTTGCTGTTCAGTTGCTCAGTCGAGTTTGACTCTTTTCAACCCTCTGGACTGGAGCATGATAGACTTCCCTGTCCTTCATCATCTTCTGGCGCTTGCTCAAACTCATGTCCATTGAGTCAGTGACGCCATCCAACCATCTCATCCTTTGTTGTCCCCTCTCCTCCTGCCTTCAACCTTTCCCAGCATCAGGGTCTTTTCCAGTGAGTCAGCTCTTTGCATCAGATGACCAAAGTATTGGAGCTTCGGCTTCAGCATCAATCCTTCCAATGAATCTTCAGGGTTGATTTCCTTTAGGATTGACTGGTTTGGTCTCCTTGCAGTCCAAGGGACTCTCCAGAGCCTTCTCCAGCACCACAGTTCAAAGGCATCAATTATTCAGCACTCAGCTTTCTTTATGGTCCAACAAACAGTAGAATCTCTCAAATACTGACTAGAGAGGAGCTCTTGTCAGGTCTGGTGACATGAGTGAGAAAAGCAAAAGTGAATAACTGAAAAACTGAATATCCAAATGCTGGTTAACTGAGAGTTGGCTCTAAAAAGAGTGAAAACATCTGCTGGCTTCTTTGAAGGAAAAAAATCCCTCTGGGTTTTTCCTGCAACAAATCCTGTTCTCAATTTTCTCTTTGGGAGGGATCCAGGAAAAAAATGACCTCTCCCATTCTAGTAATGAATTTCTATTCCCTTTTGAACTTTAAATATGTTAATTTAATCCCCAGATGGTCACCAAAAAATATGTATTGTCAAGTCATAGATCTTGACACACCACTTCCAGGCTCGCCCCTGCCCTGTTGCTCCAATTTCTCTGGTTCTGGTTCTAAACAGAGAGCACATCAAGGGGAACCATGTCTGGCCTGGTCCAGCCCAGGCCTGTACCACCAGTGTTTACAAGAAGTTTGCCTTTTTGTTATGGTGTCCCTTCACTGAGTTGAAGCGTGCCCAAGCCTCCAAGAATTTCAGAGACTGGCTAAGAACTGTCAGTGGCCTGGGATCAAAACCACACTACCTATTTCTTATTTCTGGACTTGAAATCACCCCCATTCAGAACACATTATCTTACAGTTCAGTAAACACTGCCCAACTGGGATCTTCTTTATTTAGTTTATGTTTGTAAAATAGTTCAAGTACTAGCCTTCATTAAAAGATATATAGAGTGTGTTAATCTGAAGGTCAAGAAACATTTTATGAACCTGAGTCTGTGGGTGATCAGACGGACTTGTGCTTCTGGTAATACTGACGCTTCTTGCCTCTCAGTGTCTGATTGGTCAGAAGTAGATTAGTTTGAAAAATGGGATGTTATTGTTCTAATCTGGGCCTCTCTGGCATTTATTAAGTACAGGGGCCTGTGCTAGAGGCTGGAGTCTAGAAGCTATAGGAGAGCTTGTACCTGTCCTCTGGGAACTTCCCTTTTCTCAGCAGTGTTCAGATCTACTCTCATGGTCATCCTGAATCTCCCAACTTATGCAAGTGGGCCAAAGCTGCGCATACAGAAAACATCATGTGACCATTCGAGCATTAATATAAGCATTTGTAGAAACTGTCTACAGACATCTAAAGATTTATTAGAACCATCCACAAGCTATTAATGAAGTTTTCCTGAAGAAGTGCTCTGCATGCTCAGAACTGAGGAGGATGCTCATATGATGAGCTACAGGTCTCCTTCCAAGAAACCAACAGTTGAGGAGAGCAGGTAAGAAATATAAACACAGCCCCATAACATGAGGAGAGATTAAGGTCCCTGAGATACATAATCCCTGTCATTTAGGCCACTTATTATATCCAAAGATGTCCTTCTCACTGGCTCTCTACCTTTTTGTTTTCTTCCTTTTTTACAAGTATTAGAAGCAGCCTGTAACAAGAAAGCATACAAGAAAACAGTGATAACAACTAGTACTAGAAAAAAAGCATGGCCACCATCACGAATGTCTTCCAATCCTTCTGGTCCACTCTTTCCACAAATTGGCCTCAAGAGTCTTGTGTCTTTAACACTTCCTGTTTTTCCCATCTCAGCCACCTATTCCCATTGATGGATATACCCTGGATCTTACCACCTGGAACTTTCCCTTAAGCTCCAATTTATCAGTCTTGGGCCAACTTCTATTCTTCCATATTCCCTTTTTGCTTCTTATCTGATTATTCATCCCCCCCACTACTGTCAGTACACCAGCTCTTCAATATTCCTTTCTATCCACATTGATTATCCCTACATATGGCATCGCTTCCTTCCTTATCCAAACCAGACACACAAATGCATCACTTTCACCACTTTATGCTGTAACTGTCTCCCCAAACTCCAAACCTGGATCAGCCAAATTATCTGCTATCTCCTATTTTTCTTTTAAACTTTTTGGCCACACCACGTGGCATGTGGGATCTTAGTTCCCCAACTCAGGATAGAACCCATAGTCCCTGCAGTGGAAGTATGGGGACTGCCAGGGAGGTCCCTGCTATCTCCTATTTTTATCTGTCACTCCACTGCCTATTGCTGCCCTCCCCAGAGTCTTCAAACTCACAGCTTCTTGGCGACCTCTGTGTCCTTTAAAAGAGTTTCCATACTCTAAGCCCTTTTGCATTCTCCACTAGGGCCAGAATTTCACTACTCTCTTCCCGCTACCCTCCCCATCTCTTCTGTCCCCTTATATCATAGGAAATGAAAACCATCATGTATGACAGCCCTAGAACCAAGGGCTCCTTTTTATGATATATAAACCTCCTCACTACCCCCATCTCCTTACCTTCAGCTTCAATAGAAGTGGTATCCCTCCCTGAACATAGCTCATCCCTCTGCATTGCTGGAGCAGCTTTCACAGGAGTATAATTGGGAAGAAATACAATGTCCATGCATCAGCTACAATCTTTTCTTCTGAGATATGTCTAAGACCCTTGCTTAGAGAACTGTGTCCCAACATCTATTCTCATAATTGGATGTCACAACTGTGTCTATCCTCTTCACACTTATCATTAACAAATTAGTAGGCAAGTGAGAAGAAAGTCTGTGATGAGATACAAATATGCTAAGTTCTTGAAGACCCTATTCCAGACTGTAGTTTGGATATTGCATTGCCAACCTGCCCAAGATGTACACTTTTTATGTAATTTTTTGGTTTGTTTCTTGTTAGTCATTATCAGATGGATTTAAGAGGACAAGGATAAATTCACATTTATCCACACATGGGGGATCACAACCAGTTTCAGGTATGTCAACAGGAAGTTGACAGGAAAGTGGAAAGTGGGAGGGAAACACTCATGAAAGTTAGTTAAAAAAAAAAAAAAAAGATAAAAGAAAAGAAAAAGAAACCTCAGAAGATCCTCAATAGGCAAAAACTATCTCTAGGAAGTCCTTCATGCCAAATCAACTGATTTCAACAATAGGAAACTATATAAATGGGCCTGGTTGGGAGTTATTTCGTATAATTGCTAAGTCTTCTCTGGAGAAACAATCTTTGGGGAAACAGCACTCCAAGTCAAATAAGTCTTTAGGTAAAGCCTCAGCCTGCCCACCACCAAACCTGGCCTTCAGCACTCTGAAGAGGATTCCCAGTTATCTGACACACAGAATTACCCAGTTTAAGCTGTGCTGAAGCTGAAGCTCCAATACTTTGGCCACCTGGTGTGAAGAGCCAGTTCATTAGAAAAGACCCTGATGGTGGGAAAGATTGAAGGCAGGAGGAGAAGGGGACAACAAAGGATGAGATGGCATCACGGACTCAATGGATGTGAGTTTGAGCAAGCTCTGGGAGATGCTGAAGGACAGGGAAGCCTGGCATGCTGCAGTCCATGGAGGCGCAAAGAGTTGGACATGACTGAACAACTGAACAACTAAACAACAACACAGTTTATAATATTATCAAGCTAAGTCAACCTTCTCAGAGAAGGCAATGGCACCCCACTCCAGGACTCTCGCCTAGAAAATCCCATGGACGGAGGAGCCTGGTAGGCTGCAGTCCATGGGGTTGCTAAGAGTCGGACACGACTGAGCGACTTCCCTTTCACTTTTCACTTTCATGCACTGGAGAAGGAAATGGCAACCCACTCCAGTGTTCTTGCCTGGAGAATCCCAGGGACAGAGGAACCTGGTGGGCTGCCGTCTATGGGGTTGCATAGAGTCAGACACGACTGAAGCAACTTAGCAGCAGCAGCAAGTCAACCTTCTAAACCAGGAGGCATTCCCGGGAGATGACCTACTTCCCTTGACTAAGATCCTCCTACAAACCTGCTGATATAGTTCTCATCCAGAAAGAATTCAAACCTTGAGAAGGAGGACTTTAATACCTAGCATCCATGTCCTGGGAGTTTGCTAAATCCTCTGTGAGAAACTCTTGTAGATCAAACTTAGTGCAGCATGATCCAAGCTATGGGGTCAGGTAATCCTGGATTTGACTCAAACTTTAGATAAGATACTTCTTTAAGTCTTGGTTTCCTTGTTTGTAAACTGGGGACAGTAACAGTATCTATTTAAAGAGTGGTTCGAAGAGTTAATTCTGAAGCTCTTAGCTTTGCAGCAGTTGTCATTACATTTAAGATCCCATCATCTGCAAATTTAGAAGGAATCTCTGCCATTGGGAAACATGTTCAAGGGTCACGACTGAATCTAAGGATGTAAAAAGAAACAGCAAATGCTGGGTGAATACATTTGATTGGAAATTCTTAGGCCAAGTCACTTCCCAATACACAACACGCGTAGCCAGTTCTTTGTGGTAGGGAAATCTGAAGACTCCCTGGACCCAGTAACCCACAGAGCACCTGGGCTTACAGGAGCTTTACAGCGGCTGAAAAAATGGATTATAACTGGGGAGAGCCAAGCTAGAGTTGGATGAGTGGAGAACAACCCAATCTGAAGTTTTAGGAGGGAAAAGATTTAGGATTAAACAAGGTGTGTGTTGACTTCAATGAAGAAGGCAGATTATGAATCAAAATATGTCCCTCCCACCCAATAAATTGCCATCAACTTGAACATTTTCTGCAGCTGTACGTGCTGGTGCTACCAATGGAGAGTGATGTGCTATGTCTACTAACAGATGGAACTAGAGCTACAGCCTATTATCTAGATCTATAGCCTATGTCTCTGTCTATAGCTATAGAATACAAAGGCTACTCGCCAGACTGTTTACATCAGTTATGTCTGGATGTGCATGACTGTTGATCTTTCAGAAATGTTATTATTATTTTTTTTTTTTTGCTGTGTTTTCTGGTGAGTATATACTGCACTTGTAATGAGACAATCACAGAATATTAATTAAAAAATACATCAGAGGGAAAAACATTAGGTGGGTATTGACTTCCCCTTTCCTTTTGTAAGGGCAGACGTGTGAGACATGTTGTGAGGGAAAATTCTGCCAACAAGGAGTCAGGTGTGGACAGACTGTGTATGGAAGGTTTGAGGAAAATCCTTTGAATCTGCTTGTGCTTTCCCCACTTAACTTTTGTCTATGGAATTTTATTTGCCTTTGTATTAAAGTAAAACCAAAAGTATTTTGGTCTGGCCTCCTTGTTTACCTCTCAGATCTTCCCATTGTAAAGCCATCTGTTCACATGCTCTCCTGAAGCCGGAGGATTAGAGGTGGTGGATTTTAGATGATGTGTCTTGAAAGGAGACTAGTTACAGACACCTAACAAACTCATTTTAAGTTTTCCAATGCGTACAGTTAAAGTCGCTATTATCCCAGTAGAGAATTGTGGGCTGTCTCTCTTGGATTCCCAGGTTAACATTTTGGCAGAGATTTGGCTCTGGAATCCATGCAAGACTTATTATGGGCAGGAGGAGAAAGAGGCACAGATATGGAGAGGAGTGAGATGTTTACATCTGTGTGGACTATGGTGTGGTTGATGTGGTCCCACAATCACACTAGAGATGAGACCAACACGTGTGATGAGAAGAGAAGGAAGCCAAGGATTTCACTGCGCTGCTTGTCGTTGGATCTTTGAGGGCTGTCCTTCCAACAGCCTCTGAAACCAACAGAGATATCACATTCAAACTAAACATCACTGCATACTTAACAAGTACTAGATGGTGGAGACACAAAGCTTATAAAAATAGATAATAGCTAATAATCAGCACTTCTTATTCTGTAGCAAAGGTGTCCTTTATGTGTTTAATGTAGTTAAATCCTTGCAATACCTAAACAAGATCATTGTTGTTTAGTTGTTAAGTTGTGTTCGACTCTTTGAGAGCCCATGGACTGTAGCCCACCAGGCTCCTCTGTCCATGGGATTTCCCAGGCAAGAATACTGGAGTGGTGCCATTTCCTTCTCCAGGGATCTCCCTGACCCAGGGATTGAACCTCACATCTCCTGCATTGGCAGGCATATTCTTTACCACTGAGCCAGTTGCTACTTGAACAAGGTAGGTAGTAGTATTATATCCATTCTACACATAAGCAAGCCTAGGACTACAATTTAGATAAAATTGCTGAAGTACACACAGATAGTAATTGTTGGTGCTGGTGTGGGTGCCCAGGTGGACTCCAGAGACTGAGTTTTTGATTTCCAAGAAGAGAGGTCTCTGGCCTTAAGGGGTCACAGACTAGTGGGACAGGCAACCAATAATCAAGACAGAACTATTAATTGGTCCATGGTCCCGTGGGAACACGGAGCAGAATGTGAGGTCAGAGGAGGATTCTCAGAAGACATGATGTTTGACCACAGTGGTCCTGTGGGAACACAGAACAGAATGTGAGGTCAGAGGAGGATTCTCAGAAGACGTGATGTTTGACCACAGTGAATAGTTCACCAGCCCACAATAAGTACAATAGCTAACTCCTAAACAGCATTTACTGCATCCCAGGCACTATTCTAGGCTGCACATATCAACTAATTTTGATCTTATAATTTTGGGGACATCATAGGGGATCCAAAGTGCTTACTTAAGAAAGGGTGATAAATGGGTTGAATAATCCCAACACTCAGTGGCTTCTAATGGATGACTTCAATCCCCTCCCCCACCCTTGGGTAATTTACTATTTTGGATTTGGTTTCTAAACTCACATTTAGTTAGTATCTAGAATTTAGAAAATGACCATTGTCTCAGTAGTCTTCAGATCCATCAAAATATCTCAGTTATAGCTCTCATTTTTAACTCAGAGGCAAACATTGAAGACCAGCTATCATTAGTCAGAATTCAGATGTTATGACATTTATCTCTGCACTGTCTTCTGAGGTATAGTCAGTGAGTGGCCCCAGTCTTTGGTTTTTCAATGTGTCTTTCTCCGGAATGATAGTTTTCTCTGAAGTTTAATTTTCTCTGTGGGTTATATGAGCATCCTTATTTTAGGGTTGATGTCATGAAATCCAGAGTTTAAGTGGAGGAGTTGATGTTTAACTTTCGGCAAACATTCTGTTGAAGCAGCCATCCTCAGAGGTACCTTTCGCTATCAGGTGGTGAGCATGATGCTTATAGAAGCTCTGTTTAGAAAGATGATGTTATTGGCCTGTATTAATATCCTAGGGTTGTGGTAACAGATTACCACAAATTGGGTGACTTAAAGCAGCATAAAGTTATGCTCCCAGTTCTGAAGACAAGAAGTACAAAATGAAGTGTCAGCCGGGTCGCAGACCCTCTGCGAACTCTCAGGGAGACTGTTCACTGCCTCTTCTAGCCCCTAGGGGCTTTAGAGTTTCCATGGCTTGTGTTACATAACTAGAAGCTCTGCCTCCATCTCTACCTGCTCTTCTCTTCTTTAAGTCTATCCTTTCGTCTCGTATAAGGATGTTGTCATCGCATTTAGGGCCCATCTGGATAATTCAGAGTGATTTCATCTTAAGATTTCCAACTTAATTACATCTATGAAAGCTCCTCCCCCTAACGGCCTTTTTTTTTTTTTCAAAATAAGATCACATTCTCAGGTTCCAGGGGGATGGAACATGGACATATCCTTTTGGGTACCAGCACTGAGCTCACCACAGGACCCACAGTCAGGAAGTCCTGAAGGTAACAAAGGTGCTTTCCCAATAGTGATGATGGATTTATACAGATTTACCCGTAAGCGCCTGCCTCCTTTACTCTGAATGTAAAGTGAATACACATCAACCCACTCCAGTACTCCTGCCTGGAAAATCCCATGGACAGAGGAGCCTGGTGGGCTGCAGTCCATGGGGTCACTAAGAGTTGGACACGACTGAGTGACTTCACTTTCCCTTTTCACTTTCATGCGTTGGAGAAGGAAGTGGCAACCCACTCCAGTGTTCCTGCCTGGAGAATCCCAGGGATGGTGGAGCCTGGTCGGCTGCCATCTATGGGGTCACACAGAGTCGGACACGACTGAAGTGACTTAGCAGCAGCAGCCTAATTTAGAGGCTGAAGCAGGGATTGCAAACTGGTGGACCCAATGTCAGCGCTAATCAAGAGATGTGTTTTGGTTGCTCTCTGTGGGGCTTTAATATTTTTGAGTTAGTTGAGTATGTGAAAAACTGGAGTATTTTTGCATAAAAGTCTCAGGTTTCTGGCTTTTCTTGGAAGTCAGATCTAACAGTACCGGGCCCACGTTCCCTCTCAGTAACCAGGCTGGAGCCTCCAGAAGAACTGCTCCTTTACAGGGGGTTTGAATTCTCTACATTGCCACAGTCCTCACCACTCTGTTGTTTACCCCAGGGCCATTTCACTCATGGCCATTAGTGGCTTTGTTCCTGCGTTTTTGAGTTGGCAATCCTTGTCCATGGGCATGCTATCCAGGGCAGCTAAGCATGCCAGTGGAAATTCAAGCAATGACCCTGATTTGCTCTGACCATGGAGCTAAACTGCAAATTATTGTCAAAGAATTTGTGTAGACAAGGATAATGAGCCATTTTAGATTCACCCTATGTATCCACTGGCAGCCAAGACTCATAATCCAAAGACGTTCAGCTTGTTACTGTGATATAGAGCCTACATTTTCATAGTCTAACTTTTTTCAGGTCCAGCCTTGTGTAAACACGATTTATAATCTTGAATTTTGCAGGCTAACTTAACTCCAGAAGCCTTGCTTATTGCTTTATGTATGGACCAAAGGTTTTATCTGTTTTATAACACCCTTTATATAACATGATGAATATTTCCCTGCTCCCGATAAATTTTGTTTGTTGACTTTACCTCCACAGAGCTTACCTGAGCTAAATCTCCTAGCATCTCATTACCTAAGACCTTTCTCTAAGGACACACAAAGCAAAATGGAAACTCTCTTTTCAATGGGAGTGGTTTTAACAGATACGTATTGCTTTTGCTTTGACTCTTGAGTCCAGATCTCAGAGAGTTGGGAATAGCCTTGAAATACAGAGGTCTACAGAAACCTTCAACATGTAAGGCTCATCTATTATTTGCAATTAGAATGACAGTTGGTGGTGAATAATTAAGCAAACACTGACCTTGCTAGTGTTCCCACGGAGGCATTTTCTCTGGGATTAACTGTTCTTGCTGAGATTTCCCCATGTCATTCTTAATAATAATAATAATGGACATGATTTCTGTTTGCAGCAGGGAGATATATTTTCACATGTACTATTCTCATGAACAAAATCAAAATTCCTTTATATATTTTTTGCTTCTTTAAATACATTCCAATATAATAAATCCAGGATTTTTTTTTTAAATCACATATCCGCTTTCTAGTAGATTAGACCTGTAACTTCTTTCTTCATTAATAATGAATACCAAATTGCTTAATTTAGCAGAGACAGTCTTATTAAGTGGCAGGTGAAACATTCAGAGTACACATAAAGCCATCACTTTTCAAAAATCCCACCAAAGTAGACTCCACAGAAGTAGAGACGTGAATAGCAACAGACTAGGTTACAATCTATTAAAAAGTCACCTGCTTTAGTGCACCAATGAAGAGAGTTTTTCAGTGTATAAGATACAAAAAGAAGTTATCACTTAAAGAATGATTTAAAAGCATGTCTTAAAGGAACATCTCGTTGTGTACTTCACGAATGCTGTGGAAAGAAACGTAGCTGCCCACTCAGGTAATCCAACCGTGCAGTTCTACACATTTCATTGAAAATACTTTGGGAGAAAACTCTTCTGTCTAATAGAAGAAAGGCAAACCTAGTTCTTACCTTTTGTTTGGAATCTGAAAGAGCTGAATGGTAAAGGAAGGTCACTGACTCTCAGGATTGCCACCAGACTTTTCTCTGTGAAAGGTGCTTATTGAAGATCATGGCGATATGGCATGAATTGAGCAATGGGACAGGCCCAAGAAGAAAAATGCTGATTAGCAAGACCTGCAGGCTGTACCCCTCCATCCTTGACATCTGTTACTGGTTTTTCTGAATATTGAATTTCATTCCTATAAATTACTTTGAAACAGTTATAGACTCAGAAGTGTAGTTAGTGATGATAAATAGCTGTATGTGGGGATACTGCAGCCCAATCCATCTTCATCTTTCAATTGTTGCTTCTTTATAAAGAAAATAGGCACGGCCATTAACTGCTGGCAAGGAAAGGTTGACTAAGGAGATTGACAACAAAATGATTTACAAAATGTATAGTCCATTGCTCACGGGCCGTGAAGCTTGTAGTTACTTTTTCATTCATTTTTCCCTAATAACAAAATAGTCTTGAGCCATTAGCTCTTGTGTTTGAGAACTGTCCTTCCTGAGAGCACACAATTTTAATCTCAAAATGAATTGGTTGGTTTTCTAAATGTCTTTGGAATTTTTTTTTCATTCTTTAAGCTACAATGACTTCAGTACTAACATCACTGTTGAAATAACATATATTTATCAATTATCTAATGAATATCTGCTACTTTGGAGAGCTCAGGGAAGCAGAGGACAAACTAACAGGACATGATCTCAGCCCCAGGTGGCGTGGGATCCACTCAGGGTGGAGACACACACCAAGAGAAACATTTAAATAGCAGCATTAAAAAGATGACAGAGAAGAAGGGCTGTCACAGTGAGCGTCAGGATAAGCTGGGGCGGGTAGGGTGTGAAATGCCAGCACAATGCCCAGAAATGGAGATGGCATCTTAAGGAAGTGGGATACAGGTCCAGGAAATTTAGCTATCAAATCGCTGGATGTGATGAAGAGTATAGTTGTCAACAGTATGGCCTCTGAAAAGCAGTCCCCCTGAGGAAGTAATTGAACACCTCCATTCACCAATTTCCTTGCATGTAAAATGGACATAATGATAGTCACTATCTCATGGGGCTGCTCTGAAGACTGCATGAGACAGCAGACGCAGCGTGGTTAGTGCGACTGGCCTGGTGTGTCACCCTGGCAATTATTATGTTTGTAATTATATTCTCCCCAGTTTTAGCCATAGTTCCAAAACATCTTTAATTTTTAAAATAATCTATGATACACACTGTAGATTAGTGTCATGAAATATAATTAGACATGTTGACTCTGTTTCCCTCATTGTAGCCACAAAAGCTTGTTTGGGTCCTTTTATGTTGCTTGTCTCCATGGATATTTGAAAGTTAAACTTCTAGAAGGGTCCTCTTAGGAATCATTACTAGAAAAATAAAGCTTTTTAATTTGGGTTCATATGTGATTTGACAGCTACAGAGTTTGGCCTGGCCCCAGGTTTACAGATTGATAAATTAACAACCTCTCAGCTCGTGTGCATGTGTGTGTATGTGTGTGTGTGTGTGCGTTTGCCGCTTTTTCCCCTGAGATTTGAAGGCCCACAATGTGAGCAATTTTCCAAACTTACAGCGTCCTTCTGGCACAAATCATTGTCGCCAGAGGCTAGTAACTGGCTTCAGTTGTTATGTGAAGAATGTTTTAACAACACCACCTTTCTAAAGTGATAGAACACAGAGGCATCTCAAAGCATTTTGACTTTGGTTCAGACAGCTTGCCCAGCTAGGCACCTCCTCTCATGTCTTCCGCTTCAACCCTGGGGGATTCAGCCAGGTGGGTAGTTTGACCCCTGGAGTTGGGGTGGAACTTCGTAGAAACCCAGAAGAAATGAAAGTGGAGTGTTGGTCACCTACATGAACAAGAGGGTGGCTTTGTGACTAAACGTGGCAGCTCCCTATTTCTTTGAACTATTTTAGCCCCTTCCTGCATAGCCATCCTCTCCCTGCCGCCCACCCCTCCTTCCCACATACCCTGGTGGCCTATGGGCTCTTGATAGATTCTGCCAAGGTTACAACACTAGTCTTAAACATATTGACCAAGGCTTCCTCATCAGCTCAACTCAAGTACCAGCAAAACTGACAGATGTGTCTTCCTTTAACTTTCTTGTTTCCCAAACTTTCCTGCTCCTAAGACTTAACTGGGATACCTGCAAAACGTGGAAATTCTGATTCCATGGTTCTGAGGTAGAGTCCAGGGGTCTCATTCTTCATATAATCTGGGTGTTCTTATGATCTGGCAAATTTGTAAAACACAGGTTTAGCTTTTATGGGAGCATCTATCGCATCCTGACATTGGATTTTTGCAGTAACAGGGGTGTGTGTGCTAGGGAGGGATAGATAGTTAAGTATTTGTTGAGAAAAAGAGAATGAATAAATGCAATGGCTATTTTTAAAAAATTTACTAAGCCTGCTCAGGCTTCACTTCTGACTACTCATAAACTAAGTGTCTGTTAGATTTAAAATCCCATTGTTACTTGAAGAAAAAATGTATTGTCTGTATATATCCTAAAATTTTCATAATAAAATCATAAGATATATTATCTGAAAACAACTTTTCTCACATTTTTCTGTTTGGTACCTTTAGGGATGTGAAGATCTATAGAATAAAAATATTCTCTTGAGCCTTCTTATCAGTTACATGACCCTCTTCTCTCTAGTATATCTTCAGGAGAAGGAGACATTTTTTTCCATCACTTGTACAGAATACCTAAATAGGTAGACTTCATGTCCAGGAATACATTTTCTGCTTGCTGACAGCAACTTGGCTGAGTTACTATGTAAGTTAACTCCCAGGATTCATTTTAAATGACATTAATCATAGGATGGTTAGATTTTTTAAATGAAAAAAATTACATTTGGGTAAGGTCCGTAGACAATAGTGTGTATCAATGATAATGTCCTGATTTTGATCCACTGTTATGCAAGGTTGCTAATATTTATGGAATGTAGGTGAAAGGTATATAGAACTTCTCTGTGCTGTTTAAAAATTCTTTAATATCTGAAACTATTTCAAAATTAAAAAATAAGTAATTTAAAATTTAGGTATAATATAATAAAAATGTGTGTATTTACCACCCAGATTTTATAAATGTTAGCATTCTGTCTTATTTGCCTGACACTTAAATTTTTTTTTTTTTTTAATTTGAGGATAACTGCTTTGTGATGCTTGTTGGCTTCTGCCATACAACAAAGCAAATCAGTCCTAACTATATACATATACTCCCTCTCTCTTGAGTTTCCCTCCAACCCCCCGCACCCAATCCTATCCCTCTAGGTCATCACAGAGCACCAGGCCGGGCTCCCTGTGTTCTGTAGCATCTTCCCACTAACTATCTATTTTACACATTTTTTAAAAGGCAGACCTTTAAAGATCCAGTCTGCTCTTACATCACTTTGTTCTTCCACTAGCAGTAAGTGGAAGTTTCTGTTTTCTTTCGTCCTCTTCAATGCTTAGTACCATTAGGCTTTGTAGTTATTTCCATTTCAATGTGTAAAGAAGGATAGAATTGTTTCAGTTCCCATCACCTGAAAGACGAGTGAAGTTGAACATCTTTTAATAGGCTTATTGGTCATCCAGGTTTTTTGTTCTTTATATTGCTGTTCTTTGTCGATGAAGGAGAAAGTAGCTCCCACCCATCTCCTTCTATCAAGTCAAGATATTAAGGATTTAAAGAGCCTAAAGAAATGTGTCCTGCACTGGAGGAAATGCTAAAGGGATGGCCGAGCAAAGGCAAGGTGGTTGTATTAGTGGCTTGGACCATTAGAATTGGCCTGGGCAAATGATGCTGGAATGTTTCTTATGGATGAGGTAGGATTCAATGGGAGAATGTGCTTTTGCAGGTTCTTTATGAGCCTTGCTCGAGAGAACTGCTTCAAGGTAAAAGACCCCAGTAGAGGAAACTGTCAGATACCCAGGGAGTGGAGGAAGGAGCTAATAACCAGCTGAACTTGCCTTACTCCAGAAAACTCCAGGTGAAAACCCCCTGGTAACTCTGTAGGAGAATTGCTAAAAAACACAAAAATGCCTCTGAGAGATAGCCTTGACCCCACAGCTAGAGGAAACTAAGATCACTTTGTTGCCAGTTAGGTGAAACACTTCCTGCCATTTTAGTTCTTCTTGCCTCTTTGATCCTGGAGGTTGGGAGCAGAAACCACAAAAGAGCAAGATGGGGGGGGGGCCCGGGTAAGAGGGAAGTTTGGAAGGGGAGAGAAAGGTTAAACTTGCCTTCCACCACCATCTATAGGCTGCTAGCTGTATCAGGCCTGGTTTGGGAAAAAGATATGTGTAACGAAGTTGCAGTTTTAGTTGTTGCTTTGGACTAGTGGTGGATGTTACTAATCATAGGACCTTATGCTATTCAGAACAACTCTACAGGGGATGTGTGCTCAGTTGCTCAGTTCAGTTCAGTTCAGTCGCTCAGCCGTGTCCGACTCTTTGTGACCCCATGAACTGCAGCACGCCAGGCCTCCCTGTCCATCACCAACTCCCGGAGTTCACTCAGACCCACGTCCATCGAGTAGGTGATGCCATCCAGCCATCTCATCCTCTGTCGTCCCCTTCTCCTCCTGCCCCCAATCCCTCCCAGCATCAGGGTCTTTTCCAATGAGTCCACTCTTTGCATGAGGTGGCCAAAGTACTGGAGTTTCAGCTTTAGCATCATTCCTTCCAAAGAACACCCAGGACTGATCTTTAGAATGGACTGGTTGGAACTCAGTTGCTCAGTTGAGTCCCACTCTTTTGTGACCTCAAGGGCTGTAGCCCACAAGGTTCCTCTGTCTGTGGGATTTTCCTAGGCAAGAATACTGGAGTGGGTTACCATTTTCTCCTCCACAACAAGGGATGAGATGGCTGTAAATTTCATTCAAGGATGAGCAAAGAACTAGAATAAATGTTAAAGGGCTGTGGGAGACACAAAGAAAGGTGTTTCCTGATTCTATCCCACGACTCCTGCTTGTTTGGTATAATTGTGACACGGCATGAGAGGTGCTATGCTGCCAAGGTTAGACACTGGGCTCTGGAACCAGCTTTCTTAATCCTAGCTTTGTCTTTATTGAATATTTACCTTTTCTATGCTTGAGGTTTCTCATTTGTAAAGGATGACAGTATGTTGTTATGAGCATTAAACAGAGTAATGTACGTAAAGTGCCTTAAACAGTGCCTGCCATACTGTAAACAGGCAGTAAACGTTAGCAAAGATGATTAAAATAGCTGTATTTACAGTTAACTGTAAAAATACTCAGTTACTACATAAAATTCATGTATGAGAGATACAATACACTTACTGAAGGTCTCTGAAAAGATGGAAACAGTTTAAACAGTGCAACTCAATTATTTTCAATGTAATGGCTTATTTATTTGAGAACAGACTTCAAGCAAACTTGGTTTTTAGATGAGAGCACAGTTTTTCTGTTTTTTTTTTTTTTAACTTTTAAAATAAAGGCTGAACGTTTTTATGAGGACAGCAGTGAAAGCAAGGAAGGAGTCTGACTGTGACACCCCCGCCCCTCCAAAGTTGTAGCAAAAGCAAAGGCTGCAAAGACCAAGGAGGCAGCACTGAAAGGTGTCTGTGGGAACAAGAAAACGAAGAGCCACATGCCATCCCCCCACGGCAGCCCGAGATACCGCTGCCCCAAAGGCCACCCAAACTACCTTGGAAGAACGCTCCCCGCAGAAACACGCTTGACCGCTACACTGTTGTCGGGTTCTGCCTGACCACCGAGTCAGCCATGAAGATCGAGGACAGCATCCCCATGGTCGCTGGACGTGAGGCCAGCCGGCCCTGGTCAGACAGGCTGTGAGGAAGCCCTATGACCCCGACATGGCCAAGGTCAACATCCTGATCAGGCCTGATGGCGAGCAAAAGCCTGACGTTCCACTGGTGACTGTGACGCTTTGCATGCTGCCCACAAAATTGGGATCATCTAAAGGAGTCCAGCTGACTAATTCTACATATAAAATTTTCACCGTAAAAAAAAGTAAGAAAGGCTGACTGTACCTCTAATTGAATGTCGCTAGTATTTTCAAAAATTTCACAAAACCATGCTGGGTGGGTTCCACAAAAATTCATCCTAGTTGACTTCAGGTGCCACCAAGCTTGTTTTGTTCCCTCACCTCTTGTCAATTCCCTATAGACTTTCTGTGCGACTGTTCCCAAATTCTCCATTCTCACATGCTCCATCCTATGCCCTCTCTTGATCTCGACTACCCACTAACAACTCAGAATCATTTGGGAAATGGTGCTCCAACTTCCTTTCTCTCCCCCATCTCTTCCCCTATTCCTTTGGTCTTGCTTTCCTAAAATAAGTTTTTTCCTTCTTTCCAAGGTGAACTTCTCTATCCACATTCTAATTTCTGTCCACTAGTATCCGCTCCATAGTCTCCCTCAACATAATGTTCAAATTGCTTTCCAGTTATTTTTACCCTCAGAGTACTGGAATTCTCACACTAAATCAAGAAGAAGAAGAAAAAAAAACCAAACTATTAACAGAGGCCAAAAGTCCTAATAATGGGATAATACAATGGGTATTCTTTGGGACTTCCCTGGTGGCTCAGTGATAACGAAGGCACCTGCCAATGCAGGAGACTCAGGTTTGATTCCTGGGTTGGGAGGATCTCTTGGAGAAGAGAATGGTAACCCACTCCAGTATTCTTGCCTGGGAAATCCCATGGACAGAGGAGCCTGGTGGGCTGCAGTCCATGTGGTTGCAAAAGACTCAGACACGACTCAACGACTAAACAACAGCAGCTCTTTTATCTGGCTTCTTTGATTCAGCACAATTATCTTGAGATTCATCAATGTTTTGCTACGTCATTTTCTCATCCGTTTTTACTGCTGAGTAGTATTCCAATATAAGGATGTACCACAATTTGTTTATCTGTTCACCTGTTGATGGACATTGGGATTTCTTTTGGAAGTGTTCTATCATAAAGAAACATTTTATACAAGCCTTTGTATGGACATGTACTATCGTTTTCCTTGGGTAAACATGTGTATGAGGAACTGAGGATGGGTTAGTATGGTAGGTGCATATTTAGTTTTTTAAAGCAAATGACAAACTCTTTTCCAAAGTGGTATACCACTCTGAACATCTTAAACATCTTCAACATCCTTTTTTTGTGGGGAGGGGGGTAAAATTATGTGAATGAAAAATCTATTGGGTTAAATACTGTGACTAGTATAAGATAAAGTTTCTAAAAAAAATCATGTCTAGTCAGCTATGTCTTTGGTCAAGTCCTAGAAATATGATCCTCTGTGTCTGCTTTGCAGAACAACACACTTCGAGTATTCAACCACGTGAGCACATGTGCCAAACAGAAATGCATTCAGCGACCAGATAGCAGCTGTCCTGGGGGGATGGCTGATGAACCAGCAGGACTGCGGCAGCACTGGAGGCTAAGCAGGGTGGCCTCATGCCAGGAGCCTAACTCTCTCATTCAGTTTAATGCTTTTGGCAACATGTGCTACTTATGTCGTCCTTACTTTGACGAAGCTTCCTGTTTTCATTACCCCTGTGGGAAATCTATTTCAAATAAGCCACTCATGGCATTGTGTATATACACACATATGTTCACATACAGAATTGCATATAGAAACCTAGACATCTTCTCTCACTCCACTAAGACTGAAGGTCATAGTTGTGATTCCAACTGTGCTATGACCAGCTGAGCATCTTTCACTTCTAAGCTACTAAACTGAGTGGGACACTGGAGGCACTGACTTAACAAGCTTCCTGAACCGGGGCCAGGGTGGACAGGAGATCAGCATGGACTGGTGGGAGAAGCTGGATAAACTGCAGCCTGGAACTGTGGGAGAGATAGGGGCCACATTGTGACCACTGGAGGTAAGGGTGGGACAGATCCTGAGGAAGTACAAAAGGTGTGAGGGCTGCAGACTGCACGTAGGAGGTGGTCTTCTGGGTATTGCTGATGGTTAGTTCAATAATTTGCTTCACTACCACTCATCCAAACCAAGGACAATACTAAATTGCCTTGTATCATAAATTCCTTTCCTTCTACTTAATGGCCTTCTTTTTCTTCTTTGCCCAGGCTCAGCATTTTCTCATTTCTCTCATTATATAATTGTTGTCCATGGCCCTGAATCTCCTCCAAACTGCTTCCCTTTCTATATTGACCAAAATTCTGCCACGAATAGTCTACATACACCAGCTCTATTCCTTGACCACTTTATCACAGAGGTGCATCTGGTCTCAGACAGCACCGTTTCCCACTTTCTGACTCCTCAAAAGATAAAGATTTCATTTGGTTCTCAGTTACCTGACCTCCTGACAGCTGGCATCACTGCAGACCTACTTTTCTCTCTTGGAACTCACCCTTCACCCTCCATCACATCCCTTCCCTCCGGTTTTCTTCCTACTTTTCTCATTACTACTCCACAGTCCTCTTCATGGCCAAGTTGACCTCTCCCAATACTCCCAGGTGGAGTTTGCCTGGATTCTCCCACTTCCTTTGTCCTTAGTTTACTCACAGCCCCAGGAGAAGTCACGTTTTCCCTGGATGGGCTACATAAATTTTGAGGTCTACTGCAAAATGAAAATCCAGGGTCCTTTTCTAAACAACGATTATACATTTCAAGATGGTTCAGGTAGAGTATGGGTTTAAGCATGGGCCTTTGGCAACTGTGTAAGTTGCACATTCATGAAGCCGGTCCTGTGTTCAATCAACTCTAGAACTTCAGTGCACAGTGTTTCCCAGGTCTCTATTTCCAGCCCAGACCCCTCTCCTGAGCTCTAGGCTTAAACACTATTCTGTATGATGACCACTCCCTCTTTGACCACCAGTCTCCTCCAGGTAGATTTTGGTTTACTCCTGACAGTTTCACTCACCAGCTGTGTGATGTTGGGCAAGACACTCACTCTTTCTGAGCTGCAATGTCTCGGTGTAAAATCTGCAAGTCTATGTGGAAGCTTGTCCAAGTATCAAGGTGGTAAGTCAATCACAGATGTTGATAATATACCCTATCAGCAGCTATAAACTGTCCACATTCATAAAAGGTAAACAGTCCTGAAGCAGGAAGACTGGGTAGATGCTGCAACATTAGTGCTAGCTCTTCACCAGTTATTTGGAAATTGTGAACATTAGGACAGATAAGCAGTAGCCTTTGCAAATACCTTGGGAATAATTTTTTCCCCAAAGAGGCTATTTTTAAAAAGTATGCAATATTATATTTCAACAAAAGAAGAACTCAGAGTGAGTTCACCCAGCAAAGATCTAGTCATTTGAATTCCAGGCTTCCATCTCCTATAAGCAAAGAAAGTGGACTCACACAGCAAAACCGGACCGTTGGGCTGCAAACACCAACAAAGAGGTGAGTGGCGGGTGTTTTCCCCACTTTCTACTGGACATAAGCAAGATACTCTGTTGAAATCTAAAACTCGACATGCCCCACACAGAACCCAACCATTCTCTTCCTTCTCAAAGATGCTTCTTTTCTTCAATCCTGTATGTCAGTTAGTTACTGACTTTCAAGTCACTGAAGCTAAAATCCCTGATCCCTTTGTACTGTGCTCCCCCTCCTTCACCCCAGCAACTCCCCACCCGCTGCCCTCATGCACATCCAGAAGCAAGACAGACAGTAAGTGCATCTAGAATCATAGAGATGATGATGGTCAGATGTGACTGGATATAAACAGAAAACAACAATAGGCATCATAAAAAGAAGAGATAATTTACCATGTAAGATATTATTTACAGTATTGATTTCTTATTTATAGCCCCAATCATATTAATTCTATGATTGACTTCCTTTTTACTTTTATCATTATTTCTCAAGTAGAATTATCACCCAGACTATTTAAAATGGCCCATAAATCAACAAGAAAAAGCAGACATATGTGGAAAGAACATGAGCAGGCAAGCTACAGAAATAACACAGGTGATCCCCATTCTTCTCAGAAGAATCTCAGTCTAGTAATGATTAGAGAAATGCAGATTAAAATGATGAAGTAATTCCCACCCATCAGACTGGTTAAAGAAAAAGGATAACTCATTTTGATCAGGTGGTAGTATCTGAAGGCAAAAAATGTTTAAAATGAATATACCTTTGACTCAGAAATTCTAGACGGTGATTATCCTTAAGAAATTCTTGCACATTTGCACCAAGAGGCATTCATAAAGATGTTTCACTGAAATACTTTATGTTGGTAGCAAAAAAAGGATGTAGGATAACCTAAATGTACAGCTGCTAGAAATAATTAAGCAAATAATGTTGTATCTATACAAGAATATCAAAGAACTGATGAAAAGAATGAAATGTATTTATAAATTCTAACTTGGAAAATGTCTACAGGGTAAGTGAAAAAAGTTGCCATTTCTTTAAAATGAAAACGAAGTAAAACTTAACTGTATCATACTTACAGAAGCCATATAGACAGCTTTGGAAGAGTCTGTATCTAACTGTTAAGTAACGTGGGGAGTGTCATGGGGAGGGGATGAAGGGGAGCTTGGCACTTTTTGCTCTATGTAATTCCATGTTTAAATTTATATAATGAGAATGAGTGGCCATATTAATTTTGTAACTTAAAAATATAATTTAATTATTAAATAAAACATGGCTGAGTCATTCATTATCTCACTGTCAGACCAAAACAACTGATTTTGTTTGTGTTTGTATAATCAAAGTGAAGTTTATAAACATCTAGCATAAACCCTGGGTGGAGGGGGGAGCCATACAAACAGATCCTGCAAGCCCCACACCCTGTGGATTTAATTCAATATATATGAGATGGTCCCAGGAATTTGTATTAAAACAAGCTCATGATTAGAGCAGGGAATTAACTGTATTTGGGTTTCTTTGCCCCTTGAATGGTTTTAAATTGCCAGTTCTCTATAAGGAGCATAGAGAATCAGACAGATTAACACAGGGTAGGAACAAGAGACTGTAATTTAGTAGCTAAATTTTCACAAATACTGCCCAACCACCTGTGTTTGTGAATGCAGGTGCTGACCTGTGTCTACCTGAAGTGGTTACTTACATGCAAATTCACACCTGCCAGATCTGTACCAACACAGAGCAGGCGAAAGAATGTATATTCTCTTCTGCTTCCTATTTCCAGAATTTGGGCTTCTGCTCCTAATTATGGTTGTATTTTTCTTGGTATTCTCCAAGGAGATTTCTCTCCGCTAGCCAATACAGATTCAAGAAAAAGAAACAAAACAACCAAAACACAGCCATCTGTGCTTTAGGTATTATAATATTTATACAATGTTACAGTTGCAATTTGCCTGTTTTTTCTTCCTCAAGACTGAGAGACTCAGGACCAAGCGTATTGGCTCTGTATCTCCAGCAGCCAGCATCATTCCTGCAGACCCATATTAGGCACTCTGCTGTTTATATATATATATATATTTTTTTTTTCTACCATGAAATATTTTCTTTTTCACAATCCAATCTAGAAATGACAGTCTTTGAATGAAAATTTCCCCCAGTTTTTATCTCTCCTGTTTTTCACCATCTCTTTTGTTCTCTCGACCTGGATAAATGCAATGAAGGTGATTTATTAACGCCATTCTATAAAAATTCCCTGGTGGTTCAGATGGTAAAGCGCCTACCTACAATCTGGGGAGACCTGGATTCAATCCCTGGGTCGGGAAGATCTCCTGGAGAAGGAAATGGCAACCCACTCCAGTACTCTTGCCTGGAAAATCCCATGGACAGAGGAACCTGGTGGGCTACAATCCATGGGGTCGCAAAGAGTCAGACATGACTGAGCGACTTCACTTTATTTTTATAAAAATGTGGGCACTAAATCTCCCAAATCGTATTGATTTCTATTCTTTCAAGACATTTTACTTCCAATTCTTTTCACATTATTTATGTACTTATATCTGAACACATTTTATTTGAGTTATTTGTTAACCATTTGTTCAGGTGTCTATTCTCCTTCACTGGGCTGTCAGTTCCTTTACACCAGATTATGGACCTAGAGCCTGGCACAAAGAAAGTGGCCATGAGAATTTTATAGGGTTTAGGAGTTTTTCAAATAATTTTAATATCTACACTTGTTTATATGATATGGCAACATTTTTTTCATTAAAAGAGATTATAATTTAAAGGAATACAGCACATTTTTGGGAAAAAAAGACTTAGTTGAATTTTTATACAAAGATGAGATCTCAAAGGAACCCTTAAAGTACTGAGTGCAATAGCTCCAATAGAATCCATATTTAAGAAATAAGTACCATATTCATTTACCAGGATTTTCACTCTTACTGATCATCTGTTTTTATGTTTGAAAAGGAAAGAAGGTGCACTAGGTACATTTTAGTTTGCCTAGCCAATCCTGAAATCATGATTTTAATAACAAAAATCTGGTCTCCTTGAGACGAGTTAATAAAAGGGACTCACGCTGGTGCTCTTGGTCTTTTGTGCTGTCCTTCACCTTCAGTAGTCTTCAGCCCTCTTCCAGCCCTTTAACATTTGAAGACTGAGGGAGAGGGAGAAAATCGACTGTCCAAATATTGACCCACTTCACTGTGTCGGTGCCACCTGACTCTTAACCAACTGAAAGCTGATAATCCACCTTTCCCCGCCAGCGATGACCGCATAGTTGTGAGCTGAAGGCCAGTGATTAGGTCTAATGCAGCACTTGATTTCATGAAAAAAGCAATTCAGAGTCGCCTTTTGGGGTGACTTTTCCACCTAGGACTGCTGACTCATACTTCATTTTTTCTCTGATTCTCGGTTTTGAGGTACCAGACATGCTAAGCATAATGCAACATATTGTTATCTTTATTTATTAGTTTCTAACAGAATTAATTATCTTTAGCTGCTATCAAGCTCTTGATGGTTTACAGTCCCTCTCAAGCTTCTGCTCTCATCTGTCATCCAGGATTTCATCCATTTTTCATGCCAGGCAATAGTAATTTGCCTGAAATTCCACTTTAATGCTATGAAAATGATGGCTTCTATCTCTGAAATACCATTAGGACCTTCTCCCCATCAGAAAAACTATATTTCAGTTCTTTACTAGTTGTAACTTACTTCTGCAAAAAGGGATATATATATATATGTATATGTATATATATATAATTTTTATTATTATTTTGGTCATGTGAAGATTACATTTAGGTTGCAGTCTTTAAGGATATTAAAATGCATTTCAGGTTATCTATGTAAAGGGGGAAATGCCATCAAGATCTTGGCAAAGTCTAGAACTTACTGTAGCTTCTCTACTGCAACCACCAATGTTTATCACATACACTGAAAGCTTCAATTGAAATTCAGGCCAAAACTTTCTATGGAGTCACAGCAGGCCTTCCTGTACCGTGAATGTCAAAGGGTAAGATACTCTTAGGTTCACTCAACCACGTGTCCAGAGAGAAGACGGGCTCTGTGAAAAGTGCCATCATTTCTTTTAGAGCACCCACACGAGGGCTATCAAGTGTGCAAGGTGATGCCGTTGATCCCGCTGGATTTACCTGAGAACTTCAAAGACTGAGCCCAGCCCAGGAGAGACGTATGCAATCAGATTCTTTGGGAGTTACCCAGGGCTGTATTGCCAATGAATTCCCTGGGTGATTCCAGCCCAACTGAACAGGGAAGCACTAAATCAGGCAGTGGTTCCCCAACATCACCGTGGTTAGGAGTCACAGAGGGAGCTCATTTACGTGCAGACCCTGCAGCTCTGACCCCAGAGACGCAGATTTAATTGGGCGGCTTGGGTCCCAGAATTTGCATTTTTAATAAGGATTTCAGGTGAAACTGCTGCTGGTGGGCTAAAGAAACACGTTTTGAGATACACAGATGAAGTAGTTAACCAGAATCTAGCACAGAGAGTGAATTATTAAGTGGTCATCTGATGAATACCAGAAGGGTTTATTTCAGTTGCTGAGTGCAATATTCAGAATTACTGGAAGAATCATGTGAAAAGCCAGCTATCTTTCTGACTGGAATTTTAGTTTTAGCTTTCATTACTGAAGACAGAGCAACAATGTGGGTAAAAAAAGTATAAAAAGATAGCCATCTAGCAATTGTCACTTCAATATAAAAAAAAAAAAACCCAAGGAAAATGTGAGAGGTTCTTTTCCTTTTTTACCTCTTTCTCTCCTCTAATCAATGTATGATTACTATTTAAGTAAAGAAGTCAAATAAACAAAAAAAAAATAAAAGGATTTATCATCTTCCTGATATTTCTTATGTCCCCTGCTCCATGTAACCACTGTTAAGGTTATCTGGCTGTATCCAGATCTTCTAAAATGCAATCAGGACAAGTCAGTTTCCTTCAAGAATTCCCAGATGCTCTGGACCTAGGGTCCCAGGATCGAGTCCAGATTCCTGAGCGTGACTGGGAAAGGGTTCCTGACCGGCTCCCTTCACACTGCCGCACCTGCCATCTCTGACCCTTGCTCAGTTCTAGGTCAAGTTGCCAAAAACTGATTCACTAGAAACAAACTTAACTAGAAAACCAAAATCTTAAAAATCTCCAAATTATTAACATTCCCCCCAGATTTTTTTTTAAGTATAAATTTTGTGGCAGTTCATACTGGATGGACTTCCCTGGTGGTTCATTGAATGAGATTTTTAAACTAAACACTGCATGCTTTAGTTAACTGCTTTTCACGTCATTGTTTTCATTGAATTTAAATGAATTTTAAAAAGAATGAAAATGTTTCTATTTCACATTTATGACTAATCAATTCAGTCATTTAGAACATGGTGCAGAGTGTGGACAGAAGAAGCTGTTTATTGCACTGGGGAGGGGGGCTGTGGGCGGCAGACATGAGAGGATCAGGGGAGGAATATTCCAAACTCTTTGATAAAAATATTTAAGGATTTTAAAAAAAGTTATGATTAGATAATTTTATGCATTTTATAGCAAATCATGTCGGTGGCAGGGCAGCAAGGGAATTTAGTAACTGGTGTTTTTAGCATTTCAGCCTCTTAAGGGAACAAGCCCATTATAAGGGGATTCAGATGAGGGGGTTACTGAAAAGAATGATAAATTCCATTGGTAACACATAGGAGGAGATGAGGAAAAAAGTTAAAACAATTTAGAATCCTATATAAACACCATTTTCTATTAGTTTCCAGTTAGTCTAATCTCACTGAAGTAATTTTACTTCATTTCCAGGGACCAGCCAAAGCTTCTGTACTTTAGCTTCTTTGGATTTATGATTTGGGGGATGAGCATTGCTGGTGAATTTCAAGTTGCCTCAACCAAAACAAACTAAATGGTGAGACACATCCTTTAAGGCTGTCACAACCATTTATGGGAAATGGTTAGCTGTAATATTTGGAGAAAGTTAATTGAACTTTTGACGAACTGAAAATCGGCAAATTGGTCACTCAGTACGTTGGTGATAACTGAGAACTGAGTTTTGGCAAATCCCCCAAATTACATTCTCTGTGTCACAGTCATATTGATCTTTTTTGGTAAAAAAAAAAACAAAAAAAAAAAAACAAAAAAACTATCTCATGCCTCTTTTCTGACCTCCACACAAAAATTTATCTCCCCTGAAGATTTCAGACTATAGGCCTGTTCCCCTGACACCCTAAATTGCCAAGGATCTAGCAACATCTCATCCCCTATCCTCCAGGCAAAGGACATTCACTTCTCCTCCTTATGGGACTGCTGAGGGCAAATGCAGTAATCTCAACTGTCCTGACCTGAAACAAGAAAATAACTTTTTTTTTTAAACCAAGAAGACATCCAGTAAATAGAAACAGCATGCATATCCAGCAGCAGAGGTTCCCAGCTGGTGGTGGTCTCAAATAGGCTGTCTAAGTCTCCCAGAAGTCATCTGCTAGGCCTGGAGCTTTGGTGGTCTGCAGCCTGGCTCCCAGCACCTGCTTAGAAAGGCCCTCCTAGGCTGGGACTCTGGAGAAGGCAATGGCACCCCACTCCAGCACTCTTGCCTGGAAAATCCCATGGATGGAGGAGCCTGGTAGGCTGCAGTCCATGGGGTCGTGAAGAGTCAGGCACGACTGAGCGACTTCCCTTTCACTTCTCACTTTCAAGCTTTGAAGAAGGAAATGGCAACCCACTCCAGTGTTCTTGCCTGGAGAATCCTAGGGACGGGGGAGCCTGGTGGGCTGCCGTCTATGGGGTCCCACAGAGTCGGACACGACTGAAGCAACTTAGCAGCAGCAGCAGACTGGGTCTCTGATGCTGCTGTGCCATACCTGGAGCCTTATTCCCTAGCCCCCAGAGCTGCCTGTGCATTTCATTGGCAGATAGTCTTAGTTTTCTCCCACATGATACAAATCTTCTTCCTTTGGCCAGTCAGCAGACCTGGAGGGGAAGTCAGCTAGTGGTCTGAACACAGACAGCTGATTTGCTGAGATCCTGTGGTACCAGTGGTGCCCTGATGAGCCCCACAGGCCTGCCAGTATGATTAGAGTGTCGAGGCTCAAGTAACAGATACTCGAGTCACTTCAAACTTTGGTCACTGTCTTTAAATGTAATTTGTGATGCTCTTGCATCACAAACTATTAGGACTTAAATTTTTAATATTAATACAAACTATTGCAGAGGGCATAGAGTTTCATCTTAAAGGAGAAAAGATTCATATATATGAAAGAAATTGGTCATATATATGAACATATATATATATAGTGATAAATGTAAAATTGTTTATTGAATTTTGGGTCTCCATAGACTATAAGCTCCTAAGTTACATCTATATCTAGGGCTGAGGAGAGTAGCTGATATCCAGTAGATGCTCAATAAGTATTCAGTGAATAAATGAATATATTTATCCCCATACCACCTCAAAATTCACTATAAAATTCAATGTAAGTTCAATTGATGTCATAGAGAACCACTTTAACAGTCACAATGATATTGTGTGTGAGACGCTGGATGTTATCAGATGAAAGTTATCAAATGCATACACTGTCAATAGATTATAGAAATTGCTATAAATTTAACTACATATGAGGCATGTATTAAAATGTAGGCCGATGTATGAGATGACACTACTAATGTGTTAGTGGTGTCATTTGAAATGCTTTACTTTTACTTCTCTAATGGCTTAGTCTTAAAATATGGCTTAAGATATTTAAAAATCAAGTCCTAATAATTTTACTCTTATCATTTTAAAGGAAATCAGTCCTGAGTATTCATTGGAAGGACTGATGCTGAAGCTGAAACTCCAATCCTTTGGCCACCTGATGTGAAGAACTGACTCATTTGAAAAGACCCTGATGCTGGGAAAGATTGAAGGTAGGAAGAGAAGGGGATGACAGAGGATGAGATGGTTGGATAGCATCACCGACTCAATAGACATGAGTTTGTGTAAACTCCAGGAGTTGGTGATGGACAGGGAGGCCTGGCGTGCTGCAGTCCGTGAGGTCACAAAGAGTCAGACATGACTGAGTGACTGAGCTGAACTGTACACAGATCCTAAAGTATCACCTGAAGCTCAAAAAGTATTTGTTGAAACCATAATATAACCTTGACTGTTAAGGCAAATTGAGCACAGCCTGAAGGTGTAAGCATTGGGCTCTTTGATGGGAAGAAGAAATATTCTTTTCCATGTGCTTGGCCATCAAGAATCCAGACAGACGTCTTTACACTTTCTCTCCTGCATTATTTTTCTGTTGCTGTGTAATAAATAATAACAAGTTTAGCAGCTTAAAATAATATACCCATTCATTCACTCAGTTTTGTAGGTCAGCATTCCTCCACAGCATGACTGGGTCCTCTGCTCAGGGTATTGCAAGGCTGAATTCAACTTATTTTCTGGACTGAGTTCTCACCCGGAGATCCAGGAAAACTTTGTTTCCAAGCCCATTCTTGTCATTGGCAGAATTCAGTTTCTTGCAGTTGTAGCACTCAGGTCACCACAGTTTTTCTTATGTTCAGCTGAGGGCTGTTTTCAGCTTCTTGAGGCCACCCACCTTCCCTGCCACATGGCCCCCTCCATCTACAGTGGCATGTTGAATCCTTCTGGCCCACTTCAAATTTCTCTCTGGTCTATAAACACAGATTTAAAGGGATTAGTGATAAGGTCAGGCCCACCTGCATAATCTGCCTCTCTTAAGGTCAACTGATTTAGGAACTTAATCACACCTGCAAAATCCCTTTGGCCATATTAATGTTAACATAATCATGGTGTTATATTATAGTATATTCAGATTCTGCCCACACTCAAGAGGAAGAAAGTATACAAGGGCAAATGTCATAGGGGATCATTTTAGAATTTTGTCTATGCCATTTTCTTTATTCCAGGGCTTTGGTTTGAGCTCAGGAATTGTGTGCACGTGCATGCGTGCGTGTGCGTGTGCGTGTGCGTGTGTGTGTGTGTAAGATAGAGAGCATGTGTGGTGTGTGAGAGGTTGGATTATTCTGAACTCTGACTGAGGTCTGTTGTCCTGGTCCACGATACAGGTATTTTCTGTAACAGCATCATTTTAAAATATGAATATACTTTGTTCTGCACTCTTGGACAGCTTCTCTTCTTTATCCATGACCCTTCTTTCCTATTTTGACATACTCAGTAGCCTGCAAGATTTTCACTTTCCCCTTGGATGTTGCTTTCATATAGGAAGACATATCACCTGCTTCTTCCGGTGGAAATAGCTGGGACTCATGATTGGAGGCCCAGGTACATGACACAGGAGGTAATCACCAGGAGGCTGAGGTACCTAGAGGGCTTTCCTATAGTTTCCATGGAGTTCAAAGTGATTACTCAAGATCTGCACAAGGGTTTTGATTGCAAGTGTTTTCCCTGATATCATTTATTCCTATCAGCACATTTGGGGGCAATAACTGCCATTAGAGAAAGTAGTGGAAGAAGAGCCATCTGGAGGTGTGGAGTGACGTTTTATCTAGGAAGAGACTTCAATCCTGTTAATTTTGGGTGGTGGACAGTGTGTTGGTGGTGTGGTTGAGAATTTCAAAACAGTGAAGCAGAGACCCTGTTCTAACCCAGGGATACTTTACCTGAGGTCCATGGACCTCCGCAGGTCACAGGTGAGCTTCAAGGAGGGCCAGGAGCTTTTGAAATGGAATATTAACTATGAGTTGGTATGTTCGTGTTTCTATTGAGGGGCTAATAATATCATATCATTAGATCTACTTAGGAATATGGTTCACTAAAATTATTAAAAACTACCAAGCTATTCAAAAACCATCTTTTCATGACCGGGAAATTGATGCCCATGAGGGTGAAATGATTTCCCTAAAATCACAGAACTAATTTTTTGTTGTATAGCAGAGATTAGACTCTTGGAGCCCACATGAAACCACAAACACTGTTACTGCACTTTTCCCTGAGAGAGATCTTTAAGGCCAAACATGTGTGACAGTTAGTTCATAAATTAACTAAACCAACGTTACCATGTGCCTTTGAAAGAGGTTCTTTAGATACATGGTGTCCTTCAAAAGAAAGTGAGCTAAAAATGGGGAAATTGTATACTGTGTTGGATCGTCTTACCTTGTACATATTAAAAAATTTTAAAAATTTTACAATGGCAAATTTTAAAAATAGCTGTTGAATAAATGAGTGTCCTGCTCATGAAATGCCCTATTCATGAAACAAAAGTATACAGGGAGGCTGCTTGTTGACTAGTACCATGTTATTTACTCCTGGAATTGCTATAAACATTACTCGGCAGGGGGCGGGAAATCCAAGTTTTTATGCAAGTTAAAGGCAGGAGAAGCAACCCAGGGAATGATAATAAAATATATTAATAACAATGACAAAAATATTGGATTGATTACAATGTACCAGGCACAAGGCCCATTTCCAATAAATTGGAATGAAACATTGGAATAAGCAAGTTTTAAAGAATTGAGTAATAAAAATATTAATTATCTTCAAGGCAATTTTGATACCCCCCTTCCAAAAAACACATATGTATTCATATTTAGTAATTACTTTAGCATTAGCTGTACATTTTTCTTTTGTTGATAGTTTTCCTTTGAAAACTCAGTTAATTCCTACTGAATTAACAGGAAAAATATTTTTACCTAAGTCTGTTAATGTAAAAAACAACCACATGGGTAAAACCTTACAAACATCAGGAAAGTCAAAAGTAATAACTTGAGCTCAAAGGCAGTAGAAGTGGGGTTTTCTTAAATCTGAACTAAGTATCTGCTCTTAGGTTGCTGCAAGAAATTTAGGTTCTCCACCAAAATGTCATGTGGATTTCTATTTGTTCTTAGCACTTACACAACAAATAAGCAATTAATCCTTTTGAAAGTTTAATTAGACAACTCTCAGGGCAACGGAATTTGTGTCCTGGAAAAGGATTTTGACATGCTGATGACAGAGGGAATCTAACATGACCTAACTGTTTGGTGTGGCTTGATACTTGTGTCCCAGGAACAGGCACCAGCAGCGGGGCCAGTGTGTTCCAGCCGATTCATAATTCAAAAGCATCACAAGGAAAAGTTGGGTGAGCCAGCTGTTCTAGTGAATTTATACAATACCACCACTGGGAGACCTGGTGTCCCCCACTGCTGTGGGAAGCTTAAAATACCAGCAACAGCTGCCTGAATGTTCCCCACGTGTTGTGAAAATAGATGTAGAAAATGGCCCTGATTTACTGGGGGAGATAGGGATGTCAAATCAAGCCTGCATATCACGTAGAGAGAGAAGGTCACTGTCTGGGAAGTGAATGGCCTTGGGTTTTGTCTGGCCTCTGCTTTAACAAAGCGTGTTCTTGGGCAAGGACTCTGTCCCCATCTCCTCACTCTCAAAAATTAAGGGGTTTGGCAGCATCAGTGCTTTCAGAGAAGTTAGAGGGAATGAGAAATTTCCTTATTACTGTGCTCTGCCCCAAGTAATCAGTACCTCTGAAAGAGATGAAGGTAATTTAAACGAAACACAGTAAATCGTTAAGTAAGCTTCAGGGCCTAATGGCTTCTTTGTGTCTTCATTTTCCTTTAGCAGACTCCTGTGTACGTGAAAAAATATTAAATGAAATCTATATGCGTTGTTCTGTCTGCTACTCTGTCTTACGCCAGTTTAATGTTTTGACTCAAATCTAAGAAGGTAGAAAGAAGCTTTCCTTTCCTACAGCTTCTTTTCCCTGAGGTCCTGTAAGCCCAACCCCTCCATGTGCTTTCTGGATTTTATGCTGTCCTCTGGATTGAACAGTGTCCCCTCCAAAGTCATGTCCACCTAGAATCCCGGAATGTGACCTTATTTGGAAATAAGGGCTTTGCAGATATGAGTTAAGGCAAGATTATACTAGATTAGAGTGAACCCTAAAGACAATGACTGTTGTCTTTATAAACCGAGAAGGGGATGTACAGAGACACAGCTGCACAGAGAAGAAGCTGGTGTGAAGATGGAGGCAGAGACTGGAGTTAGTGGCTACAGAACAAGGGGCATCAAGGTTGCCAGCAACCACCAGAAGCTGGAGGAGGTGAGAAAGGATTCTTCCTCACAGCCATTCAAGAGAGCATGTCCCTGCCAACACCTTGATTTGGGACCTCTAGCCTCCAGAACACTGAGAAAATACACTTCTGTTATTTCAAGCCACGTCATTCATGGGGCTCTGCTATGATAGCCCTAGGAAACATACAGATTTTGGTACCAGGAATAATTCCTTTAGAATTTCATGTCTGTTATTACCATCCCTTGCAGCTTCCATTTATCCTTTTTGAGCTCTTGCATTTCTGTTTTCATTTGTGCTTAACTTATTCTGATCTAAACAAAATTTAACATTCTCAATCTTGGTTTGCTTTGATGGTCCTTTGATTAAATTCTCTCTCACCAGTCAACAACTTGTTTTCTTTTAAATACTACATACTTAAATATAGTCCCCCATAACTATCACCTCTCTTACCGGTTTTTAACTCTTGTGGCTGGTTGTTCCAGGCCTTTGTTAATTTGGTTTCTCTCAACTTATCAGACCCCTTCACATGTCTGCTCCACTCTGACCGGACGTTTCTACCTTGAAGTCTTTGTTCATGTTGTTTTATTTCTCAAACATCTGGAAGCCCCTGGCAGCTCCTTTTTTTTCTCTTCTCCCTGTCTCTCTCAATCCTATTTAGCTTTCAAGACCAAATTCAAGGGCTGTCTCCTCTGCACAGATTTTTCCATCTTCTCCTGAATACACTTGTTAATTTTCTGAACTCCTTTTATAATTTTAGTCACCACCAACTTATGTATACTGTTGCTCATTCATGATTTTGTGACTTCTTTTAGCCTAATTTGATTTCAAGCAGTTTAATATCAGAGACTATGCCTGTATATCTTTATGCCTTTATATCCCCTCACAGAGGGTGGAGCAAGAAATAAAGATCATGGCATCTGGTCCCATCACTTCATGGAAAATAGATGGAGAAACAATGGAAACAGTGGCAGACTTTATTTTCTTGGGCTCCAAAATCTTTGCAGATGGTGACTTCAGCCATGAAATTAAAAGATGTCTGCTCCTTGGAAGAAAAGCTATGACCAACCTAGATAGCATATTAAAAAGCAGAGACATTACTTTGCCTACAAAGGTCTGTCTAGTCAAGGCTATGGTTTTTCTAGTAGTCATGTATGGATGTGAGAGTTGGACTATAAAGAAAGCTGAATGCTGAAGAATTGACGCTTTTGAACTATGGTGCTGGAGAGGACTCTTGAGAGTCCCTTGGACTACAAGGAGATCCAACCAGTTCATCCTAAAGGAAATCAGTCCTGAATATTCTTTGGAAGGACTGATGCTGAAGCTGAAACTCAATACTCTGGCCACCTGAGTGAAGAACTCTCTCTCTCTCTTTAGTTGCTAAGTCGTGTCCAACTCTTGGGACCCCATGGACTATAGCCTGCCAGGCTCCTCTTTCATGAGATTCTCCAGGCAAGGATACTGGAGTGGGTTGCCATTTCCTTCTCCATTGGAAAAGACCCTGATGCTGGGAAATATTGAAGGCAGGAGGAGAAGGGGATAACAGAGGATGAGATGGTTGGATGGCATTACCGACTCAATGGACATGAGTTTGAGCAAGCTCCGGGAGTTGGTGAAGGACAGGGATGCCTGGTATGCTGCAGTCCATGGGGTCGCAAAGAGTCAGACACAACTGAGTGACTGAACTGAACTGATAGAGGGTTGAATGATGAGCATACATTACAGATTTAGAGAAATTCACATCCATGAGTTTCAGGGCAGTCATGAGATTTTCAGCAAACATAGCCAGTGATTTCTGTAATGAGAGAATGTGCTTGATCTACTAAAATTCTCCAAGGGGGTCAAAAGCATGCGGACATAATTTCTTTAACCTTTCGAAAAATCTTGACAAAGTTCCACACTAGAGGTTATTTAAAAATAAAAATGAGTCATGATGAGAGTGTGGGGAATGTTTTGTCATGGCTAGGGAACTGGCTTGGGGAGCGGAAACAGCCAGAACCAACAAACTCTTCTAGTAACGAATTCCATATGTTTACAACCTCCTGTCCGAAGAGAATGGACCCTTCTCTGAATGGGGGGTTGGTATGGCAGGGGGCCCAAAATGGGGCATGGCTAGTTTTCTTCAGCATATTTTGGAAGAGAGAGTTTACAGTGACATTTTTCTCAGAAGCACAATGCCAAGTCCAAAGAGGGAAAACTCTAGAAGATCTTGATAGGATACATGGTATCAAGGAAATGACTGATGAGTCTGAATGCTGGCACTGATCTAAGGGAATATGTTAGAGAAAAAGCAGCACAAGCTAGGAGGTGATGAGTTCTGAGTTACCTGTTACCACCAGGCAAGGAACGAAGACACTGGTTTCTCTAACAGGCTAATAGTTTGGCACCTCTTCAGATATTGCCAATAAAATATTTGATCAACATTTACTTAGTAGAAAGTCCAAGGGCTGCCCTGGGGGAAGAGCTGAGAAGGTGACAGCTCTCAATCTCTTTTTCTGTTGTCCTGAGAAATTCAGTTCCTCCCCAAAGCTGCATGTTCACATCAGCAAAACCAAACCAGAACTCTGCATTTAACCAAACTCACCTTCTCTCCCTGGGCTTCCCTGGTGGCTCAGACAATAATCTGCCTACAGTGCAGACAACCCAGGTTGAATCCCTGGGTTGGGAAGATCCCCTGCAGAAGGGAATGGCCACCCACTTAAGTATTCTTGCCTGGAGAATTCCATGGACAGAGGAGCCTGGGGGGCTACAGTCCATGGAGTCACAAAGAGTCAGAATCCACTGAGCACTAACGTTCTCACTTTCACCATCTCTAAGACTGTCTACTACTCACTACTCTAACGTAACTCTTGGGCTTGCACCTCCTCACTCACAGATATGTTGGTCTTCCAAATGCACTCCTATTTGGTAAGAAGGCAACTTTACTATACAAACAGTTCCCTTGTTGCTTAAAATTAATCTTAGGAGGAAAGCAGACTGTACACCAATCTGAAAGAAAAGATGGTCAGAAATGGATGGTGATGGTCAGAAAGAAAGGACTGTTTTGGAGGAATGTGATTTTCACCTTAAGAAAAAATTGGTATCTAGACTGCTAACAAAGGTGCTGGGTGCCTGAGTCTACTAGACTCTATGCAACGTTGCCAGGGCCTGGCAACACATGGATGGGCAGCAGTGGGGCTGGGTGATACAGCCTTTGCAGTTGTATATTTTACAGCTGCATCTTTCAAGTGTAGAAACTTCTGTAACAAGGAATCACAGCAAATGTGAACATTTTAACCTGCAGTCTTTCATCTTCCTATAACACAGAATTTAAACAGAAAACAAGTAGGCGTGAAGCTAGTCTTATTTTAGGTGTAAGACCATCTGCTGGTAAAGCTGAGATTAGAACAGTTCACAGGAAAATCATGATTTCGAATTAAACAGACAACAGTGACTCTTCTAGCAACCTGAGTCCATAAAGCATAAGTCATGCTAAACTGAGCACTTTTTCCTTTTCTTTCTCTCTTTTTAGTTTAAAGAAGTTATGTACAACAATGATAGACAAGAACAACAACAAAAAAGGCAATTTAACAACAACAAAATAGTTAGTATAGATAAAAGAAGTGAAGAACAACAAGAGGCCAAATCTATGGCAGTGAGCACAGAAAAGGACCTGCCTGGGCCCTTGTGATGAGGGAGTTGAGTCAGGGATTCAGGGAAAAGGGGGGACAGAGCAAGAAACAGATCCTGTGTAATGACTTGCCTTTCAGGATGGCATCAGAAAGGACTTTCTTTTCTGTCAAGGGCCATGAACAGGTATTGTAGGAAGGGACAAAACATTAGAAAGAGTAATTAATCTTTCCAGTTGAAAGGGATTACATTCGGAGTCTGCGAACTCCTGAAAGTAAGAGCTATAGAGTGACTTTGGTACAAGGACAGTCTACATTCAGAGTAACTGCAGTGTGATGGTCAATGTGGGTGCACCCTATTGGACAAGGCTCTGCCCCAGCCTGCATGGAACTTCCCATGGAACTCCACTGGAAGAGAGGCATTCATAGGCAGAGGTGCCCTGGAAGCTATTCTTCTCAGCATTCTCCCCTCTCCCCTGTCTTTGGTCAGTCTTCAGTTACAGCTCAAGTCACACTGCCTTATGACTGGCTGTTGCCTTGTGGGCTTCATGAAATTAGGGATTACATTTTGCTTAGTACATATTCACTGGATAGTTAATTAGATAATTGAATGAGGGACTTTCCTGGTGGTCCAGTGGTTGGGCCAATGCAGGGGATATGGGTTCAATCCCTGATCCGGGAAGATCCCACCTGCTGCTGAGCAACTAAGCCCTTGCACCACGACTACTGAGCCCACCCTGCAATGAGAAGCCTGTGCACTTCAACTAGAGAGTGGCTCCCACTTGCCACAACCAAAGAAATCCTACTCACAGCAATGGAGATCCAGTGCAGTCAAAATAAAATTTAACAAATATACAGTCACTGCAAGTAAATAATTGAATGAAAGTGCTTGCCCAAGAGGATTTTAGATACTGTACAGAAATACTTAAGAGTGACAGTGTAAAACTAAGTAAATGCAGAAACAAAGAAGTGGCAAAATTGGGACAAAGGGAAATAAGTTAGTAAAAGTCAGGGATATTAAGGAATAATTAGAAACTCAAACTGGATTTTAAAAAGTGGATGGAGGCTTTCTAGGCAGAGAAGCAAGGTTGAAAGTATTCTAGGCTGACAGTTCTGGTATGTGGTGTGTTTGGAGAACCATGATTCTAGAACTTGGAGCAGGAGTGGGTGATAAGTGGAAGGGGTTGATGGTCTAGAGATGCAGGTGGGAACTCTGTCATGGAGGGCTCTATGGAATATGCTGTGGGGTAGGATTTTATCCTGAAGAAACTGGGAGCCCCAGAGAATCATGGTTGGATCTGTGTTTCAGAACAGGGTACAGGAGAGATTAGAGCACAGATTGTGGAGTCTGGTCGGATCCTTTTAAAAATCTCAGCTCTCCTCAAAATCTCACCATTTTCCCTATGAAATGCAGGAAGTAACCTTGCCTCTTATCTTCCTATTTCAAAGAGAAAAACAAGAAGCATATCACAATAATACCCACCTCCATCACTCCTAGTCAATGGAAGAGGTAGTTCTTTTCCTGATAAGAGCTCATAATATTGCTTAACCATGTGGCTTCATCCCTTTTGTAACTTTTGCCCCTTCTCTACCCTGACTTCTTTTCCTTAGCCAATAAAATGTGTCCTTTCTCAGATCCTAGATTCCTCTGCAGTCATTTCTCTATCCCCCCTTTCTTCAACAGTTAAGTTGCTACAGCTTCTCCACATTCATAGTCTGCATTTCTTCTCTTCTAACTCACTTGTCAATTTATTTCAATCTGCATTTGATCCAAATTTCTCTTGCCATGTTTCCAGTGATCTTCCACTAGCTAAGTTGAAAGAATACTTCCATTCTCACCCTGTTCGACACTAGCATGGCATTTGAACCAGCCGGCTGCTCCCTTCTTGAAACTCTTCTTTCATTTTCTTTTTCCTTCCATGTAGAAGATTTTATTATTATATTCTCTGGCTTTTTGTGAACTTGGAATCCTATGCTTAAATGTACTACAAAATATGCTAAGAAATGTTTTAGGGTAGAAACAGTATGACTTCAGATTAAAATCTTATCTGTACTAAGAAATTACAAATATGGAAGTAATAGAAATGACATTATTTCCTTAGTTTGAAATGCTTCAAAAGATAACTTACTGTCTGATGCAAAAATAGTAATAAGGTAATATGGGTTTTATGTAGTATTTAGAATTACAATGTATGATAATAGTAACAAATATGAAAGCAAAAGCAATGTGTTTCTAAATTTACTATATGTGAAGTGGAATAACGGATGAATATGTATGTCTCTATATATTAAGTTTATATACCATGTATAATATTACATATCTATTCATGACACTAAAATCTACTAGAATGGTCTCTAAACTTATTTCAGTATCTTGATAAAACTGGAAGAAAAAAAAATCCTTTGCTTGTCTCTTAAATGTACAAGTTTCCCAGAAATACTTATCTGGCCCTCAGAAAAGAGATTACAGGGACATATTTGGGCATCATTAGTACACGGATCTACATGAAGTCACCATCTGTCTGTGTTATTTGCTCAGTCATGTCTGACTCTTTTCGACCCTATCGACTGTAGTTCACCAGGCTCCTCTGACCTTGGAATTTTCCAGGCAAAAATAATGGAGTGGGTTGCCATTTCCTCCTCCAGTGGATCTTCCTGACCCAGGGATTGAACCAGGTCTCCTGCACTATAGGCAGATTCTTTACCATCTGAGCCACCAGGGAAGCCCTGAGCCACCATGGATCTATATGAAGTCAACATAGAGATCATATATAGTAAGGAAAGAACATGAATAATGACAAATCTTAAGGAATATCAATATTTATGATGTTGGGAAAAGAAACCAGGGAAGACAAAGACAATGCAATCTAGAGAGTACATAGTGATGCATTGGAAAAGCCAAGGAAGAGTTTTAAGAGGAAGTGGCCCTGAAGGAAGGTCAAATAGAATAGTACAGAGAGTCTACCAGATATAGCAAGAGTGCAGCGTGGCCTTTGAGGGAACTATTTCAACAGAGCAATGAAAATAGAAGCTCATGTGTGTGGGTTACTGGAAGAAATAGAGACATAAAATCCATACTCTATTTTCAAGGAACTTAGGCTTAAAATGGGAGGAGAGAAGAGAATAATTTGAGAAGCAACCCTTTAGGATGGCAGAGATCTGAACACACTTAAAAGCTCCAGGCAATCTTTGAAACTGGTGAGAATAACCTTATGACAAATAAAGTGCTGATTTTCACAGAGGTTATTAATAAACAGTCTTCACAACTAGATATTCATTAGAGAGTCATTTAAGTGGATGGAAGTACTAATAACTTACAGGATTTGTTGTTAAAAATATAATGTGTTGGATTATAAGAATATCTTGTGAGAGTCACGAGGTCTTATGTGTGTGAATTATCTATGGGAGGTAGCATCCTAAATGTAAAACTCCTGGGTAAATGTTGGTGTGGTAGACAAGGGCATGAACTTGGAATCTGGAGAAGCAGATCTTATCACTAACCATCAATTTAACCTCCTTAGATCTTTATTCTGTCATTTCAAGTTGCAAGGAGTAATGAAGATGATTTAGTCTCTATAGGCATTTTCAAGGGTTCCTTTCCACTAAAAAATCTTGGTTGTTTTTCAAACTGTACTTCTCTGATTCCAAGGTCAATGGACATAGTCTCCTGGATCTGTGAGATCCCAGTAAAAAACTCTAAATTTCATATTTTGATGACAAAAAAAGAAGTAAATTTTTGATCATTTGCATGATGAAATCATGGCTGCAGATTTCAGCACCTAGCATTTATTTTTTTATTTGAAAGTGTACATCTAGGTTGGCTTTTGATCCCTAAAGGAATTTTAAGTGGTAAAAAATGTTGGGAGACTTCTTCAGCTACCTAGAATGGTTTGTTCTACTTTAAAATCCATAACCCAGGTCCTGTGTCTACTGCTACATTCATCTTGAACTATTTTATCTGAATGACAAAACTTCACTTTGATATCAAATATTTTTCAACTAAAAGTCATTTTCATAAAGTAAGACTTGGATCTTGGATTTTGTAAGCGATTTAATGCATTGAAAAAAATGAGGAGACACTGTGGAAATGACATATTACAGCAGAGTCAACCTAGAGGTCAGATGGAAAGGAAGAGAGAGAAATTTAACCCCTAAGTGATGTATTCCAGCCAGGTGAAGGTCCCAAGACCTTATAAGGTCAAGGGCTTTGTAGAAATTTGGATGAAAAAATATGTTGCTAAAATGGAATCACCACATCACAAACCAAACTACAGGTGTGCAGAATTCAAAAATCTTTGACACTGCCCATACTACTCTTTTCATATTGAGTGAGAGGAGTTCATTTCAACAAATCAACTTCATTGTCTACATTAAATGACTTTGTTTGAACTGTAGTTCATAATTTCATTTTTGCTTGATGGTTGTATAAGAGCTATAGGTATAGGGAGTTTGTACCTGGATTTATGCTTATAGATATTTAAGTAACATTTCAATTAAATACTATAGGCTCACATGTATACCTTATAAATTTTTTTTTTGGCTTCAAAAGATGTCTATACCTAAGGCTTGAAAACCTGTCCTTGCTTATATCTAGCTCTACATATTTCTGTAAATTCCTTTGACCAAAGTGTGGGGAAGGAGACAATATTGGTGGTTAAGAGATACTGGTGACACAGAGAAAAGCCTGACAATTATGGGGACTCCATACCCTGACTCATATCCTCAAACTAGGGAAAATCCACAGGGAAAGGCAGCATTAGAGCTCAAAACCAACTTGCCAAACTGTTGGAGGAGGTCAAATGAATGGGGGCAGATGACCTTGGGACTGCCCAAATGCAGTTTAGGTTTTACATATGTTCAAGGAATTGGGTAGCAAAAGTTAAACACGAGTCAGAAAACCAAAAGTGGTTTTCAAAAGGCCAGTTCAAGGCTGGAGCATAAATCACGGAAGCAGCCAAGAGGATATCTCCCAACACATTAGTAATAATCGGACCCTGCTGAGAGGACTAGATTCAGTGAGCAAGTCATGAGTCAAGTGAGGAGGGAAAGTGAAGCCTGATGAAGATGGATTAAAATGAAAGAAAGTGGTAGAAAGAGTATGAAAAGAAAATAAAGAAACCTGAGTCATTTTACTTGGGGAGATAAAAGAAAAGGATAGAAACTTATTTCTATTGGGTAGTTTGCAAAAGGGGAATCATATGAAGTTGGTGACCAGCTGTTCTCCGTCTCAGGAAATAAAAACAACAAAAGTAGGACACGATCCAAACTCTATGGATTTAGATTGATCACATTTAAGAGAAATGACCCTGAAGGAAGCTTGTGGGGAGCTCACTGGCATTCTTGACAGAATACTGTCTCTAGGAGAACTTGTAAAACAGTTGAGGAAGTCTGCTCTAGCCAGAATGAACTCACAACCTGTGGGCCACTTCTGGGTATTGATGAGAGGGAAAAAGGAGAAGTCAGGAGATGACAAATGAGTGAATCTCAGCATGCGTGGAAACAGACTTTTGGGGATGTGGTGGAGGAGCCCCAGAATTGACTTAGAGAAGACTCACCCCCGTAGGAATGGCATGAGTCAGTGACCCCAAAGCTGCCTGCTGAACAGAGCAGGTCATGTTTGGAGAGTTCTGGATGGAAGGAGCTGTTTAAATATTATGCTGTATTTTTTTTTTTTTTAATTAAGGTTCACACACAGCAAATTACTTTCAGTATTTGCTAATGCTTTCTACTTCACGTCAACTCCTCCAGCAGCTTCTTCAGGCTC
Organism: Bos taurus; assembly: GCF_002263795.3. Taxonomy (NCBI): domain Eukaryota; kingdom Metazoa; phylum Chordata; class Mammalia; order Artiodactyla; family Bovidae; genus Bos; species Bos taurus. The sequence goes on from NC_037347.1 coordinate 11,604,140, forward strand.
TTCTCAGCAAAGCGTTGGAAGGGCTTTTTCCCCCCAAGTTTTTAATTCTTTTTGAAGGTCAAAATGTTTCTATGTCACTAAAGAGCTCCCCAGAAAGAGCACTTAAAAAAAGAGGATGGGGGAAATGTACGGAAAATGTGCTTGGCCCTTTGCAAGCTAGGTTGAGAAATCCTTGCCAGTGTACCTCTATGGCTGCAGCTGTCATTTAACCATTTAACGAGTGATGAGCTCACAGCTAGACCTGGAAAACAGCGACTGGAAAAGTAAACCACACTTTGGTGATGCTTTTCGTTCTTAGGCAACTGTTCTCAAGTTCATATGCTGGGCACAACTCTCTGAGGAGTTGAGAGAGAAATTCATTTTATGAGGACGGGTTCTGTGTGAGGCATACCAGGAAAACATTGGAAAATGTGACTTTCTTATGACATTTGCTCTCCCTGACTTTACCATGAGGAAAATCTGAAGATCAATGAATTCCAATAAAGTAAAACCCACACCACCCCAAATGTCAACTTTCTTGAGACAGGAGTAAGTGTGAACCTCTCTCTGGGAGTAGATTTTCCATTTGCCTCTGCTTCATACTTGGAATTGAACTTGGGATGGGGAAAGGAGGAAGATCAAGGAAAAGCTATAATAACATTTTATGACCAAATCTTCTTGAAGTTGGTATTTTGAGTCACACTGAGGATATTTTTAATAAACTCAGATGTTAGAAATTAGAAATAATTTCTGTATAAATTGGGTCTGCACACTTGGAATTAAAAAGGAACAGATCCATCAAATTACTGAATAATAGTCTTAACCAATTAAATATGAGTTTAAGTGTCCATAATCTAAAATGATTTGGGACTTTTTGATGAGGTTTCTAGAGGCTTATCTTCCCCACATATTTAAATGTGCAACCACAGAGATGAATGAGTGACTTGCTAGTGGGTGACTGGAGAGACCTTATCTTGTGTTATTGCTGCAACGTATGAATGCAGAAATTGTAATGGAAAGAGCTCAGGACTAGGCATTAGCACACTGTGGCCTTGATTCCTCCTTGACTGGTTCGTGTAATCTTCCTGTGCATGATCTTCCCCGTATGTAAAAACAGCACTTCTAAGAATCTACTTGCCATAGCTGCCTAGATGCCCTCCACATGGCTCAGTCCCAGCCGATCCAGTATTGGTCTCATTGCCCTGCCTCTGTATCTTATTCTTCTTCCCATGTCCTTGGTCACAATGATGGAGCCATGGTCCACCTGGCCATCTAAGAATGAAGCTCTAGGAACGAACCCACCCTCTTGCCTCCCTTATTGCCTTTCTTTCTTCCATAACTTGCATTCCTCTTTCATTCAGGTTGTCACAAAATTTGACCACTTTTTCCTCCTATCTTCTGACTCTTTCCCCTTCTCTGCAGCTCCCGTCCCAAAGCTCCTCCCTCAGGACAGGCCTGCATCTTCCCTGTGTTGCATTCTTCCCTCTGGACCTTCTCCTTGTCTCTCATCAGCTGACCTTCTCCTTGTCATCAGAGGGATGCCTCTAAAGTGGAGATCAGCCTGCCCTTTTGGGCTTCGTTGTTGTTGTTCAGTCACTAAGTCAGGTCCGACTCTTTGCGACCCCACAGACTGCAGTGTACCAGGCTTCCCTGTCCTTCACTATCTCCCAGAAATTGCTCAAATTCATGTCCATTGAGTTGGTGATGCTGTCTAACCATCTTGTCATCTGTTGTTGCCTTCTCCTTCTCTCAATCTTTCCCAGCATCAGGGTCTTTTCCAATGAGTCGGCTCTTCACATCAGGTGGCCAAAGTATTGGAGCTTCAGCTTCAGCATCAGTACTTCCAAAGAATATTTAGGTTTTATTTTCTTTAGGATTGACTGGTTTGATCTCCCAGAAGTCCAAGCAAGTCTCAAGAGTCTTCTCTAGCACCAGAGTTCAAAGGCATCAATTCTTGAGCACTCAGCCTTCTTTGTGGTCCGACTCTCATATCTGTACATGACTACTGGAAAAACCATAGCTTTGACCTATAGGGACCTTTGATGAAAGTGATGTCTCTGCTTTTTAATATGCTGTCTAGGTTTGCTATAGCTTTCCATCCAAGGAGCAAGCATCTTTCAATTTCATGGGTGCAGTCATTGTCCACAGTGATTTTGGAACCCAAGAAAATAAAATCCGTCACTGCTTCTACTTTTTCCCCTTCTATTTTCCATGAAGTGATGGGACACTCCAAAAATCTTAGCATAACATTACCTTCATAATCTAGCTCCCGCCCAACACCATTTCTCAAAGTCTCACACGAACTGTGCTCTAGTGGCGCTGTACGTGGGCACACATTTCTCCCTGCCGGCAATTTCCTTACCACCTTCCTGTGCCCGAACAACCCCATTCCATCTCTAAGATTCAGGGGTTATCACCTTTCCTGAACCTTCTCGTCTGTCCTCCTGCCCTGCCTCTTTCTGAGTAGAATCCATCCCCTGAACTACTAGGCCACTTTGACTTTCATAGCACTTTCCAGTTGTCTGTTTCTCCATCTGTCTTCAGTAGACGTGGAGGGCAATTCAACCTTTGTATCTTTCATTTATGCCCTGGTCCCTGGCACACAGTAGATGTTCAAGGGTTACTCCAATGCATACAGTTAAAAGCAAAAAAGAAAAAAAAATGAAGGAGAGGAGGAGAGGGGAATGAAAGGGAAGGAGAAAGAAAAGAAAGTGAAGTCGCTCGGTCGTGTCTGTCTGAGCCACCAGGGAGGTGGCTCCCTGGGAAGGAGGGAAAGGGAAGGAGAGAGAGAAACAAAAAAGGAAAAGAAGGAAGGAGCAGAGGAAAGAAAAAAAGTGGCGAGCAGTTTGGTCAAATTGGGTAATAAGATTTAAGACTGAAGAGGTAAGAAAGTCTACCTTAATGTCATAATGAGGAATTTGGATTTAATCCTCTGGGCAGTTGGGGGCTATTGAAGGTTTTTTAAATAAAGAGGTATACTCTACTTTTATTTAGAAAATTCTCTATATTTATTTATTTATGTAAAATAAGTGACTAATTACTGTGCTCTAGGAACTGGGCTCAGAGATAAATAAAATCTGAATCTTACTCAAGGTTCATGTCATCAATAAGGGGGCTTTCCTGATGGCTCAGTTGGTAAAGAATCTGCCTGCAGTGCAGGAGACCTGGATTCAATCCCTGGGTCTGGAAAATCCCTTGAAGAGGGAAATGGCAAACCACTCCAGTATTCTTGCCTGGAAAATCCCACGGACAGAGGAGCCTGGTGGGCTACCGTCCATGGGGTCACAGGAGTCGGACATGACTTAGCGACTAAACCACCACCACAGTCAGTAAGAATAGATGGGAAGACAAATCCATGCCCTCTTTTGTTGGAGGCAGATGACAGAAGCAGGGAGGAAGCAGAATAGAGGCTCAAAAGAGAGAGTGGTTAGCTTTCCCTGGTGAATGTTGAAGCAGAGTCTTAAACAATAAGCTAGTGGAGACTAGCGGGGTGTTTACCCAATGGCGTCCCTCCTTCTGAGTGCAGAGCTGAACTCTGTTTCTTAGACTTCCTTGCAGATGAGGTGGGGTGATCACTGAATTCTGGGCAACAGTATGTGGGGAGAAATAGACATTCCACTTCCAGGCTTGGCACTTAAAACCTCCTATAGATTTATAGGAATGCAAAGAGGTAGAGTGAGTTGATAAACTCTGGGGGTTGGCTTGCTTCTCTGGGCGCTACTTAATCCCAGAATGGTAGGTGTGGTGGGGACCATGGTGTTCACAGAATACAAGCTACATTTTTATAGCAATAAGGAGACTGAGGCCCGGGTAGATAAACTGTCTTGGCTATACTCTTGAATGGATTCCAGAGAGCTAGGCCACAAGGGGTTTGCCTCATCAGAAGAACTGTTGGGTTTTTTCCTAGGCCTCAGGTGGTCAGTAAGTTCAGAACAGTAAGTTCAGATCAATTGCAATGATTAACTAACTACAAGAGCCTTAGACACCAGTCTTGCATTTTAGTTGATTTCTATCTTACTTTAAACTGTTTCCTTCTCCTCCTCTTCATCTTCCTCCTCCTCTCTGCCTCATCCTCTCCCCTCTCCCATCCCTCCTCCATCATCGTCTATAGTCCCATTTCCTCATATTTTCACATTGTCAATTATATGGTGAGAGGGCAAATTATAAGTCATAATGCCAAACAGACTAAGAGACCTCCCCTGGGACCAGCTGGGATCACCATTACTGCAAGAACTATGGACTTTATTGTGGCCCTTTTCGGAGGCTCAGCAGAGTACTAAAAGCAGGCTTCAGGGACTTCCTTGGTGGGCCAGTGGCTAAGACTCCATGCTCCCAATGCAGGGAGGCTGGGTTTGACCCTGGTCAGGGAACTAAAGCCCATATGCCACAACTAGAAGAGCCTGCATCCTGCAATGAAGATCAAAGATCCCACATGCTGCAGCTGAGAATCCAGTATAGCCAAATAAATAAATAAGTATTTTTAAAAAGCAGGCTACAAGCCCTCCTTCCTAAGGAAATCACTGCCTGCAGGGGACAGAGAAGGGGGCCTTGGCGCTTCCGGGTGCCACTGCACTGGGGTCCCAGCGGCAAGCGCTTCTGAACACCTGTGCTGCCCGGTGCCTCCAAAGTGGCCGTGGCTGAATGTCGCTATAACCGGGGTCTCTCATGCAAGTAAGCCTGAGACCCGAGTGTAGCACCTCTCCCAGGCCCAGAGAGGTCCTACGTGTGGGATTCACTGAAACTTGAGGTCTTGGGCCAGAGGCTGCTGCTTGCCCATGTCCTGATCAGGAGTGGTTGCTCTCACAATGGTCCTGACCTTCTGCATGCCTTTGCATGGTATAAGCAGATACTGCAACCACACTCTGATTCCTAATAATAATTTGTGAATAATTTGGGTGAGTGAACTTACTCTTTAAACTTTGCCAACAAAGGTTCATATAGTCAAAGCTATAGTTTTTCTAGTAGTCATGTATGGATGTGAGAGTTGGACCATACTGAAGGACCATTGAAGAATTGATGCTTTTGAACTGTAGTGTTGGATAAGACTCTTGAGACTCCCTTGGACTGCAAGGAGATCAAACCAGTCAATCCTAAAGGAAATCAATTCTGAATATTCATTGGAAGGACTGATGCTGAAGCTGAAGCTTCAATACCTTGGCCACCTGATGTGAAGAGCCAACTCATTGGAAAAGACCCTGATGCTGGGAAAGATTTGAGTGCAGGAGGAGAAGGGGATGACAGAGGATGAGATGGTTGGATGGCATCACTGATTCAATGGACATGAGTCTGGGCAATCTTCAGAAGACAGTGAAGGACAGCGAAGCCTGGCATGCTGCAGTCCATGGGGTCACAAAGAGTCGGACACGACTGAGCGACTGAACAGCAAAGTTTAAATATCCAAACCATAGGAAGACATCTTTCAGAAGTAGGAAACAATTTTCCCCCCTTATTCACATCACAGTATTTGTAGATGCATGCTGGTATTTTCTTTGTAACATGACTATATCAAGAATCTCAACCAAGTTCAATAAAATATGGTAGGGGTGGAGTGAGGACGGAAAGCAGACAGTACCTGGAATTAGAAGTACAGTGGGTTTCTTTTGTTTGGGGAGGGGGTAAGCCTGGAAAAAATAGAGAGAGGGGAAACAGAGCTGGGCAGAGGAAACCTTTAGATGCAGATGGAGATCTGGCACCTTGAAAAGGAAAGGGAGGAGAGAGCAGAGCAGGGTGATCACAGGATACAACTCAGACCTGGTAAAGCTCAGTCAATACAATGCAGGTTTCTAGAGCCAAGGTGGCCAGGAGAGGAGCCCTCCTTGGGTGGGAATGGCCAGATGCTAGTCCGTACTATGCTCAGTCATTGGCTGAGGGCTGCCCAGGAAGACCATGGCATCAGAGTGAGGCTGGCAGATCCTGAGGGCACTGGGCCTGGGGACTGGGGTATAACAGAGCTCCCTGAAACTTAGCGACAAGTTCCTTCCTGAAGGGAGGTCTGAGCAGTGCTCCTCCATGCTGTCTTGTGGGCTGGGGAGTGGTGGGTGAGCACAAAAAATAAGAAGGAATTATAGTGTATTCATTTTATCAAGACATTTTATCATCCTTCTTTACCTTATATTAAAAGTAGCCAGTAGATATGCAGCTACATGGGGTTATTCATGCTCTCGTTCAGTTGTGTCTGACTCTTTGCGACTCAATGGACTAGAGCCCACCAGCCTCCGCTGTCCATGGGATTTTCCAAGCAAGAATACTAGAGTGGATAGCAATTTGCTCCTCCAGGGCTTCTTCCCAACCCAGGGATCGAACTCAAGTCTCTTGAGTGTCCTGCAATGGCAGGCAGATTCTTTACCACTAGTGCCACTTGGGAAGCCCCTACCTGTGGTTATTGGTTACATTAAAATGCACTAAAGAAACATCAGAACTCCTTTAGATTTTAAGAGCCTAGAGAGTAGGATTGGGATTATTTTACATTTACCCTGGGTCTAAAGCAGGGGTCTAAGGCATCACTGATTCAATGGACATGAACTTGGGCAAAGTCTGAGAGATAGTGAGGGACAGGGAGCCCTGGCGTGCTGAGTACATGGGGTCACAAAGAGTCGGACATGGTTTAACAACAACAACAGAGCAGGGGTCAGTGGACGGTGGCCCATGGAGCAGACCTGGCTACAGCCTGTTTTGGGGAATCAAGTGTTGTTGGAACACAGCCAGGATTCTACTGTATATGGCTCCCTTCACACGGCAGCAGCAACGCTGAGTCTGGTCTGCAAGGCCTAACCTATTTACTTTCTGGCTCTTTAAGGAAAACTTTTGCTGACCCCTGGTATTGCCCTAGCAACACTACCCTCTGACTTTCCCCTCTGTGTGACTGGCCCTCCTCTCCATCTGATGACCTCTGTAGATTGAATTAGGAGAGTCTGAAAACTTCTAGACTGATTGATCCCCTACATCGTTTCAATGTCAGGATGAGGTAAGGATAAGAGTAGACCACTTGGAACGTACTTTGTCACAAGAGTCACTGCTTGAGGCTAAGACTTTAAATCCCAAGGTAATTGTTTATTACTGTGACTAACACATTCAACTGGGCTTCCCTGGTGGCTCAGATGGTAAAGAATCTGCCTGTAATGCAGGAGACCCAGGTTTGATCCTTGGGTCGAGAAGACCCCCTGGAGAAGGGGATGGCTACGCACTCCAGTATTCTTGCCTGGAGAATTTCATGGGCTGAGGAGCCTGGTGGGCTACATACAGTCCATGGTGTCCAAAGAGTCGGACATGACTGAGCGGCTAACACTTTCACTTTCAATAAATTCAGCAACTATTATTCTGCAGAGTTTAGCTGATCAGATTATCTGCCAGGATTAGATTAGGTGGAACTTGGTGGATGGAATAGAGGCAGGGATGTGGAACAAAGGTCTAGGTTAGATTTGGTGCTTTAAGAGAGGGCCTTGGGAGTCTGGGATGGAGACTCATTAAGAGTGAAGAGTTTGGAGTTTCCCAGTGGTCCAATGGTTGAGAGTTTACCTGCTAAGGCAGGGGGCCTGGGTTCAGTCCCTGCTCCAGGGAGATTTCTCATGCTATGTGGCCACTAAGCCCGTGGGCCACAGCTACTAAAGCTTGCATGCCTAGAGCCTATGCTCTGCAAAGAGAAGTTCCCACAATGAGCAGCCTGTGCACCGCAACTGGAGAGTAACTCCCACTTGCCACAACTAGAGAAAGCCCTTGCGCAGCAATGAAGACCCAGTGTAGTCGGAAAAAAAAAAGCTCTGATCTTTTAAAAAAGTAAAGAGATGAGATAACCATTGCCTGACATCAATCATATATGATGTCAGCAGGATCTGCATTCAACAAGTATTTATTGAGCAGCTGCTACGTGCCAGACCCTGCTCCAAGTGCTAGGAGACGCAGCAGCGAACGAGACTGACAAACCCCAGTATCATGCAGTTTACATTCCACCGAGTGAGACCATAAATTGAACCATCAAGTGGAATATGCATAAACTGTGTACATGGGTAGTCTGATGGATGGTGATAATTGCCAGGAAGAAAAGATAAAACAGGGAAGTGGGGTAAGATGTATCTGTGTTTGGGGTTATGGGAGTATTGACATTTTATATGGTGTGCAGGGCAGGGTTCTTGAGAGTATGAATAAAGAAAAGTTAGAATTTTTCCATGGGCACCTCATCAACAAAACACTCAAAAATTAAGGTGAGAGAAAGAGATGAATGCTTCATATTGACATTCTAAAAGTGTTTCTCAGACAACACCTTTCATCTTGAATTTTTGAGAAATATGTTGTGCAGAAAGAAAATGAATATGAAACAGGACTGTTGCTATAAGCAATCATTTTTTTTTAAACCTGTGGCATCTTCGAAGTAAAATGCAAAGTGATAGTTGAAGAGATTTGTGAATGTCAAACTGATAAATTTCAGGCCTGTTGCAGCCTTGACTACTGAACTCGCCTATAGCTTAAAACAAATTGAGGGTCTGCCCTTCTTAAAGGATTTCAGGCATGAGTATAGGGTTCCTCGAAGTGTTAAAGTGCCACACAATAAAAGTCCAGGCTATAAATTTTGCTGTGCTTCCCGGCTAAATGGACGCTTTGAGTGGAGACAGACTGGCGGGAGCTGGAGTAGTTATAGCTTTGATTTACCACTGCCCTATCATTCCATCCTACTGAGAGTCCTGAGCGGCGATACTGGGGCACACTGATTGGCTGCTGTGTAGAGAGTGAGACAGCACAAGTGATGTCCAACCTTGGTCAGTCTGTGGGCAATACCACCAGGACTCAGTGTGGTAAAGTCACATGGGCATTAGGAGATGATGGAATGGGACGTTTGCTAATAAATCTGTTGAGAGATTAGCCCTCTCTGACCCTCATTTGTTTCCAGGAAGTCTGGCAGAAGTGTCACTGATAGGAAATCACTTGTGAAAATTTGCTGTTTGTGCCCAGTACACTTGTGAAGGCCAATTTATAACATTTGCTTTGAATATTCCAGATCCAGGGCATCCATACTGATATTTTTTCCTTTATCCAGTATTAGAAAAGCTCAAATGAAGGTTGGCCAAACAAACAAATGAAAACATTTGATTTAAAAAAAAAAAAAAAAAACCAACTGCAGATGCTGGAGATGAATTTAGTCGGATATTGTGTGGTTGGAACATGGCTGAGGTCCCCACAAGAGGTGCATTTAATTCTAACTCCAGGCCTCTCAATTGGAAAGTAATGAATATATAATTGAAATCAATAAGAGATTCTATGGCTGTGAGATTTTAAAAAAATTATTATTCAGTCTCTTGTTAGTTTTTCATCAGCTTTCATTTGGTATGTTTTTTATTTACTTTGATGTTGGTAAATCTCTCCTAATGCTGTAATTATAGGAGTAAGACGGAATATATTTTGCTCAACATCTGCGAGGAAAACGCAGTGTTTGATTTGTTTCTTCTTTAATTTGCAGTTTGGAAGAGGTTGATTAATCTGCTGGTAGAGTCATCTGTTCTATCTTAAGTTACACCCATTAGAGGTTGTTGGAAATTCATGTCTGTAGTTAACTGAAATTTCTGGAGATTAAACGACTGCATGGATATATAACTATATTAAAGAATATAGTTTCACTTCTTGATTAATGAAGATGTTTCTAAATAGTGCACATGGACCACATTTTGAATGTTCTTTCGTGAAAAGAAATTTCATTCACTTGTCTGTAGGGTCTTACTAGTCACCTTCTGTCATCTTGGCTTGTGGTACCATACTGAGTCAGAATTTTAGTATTCATTTAAAAAATTCCAAATATTTGGTTCTTGTTAAATCATATCTTGGTTCAACTATCTTTTGAAGGGAAGATCTCCAGAGAGGAGTGTGTGCAGATAAACACATGCTTACTCACCCTACCCCCTCTTCTTTTGCTATTGTGCAACTGGTGTTTTGTATTAACCTTAGAATACTGGCCATGTGAGCCCATGAAGCCAAGCTAAGGGGCAGCTAACTCAGAAAGCCTCAAGGGGAATTTGCCCCTGCCACGTGAAGATTTCAAGGGCTTGTGCCTGATGCACTCCTGGAGACAAAAATCAGAATTTTAGAACTTTAAAACTATTCCAAATATATACCCACAAGACCCTTTCCCTTCAAAGTAACTAATATCAACTATTTAGTATGTATCTTTCCATATTTTTCCCCATCTAATGCAAACCTTCACCCACTCCAGTGTTATTGCCTGAAGAATCCCAGGGACGGGGGAGCCCGGTGGGCTGCCGTCAGTGGGGTTGCACAGAGTCAGACACGACTGAAGCAACTTAGTACCAACAGCAGCAGCAGCATGCAAACCTTCATACATTAAAAAATCACTGGAATAAATTTTCGTTTTTTTCAAAAATGGGGTCTTACTGTATTAATTTGATGTTTTTACTTAGAAAGAGATTATAGATATAGATGTATAGACAAATATTATTTTTAATAGCTGCATAAAACTCCAGAACACAATATAAGTTATTTAATAATTCCCTATTTTGGACTTTCAGATTGCTTCCATATTTTTGCAAGTATCAGATATATTGTAATAAACATTTGCTACTGAAAAAAAATGTGGAGAAAGGAAACAAAATAGAACTTGATTCCTAGTTACCATGATGATGAATTGAAATTAGTACCTGTGGAGAGTACAGTAAAATGAAAACAAACTTAGGAAAAGGAGATTAAGCCGAGGGAGAATATCAGTGTATTGGGAAGAACGGACAAGCTCTACAGGCAGCTCATCATTCTAATCATGCCTGTGTCTAGTCGGAAGACAGGTTAAATCTGTGCCCTTTTGGAAGACATTTTCATCTTCATGCATCCGATAGGGGCAATGAGATTTTAATAACTTTAGGTGTATTTCTAAATTCTGGAAATGAGAATGCAATAGACACCCAATTGTCCAGAAACAGTCAGGCAGAGGTATTCTGATCACACAGACCCAAACATTTCTAGTTAAAAATAGTTTCCGGGTGTTAATGAGAGAGTAGGTACCAACCTAGTTCAGTTCAGTCCAGTCGCTCAGTCGTGTCCGACTCTTTGTGACCCCATGGACTGCAGCACGCCAGGCCTCCCTGTCCATCACCACCTCCCGGAGTTCACTCAGACTCATGTTCATTGAGTCAGTGATGCCATCCAGCCATCTCATCCTATGTCGTCCCCTTCTCCTCCTGCCCTCAATCTTTCCCAGCATCAGGGTCTTTTCAAATGAGTCAGTTCTTTGCACCAGGTGGCCAAAGTATTGGAGTTTCAGCTTCAACATCAGTCCTTCCAATGAACACCCAGGACTGATCTCCTTTAGGATGGACTGGTTGGATCTCCTTGCAGTCCAAGGGACTCTCAAGAGTCTTCTCCAACATCACAGTTCAAAAGCATCAATTCTTTGGTGCTCAGCTTTCTTTATAGTCCAACTCTCACATCCATACATGACTACTGGAAAAACCATAGCCTTGACTAGACAGACCTTTGTTGACAAAGTAATGTCTCTTTAATATGTTGTCTAGGTTGGTCATAACTTTCCTTCCAAGGAGTAAGCATCTTTTAATTTCATGGCTGCAGTCACCATCTGCAGTGATTTTGGAGCCCTCCAAAATAAAGTCAGCCACTATTTCCACTGTTTCCCCATCCATTTGCCATGAAGTGATGGGACCGGATGTCATGATCTTAGTTTTCTGAATGTTGAGCTTTAAGCCAACTTTTTCAGAGGCTTTTTAGTACTTCTTCACTTTCGTGGTGTCATCTGCATATATGAGGTTATTGATATTTCTCCCAGCAGTCTTGATTCCAGCTTGTGTTTCTTCCAGCCCAGCGTTTCTCATGATGTACTCTGCATATAAGTTAAATAAGCAGGGTGACAATATACAGCCTTGACATACTCCTTTTCCTATTTGGAACCAGTCTGTTGTTCCATGTCCAGTTCTAGCTGTTGCTTCCTGACCTGTATACAGGTTTCTCAAGAGGCAGGTCAGGTGGTCTTATATTCCCATCTCTTTCAGAATTTTCCCCAGTTTATTGTGATCCACATAGTCAAAGGCTTTGGCATAGTCAATAAAGCAGAAATAGAGGTTTTTCTAGAACTCTCTTGCTTTTTCAATAATCCAGCAGATGTTGGCAATTTAATCTCTGGTTCCTCTGCCTTTTCTAAAACCAGCTTGAACATCTGGAAATTCATGGTTCACGTATTACTGAAGCCTGGCTTGGAGAATTTTGAGCATTACTTTACTAGCATGTGAGATGAATGCAATTGTGCAGTAGTTTGAGCATTCTTTGGCATTGCCTTTCTTTGGGATTGGAATGAAAACTGACCTTTTCCAGTCCTGTGGCCACTGCTGAGTTTTCCAAATTTGCTGGCATATTGAGTGCAGCACTTTCACAGCATCATCTTTCAGGATTTGAAATAGCTCAACTGGAATTCCATCACCTCCATTAGCTTTGTTCATAATGATGCTTCCTAAGGCCCACTTGACTTTGCATTCCCAGATGTCTGGCTCTAGGTTAGTGATCACACCATTGTCATTATCTGGGTTGTGAAGATCTTTTTTGTACAGTTCTTCTGTGTATTCTTGCCACCTCTTCTTAATATTTTCTGCTTCTGTTAGGTCCATACCATTTCTGTCCTTTATTGAGCCCATCTTTGCATGAAATGTTCCTTTAGTATCTCTAATTTTCTTGAATAGATCTCTGCTGCTGCTAAGTGGCTTTAGTCATGTCCGACTCTGTGCGACCCCAGAGATGGCAGCCCACCAGGCTCCCCTGTCCCTGGGATTCTCCAGGCAAGAACACTGGAGTGGGTTGCCATTTCCTTCTCCAATGCATGAAAGTGAAAAGTGGAAGTGAAGTTGCCCAGTTGTGTCCAACTCCTAGTGACCCCATGGACTGCAGCCTACCAGGCTCCTCTGTCCATGGGATTTGCCAGGCAAGAGCACTGGAGTGGATTGCCATTGCCTTCTCTGGAAGAGATCTCTAGTCTTTCCCATTTGTTGTTTTCCTGTATTTCTTTGCATTGGTCACTGAGGAAGGCTTTCTCATCTCTCCTTGCTATTTTTTGGAACTCTGCATTCAAATGAGTATATCTTTCCTTTGCCTTTTGCTTTTCTTCTTTTCACAGCTATTTGTAAGGCCTCCTTAGATAGCCATTTTACTTTTTTGCATTTCTTTTTCTTGGGGATTGTCTTGATCTCTGTCTCCTGTACAATGTCACGAACCTCCGTCCATAGTTCATCAGCCGCTCTATCAGATCTAGTCCCTTAAGTCTATTTCTCACTTCCACTGTATAATCATAAGGGATTATATGCCTTGAGAACCCCACAAGCAGTATGAAAAGCTGAAACGAATGGACAAAGAAAGAACTCCCCAGGTCAGTAGGTGCCCAATATGCTACTGGAGATCAGTAGAGAAATAGCTTCAGAAAGAATGAAGGGACAGAGCCAAAGCAAAAAAACGCCCAGTTGTGGATGTGACTGGTGATAGAAGCAGAGTCTGATGCTGTAAAGAGAAATATTGCATAGGAACTTGGAATGTTAGGTCCATGAATTAAGGCAAATTGGAAGTGGTCAAACAGGAGATGGCAAGAGTGAATGTCGACATTCTAGGAATCAGGGAACTAAGATAGACTGGAATGGGGGAATTGAACTCAGATGACCATTATATCTACTACTGTGGGCAAGAATCCCTTAGAAAAATGGAGTAGCCATCATAGTCAACAAAAGAGTCTGAAATGCAGTACATGGATACAATGTCAAAAATGACAGAAGGATCTCTGTTTCCAAGGCAAACCATTCAACATCACGGTAATCCAAGTCTATGCCCCAACCAGTAACGCTGAAAAAGCTGAAGTTGAACGGTTCTATGAAGTCCTACAAGATCTTTTAGAACTAACACCCCCAAAAGATGTCATTTTCATTAGGGGGACTGGAATGCAAAAGTAGAGTAACAGGCAAATTTGGACTTGGAGTACAGAATGAAGCAGGGCAAAGGCTAATAGAGTTTTGCCAAGAGAGCACACTGGTCATAGCAAACACCCTCTTCCAACAACACAAGAGAAGACTCTACACATGGACATCACCAGATGGTCAACACCGAAATCAGATTGATTATGTTCTTTGCAGCCAAAGATGGAGAAGCTCTATACAGTCAGCAAAAACAAGACAGGGAGCTGACTGTGGCTCAGATCATGAACTCCTATTGCCAAATTCAGACTTAAATTGAAGAAAGTAGGGAAAACCACTAGACCATTCAGGTACTAACCTAGACAGCATATTGAAAAGCAGAGACATTGCTTTGCCAACAAAGGTCTGTCTAGTCAAAGCTATGGTTTTTCCAATAGTCATGTATGGATGTGAGAGTTGGACTATAAAGAAAGCTGAGTGCCAAAGAATTGATGCTTTTGAACTGTGGTGTTGGAGAAGACTCTTGAGAGTCCCTTGGACTGCAAGGAGATCAAACCAGTCAGTTGTAAAGTAAATCAGTCCGGAATATTCATTGGAATGACTGATGCTGAAGCTGATTCTCCAATACTTTGGTCACCTGATGCGACTCATTGGAAAAGACCCTGATGCTGGGAAAGATTGAAGGTGGGAGGAGGAGGGGATGACAGAGGAAGAGATTGTTGGATGCCATCACCGCCTCCTTGAACATGAATTTGAGTAAGCTCCAGGAGTTGGTGATGGATGGGGAAGCCTGGTGTGCTGCAGTCCAAAGAGCTGGACACAACTGAGCGACTAAACTGAACTGAACTGAGGTACTAAGTGTTCTCATTGCAAGAAGGGGTGGGGGGGGAACAACTTTCCTTTTCTTTTTTCTCTTTTTTTATTTCTATAGGATGAATGCTGACTAAATTTATTGTAGTAACCATTTCAAAATATATGTACGTCAAGCCATTATGCTGTACACCTTAAACTGCACAGTAGTGTTTGTGAACTGCGTCTCAGTAAAACAGAGGAAAAGTCACTGGGTCTGGCATCCAGATTTAGCTGGTTCTACTAAAACCTTGGTTTAACAAATGTAACAACCTCTCTGATCTAAATTAATTGTAAATTTCTGTTGTTTAAAACTCCTAGGCAAATTTAATGCAACTAGGAATAATGTAGGCTAGTTTTGATAGCATTTATTGTGAATATGATATTTACTATGTAGGGGGGAAAGGCATTTTATGGATAAACATATCAACCTGAAATTTGTAAACCTTACCATTTATACAAGAGCTTCCCTTGTGGCTCAGATGGTAAAGAGTCTGCCTGCAATGCAGGAGACCTGGGTTCAGTCCCTGGGTTGGGAAGATCCCCTGGAGAAGGAAATGGCAACCCACTCCAGGAATCTTGCCTGGAAAATCCCATAGATGGAGGAACCTGGCAGGTACAGTCCATGGGATCACAAAGAGTTGGACACAACTGAGCAACTTCACTTTCACCATTTATACAGATACATAAAATTGTTAAAGAGAAGAGTCAAATGTACAGTTTTGACAACTGTACTGTAAATGAGTTGAACTCTTTTCTTTTTTGAGTTGATGAAGATTTAGACAGTGACAAGTTTCAGCTTTTCCCAGAGAATACTCATCTCGTTATGGGTGTTTAGAAGAAGGCTCTAAGTATAAAATACCTCTTGGAGTGTGACATCACCCCACATGTCTTTTTTTTTTTTTTTTTTCCTGCAGTCTTCTCCAGGTTTTAAATGTTTTCAAGTGGTATTAAAAGAAATTCCAATTTGGGAATAGACACATTCATGTCTTCCATCTTGCAGCCATCTGCAGGGTGTAAATATGGCAACTACCAGGTATTAACCCAAAGATCCCCACAGGGCCGAGGAAAATGATGTTTGGTTGAGTGGAGAGAATGAATGAGTGACACAGAAGAGGATTTCAAAAAATAGCCTTTTGAGTTGCTCAGCTGATCTCAGGACTCTGCTCAATGGGCATTGTTCGAGACCATTTTAAAAAATGTCTTCGCTTGAGTGAACTTGAAAAAATGAGGGGCATGTGAATGAGTCCAAATTCATATGTTTGTTAACTGAGGGGAAAATCCAGAAGGATAATCAATGTATTTTCTTCAGAGGTCAACGTGTAGCTTCTGAATTTCAGCCCAATTAGGTCAAAGTAGCTCCCATGTAGCATTCTGCTGCAGGCCGGGGCTGTGACTCACAGACCCTTCTGCTGGCGTTAACAATATCAGCTTTAAAAACTCTCTTTGACAAATGACATTAGAAAATGCATGTAGTGCTTGAGTCTGAACACCTGATGCAACAGTGTATCTTTACTGTTCTGGGCAACACCAGATGTAGGATTAATTTTCTGTTCCTCCAACTGGGCTTGCTGAAAAGGAGCTTGAGTAATCCCAGTCTCTCTTACTGCTCCCCAAAATGATAAAACTTTTCTATAAAAGTATTTGATTCCCTTTCTACTGTCACTTCTGAATTTGATTTACTGTTTTTTTGTTTTGCCTCCAGACCTAATTTTTGGAGTGCAACTGCAGAATTTAACCCTTAAATATTTGGGTTGGAAGTCTAAGTCATGTAAAGTGGTTCTCTAAGACATAGGGATAAAGTTGTGTGTTTTCTATTATTGTGGCTTGGGGGGAGGTAGAAGGAAGGGAGGTGAATACACTGAACCTTCCAGACCAAGGCCATCCGGGCATGAGGGTGTGTGCAGGTGCAGACCTGGATGACCTTGAGTTGTTTAGGACTGAAAGACACCTGCAGAGATGCTGATGTGGGCTTTCCAGAAAGAGAGAAAAACCCATCAGACCTGGACCTGCAAAGACACTTTAAAGAAGTTTTTCTCTTACTGAATTTGGGATGAAATGTTATGATGGGCAGAGCATCTCACGATTTGGTATCTGAATCATAAGAAACTGTAGTTGTGTTTGGGTAAAACTTATATTTTAGAGCTGTTTCAACTAAACTTTATGAGACTTGGAGATTAAAAGCCAGAGAAGTTCAGTAGAAAGAGTGTGACACAGGAAGACTTGGCCCCCAGTGTCCCCCTACCGCTGGGTCAGCATCTGGCAGTGGGTAAGGCTAACCTTTAAGGCCTCATTCTCTTTAGAGATTAAAAAAAATTACCTGTGAAGTAATAATAATTTTCCTTTCCAGCTCTACAATTTTTAATTAAAATTTTATTTTCCTGACTTCCTTTGCACATTACTATTCAAATGAGAAGATGCAGAACAAACTTGAGTGGGTTAGAAAGAGATCCTGTCATTAATTCTTAATCTTCCTACCTTTACTACTCCTAGTAAACTCACAGCTTGCTGAGCTCCTGCTGATGCTTCTGGTTAGATGAGCACATTTTATTCAGTTGAAAACAAAAGGTCATTAAATGATTAAAACAAAATTTAGAGATTTAGATCAATTAACTGTTAATTTTTATATAGACAATCCCTTCTATATGCATACTATGTTTCAACAATTATATGAATAACATGTAACTATGTAATCATTAAAAAATTCAAACACTATTGAATGTCTCTCCCTTCTATCTTCCAATCGTATTTCGACACTCCAAAGCCAACCACTGCTAATGATATGGTATGTGTATCTGGATGGCATCACTGACTCGATCGATGGACGTGAGTCTCAGTGAACTCCGTGAGTTGGTGATGGACAGGGAGGCCTGGCGTGCTGTGATTCATGGGGTCGCAAAGAGTGGAACACAACTGAGCAACTGATCTGATCTGATCTGATCTGATATATTTACATGCACATGTAAATCCTTGAAAAGCTCAAGAAGTACAACTTTCAAATGATCACAGTTACCATATTTTTGAAAACCCTCATTTTGTTAGGGAACTAAATTTTTAATGAGGTCAGCTCTATTCTCCAGGAAGATGACATTAGTGAGATTTAATGCATTTTCATATCTTGGTTTTCTAAAGACTTGCGGAAAGATCACATTTGACTGGGTGGATTAAATAGTTATCCATTGAGATAACAATGGTAAACAGTGGTTTTATAGACCTAACACTATCAA
Source organism: Bos taurus (assembly GCF_002263795.3). Lineage (NCBI taxonomy): Eukaryota > Metazoa > Chordata > Mammalia > Artiodactyla > Bovidae > Bos > Bos taurus. The sequence continues at coordinate 11,622,084 of NC_037347.1, forward strand.
TGACTTCACAGCATGTTGTAAAATTCACAACGCATAATTCTTATTCACCACAACTTGTTTTCTAAAAGTCTCTGTGATGTCCTGATACATTGAAGCTTTACGCTGGGGTGCCTGTTATTTTCTAGGAGCCGAGAATATCACAAAATCCTGTCTACTCTATTGTCAGACTCCAAATTTGGCTCGGTTCATGTTTTAACCAGAGCAATCTTCATAAGACAAGCTGCACCAGACTGAGATTGCATCTGCTTTAATCTTCTGCATCACACCACTGAAAACGGCGCCTAGTGCATTGTAAGTGTTCAATAGGAATCTGTTTGTTCAACCATATTTGTTTTACCAAATCTTCTGCTATACTATAAGCCCTTTGGTGGTATTGACTGTAATACTGTCATCATGCAGTTCTACAACTAGTATTAGAATGTAATAGGTATGTATAACCATCTGCTGCACATTATCTAAAAAAGAAGAACAAGCAAATCAACAAAAGAGTAAGTAAGTGAATGAACAAAATAGGGACAGGCTATTAACACCAGAAATGGAAATTGTTGTTGACCAAGTGAACTTGCCTGGGCCTCAATTAGGAGTTTGAATTGCTTTTAGGGCTTTGATTTGCTTTTAGGGCCTGGCTCTTACTTTTCCCTCAGTTATCTTGGCATGTTATCTTTTCCTTTGCAAAGAAAATCCTGGGTTCTTGAAATATGATAAGGGATACATAACAGATTCTCTTAAAGGAACTGCTCTTAAAAAGGCATCACTTTACTAAGAATACTTTCCAAAACTCTACCAGGAAGAAATAGAGAATCTTAACAGACCCATCACAAGCACGGAAATTGAAAATGTAATCAAAAATCTTCCAGCAAACAAAAGCCCCGGTCCAGACGGCTTCACAGCTGAATTCTACCAAAACTTTAGAGAAGAGCTAACACCTATCCTGCTCAAACTCTTCCAGAACATTGCAGAGGAAGGTAAACTTCCAAACTCATTCTATGAGGCCACCATCACCCTAATACCAAAACCTGACAAAGATCCCACAAAAAAAGAAAACTACAGGCCAATATCACTGATGAACATAGATGCAAAAATCCTTAACAAAATTCTAGCAATCAGAATCCAACAACACATTAAAAAGATCATACACCATGACCAAGTGGGCTTTATCCCAGGGATGCAAGGATTCTTCAATATCCGCAAATCAATCAATGTAATACACCACATTAACAAATTGAAAAATAAAAACCATATGATTATCTCAATAGATGCAGAGAAAGCCTTTGACAAAATTCAACACCCATTTATGATAAAAACTCTCCAGAAAGCAGGAATAGAAGGAACCTCAACATAATAAAAGCTATATATGACAAACCCACAGCAAACATTATCCTCAATGGTGAAAAATTGAAAGCATTTCCTCTAAAGTCAGGAACAAGACAAGGGTGCCCACTTTCACCATTACTATTCAACATAGTTTTGGAAGTTTTGGCCACAGCAATCAGAGCAGAAAAAGAAATAAAAGGAATCCAAATTGGAAAAGAAGAAGTAAAACTCTCACTATTTGCAGATGACATGATCCTCTACATAGAAAACCCTAAAGACTCCACCAGAAAATTACTAGAACTAATCAATGACTATAGTAAAGTTGCAGGATATAAAATCAACACACAGAAATCCCTTGCATTCCTATACACTAATAATGAGAAAACAGAAAGAGAAATTAAGGAAACAATTCCATTCACCATTGCAACGGAAAGAATAAAATACTTAGGAATATATCTACCTAAAGAAACTAAAGACCTATATATAGAAAACTATAAAACACTGGTGAAAGAAATCAAAGAGGACACTAATAGATGGAGAAATACACCATGTTCATGGATTGGAAGAATCAATATAGTGAAAATGAGTATACTACCCAAAGCAATCTATAGATTCAATGCAATCCCTATCAAGCTACCAACAATATTCTTCACAGAGCTAGAACAAATAATTTCACAATTTGTATGGAAATACAAAAAACCTCGAATAGCCAAAACAATCTTGAGAAAGAAGAATGGAACTGGAGGAATCCACCTACCTGACTTCAGGCTCTACTACAAAGCCACAGTTATCAAGACAGTATGGTACTGGCACAAAGACAAAAATATAGATCAGTGGAACAAAACAAAGCCCAGAGATAAATCCACACACATATGGATACCTTGTCTTTGACAAAGGAGGCAAGAATATACAATGGATTAAAGACAATCTCTTTAACAAGTGGTGCTGGGAAATCTGGTCAACCACTTGTAAAAGAATGAAACTAGAACACTTTCTAACACCATACACAAAAATAAACTCAAAATGGATTAAAGATCTAAACATAAGACCAGAAACTATAAAACTCCTAGAGGAGAACATAGGCAAAACACTCTCTGACATCCATCACAGCAGGATCCTCTATGACCCACCTCCCAGAATACTGGAAATAAAAGCAAAAATAAACAAATGGGACCTAATTAACCTTAAAAGCTTCTGCACAACAAAGGAAACTATTAGCAAGGTGAAAAGACAGCCTTCAGAATGGGAGAAAATAATAGCAAGTGAAGCAACGGACAAACAATTAATCTCAAAAATATACAAGCAACTCCTACAGCTCAACTCCAGAAAAATAAATGACCCAATCAAAAAATGGGCCAAAGAACTAAATAGACATTTCTCCAAAGAAGACATACAGATGGCTAACAAACACATGAAAACATGCTCAACATCACTCATTATCAGAGAAATGCAAATCAAAACCACTATGAGGTACCATTTCACACCAGTCAGAATGGCTGCGATCCAAAAGTCTACAAATAATAAATGCTGGAGAGGGTGTGGAGAAAAGGGAACCCTCTTACACTGTTGGTGGGAATGCAAACTAGTACAGCCACTATGGAGAACAGTGTGGAGATTCCTTAAAAAACTGTAAATAGAACCGCCTTATGATCCAGCAATCCCACTGCTGGGCATACACACTGAGGAAACCAGAAGGGAAAGAGACACGTGTACCCCAATGTTCATCGCAGCACTGTGTATAATAGCCAGGACATGGAAGCAACCTAGATGTCCATCAGCAGATGAATGGATAAGAAAGCAGTGGTACATATACACAATGGAGTATTACTCAGCCATTAAAAAGAATACATTTGAATCAGTTCTAATGAGGTAGATGAAACTGGAGCCTATTATACAGAGTGAAGTAAGCCAGAAGGAAAAACACCAATATAGTATACTAACGCATATATATGGAATTTAGAAAGATGGTAACAATAACCCTGTGTACGAGACAGCAAAAGAGACACTGATGTATAGAAGAGTCTTATGGACTCTATGGGAGAGGGAGAGGGTGGGAAGATTTGGGAGAATGGCATTGAAACATGTAAAATATCATGTATGAAACGAGATGCCAGTCCAGGTTCGAAGCACGATACTGGATGCTTGGGGCTAGAGCACTGGGACGACCCAGAGGGATGGTATGGGGAGGGAGGAGGGAGGAGGGTTCAGGATGGGGAACACATGTATACCTGTGGTGGATTCATTTTGATATTTGGCAAAACTAATACAATTATGTAAAGTTTAAAAATAAAATAAAATTAAAAAAAAAAAAAAGGCATCACTTTAGTCGTGGTTTGTTTCTAAGATTTCCAGCCTATCCTATAGTTGACATACCAAAGGCTTATGTTTCATACCAGGCAAGATATGATCATTTTCATTTCCACATTCTTTAGATTTCCCTCTGAAATTTAGAGCCTGTGTGTTTGCGGCTGTATGTATGTGTGTCTGTGTGCATATTATCATTTTATTTATACAGTTACTACTACACCATTGAAAGTCCCTGATGTCTCAGCGGTAAAGAATCCACCTGCCAATGCAGGAGACATGGGTTTGATATCTGGGTGGGGAAGATCCCCTGGAGAAGGAAATGGCAACCCACTCCAGTATTCTTGCCTGGGAAATCCCAGGGACAGAGGAGCCTAGTGAACTACAGTCCATGGGGCCGCAAAGGGTCAGACACAACTTAGAAACTACACAAAAACAACCACGGCCATTAAATTTGCTCCTGATGAAAATAAGAAAGAATTGACGAAGCAAATTAATAACCTTACCAGGAAAATAGGAATTCCTTTTACTAAGGGGTCATATTAGTCTGAATCTGTCTTATCTATTCTACAATTTACTCCTAAAGAAGTTGCTACTTGAGGACTGCTCAAAACTTTTACCACCAAGTCAAGACAGCTGTAGGATTAGTCTCTTCTGTTAATTGCATTTCCATGTACACAGTTCAGTTCAGTTGCTCAGTTGTGTCCGACTCTTTGCGACCCCATGAATCGCAGCACACCAGGCTTCCCTGTCCATCACCAACTCCCGGAGTTCACTCAGACTCACGTCCATCGAGTCAGTGATGCCATCCAGCCATCTCATCCTCTGTTATCCCCTTCTCCTCCTGCCCCCAATCCCTCCCAGCATGAGTCTTTTCCAATGAGTCAACGACATGGACGAGTCCATGTACACAGACCTTACCTTTTCACATACTTATCTAACTGCCTTTACTGAGAAGTAAGTGTTTATTTCACATATTTTATTCACAAAAGACATGTAACTGCCACTCATATTTAATCAACATAGGCTAACTAAATTAAGCTAATGAAATCAACATTTCAATTTTAACAAGAAATGGATGACATCCATTAGGATTTTTGAGATACTGAAAATAGTTTCAATATCTCACCTTTATGAACTTTTATGGACCTGGAGTCTAGCTATTCATAGAATTCCTTTAAGTTTTAATATCTTGAATAAGGAATCAGACGGGGTAGGCAAAGAACATGAAAAAGAAACCATGGATATTTATTGAGTGATTACTGAAGTCATAGTCCTTCAATATATATACATCTCATTCCATGTCTTCTAAGGTTTTGTCCTTTCTGGATTAATGCTTTGTGATTTATTTGCTATGTAGAGTAATCAATGTGAGAACGTAAAGCTGCATTTGTCATAACCACATATTGTCATATCAAATTACACGCCAGCCATATTTACAACGGAAAGGAAGACAAGTCGGTTTAAAGTGACACTTAGATTAGATGTGGTGAATTTATTTGTCTGCTGGCTGGGTCTGATTCAATATTTTTCTCTTCTGATTTATTGTAATGAAGTATATTAGCATACACATGTTCTTATGGTACATTCCATACAACCAGGTTAGAATTATATATTAAATTTGGTTCTGTAAAGTGGAGGTAGACTTAGCTTAAGCGACTGAAGATAATGCTGTATTGTCTCATTTGTCAGTTGCTAAGCTAGTTTAGGAAATGTGTTGGTGTTTAGTTTTATTTGGTATTTCATAGAATTCCATGACTACAGTGAATTGTAATATTTGAAGAGCCTGATACTTAACTAATATTGTAGGACTCCATCTTATGGGCAAAAACCAATCATGTTCTAGAATAGTTTATTAATCTTATTGGGAAATTTGAGCAAATCTCTGAGAACAATTGCTTTGCCACAGATTTAGGCAGCTCATAGATAGTAATTGATGACACCAATATCACACTAAATGGTATCTGTAAACCTCTTTGTAACTAGTGTTGCAATCCTAACTTCTTACTCCTTTTCCTTACAAACCAGCTCATTTTTTTTCCTATGTACCTGTTAAATATTTTTTAATAAGTGTTAAGTTCTTCCATTTTTCTGGGTCTATCTGTCTCAGGGGTAAAATTAAAATTCAGACAGAAACAAGTGGGGATGTAAAGGACTGAGATTAAAAAAAAAAAAAAACCTCCAGAATAATCGGTCCAGGAAAAAAGCGGAGGTGTCTGCATATCTTGCAAAAGCATATTTGGTAGCAGTGACAGAACATGGGTTGCTGTTCAGTTGCTAAGTCATGTCTGACTCTTTGTGACCCCATGGACTGCAGCACACTAGGCACTTCTGTCCTCTACTATTTCCCAGAGTTTGCTCAAATTCATGTCCATTGAATTGGTGACACTATCAAACCATCTCATTTTCTGATGCCCCCTCCTCCTTTTGGTCTCAATCTTTCCCAGTATCAGCACTCCTTCCTACATCACAATCTTGTGGCAAAGGGGCTTGCATGATGAATGAAGCTATGAGACAAATGAAGCTATGAGACAAAACTGGAGGAGGTCCACTGGAGGAGGAAATGGCAACCCACTGAGGTAGTCTTGCCTGGAGAACCCCATGAACAATATGAAAAGGCAAAAAGATACAATTACTGGAAGGTGAACCCCCGCTCCCCCAGGACAAAAGGTGTCCAATATGCTACTGGGGAAGAGTGGAGGACAATTACTAATAGCTCCAGAAATAATGAAGCAGATGGGCCAAAGCAGAAACAATGCTCATTTGTTGATGTGTCTGGTGGTGAAAGTAAAGTTCAATGCTGTAAAGAACAATATCTCATAGGAACCTGGAAGGTTAGGTCCATGAGTCATGATAAATTGGCCTTGGTCAAGCAGGAGATGACAAGAATGAACATCAATATCTTAGGAATCCGTGAACTAAAATGAATGGGAATGGGTGAATTTAATTCAGATGACCATTATATCTACTACTGTGGGCAAGAATCCCTTAGAAGAAATGGAGTAGCCCTCATAATCAACAAAAAAGTCCAAAATTCAGTACTTGGGTGCAGTCTCAAAAATGACAGAATAATCTCTATTTGTTCCTAAGGCTAACCATTCAACATCACAGTAATCCAAGTCTGTGCCCCAACCACTGATGTGGAAGACGCTAAAGTTGACCGGTTCTACGAAGACCTACAACATCTTCTAGAACTAACACCAAAAAAGATATCCTTTTCATTATAGGGGATAGGAAGTCAAGAACATGGACGGATCCAATTAAGTCTAACTTACTAGGGAGGGATGATGGGGAAAGAGACAAGGGGCAGGGTGGGGTGGAATTCAAAGTGGGTGCCCCTCTGGTCAGCAGAGAGAAGTGTGATTTTGCATATCCCAGTTGACTGACACATTCTTTCCAACTATAACTGACCCCCAATTTTAAAGTGTGGAACTCAAGGACTCAACTCAAGAGCTGCACATTCTGGATAAACTGGGAAAGGGATGAATTCAGAAAGGATGGTCCCAATCAAAGGTCCCAAGCAAGAGCATTAGAGTGACACTGGTCTTGATTTCATCTTGGCTTAAGGATAATCATCACCTTATAAAAAAGTACCTAACAGGCTCAAAAGTATGCTCATAATCACAAAAATCCTGATATTAGTATAGTGCCTAAAATTCTTTTCCAAGTGCTTTTCCATATGTTATTTACTTCGATATTTCCAGTGCCCCTAGGGTATGAAGGGCAGGTGTTGCTATCCCATTTTATGGATGAGGGAGCCAAGGCCCAGAACAGTTGTCACACACTCAAAGCTACAGCTGCCAGCAGTTGAGTGTTTAGACGGATGCAGCATGTTCTCTGAGCTCTGTTGGAAAATGCCATCCTGTGCAGAGGTCCTGTCCTGGTGTTGTCTTCTTTTTATAGAAGTCAGGGAGAGTAGCACTCAAACTGACCAACTCTCCAGATGGGCCTCTCTCCTTTCACAGGCCAGGGTGGGTGGCTGCTTAAGGATTTGCTCTTTACCACCCCTTCATTCCACCCCAAGCAGAGACTTCTTCTCTTGGTAAGAGGAGCCTGGCTCCAAGAAGTGGGCATGGAGTTGCTGAAAGGAAAGTTCTCTGTTTGTCTTCTGGAGCCACACGGGAGATTCTCAGTCATGGATCCTCACGCAATTGCCGGCACTTTCCAATGAGTTTTCTGTGGCAAATACCCCCAAATGGTTTACAAAGGGAATAGCTTGCAGATGTGGGTATGGTAACCTGCAAAACATGACTTAAATGTAATAATTGTCTCTAGCCTGCTCTTAACTGTGGCGACAGAGTTTCTACTATGTCATTAGGGAAGGAATTTCCAAGTCTTGGAACACACTAAGTGAAGCTTCTGGCATCCACCGTTTTTAATGAAATTAATTGGCTTCTGACCAAAAATATGGGATTAAAATATGTAGGAATAGGAAAGAACTAAAACAAATAAAAGTCGAAGAGTGTTCAAAAACTAAAAAAAGGTTTCTGTTGCTATTGTTATTAAGCTTAGAGATAATCATTTTCTCTCTTTGTGCGTAACCCATCGCCTTTGTTCTTGTTGTTTTGGTTTTCTGTTACCTTTCTCAGTGAAATAATTGCAATTGAAAGGTGAATGTTCACTTTTTAGGTTTTCTTTCCCAGCCGATCTCCCTGGCCTTGCCTAGTAGAGCCAAGTAGGAAAATATCCACCGAACTTTAGGGGTGGATGAAATTGAGCGATTATCCAGTTCAGTCTCCCACCTAACAAGGAGATTTCCTTTGTTAATCCTTGGTAAGTGGTCCTCCAGACTCTCTACCTTCCAAGACCTCACATTTGGACAGTTATTACCATAAGAATGCTATCCTGGATTTCCATTATTCATAGTTTTACCCTGTAAAACTAGATGGGACCAGTTTAGTTTTTTTCATATCACAAATATTTCATGGGAAAAAAAAAAAAAAAACACCATATCTCCCTTATAGCCAGAACAACTAACAAGTTTTGTCTTACTTGCCAATTCCAATAGATTGGATTGTGGCTGCCTGGAGGGCTGTGAGCTGTGCACATGCCGTAGGAAAGAGAATCAAGATTGATTATCAAAGTCTGCCAAGAACAAAGGACGAGAATGCTGGTACAGGTGGTACATGTATTCAGACTTTATTCTTAAGTAATGGAATCACTGGGCACTCTTGATTCCTTCAGTCGTTCTTCATGTACCATTTTTAGAGCCCTCACTCTCCTGGCTGATTTTCTCTGAACAATATTTCTCATGAAAGATAATTCCCAAAGGTGAACATAATACTCTGAATGTGGTCTGACTAGATCAGAAAACAAAAGGACTATGCTATCCATTAAAATACATTACCACCAATGCAATCAACAATTGGGTCTCTTTATGTGACTCATACAGAGCATGTGGCTTGGTATCACGTCTAGGTCATTTTCACATAGGAGTCAGCAATGCAGTGTAATTTGAAGGGTTTCCACAAGGCCCCAACCACACCAAAATCTCTCCCCATTAGACTGTCTGGTACTGTAGTCTCAATCTATGTGGTCTGACATTTCTGCATTAGAGGAACTTCTTTGGGTTAGACAATGTGGTTGGGGGAATGAGTCAAATCTAGGCTACTCATTAGGAATCACTTACACATTGGTGCAGTATGGCTTTTTCATTGACTCAATGAATATTCATGGATTGCTTGCCACGTGCTAGGTTTGTCTTAGGCTCTGGGGATAAGGCAATGAACAAAAGAAACAAAGCTTCCTGTTCTAATGGAGTTTGCACAATAATGTGAGCAGACAGAGACTATAACCAATAAAATTTGTTATAATGATGTAATAAAATTAATAAAATAGATGGTAATAAATGCTTTGGAGAAAAAATAGAGCAGAGGAGAAAAAGGGGAAGTGGCAGAAGAGGAGACGTTGTGATTAAAACTCAGAAAGGACTTCACCTAGAAGATTGAAGGAGATGAAGGAGGAAGCCATGTGGAGATCAGGGGTTGGGTGCAGGGAAGGACCAAGGCAGTGGCACAGCAGGTGGAAGTTTGTGGGAGCATCATTAGCAAGATTGAGGAATAAGTGGAAGCCCAGAGCAGCTAGAGAAGTGAGCGATGAGAAAAATAGTAAGAAATGAGCAGAGAGAGAGTGGGGCCAGATTGTGTAGGCTATTGTAAGGGCTTGGGCTTGCATTCTAGATGACATGTGAAACCACAGGAAGGTTCTGAGCAGAGGGGTGACATTCCCTGACTTTCTGTTGAAAGGATCCCTTTAGCTGTTGTGTTGAGAATAGACTCCAGGTGGGCAAGGACAGAAGCAGGAGAATTCATTAGAAGGTTCTTAATCTAACCCAGCAGAGAGATTCTGGTGGCTTGGACCAGGATGGTAATTAAGGAGGTGGTAAAAAGTGGTCTTTTTATTAAAAAGCAGAGACATTACTTTACCAACAAAGGGCCATGTAGTCAAAGCTATGGTTTTTTCATGTATGGATGTGAGAGTTGGACCATAAAGAAAGCTGAGCACTGAAAAATTGATGCTTTTGAACTGTGGTGTTGGAGAAGACTCTTGAGAGTCCCTTGGACTGTAAGGAGATCAAGCCAGCCAATCCTAAAGGAAATCAATTCTGAATATTTATTGGAAGGGCTGATGCTGAAGCTGAAATTCCAATACTTTGGCCACCTGATGTGAAGAGTTGACTTATTAGAAAAGACCCTGATGCTGGGAAAGATTGAAGGCAGGAGGAGAGGGGGATGACAGAGGATGAGATGGCTGGATGGCATCACTGGCTTGATGGACATGAGTTTGAGCAAGCTCCGGGAGTTGTGATGGACAGGGAAGCCTGGTGTGCTACAGTCCATGGTCGAAAAGAGTCGGACATGACTGAGAGACTGAACTGAACTGAAAAAGTGGTCTAAACTTGGATATGTTTTGAAAAATAGAGCCTAAAGAATTTGTGGATGTTTAGATATGAGGTATGAGAGAAAGAAAGCAATCAGGTGACACTGAGGTTTTTGAGTTTGAGCTTCTGGAAGAGCAGTGTTACCAATATTGATGTGGGGAAGATAGTAACCAGCCAAAAGAGGTAGGAAAATCTAGAGTTTTAGACATCTGAGTGAAGGTACCAATTAGGCAGTAGGACCTATTAGTTTGGAGTTCAGGAAATCAATGTAGGCTGGCGGTGTATACATATCTCAGCATATAAACATCCATTAAAGCCTTGAGGCTGGGTGAGATCAAGGGAGTGAGTACATTTAAGATGAGAAGACAAAGGACTTAGTCCTAACTACCAGGTCAGGTGGATGAGGAGATCAGCAAAGACATCCAAAAAGAAGTGACCAGTGAATAGAAAGGAAGTCATGACAGGGTGGAGTTCTGAAAGTTGAGAGAAGAAAGTGTATCCAGGCAGAGGGAACAATGCATGTATGCTAAGTCATTTCAGTAGTGTCTGACTCTTTGGGACCTGGTGGACTGTAACCTGCCAGGCTCCTCTGTCCCTGGGATTTTTCATGCAAGAATTCTGGAGTGAGTAGCCATTTCCTTCTCCAGGGGATCTTCCTGACCCAGGGATTAAACCTGCATCTCCTGTGTCTCCTGCCTTGCAGGTGGAGTCTTTATTGCTGAGCTATCAGAGAAGCCCAGAGGGAACAATCCATGGTGTCAAATACTTCTGATGTGTTAAACAAAAGAAGGGCTGGAAATAACTTCTGGATTTAGGAACTTTAGGGGTTGTTGGTGACCTTGATAAGGGCAGTTTTGATAAAATGTTTGAGATAAAAGCTTGATTAGAATAGACTCAAGGGAGAATGAAAGGAAATAAAACTGGAAATGACAAGTATAGACAAAGCTTTTAATGAATTTTTCTGTAAAAAGAGCATAGAAATGGAGAGCAAATTGAAGTGTAGCTAGAGGGGGAGGTGAAGTCAATAAATTATTATTTTTAAGATGAGAAAATTATAGCACTTCCCACCCCCCCCCCCCCCCCCCCCATGGAAATGACCTAGTAATGAGGATTTTTCAGTTTAACTATTTATCTTCAGAATCTAGAATGGAGAAGACCCAGAGCAGGATTTTTGATGGGAGGAAGAAAGTCTGATTCTTGGAATACTCTACCAAGCGGGCAGTCTCTTTTGGAGAAAGCAGCCCTTGGGAGGCTGGCTTTGCAGGCTGTCAGCACAAGTGTACTGGTGTGGATGGAATGTGTGTGACAGGGAGTGACAGTTGTGTCCCAAAGATAACTCTCTCTACTTTATCTCAATGTAATATCTTCCTCAAGAGCACAGAGATCAGATGAAAGTCCACTCTAACACGTCTTATATTGAATTTATGTTTCTACTCATTTTGGTTGTCCTTTGCTTTTTCAGTTAGTCAGTCAAAATGTATTTGTTCAATATCTCCTAATCTCAATCTAGTTTTCCCTCTTGCCCAATTCATTGTTGAGTATTAGCTTCCTCAGACACATGATAAAAGGTGGTTTTCTAACGTTCCCTTTATTCCTACTGTTGGTTTCTCCCCCAATTCTTCGTCTGACTTGTTTCTTTTCTTTCAAGTGTAAGCCTCAATGGGACCAAACAATGAGCACCTTATCCTCCTCCCTGCTGTATCTATGTTACCTGAGACCCACCTAGTGATCCAGAGTTGGGATGTCTCTTAAACAGGTAGCTCCCCGTGGGAGAAGGGAGCACACCGCTTCCATCCACATACCCCTCCCTCTATCTATCCAATTAATATTTATCTAGCACCTGTGAAAGTGTTAGTTGTTCAGTCATGTCTGAATATTTGCGACCCCATGGACTGTAGCTTTCCAGGCTCCTCCATCCATGGAATTCTTCAGGGAAGAATACTGGAGTGGGTAGCTGTTTCCTTCTCCAGGGGATCTTCCTGACCCAGGGATCAAACCTGGGCCTCTCGCATTGCACACAGATTCTTTACAGTCTGAGCCACCAGAGAAGCCCATCTAGTACCTACTCTGCGCCAAGCATTGTTTCTGGCACTTGAAGATTCAATAGGGAACAAGACAGACATGGATCCTTTCCATAGAAGTCTTCTAGCAGAGGAAAAAAATAATAAGTAAAATTGAAATCCAAATTACTATGATACATGCAACAAAAAAAACGCACAAGATGTTGTGACATAACATAGCATGCAAAGAGAGGGAAGGCATTTTCTTTAGATAAGGTGGTCAGAGAAGTCTTCTGCATTTATAATCCTTTCACTAACTCCCCTCAGAAGTTATACCCTTTTCCTTGTGAAATGGGTAGGAACAGGACTCTGTATGGTGTCCACTGTATTATTTTCCCCTAGGTGCTTCAGAGTCTACCTGTGAGGTAAGCGTGAGACCTGGGTGTACAGTTGGGTTTATCTAGTCTGAGGTAAGATTATGGAAAAATTGAAGGCAGGAGTAGAAGGGGGCGACAGGAGAAGATGGCTGGATGGCATCACTGATTCAATGGACATGAGTTTGAGCACCAGGAGACAGTGAAGAACAGGGGAGCCTGGCATGCTACAGTCCATAGGGTTGCAAGGAGTCAGACACGGTTTAGCAACTGAACAACAAAATTATGCGACTTTAGCCAGAGTCATAGTCTAAGGGAAAAGGATATTGGCAGGTGGGGTGATAACTGAGGCAATCTGGCAGCTCATGGGGTTCATCTTCTTGGTCTCCCTGGTCCAGGAACTCTTCCCTGAGCTTGGGGAACAAAAGAGCACTGTGCTAGGGGTTAGGGCACCAGGATGGTTCAAACCTAGGAGAAAATGTGAATACTAGCTGATTATTTAGAAATTACTATTCTTTATAAGCACTGAGAGTTGAATCAGAAGAATTTTAAATCAGAGAAGACTCTGAGTTAGCATTACCTGATGATAACCTGTCAAAGCGGGCTTTCTAATCTGCTTCCCTACCACCCCACTAAGTTATGTAGTAGTGAGACCAACTTGCATGCCCAGTGATAGCTTTTTTTTTTTTTTTTATTTTTAAACTTTACAGTATTGTATTAGTTTTGCCAAATATCAAAATGAATCAGCCACAGGTATACATGTGTTCCCCATCCTGAACCCTCCTCCCTCCTCCCTCCCCATACCCTCCCTCTGGGTCGTCCCAGTGCACCAGCCCCAAGCATCCAGTATCGCGCATCGAACCTGGACTGGCGACTCGTTTCATACATGATATTATACATGTTTCAATGCCATTCTCCCAAATCTCCCCACCCTCTCCCTCTCCCACAGAGTCCATAAGACTGATCTATACATCAGTGTCTCTTTTGCTGTCTCGTACACAGGGTTATTGTTACCATCTTTCTAAATTCCATATATATGCGTTAGTATACGGTATTGGTGTTTTTCTTTCTGGCTTACTTCACTCTGTATAATAGGTTTCAGTTTCATCCATCTCATTAGAACTGATTCAAATGTATTCTTTTTAATGGCTGATTAATACTCCATTGTGTATATGTACCACAGCTTTCTTATCCATTCCTCTGCTGATGGACATCTAGGTTGCTTCCATGTCCTGGCTATTATAAACAGTGCTGCGATGAACATTGGGGTACACGTGTCTCTTTCCCTTCTGGTTTCCTCAGTGTGTATGCCCAGCAGTGGGATACTGTCCATCACATTTAGTGATACTGAGGGTGAAATAATACCAGCATGTCAGCTAACCAAACATCAATCAAAATAAACACCAGCACCCAAGATCTTTTGGAAATTCAGATACAGAACAAAGAAAAAACACATTTGTTGCAAATGGAACAAGCGCTGCATGAGCAGCATGAAGGAAAAGTCTAAGGAAAGAATATTTTTGAGAAAGAGTCTCTTCCAATTAATGTGACAAATGCCAGGGCCCCCATAGGTAAGGAGGTAGCGCAGTACCTGTTATTTTTCAGAACTTGGTACAGTTTAGCATTTTTAGTAAGTACTTCTGAATGGAGTAGAGCAAAGATTGCCAGAAGGTCTATGTAATTTAAAGAGTTAATTTGGCTTCATGCTGGTAAGTGTTGTTGGCTGAGGTTTATCTCCGTCTTTTCCCTTGAGAGCCGCCTCCTGGAGCCAGGGTGTTGCCAGCCCTGCCGGGTTAGGGAACTCTGGGGGCAGTGCATTTTTCCAGTTGACAATTTAGTTCAACCCACCCTAATCTAATCATGGCCTCACAACGGGTAAAATTACCCCTTCCTGTGACTTGAGGCTTAAATCTCTGTGCTCTGTTTCTGCTTGGTTCCTTATTTCATGTAACTTGGGTTGTGTTGGTCGTTCTAATGGTCCTAAACCTTAATCGCTCCCATCTGTTCAATATTACATGGTAATTTGGTAGTGAAAGAGTACTAGGCTGGGAGCCAGTTTGGTTGCAGTCCTGGCTTTGTCACTAATTAGCTGTGTTACTCCAACAAGTTCATTCATCTCTGTCTGGGTTTACAACCTCCTTCAGCCCAGCTTTCTCTCCTCTGTGGTAACCACTGCAAATGTGCAGAGACAGGAGGCAGATCGAGCCAAGTGCTTTGAAAGTTCGCACCGACGGCAGTGAAGGTGGAGATGAGTAAGGAAGGAAGATGCCTTCATCTTCTGACCTAGATACACAACCTTTCTACCTCTGGATCAGGCTTCTTCCCTCCCGATACAATGGAGGGTACATCCCTCTCCTAGCAAAGCCAGGCTCCTGCATTTGGGCTCGGAATCCATCGGCCTTCCCCATTCAAGGATTCTGCCCTGTTACCTCCTCTTCTGCTAGCAGCTCTCTTCTCTTGGATCAGTCTTGAAGTCTGCAAACATGGGCTTGTGTCTTCCAAGATTCTTCCCTTGTCCCATAGGCCCCTCTGGTTGCTGTTCCATTTCTCAGCTTCCCATAGCAGTATGCCTTCTTCAAAAACTTGTCTTGGTAAAGTCTTCAAATAGGCTCCAGTGTGGCTCCTGCCCTGCCTGCCATCCGCCTTCTCATTTCTCCCATAGGCTTACTTTACAACCTACTGTTATAGTCATATTAGATTTACTATTACGTTATTATGCCTAAAAACTCCACATTTGAGTACAGTAGTGTAATTTGCATATATCTTTTATGTGATTTTTTGTATGTCCTGAAATTACTTTTCAAAACATTTTCTTAATTTTCTATATCCCATTGCTATTCTCATCCCAATGACTCAATGACATTGTAAACTGCCTTCTTACTATTTATCAGACTTTGCATCCATTCCAAGTCCCCTCACCTGGAGACATCCCTCTGGGAACCCTCCATCCTTTAACCCTCCATCTGAACCTATTGTTCTCTGGGCCAGCTACCCAGTCATCTGGGGACTTTTCTTGACTGTTACTTGACAACATAAAGGGGGTTTGAGAAATTTCATCTGGCAGCCATTGGTGGGACATATTGGAGCCAGGAGAAATGGAAGTGAAAAGACTAATTTGGAGAACTTTGGAGTAAGCTCAGGCTTGCCGTAATTAGAACTTCAAATGCATGCTTCTGAGTCATAGATTCTTTTCAGGTTTAGTGACAGTGTGTCCAGAAGACTAGTATTATTATTATCATTCCTGTATCTGTCAGGGTTCAGTCATGCAAGCAGAGTCACTACAAGTGTATTAGGATAAGGGATTTATTTAGGTTTTACACAATTGTGGGAGGTGAGGAAAAGCGGGAGACCAGAGGATTTGCCAGTTAGTCAAACTAGAACCCAAACATGTCCAATCACTGAAGGGGGATCATGAGGAGCATGGGAAATTCCTGGGTCCTCAGCCTCATGCCTAGGGACGCTTCGGAGCCACTGTCAGTCACTAGACCACTGCTGCTGCTGCTAAGTCCCTTCAGTCATGTCCGACTTTGTGTGACCCCATAGACAGCAGCCCACCAGGCTCCCCCGTCCCTGGGATTCTCCAGGCAAGAACACTGGAGTGGGTTACCATTTCCTTCTCCAATGCATGAAAGTGAAAAGTGAAAGTGAAGTTGCTCAGTCGTATCTGACTCATAGAGACCACATGGACTGCAGCCCCCCAGGCTCCTCCATCCATGGGATTTTCCAGGCAGGAGTACTGGAGTGGGGTGCCATTGCCTTCTCCGCACTAGACCACTAGGGTAAGCAATTTAGGAGATGGGCTGGGGGAGCAGAGGAGAGCCAGGGTAAGTTAAATCTTGCCAGGCATCCCTGCATCCATCTGTTACATCTAACAACCATGCTGTCCAGAGAGCAGGGGGCTGTTTTTATGTTATAAAAGGACCTCTTTTGGCCAACCCTAGTCAGGGTTCACTTGGATAAGGGAAATACAGTTCCAGCTTCACCAAAGGGACCACTGGTTCTTATGGACTGAGTTGCATATCTGTCTCCTCCACCACCTCCCAAATTCATGTTGAATTCTAAGCCCTAGAACCTCAGATTGTAACTATCTTTGGAGAGAAGGTCTTCAAAGAAGTAATTAAGTTAAATGAGGCCACTAGGGAGGGTTCAACCAACAAGACTGGCATCCTCAATAGGAGAGGAGATTAGGACACAGACACAGAAGGAAGACATGTGAAGACACAGCGAGGAAAAGACAGCCATCTAGAAGCCAAGGAGAGGGGCCTCAGTCGAGATTAACCTTGACAACACTTCAGACTTCCAGACTCCAGAACTTTGAGAAAATAAATTTCTGTCATTTAAGCCACCCAGTCTGTGGTGCTTTGTCATGGTAGCCCTAGAAAACTACAACACCGATCAATCCAGTACCATGCTTTACACTTGTATATTGCTTTGTACATGGCAAAGCATTCTAACATGGTAAGAATAGCAAGCTCTGATAATCACAGCAACAGAGTCATTGCGTGCTAGGCGTACCATCAAGCACTGTGTAGATGGAAGTCATATGACAACAGCAGCAGCAGCAGCAACAAGACACTCGATGAGCCCTTGTTCTGCTCCAGTCACTGTTCTGAGTACTTTACACGTGGTAACCAATTTAACCTACACAGCAATCTTAGGAGAAAGACGATTATTTCCAGTCCCATTTTACAGATGAGGAAAATAAAGCACAGATAATTCAAGTAATTTTCTTGAAGTCATACACCTTATAAACTTTGAAACCAGGATTCAAACCCTGGCAGTCGAATCCTGTGACCTCGTCCTGCCCTTGCTTCTGGCCTCCCGGACACCTGACCTTTCTTTCCACTTATGTGGTGTCACCCTGCTCACACCCGAGTCTCATGCTCCCTCTTCCTCTTTGTGGGCCATGAATCTAACTTCCTGGTCCTTTTGGTGGGTTTCTGCTTTTGTTCACAGGGGAAGCCTGCTGGGGAACCCATGTGCCTCTCCCAAGGCACCCGCACAGCCACATGCTTCCCCGACCACAGCGCTGTGACCCCAGGTCTGCATTTCTAAGAAAGAATGACCCCGTTCCCAGAATGGTGGGGTCATGATGTGATACAGGATTGTCCAGATGAAAAACGGAACCGGGTAAGCTACGTTTCTTTCTGGAATAAAATTCGATTTCCGGGTCACTTCTCCTTACAGTGGTCAAAGCCATTGTCCTGCCTTAGGTCATGTGATTACTCATCAGAGTTCAGTCCCCTAGACTGTCGGTTCTAGACATGGTCCACCTCACTCCCAGAAATTACATATCTTTGATATCTCACTTGCTTGTATCAAAATGCACTTTAATATGCTAAAAACAAAGAGATATGTCTATCTTAATACGTCAGCGATCTCTATTTGGTTCCAAAATGGCAGATTAACCAAATTTGGTCCAAAGAGGCAGCAGGTAGCATGTGAAATGCCCAAGAGAACCCATTAAGACAGAGGCTTGCTCAAGTCAGTATAATTATCCAGGTCTCCCACATTGCAGGTGGATTCTTTACTATCTGAGCCACCAGGAAAGCCCAAGAATACTGGAGTGGGTAGCCTATCCCTTCTCCAGGGGATCTTCCTGACCCAGGAATCAAACTGGGGTCTCCTGCTTTGCAGGTGGATTCTTTACCAGCTGAACTACCAGGGAAACCATCCTTACCCACACCACTTATCAAAGCAGTTGGCTGTGTTCTACTTGGGGCTTCTGAGTAAAGCAAAATCCTATTGTTGCATTAAAAATATAATTTCCTCTATATACTAAAAGAAACACCTGATACTTTTTCCACTCATGTAACCCACCACTACAGAGAAAATGCTAGGTACCACCCAGAGAATTTAGAGAGAATCAGGGGTCTAGCGAATGATGGAACTGGAGTCTGGACCCAGGTCACCTGTCTTCAAAACCCTTGCCTGTAACTCCTGGGTGTTCCTACCTCAGAGAAGGAGATGAACATGAATGACTGACTACATTTTTTCCACTGATAACTTTTTTTTTCTGATTCTGAATTCATTTTGTGGGTGGTAGTACCCATCATGAGAAGAGAGGAAGAGACATTTGAAGGCTCAGTAGGATATAACCAAACAAGTCTTTTCCATCTTAAACCTGTCTTCTCTCTAACATCTTGCTTAAGATCATTGAGACCTGACCATTGGGCCTGTGTTAAAGGCTTATTTGCCACAGAGCACTGAACCCTGTACTCCGTATTGGCCAGAGAAGTGGGTACTTTGATGGGAGGCCAAACCAGCCTCCTCACTCCCTTAGGGGCGTGACCGCCACTCTAAACTTCAGAGCCCTTTTCATCCTTTCTTCTGTGCATGCTAAGTCACTTCAGTCATGTCCAACTCTTTGTAACCCCACGGACTGTAGCCTGCCACGTTCCTCTGTCCAAGGCAAGAATATTGAAGTGTGTTGCCCTGCCCTCCTCCAGAGGATCTTCCCGACCCAGGGATTGAACCCGCGCCTCTTAAGTCCCCTGCATTGGCAGGCACGTTCTTTACCACCTGCACCATCACTTCTTAATAGACCAGCTGTATCCATTAGTGCTTTTGGTTACAAACCATAGAAGCTAGTTCCGGTGAATTAAAGTAGCACACTTATGAACCAAAATAATACCAGGGTGCTGACAAAGTGGATAGGAAGGTGAGATAAAAAGGAGAAGAAAATACACCACACTCCAGGAGGCCAGGAGCAGAAATGCATTCAGGACAGCACTGCAGAGAATGTTGTTAGGACACCAGCCTGGCCAGGCACCACCAGGACCTTGTGAGCTTTTAAGTACGTCTTTCTTTCAAAGAATCACTAGCTCTTTCTGCATCTTTGGGTCACTCTTCAGCAGGTGTGAGCGTCTGGCTGGCTGAGAATAGGCCATTTGTCTATGGAAACTGGAAGGTCAATTTGAGTTGTGGAGACAAGAATATAAAAGCTTGACGGACTCTTGATAAATTCACATAAAATTCCCTGACTTCAAGGGGCTGAAAACAGCAATCTCACTCCTGGGCATATATCCAGACAAAATTATAACTGGAAGACATACATGCACCCCAATGTTAATAGAAGCACCATTCACCATGGCCAAGACGTGGAAACAGCGTAAATGTGCGTCAACAGATGAATGGATAGAGAAGGTGTGATACATATATGCGATGGAATATTACTCGGTCATAAAAGAGAACAAATAATGCCATTTGCAGCTACATGGATGCCACTAGCGATCATTATACTAAGTGAGGTAACTCACACAAAGACACATACCATTTTCTATCACCGACATGCAGAATCTAAAATATGATACAAATGAACTCACCTGAAAACCAGAAACAGACTCGCCGACGTTGAGAACGGACTTGTGGGGCCAAGGGGGAGGGAGATAGAGGAGGGATTGGGAGCTTGGGGTGAGCAGAGACCAACTGTCTTATACAGGATGGATAAAGAGCAAGGTGCTACTGGATAGCACGGGGAACTACCTTCAGTGTCCTGTGATAAACCATAATACTAGGAAAGAAAAGAATATGAACAAGAATGAATATATATATATATGGCTAAACTGCTTTGCTATATAGCAGAAACTGACAACATTGTAAATCAACTATACTTCAAAAAAATCTCAAAAAAAGCTTTCAGTCTTTCAAAAAAGAGAGGGCTGAAAACAAACAACTGGAAGGTTGAGGGTGGGAGAGTGAAGCTAGAGAGGTGAGACCCAGAGGCAGGGCTGGGCGAGCAAATCTCGTCTCTTGGTTACTATCCAGAGAGCTCTGCTGCTGTTCGTGGCCTTGGGAAGCTGGTGGAGAGAGAGGACTGAGAAGGACTGTCTACAAATGAAGTTCATTCTTGCTTTGGTTTTTGGCTTCTGCATCTGCTTCTCCTTGAGACAAAACTTGAGTCTGAGAAGGATGCTGATCTAATGAGGGTCTTCTCTGCTTTATTCTCTTTTTAATTCTCCTCTGTCTTATCCCACATGTTATTGTAGCATAAATTACACTAAGAGGAGGGACCCTGTCTGATCAGCTCCTCGTTTATTGATGTGGCCAGCAAAATGGTTTCCTAGCTAATCTTGAAACACTAGACCTTCTTAAATCCTGACTTTGATGAGACAGAAATGTTTAATTGCTTTAAAAGTGCAAACTTTTTCAAAGTCCTGTACAATTTAGGAACCTGGATGGTAGGTGATTTTTTTTTTCTTTAAACTTTTTATTTTGTATTAGGGTATAGCCAATTAACAATGTTGTGATAATTTCAGGTGAACATTGATGTGGGAAGTGATGTTTTATAGAAAAGATGAGAAAAAGACAATTTAAGTGTTTTCACTTTGTTTTGAATTTTTGTGACTTATAAGCCCAGAGGTATTATTCTAGCCTTTCAGATACTTCTAGTCTCATAAGTTTTAAAATACCAAATACATTCTTTTTCATTCAAGGGAAAATGCATTAATAGTTGTTAGATTCCAAACACCAAATATGACAATTCTCCTGGAGTCATCTAACCAGTGTTGATAGAGAATTATGTTTAGTCAAATAATATTAAAAACTAGAGAAAATCCAGGACAACAATTTAAAACAAAGAACCAAGAGGGAAAACCCTGTGTCATGTGAAAGCAGGATGCTTCAAATGAGCAGTTATCCCTTTAATAGAGAACTCTGAACTCCATTTACCTGGAATTATTTTATGGTATAACTTTGGTAGTGCTTCCCTTTTCTGTTCTAGTCTTTGCTCTAAGAGTCCTTTGGGGATTAAATGAAGACAGAGTTTATAAAGGGAGTGACATCTAGATAACAAGAAGGCGGAGCTGGCCTCCCTGGGGTGTCACCTCCGCAGTCACACAGGGCTCCACATACACGAGGCTTCTGTGCTTGACTGAATGACTTGCTGCTGTTGTCTTGAAACTTAAAATGTTGGAAGAAGGTGCATGGCATTTTCAGTTTGGAATGGGCCCTACATAGCTGCTTCTGCCAAAAAGATGTATTGGTGTAGGCTCTGCTAGGATATTCACAGCACGATAAACCAATGGCTAGCAACATTTTTCTGTAAAGGACCATGGAGTAAATAGCTCAGATTTTACAGTTATACTCAACTTTTGCTATTTCAGCTTGAAAGCAGCTAGATACAATATGTAAGCCAGTGAGTTTTGTAAACTATATTTGTAAAAACAGGTGGACTAAATTTGGCATGTGGGCTGTAATTTAACAACCTTGGTCTAGACAAATAGTCTTGATCTTAGGCTACCAACTGATTGTCAAAGAGACAGATAGCAGGGGGCATAGTCTACAAGCCATAGGCATGGAATGCTTTCACAGTTTTTGTACAGTTGAACAATTCATACTATTGCTTTCCTAATAGTTAATATTATGCAAAAAGCTTTACATGTATTAGAGTATTTTTACAATCCCAAAGAGCCTCATCAACTATGGATTATCTTCATCCTCATTTCACCAAAGAAACCAAGTTTCAGAAGATAAGAAATGTGACCAAGATATCCAGTAAAGACCTGAGACCCAGAGCTGACATCTAGGGGGCTGAGTGCCAGGCAACTGGCTACTCGTACTGTTTGAAAATACTGACATATGTGAATGGTATTTATTTGACTTTTGACTTACATAAAATATTTAAATATTTTTTTAAAAACATAAGTGATGGCAGATATGATGTCATTGGCCTTCTAATTACATCATTCTAACTCATCAACACTGTACTCTCTGACGAGGCACGTTATGGCTTAGACTTCTCACTCACATGTGTCCCCTCGGTACCCATGGCAGGAGCGTGAACAAGTTTCATCCAGCCTGTGCGGCCAGAGGAAACCAAGGTGGGAAGTGCTGCCAAAGGTGTTAGCAATGGGAAGGAAATGGGATTTGCAGCATCTTTGCCACTCAGAATCTCTGCAGGCCTGAGGCTGGTGTCTCCAATACTGCCGCTGTTCCTTTTCAGTAGGCTGAGACGTGTTCCCCGGGGAAACACCTGAGTGACCCTCAAATGCATACACTGAGTCCTCAAAGTCTCAGGGCTCAGTTGTGTCTGACTCTTTGTGGACTGCAGCCCGCCAGGTTCCTCTGACTATGGAATTTTCCAGGTAACAATACTGGAGTGGTTGCCATTTCCTCCACCAGGAGATCTTCCCAACCCGGGATCGAATCCCCACCTCTTGGGTCTCCTGCACTGACAGACCGATGCTTAACCACTGTGCCACCTGCGAAGCCCCCTTCTTCATAAATTCACAGATCTCAAATAAACCTGAAATACACGAAGGCTTGTTATAGACTTAGGATTATAGACATCATCAGAAGAATGATGAGGAAAGAGAAGGATGAAATCAAAGAAGATCTGATTAGAATTTAGTCATCACATCCCTTTCGTGATTCCCCCTGGAAATAACTGTGCATACCCTGGGGCCAGAGACAAGGAAGATTCTGTGCCTCATGGGTACCTTTTGTGACTTTTTGGATAACCTGATTTCCTTAGCTTTGGAAGAAGGGGTTATTGGTTCTGCATGGCAGCTTAGCAGATGTTATCAGCACCCTGATGTCAGTATGCAAAAGGAAAGTTCTAGATGAGAGGTATCCTGGTGGTATCAAAGGGAAGAGCATGTTGGACAGCAACTAACCTTGAGATGAGGCTGCAGAAAAGCCACATTAAAAGATTTTTATGCACATCTTTCTAGAGTTATCCAACTATCATAAAAAGGATACAAACCCCAATATATTCCCATAAAATCTTGAGCCCAGAAACCATTTACATTATCATTAGAAAATCAGCATGGTAAATTCAGCACCTAAGATAGAAAGTTAGAATCAGCCCCACGGCCATTGGGGTTACCATGGAAATTATATTCTGTTTTTTAAAACAGTGTTCTGTTGAGTTGATAGAAAAATGATTCCAGATTTTAAAGAAGTATTTATTTTTCCCACTCAAAGAAAAGCAGAGACACTTAAAAGTAGGCCACTCAGAGTTCTGCAGAGAATAATTACAGAAATAGAAATGGAGATGCACTGTGACCACATTTCTGAGCAGTTTCAATTCTCTGGACTAAATGATGCCATGTGTAATCTTGAATGAAGGGATGAACAAACCAGGCATGCGAACGCTAGTCCATTATCAGGACTCTCGCGGAACCGTGGTGCCCAGGGGCAGGCCAGGTGAGCGGCTCTTCTCCACTCATCCATCTCTTTCATCTCTTCACCATCACTTTCTGTTTTTTCCTCTACCTTGCTTTTCATTTTCTCCCTCCCTTTAGCTCACAGAGCATGCCATGAACCTCACAGCATCTCCCAAGAGGCAGAGAAAGGAGCCTAAACGCGTGAAGATGTTCCCAGGGAGCAGTTAGAAAGGCCCGTTTTCCCTGACTTAGTTCCTAGGAAGGCTGACTAGAGACTGGTTCAGTTGTAAGCGGTGGAAATGACAGGTGGGCATCCTCACTGGGTGGATGGAGGTGGACATTAAATAGCAGAGGAGGAGAAAGCTGCTGCCCTTCACCCTCACCAGCACCAGAACTCAGTCCCCATCACTCATTCAGAGATGGCCTCTTTAAGACTTTGACAGAAAAAAACCTTTCGGTGCCCAAAGGTGTGCTCAAACATTCTTTTTCCATCCTCACGGAGGCAGGAAGACAGCATGGTATTTTGAGGACAGGAGGGAGAGCAACAGAAGGCCCAGAAACAGTCCTCAAGGACCCTACTAGGTCGTCTTCTACTCAGATCTGCCTTGGAAACCGCATCCACACCCTGAGCACACGGTCAGACATACGAGTGGTAAATAGGCCAGGAATCCACCTGGAGGCTGAGGCAGACAGGGCTGGGGGGTGGGGGGCAGGTCTGAGACATGCATCCCTGAGGAAAGGTGCCCCTGGGGATAATATGCTCACGAAGACCGGAAGAGGGCTGATTCTGAGGTACCAAAGAAACCATTCTGCTTGCTCAATGGACACATCCTTGTTTACTTCTAAGAAATCTGTGTTCATTATCTACTGTTATGTAACAGAGTGCCCTCCAAACACAGCAGCTTGAAACCAACAGACCCTTCTGATCTCACAGTTTCTGTGGGCCAGGAATCTGTGTGTAGTTTCTATGTGCACGTCCTACGGCCCAGCGTCTCCCAGGTTGCAGTCATGGTACTGGCTAGGGCTACAGCGTCTCAAGCCTTGAATGGGGATGGTCTGCTCCAAGCTTACTGCAGGGGCTATAGGCAGACCTCGGGTCCTCTCTGGTGGCTGGCTGAAGACAACAGTTCCCTGCCTCTCACTGGGCAGCTTTCCTTATGGCAGGGGCTTCCCTCAGAGAGCAAACATGGGGGAGAGCCACATACAGGAAGACAGTGTGAACACGACGGAAGTCACAGATATTTTGTCACTGTTCTTGGAAGTGAGCTGTACACTATTCCTTAGAAGCAAACCGAGCCCAAGGCAAGTGTCAGGGTTTACATAAAGGTGTGATCACCAGGAGGCAGGAATTACTGGGGCCTTTTTAAGCTGCCTGCCACAGATAACCAACTTGATGACGGGTTGTAGTCTTCAGATTTCAGTCCAAATGACTTCTGCTGCTACTGCTGCTAAGTCACTTCAGTCGTGTCCGACTCTGTGTGACCCCATGGACAGCAGCCCACCAGGCTCCCCTGTCCCTGGGATTCTCCAGGCAAGAATACTGGAGTGGGGTGCCATTTCCTTCTCCAATGCACAAAAGTGAAAAGTGAAAGTGAAGTCGCTCAGTCGTGTCTGACTCTTAGTGACCCCATAGACAGCAGCCTACCAGGCTCCCCTGTCCCTGGGATTCTCCAGGCAAGAATACTGGAGTGGGGTGCCATTTCCTTCTCCAATGCATGAAAGTGAAAAGTGAAAGGGAAGTCACTCAGTCGTGCCTGACTCTTAGTGACCCCATGGACTGCAGCCTACCAGGCTCCTCTGCCCATGGGATTTTCCAGGCAAGAGTACTGGAGTGTGGTGCCATTGCTTTCTCCGAAATGACTTCTGGTTGCCTTCAAACACCAAATCCATCCTCAAAGGGTAAAAATGCACCACCCCTGAGGATATTAAAAAACAAAACTGTCAAGGCCTCTTAAAATATTAAATATCTGACCAATTGGAGATTTTATGTCCAAGAAGATAACACCCTTTTGTGTATATAGAATCTGATGACTGTGAACTCCATGAGTTCTGTCCACCTCATATTTTTTGCTTTCACCATTAGGCCTTTCGCGTGTTGGTAATTAGCAAAAATAAAACATTCGGTTTTCCAAAGTGAAATAGATTCTTTGTGTGAACCTAGAACCCTTGACTTCTAGAGTCCTTGATGGAAAGAAAGTGACTCTCTGTAGTCATTTGAGCCCCCAGGGAGGCAGCAGAGATCTGGGGACCTGAGACCAGTTGCTCTGCACTGCTGCATCTGAGCCATGGTGTGGTGGCAAGTGGACCTGGCATCGAGACCGAAAGAAGCGGGATGCAGAACGTGTTTTGTCCGTCCTGCTCTCTGCAAAGTCTTGTGGCTTAGAAAATGCAATCCTCCTGGTTTGAAAGATGGGAAGTCCATATTTAGAAACCTGGAGATACTGTGAACCAGGAAAAAAATGCTATCTTTATTTGCTGGGCATTCCAGGTCCTGTTGGTTTCTGGCCAAGCTTCAGGTTGCTGGTCAGAGCTATTCAAGGAACACAAAGTAGAGAATCCAGCTCTCCTAATGGAAGTTAGAGCAAGGCTTATTTCCTCTGCTTATACACCCTGAATCTACCACATAAACCCATTCACTCTGTCCCAGTAGGTGAATGCAGCCATGAAATTGAAAGATGATTGCTCTTTGGGAGAAAAGTTATGACAAAACTAGACAGCATATTAAAAAGCAGAGACATCATCAGAGATCTTTGCTAACAAAGGTCCATCTAGTCAAAGCTATGGTTTTCCCAGCTGTCATGTACAGATGTGAGAGTTGAACCATAAAGAAAGCTGAGCACTGAAGAACTGATGCTTTTGAACTGTGGTGCTGGAGAAGACTCTTGAAAGTCCCTCGGACAGCAAGGAGATCAAACCAGTCAATCCTAAAGGAAATAAACTCTGAATATTCATTGGGAGGACTGATACTGAAGCCGAAGTTCTTGTACTTTGGCCACATGATGGGAAGAGCCAACTCATTAGAAAAGACCCTGATGCTGGAAAGGACTGAAGGCAAGAGGAGAAGGGAACAACAGAGGATGAGATGACTCAATGGACACTGACTCAATGGACATGAGTTTGAGCAAGCTCCGGGAGATGGTGAAGGACAGGGAACCTCGTGTGCTGCAGTCCATGGGGTTGCAAAGAGTTGAACAAAACTGAGTGACTGAACAACAGTAACAACAATAGGGGCTCCAGATTTTGGCCTAAGCCACATTCCCTATTTTGTCTAACTTGCTTCTGGTTCTAGTGTTTAAGTTAAAGCTTTGTTTTCAATACTAGTTTTTTTTTTTTAATGATTGGGTAAAGACCAGTCTCCAAAGATAAGTTATATATTGCATGCTAATTCATTTCACTCATGTCCAGCTCTTTGTGACCCCATGGATTGTAGCCTGCCAGGCTCCTCTGTCCATGGGATTCTAATTAGCAAGATTACTAATGGGTGGGGTTGGATCGGAAGGCAGAAAGTTTAACTCACTAGCGACTAGAGGGGGCCTCTGGAGCCACTACCAGGCAGGAGGAAAGGAACACACTAAAAAAGGCACTGGTTTTCTTGCTGGTGTTTGAACAGGAAGGGTGTGTACAAGGGGCCCCCCAGTCCAGTCAGAGCTTGGACGCCCATGTTATTCATAGAGGAAGCTGGATCCTGAGGGCGCCTCAGACTTCTGCTCACAGACAGGAGTGTTGAAGAGCTAGGATGGTGGGAATGATCTTGTTGGTGGGCGTGGAGAGACCAAGTATAGGGGCTCAGGAATTTTTTTTTTTTAATAAAAGTATGTCTTCATGAACACCAAATGTGCAGAACTTTTTGTTTTAGGTAGTGGGGCAGTTATATTTATGTGCACGTATGTGCCTGCGTGTGTGTGTGTGTGTGTGTGTGTGTGATGGTGCGTGTGAATGCTATGCCCTGCGGGGGACTGGAGGTCACCTTGCACTTGCTTCTCTGTCTTCAGGTCAGTATAAGAAGTTTATGCTGAAAGTCTCTTAGCATTTTGTTTCCTCCCTGCAATGAAAGCCCACCAAACATGACCTTGGACTTCTTCCCCCTAAGCTAGAACATGGTGCAGGACAGAGTGTCTGGATTAGCAAAAGCTGCTCACAGTTCCTCACATCTTCCCTCCTAATAGTCTCAACTGTGCTTTGAAAAGTCAGTGCTTGCTCACCAGCTCCCTTTGCATTCTTGTGTACAGGTTGCCAGAGTCATTTAGTTTGAAGAGCACCAAGGCTCAGAAAAAAGAATCAGCTTAGAACCTGTCATGCTTATGCTGGCAAAAGAAAGGGGAACAAGAATGGTGAAGTCTGAGCTTTCATTCTGACAAGAGCTGCAAAAAGAGCCTTCGGTACGGTTTCTTTTCTTTGGCTGTGATTACCTCATTTTTAGTTTGCACAGTTATTAAGTCTTAGTGTGCATGACTAACGGATAGATTAATTCAAGAAAGGTAAAAACCAATTTCAATAACAGAACAAAAAAAGATCTGCTATTTGCAGTTAGTATCTGCTTCCCTCTCAATGTGCTTGGACCATTAAAGGAGGAGAGCAGAGAGGAACAACCAAAGCCTGAAGGGATGGGAGAGTGGGCGGGAGGGACGTGAAGTGCAGGTCCCGTCACATGGCTGCATTTGCACCTTGACAAACGTCCCTTTTGTTGATTTTTTTTGGATAAAGGAACATGTATTTACAGTACGTCTACGTTTACAAAGGTAATCAGTACGAGTTAATTATTGTCAGAGTTCTTATTGAATTTTTGGTTCAATGTCTAGCCCATTTAGCCAGAGTTAGGCTTGCTCTAAATTGACGTGCAGTAAACTTGACCTAATGAAAGCCATTGCCCAGGGCCACCATGACATCTGGTTGTCAGCAAAGATGTAAGGAACCTTTGGTTCAGGGGCTGGCTGAGAACACACTCCCTTCTTAGTGAGTGCGACTTGGCTTTGGGGCCTGAATGTCCTTCCTTGGAACTGGCCACAGAGCTTTGGAAAGTGAGAGTCCCATTTGGAATTGACAACTCATGCTCTGGGCAAAAGTAGTACTAACATCATGTATTCTGTAGTACATGAAAGCAAAACTCATTTTTTCCTCTACGAATAGGAGAATTAAATCCAAATTATTATTGCTTAGTTCCAACATCCAATGGAGAGTTGAAATTTGGCATCAGCTACTCATCAGATATTTATGGAGTGCATTTCCAAGTACAAGATACCATTGTAGGTGCTATGGGGAGCAGAAAAATTAGAAGACATGATTTTAGCCCTCAAAAATGATACATTCTTTTTGGACAGTGAGGTATAGGTCTATGCTGGGACATCCTAAAATGAGACCAAAGGATGGCTTCAGGGATTCCATATTTCCTCTGAAATTATGTGCAAAATTCTTGAGTACATATATTTTTTCAGGGAAGAATGTCAAGGATTTTACATCAGATATCCAAAGGGACTCATTTCCTAAAAAATATCAAATAACTGGGGATCTACTTATTATTTATTCATAGTAAACATGAGAACTAACTTTTATTATCATGCTTACTATGTGCTAGGATATATTTTAGGCGCTTTATTTTTGACTCCTTAAATTGTCACAATAACCCCAGGGGGGAGGGATTATTATTTTTCATTTGTTAAA
The DNA here is from genome assembly GCF_002263795.3 of Bos taurus. Lineage (NCBI taxonomy): Eukaryota > Metazoa > Chordata > Mammalia > Artiodactyla > Bovidae > Bos > Bos taurus. The sequence goes on from NC_037347.1 coordinate 11,651,722, forward strand.
TATGAAAATCGAGACCTTGAGAAGTTGCCTAGTCCGAGGGCATGTGTTTAATAAGTGGCAGTTGAGGATTTGGACTCAGATCTATTTGACAGCAAAGTCTTTGTTCTTAATCTCTGTGACATACAGTAATCAGAATATGTGAGAAGCAATAAAAGCCAAAAGTAGAAGAGATGGCGGAGGAAGAACACTTGAGTATGAGGAGCTGTGGTGGGGAAGGTTTGCGAGCACCAGAGCTGCATGCTCGGGAAGGAGGTGAGCACTGATCCGGCTTGTGAAAAAGAGAGGCTTTTTCCATTCCATGCTCAGGATGTGAGAGTTTGAATTTAGAAACAGTTTCTTGCAATCCCAGTTAGTGATAGCTGAAATTCTCTATCTTACCAGTTTAAGCCTTTAAGCATACTTTTCTATCCAACTAGGCAAATAACTCTTTGCACGCCCACCAGGACTAAAGCAAAGCCGACTGGCTACTCTGAGGGTCTCGGCTAAGGAAAGTGAGGCCCCACTCATACATCCATAGAGGAGACCTGTGGGTTGAGAATTCCAGCGGGAGGCGGCGAGGTTTGGGAGCACAGCAGGAGACTCTGGGCAGCAGTCCTGGGCCTGGATCAGTCTGATCCGGAGAGCAGTGCTGATGCGGCTGGGTGTGGACAGGCTTCCATGGGGCAAGGGAAAAGGACTGCTGGGCTGAGATCTGAATGTGTCTGCCTGTTTCCCCACTGGCCTAGTTCCAGACTTTGCTGGACGTTAGGACTCCAAGTCCTGTCTGTAGATTCCAGCCCTTATCACTTCTGTCAAGGAGCACTAGTTGATCGAATTCCTCTGCATATCCTGCCTTACACTCTGGAGTGTAAAGCTGGGCCTACAGGCACGGCTCAGCATTGCCTGGGGTTGGGAGTAGGGGCAGCCTGGGTGTTCCTCTTGGAGATATTTATTTGTTTTTCCCAGTGAGGCCTCTTTTTAAGCAAAATTTTCTTCCTTTTAGCCCAAGTTGCCAGAAATGGGCCTTCACCTCTCAAAGTGACCTCACGGAGGAGGGTGGTTTCCCTGTGTTTCGCAATGGCTGTGCCCAACGCAGAGCCCCTGGACAGGCTGGCATCCTCAGATGTGCGTCCTCTTCCTTGTCTCTGGTGTCCCTGAGCGGTTTTCAGAGAAGAGGCTCTGGGAGCCTCCACCAGGCTTTGCTGTCCTTCCAACTGTGCTAACAAAGGCCAGACGTTCCAAACTTAACCTTTCACCCCTATTTCTCCATAGGTCTCTTCTCACCAAATGACAGGTGGGCAGAGGTAAATGGCCCAGAACTTCAAGCTGTGCTAGGAGCCGCCGCGCTCTCCTCCCCAGTACACTTGAGTTAACCTCGCTTTAGGCTCCGTCTAGGTGTCCATGTAGTAAACGGTCAGTATGGTTCATCTGGATTCAGTTATTTCTGATCAAATAAACACTGGATGCAATAAGAGGGTTACGATGAGTAAGCCCATGTGAGTGTGCTTACAGGACTGACCTTCAACAGGTGACAATGGACTTGGCTCCAGGAGCCACGGGCTACACTGGCACTTTCTTCCCCCTGCCCTGAGCCCTTGGGGAGCCTCACTAGCCCTTGCCTTTCTCACCTAAACTGGATAGATGGTGGTTAAGGTTCCCTCCGGGACTAACACTCTATGAAATTACAGATACCATTTTTATCTGCAAATTATAAAGGCATACATTCTGTCTAAGGTATTAACCCTTTCTCCCACTGAGTCCAGCGCTCCTCAAAGAGAAACAAGCTGCCCTGTCTTAAAGGGGCTCTGTGGTTGCCTCTCCCCCTGTTCCTCTCTGTGTCTCTTTGTGTTCTGTGTGTATGTGTATATGTCTCTTTCTCTCTCTCTCACGCACAGATACACTCAGACACACCCCATATGAGACTCTCATAATGGGATGGACCGCTTAGTCTTCCTTTCAGGAAACCCTGTCATTTGAGTGGGAAAGATCTGCCATCTGGGATGTCTGGGTCATGCATTACTAGGAAGAGAATCTAACTGATGTCTTCTCTCTAAAACCTGCTTTCTTCTCTTTACAGTGTCCTTGCCTATAGCAGCCTTGTGAGGGAGCGCAGAGCTGACTTCAGGGGCACTTGCTGTCCCAGGCCAAGCTGCAGTGGCCTGGGTCTGGTCGAAGGTATACTACTTTTGATGAATCATTACTCTCCAGGCCTAGACAGCCATGCAGAGGGTGATGGAGGGTGCTTCACTTTCTGTGTGTCTGGTCCCCTGCCAGGGCTGAGACGGCATGGTAGACCTCTAGATGAACCAGACTTCCTCCACAGACATTGGAGATCCCTCCCTGGGTACAGTGGGAGCTTTAGAATATTCTAGTTCAATGTGGACAGACCTAGGAATCTGCCTTTCCAACAAGCGCCCCCATTCAATTCTTAAGAAGACTAACTTTTCTTAGCACTTACCAGTAGCTAACCTTACATGCGGAGAAGGCAATGGCACCCCACTCCAGTACTCTTGCCTGGAAAATCCCATGGACAGAGGAGCCTGGTAGGCTCCAGTCCATGGGGTCACTAAGAGTCAGGCACGACTGAGTGACTTCACTTTCACTTTTCACTTTCATGCATTGGAGAAGGAAATGGCACCCCACTCCAGTACTCTTGCCTGGGAAATCCCATGGACAGAGGAGCCTGGTAGACTCCAGTCCATGGGGTCACTATGAGTCGGGCACGACTGAGTGACTTCACTTTCACCTTTCACTTTCATGCATTGGAGAAGGAAATGGCAACCCACTCCAGTATTCTTGCCTGGAGAATCCCAGGGACAGAGGAGCCTAGTGGTCTGCCGTCTATGGGGTCGCAGAGTCGGACACGACTGAAGCGACTTAGCAGCAGCAGCAGCAGCAGCAACCTTACATGAGGCAGTTATCTGATTGTTATTTTGTACCCTGCACACTATCCTTTCCCTCTTTGGACTACTCCATGACTTTAGGAAGTTTGTCTTTTGGTTTACTGTTATCTTCATTCCCAGCATCTGGTACATAACAGATGTTCAATAATTGCTCGTTAAATGAATCAAAATCTGAAAAACAGTGGTCTTTGGGGATGTTGCAAAATACTGAGGTGTATACATTTCTAATGGTAAAGTTTCCTTCTGATATGTTATGACCTACATGTGTGTTTGTACATGGAGACGGATGGAAGCCACTGCATTGCCCCAGGATTCGTGGCCTAGGTTTAAGCCACATAAATGTGATAACTTTCCATTTTAATCTAGACCATTTGCACTGGGGGCCTATATGCTTCCAAAAATATTATTTCTGTTAAAAGCCCTACTTCCATGTTGAATCTATTGAACAAGTCATTTAGAGTAGAACAACATGCTATCAGGATCTGACTGTAAATCCACTCCTGGACAAAGAAAGTGCTCGGGTAGACACTGGCAGTATCAGAGCAATGAAACATAAATGTGCTATGAGTATATTCTATTTACTGCTTTGTCAGGCTGGGCAAAGCTCAACTATTCACATAATGGTTGTATAGTTTGTTAAAGTCTCAAATAAAAAAATCTATTCTTAAGCTTTTCAAGTTTCCAACAAAGGAAAATAAAAGACATCTCTCATCTACAGACCAAGAAGAAATATTAGAGTGGCCTGCCAAGCTCAAAGTAGAACAAGAATGTGGCTGTTGCAGCCAAGTTCAGCTATCATAAATTTAAATATGTGTTCCTTCTACTTGAGAATGGCTTCCTTCTGTCACTTAAAGGAAGAGCTGACTCTTCCATTGTAGACATGCACCAGTCGTGGAAAAAAGCTATAAAGTAAATGAAAATGCCCATCAGATATTTACTGGCCTTAAAAAATGTTCACCAGCTTCAAAGTCTTTCCAGCATGCTTCATGATGAGGCTAAATAGATGAAATTGTGTAACTCTAACCAAACTCCATCTCCAGGCTTACCTGTAAATAGTAACTCTTAAGCAAAGGGATGAGAAAAGAAATACTGGAGAGGAGAGGAAAAAAACAAAAACAAAAACACATGCTGCTTTAACGAGAAACTTTTAAATGCAGAGGAAACAGCAAAGAAAGATACCAGGAAAGAAAATATAATTATCACTTACACTGTCAGAACCATCCTTGTAATAGTGTTTTTCCCATGTTAGCGATATGGCTGTGTCTACTGAAGTATTCTTTGGATGGAAGTCATATGGTCAAGGTACCTTGTATTTAGGGAACAAGACCAATTTTAGATATGAGACCATACATGTCATCAAATGTAATACTTCTTTCACTTATGAGGAGGGAAGATATTGACAAACAGAAACCAGGATTAGGCTGTACTCTTAAGGTGGTTGTCCAGTGAGGATTCTCTTAGGTCTCAGGAGGCATGAAGAAAGACCTTTCAGGCAACAACTCTTCTGTAGCAAATACACACACACACACATTTATACACAAATACACACATACACACACACACACACACACACACACACACACTCATAGGGATCCTTCTGTGGCAACTGGGAAGTAAGGAGCTTTGAAAAGCTGTGTAAGCATTTATATCAAAATTGCCTTGTAGGCAAATTAACTCTGGTAGCTCTACAAAATATTCCTGGTTGGGTGAACAGTTTCTCGCAACTTCAATTTTTCCCTATCATTTTATTATGGAAATAGAGGAGGAGGAAGAAGGGAATGAGTCTTTACTGAGTATCTATGATGCGTTCAGAAATTTCCGTATGTAATAAAAAGGGGTCCCCAATTCTCCTGCCTTTGGAGCTTCCTTTGAATGCTGAATGAATGTAAGCTGAGGCTCTTTCCCACATGACCTCATCTTCATGAGTTTCTTCTTCCTTCATAATTCTAAGTCCCACCAGAAAACGTGCCAATATGCCCTCTCATCTGACCTCCATCCCCTCTCACCCTGCACTTGTCCTCCAGCTGTCTGTCTCCACACTCTTCTCCTTCTCTCATCAACTCTGCCATCTTCTCTCCACCCTGAGGCACTCCAGGTGTGAACAAAGGCCTTTCTCTTTTCCAGAAAGTACAACTACTGCTTCAAGTGTACGATAAAATTTACACATGGTTTGAGAATAGTATAAGATGATTTCAATGCCAAGATGGAAAATTCAGACTATAAGCCAAATACCCTACCCCTGTAAACCATGAACTAAGCCTCTTCATAGGGACCAGCTGCTGGCTGCTCCCTCATGAGACCCCAGGCTACAGCACTGGCCAGGGGCCAGACTCCCTCGACTCGGGAGTCACTTACCTTAGGCCAAGTTTTTCTCAACTTGTCTTAATGTCCCAAACTAGCCTTCTACATTATTATGCATAGAAGCCTTGCTCTTCATTCTCTGGGATGTCTTGGTTATAAAATGGAATTTGGCCTTTTCTTTTGGATAACTAAATTCCCCCTTGAAATGCTGTTCTCAGGCAAAGAGGCCAACTTCCTCTAAAAGTACGTTCTTGAGCAATAGGTATAAATTGCAGGTGGCTTTCAGATGGAATTTTATATGTCCTTTTCCTTTTTAGACATTGCTACTCATGGATTATCTCACTGTAGAAAACAAATAAGCCCATATCTTCGACTTACTGATTTGCTTATTGTCTGTCTTCCCTTAACAATAGCTTCCATAAGGGTGTGATTTTGGGGGGGGTGTGTCACTGGCGTACCTACATCAGTGCCTAATGAGCACTCAGTATATATTTGTTGAGGGAATAAATCTTATGTAGCCCTCAGCTTAAGCCTACAAGATAGGTATTATTAATTTCATTTTCCAGAAGAGGAAAAGAGCCTGACAGAACATAGGAAGTCAATCCAGGATCCCATAGATAGGAAGTTGTAGAATGCTTTTGATGAGCATCAGAGCCAATATTATTTCTGCTACGTTTACTTATTATCATTTTGTTCCCCAGTAGCATTTGGCAGCTTTAACCTGTTTCATTTTTAAGGATTTTGTCTGAATTTATCCAGACATTTAAAGGAGAATAGTTCCTAGGACAATGACAATGGTAGTGATTGAGACCCAAGGGAAAGGTGAAATGCAACAGAATGGAGTCAGGACCCCGTAATCCAAGGATCTCATTCATCTTGAAATTCCTCCTTACTAGGCTCAATTCTCACCTTTGCTAAAAGCAAAACAAACACGCTAGCACCTGGTAAACTTTGGTTGATTTTTCAGCATGGATTCGTTCCACATTTGAACATCCATTGTTCTCTGTCCTTGATGCAAAGTCTAGTCTTCAAGAGCTTATTGCCTTTTGGTGCCACAGAACAGAGCAAATTTGGGTGATGGACAGTGGAACAAATCTACAAATTTGAAACCTTGGGGTACATTGTGCCAAGCCTATACACCCACAGGCCACCATGAATTAAACAGAGAAGTAGAATAAAGAGTAAAGAAGAAAAGAAAGGCTTGGAGAAAGTTCTCTGCAGTCTCCAAACCATTTTTTTTGTGTCTTTTTAGCTGCACTACTAGCATGATACCTCCTCACAGTAGGTATGTAGTCAGTATCTGATGGTTGACTAACTGGATGAACTCTCCTCATATGGACCAGTGTCCTTGCTTTTCAACCTGATTCACCCTGTGTAAGATCACTCTTAAGGATTTCTGCGACCTTCTGCAGGACTGTAGAGTTGGCAGCATTATGGTTTCACATCTAAAGATGTCAAGTCTCCTGACTTCCTGTCTGAGGTTCACTGGAGTAGTTGTAGAGAAGAGCTAAAATACACAAAAATTGGAGAGGCTGCCTAACTAAAAGTCCTTTCTGTACACATGTCTATGTCAGCCTACTTTCTTTGGGAAACATTTCATATGCTTGGTCTCTAGACAAGTGACTGAGTAGTCATCTTTGTTAGATGCCTCCATCTTCATGGCCCTTTAGGCTGCTTGAAAGTGGCATTGATTCAGAATAATCATACTTTTCCTTTGTTTCTTTTTTACCTAAAATCTGTATGGAATATTCTGCTTATCCCTAGTTGTGACTAGAGACTAAGAGCGAACACAGTGCTGGTTTTGGCTAGGTTTATCCATCCAAAGACAGTGGCTTAAGAGAATGCTGCAAGCATTATTCATAATGGCCTTGAATTGAAAACAATGCAAATGTCTGTCAGCTGATGAATGGCTAAATAAAATGTGGTATCTCCATACAATGAAATATTAATCAGGCACACAAAAAATGAAGTATTGATGCGTGTTATTATATGAATAAACCTTGAAATACTACACTAAGTTAAAGAACCCAGTCATGAAGGACCACATAGTGTATGATTTTATTTACATGAAATATCCATAAAAGACAACTCTATTGAGAAAGAAAGAAGATTAGTGGTTGTTTAGTGTTGAGGGCGAAGGGGAGGTTGGGGGGAGAGTGTGCAAGGAGTGCAAGGTTTATTTTTGAGAAATTTCTAAAATTGATTATGGTGATGGGGAGGTAGGAAAAGATATTCCAAGCAAATGGAAACCAAAGAAAGCTAGAGTGGCAATACTAACATCAGACAAAATAGACCTTAAAGACTGTTAAAAGAGACAAAGACGGACATTACATAAGGATTAAGGGATCAATCCAAGAAGAAGATGCAGTAATTCTAAATATATATGCACCCAACATAGGAGTGCCTCAATATATAAGGCTAAGGGCGATGAAAGGGGAAAGCAATGGTAACACAATAATAGTGGGGGACTTTGACACTACATTTACATCAGTGGAAAGATCATTCAGACAGGAGCTCAAGAAGGAAACACAGGTCTAAATAACACATTAGGGCAAATAGACTTAATATTTATACAGCATACCGTTTGAAAGCAGCAGAACACATTTTTTTTTTTTTTCAAGTGCACATGAAACATTCTCCAGGATTTATCACATGCTGGGGCAAAAAGCAAACCTCAGTAAATTTAAGAAAATTGAAATCATATCAAGCATCTTTTCTGACCACAATGCTATGAAAATAGAAATCAACTACCAGAAAAACATTGCAAAAAATGTGGAGGCTAAACAATATGTTACTAAACAACCAATGGGTCACTGAAGAAATCAGAGGAAATAAAAAATACTTAGAGACAAAATGAAAATGGAAACACAAGGATCCAAAACCTATGGGATGCAGCAAAAGCAGTTCTAAGAGGGAAATTTACAGCAATACAAACTTACCTCCGGAACCAAGAAAAATCTCAAATAAACAACCAAACTCGACACCTAAAGCAACTAGAGAAAGAAGAACAAACAAAACCTAAAGTTAGTAGAAAGAAAGAGTCGTAAAGATCAGAGCAGAGATAAACTAAGAGAACAATAGAAAAAAAATCAATGAAACTAAAAGCTAGTACTCTAAAAATATAAACAAAATTGATAAACCTTTAGTGAGACTCATAATGAAAAAAAAAGGAGCAGGCCTAAATCAATAAAGTTAGAAATTAAGAAGTTACAAATGACTCCACACATATACAAAGGACCATAAGAAACTACAACAGGCAACTCTATACCAATAAAATGGACAACCTAGCAGAAATGGACAAATTCTTAGAAAAGTACAATCCCCCCAGATTGAACCAGGAAGAAACAGAAAATATGAATAAACCAATTACAAGTACTGAAATTGAAACTGTCATTTTAAAACTCCCAAGAAACAAAAGTCCAGGAATAGACGGTTTCTCTACTACAGCACAATTGCACTCAACTCACACACTAGTAAAGTAATGCTCAAAATTCTCCAATCCAGGTTTCAACAGTACATGAACCGAGAATTTCCAAATGTTAAAGCTGGATTTACAAAAGGCAGAGGATCAGTGATTAAATTGCCAACATCTGTTGGATCATAGAAAAAGCAAGAGAGTTCCAGAAAAACATCTACCTCTGCTTAACTGACTATGCCAAAGCCTTTGACTGTGTGGATCACAACAAAATGTGGGAAACTCTTCAAAAGACGGGAAGACCAGACCACCTTACCTGCCTTCTGAGAAATCTGTATACAGGTCAAGAAGCAATAGTTAGAATCGGACATGAAACAATGGACTGGTTCCAAATTGGGAAAGGAGTACGTCAAGGCTGTATATTGTCACCCTGCTTATTTAAACCTATATGCGGAGTACATTGTGTGAAATGCTGGGCTGGATGAAGCACAAGCTGGAATCAAGATTTCCAGGAGAAATATTAATAACTTCAGATATGCAGATGATACCACCCTTATGGCAGAAAGTGAAGAGGAACTGAAGAGTCTCTTGATGAAAGTAAAAAAGCTGGCTTCAAACTCAACATGCAAAAACTAAGATTGTGGCACCTGGTACCATTATTTCATGGCAATAGATGGGGAAACAATGGACATAGTGAGAGATTTTATTTTCTTGGGCTCCAAAATCACTGCAGATGGTGACTGCAGCCATGAAATTAAAAGACGCTTGTTCCTTGGGAGAAAAGCTATGACCAACCTAGAGAGCATTTTAAAAAGCAGAGACATACTTTGCCAACAAAGGTCTGTCTAGTCAAAGATATGGTTTTTCCAGCAGTCATGTGTAGACGTGAGTGTTGGACTATAAAGAAAGCTGAGCACTGAAGAATTGATGCTTTTGAACTGTGGTGTTGGAGAAGACTCTTGAGAGTCCCTTGGACTGCAAAGGAGATCCAACCAGTCTATCCTAAAGGAAATCAGTCCTGAATATTCATTGGAAGGACTGATGCTGAAACTGAAGCTCCAGTACTTTGGCCACCTGACGTGAAGAACTGATTCATTGGAAAAGACTGGTGCAGGAAAAGATAGAAGGCAGGAGGAGAAGGGGACCGCAGAGCATGACATGGTTGGATGGTATCACCGACTCGATGGAGATGAATTTGAGCAAGCTCCATGAGTTGGTGATGGACAGGGAAGCCTGACATGCTGCAGTCCATGGGGTCACAAACAGTCAAACACAACTGAGTAACTGAACTGATAAGGGAAAAAAATCTAAAAAAGAATATATATATATATTTATATACGTATGTGTAACTGAATCACTGGGCTGTACACCTGCCACTAGCACTATAAATTAACTATACTTCAATAAAATTGATCATTGGGGTGGACACAGAACTTTCTGAAAACACCAAAAGCCATTGAAATGCACACTTTAGAAGATGAATCAGTAGTATGACTTGTCAATTTTATCTCAATGAAGCATTTCAAAGAGAGAGAGAAAATGCTGCTAAGAAAAGGGAGGCAGAGATAAGGACGGACAGAGAGTATTCTTCAGAGAGTGCCTGAGTCACTGGCTCCAGATTTTATTCTGCATATTCCATCCTGCTCTTCCCAAATTTTACTTGTTGAGTCAATAAAATCCCAATGCCTCCTTTTCCATTCTTCCATTTCCTTTTTTCTTTATTAATCTAATTCAAGTTGGCCTTCTGTCACTGTTATAAGAGGAGTAGCGGTTATATTTCTAAGGCAGTGGTGCTGTGCCCTCCATCATGGGACTCTGATCAAAATGACCACAGGACTTTATACATGATGGATGCTTGATAAATGTTTATTAAACATTTCCAAACTTAAGTGACAGAGTTTTCTCTATGGGGGGTTGAGTCCAAAGATCCTCTTCTTTAGCTCAGGTTGCTTTTCTTTGATACATTAATGCCAAATTGTTTACAAAATCCTATCTGGAAGAGTTTTCTGGCATTCATAATTGCTCTTGAAAGAAAATGTAAATTTTCACTTATTGCCTTAAATTTATCTAAACTGTATTGATGGGCTAGTAGGACTATTACTGAGTATTTCTGCGAGTCTCTAGGCAGGGGGCAGAGTTTTGAAAATGAAAGAATTTTTCCAAACCCAAGCAAATGTGATAATTGCGGGTCATAGTGGACAGCAGCACGCATGGATGCTGGCAACTGCGGTACCACTGGCCCAATACAGGGCAGACTTCTCTAGCAAAGGCTTACACACACCCACTCACTTCCGTGTCTCTGTAAATACAGTTTGTGTTGCCACATATTCTTTTGCTATTTCTGGCCTATGAGGTCATTAAGAAAAAACTGCTAGTGAGTTTCTATTACAGCCATTCTAATATGTGATAAACATTCTGCTTGTGCAGCACAATGGTTACATTTGAATTCCATATGGACCACATGTATATCAGTGGTTCTCAAACTTGAGTGTGCATTGTAAATCACCTGGAGGGCCTGCTAAACACAGATCCCAGGGCCCTATTTCTGGAGTTTCTGATTCAGAGACTGGGACCTGGGGACCCCACTTGGAGTGCCACTGAGATATAGTGTATGGTTGAATGCTTCATTTTTAACTGATGTTTAATTGTCTTGTGGGTTATTTAATTTGATTATATAAATTGGAATGTGACCCAGTGACCTGGATGTGAAAGTTTCATAGCTCATTTCTAATTCATGAAACTCCAGTTTTAAATCAAATGGTGATTATTTCAGTTTTCAAATGTTCCATTGCAAACATCAGTTTTTGTCCAGATCTATGGTTGCTCTTTCCATGTCGACTTAATCCCAATGTCATTATAATCTTTCTGGGACCATTGGAAATGTAAATTCCCAACTGGACAGGGTCTGGCAGAGAAAGGAGAGGAGGTGGGTAGAATGGCTGGATTCTAAACTACCAGCTGCACAGCTATCTAAAAATAAGTCCTCTAAGTCAAAAAGACCGGCTGAGAGATGAAAATGAGATGATTAAGAACATTTTGCCGAACTGCCTCTGAGGTATATAAGTCTTCATGTGACATTTCCTTATTTCCCTTCACTGGGAGAAGCACAATCTGCTGAAATGCCTAAATATGAAACTTTCTGTGACTTCAAATAAAATTATGAGAAAGGGCAAGTCATCACAAGGGACAGAAGGAATTTCAGTGCTCAGCTTTAAAATGTGCTAAGATTATTAAGTCCTCCAAAAGAGCAGTATTATGTGCATATGTGGTATGTAGGAACCCAAGACATCTTTACATGCATGTATCTGTGTCATTTATTAGACTTTTGGGTCTTACAACATTGTTAATGGAATCTGTACAGAGAATGGCACATTGAGAGTACAGCTTGAATTTTTACAATCTGTACACACCTTTGTAATCAATATCCAGATAAAAGAAGTCATTGCCATCTTCCCAGACCCTCCCCATGTTCCCTCAAGTTACATTCTCCCCTGTAGGTAACCACTATCTCGTATTTTGACAGCATATATATTTGCCCTTTATTTCCTTTTTTAATTAAACAGAATCACACAGGGCATATATATATATATATATATATATATATATATATATTTTATATTTGGCTTCTTCCTCGTTTCTGAGCACAGTGAAGCCCTAACACATTGTAAAACTTTAATGTTGTGATTTAAAAAGTAATACCCCTGGTAAAGTAAAAAAAAAAAACAAATTTAAAACAATGCCAAAAGATATAAAATAAAAACAAGTAGGTATGTGTGCTGTTTAGTGGTAGATAATTCACTTTCACTGGTGTACATGTTCCATTGTGTGGGTATACCTCAATCTATTTACCCTCTCTACTGCTGATGGGCTTTTGGGTAATTTCCAGTTTGAGACTATTATGAATAGAGCTATGGGCATTTTGAGCTTCCTAGGTGGTGCAGTGTAAAGAATCCACCTGCCAATGCAGGAGAACAAGAGACATGGGTTTGGTCCCTAGGTTGGGAAGATCCCCTGGAGGAGGGCATGGCAATCCAATCCAGTGTTCTTGCCTGGAGACTCCCCATGGACAGAAGAGACTGGTGGGCTACAGTCCATAGGGTTAAAAGAGTCGGACACGACTGAGCACGCACACATCCTTCCATACTTGCCAATGTAGACGACTGCCAGAGATGCAGGAGGAGATGCAGTTTCAATCCCTGGGTGGGGACGATCCCCTGGAGGAGGAAATGGCAACCCCCTGCAGTACTCTTGTCTGGAGAGTCCCCTGGACAGAGGAGCCTGATGGGGTGCAGTCCATGGGGTCGCACAGAGTCAGACACAATTGAGCGACTGAACATATACGGATTTTTAATATACTTCTCCTGATAAACACATGTATGTGCTTTTGTTGTTTTGAGAATGGACCACTAGGTCATAGATTGTGCATATGTTCAGCTTTAGTAGACACTGGCAAATCCTAGTAGTTTCAATAGGGGTTTTCCCATTGGAAACAAAAATATATAGAAGTTCTAGTTTCTCCACATTCTCAGAGATACTTGAGAAATTTTCATCTTACATTTTAGCCATTCTGTTGTCATGCAGAATTATCCCACTGTGGGTTTAAATGTACATTTCATGATGACTAATGAAGATGAACACATTTTAAACTTGTTTTTTGGCCATTTAGACATATACCCTCTTTGATGTTAGTATTGGTTTGAGTCTTTTGCCCATTTTTATTGATTAATAGAATTCTTTATATATTCAGGGTATATCTTTGTCAGATATGTGTACTGTGAATACCATCTCCTACTAGCAATATTTTTTTTCCACTCCTGGTGTTTTTAAATTATCTTTTATTTTAAAAATAATTATTACTTTGGGAGCCCTGTTTTGGGAGGTTTTTTGTCTATTGCAAGTTTACAAAGATTTTCTTCTCTATTTTCTTCCAAGATTATTGTTTTATCTTTCATGTTAAAATCTACAATCTTTGTGTAATTAATTTTTATCTGTGGTATGAAGCAGAAGTCAAAGTCCTTTTATTTTCTCAATGGGTGTCTAGCACCATTTATTAAAAAGACCTTTTACCTCATCTGTGTCGTTTATGGACCTGAAGGCCTTCTATTACGTATTTTTGCAATTTCTTATTCAAGATGGCTTTTGGATATTTTTTTTCTTCTTTGTTTTCACAAGCGTAATTCATGACTTTGGCTCCTTTACCTGAGGCCTCTGCCACAAACATCCTATTTGGCATAAACTAGTTCCCACTCTGGTGCCTCTTCTCCTCTTATTATTCTCATTAATTCTAGGTTAATTTCCTAAGCAACATTTGCATCATATTAAATTAGTTAAAAGGTATATTCATTTTCCGTGGCTGCTGTAAAAAATTGCCACAAACTCGGATGCTGAAAACAACAGAAATTTATTCTCTCCCATTTCTGGAGGCCGTTAAATCTAAAATCAATATCAATGGATAAAATCAAAGGTGTCAGCAGGGCCACACTCCTGCTGGACGTTCTGGGAGAGAGGCTGTTGCTACTGTCTTCCAGCTTCTGGCAGTTACTGGCGTTCTGCGGCTTGTGGCTGCATCACTGTGACCTTTGAGTGCAGCATCTCCAAAACTCTCTGTGTTCTGTCTTCACGTCACCTCCTTCGTGTATGTGCTCAAATCTTTTTCTAACCTCCTCTTACAAGGAAGCTTGTGTTTGCGTTCGGGTCCTCTCTGACTCACCACCCCCCGCCATCCACGCCCATAAGCTGTCCTTCTCAGTCTTACTGAGTCAGGATCACCCGGGGAACTTGGTGACACTACAAAGGGTCTATCCACTGAGACAGGGCCTCTGCATTTTGTATGAGTTTTCCATGAGACTCTAAGGCACACTGAAGTTGGAAACCCACTGAGAAGGACCCACTACTGTATGACACCATCAGGATATTGACAGTACCTGCTACAGGGGTGTGCCGTGAGGCTGCAGAAGAGTTTCTCAGACTTGAGAGAGCATTGGAATCACCTGGGGGCTTTGTTAAAATGAAGGTTCCTGGCTTCACTACTTGGAATTCTTATACTGTGGGTCTGGGGTGAGGGCTCAGAAAGTGACATTTCATTCTGAAGCAGATGTTGATCTACCATTTACAGGGAAGTTGTTTTGGAAGGGATTAACTCTTTGACACCTGAACTGGTATTTGAGGGGAGAACAATACTTAAATGAGGAAGAGAAGAGAGAGACAAGAAAAAAGGAAAGAGAGGAGGGTGCAGGGCCTTCACAGAATGAGAAAAAGCAGAGAAGTAGGAATCTAACCACCATTTTGGTTTTTGCAAAAAAAGAGTATTCGGTTTGGCTAGTGCTCACATTCAAAGTGGGAGGCAGGTCAAGGCTGCATCAGGTAAGGTAGGTCCCAGCCTCAGCAATCAGGGGCCCTGACATATGAACTTCTCTGTACAAATCAGAGCTGTGAGGGTGTGTTATCACTTCATATGTTCATTCTGAAGCACTCTGACTCCAGTGGACACTCAAGTCTTCCTATCTGCCTGGTCATGAAAGCCCTGTGTCCTAATCAACACCTGCCACCTGAGGGGTTTTTAGAACTTTTGTTCTAGATCTTTGGGGCTCCTTTGGTGGCTCAGATGGTAAAGAATCCACCTGAAATGCAGGAAACCTGGGTTTGATCACTGGGTCAGGAAGATCCCCTGGAGAAGCGAATGGCAATCCACTCCAGCATTCTTGCTTGAAGAATTCCACAGACAGAGGAGCTTTGTAGACTACAGTCCATGGGGTTGCAAAGAGTCGGATACAACTGAGCAACTCAGCATGCATGCACATCATAGATCTGAGTTGGTTCAAACTTCTTTCAGTTCCTCACGTGAGTACTACATCATCACTGCTTCTTAAAACATACCGGACAAGAAAAGCATGTGCTCCACTTGGCTGCTCACTCTCCCCTACCACCCTCCTGGGCTGCTTACTGTCTGTTACCCCTACACAGACTTCCATGCTGCTGCTCAGCAAGGCAGCTTTTTAAGTTCTTCTGATGCAAAGTCTGGTCAAAGCAGGCTGAAGCCCAGAAGGCACTCAGTTTAAATTCCAGGCTGAGGAGTGGTAGCTGGAAAGTGGTTATTTATATATTCCTCAGCTTGGAATAGTAAAACATTTTAAAAGGTATGGTGTTTAATCATGTCTGAGCCTGAGGAATGCAGAGCTCCTGTGAGGAATTCTGCTTCGTAAGGATAAAAATAAGAAATTGGGAGCTTCTCCTGTCAAGCTTTCCAAAGTGTGTTTGAATCTCTCACCCACTCTGCCCTGCTTTCTTTTCTTATAGTCTAATTTGTATTATGAAATATTGTCCTTAAGACCCACGTTCATTGTACCAAGACTTTGAGAATTCAGCCTCCAAATCCCCTCACCATTCCATGCAGGTCTCCCCTGTGTGTTTCCAAGGCAAAGAGAATAAATGCACATTTACTCCTCAAAGTACAGTGCTTGGTTGTATTTTCTATCAGGTAATTACCATTACTTTGGATTTCCTTTCCATTTACCATGGTCCGTCTTTAAGAGATACGTAGTTTTCTGGATTCTCATATTAAGGGGGTAAATCCACCAACAAAAGGTGCTGAAAAGTAAGATGGCAAATTCTTTTTCCAGGAGACCAAGCTTATCAGTTCTGTCACATTCTTAGTCTCTCCTTACCCAGTGTCTGAGAATTTGATACTTGAACCTGATCTTCTCAAATTGCGGTGCAATATATGGCAATTACATCATCTGAAGATCTTTCTAAAGGGGAACAACTATTTTTAAACAAGGACAATCCTGACCTTAAAAAATAGTATTATTTAGTATGCAAACTTTGGAATCAAATTTCAAGGCACTGCAGGGTCCAAGCACCATTCAAACAGGTTTAACCTCAGACATGCAGGTTTGTACAAGGCACTCTGAAAGGTCACATTCTAAATGACAGACCTCTCACTTGAGCTGGGCCTGACACCCAGAATCAATGGAAGAAAAGACTGTCATTGTCATGGTCATAATTCACACTGTGTCTTGTAAATGAAACATTGCCTCCATAGAAAATAAGGAAAAGGAGTGTTGTTGATTATTTAATTTACTTCTCATAGGAACAAACATTTTATTTTTGGATTGTCTGTAAATGTTATTGAGTCCTCCCCCGATTTCTTCATGCTTACATGCCATATCATATTCAACTTTATTTTGGGTTCACAATTCTCAGCCAAACTTCCCTTGTGGAGAAAGAGAGACATGATATTGAGAAATCATATAAGAAGAATGATATTCAAGGCCCAGGTATATTCAGCATTAGTCAAAACTTCATTAAAATGCAGTTTCTAGTTTGGGGTCACTGCAGTTTATGATCACATGAAACACAAAAATAAGTCAAGTGGTGGACAACTGAACCTATAAGACTATGTCAGAGAAATAAAAATATACATATATACGAAATAGATAGTTGTGGAATATTAGAAAGCTGTAGAGTATTTAGAGAGTTTCGAGTTCAACAGCCACTGCCTATTTCTACTACCACTGTTTTGCACATAATGAAACAGAGATACAGAGATGTAGAATTCATACAGAGATGATGAATTCTGTGCTTAAGTGGGAGTTGAACTGGGACCACAGCCCAGCACTCCTGACTTCTGATTTAATGCAGTTTCCACTAAGGTAAAAGGAGTGATTCAATGACAGAGGTCTCTGGATGAACTGATCTATGTGACTTCCTAATCCCTTAGCCTCTGCCTTGGTTTCTTCAAAGCAGGAAACGTGCTTTGCCTTCTATCTTCTAGTACGTGAACCAGGCATGCATGGTCAGTTGCTCAGTTGTGTCTGACTCTTTGTGACCCCACAGATTGTAGCCCGTCAGGCTCCTCTGTCCATGGAATTTTCCAGGCAAAAATACTGGAGTGGCTTGCCATTTCCTCCTCCAGGAAACCTTCCTGACCCAGGGATCAAACCGGTGTCTCCTCCTGCATTTCAGGTGGATTCTTTACCTCTGAGCCACTGGGGAAGACTATTTGAATCATGTGGACATGAATTCCTGTTGAATGTGTATGTGCAAATCATTCTTGGTGATTTTGAAGGACGAAAAGATGAAACATTTTGTTCCTCATCAGGAAGTCCTTGACTTATACTACCTAATGTGGGTGTAGAGGCTCTATACTCTACATTTGAAGAGAGAATAGAAAATCATCAGTTCTGACTTAGCTGGCATCCACTCTCTGAAGCAAATGCTAATGTATGCTTTCTTAAGATTCTCTCTAGATATAGGAGCTTGCAAGTCTGGTCTTACTTCTGGCTCACTCTTCATTTCTCTCCATGCCCAAGCAAAGCTCTTACATGAACCCCTTAGATCCTGTTACGGACTGAACTCTGTCTCCTCCACATTCATACAAGGAAATCTTAATTTCTCTGTGACTGTTTGGAGACAGGACCTTTAAGAAGGTAATTAAGGTTAAATGAGGTCATAAGGGTAAGGAATTAATCAGATATGCCTGCTGTCCTTATAAGAAGAGGAAATGACACCAGAGAACATGCTTGTCTGTGTATGCAGAGAGAAAGGACAGCATGAGGACGCAGAGAGAAGGCAGCGTCAGAAAGAGAAGCCACACCAGAGGTCAGCCTGATGATGCCTTGATCTTGGACTTAGAGCCTACAGAAATGTGAGAAAATTCCTTTCTGTTGGTTAAGCTACCTCATCTGCAGTATTATGTTACTATTCCTAGCAAACTAATACAGATTTTGTTAGGGTGAAGCAGAGAACTGCCATAACAAATGCCTGAAGAGTGGACGTGGATTTGGAACTGGGTAATGCATAGAGGCTGGGGAGTCCTGAGGTCCTTGTTAGAAGCTTAGAATTGTTGTGAAGAATTTATTGGCAGAATTATGGACGTTAGAAATTCTAGTGAGGGCTCAGAAAGAAGAGAACTGTACATAGAAAGCTTCTACCATCTATCTTGTTTAGTCGCTAAGTCAGGTCCAACTCTTTGAGACCTCATGGACTACAGCCCACCAGGCTTCTCTGTCCATGGGATTTCCTAGGAGAGAACACTGAAGTGGATTGTTATTTCCTTCTCCAGCAGACCCAGGGATCGAACTTACGTCTCCTGCATTGGCAGGCGGATTATTTACCACTGACTCATCTATGAAGCTATTATCTATCTTAGAGATACACATATCATCATGAACAGAATGCTGGTAGAAATATAAACATTAATGGTGATTCTGGTGACATCTCAGTGGTAGTAAGGAACATGTTATTGGTCTGTGGAGGAAAGGTGACTCCTGTATAAATGGTAAAGGACTTGGCTGAAATGTATTCTTGTGGAACGTAGGACTTGTCAGCAATGCAATTGGGTATTTAATTGAGATTTCTAAGCAAGGTTTTGAAGGTGTGGCCTGGTATCTCTTTACTACTTATGGTAAAACGAGAGACGAGAGAGAGAAACTGAAGAGTCTGTTAAGCAAAAAGAAACTAGAACCTGAAGTTTTGGAATGTTCTTAGCCTATTCATATTTCAAAAAATGAGAAGGCATGTGGCTTGCCAATCATTCCACAAAGAGATGGTCCATGTTCTTAAAGTTATCTCAGCAGAAGCTCAGAATAGAGGTGGGATTATACCAGCGAGACACTGTCAGTTTGAACAAAGAGATCAAGACAGGATGAAATGAAGGAAATCTTTCAGATTTCCAGGATTCTACAGGACAGGACAATACACCTATCCACACGTGAACGTGATTTATCCCTCAAGAAAATAGAAGGACCTTCTGAAAGGCAATTCAGAGATTAGCAGGCCATTCCTACTGCAGACCTAAAGCTTACACTTTAGGGGCAGAGAGGAGAGGCTGTTACCTCCTCAGTTTCAGAGGGTGGGACCATCTTCTTTCTTTCAGCAGAAACAGGCTACCCTCGCCCAGTGCCACAGGGGTGGGGCATCACAAAAACATGTAGAACTGGGGTCTGCCATCTAGGGCTAAAAGGTTGCTGCTGCTGCCCCAGTGGGCCAGAAGGCAGAACATGGAGCCAAAGATTATTCTCATGTTTTAAGATATAATGGAATTTGCCTTGTGAAAGTTTTGGACTTGCTTGGACCTGTCTTCCTTTTCTTCTTCTGATTTTTCTCTTTTGGAATGAAAATGTTTACCTTATGCCTGCCCATTGTATTTTGGGAGCACACAGCTAGTCTGTTTTCTCAGGGTCACAGCTGGAAAGGAATTTTGCCTTTGTATGAATTTTACCTTGAGTTTCATCTACACCTGCTTTAGATGTCATTTAGTGGGACTTTCAACTTGGAATTGATGATGAAAAGGGTTAAGACTTTTGGAGCTGTTGAGACAGGGTGAATGCACTCTGTGTATGAGAAGAACACAGATTTTGGAGAGCTAGAGGGACAAGTGTTATAGACTGAACTGTACCCTCTGCCAAATCTGTATGTTGAAACTCTCTCCCACTAGTGCAACTGTATTTGGAGGCAGGGCCTCTGAGGATGTATGAAGGTTAAGTGACATCATAGGGAGACCTTGGTCAAAGAGAAGTTGGGCCCTTATGAGGAGAGGACGAGACACCAGGGAGCTCTCTCTACACTCACACAGAGGAAAGGCCTTAAGAGAGCACAGTGAGAAGGTGGCCCTCTGCAAGGCAAGGAGAGGGGTCTCACCAGAAACCAACCGTGATGGACTTGATCTTGGACTTCGACCTCCAGAAATCTGAGAAAATAAATTTCTTTGGTTGAAGCCACCCAGTCTGTGGCATTTTGTTATGGCAGGCAGAACAGATTAATACAGGTTCATTCTGACTTTTGTCTGCTTCCTTTATTCACTGACACCCTTATTTCTTGACACTGATGACCCTCTCTATACTCTTTCAAATCACATTTTATATATTTTCTTTTTGGGGTCAAAATATGCCTAATTTTAAAAAATTATCCCCAAACATCAGTGACTAACTGTGCCTAATTTATTTTTTGCCCTCATGACTCATTCTACATGCTATATATTGTTAGTATCAGTATCATCTACCTTAAATTTTTAAAAAGTTTACACACAGTAAAATTGACTTTGCGCATCACATTTTAAAAATAAAAGGCTCCAAATACACAGAGAGGAATGCAATAAACAAATGAGCAAAAATGCAAGAGCTCACACCAAAACCCACAACTTTGGATATTTATATGGCATTTTCAAAAGTGCACAATCCCATTGTCTCAAAAACACAGGATCCATAAAATGAAAATAATTTAAACAAATTAAACAAAATGCTGGAGTTAATCACTGAAAAACTTAAATTAGGAGTCATTATTTTGTAGTTCAAAGAAAAATAAGTGACAGCTAAAATGTTTTAGGTCAGAAGGACTGATCAGAGTTGTACTTTAAAATGAAAAAATATGAATTACTTACCATTGGAAATTTGGGACATATGTATTTATATAGAAGCAAGGTACTCTGCAGCAATTTGTTGCCAGAGATAGGATATTAAATATTCAGGTTTATGGAGTTTGATGGTTTAGTAGGTGTATTAGTGTGCAGGACTGCCATAACAAAGTACCATAGGGTGGTTGAGTTCAACAACAAAGTTATTATTATTATTATTTTTTTCTCATTCTGGAAGCTAGAAGCCTGAGGTCAAGGTGTTGGTAGGGTTTCCTTTTTCTATTCAGCTTGGAAACGGCCATCTTCTCCCTATGTCTCTACATGGTTTTCCCTCTGCATGTGTCTCTGTTACAATCTCTTCTCCTTATAAGAACACCCTTTGTCTTGTACTAGGGCCACTTACATGACCTAATTTTACTGTAATTTCCACTTTAAACACTGTATCTCCAAATATAGTCACATTTTGAGGTACTTGAGTCTCTGGGTTTCAACCTAGGGATTTGATGGGGAAGAGGGGACACAATTCAACCCCTAACAGTAGGGATTTCTTTATCAACTTATCTCACTATCAAAAGTGAAAGAAAGGAAGTGAAGTTGCTCAGTCGTGTCCGACTCTTTGCGACCCCATGGACGGTACCCTACCAAGTTCCTCTGTCCATGGGATTTTCCAGGCAAGAGTACTGGAGTGGGGTGCCATTTCCTTCTCCAGGAGATCTTCCCGACCCAGGGATTGAATCTGGGACTCCCTCATTGTAGGCAGATGCTTTACCATTTGAGCCACCAAAACGGCTCTCTAAAATGAGTTAGAAGTTCCTTCATCCACAACAAGCAGAAAAGTCAGGATTCAAACCAGGTGTGGGGACTATAGACCCTATTGATCACCACATTCCTAAATTTTAATTTATATCCAGATGTTCAAGCTGGTTTTAGAAAAGGCAGAGGAACAAGAGATCAAATTGCCAACATCCACTGGATCATGGAAAAAGCAAGAGAGTTCCAGAAAAACATCTATTTCTGCTTTACTAACTATGCCAAAGCCTTTGACTATGTGGATCACAATAAACTGTGGAAAATTCTGAAAGAGATGGGAATATAAGACCACTTGACTTGCCTCTTGAGAAACCTATATGCAGGTCAGGAAGCAACAGTTAGAACTGGACATGGAACAACAGACTGGTTCCAAATAGGAAAAGGAGTACGTCAAGGCTGTATATTGTCACCCTGCTTATTTAACTTATATGCAGAGTACATCATGAGAAACACTGGGCTGGAGGAAGCACAAGCTGAAATCAAGATTGCCGGGAGAAATATCAATAACCTCAGATATGCAGATGACACCACCGTTATGGCAGAAAGTGAAGAGGAACTAAAAAGTCTCTTGATGAAAGTGAAAGAGGAGAGTGAAAAAGTTGGCTTAAAGCTCAACATTCAGAAAACGAAGATTATGGCATCTGGTCCCATTACTTCATGGGAAATAGATGGGGAAACAGTGGAAACAGTGTCAGACTTTATTTTGGGGGGCTCCAAAATCACTGCAGATGGTGACTGCAGCCATGAAATTAAAAGATGCTTACTCCTTGAAAGGAAAGTTATGACCAACCTAGACAACATATTAAAAAGCAGAGACATTACTTTGTCAACAAAGGTCTGTCTAGTCAAGGCTATGGTTTTTCCAGTAGTCATGTATGGATGTGAGAGTTGGACTGTGAAGAAAGCTGAGCACTGAAGAATTGATGCTTTTGAACTGTGATGTTGGAGAAGACTCTTGAGAGTCCCTTGGACTGCAAGGAGATTCAACCAGTCCATTCTAAAGGAGATCAGTCCTGGGTGTTCTTTGGAAGGACTGATGCTAAAGCTGAAACTCCAATACTTTGGCCACCTCATGTGAAGAGTGGACTCATTGGAAAAGACCCTGATGCTGGGAGGGATTGGGGGCAGGAGGAGAAGGGGACGACAGAGGATGAGATGGCTGGATGGCATCACCAACTCAATGGACATGAGTTTGAGTAAACTCCAGGAGTTGGTGATGGACAGGGAGGCCTGGCATGCTGTGATTCATGGGGTTGCAAAGAATCGGACATGACTGAGAGACTGAACTGAACTGAACTGATAATAATGCATTATATGATAATATATAATATTATAAACTATATCTTAAATTGGTTAAACATGTTCTATTTTGACAGAATATGCAAGGGCAAACTATGATTCCCATGGAAAGGGAATGGCAACTCACTCCAGTATTCTTGCCTGGAAAATCTAATGGACAGAGGAACCTGGTGGGCTCCATGGGGTCGCAAAGAGTTGAACAAGAATGAAATGACTAACACACACACACAAACTATGACTGAGCCCAATGGAGTTTTGTTGTAATTTGGGGTATTTGGTAGATGTACTTGGTTTTCCATCTTGTGTATACATGATGAAGAGGGTGAAATGATGCTTGAAACTTTACACTCTTTTAAGTCACTAGGGTCACAGTTAGCTTATTATTTACTTAAAAGGTAAAGCAAATAAATTCCTAATTTGCTCTTGAGGAAGTTCTTAAGCACAGGGGAGAAGAGAACCAAAGCTTTTCTCTCTGGGTTGGCTCTGGGATGGAGTCAGTGAGGTATTTTGATGAAATGCAATAATGCAACTTCTAAAAGAAATACTGTGCACAGTGGAGTATCTATCTATCTATATATAGAGAGAGACACACACATATATGTATATACACACACATACACACATTATATATATATACATACACATGTATTATATAAGTATGTATACACATATCATATGTATACATGGTATATGTGTATATGTCATGTATACATACGATACATGTGTATGTATCACATACATGTGTATGTATCACAAATACAACATATGTGTATCTATATATATATGCTATATACACATATATACACATACATATTTTGTGTTTGTATAGCTATGCTATATATATAGTATATACAATATATAGCATATTATATATACAATATATACTATATGTATATATAAACATATACATATTATGTAAATTATATATTAAATGTATAAACACAAGTAGTGTTCTTAGTCACTCAGTTGTGTCTGACTCTTTGTGACCCTTTGGACTGTAGCCCGCCAGGCTCCTCTGGCCATGGGATTTTCCAGGCAAGAATATTGGAGTGGGTTGCCATTTCCTCCTGAAGGGGCTCTTCCCAACCCAGTGATCAAACCTGTGTCTCCTGTGTCTTCGGCATTACAGGTGGATTCTTTACCTGCTGAGCCATCAAGGAAGCGTACAAGTAATATATAATATTAATATATTACTATTATATACACATATTATTTATATTTTAATAGTTATAATAATTATATTTAGAAATTATGTATATGATATTAATATAAACATAAGTTGGGGGCTGAGATGGTGCTTGGAGAATACACATATATACCAAATACACAAATACATACATAATTCATGTATAGTACACATAATATACAATATATAGTATTATATATTATGTAGATATGTGTGCATCCTTCAGGCAGTAACCTGCATTTAAAGAGTTTTAATTAATGCTTTACTCTACTCTCTTAGGCATTTAGCAGAGGGGAACTTACACTATATGGACACACACCCCCATTCTCAGTATTACAAAAATTACCTACTTTTTTAACAGTGACTACATATAATAACTATAGTGAAAATATTTTTACAACACTCCTAACCTAAAGATGGGCATTATAAATGTTATGGGAAGTTAAAGAAGATTCTCCAGCAGGTTGAAAATTTCCCACAAAAACTCTCTCAGAACTCAGGATTTGTGAGACATGGGATTTGTATGGCACTCAGGATTTGTAAGACATTTGTTATCTTGTGTAGGAAACATCAGGTTGGACGTCATCATTTCCCTTATTTTTGCAGATGATGATCACAGGGAAAGCCAAGTATGGAAAAACCTGAGCAAACATTAGGGTAAGACTGAGTGCAGCATAACACAGATACTGGGTATAAAGAAGGTATAACCCCAAAGTAACTTCCTAAACAAGTGTTTCCATCCTCATCATACCTTCTGACAAAGGTCAGGCAGCATGACGTGACCAGCAATAACAAACTGTAGCCCTTGGCTTTTGTGCTGGCCCCTGTTTCCTTCCTGGGATGTACAATAGTCTGCTCGAGATTACATAGGGGAGAGTTAGCAAAAACCTTTAGTCTAGATTTTCTAGGTCTTGATTTTTATACAATTACACTTCCCTACAATATATACATTTCTGACTAAAAACAGACCGAAGGAACGTAGTGCTGTATCATCTTATTCATGCATTGGTTGTACTGGAGCATTGTTTTTCCTCTGACCCCCCTCCCACCCTGAACAGAGCTACAGAAGAATGCTCTGCCTTGGTCAGCAGGGGGTTTTTCAAGAGTGGGTGGGCTGTCCCCATTAGACCGTCTAATTCCATACCACTGTCCTTATTGATGGGGCACATTATCAGTTTGCCATTCATTAATATAACTGGGTATAGAACACTTTCATGGGAAAACAGACAGAAAAACCTGCTTTCTTAGAGCAGAAATCAGAATCACTTGACTATCCTCGCCAGATTACCTAAAAGTTACGCCCTCACATTTCCTCCCCAAAGCTCCTTGTGTAACTTCTCGTGTCCCTTATCCGTCCATGGGTATCTACCATGATGAACATCATAAAAGGTAGAGCTAATGGACTGAGGCACACAACTGACTGTTGGTAGACTAGAACTCACTGATATAATTCAAAATTAGAAAGATGATGACTTTGGAAGTGGGATGTCTGTGTGAAAGATGAGAACAAAGAACAAGTAACATTTCTAATTTGGGTCTGACAATGCTGGTGAAGTTAATGGGAAATAGAACCAGACCTTTTTCTCTGATGACAATCATGAATACTCATTTTAAAGGCAGAAGAAATGAGTCCAAGAGCAGAGATCATTATTCAGTTCACCAATCCTAACTTCAGTTACTAGGCTCGGCTGTATTATTGAAAAAGTTATTTCCCCTGCCTAAATTAAAATCAATTTTTTTGCCATTAGCCTGTTGTTTACCACTTCCCACCTGTGGCTAGTCAGAATGAAGAACCTCTTTTGATGACCAGAATCAGGCAACTCTGTATAGGAGGTAAAATCATGTTCCAGAATCTGCTTATAAGTCAAAATCTTGAGAATCTATTGAAGCGACGTTCTCCTTTATCAAATATTCACTTGCATGCATGTGCACACACGCACACACAGACACACACACACTCTGCCATGTTGGGGACCCATGGGTTCATAGTAGCAATATCATGGGCCTTCATGGACTAGATGAATAGCTGTGATGTTGAATGTGTCCTTGACTCCCCTCCTCCTCTTCCATCCCTCGCTAAGCTGCCCCTTTATGGCCTCCTCCTGATCTTCTGCCCCTGGCTGTCTTGATCCCTCTCACTCTTACTGCAGCCAAAGTCCACTATCAAACTTGTCCACCTAGCCCGTTGCTCACCTGCTTCCATCACTTCCAGGATTTTCCTCTAGTCACGGATAGAGCCCCCACAGTCTGGGCCTTATCTCTGCATCCTCACCTTTCCTCATATCCTGACTGATACCCAATGCCCTGGAAGTTTCAGACTTTGTGAAACTTCCTGCACATATTTTTTTTGAGCCCATAATATTATTTTTAGTAGTCATATCAGCCTAAAACCCATATACCCTCCTCACTCCTAGTCTTTATTTGGTTAATTTTCTTTGGCCATCCATCATGTCTTGGATATATCCATATTGCTTATCACACTGCATTCTAATTATCTGCTTAGGTTTCTGTCTTTTCCACTAGACTGACTGTAAGCTTCTTGAGGGTAGGCCCTTGTATCTTATTCTTACTTGTATCCTCAGATATTAATAAAGGGCTTTTATCGAGTAGGCATTTGATAAGCATTTGATTGTCAAATGGATAAAAAATGAATAAAGAAAAGATGCTTAATATTTAATCACTGACTTTTCAACTCACTGTGCTGTCCCTTTTGGGGTAAAAGGTAGTCATTCTTATGCATCTCCAGGATGTAAAAGGGAACATATATAGAAAGGTAAGCTAAATGAATGGAGAAGGAAATGGCAACCCACTCCAGCATTCTTGCCTGGGAAATCTCATGGACAGAGGAGCCTGGCGGGCTGTAGTTCATGGGTCACAAAGAGTCAGGTATAACTTAGTGATTAAACAACAGCAAACTAAATGAAATGAAATATGTGAAATAACTTAGTAGAGTGCTTGACATTGCATAATGCTCAATGCTGATTCTTTTCCCCCTTACATTAAATTATATAATTATATAGAAATTTAATTTATTTAAAATTTTATTACATAAATTATTACATAATGTAAAGTTATATTTTATATTTAAAATATAGCTTATAAATTGTAATATAATATACAAATATTTTATTAAACCATCTTTCAAAGTAGAACCAAAAATTAAGGGAAAATATTTTATTGAAGTTAATCAGCAGTTATTTTGAACATTCTGTCTACATGCCAACCACCATGCTAAGGTACTTCAGAGGGCAGGATTTGGATTTCCCTGCCTTCAGGGAGCTTATAATCATGTGGACCTCACAGTAACTGAGCTCTCCATCATGATTTCTCAGAACCCTGGAGCTACCCAGTACAATTTTAAGTATATGTTTCTAGATCAAAATTAACTGTTACTTCATCCTTGTTCTTTTTTTTTTTCAATCTGGAAAGAAGTCATTATTTTTATAAAATCATGGATGCCAGGGACAGCAATGATCTCTAATTTTAGATCTTATCTAAGAACAATTTATAAGGCACATTCTGTTATACATGCCATCATTCAGACATAGATTATTCAGCCTCAGCCTGATCTGAGACTGCCTCTCTGGTACACCCACAAGAGAGGAAAAGGTGAAATGCCTTTGACTTCTTGGGGCTAATATACTCAAAGTTTATGTGGGGAGGAGGCTGCATGACTGTCGTCACATGGGGTTGGGGAATTGGAACTATGAACTCCAAGGAGAATGTGGATGTTGGGAACTTGACAGTAAATTCCAGCTAGCCCTAATTAGATAAGCAGGCACCAATTCTCCCAGGAGAGTCTCCTGAGGGCTTTACTAACTTACAGCTGACTCCCCAGCCTCTCAGGCCGTAGCCCTGAGAATGTTCCCTGAAGGCACAATCTTTCCCAGGGGTTGAGCAATCCCTGACCCAGGCAGGAAGGTTATCAGTTGACTTGGCCTCTCCCTGGGTGGAGTCAGAATTAGTCTGACTTCCTTGAGCCCACAGTCCTTGTGTTAGGGATGAACCCTTGGCACCCCACAGCCATCACTCATGAATCCACCTCCTTGACCATATTCCAGTCTATACAGCTCACTATCTTCTGCCTTGGTTTCCTGAGTTACACTCACTCTGTTTCCTTCTTGAGGTGTAGTTGTGCTATGAATCCAAGGCAGCTCAGAACCCGATGAGCTTTCCATTCTTTCAGCCTCTGAGAGATTACACTTGTCTCTGATAGTCCAGCCACTTCCTGGTATCCTGGTTTAAAATGGATAGCTTATCTAGACATATGGCACCGCCACCTCCATCTCTGTTCAACTCTCCAAGTGTCTCTAGTTTTGATGATGTCAGAGTTTGACACTCCCCTTTGGACACTGACCTCACCTAGATACCTCCAGAGCCCTGTGACTTTCTTCTGAGACTTGGCATGACTCACAGTATGGGTTACCTCCTGCTGTAGAGGTGTGATATTCTAGGTGTCATCCTGGGTCACTCTCAGATGGGGCAACGACCACCAACAATGGATTTGGGTGTCCCTATTCCACTTACATGTTGACACAGAATCTCATTTTGTGGTGGCGATTAAGACATCATATAGAAGGGCACAGAAGAGGGCTCGGAGAAAATCAAACACTAGCCAGCGAGAGCAATGTAGGGAGAGGGGATTATACAAAAGATGACGGAGGAGGAAAGGGAGCTGGTCATGGCTCTTGCTATAACCCAGAGGCAATCTCAGGTGTGGCTAGTCTGGATGGGGAGAAGCTGCAAACATTTGCCTGCAACAGCAGCCCTTCTCTTTTTATGTGTGAAATTAAACGGGTGAGAAAAGTTATGGAGAATGTCCTGTAGCAACTCAGCTGTGCTACAAACCAGTCCCCCTGTCCTGACAATCAGCTAGGAAGAAACACAAAGGTAAGGTGATTTTGGAATAGGGATTTGTTGTTCCGTTCGGAAATGCTTTCTACAAAATAACAATTTCCTTTTCTCCCATCAGAGAACAGGAATGATGGGAACATTGACATTTATTTCTTCTCATTTTTTGCTGCTATAAATATTACAAAGTAATAAGTAAACAATAACTTGCATAACATTCATAAAGAGAAAAGAAGAACATACTAGGAGTTTTACTGGGCAAGCACTAAGTGATTTTCCTTCTGATTTTGATTTGGAGAAGGGGTACGAGATCTTGGAAGAACACAGACATAGGTGTCAAATGACTGTTAAAAGATGAATCAGATTAAAAATTTTAAATCTGTTTGAGGAGAAGTTGATTCTAGTTGGGCTGTGCCAAACTGGAAGTGGTTAGGAGCTCTACCCACAGGAGCTTGGGAGAAGACTTTCACAGAGAAAAGGCAGAAACAAAGCAAGGAAAATATTGATTGGCTATAGTCAAAAGCCTAGTTGACTGTTTGCAATTGATTGTCCTTAGGTTGGATTTCCTAACCTGGAGGTATTACAGGCTTAGAAGTTGGCTTGCTTAATTTGGGCACCAGGGCATTAGAGCCCCCCAGTCCAATGGCCTCCTTGGTTAATTAATTTAACTTGACCCAAGTTCACACTCTGTCATTAACTAGCAGTCTATCACTGCTAGTGATATTAAATATTCTTATTTAAAAAAATGTTCATATTGAACAAAACAGATATTAACATAGCAAAACTCCAGGTACTTATCACTCCAAGTTAACAATTTTCTAAATAATTTATTTCTTTATTTGGCTGTGTCAGGCCTTATTTATGGCATGTGGATCTTCATTGCGTCATGTGGGATCTTTCTTTGTGACGCAGGCTCTCTAGTTGTGGCTTGCAGGCTTCCTTGCTTTGAGGCACGTGGGATCTTAGTTCCTCCAACAGGGATTAAACTCACATCCCCTACATTACAAGGTGAATTCTTAACCACTGGACCATCAGGGAAGTCCACAAATTAACAATCAACATTTTGTAGTAGTTATTTCAGATTTTTTAAAATTAAAAATGATCAGTTTCCCCTCCTCCTTCTTAGAGTTAACTCCTACTTTGAGGTTGGTGAATATTAGTTCTATCCACATTATAATGCACTAATTCGTTCTTTAGCAAAATAGTGTTATTTTTTGTGTTTAAAAATTTTACATAAATAATGTCAAAATGTTTATATCAGCTTCTTGCTCTTAAATGGATGATTCTGAGACTCATGCATACTGATACTATAGAATGGAATTCTAATCCATTCATTTCAACTGTCACATAGAACCTTAGAGTATGGCTATCCTATAATTTGCTTAGTTATTCACCTGTTTGATGACCATGAAGCCTATTTCCATTTTTAAATTATGAAAATTATGCTCCAATGAACATTTCATGCATGTCTCCTTGTGCACCGGTGCAAGAATTTCTCTAAAGCATATACTCAGGGGTGGAATTTCTAGGGTAGAGTGAAGGTACAGCTTCAAATTTGCTGTGCAATGCCGAACTGTTCTTCAAAGCTGGTGTACCAAATAATCCTTCCAGTGAGAGTTGCCCGCTTCCCTTCTCCCCAGATTCTGGTTAAACTTGGTACTGCCAAACTTGGACATTGCTCCCAATCCAATAGGTAGGACATATTATCCCACTGCTGTTGTAATGTGTATTTTCATATTCATATATTTTTTTTGTCCAGATAGATTTCTTTTCCTGGGAATTATATGCTTCTATCTGCATCAATCGCATTCCTAGCAGGAAACAGAAGGCACACTTAGATTAGAATAATTTAAAGGGACTGTTTACACAGTTGAGGGCAAAGGTTTTTTTTTTTTTATGGATAAGGAGCTTCTTTGCTAGCTGTTCAGTTCAGTTCAGTTTAGTCGATCAGTTGTGTCCAACTCTTTGTGACCCCATGGACTGTAGCACCCCAGGCCTCCCTGTCCATCACTGACTCCTGGAGTTTACTCAAACTCATGTCCATTGAGTCATGAATTGGATGGTGATGCCATCCAGCCATCTCATCCTCTGTCGTCCCCTTCTCCTCCTGCCTTCAATCTTCCCCTGCATCAGAGTCTTTTCCAACGAATCAGTTCTTCACATCAGGTGACCAAAGTGTTAGAGTTTCAGCTGCAGCATCAGTCCTTCCAATGTAGTTCACTATAAAGGTTTTCATTTTTTATTTGTTGAGAGAGAATGACAGTCTGTTAAAAAGGAAGAACTGTGATGTTTAAAGGTCTCTCTTTTTCCTTTTCCATTTTATTCCTGGCAGTGGGATTGGGAAAGAGTTCTGGGGCAGCAGGAATTTTCACTTTGAATTTTCTCCCCAAAAAGGGTACCACTGGTTTATCGTCCAAGAAAGATCCCCTAACTCTGCTATCTTCATTGCGAAATATGCTGTTCACATTTTGATGGGGGCGATTTTGCTGCTGTATCTCATGTAGAGTACTTCTATTCATTCATTTTAAATTATGTATCTCTTCCTTCTACTTTTCCTCCTTCCTTCTTTTCCTCTGAAGTCAGTCAAAGCTGTGTTCAAATTCCAACTCTGTCACATAACCTCTCTAAGCTACAATCAAGCTATAAGAGCTTCCTTATCTGTAGGGGAGTAATAATACATACACATATGCATAGACATTTATACAGACATATGGTTCACAAACATATGCAAACTGGGCACATACCATATGCTCAACAAATGGTAGCTTTCTGTTGCTGCTGTGAGTAAACACCTACTATAGGAACCTGCAATAGGCACTAGGGATAGAAGATAAATAAGGTTTAAGGCCTGCTTTACAGAGGTATTTGGATATATTTGTAGGCCAAGAAGTACAATGATGTATTTTAGTCACCATGACAAAAGTCTGCAAAAGATGAAAATGGGGCTGAAGGAAGGAAACTGGGAGGAAGTTCAAAAAAATCTTTAAGAGGAAATGATAGTGAATCAAATGCTAATGAGTAAGTATCTCCCAGGCAGACTGGTAGAAGTTTTCCAAGCAGAGTCTGCTCTATGAGCAACAGTATGATGAAGTAACTCATCCTATTTAGAAGCAAGCAGATTGGTTCATAAGGTGCAAGCCAGGAGAATAGCTGAGAAGGTTTAAGGTAAGAAGGAGGGAAAGGATAGAGGCTTTTCAATGGTATTCTATGGAAAATGCATTTTGAATAAAGTCCTGTGCACATAGTACACATAAAAAGTTATTCAAGGGTTCACAGCAGAAGAGTAGTGTAATCTGATTTGCATTTTTGGAGGAAAAAATTATTCCAGCATCATTTGGCAAACTAAAAGGGTTTGCATAGTGTTTAAGAGTCTGTGCTCTGTTGGCTGACAAAATAGGTTGGAACTTTTGGTCTCCCCACTTATTAGTTTTGTCAACTTGGGCAGTTTATTTAACCACCCAAAGCCTTATGTAAAGCCTTACCCTGTCTGTAAAACGGAAATAATTATATGCTTATCTCAGAGAGTTGTTGGAGGATTAAATGACATAATTCACACAAACCACTTATGTAGTGCTTGGCATCTAATAAGCAAAGTTAGGAGGTAGAAACCCAAGGACCTTCCTGAGTTTAGAAGTCTTTGGAACCATCTTACTCTATCCCAGAAGAGAGCTTACTCTTTTGAATTGCCTCAGTCCTCTCGACTAGCTATGGGGCTAAATTAATTCTAGTAAAGGAAGGGAAATAAATATACAAAGTAAAACAGAAATAAAAGACAACACTAACTGATAAAGAGTTTGAGATCTTTTCATGTGATGAAACAGAATGTGCATAAAAAGATTTCAGAATATGGAAATGCAAAGATGCCAAGTAGACATAATGCTAGTGGAAGGACATCAAGACAGAATACAGTGAATTTGGCCTCTCTCTGGGAACCATTGCTGAATGAGTCAGTCGTGGACACTGCATAATTCATTTTTATGACTTGCATTCAAAAAAATTTTCAGTGCAGGCCTAAATAGTCCATCTTGAATATTTAAATTCAAAACTAGTGTATGACATTGCTACTATATCTGTCTTGGCCTTGTTGAAAAATGGAGATCCTAGAGAAAAGATGGAAGTAGAAGAATGGAAATGGTGACACTGGAAATATTCATTTTCCTGGCACTTTTCCTCTAGTTTGGTATTCACTCCACTCCAGTGGATGTAAATATGGCTTACAGTTCCTTGGACAACGTACAGACATTTCTGGGCTTCCCTGTTGGCTCAGCTAGTAAAGAATCTGCCTGTAATGCAGGAGAGCTGGGTTCGATCCCTGGGTTGGGAAGATCTGCTGGAGAAGGAAACAGCTACCCACTCCAGTATTCTGGCTTGAAAATTTTATTTTTCAAGATGAAGTTAAAAAAAATCAAGGAAAAGAATGTCAGAGCATGTGTATATGAGTGTGGTTGCATAGAGGGACACACCCCAAACAGGGCGCCTCTCATGATGTACAACCTGGATACACAATTTGCAGTCAGTCAGGATCTAAGACCTTGAGCAAGTCCCTTTGCCCCTGTAGCTTCAGATCCTTATGCCAAGAAAGGGAGTTGGGTTAGTAGATCTCTGAATCCCCTTCCCAATTTTAAATGCTATAAATTTATATTACTTGCTACTATTTAAGATGCTTAAAAATCAAACAAAATTCAACATGTACTTTCTAAGAAAGGTAGTGTTTATCAGTTTCATAAAAAGCAAAGAATGAGAAAACAAGAATAGCAACTCTATTGAAATTTCAGATTTTTACATGTTCAGGGTGAATGGGGTAATGTACCGCAAATATGTCCTTGCAGGAAAAGTATACAGTGATTCTTACAGGATGGGAAACGGAGTGGTGGGGTTGGGATAAGAGCAAATCTTGCCCGTAGGCTAAATCTAGTTCATTGCCTGTTTCAAGCAGAGAAGTCACAGACTAAGGTCTGTATTTCAGAGAATTGCTTCTAGTGCAGTGCAGAGGGTCAATTTAATAGGAAAGGCAGACCAGTTTGAAAAGCATTCTGGGAGACAGGAGAAGAAATGGTAAGGGTTTGGACCTGGGCTGTAGTCAACCGGGCTTACAACTGAGATTTCACTGGAACATGGCCAAGATCATTCATTTAAATTTTGTCTATAGTGGCAGAGGTGCGTAGTTGCCTTAGAGACTGTACTGCCCACAAAATTTAAAATGTTTATTCTCTGGCCCTTTACAGAAATCTTTGCAACCCCTACTATAGGAAATCAAACTAGTTTGTCTTAATTACTACTCATGGAGTCCTGTCCTTTATGTAAGATAACTCCACTTGAGGAAGGGTTTGGAAGCTCCCTCCAACTTGAGGACTCAGCAAGGACTGCATCTTGACACTACTTTTCATGGGTGTGGCCACTGGATCTTTAAATCTGACTCACATTGGCATTTCAGGGGGCCCTTGAGCTAAAAATTACTCTACTCAACAAGCACCTCTTTTCTGAAATGATATCAGTGATGGGCATTTTAGGTTAGAGAGCCTTTGGAACTGGGGACTTATGTCTCTTAAAATAACTGCCGAACTACATGCTGCTGTGATGTGAGGGGCAGACTCGGTGAAGGCCATAGCCGGGAGGATGGCTGGTGTAGAGCAGGGTGGTGATGCCCTGATCCAGGTCCTTATCATTTATTGACCTGACTCCCAGGATCTCTTTAATTTTACTTAATTTTATTTTCTTTAACTTTTAATTTCCCTTAATTTTATTTCCTCTGTACCCCTTCATGTACCCTGTGACTGATTCTAAATTCCATAAGGGCAAGATCTGAGTGCAATTTATATTTTTATCCACTGCCTACTCCACTCCCTTTGTCTTTTTTAATAATGAAGATGCTGAAGATATTGTCCGTTCCATTGATTTCTGCATTGCTAGGACCAGTGGTGCTGGAACAGTATGTGCCTTCAACCCTATTATAGAGTGAATGGATGAATGAGAAACTGTGCTTTTATAATTAAAAATAATGTTTTTTGAAACTAAAACAGGATTGAAACAAAATTTGTATTTAGCTTAAAGGATACTACCCTAAAGATAAGGGAAAAAAGATTCTGATAAACTTGGGTTCTTGTCCTAGGTCTGCTGCTATGTGATACTGAGGAAGGTATCTTCCTTGGAAGATACCAAGGAAGGAAACTTTTGGTCTCATTTTCTTCATATGTTACAAAAAAGGAAATTAGTCTTTAGGACATGTACATTTCTTTCTGCTTTAATGTTCTTATTTTATTGCGAATCTCCAAGTCTTCTTTTGATGCTTGGTGCCAGTTAGTATAGTATCAGGATACCTTAAATAGCACAATGAATCAAATAGGAACTTGTCCTCTGAAAAGTTTTAATAGAAAATATGAGCTCTGAGAAAGGGTTTAGAGAAGGGAAAATGCTTTCTAATTAATTAGAATTTTATGGTGACCACAGGGAAAATTTTAGAAAAGTGTACTAGCTCAGGGGAGATGGGTAAGAAAAACAGAAAAAAATAAGAGAATGAATATGAAAACAAAGGGAAAATATATCAGTTCTTCCCATGAACCGTCTTTTTCCGTATATGCAGGTGACCCTACATTTCCGTGTGTAAATTTTGGAATTCAAATCATGGTGGGTACGGTTGTATTTAAACATTTATGCTTCCAACCTTGATGTCCATCAGCAGACGAATGGATAAGAAAGCTGTGGTACATATACACAATGCAATATTACTCAGCCATTAAAAAGAACACATTTGAATCAGTTCTAATGAGGTGGATGAAACTGGAGCCTATTATACAGAGTGAAGTAAGTCAGAAAGAAAAACACCAGTACAGTATACTAACGCATATATTTGGAATTTAGAAAGATGGTAACGATAACCCTGTATGTGAGACAGCAAAAAAGACACAGATGTATAGAACAGTCTTTTGGACTCTGTGAACTGATATGGGAAAATGGCATTGAAACATGTAAATTATCATATGTGAAATGAATCACCAGTCCAAGTTTGATGCATGATACAGGGCTGGTGCACTGGGATGACCCAGAGGGATGGGATGGGGAGGGAGGTGGGAGGGGGTTCAGGATGAGGAACACATGTACACCCATGGCAGATTCAAGTCAATGTATGGCAAAACCAATACAATATTGTAAAGTAAAGTAAATAAATAATAATAATAAAAGAAGCCAATCTGAAAAAAAATAAACAAAAAAATAAACATCTATGCTTTGTGATTTTGGAAAAGATTCTCTCTCTTGCTCTCTGTCCCTCTGTCTTTTTCTCTGTCCTCCCACCTTTCTCTACCTCATTTATTTTTTCCACACTGACTCCATACAACCCAGAATATTCTCCTCTCAGCTCCCAGATCTTTGGTCCATTTAATGCACATGCCATTTAGTAAGGGTTCAAAGATTAATAAGGCAAATACATTAAAATGCCCTTAGCTTGGTAGAAAGGCCTTTTTAGCTGGCTGGGAAGTTATGATTCTGTGAAACTCCAAGACTCCCAGGAGGAGAGCAAGGGGTCTATTTAATTGGCCTCTCCCTGTCTGTGTCTGCGCTCAAGGGCACAAGGGCACTTCCCCTGGGAGGTGGTGGGGAGGAACCATTTTGCTTCCATGGCGTGTGAAATTTCCTGTGAATTTTATTTTAGTAAAGATCAAGGCTCTGAAGAAGAGACTTGACTTGCCGACAGCTCCATAAATTCATATTCCATACTGTCTGTGCACTTGGTATTCAGTGGGAAGACTCCTCACTGTTCTAATTGTCAGCTGCAGTGCCTGCTAGGAAAAAGTAACATCTCTTCAGAGGATCCATTTCTTACAATGAAAAGAAACCAATCAATCACCAGGAACTAAAAAAAAAAGAGAGATTAACTAACAGACTTTCATTTTTTAGATCAGTTTCACCTTTACAGAAAAAGTGTAGAAAAAACAGAGTGTGGCATATCCCCCCACCCAGGCCCCCCAGTTTTCCCTATTAACATCTTACATTAGTGTGTTACATTTGCTGCAATTGGTGAATGGTATTAATGTATTATGTGAAATAAACTTCATAATTTACATTAGGGTTCACACTTTGTGTTGTACTGTTCTATGGATTTTGACAAATGGGTGATGACATGTGCCTATCATTACAGAATCATACAGAGCTGTTCCACTGCTGTAAAGAATCCCTTGTCTTCTATCTCTTCATCCCCTCTTCTCTCCTTCCCTTCCCCTGAACTCTGACAACCACTTTTTTACTCTAAGATTCGCTTTATCCAGAATGTTCTATAGTTGGAACCGTATAGCATGTAGCCTTTTCAAACTGACTTCTTTCACTTAACTGTATGCATTTAAGGATCTTCCAGTTCTTTTGTGGTTTTGTAACTCATTTCTTTTAATACCCAAATAATATTCCATTATATAAATATACCACAGTTTGTTTATCTACTGAAGCACATCTTGACTGCTTTCAAGTTTTAGCAATTACAAATAAAGCTGCTATAAATATTAGTGTGCTGGTTTTTATGTGGACATAAGTTTTCAACTCATTTGCATAAATATCAAGGAATATATTGTGGATCATATGGTAGGAATATATTTAGTCATGTAAGAACCTGTCAATCTGTCTTGCCAAGTGGCCCTGGCATTTTGCATTTCCACCAGCAATGAATGAGTTCCTGTATTCCACATCTTCAACAGCATTTGGTGCTGTGGATCTGGGCCATTCTCACAGGAGCAGAGTGGTATCTCATTGTAGTTTTAATGTGCAATTCCCAAAACTCAGCAGTGGCAACAGGACTGGAAAAGGTCAGTTTTCATTTCAATCCCAAAGAAGGGTGATGCCAAAGAATGTTCAAACTACTGAACAACTGCACTCATAGCAAGGTCATGCTTAAAGTCCTCCAAGCTAGATTTCAACAGTACGTGAACTGAGAATTTTTAGCTGGGTTTAGAAAAGGCAAAGGAATCAGAGATCAAATTGCCAACATCCACTGGATCTTAGAAAAAGCAAGAGAGTTCCAGAAAAACATCTATTTCTGCTTCATTGACTACACTAAAGCCTTTGACTGTGTGGATCACAACAAACTGTGGGAAATTCTTAAAGAGATGGGAATACCAGACCACCTGACCTGTCTCCTGAGAAACCTGTTTGCAGGTCAAGAAGCAACAGTTAGAACCGGACATGGAACAACAGACTGGTTCCAAATTGGGAAAGGAGTGCATCAAGTCTGTATATTGTCACCCTGTTTATTTAACTTATATGCAGAGTACATCATGCAAAATGCTGGGCTGGAGGAAGCACAAGATGGAATCAAGATTTCTGGGAGAAATATCAATAGCCTCAGATATGCAGATGATACCACCCTAATGGCAGAAAGTGAAGAGAAATTAAATACCCTCTTGATGAAGGTGAAAGAGGAGAGTGAAAAAGCTGGCTTAAAACTCATCATTCAAAAAACTAAGATCACTGCATCCAGTCCTATCACTTTCATGGCAAATAGATGGAGAAAAAATGGAAACAGTGACCGTCTAGTCTCTTGGGCTCCAAAATCACTGCAGACAGTGACTGCAGCCATGACATTAGACACTTACTCTTTGGAATAAAAGCTATGATAAACCTAAATAGGGTATCAAAAAGCAGAAACATTACTTTGCCGACAAAGGTCTGTCTAGTCACAGCTATGGTTTTTCCAGTAATCTTGTATGGCTGTGAGAGTTGGACCATAAAGAAGGCTGAGTGCTGAAGAATTGATGCTTTTGAACTGTGGTGCTGGAGAAGACTCTTGAGAGTCCTGTGGACAACAAGGAGACCAAATTAGTCACTCCTAAAGGAAATCAACCCTGAATGTTCATTGGAGGACTGATGCTGAATCTGAAGTTCCAATACTTTGGCCACTTGATGCAAGAACTGACTCATTTGAAAAGATCCTGGTGCTGGGAAAGATTGAGGGTAGGAGAAGGGAGTTACTGAGAATGAGATGGCTGGATGGCATCAATGACTCAATGGACATGAGTTTGAACAAACTCTAGGAGACAGTAAAGGACAGGGATGCCTGGTGTGCTGCAGTCCAAGGGGTTGCAAAGAGTTGGACATGACTGACAGACTGAACAACCACCACCACATAGACATACCATCACTTCCTTCTCCTTTTGTCTTCATTGCTTCGCAGAGGATGAGATGGTTACATAGCATTACTGACTCAAAAGACATGAATTTGAGCAAACTCCGGGAGATAGTGGAGGACAGAGAGCCTGGCGTGCAACAGCACATTGGGTCACAAAGCTAGTGACTGAACTTTAAGAACATACAATATTGAGCATCTTTTCATATGCTCTCTTGCTATTTGTATATCTTTTGGTGAGGTGCCTATTCATATCTTTCGCCCATTTTTTAACTGGGTTGTTTATTTTCCTATTGTTTACTTTAAGAGCCCTTTGTATATCTTGGATCAGCAGGTTTTAATGAACTCCTTCTGTTGTGATGAGACTCATGGGAGCCACAGAGGTTATTAAGCATATCTTTCCTTCATTGGGCTCATGATTTATTTGAGAATCAGCACCAAAATTAATGCACATCAGAGAAGAGCATAAGACAATAGGTAATTGCCACCACAAATGCATTAATTTTAGTCTGTAAGATACAATGGAATCTACTTAAATTTGTTTTATAGCCTTCTAAGTAGAGTGGTCTAGTGGACTAGATAAAGGTCCATCTAGTCAAAGCTATGGTTTTGCCAGTAGTCATGTATGGGCATGAGAGTTGGACTATAAAGAAAGCTGAGCAATGAAGAATTGATGCTTTTGAACTGGGGTGTTGGAGAAAACTCTTGAGAGTTCCTTGGACTGCAAGGAGATCAATCTAGTCAATCCTAAAGGAAATCAATCCTGAATACTCATTGGAAGGACTGATACTGAAGCCGAAGCTCCAATACTTTGGCCATCTGATGCGAAGAACTGACTCATTGGAAAAGACCCTGATGCTGGGAAAGATAGAAGGCAGGAGGAGAAGTGGACGACAGAGGATGAGATGGTTGGATGGCATCACTGACTTGACGGACATGAGTTTGAGCAAGTGCTGGGAGTTGGTGATGGACTGGGAAGCCTGGTGTGCTGCAGTCCATGGGGTCACAAAAAGCTGGACATGAGTGAGTGACTGAACTGAACTAAAGTAGAGTGGAGTGTCACAGCCTTCTCATTTTTACTTATTTCATGGTTTTCTAGATCCCTTTCTTCCACTCCACACATACAAATTGGCAATTAGGAGGCTAGTGTTTGATGCAATTTGTGGAGGAACACCTAGTTTTAGGTTTAGGTTATTTTCTAAATCTGTCTTATAATAAAAGTTTATTTTATTTAGCTTGTTAGTTTATTTTATTTAATTTTTCTTCCAGAGCCCAGAGAGTTTTATATTTAAAATTCACATTATAGAGATGTCAGAAGGAAGAGAAAGAGAGAAAAGACTTCAGAAAATATTTGAAGAGGTAATAACTGAAAACATTCCTAATATGGAAAAGGAAACAGTCAGCCAACTCCAGGAAGCACAGAGACTTAGGCAGGATAAACTTGAGGAGGCACATGCCTAGACACATAGATATCAAACTGACAAAAATTAAAGACAAATAGAAAATATTATAATAAAAGCAACAAGGAAAAAGCAACAAATAATATATAAGAGAACTCCCATAAAGTTATCAGCCAACTGTTTAACAGAAACTCTGAAGGTCAGAAGGGAGTGGCACAATATATTTAAAATGATGAAAGGGAATGATCTACAACCAAGAATACCCAGGAAGGTTCTCATTCAGATTTGACAGAGAAATTAACAGCTTTACAAAAAAGCAAAAATTAAGAGATTTCGGTACCACCAGATCAACTTTGCAACAAATGCTCAAGGAACTTCTCTAGGTGGAAAAAAGGCCACAACTGGAAACAATAAAATTATGAATGAATACCACACACAAAAAAAAAAAAGGAAGAAGAAGAAGGAAATTACAGTCACTTGCTCCAGAAAGTGGGCATAAAAGAACAAACCTGAACATAATAAAAGCCTTATATGCAAACCATCCGCTAACATCATACTCAAGAGTGAAAAGCTGAAAGCATTTCCTCTAAGATCAGAAACAAGACAAGAATGTCCATTCTTGACACTTTGTTTCATCATAGTTTTGGAAGTCGTAGCCATGACACTCAGAGAAGAAAAAGAAATAAAGAGAAGCCAAATTGGAAAAGAAGAAGTAAAACTGTCACTGTTTGCAGATGACTTGTTACTACACACGAAAAATCCTAAAGATGTTACCAGAAAGCTACTAGAGCTCATCAATGAGTTCAGTAAAGTTTCAGGATCCAAAATAAATGTGTAGAAATCTGTTGTATACAGATACACTAACAATGAAAGATCAGAAAAAGAAACTAAAGAAACAATACCATTTACCATCACATTATAAAGAATAAAAGACCTAGGAATAAACCTACCTGAGGAGGCAAAAGTGCTATACTCTGAAAACTATAAGATGCTGATAAAGAAATCAAAGATGACACAAGCAAATGGAAACATACACTGTTTTTGGATCAATGTTGTCAGAATGACTATACTACCCAAGGCAATCTGCAGATTCAATGCAATCCCTATCAAATTACCAATAGCATTTTTCATAGAACTAGAGCAAAAAAATCTTAAAATTTTTTGGAAACATAAAAGACCCTGAATAGCCAAAGCAATCTTTAGAAAGAAAAGGAATGGAGCTGGAGCAATCTGCCTCCCTGACTTCAGACTACAGACTATACTACAAAGCTATAGTAATCAGAACAGTATGGTACTGGCACAGATAAAAGCAGAAATACAAGTCAAAACAGGACCGAAAGTCCAGAAATAGACCCATGCACCTATGTTCAATTAAACTATGACGAAGAAGGCAAGACTAGATAAATGAGAAAAAGACAATCTCCTCAATCAGTGGTGCTGGGAAAACTGGACAGCTAAATGTAAAAAATGAAATAGGAACATTATTTAATATCAAACACAAATAAACTCAAAATGGATTCAAATAAACTCAAAATGGACCTAAATGTAAGACTGGATACTATAAAACTCTTAGAGGAAAATACAGGAAGAACACTCTGATGCAAATGTAGCAATATGTTTTTCAATCTGTCTCCTAGAGTAATGGAAATAAAAATAAAAATAAATAAATGGGACCTACTTAAACTCAAAAACTTTCGCTTGCAAAGGAAACTATAAACAAAATGGAAAGACAACCGCAGAATGGTAGAAAACATCTGCAAATGATATGACCAACAAAGGATTAATCTCCAAAATTTACAAACAGCTCTGGTGGCTAAATATCCAAAAAACAACCCAATCAAAAATGGGTTGAAGATCTACAGAGTTTTTTCCAGAGAAGACATACAGATGGTGAACAAATACATGAAAAGATGCTCAACATTGTTAATTATTAAGGAAATACAAATCAAAACTACAGTGAGATATCACTGCACACCAGTAAAAACAGCTATCATCAAAAAATCTACAAACAATAAATGCTGGAGAGGGTGGAGAGAAAAGGGAACCCTCCCATACTGTTGGTGGGAATGTAAATTAGTGCAGCCGCTATGGAAAACAGTATGGAGGTTCCTTAAGAAACTAAAAATAGAGCTACCACATGATTCTGCAAGCCCATCCCTAGGCATATATCCAGAGAAAATCATGGTTCAAAAGGATACATGCACCTCAATGATCACTGCAGAACTGTTTACAATGGCCAAGATAAGATATGGGAGCAACCGTCATCGACAGATGAATGGATAAGGATGATGCGGTACAATTACACAATGGAATCTTGCTCAGCCATAAGAAAGAATGAAAGCATGCCATTTGCAGAAACGTGGATGCACCTGGAGATTATCATACTAAGTGAAGTAAGTCAGGCAGAAAAAGACAAACATAATGATACTGCTTATATGCAGAATTTAAAAAATGATCTCATTTACAAGACAGAAACAGACTCCCAGACTTAGAGAATGAACTTACGGTTACCAGGGGGAAGGATGGTTGCAGGCAGAGACAGATTGGGAGTTTGGGATTGACATGTGCACAATGCTATATTTAAAATAGATAGCCAACAAGGATCTACTACAGAGCACAGGAACTCTGCTCAATACTCTATAATAACCAAAATGGGAAAAGAATTTGAAAAAAAAATAGATACATGTATATATATAACTGAATCATTCTGTGTATACCTGAAACTAACATTGCTGTTCAACTACATTTCAATATAAAACAAAAATTAAAAAAGAAAGCCCAAGGAATTTGTTGAAGGATGTACCACTGATTTCAACTCATACCAGGGTATTTGACTCCAAGTTCAATGCTCTAGAGTGAAGTTCTGTCTTATGGTCTGAAGATTGTTATCCATAAGTGACACTGCTTAAAAAGAGTCTAGATCACTAAGTCATGTTTATATTGTGCTTTATAGTTATCTCTAGCAGACTTACTTACTTGTTTAATTGCAT
The DNA here is from genome assembly GCF_002263795.3 of Bos taurus. Taxonomy (NCBI): domain Eukaryota; kingdom Metazoa; phylum Chordata; class Mammalia; order Artiodactyla; family Bovidae; genus Bos; species Bos taurus. The sequence goes on from NC_037347.1 coordinate 11,695,313, forward strand.
CTGTCATATTTATTCACAGCCAGATTTCCATTATATTGAATTCATTAAGTTTTATAAGATTTTCAAATTTAATATAATCAGTTAAAGATATAGGAAATAGTAATTGAATATATTAAATAAAATTAAGTGAAAACAGAATTATTAGTGTGACTAATTTTGCTATGCAAATGTACTCAGATATAAGAAATAATATTGGAAATTTATAAACTAAAATGTTAACAGATATTATGTCTAGGAGATAGCATTATGGATAATTTTAGATTAGCTTTTTTTCACTTTCCAGATTTTCCCCAGTGACCTGCTATTTTTGTAATTAGGGTGAAGATAGACAAATAAATGCCATTAAAATGTTACTATAACCTTCTCTGGAGAAGGCAATGGCACCCCACTCCAGTACTCTTGCCTGGAAAATCCCATGGATGGAGGAGCCTGGTAGGCTGCAGTCCATGGGGTCGCTAACAGTTGGACACGACTGAGCGACTTCCCTTTCACTTTTCACTTTCATGCATTGGAGAAGGAAATGGCAACCCACTCCAGTGTTCTTGCCTGGAGAATCCCAGGGATGGGGGAGCCTGATGGGCTGCCGTCTATGGGGTCGCACAGAGTCGGACATGACTGAAGCGACTTAGCAGCAGCAGCAGCAGCAGCAGCATAACCTTCTTTGCTATAAATTCTCCAAGATTCTTTGGGCTGACATTAACTGGAAGTGAAGATCTCCACCATTTCTTCTCTGTGAGAGGAGGACATCATGAGGATATGAAATGGAACACACACTGACCACAGCAGCAGAGGTGCATCAGTAAGGGTTCCTAGGATCCTGCCTCCCCAGAGCCCCTCAGGCCAAGGTTGAAGCCAAATTGGGTTTTGTAGAGATTTTACCCAGTGCTCAGGAAGCAAAATTGTTGGATAGTGAACTTAAATCAGGTCTAAAACAGAACCAAAGAAACAAAATTCACCTTCAAAATATGGAGGCAAGAGCAGACATGTGGCTCAATTTCCAGTTAGGGCTGAGCCAAACTGGAAGAAAGGAGGCGCAGAAAACAGGAGCAAAATGGGCAGGAAAATAAGGAGTTTTGAGCAGTTGTTATGAACAAGTCTATAATGGCTGTAACACCTCCAGAAGGGTTGACTGGCTGGTTGGTTATCTTATCCTTTGTCTGGGGTAAGGACGGATGGAAACATCCTAAGGGAGAAGCCCACAGGCTTGCATGTTATAAAACTATATATATGCCCATGCATGTTCTGTATTAATAATATATGTAGATAATGCAGTTAAAACAACCTAATTACAGTCATCCAAAGTCTTTGCTGGAGGAGATTTGGATGGGTATTATAATCTGAGGAATAGAGGAAATCATGCCACTAGAGGTTTATTACTTTTTGTTAAATTTTTGGTGATCTAGGATTCCTCTTAATAGGATTTATTACGCTCATCATCTTAACTCTGCTGAGCCCCTTTCTGACACAGTGAAAAGTAATCTTTCCACCAAAATTCATTCCCTCTGACTCATTTTTCTTGCCCTCTAGAGAAGTTATTGATATGCCATTTCAATTGATTGCTAATGCTAAGGTCATACTGCTTCCCAGGAGTATGTGCATTTCATAAAAAAATTAATAACAAAAATCCTATCCCCAAATAATGAATCTCTGATGGCATAAATTTTACCTCTTCTGAAAGAAGCACTAAATGGATTTTTATCAGGTCTTCCCAAATCATACCACCTAAGAAGACTCATTCATGGCCTCTAGTCCAGAGCAAGGCACACATGCTCTCTGTATCTTTAAAGGCACCACCCAGGTCCTAACAGTTTGGTTCAGCACACTTTTAAGAAACTTGCTCAAACCTATTCATCTTATCATAGTTATCCTTAATGTTTGGGAGCCAGTGCTCTTTTAATTGTCTGGAGCTCTATGATCTTTGTTTAATTAATGTTTGCACAAGTTTTAAGAACTTTTATTGATGGAAAATATGACTCAGAGTGACTTGCTGCATACCATGTTGTTTTGAGGTCCTGATACCCAAAGATCTTAATTTTCTTAGGAGTACTTGGGTTCTAATGGCGTTGTCTACTATTGGTCTACTAAAAGTGTGTTTACTTTTGCCAGAGATTTTTGGTAAGTCATGAGTTTCAATTCTAGAGAAAGAATTTCATTACATAGCCAGAAGCCAGGTCCAGAACTGAAGAAAACTTTAAGGGTTTTTGATAAGAGCCTCCATCATCCATAGCAAAAGGAGGGAAATCTTTTGACCCTGGTGGATGAGAGAAAAATCATAACATTTCCTTTGACTTGCCATTCCAGTGACTTTGAACAGACTCATCAACAGGACAAACAAAAATGAAGTTTAGACTCCCTTGTCTAAAGCCAGAACTACATCTATTCAATGGAATTTCTGCCTATGGAACTCAGAGCTGCTGCTAAGAAGCACGTGGGGAAGAAGTGACATGAATGAGCACAGTCAATCCCTGGTCGTTCAAGCACTGGCTTTGCAAAGTGTGGACCAGCTGAATCTCGGTTCCCCTTCTCTTCAAAGTAGTGACTTTCAGCCCAGATCCCTGCAATTTCTTCAAAGTTCACATTACTTCCTCACAAAGTATGATTGGAGATAGGAAGAACTTTTTCTGAGTGTGTATTGGTTGAATGTATCCTTTTAGAGTTGGATTCAAATTTTACTTTTCCCAGGAGGCTTTTCAACCTCTTAAGCAGAAAATCCAACTGCAATTCTTTAAAGTCTTTGCAAGAAGAGATCTGAGTCCTGTGTATTTATTGTGTGATGTGCATCTCTCTCTCTCTCTCTCTCTCTCTCTCTCTCTCTCTCTGTGTATTGTTGCTGTTTAGTTGTCTAGTTGCTAAGCCATGTCCGATCCTTTTGCAACCCCATGGATTATAGAACACCAAGCTCCTCTGTCCTTGGGATGTCCCAGGCAAGAATACTGGATTGGGTTGTCATTTCCTTTTCCAGGGACTCTTCCCACCCCAGGGATCAAACCGACACCTCCTGTACTGGTAGGTGAATTGTTTACCACTGAGCCACCAGGAAAGCCTGTGTGTGTGTGTGTGTGTGTGTGTGTGTGTGTGTGTAAATATCCTCTATCAGAGTGTAAGCTTTTGCAGAAAGTAAATAGATTTGTGGGGAAGTAAAACTGGGTGCTTAAAAAATGGAAATTTTGTTAATATCTTCAAAGAGTAACTTTTAATTTCAGAAACTGTAGCTTAGTAAGGAGGCTGGCTGTGAAGAATCTAGGCTACATTTTTGGGGTTTGGAGGATGCTTCATCTCACAAGTAGAGAAGAAGTGATCCCAGAAGTGTTTCTTCCACCGGGGAAACAAGGCAGGATTTATTAGGATGTTGCTGGCAGGTTTGAGGAGAGAGTTTGTGTACTTTGTGTCATTTTCTTGCTCCATGAGCTCTGGTCCCAGTGTTTGTGTGTGTGTTTGAAGTCTGCACAGGAAGTTTGGGTTATGAGAGCCTCACTGCTAGATGAATTCCAAGGTCCTGGGAGTATGAGCCAAACCATGGGCCAAGAACTGTGCAGAATGCTGGTCATTGTTTGGAGAAGGGAAGGAGGGAAGGATATATCCTGGCCCAGTGGCAAGGAAGCCAATGGTTTGGGGTCTGGGAGGAAGATGGGAAGAACATCATGACAGAACTATCATTAGGATTTCCTTAGCTGGCTGGATTTGTCTAAACTCCAAGATACCTGGCCATGACCCAGTGTGGTAAGAACAAGTCTATGAGAACCTGGACCATAGTCAGCGTGGAAAAAGATGTTGCTTCACTGCGGAACGATTTTTACAATCTGCAATTTGCTATCGGCCAGCAATCCTCCCACTGACTGACTTGAAAAGAATTAAAAATAAATTTAGAATTTATGTATAATAGAAACTTTATGTGCCATAAAAAACTGTTTCTCTGGGACAGCGCTATGATCCTTGTCTGAGCCACATCTTCTGGAGTTTGTGTTTGGTGATGTGTTGATTTAATTTTCCAATCTTTGCCAAATGAAATAAACACCCCTATTTTTGATCTGGTAACACAGAGTGGATGGCCAAAGGGATTTGTGATCAAAGGTTGTCCTCCCACCAGGACTAACAGTTGAATGCCGTAGTTTGGGGTATTTTAGCTTCAGATTGGTCGATAGTTGGGCATATCCTTAACAGGGAGACATGAAGTAAAGTAATGGTAAAACAAATAATTCTGACTATGCCCAGCTAGTCATGGAATTGGCTTCAGTTGCATATACTTTCATTTAAAGTGGGTCAGCGGAACTCAGAATGTTCTGTTTGTAGAATCTTAGTTTGTTAGGATTATACAGAGCAAAATTAATTGTGTTTGGCTAACACAGTGAGAACGGCTTAATATTTACTTGGTTTTCAAAGTCTTCTGGAGAAACTATACTGAATCAATTCAAATCAGATAAGATGTGAACAGCGTCTGAAAATGAGCTATTCATATTGCTGAATGCCTGGTCCAAAACCCTGCCAAGCTCTGATTTTGGAGAGAACTCAAGTTTTTTTTTTTTTTTTTTTTTAATCCTTGAAGATGGCTGTGGCTTCCTCACGTGCACTCTGTCGGGGATGTGGATCCCACATGTAGGAGTAGCCAATCTCACCAGCATCCCCACCAGCCATCACCTTACTGGGAAGCTGCCATCTGATTTGAGAATGCATTCACATCTCCTCTGATGCTCCCGTCCTCACATCTAGGTAGGTGGACATGTTATCTCTGCTAATACTGAATTTCAGAAGCTTCTTAGATCTTCACACTATTATAGGAATACATATGGTAAACCAGTCCTCCTCCCGAAAAAGAAGGAACTAAATTTCAGGTAGGAATAAGTGTTTTGTTTTGTTTTTTGTGAAGGTGTTTGGATCACTTTCTTTAGATACTGCATGTTTGAGGGAAAACACCGATGGCAAATGTAAGAATAATCCTTGTATTTCTAAATTGTGGGTTTCAGTTCTAAACTGAATGATCTCTGCATGTTAAACAAAGTGGGAAACTGAGACAATGGAGAACTTCAGAAATACGTATGGTAGTAGCAAGCAGTGGAAACGGAGTCACAGGCCTACGCAACTTAGATCCCACTTTCTTCTAAAAATCCCAAACATCAAAAAATTCTAGCTTAAGTTTACCTCCTTTCCTTGTGTAGGTTACTTTGATTTTTCAAGAAGATTCCAATAAACTAAAGATCACTATTACCACAGAAAGCCATCGTCCAGTCTGTTTGAAGTGGATATATTAACCTAGATAAAGCCATTGTAAAGCCTGTTATTCAATTAACACAATTGTATAGAAGAGCTAATTGCAGGGCTAGAAACAGGAACCTGCTGTTTGAACATTCCTGAACCATTAATGTTTGCAATTTTAATGGCTATAGCTAACATTTCCCCCATTTCCCTTAAGTGGAAAGATCTCTTGCTGTAAATATTTATCTAACATATAGCCACGCACATGCATACACACAGAGTTACCATATACGCTTAAAGTTTCCAGTGTATATTCTCATTGGTACCATTTCATATTTAAGTCCTTAGAAAATATCAGCATTACAGCCTAGATTCCTTCAGCATTTTAGAACAGATTGACCACTTTGCTGTAAGACAGACCCCCAGCTACTGCGTTCCATAGGAAGATAAAGAATAAATATTATTTCCAAAGAAGTCATTATTTAAATTAAAATGCTTTTGCAAGCTCTAACTAAACTTTTAAACCAGTACTCCACTATGGGTAAAAAAATATTAATAGCTTCTTTTGCAATGATGCCTAGAAAATTTGCGTGCACTCCATTATACTAACCACTTTCTTTAAAATCACCATTATCCTAATTTAACTATCATTCTATGTAGGCAGATTTTAACAAGTTATGCAAAATTTCCAACATACACAAGGGTAGAGAAAATAATATTATAAACCTTCATGTATCCATCACCAGTCTTTAGGAATTAGTAACATTTTGGGACTGGGTTTTGATTCAAAAGTTTGGCAGAGGATATCTTGAACAAAAAGAAGTTCGCTGACATATTAACCCATTCTCAGTTTGGAATTCTACTAATTTAATAATGGCATATTCAGTTCAGTTCAGTTCAGTCACTCAGTCGTGTCCGACATATTCAGTGGAGAAGAATTCTTGGTAAACTACAGGGGGATGTTATATCCAAATTTTAAAATAGGAAGATGGCCAACATAGAGAAAAGGATTCCCATTTCACTGTTTCATTCATTTTAACCTCCAATTACTAAGCAACTATTACATGCTAGACATTGCCAGGCACCAGGGAACAAAGATGCTCTCACTGGTCCCAGCCTTCCAGCCGCTGATAGTCTAGTAGGTGGCGGAAACCAGCCCTACCTCACAGCTGTCCTCCACCTTAAAAGAACAGAATGGGCTGGATGGAAAAGAGAAATCTGTTTTTGGTTTGATGGGAAGCCCAAAAACAGAATCTCAAAAAAACACACCACAAAAAATAAGAAAATTACCATGGAAATGACTACAGTTCAGAGGATAGACTAAAGAACCAGCAATGGCTTCAGTTCAGTGGCTGATATATGGGTTATAGAATTTCAGCTGAATTGAGTCCAACCATAAACCAACTTATTGGACTCAAGTCCTTAAAATGTTAAGGAAGATTGATAAAGACAAAAATTTTAAAGGGTTTTTTGCAATCCAGGAAGTAAGAGCAAAGAAAAGAAGTTTTTATTAACCCTCAGAAGAAATATTCTTCTAAGACTTACAAAGAAAAGAAATTGTATTTTCTTTGTATACTTTAAGTAGGCAAATCTTATTTCTATCTTTAAATATCTTCAATAGAAATGTCCTCTTATCTGCTGAATGAATGAGGAACAGCTTGCAAGATTAAGTATAGCAAATGCTTAAAAAAGGACCGGTTTCCTGTTGGGATAAACAGTGGGATAGAGAGAAAAAAGAAAAAAAAAAAAGAGAGTGAAAGGAAGAATAAATGAGAATAGAGGGTTGAGGCTATGATGGATGAATAAATAAAGCTAGCAAAGTAGACTGGTGAATCGTAATAAGCATAAACTTGGCTTCCCTGGTAGCTCAGATGGTAGAGAGTCTGCCTGCAGTGCAGGAGACCCCTGTTCGATCCCTGGGTTGGGAAGATCCCCTGGAGAAGGAAATGGCAACCCACCCCAGTATTCTTGCCTGGAAAATCCCATGGATGGTGGAGCCTGGAAGGCTACAGTCCACGGGGTCGCAAAGAGTCAGACACGACTGAATGACTTCACTTCACTTGGCAGCCTAAATGCCTGGGCTCAAATTCTCCTTCCACTATTAGTTAGCTGTTAAGCAAGTGACTTAACATCTCTGTGCCCCAACTTTCTCCTCTGGAGGGAATGTATGGTGGGGACAGTAATAGTTCTGCATATAGTGAGCTTGTTGGGAGTATTATTTAAGATACATAGGAAGGTACCTGTCAAATAATCATTACCACATAAATGCTTGTTATTTATCAATTTGCCCTCTTCTCACAATTCTTTTTACAAACAATAGCTTACTCTTCACTTAATAGTCTCAACGTAGGCTCCTGCATGTTTGCTTTTTGGGACAAAGATCCAGATAAACAAATTCTGTCATAGTTTCTTTAGAAAGCCCCAATTAACTCGTCAGATAAGACCACCAGCATCTGCTTTCTGAAATCCTCTAATTGTCATGTAAAAAGAAATCCCAATAAAAGAAATAAGGTATTTGTGATGAAGTGTGTGTGTGTGTGTGTGTGTGCATACATAGGAAAAGAGCAAGAGAGGGAGATGGAGAGATTGATACTCAAATATTTTGAAGTTTAGGAAGCAAAACTAGGTCAGAAATAGAAACCACAAGTATGGACATATTCAAACCAGAATTATATATGAACTGAGCAAGAAAGAATATTATGTCCTATTGTGGTTTATCCACAAATTGGAGTGCTGGCCCAACCCTGGAGATTCTAAGCCTGTTTTCAACTCATAAATTCCTGTGCTTTAGAAGAGCCTAGTGACTCTCCTAAAATGTTGACAAACCAACCACATTTCTGTGGGTAATGGGTCTACTTTCTATACTCAGAGAGGTGAGAGCAGGGCTATTACTTCAGTTCTGTAGGATGCTGAGACAACAGACCCCAAGACCTAGGAATGGATCTGGGTTCCCCCTCAGGGCAAAGACTTTTCCTGCTGCTGCTGCTAAGTCGTTTCAGTCGTGTCTGACTCTGTGAGACCCCATAGATGGCAGCTGACTAGACTCCTCTGTCCCTGGGATCTGCCAGGCAAGAATATTGGAGTAGGTTGCCATTTCCTTTTCCAATGCATGAAAGTGAAAAGTGAAAGTGAAGTTGCTCAGTCATGTCCGACTCTTAGCGACCCCATGGACTGCAGCCTACCAGGCTCCTTTGTTCATGGGATTTTCCAGGCAAGAGTACTGGAGTGGGGTGCCATTGCCTTCTACAAGACCTTTCCTAGAGCTATTTAAAGACACTGTTCATCTTTTTGCATTCATTCTTTTTCACTCTGGTGGAAGAGTGTCTATTGTTAAATGGGCCTCAAGATTCCTTGATCCAATGAGCAAGCTTCTGTTCTCTGTTGCTAGCAGACCCCTTATCTGCCTGGCTCCCCAACCACTAACTGTATCTGGAAAGTTAGGAAAGTGGGCTGCAACAATACCTCTTGGATACCTTTTTGGTCATTCCTTTAAAAAGGAACTGGCCTGACATGTGTACAATTTTTCATTCAATATCATTTGACGGAAGGGCACCAGCACCTCAAGTAATATCCTAATCAGTCTGTGGGGAAATTCCATTCTAAGATTAATTCCACTCCCCTGTCTCAGTAGTCCTCTTTTCAAATCAGCTAGTCTGAATTGACCTAGTCACTCCAGAACCCTTAAGGTATAAGGACAAATTCTCAGATTTTTTTTTTTTTTTTCTCTAGGCACCTAGAGTCCTTGTAGAGATTGGGCACGTGGAGAAGAAACTCAAAGAGAAAAAAAAATGCAGATAGTCATGGGAACAGGAAGGGTCATCTTACTACCAGACAACACAGTTAGGGGAAAGCAGGATTCTATCACCAAGGAGTTTGAAAATTTTCATTCACAACTCCTATGTAGCTCATTTTCTTCATATGCAACCAAAGATAATGATATATACGCGATAGAGTTGTTAAAAGGATGACATGCCAGATGGAGAGCTTGCTAAATTTTCTGCTAAAGTGGGAAGGGCACCTAAAGGGTGGGTTGTGTGTGTGGGGTGCTTCCTGCATGCATACCTTCAAGACCTTCTGTAAAAGTTAAAAAAAAAAAAACACCAAAAACCTTTTTTTTGCCATGAGGATTGTGAGACCTTACTTCCCAATGAGGGACTGAGCTTGCGCTCATTACATTGGAAAGCAAACTCTTAACCACTGGACTGTGGGGAAGTCTCTGTGGGTCTGTGCTGTGGCATGTGGGCTTCTGTTATTGCAGCCATGTGGATGGATGGGCTTGTTGTGGTGGGTGGGCTTAGCTGCCCATGATATGTGTGGCTTTAGTTCCCCAACCTGTGATCAAACCTGTGCTCCCTTTATTGGAAGGCAGATCCTTAATCCCTGGACCACCATGGAAGTCCCAAAGTAAAATTTCTTAAAAATAAGTTTTATTGTAAAAATGTAGAGCTAGTTTATGTTCTAGCCAAAGATATAATTCTTCTTTCCACTTCTCCAAGTCTCTAAGTAAAATGTTTCCCTGAGATGACTATGTTCATGCTATAGCTCTGCAGACCCCTTGGGCTCCCTGATGTGAGAATCTCTAACATAATGTGTATAAGGAACAAAGTTCGTCCCCATTATAAGGTAGGTGTGAGTTTTTATTTCAATTACTTTTATAAACATTATTCATTTACAACTCTCCAAGGGACAGACCTAGTGAGAACCCACACATTTTCCAGCATGAACCTTGGACAAATTGATTCTGTTTTGTAAATGGAAAAATTCGATCTAAACCTCAAGCCCTTTTCATCTCTGGTGTTATGTTTACGTATTTCACTGAGATCAGCTATTCTTGTGTGTGACTTTCTTACTAAAAGTATAAAATCTGCAGTGGGAACCTATGGCTGCTCGTTCATTTCTTCCTCCAGTTTTTCCATTCACTCACTGGATCAATTACTTTTTCAGTCAAAAGTAATCTAGCACTTATTTCAGTAAGTATTAAGTACATGACTACATGAGAATTATGAAAAATGAGACAGAATACCCATAACCTTAAAATGCATTTTCCCAAAGCCTTAGAGGTACAAAGTTGCAGTGGGAAACAAGTCATCATAATACAAAAAATGAATAAAGTGACCAATTATAATATGAATTGGCCCATTCTAACATTCCTCTCTTTAAATCTAAAATCCACCTTCACTCATAATAGCAATGTTTTTGTCTAATAGTTTTTTAATAACTAGCTGTTATTGTAAGAGGGTGGGAAAACAATGGAAAAATTGAAGTAAATTTACAACTTTACAAAATATTCAGAATTTTCTAATATGGATGAAATTGAAGTTGGAGGTATAGTCAGTCAGAAAGGAAACTCTCGACAAGTAAAAGTCTAGCAGGGTTTTACCAGTAAATTATTGAAGAAGAGAAAAACTGACAATGATAATGACATGATGGGACTTTCAAAGAGAAAGCAGTCCTTAATAAAGCAGGCACAATGGATTAAAGGCAACCTCTTTAACAAGTGGTGCTGGGAAATCTGGTCAACCACTTGTAAAAGAAAGAAACTAGAACACTTTCTAACACCATACACAAAAATAAACTCAAAATGGATTAAAGATCTAAACGTAAGACTAGAAACTATAAAACTCCTAGAGGAGAACATAGGCAAAACACTCTCCGACATACAGCACAGAAGGATCCTCTATGACTCACCTCCCAGAATACTGGAAATAAAAGCAAAAATAAACAAATGGGACCTAATTAAACTTAAAAGCTTCTGCACAACAAAGGAGACTATAAGCAAGGTGAAAAGACAGCCTTCAGAATGGGAGAAAATAATAGCAAATGAAGCAACAGACAAACAACTAATCTCAAAAATATACAAGCAACTCCTGCAGCTCAATTCCAGAAAAATAAACGACCCAATCAAAAAATGGGCCAAAGAACTAAACAGACATTTACCCAAGGAAGACATACAGATGGCTAATAAACACATGAAAAGATTCTCAACATCACTCATTATCAGAGAAATGCAAATCAAAACCACAATGAGGTACCATTTCACGCCAGTCAGAATGGCTGCTATCCAAAAGTCTACAAGCAATAAATGCTGGAGAGGGTGTGGAGAAAAGGGAACCCTCTTACACTGTTGGTGGGAATGCAAACTAGTACAGCCACTATGGAGAACAGTGTGGAGATTCCTTAAAAAACTGTAAATAGAACCGCCTTTTGATCCAGCAATCCCACTGCTGGGCATACACACCGAGGAAACCAGAAGGGAAAGAGACACGTGTACCCCAATGTTCATCGTAGCCAGGACATGGAAGCAACCTAGATGTCCATCAGCAGATGAATGGATAAGAAAGATGTGGTACATATATACAATGGAATCTTACTCAGCCATTAAAAAGAATACATTTGAATCAGTTCTAATGAGGTGGATGAAACTGGAGCCTATTATACAGAGTGAAGTAAGCCAGAAAGAAAAACACCAGTACAGTATACTAACGCATATATATGGAATTTAGAAAGATGGTAACGATAACCCTGTATACGAGACAGCAAAAGAGACACTGATGTATAGAACAATCTTTTGGACTCTGTGGGAGAGGGAGAGGGTGGGATGATTTGGGAGAATGGCATTAAAACATGTATAATATGATATATGAAACAAATCGCCAGTCCAGGTTCGATGCAGGATACAGGAAGCTTGGGGCTGGTGCACTGGGATGACCCAGAGGGATGGTACGGGGAGGGACCAGGGAGGGGGGTTCAGGATGGGGAACACGTGTATACCTGTGGCAGATTCATGCTGATGTATGGCAAAACCAATACAATATTGTAAAGTAATTAGCCTCCAATTAAAATAAATAAATTTATTAAAAAATAAAGTAAATTTCAAACTGAGAAAACATAAAAAAATAAAGCAGACACATTTTTGAATGCTTTTGAAAAATAATCCTTTTTATGAGCACATTGAGAAACCCAAACCTGAAGTAAAAGTAATTGTATTGTACTATGAAGCAATTTTATTAGATAAATTGCGCCCAAAATCCCGAATAGTTTTGTTAGTTCTTTGTCCTAAGATTTAACACATAGCCATAATGGTAATCTAGAATTTATTAGATGTAATATAAATAAGTTGCCTTCATAATTTTTAGTTACAATTTTCAAAGCCAGGTTTAAACTGAACTTTTTATTTCCCACCATTTTCTATGTCCATTTGGCCCTCTTTTAAATGGATTTTGTCTGGTTATAGTTAACCTCAGAAATGAGAACCTCATACATACTCACAGGCTATATTTAAGTAAATCTTATCATCTTCAAATACTTTCATAGATCTTGTCTTATTTCTCATAAGAACCCATGGTTAATTGTTTTCCCCATTTTATATAAGGCAATATTTAAGAGAGAGTAAGTTGCTAGTTTTCTTAAAACTTTACCTTTTTAATAACCACAAAAACCTCACATTTCCCAGAAATTCTGATCTATCCTATCCTTTGGCATGGGGGGCTTCAGCCTTTGATCAAGAATCATCAATCATTACAAAGTAGAGTCAATATCTATAGGCACTCTGAAGGCAAGATTTGGCTAAACTTTCCCTCCTAGAACGTGTTACAAAAATAATCTGTGTTCCTAGGCATAAATACTATTGAACACATGATTAAAACAATCTGAAATCTCAGTTTTCTAGCATGTCTTACTAGGTCGTGTACCTGTCCCTTCCCATACCAGGTTAGAAATCATTTGCGCCAGATGACAGAAACATCAAGTGGTCATGTTGGCTTGAGACTTGGGCCTCTGACTCTGTCTCGGTAGTAGTCTCACTACTGGAACTCGTTTAGGGTCTCTGACATTTAGGAGCCACTGTGTTTTAAACAGAGAGAGTTAACCCATGGGTCCAGCAAGGCACAGAAAGCTGAGAGTACATGAGCCTTTGGTCATTCTGCAGGAACTGAGAGGCCTAAAGTATTACCATGGCTTGGGAAAATGAGATCAGATGTACTTAGGATGTCAAAAGATGGGCATGATTCAGAAAGAGGCAGTGTTTCCAGGCAGGGGAACAGAGAAGGCAGAAGAGGAGGGTTTAGACCACAGTGGGAAGGGCTAATGACAGCCAGGCTAGGTGGCACAGATCTTCATTGAGTAGGCCAGGGGAAGGTGGGAGGAAATTTTCAGCCTTTGAAAGGAGCGTGAAACAACGAAAGTAATTGAATGGTTCTCTATAACAGGGGAGGGTCCTAAGAGATAAAGGGTGAATCTAGACCCATGAGAAGTGAAGCAAAAGTCACTCAGTTGTGTCTGTCTCTTTGTGACCCCATGGACTATACAGTCCATGGAATTCTCCAGGCCAGGATACTGGAGTGGGTAGCCTTTCCTTACTTCAGGGGATCTTCCCAACCCAGGGATAGAACCCAGGTCTCCCACATTGCAGGCAGATTCTTTACCAGCTAAGACACGAGGGAAGCCCCAAAATACATTAAAATACACAGATATGGGATAATCTGAGAGCTAGAAGTGTCCTCTAATTGAACATTTTTTCCGTGCATTCAATAGATGATCAAGACCAGAAAAATGAAAGGGCCAACTAGGGATGGTGGAGAGGAAACACCAGCAAAGCAAAGAGGGCCAGTCCTGCCTCAAAGAAGAGGCAGCGTGGTTTAAGTTAGCAAGGACCCTGGGGTCCTCTCATCCTGCCATCCTCCCAGTCTGCTTCACTAGCCCTTTGGAATTCCTCCCTGGCTTCCCCTTCCTCTCACTGGAGTGCAATCTCTCCATTGCGGATGGATCTCCCTGGATATTTGAAGTGTTATAAATCTAAATTAATCTGTCTATTGGTTGAGCATATCCTGGATCGGGGACTGTAATTTGCCAACTGATAACTGGGCCATTTTTAAGGGAACCTGGTGCCAATTGGGCCCAGGCTTTCCATAATCATTAACCACTGAGACTTTGGGCAGGGGTAAATGCAGTCTGGTAGCTGTCATTTCCAGAAGCGGAAAGGACAAGCCATTGGTGCCTGAAATCCCAAAGTAAGTCTGGGGTTATTGCTGAGGGCTTACAAAGACTGTTACCTTTGTCCACCTGACTTTGCCCAGCTTTCATTATTCTTTTGAAATTATGTCCACAAGATAAAAAGAAATAAGGGCAAATAACACCTGTTTAGCCTCTGATTCTACTTAGAAAAGCTGTCATTGCATCATGTCTAGGTCTCTGCAGATATATGACTGTGATCACGTTTTCTAAATCCTTATTCAAACATTTGCTATTTATTGGAACTTATTGTATGCTAGGCACTGGGGAGGCTACAACACAAAGATAAGTTCCCTGCTCTGAAAGGACTAAAAGACCGACAGAAAGAGTGACATTCAGAAAACAATGGCATTAGAATACTGTGCTGGCTATAAGGAACTATATTTTTAATGTAATGATTTCATATGCTTTAGAGAAAGCTCCCTAGAGTTGAGGGGAATTTATTTAGTTACTATTTTTGTAATTACTCATAAAAGTTACCTGCAACTTTCTTTTGAAAAATGCTTGGACATTCTAAATGAGTCCAACAACATTTTTTATAACCTTTTATTCCCGCCAATGTGAATTTTCCTTCTTTCTTTCTTTCATTTTTGCTTGTAGAGGAGCAGTGAGGGGCAGGAGGAGTGGGCAGACAATGCTTCGATTACAGAGCCCATTCCATTGGGGAGTTATGCAACCAAGGGGAAAAATGCATTTTCCACTCATGAGGCCCTTTGATCATTTTGGCTCTTATATAACCCCCTAACAGCTGGAGCTGTAAACTTGAAAATTGGCAAGAACATCGTTCATATTGCGAAAGAAAACTCGAGCCACATTTGAGGAGAAACAGCTAGATATTTTCAAAGCGATTCCAGTATTTGTGTTCTTTAACATTTAGTGAGTGCTGGTGATGTTGGGGTGCTTTAGGCCAAGTTTCTTGCCCAGGAGGAGTCTTGACTGGGAATGCTATGAGCTGGGCCTGGTGCGGGAGCACGGGCCATGCTTTCTCATTCTTCTTTTCATTGTTGAGCTCTGGTCTGCAGCAGCCCTTCTGCCCACAGATGACCAAATGAATGCTTGCTCCAAAGTTCGGGGCAGCCAGGAGTGGATTCATATCAGTCCATCCACTCCTCTTCAGCAGCCTCATGGCACTTGCCGGCTTCTCACCAATATCACTTCCTGTAAGCATCTTTCAGCAGGATCTCCCACTGCCTCATTCTGTTATCCCCCCTGTCCTCCTGGGCTCCCTACCTCTCTCCCACCTACTTCCTCTTCCTTCTCTTTTGTCTCTTCTTTCCCTTATCCCCTTCTCTGGCTCTTCCTCCATCTTCCTTTTTAATATCCTTTTGGATATTAACTTGCTATTCCCTGAACTGGAAATAAACCTGTATAAAATCACTTGTTTCTTGCTACAACTTAAGCATTGCAATGAAAAACAGTCAACTAAGTTCAAATCCACTGCTTCACTATTAATAACATCTTCAAAAATTTATTAACACCTAAAACCAAATGCAGAAATTGGTTTCCAAAAAGGTCGTTATACTTCTAACTTGCAGAAATAAAATTAAAGAGAGGCAAAATTATGTTTTTCATAGTGAAGCAAGCCACTGTTACTGGAAAGTCATTCAAATATGTAGAGTTTTGAGGTAATAAGAAACTCAGGCATCTAAATTCTTCCCATTATCCCTTCTCCATCAGAAGATTGTGCACATGTGGAATTACATGATGAGCAGCAAAGGTTGCCTTAAGAGAGACTTCGCATATGCATCTCCAGGAAAGGCAGGTTGCAAGGGAGGGGTGTGATACTTGCCACCTTGATATATTTGGATGTGGTTGCTGCCGGGACATCTGGCCTGAGGTCCTCCAGGATGGCTGCTCTGAATAGAGAGGCTGCCATGCCCTCATCCCCTGTTTTTCAAGGATAAGTGAGTATCTTATATGGGAAGCCCAACATGGCTCCCTGAAGTAGAAGCCACCTTTGTCTTGACCTGGAGGCCTCCTATGCTGCTACCAGCCATTCTGAATTCTGATGAAATAGAAATATAAAAGGGAAAGGGCTAAATTAACAGGAGTGAGATTTAAGTTTCCCACTCTTTTGCTGTCAGTTCAGTTCAGTTGCTCAGTCGTGTCCAACTCTTTGCGACCCCGTGGATTGCAGTATGCCAGGCTTCCCCATCCATCACCAACTCTTTTGCTGCACCACGATTCAAACTGCTGCTCCTCTATTTGTAAGCAAAATCAGGGTTCTCATGGTTCTGAAGAAGCTTTCAGTTTTCCCAGCTGCATCTTTCAATGCCTTCCCATCTTTGTTCTTCCTTCTGTGGTCTTTGTGTATTTGTGCCTGCTGTAACCGCACATCATAATTGCAGGATGGTGCTTTGAGCCCTGGCATCCCTCTACTGCAGAATGCTGAAGCTGCAGACTATAAGAAATGCCTGAGGCAGGAAGGCCAACAGGAAGCAGTGGGTCTTCTCAGTGCTGTGAATTACTTCCATATCCTTCTAGGATCAGGCCAGTCTTCTGGAAGCATCTTGAAAGGACTTTTAGGAAGGAAGAGGTATGAGCTCTCAGGCATACAGCAAGAGGTTATCTTTAATTTTTGAAGAATTTTGATGTAATATAAAGATAAGTGGTACAATGAGGCTAATTTTTTTAATTTAAATGCTATATATGTTGCTTATCCTGGTGGTTGTGAACTGCTCATTTCTTTAAAGGTTGAAGAAAGAACTACTTTTGGTTAATTTTTACTTTCCACAGAAATGTTACAAGTATATCAATCAGGCATACTTCGGTAGAGAAATAGCTCACAAGTCAGGAAATACACTTTCCATGAGGTTTAAACTGGTAGATGCTCAAAGACTGTGGTAATGATGCCAATGATGATGACACTGATGATGGTACTTACTGCATTGTGTGGCATTTGCTGTGGAACTGAGAGCTGATGGTTGACATCACTGGCTAGCAGTTTGAAGGCAAATGCAAGGCTTCTGCTAGCCATTGTCTCCTATGATTCTCCTGTGCAATCTATCTATGACTCTGCCAAAAATAAACTGATTATTTCAGAAAGTTTGCTGGCTTTGTTAGACCTTCACTTGTGACTATACAACTTTTTCTCAAAGGAAGCATTTTTAGTTAAAGGAATAAAGAGCTCATGAGTTTGCACAGGATGGAGGGTACATCTACTTCTCATCTGCTGGAAAGCTGATGCTTTTAGAAATCTTTGCCAAACTACTTTTTCTGTCCTCATTCAAAAGAATCCAAGAAAGAACTTGATGTGAAGTGAGATTTTTAATGTTTTCTATGGCTTATTTTCCCTTCAAACAACTTCCTCTCCAATGTTGATCATGATGATAATAACTGACATTCACTGAGTTCTTGTGGATACTCTGTATACTTAATCCTCATAAAACCTCATGTTACTGATGTCCATTTTATAGATGAATAAACTGAGTCACTGAGAAGTTTAATAATGTGCCCACGATCATATAGATAATAAATCATATATCTGATTTAGACCCAGGCATTCTGGCTTTAAGTCAAGCTCATATCTTGATGTTATGCTGCCTCCCTTGATGGAGGTAAAAAGAACTGCTGTTTAATCAACAAAGATTCATGGAGCTCTCGCTACGTGCCAGGGTCTGAATTAGGCACTGAGAAGACTGAAATAGAAAAACAAATATGGCCACAGTCATCGTGGCATTTAGAATTCAGCAAAAGAGAGCAATATTAAGCTAATAATTATATAGTTAAAAACTATCATATTTCATGGCTTCCCAGGTGGCACTAGTGGTAAAGAACCTGCCTGCCACTGCAACGGACGTAATAGATCTGGGTTTGATCACAGGGTTGGGCAGATCCCCTGCAGGAGGGCATGGCAACCCACTCCAGTATTCTCGCTTGGAGAATTCCATAGTCAGAGGAGCCTGGTTGGCTACAGTCCATGGGTCACACAGAGTCGGACATGACTGAGGCAACTTAGCACACACGTTATACACAATGAGAGCTTTTAACAGGGGACTCATTAACTCTCTGAATAAATCACACTTAATGTGATATCTGAAATAGCATGAGATGGCAAGATTAAGGGAGGAGGTAGGCAAGGGGTCAGAAGCATAGAAACTTTATCAGAGAGAAAGGCTGGGGATTTCCATTGTCGCAGTAAAGTTACAGTGACCACATGGGATGCATAATTCTTCATTAATATTTCCTTCAAGTATAGAATAAGATTTGATTTTTTAAATATATACAAATGGTCATGACTAGACCATATTCTAATTAGGGAATCAGTTGCTTAGTCATAAAATGCCTGATGATGATAAAGCACGTCAAGTAAGAAATGCTGTTGGAATGATTGGGAAGAGAAACTCCAAGGAAGCCAGAAGTGACTGTGTCCAGTGGGAAAAGACACACAGAGAGGAGATGGTGAACTGCGCAAAGGCAAAGGATGTTTTCACATTAAAAGGGCATTGTTATTTGTTTCCCGGCTCAGAGCTATAAACATGAATATTGCATTTCCAAGTAATCCATAAGAATCCAATATTAAATGAATTATAAAGCCAATTAAGTAAACATTATAGAACATATAGAGTAACCAAATGGATAGGAACTCAGGACATAGACTCAGATATGCACAGAATACAGTATATCCTAAGGATGGCATTTCAAATCAGTGGAAAAAAGATGAGACTGAGACTAGCAACTATTCATTTGGTTCAAAATAAAGCCAGATTCCAAATTTACTCTTTACATCCAAATAAACTCCAGATAGAAAAAGTTGAATAATTTTTATGCTATTAAAATCATTTGAAGAAAACATGGGTGAATATTTTTATAATCTTTGCTTATTAAAGACCTTTACTAGAATACTGGGCCCAGTTTATAGACTCCTCCAGAATGGTTGGGCTGTTGAATTCTTCTAGAAGTTACAGAAGACTCTTCAGGAAGATCGCCTTCTACTAACCCCACCCCTGTAGCCTCAAAGAGGAGGGTTGACTTTACTAAGCTCTATCATAGCTTCCTCTTGCTTCCTTTTGATTAAAACTTCTGCCTACCAATAAAGCATGTAGAAAATTCAGAAACTACAAAGTTAAAATTGGACTCTATGAAAATTTAAAATTTCTGTATAACAAAATTCATGGTAGGCAAATGTTTTAGGGCCTTCTAAAGAAAAGTACTGAAGCATAATTATAATGTGAATTAGCACTGATGGTTCTGCCCCTTATAAAAATTATCTTAGAACTTCCCTGGTAATTCCAGTGATTAAGACTTTGCTGTCCAGTGTGGGGGATACTGGTTCGATCCCTGCTTGGGGAGCTAAGACCCCACATGCCTCACGGCCAAAAAACCAAAACATAAAACAGAAATAATACTGTAACAAATTCAATAAAAACTTAAAAAAAAAAAAAAAACTCTTAACAATCCCCTGAACTCAGAATGTCTATGAACTTGGATGGGGGGAAAAAAATCTTAGTTTCTCCAACTTCCAGTAGGTCTGACTAAAACTTAGTATGTCTTTCGATTATGAATACAGTCAGTAAACTGCATTAGTATTAGTGTTGCCTACATCACTACTAGAAATCAGATATTTTTATATTAGGTTATAGTTGTCACTCTATACGGTCAGCAAAAATAAGACCTGGGACAGACTGTGGCTCAGATCATGAACTCCTTATTGCCAGATTCAGACTTAAATGGAAGAAAGTAGGGAAAATCACTAGACCATTCAGGTATGACCTAAATCAAAGCCCTTATGATTATACAGTGGAAGTGACAAATAGATTTAAGGGATTAGATCTGATAGAGCCCCTGAAGAACAACGGACAGAGGATCATGACATTATACAGGAGGCAGTGATCAAGACCATCCCCAAGAAAAAGAAATGCAAAAAGACAAAACGGTTGTCTGAGGAGGGCTTACAAATAGCTGTGAAGAGAAGAGAAGTGAAAGGCAAAGGAGAAATGGAAAGAAATACCTATTTGAATGCAGAATTCCAAAGAATAGCAAGGAGAAATAAGAAAGCCTTCCTCAGTGATCAGTGCAAAGAAATAGAGAAAAAAACAGAATGGGACAGACTAGAGATCTCTTCAAGAAAATTAGAGATAGCAAGGGAACATTTCATGCAAAGATGGGCACAATAAAGGACAGAAATGGTATGGACCCAACAGAAGCAGAAGATATTAAGAAGAGGTGGCAAGAATATACAGAAGACCTATACAAAAAGATCTTCATGACCCAGATGACCACGATGGTGTGATCACTCACCTAGAGCCAGACATCCTGGAGTCTGAAGACAGGAGGGCCTTAGGAAATGTCACTACAAACAAAGCTAGTGGAGGTGATGGAATTCCAGTTGAGTTATTACAAGTTCTAAAAGATGATGCTGTTAAAAGTGCTGCACTCAATATGTCAGCAAATTTGGAAAACTCAGCAGTGGCCACAGGACTGGAAAAGGTCAGTTTTCATTCCAATCCCAAAGAAAGGCAATGCCAAAGAATGCTCAAACTACCACACAATTGCACTCATCTCACACACTAGTAAAGTAATGCTCAAAATTCTCCAAGTGAGAGAGACTTCAGCAATACTTGAACTGAGAACTTCCAGATGTTCAACCTGGATTTAGAAAAGGCAGAGGAACCAAAGATCAAATAACCAACATCTGTTGGATCACAGAAAAAGCAAGAGAGTTCCAGAAAAACATCTACCTCTTGCTTTTGGTATTATTAACCACATCAAAGCCTTTGACTGTGTGGATCACAATAAACTGGAAAATTCTTAAAGAGACTGGAATACCAGACCACCTTACCTGCCTCCTGAGAAACATCTATGCAGGTCAGGAAGCAACAGTTAGAACTGGACATGGAACAACAGACTGGATCCAAATTGGGAAAGGAGTACGCCAAGGCTGTATATTGTCACTCTGCTTACTTAACTTATATTAAGTTAAATACAAATGGTGGGCTGGATGAAGCACAAGCTGGAATCAAAATCTCTGGGAGAAATAACAATAACCTCAGATACAGAGATGACCCCACCCTTATGGCAGAAAGTGAAGAGGAACTGAAGAATCTCTTGTTGAAAGTGAAAGAGGAGAGTGAAAAAGTTGACTTAAAACTCAACATTGAAAAAACGAAGATCATGGCATCCAGTCCCATCACTTAATGGCAAATCGATGGGGAAACAATGGAAACAGTGAGAACCTTTTTTTGGGGGGCTCCAAAATCAGGGCAGATGTTGGCTGCAGCCATGAAATTAAAAGATACTTGCTCCTTAGAAGAAAAGCGATAACCAGTCTAGACAGCATATTGAAAAGCAGAGACACTATTTGGCTGATAAAGGTCCATCTAGTCAAAATTATGGTTTTTCCAGTAGTCATGTATGGATGTGAGAGTTGAACCATAAAGAAAGCTGAGCACTGAAGAACTGATGCTTTTGAACTGTGGTGTTGGAGAAGGCTCTTGAGACTCCCTTGGACTGCAAGGAGATCAAATCAGTAGTCAATCCTAAAGGAAATCAATACTTAATATTCATTGGAAGGACTGATGCTGAAGCTCAAACTCCAATACTATGGCCACCTGATGCAAAGAACTGACTGACTGGAAAAGACCCTGATGGTGGGAAAGATTGAGGGTGGGAGGAGAAGGCGATGACAGAGGATGAGACGGTTGGATCATCCAACCAACTCGATGGATATGAGTGAGCAAGCTCTAGGAGTTGGTTATGGGCAGGGAAGCCTGACATCCATGGGGTTGCAAAGAGTTGGACACGACTAACTGAACTGAACTGATAATTGTCACAGCTATCATTTGCCCTCAGTACTAAATTCCAAATTTAGGGTAGTTACTAGACCCATTGTTAGATCTCTTTATTTGATGAGGCAATAAAATATGTATGTGTGTGTGTATATATATATATATATATATTTATATTGCACATTTGTTTTTAAAGTTATTTTGCTAAGTGAAATTTAACATACTTTGTTTCTATGTAATCCTGTGTATTTTATTTTACACATGTAAAATCCAGGGAATTCCCTGGTGGTCCAGTGCTTAGGACTCCGCACTCTCACTGCTGATCGTTCAATCCCTGGTCAAGGAACTAAGATTCTGGAAACTTCACAATGCAGTCAAAAGGAAAAAGAAATCTAATCTACAAAGGGGCCGGTGGGCTTCAAAACACTGTCTCAAGAGTCTGCGTTATAAACAGTCTAAGAACTCCACATTAAGGTAATGAGAAAGACAGTCATCAGACATACATACAGTCTTTGTGGCCAGCGCCCTCAACCTCAGCCTCATTCACTAGGTGGGTGTGTAGGGTGTTGGCACCACGTATGACATGGTGTGTCTCACGCTCCAGAAGTGAGCCCAGCAGGTGGAGAGAATGTGGGGGTCAGGGGGTACCCAGATAATAGTAGTCAGTCTGCTTCCAGCTGGGGAGGTCAGGTCCCATAACTGATGTTGTCAGAGCAGCGACTCCTCTGTTGAAAGGGTTTCTCCATTTTATTACAGTGGAGGATGGCCTTGTTAGTCGCTCAGTTGTGTCGGACTCTGCGACCCCACAGACAGTCAGCCTACCAGGCTTTATCTACATGGGATTTCCCAGGCCAGAAAACTGGAGTGGGTTACCATTTCCTTCTCCAGGAGATTTTCCCAACCCAGGGATCAAACTCGTGTCCCCTGCATTGCAGGCAGATTCTTTACCATCTGAGCCACTGGGGTGATCTCTTAACCCTTTGAGACTGGCACTGAATCTTGGGCTGATAGCCTTAATATATACCAAAAGTCTTAGAAATCAGTGAGAAAAAGAATACCCCATCAGATAAGTAAACAAAATATAAACAGGCCATTAAAATGGTTAAATGTGGAGAAATGGATTTGGCATCACTAACAATCAAGGAGTTGCAAACAAAGCAAGATTTTTAAAATGTCCATTGATTTGGCAAAGTTTAAAAAATTGACACAAAACTCAGTTTGATAAAGATATGGGGAAAAAAACACTTGTGCCTTGTTAGTGGGGCTGTAAATTACTATACTTTGGGGGAAAGTTCAGTTTAACAATATTTATGTAAAATGTTATTTATTCATACCATATGGCCTAATAATCTCCCTTTTAGGAATTTACCCTCATGAACTAATCATAAATATGTGAGCTAAAATATGTACTGGAGTGTTTATTACTCCCTTATTTGTAATAGCCCAAAACACTGGAGGCAGCCTCAGTGTCTTCTATAATACAGCAGGGTCGTTCATAAAGATATTCTGTTTCACCTTCCTCATATGTTAACCCCATTCCAAGAAAATGGGCATGGCCTTGTTAACCCATGAAGCTTCTTGGCCTCAGGAGAGGTGTGTGTTGTACAATGGGAAGCAGAAGTGGCCATCTGAGAAAGTCTTCCTTGGCTTTTTTTAATATGAGTTCATTTTCTTCTTAAATATTTATTTATCTTTTTGACTGTGCCAGCTCTTAGTTGCAGCATGCAGCTAAGTTCCCTGACCAAGGATTGAACCCAGGCCCTCTGCATTAGAAGCTCAGAGTCATAGCTACTGGACCACCAGGGAAGTCTCTGGAAAATGAATTTATTTTCAAGTGATTAAAGCCAGGGAAGGGGAAAGTGAGACAGAAAGAATGGAGGAGGTTTTCAGAGAGGAGACAGGGCTCTGTGAATCCTGTGTGTTGCTGGGTCATGGGCTCTGCTCCCAAGTTTTGCTCAAGGGTGGAAAAAGAATGGGGGTGCAGAAAGGATGCTCGGCCTGAGACATCTGACCCCAGCAACCTTGAAAATGATGAGCAGCTATAAGAACCATGGTCCCCGGGCTTCACGGAGACATTTAGGTTGAATGGATTTGATCTGTGCAGTATCTGGAGAGGGTTAAAGGCCAGAGAGCTACCTCTGAATATAAGACTCCTTGTGTTGGGGGTGTGGGGAAGGTGGGAGCAGGGTAGGAGGAGAGGGAGATTCAGTGATGATTGCCTTTGATTATCTACCAGCCTGGATGAAAGTGAAGAGTGAAATTTAATTTGATTCATAGAAGTAACCAATATGGCATTTCCTGCCCACCTGAGTTCTTAACTTGTGTGAAATCTGCTACAATGTCTTTCTTGCTAACTCAATCTCCTTTCTGATAATTTAGTAGCAGAGGGCTCAAGGGTGGGCAGCTAGGGCTGCCCCATGACACACAGTCTCCTGCAAGCTGAGAGAGAAGGTTTTGCACAAATGTGATGTTCAATGAAAGGAGAAACACAGGGGTTTAAGAAAGATGTACTGATATGTTGTTATAGAAGCCATATATCAACTGAAGGAAACCAGGGAGAAACTGCTACATGGTTCCAAAAAACAATTGTAAACCACCTCATAAATAAAGGCAACGAGAGGTCTATGAAATCTATGAAATCTTTGTACACTTTTCACTCAGGGGTAGAAAGTAGGTCAGAACTTATTCCAATCCACCCCCAGGTGAGGGTCTTGGACCACCAAAAACTACGCAATTGGACATTGCCACAGAACTCTGGACTATTAAAGGCTATTGTGCCTTCCACACAAACTGGAACAGAACACTTGTCCTTTGAGAGTCTGAACAAACATGGATCCAAACACACTGAGAGTCATCAAGCATTTAAAATCAGTCGAGAGGGTGCCCTGTGGACACAGGCTTCTCATGTAGGGTTTAAAAACCTTAAAGCAGAAATCTCTTTGGCCCTGGCTCTGGAACTAGCCTTCTGGAGGTAGTTTGAATGCAAACCTGATTTACCTTTGTGAACTAAGCTGGCATATGCATTCAAGTCTAGAGTTGAAAGTCATGAAACAGGAAAACCTAGTCAAATATGAAGGGTAACTAATTTTGGGCTTTTATTTCTTGGTTTGGGGATAAAGTGAGTAAAACTAGTAAATGCTTTTTTTTTTTTTTTTTACTTTCTTTTTCCACAAACATTTTCAGTACTCTGATAAGGTAAACAGCATATCATTCCATGAGAAACTCCAGTTACCAAAAAAGGCCTTTAAGAGATGAACTTGGTAGAGGAGTATTCAGGAAGATTGGCAGACTGACTATCAGTTGGGCATATGATATCATTTTCTTCATCTGACAATTAAAAATTCCTTTGGAAAACTCTAATTCAAAAAGATAGATGCACCCCAATGTTCAGAGCACCATTATTTACAGTAGCCAAGATATAGCAGCAACATAAACATCCATCAATAGGTGAATGAATAAAGAAGTTGTGGATACACTCACTCACTCACACACACACACACACACAGAGATACATACATACTCATACAATGGAATACTGCTCAGCTATAGAAAAGAATGAAATAATGCCATTTGCAGCATCATGGATGTAGCTAGAGATTATCACACTAAATGAAGGAAGTCAGACAGAGAAAGACAAATATGATATCATTCATATGTGGAATCTAAAAAAATAATACAACTCAAGTCTTTTATAAAACAGAAATAGACTCAGACATAGAAAAAGTTATGGTTATCAAAGGGGAAAGGATGGGAGGGACAAACTGGGAATTTGGGATTAACAGATATACACTGCTATACACAAAACAGCTAAACAACAAAGAAGGACCTATTGTATAGCACAGGGATGTATTCAATATATTGTAATAACCTATAATGGAAAAGAATTTGAAAAATTATGTGTGTATGTATATATATATATACATATATATATGTACACACATAACTGAATGACTTTGTTGTATATCTGAAATACTGTAAATCAATTATACTTCAATAAAAAAATGCCCCAAAGAACTAATCATGTATTTTAAGATCAGCTATAACCCAATCCATCACTTTGCAACTCTTGATTATATAAATCAGGTGCTAAGATAAATTGTCCACTGGAAAGTTTGGGGAATCTTTTGACTTTATAACTCAATGAAGACATTATCGATGATGACAGCAATTGATTCTAGATCTTTAGATCTTATTAGATGCTAGGTTTTCTCCCAAGCAATTTATCTGTGATAATTCACTTAATTCTGTCACCAACCCAAAAAGTATTTAATATAATTTTATGATATGTAAATTTGTCCTGGATCATATGACCAGTGAGTTAGATGAGAATCAGCTCTTTGTCTGACAGCAAAGGTCAATTTAAATTTTTTAAATTTTACTTTAAAAACTGACAGAATTGACAGCTGATAGTTGACACTATTTTTCATACAATATTATGTAAGTTTCAGGTGCATGACATAGTGGTTTGACATTTAAATACATTATGAAATTATCACTATGATGAGTCTAGTAACCATCTGTCACCATACAAAGTTCTTACAGTATTACTGACTATATTCCTATGCTATACCTTATATCTTATGACATATATTTTACAACTGTAAGTTTTACCTCTTAATCAGATCAGATCAGTCGCTCAGTTGTGTCCGACTCTTTGCGACCTCATGAATCGCAGCACGCCAGGCCTCCCTGTCCATCACCAACTCCTGGAGTTCACTCAGACTCACGTCCATTGAGTCAGTGATGCCATCCAGCCATCTCATCCTCTGTCGTCCCCTTCTCCTCCTGCCCCCAATCCCTCCCAGCATCAGAGTCTTTTCCAATGAGTCAACTCTTCGCATGAGGTGGCCAAAGTACTGGAGTTTCAGCTTTAGCATCATTCCTTCCAAAGAAATCCCAGGGCTGATCTCCTTCAGAATGGACCGGCTGGATCTCCTTGCAGTCCAAGGGACTCTCAAGAGTCTTCTCCAACATCACAGCTCAAAAGCATCAATTCTTTGGTGCTCAGCCTTCTTCACAGTCCAACTCTCGCATCCATACATGACCACAGGAAAAACCATAGCCTTGACTAGACGGACCTTTGTTGGCAAAGTAATGTCTCTGCTTTTGAATATGCTATCTAGGTTGGTCATAACTTTCCTTCCAAGGAGTAAACGTCTTTTAATTTCATGGCTGCACTCACCATCTGTAGTGATTTTGGAGCCCAGAAAAATAAAGTCTGATACTGTTTCCACTGTTTCCCCATCTATTTCCCATGAAGTGGTGGGACCGGATGCCATGATCTTCGTTTTCTGAATGTTGAGCTTTAAGCCAACTTTTTCACTCTCCACTTTCACTTTCATCAAGAGACCTCTTAATCACCATTACCTATTTCACCCAATCCCCCACGCTCCCACACCTTTGGAAACCACCCTCTTGTTCTCTGTATCTATGAATCTGTTTCTATTTTGTTTGTTCTTTTGTTTTTCAGATTCCACATATAAATGCAATCATACTCGATTTGACTTTGTCTGACTTAGTTCACTCAGCATAATACCCTCTCAGTTCAGTTCAGTTGCTCAGTCGTGTCCGACTCTTTGGGACCCCATGAACCACAGCACACCAGGCCTCCCTGCCCATCACCAACTCCCGGAATTTATTCAAACTCATGTCCATTGAGTTGGTGATGTCATCCAACCATCTCATCCTCTGTTGTCCCCTTCTCCTGCCCTCAATCTTTCCCAGTATCAGGGTCTTTTCAAATGAGTCAGCTCTTCACATCAGGTGGCCAAAGTATTGGAGTTTCAGCTTCAACATCAGTCCTTCCAATGAACACCCAGGACTGATCTCCTTTAGGATGGACTGGTTGGATCTCCTTGCAGTCCAAGGGACTCTCAAGAGTCTTCTCCAACACCACAGTTCAAAAGCATCAATTCTTAGGTGCTCAGCTTTCTTTACAGTCCAGCTGTCATATCCATACATGACTACTGTCACAAATTCAAGATGGTTTTTCTTTATATGGTGAGTAATATTCCATTTCATATATGTATACTACATCTTCTTTATCCATTCATCGTCCATTGATGGACACTTAGGTTGCTCCCATATCTTGGTTATTGTAAATAATACTGGAATGAACACAGAGGTGGCTATCAATTTGAATTGGTGCTTTATTTTCTTCGGGTAAATATTTCAAAGTGAAACTTCTGTATCATATAACAGTTCTAACCTTTTGAGGAACCGCCATACTGTTTTCCATAGTGGCTGTACCAATTTACAATCTCATCAACAATGCACAAAGGCTCCCTTTCTCCACATCCTCAGCTATAGTTTAATATAGTTCCATTTGTTTATTTTGCTTTTATTGCCCTCATTTGAAGAGACAGATCATAAAGAATATTACTAAGACCAATAATGTTGAAGTCAATGTTTAAAAACCATCATAGACTAGCGTCTCTCTAGTGAGCACACTGAATCCCTTCATTTGCTTTAGCACTCCTAGTCTCTGCAGCATCTCTTCTCCAAACTATATCTAACAAAAAAATGGAAATGCAGCATTCGAAGGTAAGTGAGCCATAGCCACTGCTCTGACTTTTCATTTTGCACTCAAACCGTTTAAAGAAAAATAGTGACAAAGGCTCTAATTGGGTGGAAATGGCGTGAGGGAGGATTTGAGTGTTTCAGAATGTAGACTGACAGGCCCATCACATGCCTTTTAACAGAGGCACGCCTGCTACTCTGTGGCATGTCAGAGCCTGAAGGCCAGCCTGTGATGCGCCTATCACTTTACTGAAAGGAATCCCACATGCCCATCCCTGTAAGTGTGACAAGAACCCGGCAGCCAGCTGACCCATGTGCGAGCCCCCGGACACCCGTTCCTACCAGGGGAGAGGGGGCCAGAAGGACGATGGCATGACCGGGCACGGTCAGTATGCATGAAATCTGAGAGGATCACATAGTTACGGACAAACCGCAAAACGCAGCCTCGTTCATGTTTGTTCCTTGTCATGGTTGATGACATTTGCCATAGAGCAGAGATCCTCAATGAATGTTGATGTTTGATAAATATTTACATAACAGTGTGCCTCAGTGCGTTGTCTCTGCTATAAAAATAGACACAATATAAATAACGTATTGGATAGGATGTTTGGCTTTCGCAAGTTATAGCCTCATAGAAATGGCTCATAAAATGTTTGGGCTGGGAGGAATATTAGATACCATAGACACTCCCGACACCCTCATTATAGATGATAAAACAGGTTCTAAAAATATAGTGACTTCTCCAAGGTCATAAGTACTTCTTTAATATTAATGCTATATAAACATAAATTATACATTGGAAAAGACTCTGATGCTGGGATGGATTGGGGGCAGGAGGAGAAGGGGACGCCAGAAGATGAGATGGCTGGATGGCATCACCGACTTAATGGACGTGAGTTTGAGTGAACTCCTGGAGTTGGTGATGGACAGGGAGGCCTGGCATGCTGCAATTCATGGGGTCGCAAAGAGTCAGACACGACCGAGCGACTGAACTGAACTGAACTGAAAAATGTATAGCGGTATAGGGAAGGTTAGTACTTGTTTTTAGAAAGATTTTTTTCTTTTTTGGAGATAGGATCCAAAATCTAAACCGATTTGAAGTCCATCAGTTTAGATTTTCTCCTCCTGTTATGGATATTATAGGAAAAGTGTGTAATCTGTGCCTGTAGACATCTTGTATAGTGTAGCTATTAGCACTGTGCCTGGAGGAAATAAGCATCAACAAATATTAATTATCATTATTATTATTCCTAACAGTAGCTTGTGACTGCTGTTAACACAAGTATGTCCAAACATTTTCAATGTATTATCACTATTTATAAGACATTTTAAAGCATGCTTTCCAAAAATATATATTATTTAAACTTAAATTGTATATTGGATTGTTTAATATATACATTATAAAAATGCATGAAATAGAATCAAAAGGGTAAAATGAAAATAAAATATACATATTTGCATACATGAGGTTCCTTTTACCCATCTGTGACTTTTTTTCATATGTTTCAATGTTCCCATGATAAGAAAGGAAATGAGAAGAAAAATATTTAAAAAGAAGAATTTTCTGTTTCTACTCCTTACAAACTGTCTTGTGGTGTCTCTTTGGTTTTCTAACTTGAAAGTACAGAGTTTGATTGATCCTCTAAGACGTGTTCCTTGACTCCCTTTACTTTCCAGGGGGCAGGCAGTTCCCTCATTAGCCCACGTCCAATGCCTCTGAGAGTGAAGCTTACAAGAAGAGAAGAAAGTTATGCTAATCTGTGTATCCATGCTGTGGGGACCTAGTAGGAGATACACTTTGAGAGCTATTATTTCAACCCTCTCTTCTTCTTGACTCACACCCAATAAATCAACAAAGTCTGCTGAGTTTTCTAATGTCAAGCACATATTATTTTTTGCTGTTGTTTAGTCACTGTCGTGTCCACCTCTTTCGCGACCACGTGGACTCTAGCCTGCCGGACTCCTCTGTCCATGAGATTTCCCAGGCAAGAATACTGGAGTGGGTTGCTATTTCTTCCTCCAGGGAATCTTCTTGACCCAGGGAAGGAATCTCCTGCATTGGCAGGCCAGTTCTTTGTGGATGCTAAATGGTGTTGCAGAAAGGCCATTGTGACCTTCACCTTCATCTTATCCTCTATAGGAAGTGAATTGAGAAAAGAACAACAATGAACAAAATCCCTCCCACCGACAAGATCACAGAACCATGAGAATCCTTCATAAAGTACCTGGCAGCCAGGACAAAAGTAGTAGCTTGTGGAGGGAACACTGTTGGACTCCAATGTTACACACTCACACCAGAGTTTGCAGACTATTCAGGAAGGAGGAAATCAACTGATGAACAAATTAAACGGATTTTTTTTAAGGGGAAAATAACTCTTAGAAATAAGGTTTCTGAAGCAAGAAACAAATATCCTTACTTGGATCTGATCAGAGCCAAAGGGACCTAGAGCAGAGGCAGGACCTGGCTAGTCCAGAAGACAGTCCCTGAACTCCACTGGCTGAAGATACTGGCCTGCTCCCAGGTTAGGAGGAACTGGCACCTGCAACATCAATGTATCTTTTAGAGGTCGTCTTTCCCAGGTATGGACTAAGAACTGATTTTTTAACCAAGTATGGTTTCTATTATTTTTATCACACCCTCCTGTCATCTTCATAAACTTCTGGGTTAAAAGTTCTCCTTGGGTTTAATTCTCTATGGATAGATTTGCCAAATTTGCCTGGCTTTCAGAATCATTCTAGCGACCAGAGTAGGAAGCACAATTCAATAGGGAATCACTTCCTTTTCATCCGCAAGTCCCCAGCGCCTAGCACAGTGCCTGGCACACTCCGAGTGTTTGGTGGTATACGATAAACTTCTGAGCCGATCCCAGCGTTTCTTGGCAACTTCTCCTCTGCTCTTCTGAAGCTTTTCCGCTCCTGGCATGCGAGTCTGTTTAACAGCCCCTGAAGGTATCTGGCTTACTCTTACTACTTCATGCCTCAATCTGAAGTAATGTTCCCTTGTTCCCTTCTCTTTCTCTGCTCTCCAAATGGAACATTCCCATAAATCTTGCTCAGAACTCAGATTCTCTGGGGAACTACCTTGATGGTTTAGTATCCTTTTTCTTTTGGGCTCGTTAGTGACTATGCAGTGCCACAAAGCCTGTACTCGTGTTTCCCATGGCTGTTTTCTTGCTGGACATTGCAGGTATGCAGTGCCAGTGGTGTGAGGTGGCGTGGGATGCTTAATAACCTGGGAGTCAGGAGACCCAGGAGCTGAGTCTCAACTCTTTCTCCAATCAGCTATTCAACCAGGAGTAAATCATGTTCCCTTCCATAAAATTCTTCCTTCCTTTGTTGAATAACAGGATTCTAGCTTTATTTTACAATTGCTTTCCCAACTATATTGTGAGGTTTTTGAGGCCTTTTGATTTTTATAATAGTATTCATGAGTTTGACAAGTGCTCCATAAATATTTGTATGATTTTTTGACCATTCTGACCAACTAAAAATGAACTTCTGGTTCTCAATTTCAAGGTTTTGTATGTTTAGCACAGTAAAACACCCTGGAGTAAAGGTCTATAAATGTGCATGAGGAGGAGGCAGGGCACTGGGCAGAGCTGGGCTCTGGTTCTAGTCCCAGGTCTGTGTTCCCACCTCCCTCAGGTACTAATCCCCAGCCCCAGCCTCTTCATTGTAAAGCTGGCAGGTGACTCTCCACTTTACTCTCATTTTAATTTCCCCAAATGTAATTCCCCCAAACAGCACAATCCTCCAGTCTCAGAAAGCTGCATTCTCTCGTCCAGCCTATCCACTTTTCTGTAGTCAAAAGCCTTGTTACATGAAGGACAAGGATAAATCGTGGTCTGTGCTTAGAGATACCAGCACTTGTTCAGCCCAGTGCCCCTGACAGGTTGCCAGAATGACAGGAAATTCAAGGAAGCAACTGAAAGCAGGGGAAGGGACAGGAACAGAACACAGCTGCTCATTTAGTCCTTTAGCAGTAAGACTGAAACACACTCTTCTGGCAGCTAAAAGGAAGGTGACAGGAAACCTGAGAACAGGGAACTAAATTATCACTAATGCTTCCGGTGATACCTCAAACCTTCTTGTCTTCCTCTAGCTTTGATTTCACAGCCGGACACTTAACAGCCCCGGTAGGTAATACGTGCCTCACTTGTACTGGATTGGAAGAGGATTAAGAAGTCTGGATTCTATTTCACCCTTGAAACCTCCATTTGCTTATGGACTGAATTTACATAGAATGAAATCACAGA
This sequence comes from Bos taurus, assembly GCF_002263795.3. NCBI lineage: Eukaryota > Metazoa > Chordata > Mammalia > Artiodactyla > Bovidae > Bos > Bos taurus. The sequence continues at coordinate 11,728,014 of NC_037347.1, forward strand.
ATTTGACTATTACATATAAAATGTTACTAAGAAAACAGAAGGTGAAATACAGGCTGTACTTGGTCATTTTTGTACTTAGTTCAAGGTGTAGATCAAACTCCAATCCTTTGTTAATTCACTGATCAACACGAACATCCACACATTCATGAAGTAGACATTTTTTTCAGCAGCATTATGTGTCAGGCACTGTTGTAAGTACGATGAGGACCAAGGTGAAAAAAAGAATTAGTGAGCCCTGGAGGTTATTGTATCCAATGAGAAGACAGAACAGACCATTATGATATGCTGTGATGGAAAACGTTCTGGAGTCACATTAGGCTCCAGCTCAGCCCCTTTATGTTTCCTTCATGGTACCCAGTCTAGCGTGTAGTTATTTTAGTTAGGTAGGGGCTTTGTTCTGTCTCTCCAATTAAAATTTAAACTCTAAAGATCTTGTCTGGTGTTTCCACTCTTATATAGGCTGTGCTTATTTGCTCAGTCATGTCTGACTGTACCTCACACCTAATCTAGAGCCTGACAATAGTAAATGTTCAACAGTATTTGTCAAACAAACAAATTTGTCTGTTGTGGAATTCAGTTGTTGACTAAGGAAGTCAAAACCCTGACTATGTTAACATGTGGCACTAACCAGAAAGCTGGAATCATTATGAACTAAAATCTGAAAGTTAAAATTTTAGAAGGCAGATATCTAGATTGTATTATAATTACACAGGGCATATTGCTGTTCATTTGCTAAGTTGTGTCTGACTCTTTGTGACCCTATGGACTGATTCACTATCTGCTGGAGTTTGCTCAAATTCAAGCCCGTTGAGTCAGTGATGCGATCTAATTATGTCTAGGTAATACTGTATGCATATCTCTGGATAACAAATGTCTGCTTTCTTTTTCTTGAAGGGAATATTCAAAATACAAGCCTTGCATAGAGACCCCTGAGGAAAGAGAGGGGAAGCCCTTAGACACAGACATGGAGGTTTTGCTGTAAGCTGACACCTGCTTCCCTGACCAGCTACGTTTCAGGGCAGTAGGTTATACATTCTGAGAGAGGAAGGAAGACATTACAGTTCTTTGCCTTCTTTGTGGGAAGCCTTGACTGGTGTGATGGTCATTCACAGCAATCCATCTTTTCCTAGAAGGCCCTCTGCCTTTCCTGACCCACCTGCAAGGTTGGGGCTGCTTAGTAGGAGTTTAGCAGTGCTCACACTCTCCTGTTGAAGGACGCAGTGCTGGCGAACAATGTGGTCACAGCCCCTCTGTCAACAGGCGCGACCCGCTTAGAAAGCCTTCCCGGCCTGGGGTGTGGTGGGGTGGGGCTTCAGCCAGTGTGTGCCTTAGTGGCCGTGCGCTCACCACTCCACAGAACAAGAAAGAACAGGGCTGCTTCTCCACCCCAAGGGCAGTCAGCTAGGGAACAGGGCCGCATCACAGCTCAGCAGGTACACGATGCTCTGCGGAGGCCAGAGCCTAAGGGGAAACTCATCCTCTCCCACAGAGCTTGTGCCCGAGACGAGAGAGCACAGAAATCCGGGAACCCGTGGTGAGGAGCTCATGCTCGTGACGAACTGACTTCCACCAGGCGTCTGACGTTCCCACTTGTTTCTGGCACGGAAGGAGGAAAGCGAGGTGGGGGAAGGGAGAGGGCCAGGCAATTACGGTCAGAACTCAAAGCCGGAGATGCGGTGGAGACTCACGGGAAGCCTGTGGCACCTTGTGAGGACTCTCAGGGTACCTGCAATCGGAGCTCAGGCCTCCTTCCTCACGAGGGAGAACCCGAGAAGACCATGTGGATTCTAAGCCCCCCCCGCACCTCAAGCAGGTACATTCTCCACAACAGAAAAACAAAAATCTACTTCATTGTGGTACACAAACTTCTGGATACAGAAAAGTTTTTGCTTGTTTGTTTGTGTAGAAGATAAAGATTGTCAACAGGTTTGAAATCTGTGACTAGAGACAGACATAAGACATTGACCTCAAAGACAACATTAGAATCCAAGAATCCAAATACCAAACTGAATTCCTTTACAACTTTTTCATGCTTTTGACTCGCATTTCCTCACAACTGAGACTTAAAATATTTGTTGACAAGATATGAATGCTGGTTCATCTATACTGTGTGATGATAAAGTTGATATAAGACCAGATGTTAATGAAGCTAGAAGAACACTACCCTAGCATCTCCTAGAACACTGCACCCCAAAACTGTAAGTTATCAGGAGTGTTTTGGTATATAATAAACTATTATAAATGTTATTATATTCAAAAAATTGCAAATGTTCCGTAGCTTTCAGCTCTATTATCACTTTGGCACTGCTATGAATAAGAAATTCTGGAAAACCTTATTACAAACACCTAGAAATGCTGTTGAAGACTCACAAACAGCCTTTTAAAAACATATGGTGCCTCAGAGAGAGAGAGAGAGAGTCTATAGTGATGAAAACCAGAGTGAACTGAACCAGAGCGATGCATGTGTAATAGAGACAAAAGCTACTCTGTGAGGTTCCAATACTAAGAACTCAGGATCTGGGTTTTAGCCCATGTGGAAGAATGAGAAGCAAGACTTTGTCCCATATAAAGTGTGGAGAAGGAACACAGTTCCACAAGTTCTGTACTTATGATGGGTTATAGCCAGGTGAAAGGGTGGCCTAAAAACACTCTTCCCTGGAAAAGAGACCTAGTGGCAAGAAAACTTGTCAGTCTAAGTGACAAGAAAACTGGCTTGAAGTGAAAAAAAAAAAATGTCTCCAAAAAGTCGTAACCATAAGCCTGCCCATGAAGAGATTAAGGATTTGAATCACATCATCTGCACAGTCCAGGGAAATTCAGTTCAATAAATTAAATTGAAATGCTTCTGGATCAGAAGTGTTCCAGAGGCTTGGAAAAAGATAACACAAATCCTCTATGGAGAAATGTACCTCAGTCTATGCCTTTCAGAATCAGTACATATAAAACCAGTCAGATATGAGCTCCTTGTTACATTTCTTCAAGAAAAATAAAATCAAATGATCATTCCATGTTGCCTGCATAATCCCATCCCTCAGGCCTGTGCCTCCTGAGGTTTCCACTCTACAGGTTTTACACTCATGAATGCCAGATGCCCAAGTCCCTGCATGCTGTCTTTCCTCACTCTTACCAGAGCCTCGGATCCACACCAGTAGCCTGGACTTTTCAGCTGTACACTTGCAAGACACCGACAGGTCATTTGTAGCTTATCTCCACCACCGCACATGCCCATAGCTGTTTGTGGGACTGGATCTGGACCTGACTCCTATCTCTGTCCTGCATTGCTATAGCTAGCCCCTGTAGCTGTGCAGCTATGGACTACCTGCCCTGAATCCTGTCATCAGCACATTCCAGCGTGCATTAACCCACAGCTGAAAGTCTTTTCTTACTAAAGTCAGTCCATAAAGTCTGGAAGAGGTGACATTCATCATATGGGCAGACATCTATGCAAGGCTACAGAGATCATGAAGAATCAGATAAACATGACCCTACCAAAGGAACACAGTAAAATTCTAGCAACTGACCTATATAGAAATGGAGATTCATGAATTGCTGACAAAAATTTTAAATGATTGTTTTAGCAATGTTCAGAGAACACTACAATAGAGTACAGATAAACAATAAAATCGGGGAAACAATACAAGATCAAAATGAGAAGTTCAACAAAAAGAAAACATAAAAAAGAACCAAACAAAATTTGAAGCTGAAGAATACAATGACTGAGCGGAATAATTTAATAAAGAGCTTCAAGAGCACAACTGACTAAGCAGAATAAAGAACCAAAGACTCAAAACCAGATAATTTGAAATTATCAAATCATGGAAACAAATGAAAAAAGAATGCAAAGAATGAAAAAAATCTATAGAACTTATGAGATTCCATTAAAATAAACAATCTATACTATTGGGAATTCCAGGATGAAATGAGAAAAATGGAGACAGAAAGCTTATTTGAAGAAATAATTGCTGATAGCTTTCCATATAAGGGAAGAAATTTGGGTATCAAGTTCACGAAGTCATATTTCCAAACAAATTTAATCCAAAGATGTCTCCAAGATACATTAAAACAAAACTGTCAGAAATGAAAGATATAGAAAAAAAAATTGAAAATAAGAGAAAAGAAGCATATCATTTGTGAAGAAACCTTCATAGGCTATCAGCAGATTTCTCACCAGAGACTTTGCAGGCCAGAGAGAGGGGGATGATATATTCAAAGCATTGAAAGAAAAATCTACTGACCAAGAATACTTTACCTGGCAAAGTTATCCTTCAGAAGTGAAGTAGTGATAAGGACTTTTCCAGACAAACAAAAACAGGGAGTTCATGATGACTAAACTTCAGTTCAGTTCAATTGCTCAGTTGTGTCCAACTCTTTGCGACCCCATGGGCTGCAGCAGCCCAGGCCTCCCTGTCTATCACCAACTAGTGGAGTTCACTCAAACTCATGTCCATTGAGTCAGTGATGCCATCCAACCATTTCATCCTCCGTCATTCCCCTCTCCTCCTGCCTTCAATCTTACCCAGCATCAGGGTCTTTATAACGAGTCAGTTCTTCAAATCAGCTGGCCAAAGTATTGGAGTTTCAGCTTCAGCATCAGTCCTTCCAATGAACACCCAGGACTGATTTCCTTTAGGATGGACTGGTTGGAACTCCTTGCAGTCTAAGGGACTCTCAAGAGTCTTCTCCAACAACACAGTTCAAAAGCATCAATTCTTCTGTGCTCAGCTTTCTTTATAGTCCAACTCTCACATCCATACGTGACTACTGGAAAAACTATACTAACTAAACTTGCATTACAAGAAATGCTGAAAGGAGTTCTTCAAGGTGAAATGAAAGAGTGCTAATTAGTATGAAAACATATAAAAATATAAAACACACTGGTAAAGGTAAATATATAGTCAAATTTGATAATGTACTATAATTCAATGTGGTATGTTAACCACTTAACTCTAGCATAAATGTTAAAGAACAGATGAATTAAAAGTAACTATAGGTAAAATAATTTGTTAATGGATATACAATAAAAGAAGAGGTAAACAGTGACATCAAAAATAAAATGTGTGGGAGGAGTAAAAGGATAAAGATTTTGTAGACAGTTGAAGTTAATTTTTTATCTGCATTGTTGTTGTTCAGTCACTCAGCTGTGTCCGACTCTTTGTGACAACATTGACTGCAGCACACCAGGCTTGCCTGTCCTTCACCATCTCCCGGAGCTTGCTCAAACTCATGTCCATCGAATTGGTGATGCCATCCAACCATCTCATCCTCTGTCGTCCCCTTCTCCTGCCTTCTGTCTTTCCCAGCAACAGGGTCTTTTCCAATGAGTTGGCTCTTTGCATCAGGTGGCCACGGTATTGGAGCTTCAGTTTCAGCATCAGTCCTTCCAATGAACATTCAGGGTTGATTTCCTTTAGGATGGACTGGTTTGATCTTCTAGCTGTCCAAGGGACTCTCAAGTCTTCTCCAACACCACAGTTTGAAAGTATCAATTTTTTGGCACTCAGCCTTCTTTATGGTCCAACTCTCACATCCATACATGACTACTGGAAAAACCATAGGTTTGACTATATGGATCTTTGTTGGCAGAGTAATGTCTCTGCTTTTTAACATGCTGTCTAGGTTTGTCACAGCTTTTGTTATAAGGAGCAAATGTCTTTTCATTTCATGGATGCAGTCACCATCCACAGTGATTTGGGAACACAAGAAAGCAAAGTTTGTCACTGTTTCCAATGTTTCCCCATCTATTTGCCATGAAGTGATGGGACCAGATGCCATGATCTTAATTTTTTTAATGTTGAGTTTTAAGCCTGCTTTTTCACTCTCCTCTTTCACTTTCATCAGAAGGCTCATTAGTTCCTCTTCACTTTCTGCCATAAGGGTGGTGTCATCTGCATATCTGAGGTTATTAATATTTCTCCCTATAATCTTGATTCCAGCTTTTGATTCATCCAGCCTGGCCATTTCACATGACGTACTCTGCATATAAGTTAAATAAACAGGGCAACAATGTACAGCCTTGGTGCGATCCTTTCCAATTTTGAACCAGTCTGTTGTTCCATGTTCAGTTCTGTTGCTTTTTTGACCTGCATAGATGTTTCTCAGGATGCAGGTAAGGTAGTCTGGTATTCCCATCTCTTTAAGAACTTACCACAGTTTGTTGTGATCCACATAGTCAAAGGCTTTAGCATAGTCAATGAAGCAGAAGTAGATACTTTCCTGGAATTCTCTTGTTTTTTCTATGATCCAGCAGATGTTGGCAATTTGTTTTCTGGTTCCTCTGCCTTTTCTAAATCCAGCTTGTTCATCTGGAAGTTCTCTGTTCACATACTGTTGAAGCCTAGCTTGAAGGATTTTGAGCATGAACTTTCTAGCATGTGAAATGGGTGCAATTGTGTGATAGTTTGCACACTCTTTGGCATTGCCCTTCTCTGGGATTGGATTGTTATATTTATAAGATGTGTTATGTGTTCCTCATGATAACCACAAAACAAAACTCTACAGTAGATACACAAAAGACAAAGAGAAGGTATCTAAGGTGTATTACTATGGAATACCATCAAGTCATTTTAAAAGATGGCAAGAGAGGAGGCTATAGTAGTAGTAGTATTTTGTAGTTCCTACAAAATAGCCAAAAGCATTAAGATGCCATTAAAAAGACCATGCATGCATGCTAGGTCATTTCAGTCATGTCCAGCTCTTTACAGCCCAACGGACTATAGCCTGCCAGGCTCCTCTGTCCATGGGATTCTCCAGGTAAGAATGCTGGAGTGGGTTGCCATTTCCTCTTCTTCCCAACAGAGATCAAACCCAAGTCTCTTACTTCTCCTGCATTGGCAGCCATTAGTGCCACCTACCATGCCTATCGGGGCTTCCCTGGTGGCTCAGTGGTAAAAGAATCTGCCTGCAATGCAGGAGATTTGGGTTCAATCCCTGGGTCGGGAGGATCCCCTGGAGAAGGAAATGGCAACCCACTCCAGTATTCTTGTCTGGAGAATTCCATGGATGAGGAGCCTGGCAGGCTATATATAGTCCATGGGGTCACAAAGAGTCGGACATGACTGAGCGGTTAACACACACACCATGCCTATCAATAATTACTTTAAATGAATTAAATTCTGCAATCAAAGGTATTTAATGGTTAAGTGAATAATCAAGATCCAGCTATATACTGCCTGCGAGAGTTACTTCTGTTTTAAGGATGCATATAGGCTCAAGGAGAAGGGATTGAAAAAGTTATTATATGCATATGAAAAACCAAAGATGGTAACAATAACCCTGTATACGAGACAGCAAAAGAGACACTGATGTATAGATCAGTCTTTTGGACTCTGTGGGAGAGGGAGAGGGTGGGATGATTTGGGAGAATGGCATTGAAACATGTATAATATCATGTATGAAACGAGTCGCCAGTCCAGGTTCAATGAACGATACTGGATGCTTGGGGCTGGTGCACTGGGACGACCCAGAGGGATGGTACGGGGAGGGAAGTGGGAGGAGGGTTCAGGATGGGGAGCATGTGTATACCTGTGGTGGATTCATGTTGATATATGGCAAAACCAATACATTATTGTAAAGTTAAAAAAAAAAAAAAAGAGAGAGCAGGGGTAGTTATACCTATATCCAACAAAATAGATATTAAGTCAACACAGTAACACAAGACAAAAATCATTATGTAATGATTAAGAATTAATTTACCAATAGAATATAACAATCTGTAAATATTTATGTATTCAACATGGAAGAATCTAAATATAACAAGCAAGTACTACCAGATCTGAAGGGAGAAATAGAGAATTGTATAATAAAAGTGGTCTTCAATACTCCCGCTGTCAATAATTGATAGATTTTTAAAAAACTATTTAATCATTGTTTATTACTCATATATCAACTGATAGATTATACAGATAAAAAATTAATTTGGAAACACTGGACTTAAACTATACTTTTTTTCCCTTTGGCCACACCACATGGCTTGTGGAATCTAAGCTCCCCAACCAAGGATTCTGAGTGATACATTAATTAAAATGTAGACTCCTGCTCTCATAGTTCTACCATTTAACACTATTTTTTCCTTTCTCTGTAGTGTGGAGTGTCTGCCAGTGGCAACATTTTTCATGGCACAAAGAGGAATGTTGAAATTGGCAAATCTCAAGCACTGAATAAAAAATCAACATTGCTCATTTGAACTAGAATTTTATATATAAGTGTTCTGATCTGGGATAACTTCAAGAAATGATATATTGGTTTCTTCCTCTTTATACAAGGTATAATTGTTATTAGGAATTCATTTTTATATTTCTCAAAGCCAAAGATTTTCAAAACATAATATGAAATCCACTTAATCAATTATTCTTCTTGCCACCTGACAGCATGTTCAAAAATTATCAATGAAATCCGTTGAAATGCTCAAGCAACCTCTTCAGATGATGTTGTTGACCACAATTCACCTTTATGCTCTGCTTCACTAGGCATGGCCTTTTATTCCCCTTGATTTGCAAGAGTTAACTTCTGAGCACTATCAAGGAGATAAGACAGGAATCAGAAGCTTTAGAAAAGTAAGTGAATCTGTGTTTGTGAGATAGACAATGAAAATCTCTGTGACTGAGCATTCACAGAGTCTTTGGAATACTCTGCTCTACACAGTGTTCTGTTTCACAAAGTTTTGTTTTGCTGTGCCCACAAATTTTTAGGGGTATAAGGTTTATATTAGTATTGGATTCAACTGAATACAAGACAAAGCCCCAAATAACAGTGATTTATATAAGAAGTTTCTCCCATTCTCTTTCCCTTTCTTTCCCCTTCTCCGCCAGTTCCTCACTCCCTCTCTCAAGGAAAATCTTCAGAAAGGCAGCTCCGGGCTGGTATTCAGGAGCATGATATTGCTGGGGAATGGAGGCTCCTGCTTGCTCTACCAGAGCTATGGTATGGTCTTGTTTTTCATGGCCCAAGACTGCTCTTATTCCATCATATCCTTCTCAGACATCAGTACAGAGATTGGGGTAGAGGGGAAGATAATGCACGTTTCTTTTAAGGAGACTTTCTAGGAACACGCAACACAAGCAGCTTCCACCTCATTGGCTAGAACTTGGTCACGTGATCACATCATAATGTGAGCCTCAGAAATGCAATCTTAGCTGGGGAGAAACACAAGCAGTTTGTAAGGACACATGAAAACAAAGTGGCCAATTAAATCAGATTTCCAGTTTCCAAATAAACCTTTTTTCTTTTTTTAGTATAAGAGTATGATATTTGAGACATATTACAGTAAAATTGCATTTACTTCTTTTCTGAAAGTCAAGTTTATCTTGATAGTCTATATTTTTATTTGCTAAATCTGGCAAACATAGGTAGAAATTAGGGTATCTCTACTAAAAGGAAGAATCAAATAGATACTGAAATAGGTAAGCACTGGTCTCTGGCACAGCTACTTGAAAGGACCTGATGCAATTAAATATTATCTGGCTATGGAATTAAAAGACAGACATTGGGATGGGAATATGAAAACTTCTGAGATCATCTTCGCTATCTTTGATTATAAACCTAGACTAATAAATCTTCACTAGTAAAGTCAATGTTTGGGATCATCACATAAAGTACTTCATCTCTCAAGTCTAATGTTTGCTACTGAGACTGTGAAGTACTTTATATGATTTTCCGCACATATAATAATAGGAAGATACTGACCATGACAAAAACATCTTTGAAGATTGCCTTTATAGTCCTGTAAGTAAATTATTACTTATTCTCGGCCCGATTCCTCTCTTTGAGTCTGACACAAGGTGTGACCATGTTCCCTTCTGAATGATTCCTTTTTACTTGTCATGGATGTTAAATGTTAGTTCAGACTTTCTATTTATTTAACTCATTCAGTTTACTTTGGAATAGGAGGGGAGCTCCCAGGGACCACCAGTTTTATTTTTGGCACAGGCTGAGCTTCCTAAATACAGAAGCACTTTTCTGTCAGATCATAAGGTCATCTCTGAATGGGGCAGCTTTCTTTCCTGAATGGGCCTTCAGCATCCAGGCTGGGTCTGACTCACGACAGAGAAGGAACGCTTTGCCTTCTGTTTACATTCCATTTGGTGGGAAGCAGCAAGCAACACCTTGAAGATAAAGCCATGATACTCATCCTTTCCTGCTTTCACATCCTGACCCCATACACTGACCATCAGAACTATATCTGATAAAAATGCACTTAGATGCTTTTTCTTGTTCTCTCTCTCTCTTTTTGAAATCTTTACCTATTTGCTCCTCTGACCTCAACAAGAATATTTGTAGCAAGTTTTCAAATTATAGCATTTTTATTACAAAAAGTAGAATTAAAAAGGATGACTAGAATTTTAGGGACTATTGCTTTTCTTATCCCTTTGGATTCTAAAGCTACCGAATGATTCATAGTTCATTTCCAAGCATGAATACTATTCTCTTGCTACCTCTAAGGCATGATAAGGAAAAAAAATCCTCAGAGAGCAAACTGAGGAACAACATATTTGTGGTTCAAGCTAGATGAATGGAAAAGAACAGAACACTCAGTGGATTAAATAGGCTCCTCCAAAGCTAGGCTTAGTGGTTGAATGGTCTCCCAGTTTATATTAAAGGACTTACTTCCATTTACAAAATGATTCCCTTTGTGTGGTTCAAGGCTTAATATGCTGGGCATTTCCCCAGCCCTAAGCATTTATTTTAAAAAAAGCTTTCCATGTCAAGGAAATTCAGGTTCAGAAAAGATAAATTTAATGATGAGATCTACAACTTGAAGTTCTGGCTAATTTCAGGTGCTGAACATTCTCCAACCATTTTTACTGGAATGGGAGGGATCCATCAAATGTCATGACTTGGTTCCAGTTGTGTTATCACCTTCAATCGGATGAAAAATGCCCTTGGAACTGAGGATGTGCATTCCTGAGAGTGCTTACATTCAACATATGGTTACATGAGGCCAAGCTTCAAGATGAAAGGGAAGGAAATAAGACTGTTGCCCAGAAATGTCTAAATGTTGGCAAAATATCAGGATGAATGATTCAATTTTTCACTTTTATCCACCCCTGTGTATAAGTATCCAAAATTGAAGTTATCTTGGTAGGTACTTTGACTTGGCAATAATAGACATTATAAGCTTCCTAAGACCATGGCCTGTAGGATGAGAATGCTAATATTAGAATACTTGAATTATGACACATTCTCCAGTGCCATCACTGGCAGCTATGGAGCTTTCAGTGCAAGGTCTGATCATTGATCATCTCCAACTCCCGGTTCTCCATGTCAAGCCTGCCATATGGTTGGCACTTAGTATGTGTCTGGTGAATGAAATATAATGACTAACAACGCAGTGGAAACTTTAACCACAATAGCTGTTACACTCAGTAGAAATATTTCCAAAGAGAAGCCAAGAAAGAGTTTTAAAAATGCAGTTCTGAAGAAAGGAGCTAAAATAAATATGAAAACCAAGACATAAAGCCAAATACATCAGTAACCGGGCTCCACTGACATACCTGGTTAGCATCTCATTGAACTTGGGTTTCATTTGGAGGAGTGTACTCTCTATAAACACAAAGACCCATATAACAATAAACAAGAACAGTTCAAAGGGCAACATTAATTAGAAAGGAATGGCTTTCTTTATCATTTGCTGCAGAAGATATTTAAAAAGACGCTCACTTTCTAATCCACAGCAAGGCTGAAATCTGTCCCTTCTCTTCATTCCCTTCACTCATCACAGCCATTCATATTCTCTTCCTTCTCTTTAACTTCCAAGACAATAATATTTGCTCTTCCCTACCCCACAGGGCTTTTCGCACTCCTTTCCCTTCTTTGCAGTATTTCTCTTAGCCCTTTATTGTATAAACTTCTTTCCAAGTACTAATTATCAAGTCCCTTTAGGGAGACTACAGAGAAGGAAAATTGGGTTAAAAAAACTGCAGAATTCTCTTAGGCGCGCTGGATGAGTGTGGAAGTCTATACATATTCTCAGATTAATCACTTTTGTCTCAGTGCTGTCATTTGAGTCAGTCACTTAATAGGAATCAGCATTTGATGTGTAAAGAGAATGAGATCCCATAATGTGTGCAGTGATAAACACAATTTCTTTTATAGCCATCACAGACATTTTAAGGCACAGCAAAGCTCACTCTGGCAGATGATTTATCTGCTATAGTATGGTAGAAAGGTAGGTAAGAAGGATCATACCATTTTCATGGCACAGATTTGTTACAAGGTGTTTTATTAAAGGACCTGGCATCTTTGAACTTAACAGTTGCTAGGCTAACGTGTGTCTTACTTTACACAGCAGCACTTACTGGTGAAGGGTGGACAAGCTGCTTAGCTTTATGATAATCGTTAAGTATTCAGGCCAAATGAGATGTCCCAAACTAAGCCGGGTATTTCCCACTTATCCCCTGGTGGCAACACACCTTGAGTGACTATTTCTAGTGGCGGCTCTTAAACAATTTCTTCTATCACTTAATGGCACTGGTTTAATATGCTCCTTTCTAAGGTCATGTCTAGCTCTGAAAAAGTGTCTTTACAAAATCATCTCCACTATAAATGTTGGAGATGTGTTATTTATTAAACAGATATGAGGTCTAGGCACTGACTGGCTATTGCCCATATTGTGATATCAGGTTAGTTTCATAAAAATACACTAATGCAATAAAAGTAAGCCTTTATTTTAATGAAAACCAGAACATTATATAGTCTAGCAGAATTTCAGATGTTGTTGATTATACTTGAAGAATCCCGAGGCTTTAAAAATAGTAGTAGAGGGACTTCCCTGCTGGTCCAGTGGATAAGCCTCAGTGCTTCCATTGCAGGGGACACAGGTTTGATCCCTGGTTGGGAAATTAAGATCCTGTATGTCGTGTGGGGTGGCCAAAATTTTTTAAGAAATGAAACATTCAATAAACATAAAGTATTATAAACCAGTAGTAGATGTAGAGTTTCATGGGATTGTTTTTTCTAGTATTTTTCTCTCCTGGACCATTTCACTCCCTTTTGAATTGTGTTCTCCATGTTCCTGTCATGATTATCCTATGTCTGCGGTAAATGGTTTTCATCTAACACATGCTTACTTTCAGTTTGCAAGTGTGTCCCATTGGGCACCTGTGTGTCCCTCTCCAGAATCCTCTTCTTTCTAGCCACTGCTGCACTGGGCAACCTAGTCCCTGCAGGCTCTGACCAGATCTGCACAGCTCTTCTGGGTCAGTTTATCTCTGCCCTTATCAGATATTGCTTGCTTCCTCTTCTGGGCTTATCTCCTTTACAAAACTGAAGATGCTGGCTTATACATTCACAACCGGAAGCATGAGAGTGATAATTTCCGAGGTCCATCCTTCAGGGGATGGGAACAGGAGTGCTTTCCTGTTCGTCCCATGTGCTTAGTTCTGCAACACTTGTTTATAAGATTCCTCAGAAGGTCCCAGCAGAATCAACCACCAGTTTCCTGTAGCAGAAGTCAACTCAACAACATATTTTTGCATAGGTTTTCCCTTTTTTCAAGGATTACTTCCCTTCCCCCTCTTCTGCTCTAAAGGATCACTTTCCCAAAGAAATCATGGGCATGCCAGGGTCTATCTCACACTCTGGGGAGACATAGGCTCTAATAGGCGTTTATAACACTTGGGGGAATCCTCTTCTTATCCTTTGGTAAGGAAGAGTTACATAAAAGTCCTTTCTATGTTCTTTGCTTGTTTTGATTACCAAAAATGTATGCTTTGGATAGGAAAGTTGTATGTTGACACTGTCCAATCAGTAGGTACTAGGTACCTGTGGGTATTGAGCCCCTGATATGTGGTTAGTCCAAATTGAGATGTTCTATAAATGTGAAACGTATGCCAGATTTTGGAGAGTAATTTTTATATGGATTATATGCTGAAATGATAATATTTTACATATATTGGTCTAATCAAGTATATTATTAAAGTTGATATTGCTTTCTTACATCTTAAATGTGGCTATTAGATAATTTACCATTTTATGTGTGGCTCACATTATATTCTTATTGGACACTTTTATAGGTAAAAGGAGATTTTAAGAGACATATGAGTCAATTGCAATGCACTGACTTTGAAGCTTTAATTAAAACAAAAATTATGTCTAAGTCAAAGACAAGTAGTATGTTATCACTTATATGTGGAATCTAAAAAATAAAATAAACAAATGAATATAACTAAACAGAAACAGACTCAGATACTGACCATAAACTAGTGGTTACTAGTAGGGGAAGGAATATAGGCCAATATTTTATAATAACTTTAAGTGAGTAAGTAAGTGAAGTCGCTCAGTCGTGTCTTACTCTTTGTGACCCCATGGACTGCAGCCTACCAGGCTCCTCTGTCCATGGGCTTTTCCAGGCAAGAGTACTGGAATGGGTTGACATTTCCTTCTCTGTAATAACCTTATGTGGAATATAATCTTTAAAAATATTGAATCACTATGTTATGTACCTCTAACTAATATAATACTGAAAATCAAGTACATTTCAATAAAATGTCTATGTAAAAACTATGAGACAATGAGAAAAAATTTGAAAACTGCCTGAATATTTGACATAATGAAATATTGTTAAATATTTAGGTGTGAGGAAAGTCTTAACACTATGATTTTGCTTTTGCTTTTTAAAGTGCCTATCTTTTAGAGATATACACCAATATATTTATGAGTCAAATGACATGATGTCATATGTTCATGTCAAAGTAATCCATGCATGGGGTAGGGAAAAAGTGGGTAGGCATATAAATGAAATGAAACTGGCCTTTGGTTGATCGTTGGTAAAACTAGGTAATGGGAGCTATAAGTTTATTATTCTATTGTCTCTACTTTTGCATATGTTTTGAATTTTCTATGATAAAAGGTAATTTACCAAAAAAGGACAAATTTTATTAATGTCTAGTGATAGCAAGGCACTGACATATCTATAAGCAATTGATATGCACATGATAAAGGCTCCACTTCAGTTTCTTCTCAGCCTCTTGACAAGAAGAAGGTTACTTGATACAGCTTTATTATAGTAGATGTACACTAGGAGTTTTCTTTGTGTGGAGAAGTTAACTTGACTAAGTCATGCAAAGGGAATTAATGCATATTGAATCCCAAAATGATCTTGATATTAATATCATTCAAAGAAAGGTAGCTTTTGTTATATTATAAATATAAAATATAAATAATATATTCATAAGTATATTCACAGAAAATGTTTGCATGTTAATCTCTATATTTATTTATGCTTATATATAAAATTAACTGCATAGAATATAAATAAGATACTTATAATTTTATTTATAAAGATATTATTTATCTATAAACATATAAGTGTGAAAGGAATTTCCTTTTAAACTATGCCTTGTTTTCTACTCTTCTTTCCAGTCATTTTCACTAAAATGTTTTAAAAATATATACACTCATTTTCTCTCCTGCTACAAAGTATTAAAATCTGATGTTCTATCTTACAAGCTTTTCGATGAGTCAATGACCACATTGTAATAGTCCTAAGGCAGAGCAAAGTTTAATATAACCATTAAGATATAAGACATGTTTGAGTTCCATAGGCAAGTACTCTAATAAAACATGCCTGAACTAATTGTACTCTGGTAGGCTGATATTTTGTAGCCCGTTTTTCTAAACTTTTAGTTCAGGAGTGGATTTGTGAGTGGGTGAGTGTGATGTGGTCGGGTACGTACCTTTTTGAGCCCTCTCTCGGGATAAAATGAACAGTGAAGCTTGTACATGTAGAGCGTTTTCCATCTGCTTTCTGATCCCTAATTGATTAAGTGCACTTGACTTCATTGTGCCCCTGGCTGGGAGTCAGGACGCCACCATGCTGTCTACCCTGGGCTTATTGCACAGAACTTCTCAGGCTGCACTGTGCATGTTAAATCTGTCCAGAGCAATTACAACTAGGGGAAACAAATACCCAGTCCTTAAAAGCACTAACTGAGAACACTCCATGCCATTCTTACCTTGCCTTTTCGAGAGTTTCTCAAATTGAAGGACATTTTCTGGTCCAAGAACCTATTAGACCAAGTACTTCTCAAGGGATTTCATTACCAGCCCCTATGTCTATAAAACTTGGCATGTAGAAGATGCTCAAAGAATGTTTATGAATGAAAGCATGACTCTGATTTACTGTCTAATGGGTTATTGATCTCATATCTTATATAGCAGAGAGATATGGCTCTTTACTTCTACAGTAGCTCTATTGATTTATAAATTGAGTTGTACTCAAATCTCAGAAGAACTAAAATCTATTTCTCACATTAAATTGTCCATGCTCTAGGACCCATAAAATCACCAAGCTTTAATCCAAGGTCACCTTGATAATATCTAGGTCTTTAGGCTGTGTCCTGGGGAAACTTAGATTTCCCTGAATAGATAAGAGACTTCTGAGAGGACATAGAGGAACTCCATCTCCTGTCACCTCCAGCTGGAGTTCAACTCAAGCTTATATTGTGTGCGAGGAAGGAAAAAATGGATCTTGGCTATGCAAAGTTCAAAAATCACTGATCTTGACCAGTTGCTTTATTTTACAGGGAAGAAATTGAATTTCAGAAATATTCAGTGGTAAGTTCAAGCTCACATTGTTAGCTAGAGCAAAACTGAGGCTAGAACTCCTTCAGGCCAAATCCCTGCCTGACCCCTTCCCCAGGTACCTATGTTGTTCCATGGCAAAGTTACACTACTTTCCTTCTTTTATGATCACATTGACCCAAATGCATTTTGGATATATTTGTACATTGTTTAAAGTGATCTTACATTTCCAGCTTGAATATATCCCTTCTATTTCCCAAAATGTATTGTAGTGTTCTTGCAGATGGAAGCCAAAACCTCTATTTTCTTGGTACCCTATCTCCTATTCCCAGTGGGGTTTCAGTAAGTGTTCAGGAAGTTATTTATGGACCAACTGACTGACAGCAAATGAAACCTAAGATATATGGAGGTTTGGGAAAACTTTGGGGCTTAGCCACAAGGACAAAAGATGACAGTTTCTGCTGTGTAACTTGGAGACATTGTTTTGATAAACAACTGCACAGGTCCACCAGTTTCCTAATTTAGAAAAATCCCCAGTTTTCAGAGTGCTTGGAAAATCAGTCACTAGTGCACTTTGTACACTTTAGAAAAAATGAGGATAAGTGTTCATAATTTCTCACCCATAGTGGAGAAAAATAGACAGATGAGAACAGAGCTGGTGGATTAACATAGCAGTTAACGCAGACTGTGTTTGAGCTAGGATCGAGTTGACCTCACTGAGATTTAAATGGTCACTTAAATTGCTGCTGTTTTCTGGTCTTTCAAACTTTCACAAAGGGAGAGAGGGTAGACTGGAGTGTTTTCATGGGTACAGTTTGGAATCAGTCTAGGTTTTAATCTCAGCTTTATTGATTGCTAGTTGTATAACTTCAGACAAGGTACTCAATCTGGCTGATCGTGTCTCCTCTTCTGTTAACTGGAGATAATATTTCCTCAATAGAGTTTATACAAAGAAGTGAGATACTGCATAGGCAATTGCACAGTACCTTGCTGTGTGAAGTGCTCACTAGCAATTGTGAATACTACTGCAGGGGATGAAGGTAGGCTTTTAAACTGTTGTCCAACCTGTGGTTACGGATTCTAAGTTTACTTAGTCTGTTGGTCCATGTCCAGTTCTAACTGTTGCTTCTTGACATGCATACCGATTTCTCAGGAGGCAGGTAAGGTGATCTAATGTTCCCATTTCTTGTTGGAGAAGACTCTTGAGAGTCCCTTGGACAGCAAGGAGATCCAACCAATCCATCCTAAAGGAAATCAGTCCTGGATATTCATTGGAAGGACTGATGCTGAAGCTGAAACTCCAATACCTTGGCCACCTGATGTGAAGAACTGACCCATTGGAAAAGACCTTGAAGCTGGGAAAGATTGAAGGCAGGAGGAGAAGGGGACAACAGATGATGAGATGGTTGGATAGCATCACTGACTCCATGGACATGAGCTTGAGCAAGTTCTGGGAGTTGGTGATGGACAGGGAAGCTTGGCGTGCTACAGTCCATGGGGTCGGAAAGAGTCAGACACGACTGAGCAACTGAACTGAACTGAACTGAAGAATTTCCCACAGGTTGTTGTGATCCACAAAGTCTTTAGCATAATCAATGAAGCAGTAGTAGATGTTTTTCTGGAATTCTCTTGCTTTTTCTATGATCCAATGGATGTTGGCAATTTGATTTCTGGTTCCTCTAAATCAAGCTTTTTCTAAATCCAGCTTGAATATTTGGATATGCCCTCTTAACCAACTCTTATTCATCATTCATGACTCAATCATTTGGCTGAGTTTAGCTAAGGGTCTTCTTCAGTGTGCTCTCATACGAATCATCTAACTAGTCACCATATGACACTGAAATAATGTCTTAATGTGTTAGTATCTTCTATGAGGCCACAAGGCTATTAATAATTTCTGCATTTACATCTTATATCTAGTTCATAAAGCACAGTAGGTATTCGATGGATGTTTGTCGACCCCTGGGCTGGGTACGATGAGAGCAAAATCTGGTATAAAACATGGTCCCTAGCCTGCTACTGCTGCTGCTGCTAAGTCACTTCAGTCGTGTCCAACTCTGTGCGACCCCATAGACAGCAGCCCACCAGGCTCCCCCGTCCCTGGGACTCTCCAGACAAGAACACTGGAGTGGGTTACCATTTCCTTCTCCAGTGCATGAAAGTGAAAAGTGAAAGTGAAGTCGCTCAGTCATGTCCGACTTTTAGCGACCCCATGGACTGCAGCCTACCAGGTTCCTCCATCCATGGGATTTTCCAGGCAAGAGTACTGGTGTGGGATGCCATTGCCTTCTCTGGATCCCTGGCCTGAAGAAGTTGAAACATCCTCAGGATACGGGTCATGATTTGTTAAGCTGAATACGCATTATTGAGTGGAGCACCATGCCCATGGAAGCATTGACTAAAGTTCTAAAAAATGCACTGTCTATCTAGGTGGTCTACTACTATGTGCTAGTTAATTGCATTTAGACTTGCTTAAAACCGAGAAATAATGTCATATACATTCACATTAACTTCCACTGGATACCCAATGTTACTTAGAGCAGTAGTTCACAGTAGAATCAGCACCATCTGGGAACTTGTTAGAAATGTGAATTCTTATACCCTCTGGCCCAGACCTACTGAATTACAGACTCTGGAAGGAGAGGCTAGCAATCTGTGTTTTAAGTCTTCCAGATGATTCTAATGCACCCGAAATCTGAGAACCACTGCCCTCCAGAAATAGGTTTGATAGGCTCCCTTGGTTTGACTTTGAATTCCAGGAAGATGAATATAACTCATTAGATACCAGCACATTATTCTAATAAAGATGATGCTAGCTATTGAATATTCTCATTCACACACAAGTTACATTTGCATGAATTTGCAGACTTCTACATAACCTGACCCCTGGAGGAAGAAATGGTAACCCACTCCAGTATTCTTGCCTGGAGAATTCCATGGACAGAGGAGCCTGGTGCTCTACAGTCCATGGGACCACACACAGTCAGACACGACTGTGACTAACACACACACATATAACCCGACTCCTCCCCAAACCTCCTCGGAACTGTTGTCTCAGGGTCACTTGAGATGTAGTCCTCCCAGGCTTGAAGTCTTACAAATTCTCACCAAAGAAAACAACATTCAACTTTTAGAGTTGACAAGAGGAGAAAGAGGGCACCTTAACCGGATTTCTCTCACAGCAATAAGGGCAAAATGGTGGTATAACCCACAAGAAAAGTGGAACTTGGAGGAGCAGTGAGCTTTAGAATAAATGTAAAGAGCTTGAACTCCCCTCTATTTGTCCATTCCCAGATGCCCAGGGTCAGCTCATAATAACTTCAAAACCATTTGTGGAATGTAGTGAGTACAGGTGCAGAGTTGCTCTTCAAGGAGGTTTATAGTTTCAGGGAAATCCAAGTAATGTAAATCTATTCACAATCTATTTCATATCTGGCAAAGCAAGTTCAATACTTATAATAGTTATCATTTTCTCAGCCCTTTGTATTAATATATTCTAGGTTCTGGTCTAAGCTGTTGAGAAACATCATCTATAATCTATAAACTATACTAAAATGAATATTGTGATGTTCATTTTATAGAAGAGAGACATGAGATTAAAAAATTTACCCAAGGCCACATAGAAGGGAAAGAGGAGGAAATTGCTTTTTTTTTTTTTTTTGAACCATTTTCCCTTTAATTTGAATTTAAAATCAATTTCTTTAAATATTTTGGGCTTCCCTGATAGCTCAGTTGGTAAAGAATCTGCCTGCAGTGCAGGAGACCTGGGTTCAATCTCTGGGTTGGGAAGATCCCCTGGAGAAGGGAACAGCTACCCACTCCAGTACTCTGGCCTGGAGAATTCCGTGGACTGTATAGTCCATGGGGTTGCAAAGAGTCGGACATGACTGAGCACCTTTCACTTTCACTTTAAATATTTCAGTTACAAGTTTTAAATAGCGAAGACAAAGATGCTACAGGCACTCAGCACTGGTTCTCACCCCTCCCCCACTCTTATCCCCAGGCCTTGCTTCTTCATTCAAGATATAAATGGGCCCTCTGCACTAAATAAATAGCTTCTGGCATCAAGTATCAGCAGCCTCAGGCCTGGATGCAGCTGCATACAAAGCTATGAAGCCTAGTGGCTTTCAGGATAAGATGTGTGCTTTTAACCATGCTCTAAAGAATTCCAATGATTGTGCCCATATGCCAAGGCAGCATCTCAGAGGTGACATTAGCCATTTCCCCACTGTGCACTAGCTTCCTGGGCTGGTTTCCACCACAGTCCATCCTTCCCCGCAGCTGTATTCTGTGTAGGAAGGGTAAGGGCCTGCACCCTCAGGACCATACTACAGAAATAAACAGAACCTCCTCTTCAGCCTACAGAACCAAATCTGACACCAAAGCTCATGCTCTCTGTCACACATGGCTGCCAGAGCTTGTGAGTTCACCCACCCTTGACCTTATGATCTAACTCTGCATTGTAACTCCCCCAGCACTCGTATCTTATGCCACTGACCCATGATCTTCCTGACTTTTCTGTAATCATTTTCCCCACCTGTTTTGGATCTCAGTATTTAAATGGACATTGCCAGTCTGGAAGAATTTCTCTTGAACCCAGGCAGGAAAATATGAATGGAACAAAACAAAGGATTGTGCCACTGTTTCTGTGTCCTGGCTTGTGCTGGCCTTTTCTAGAGCCAGAGAAAGGGACTGTCAGATGTTTGATAGTAAGAAGCTTTTAAAAAGGCCAACCGGATCAAAAACCCTCTCTTTGGCCATTTTCTCTTCTGGAACAATTGATCAAATGCGGTTATAATTTAACCTTTTTGGCTATGATGCTCACTATCCATACAACTGAAAGCTTTCCTAAGGGTGGTAACTCAGTAGTACATTGTCAACCATTAAAAAACTTAACTGGAAGTAGTTTTCAGGGTAGAAAGAAAGTTTTAAGAAATGTGAACCGAAATCCACAAGGTTTGTTAGGAGAGAGGCGAGAGAAAGACATGTGAGCAGGGCAATCCACAACAGACTACGCCAGTGTCCCGTTAGGGTGCTAGTGACTATGTTCCTGCGTAGCAACAGGCTTCCAGAAGGAAGAGAAATAGAAGTGAGCAGAGTGGGCGTGGGGTACTGAAGGCCAGCTTCTCCCTGGGCCGGTCTCACTTTTGCTCCTGCAACCCTCCTGTTCCCACTCCAATTAAGAGGTATTTCTCTTTACCGAACTTAGTTGAGGAGCAGGAAAATCCAGAGGAAGTCGAAGGATCAAGGAGAATTTGCAGCTCTTGATAAGCCTTCCTCCATACCTTCATAATAGTTCTTTGTACTTATGGGGTCACTTCAAACATGTATATTTTAAAATACAAATTCTGAAATGAAATGGAAAACCTCAATGCCGAGGAGAAGGGGAAATGGTTTTGTAGAGCATGGATGTGTGAGTCTTCACATCCCCAGAGCGAGGCCACAGACCTGGGAGGGCTTACCAATAGATGTGCAACAATCATCATGAAACCAAGCAGAACCCCTGTGGGGCCCTCCCAGGTATGCAAGGCTTTCAGTGCACTCCAGTTTCTTTCTTGTAGAGAAAGGGCTTCAGCCTCTTGGACTTTCCCTGAGTTCCAAAGGACTGATTGAAACAATTACTAATTAAGGAAGGGGGGAAATGCAAAAAGAAACAGCAGTGCAGGATGGGGCAGGGTCCGGGTGCCCCCTCTGGGGATATGCATAGCAATCTGATGTATATCTCTGAATTCTCCGGCCTCTACCCATGTGGAGGATGGTAACTTCAGTCTGACTGCAAGCACAGGGATCCCAGCGTGATTGGAATCAGAAGGCTGATGACTGGGATTTTTAGAGTATCACCCCATTACCTCACAGCCAGCCAGTCAGAAGAAATTCACACACCCTGCAGCCCTTCTCCCAGATTTTTAAAATAAAAGCTCTTCCCTGAAAAACTGCTGGGGGCACAGGGAGTTCAGGCTTTTTGAGCACAACCTGCCCATTCTCCTTGGTTGGCCCTTGTGAAAAACCTTTCTCTGCTCCAAACTCCAACTTTTAGGTTTGCTTGGCCCTACTGTGCGTTGGGCACACAAACTTGAGTTTGACAAAGATAATAATAATAAGGAGGCTGTGGATATAATATCAAAGGAGTTAAGGGTAACTCAAAAGTTCCGCTGAGTGTAAGTCTGCTCAGAATAGTAAAAGAGAAGGCTAAAAAAATCAGGACTGCACACAATCTGGGCTTGCAGACCAAAATCTTTTCTGACTTTCTGGAATTTTGTAATGAGCTAGATGGTCTATACAGGCACAGAAACAGGAAAACAGAAGGTCCAGGCAGGATCTCTTATCACAGAATCCTGATAAGAAGAACCTATAGACCATCAATGATGAACATTCTTTAGCCTTCAAGTGAACAAGACCTGGAGAACCCAAGCCAAAGAGAAGAAATGAGCTTAATATTTATGAAGATATCCAGGAAGGGTAAAAACCACAGGTAGTCTAAAGGACTCATTTTACTGGAGGACAATTAACATTATTAAGAAAGTCTTTTGTATTATTATCTCAAATCCTTCCCAATGCAGATTGAACCCACATAGATTTAGGCAATAGTAATTCAAGAAAACAAGTTACAACCTACTGTTAAGAAGGAAAAAAATAGAATTAG
This sequence comes from Bos taurus, assembly GCF_002263795.3. Lineage (NCBI taxonomy): Eukaryota > Metazoa > Chordata > Mammalia > Artiodactyla > Bovidae > Bos > Bos taurus. The sequence goes on from NC_037347.1 coordinate 11,751,175, forward strand.
TGTTTTCTACAGTCATATTTATTTTCATTACCTGGTTCTCTGCTTATATTTCTAGTTAAGTGAAGGCTTTAAGTGAGAAAAAGTTCTCATAGCTCATTAGTTTCATTTTCTCTCTTGCTCCACTAGCTCTAAGAGGGAAGGGCTTTTGTTTTGTTTTGTTTTGTTTACGACTATCCCCAGAGTCTAGAAATAGTGCCTGACATTTAATAGATATTTAGACATTCAATAAATTTTGAAATAATTAGACTTGCATTATCATCTATTATCTAATCACAACTCCTTACACTTACACACTATACCCTTATTTCTGAAGACAATCCTCATCAAACATGAACCTTGATGACAAGTACTCTCCTTTCTCAAACTTTTCAAAGGATGCACATGGTTTAGGAGAACATCATTATTCCTTAATAAGCTATTCAAGGTACTTGTCTACACACCTGAAACTAACAAAATACTGTAAATTAATTATGGTTGTGATTTAGTCTCTCAGTCATATCTGACTCTTGTGATCCCATGGAATGTAGCCTGCCAGACTCCTCTGTCCATGGGACTCTCCCGGCAAGAATACTGGAGTGGGTAGCGATTCCCTTCTCCAGGGGATCTTCCCCACCCAGATATCGAACCCAGGTCTCCTGCATTGCAGGCAGCCTCCTTATCAACTGAGCCACCAGGGAAACTGACACTTAATAGACATTTAGACGTTCAATAAATATTGAAATAATTAGACTTGCAATATCATCTAATCACTCTCCTTGCCTCTTTACACTTACACAATACACCCTTTAGTTCAGTTCAGTCGCTCAGTTGTGTCCGACTCTTTGCGACCCCACGAATCGCAGCACGCCAGGCCTCCCTGTCCATCACCAACTCCCGGAGTTCACTCAGACTCACGTCCATCGAGTCAGTGATACCATCCAGCCATCTCATCCTCTGTTGTCCCCTTCTCCTCCTGCTCCCAATCCCTCCCAGCATCAGGGTCTTTTCCAAAGAGTCAACTCTTTGCATGAGGTGGCCAAAGTACTGGAGTTTCAGCTTTAGCATCATTCCTTCCGAAGAAATACCAGGGCTGATCTCCTTCAGAATGGACTTATTAAGTGTAAATTAATTATACTTCAATTAAAAATAGGAAAAAAAATAAGCTGTTTTGGAAAGGGCTATATTCTGTATTCTGGAAAGGGCTTATGTCTTCAGATTCACCTGCCAGAGCCTGTGCCTTCTGCATCAGGACTGTGGTTGGCCTGGCTGATGCATTTTCTCTTCCTAGGACACTCCCTTCCCAACTTCCGCTTTCTCTTGGCAAACTCTTACTTATCCCTTAAGATTCAGAATGAATGTCACTCCTTCTGGGAAGTCTTCTCAGACTAACCCTAAATCTGGTTGCTTACTTTGGCACACAATGCTACAAAAATGCTTCTATCAACATGTTTAAAATATACTGGATTATGAACTTACATGTTTGTGTTTTCTACTACTGCGTTCTCTATAATTACTTTTAGGTTAGGTACTGTGGCTTAGTCATTTCTCTATCCCCAGTGCCAGATAGCATGTTTGTTGCAAAATCAACACAATATTTGGGGATAGGAACACTGAAAAGGTTCTGAGGCATTGGTGACATTTTAAAAAATATTTTAAATTAAATGTTTATTTTGGTTTGTAAGTCAATGTTATTTTTAAATAACGTTGATGATCACTAAAAGTTTCATCTATTAAGTACTACATGACACAGTCTATCTTCATTATTTAGCTTTCTTTTTTTTATTGTGGTAAAATACATATAAGATGAAATTTACCATATTAATCATTTTTAAGTATAAAATTCAGTGGCAGTAGTTGCATTCACAATTCTGTACAACCATCATTATTTTCTCATTTCCAGAACTTTTCTATCGTCCCAAACAGAAATGCTATACCAATTAAACAACTTCCCATTTCTCCTGGCCCTAGCCCCTGACAACCTCTACGCTGCTTACTGTTTTGATGGGCCACTCTAGGTACCTCATATAACTGAAATTATACAATATTTGTTCTTTCGTGTTTGGTTTATTCACTTTAGCAAAACAGTTTTAAGGTTCATGCATGTTGTAACATGTATCAGAATTTCATTCCTTTTTAAGGCTGAATTATAATCCATTGTATGGATATATCATATTTGGTTTATCTAATTCATCGACTGATAGATATTTGTGTTATTTCCACCGCTATTGTGACTAGTACTACTGTACAAGTATCTGTTTGAATTTCTGCTTTCAATAATTTGGGACATACACATTAGAGTGGAATTGATGGATCATAAGGTGACTCTGTGTTTAACTTTTTGAGGAACTACCAAACTGTTTTTTGCATTGGCTACAACATGCACATTCCCATCAAAAATGTACAAGGCTTCCAATTCTTAGGAGGCCTCACCACCGCTTGTTAGTTTCCATTTTTAATAATGGCTGTTCTAATGGTATGACTTGTGGCATGTTGATGGCATTAAAATTTGTTTTTTGCTATATTTATATTTTCAATTTTGAGAATGAAATTTGAGTGATAAATTCCTATGCTTAAATTTTGAAAAATTAGAAACACTGTTATTTATAAAATCCACATGTCCCTCAGCTTAGGTAGGAAAATGCTCAGTTGTGTCCAACTCTTTGAGACCCCATAGACTGTAGCCCACCAGACTCCTCTGTCCGTGGAATTCTCTGGGCAAGAATACTGGAGTGGGTTGCCATTTCCTTCTCCAGGGGATGTTCCCAACCCTGGGATCAAACCCTGGTCTCCTGGACAGCAAGCAGATTCTTTACCATATGAGCCACCAGCTTAGGTATAGTTTTACAAAAAGTAGAGATACACACATACATATATATATATACATATATACACACACATATATATGTATATACACATATAAGTAAAAAGTAGGAGGGAAAATGATTCTCATTTTCTGTCACTCAGCAATTTCCTGAGTTAATAACCTTTACAATGCAGTCTGTAAGTGCTTCTGAAAACATATTTAATTGACAATTGTATGAAGCAGGACTGTTCTAGTAATAATCTCCAGTGAAACTTATTCCATATTTTTGCATTAGTTTGAGCATTTTTATGATTTTAAGGATGGAAAAAAGCTTACAGAAAACCACACATATGCAAATAGTGAATATGAAAATATGCACAGGAAATATTGCTTATTTTTATGAATTTTTTATAGCACATTAAAGAAAAACCAATGTTTTTGCAGTATTAAAGTTCACAATTTCAGCAATCTGTTAAGGCCTCTAGAGGAACATTAGTTACGGCAGGGAACTCCAGCACTTTAGAGAGTTGCCAATGGAAAAAGGTTTCTCTCTCACAGACTTAACTGAGAGAAGCATTTAACAGGAGGCAATTTTATAATGTGACTACAATACTCTCTGAAGGCAATCACACACTCAGAATTGGTTGATTTATAGGAACTTGGCCTTAGTGTCCTAAAATGAGTCTTTGACAGACAGCAGTATTTTTATGAGACAAAAGGTAGGAAGGTGATCATCCCTGACACTGTGTGCTAGTACCATATAAGTACCATTGGCAGTTGTAAGATTTTGTGAACCTTGTCATATGGTTACCTAGCAAAATCCTTATCATGACCCTATGAAGTAGGCATTGCTGGGTCTAATACCTCCAATGCCTCCATTTGTGGGCAGCAGACCCTGAGGCCAAGAGTAATATCTTTCCCTAGTTCACATAGCAAGTCAGCAGATGAGTTGGGCAATGTGTATTAGTAGAAGATGCATGAGCTTTGGAGAGAGACAGTCAAGTTCAAATCCTGGCTCTGGCACTCTATAGTTGTTTTCTTGGAAGTCTCCTCAAATTCTTTAAGTCTTAGGTTCATGTCTTATAAAATGAGATTAATAATATCTATCTATCTCACTGCACTGTTTCGAGAATAAATATTTAATAATGGGAAAGAGTTTTAGCAAACTCTGGGAGATAGTAAAGAACAGGGAAGTCTGGCATGCTGCAGTCCATGTGGTCACAAAGAGTTGGACACAACTGAGCGACCGAACAACAACAACCAGTATTCTTGCCTGAGAAATCCCATGGACAGAGGAGCCTGGCATGCTCCAGTCTATGGGATTTCAAAGAACCGGGCACAATGGCTGAACAACAACAGGAATTATTCTGTTACATTTCTCCCAGCCACGCCCATGTAAGATATCAGTAATCAATCATAGCACACTTTCACACAAAGCTGGGGCAACCTAAGAATCTTTCTCAAGCTAATATGGTGGGCAGCTATACCAGCTGAACAGGGTAGGCAGCAGAGGTGGGACTTCTTTGTCACCCTGCTCCTCAGAGCTACACTCACTGCTCTTTGCTTTCACACTCTCTGTCCCTCGGGAACGTTCTTTATCAGCTTATATGAAAAGTCAAGACGTTTTGTAGCTGGGTCCATTTGCTTAGAAAGCCCTCGTCCTCTTTCCCCTCTTCTGTCGATACTAAGCTAATCTATCCCCATCTGCCTGTGACACTATCCTTGAGTGTGCAAGAGGCAAACAGAGGAGGAGAGGTTATTTACATGCAGGAGGAGTGTGGGATAAGAAAAAAATATCCAGACCAACATGGGTCTTTGCTATTGTTTTTCCTAATTTTTTGGTTCTATTGACCTTTTTGAGATTTGTCTGGTAACAGTACAGGTATACCTTGTTGTATTGTACTTCACAGACACTGTGGGTTTTTTGTTTTTTTAACAAAAATTGAAGGTTTGTTGCAACCCTTTGTTGAGAAAGTCTATTTTTCCAACCATATTTGCTCACTTTGTCTCTGTGTCACATTTTGGTAATTCTTGCAATACTTTAAGCTTTTTCATTATTACTGTATCTGTTGTGGTGATCTGTGCTCAGTGATCTTTGATGTTATTTTTATAATTGTTTGGGGACACCAGAAACCTCACTCATATAAGCTAGAAAACTAGCTTAATAAATGTGTGTGTTTTGAGTGCTCTACTAACTGGCTGTTTCCTTATCTTGTTCCCTCTCTTCAGGTCTGCTTAATCTCTGAGACACAACAAAGTTGAAATTAGGCTGATTATTAATCCTACAATAGCCTCTATGTAGTCAAATGAAAGGATAGTCACATGTCTCTCTCAAAGGATAGAAATGATTAAGCTTAGTGAGGAAGACATGTCTAAGCTGAGACAGGCCAAAATGTAGGTCTTTCCCACCAAACAGTTAGCCAAGTTGTGAATGCAAAGGGAAAATTCTTGAAGGGAATTAAAAGTGCTACTCATAAAAAACACATAAAAAAAATCAACACATAAGAAAAATAAGAAAGTGAACATTGCTGATACGGAGAAAATTTTGGTGCTGGATAGAAGATCAAACCAGCCACAATATTTCCTATGCCAGAGACTAATCCAGAGCAAAGCTCTAATTCTCTTTAATTAAATGAAGACTGAGAAAGATGAGGCAGCTGCAGAAGAAAAATTTGAAGCTAGCAGAGCTTGGTTCAAGAGATTGAAGGAAATAAGCCATCTCTATAACATAAAATTGCAAGGTGTGGTAGCAAGTGCTGATGTAGAAGTTGCAGCAAGTTATCCAGAAGCTCTTATTAGAATAATTCATGAAGGTGCTTTCATGAATCAACAATAGATTTTCAATGTAGATGAAACAGCCTTCTATTGGGAAAAGTGCCATCTAGGACTTTCATAGCTAGAGAGGAGGAGTCAACACCTCGTTTCAATGCTTCAAAAAACAGGCTCTCTTTTGTTAGGTGCTAGTGAAGTTGGTGACTTTAAGTTGGAGCCAATGACTTCCCTGGTGGCTCAGATAGTAAAGTGCCTGCCTACAATGCAGACGATCCAGGTTCAATCCCTAGGTCAGGAAGATCTCCTGGAGAAGGAAATGGCAATCCACTCCAGTATTCTTGCCTGGAAAATCCCATGGACGGAGAAACCTGGTAGGCTACAGTCCATGGGGTCGCAAAGAGTCAGACATGACTGAGTGACTTTAATTTCACTTTAATGATTATTTGCCATTCTGAAAATTCTAGGGCCTTTAAGAATTATGCTACATCTACTCTGCCTGTGCTCTATAAATGCAAAAACAAAGCCTGGATGACAGCACCTCGACTGACAGCATAGCTTACTGAATATTTTAAGCCCACTGTTGAGACCTGCTGCTCAGAAAAAAAGATTCCTTTCAAAATATGACTGCTCACTGGCAATGTACCTGGTGACCCAAGAGCTCTGAGGGAGATGTACAAGGAGAGTAATACTGTTTTCAGGCCTGCTGATACAACATTCATTTTGCAGCCCAAGGATCAGGGAGTAACTTAGACTTTTAAGTCTTATTATATACAAAATACGTTTTATAGGGCTATCGCTGCCATAGACAAAAATTCCTCTGATGGATTGGACCAAAGTCAGCTGAAACCTCCTGGAAAGGATTCATCATTCTAGATGCCATTGAGAACACTCATGATTCATAGGAAGAGATCAAAATATCAACATTAACAGGAGTTTGGAAGAAGTTGACTTCTACCCTCATGGATGACTTTGAGAGGTTTAAGACTTCAGTGGAAGAAGTCACTGCAGAGGTGGAAATAACAAGAGAATTAGAATTAGAAGCGGAGCCTGAAGATGTGACTTCATTGTTGCAATCTCATGATAATACTTACATAGATGACTTTTCTGGAGATGAAATCTACTCCTGGTGAAGATGCTGTGAAGATTATTGAAATTACAACAAAGGATTTAGAACATTGCATAAACTTAGCTGATAAAGCAGAGGCAGTGTTTGTAAGAATTGACTCCGATTCTATTAACAAAAGAAGTTCTGCTGTGGGTAAAATGCTATCAAACAGGTTTGTATACTATGGAGAAATGATCCGTGAAAGGAAGAGTCAATTTCTGAGGCAAACTTCAATGTTGTCTATTTTTAAAAACTATCACAGCCACCCCAAACTTCAGCAACCACCACCCTGATCAGCCAGCAACAATCAACATCAAGGTAAGACATTTCACTAGCAAGAAGATTACAACTCAGCGCAGGTTCAGATTATATGGATAGTACTTTTTAGCAATAAAATATTTTTAATTAAGGCATGTGCATTGTTTCTTTAAATAGAAGGCTGTTGACTGCTTAATAGACTACAGTATAGTGTAAACGTAACTTTTACATGTATTGGGAAACAAAAAAAAATTTATGTCTTGCTTTATTGCAATATTTACTTGATTGCACTTGCCTAAAAATCTCTGAGGTATGCCCCTATTCACTGAAGTAGTCACATCCTGCAATCTGAAGGTTAGCTGTTATGTAAGCATTTGTAGAAAGAAAAATAGAGGCACTGCTCTGTTCAAGGTCACCCCATGAGACATAAATGAAAGTGGCAGACAGCTTGAGGTTGTCACCCTTGATGAATCTGAGGTTATAAAAATGAATTCTTGCATTTTAACCTCTGTGTAATTTTTTGAAGTCGTCAACTCTTCTTGTATTCTTTAATCTCATGATCAAAGAATGCAGCTTTTCAAAAATATTTCAGGATTGAAATTTCATTTTCCCTGAGTTAAACTGGGAAGAAAGCAGGAGTTCTTATTTGCCCTAATGGTAAACAAAGAAAATGTTATTCCTCCAGTCTCTTGGGCTCAAATGTGGCTGAAAGGATTTCGCTTCAGTTGGGAAACAAAACAAGAATAGCTATCCCATTAGGTTTACCAAATACTTGTTAGCAGTTGGCTTAAAAGCTTCCTTTGGAAATCTTCTTGACTTAGAGTCGGTGTTCAGATGGTGAAGAGATTTCTTATTCCACCCTTAAACAGTGCTTGGTCATCATCAAATTCACAACCCTGCTTTGTCTCCAAGATTCATTTGTCACCAAGACTTGTCCTGGGCCACATTTCCTTCAGTGATTCCTTTATAAAACAGATGGAAAATGAATAGAATATTGTCACAAAGTCTAGACATAACTAATCAGGTCTATTTCCTAATACCAATATGTTAGGGTGTGGAATAGTGGAGACAGAATGTACTATCTTGCAAGCTCTCAGAAAGTGGTTATAGATGTGGGCTACTTGAGCTAGTACCCAGGACAACATATGTCATTTGAGGGTCTCAGTGGACTCACAGTAACAGAAGACCCTAAAGAGTCCCTCACAATCCTGAGACCACCCACTGGGCTGCAGAACCTAATCTAAGCAGTTTCTTTTTGACTACCATTTGGCTCTTGCTCTGCAAAGAACAAATCAATCTAGGGTAAGTAGGATGTTTTAAAAGCTTCATTTTTGTTTCTTAAATGTCTTTGTGAGTTGAAGGAACATTTAAAAATAAAAACGACATTTGTTTCTCAACAGTCACAGTTCAAATGGCATGTACAAGTCTCCCTGCGGTCATTTTTAAAACTTGAAAAGCTTTTCATGTTGCCTTTTAAACAGAGAAGCAATTTGAACATGAAGGAAAGCATTTAGCATTCCAAAATAGTGAGCGTGAGTGTCAGCCCTCCCGGAGCGCTATCAAGTAACTTTGGTCTGCAGGACTGAAGAGTCATTTCTGTGGACACCGCTTACACTAGAAGATCCACTTTACAGATGCGCATCAATTCTCATTATCATTGGAATGGACTCTGGGGAAAATTAGGAGAGACGAATTTATCTTCGGCATTTTCTGCACTGCGGCACAACGGGGAAGAACATGGCCTTCAGACAGACGCAGACTTCCATCCCAGCTCCACCAGTGACCAGCTGAGGGACGCTGGGCACTTATTCTAGCCCCTTGAACCTTGATTTCCACAGAGTTAGCAGAATTACGACACCTACTTTGCAATCCTTATGTTCGATAAGATACAGGACATGGAACGATACCAGCACAGGAACGGTTTGCAGTGGGCGTTCATTCTTTGCCCCGATCTCCGCCCCCGCCCCTCGCTCGCCTCCCCAGTACTGAGATCTCCACTCATGGCAGCCCTGCCCAGCGTTACGTAGCTGACTATATTTTAGGGTGGCATTCCCCATTAAAATTTACGTGCACTGTGATTTAATCATGTCCTCAGGTCCCTGCCGTTTCTGCCAGATAGGCTCACCACTGTGATATCCTTACATACAAGTCAAGGTTTATTAAAATGGGTGCCAGTGGTTAACCTCTTACTCCTCCCAAAATAAGAGTAATATTTAGCCCAGAACTTTCAGAAAAATAATGTCTGAATCCAAAGCCCATAATGGGTGGAGGGGTGGTGGGTGGGGTTCAGTCGAAGCTGGAGGTTAGTTTAAGAATATGTGTGTATGGAGACATTTTTCAGTTTTCACCCTTCAGAGCATACCCACAAGTACCTCCCTTCTGCTTCAACATACCTAAAAGTAGATGCATAAGACTAGTGACCAAGTGTTGGCAATGCATATTCATGAGGTCTCTCTGACCCTAGCCCGTAGTTACCTTATACTCTTGAAGTTAGAATACTAAGGTCTCACCCAGAGGTTCAACCCCACCTAGGACTCAGGAACATTCATGATTTCTAGCAAGGCCTGGAAAGGACATTTCTCTTGACAAGCTCTCAGGCTCTGCAGCCTTCTGGCCCTTATGACAGCAGTTGACCCTGCTCTGGCCTTAAGGACAGCTTCCACTGCTGGCCTTTTCCTTGGCTCTTCTATCACCAAGCTCTGCCTTGCTCTTCACTTTCAGGAACTGACTCCCTGTACGGTGGCTCCATGATGACCTCAGATCCTCCCTGCCTGGATATTCCAGTTTCTTCAAAGCCATCAATCTGCCTTCCTCCTGGGCCAGCCTGCCCCACTTCCTGTTCTCTTAGGACCTAAGATTCTGTCCCTGGCTTCTACCCTCCTATAAAGAGCACACTGGGTTTGGGAAATTATTGCATAACCAATGTCTGTGAAACTATAGGCTTGGAAAATACAAATAAATGGTACCCTGTTCTTTTTTTTTTTTAATTTTATTTTATTTAACTTTACAATATTGTATTGGTTTTGCCATATATCAAAATGAATCTGCCACAGGTATACATGTGTTCCCCATCCCGAACCCTCCTCCCTCCTCCCTCCCCATACCATCCCTCTGGGTCGTCCCAGTGCATCAGCCCCAAGCATCCAGTATCGTGCATCGAACCTGGACTGGTGACTCATTTCATATATGATATTATACATATTTCAATGCCATTCTCCCAAATCATCCCACCCTCTCCCTCTCCCACAGAGTCCAAAAGACTCTTCTATACATCAGTGTCTCTTTTGCTGTCTCGTATACAGGGTTATTGTTATGATCTTTCTAAATTCCATATATATGCATTAGTATACTGTATTGGTGTTTTTCTTTCTGGCTTACTTCACTCTGTATAATAGGCTCCAGTTTCATCCACCTCATTAGAACTGATTCAAATGTATTCCTTTTAATGGCTGAGTAATACTCCATTGTGTATATGTACCACTGCTTTCTTATCCATTCATCTGCTGATGGACATCTAGGTTGCTTCCATGTCCTGGCTATTATATACAGTGCTGCGATGAACACTGGGGTACACATGTCTCTTTCCCTTCTGGTTTCCACAGTGTGTATGCCGAGCAGTGGGATTGCTGGGTCATAAGGCAGTTCTATTTCCAGTTTTTTAAGGAATCTCCACACTGTTCTCCATAGTGGCTGTACTAGTTTGCATTCCCACCAACAGTGTAAGAGGGTTCCCTTCTCTCCACACCCTCTCCAGCATTTATTGCTTGTAGACTTTTGGATCGCAGCCATTCTGACCGGCGTGAAATGGTACCTCATAGTGGTTTTGATTTGCATTTCTCTGATAATGAGTGATGTTGAGCATCTTTTCGTGTTTGTTAGCCATCTGTATGTCTTCTTTGGAGAAATGTCTATTTAGTTCTTTGGCCCATTTTTTGATTGGGTCATTTATTTTTCAGGAATTGAGCTGTAGGAGTTGCCTGTATATTTTTGAGATTAGTTGTTTGTCTGTTGCTTCATTTGTTATTATTTTCTCCCATTCTGAAGGCTGTCTTTTCACCTTGCTTATAGTTTCCTTTGTTGTGCAGAAGCTTTTAATTTTAATTAGGTCGCATTTGTTTATTTTTGCTTTTATTTCCAATATTCTGGGAGGTGGGTCATAGAGGATCCTGCTGTGATGTATGTCAGAGAGTGTTTTGCCTATGTTCTTCTCTAGGAGTTTTATAGGTACCCTGTTCTAATAGAAAAATGTACACTGAAGATTGGAAGGCAGCTAATGGTGAAAAGCATTAGCACTGATGTCAGACAGACTTGGGGCTGAATTAGGCACAGCCCTACTGGTCTCAGTGATTTATTTACATTCCCTGCTCTGGTTCCCTCATCTCAAAAATTGGACTAACAATATTTATCTCAGAAAGTTGCTGCAAGGATAAAAATCACAAAATGGATATAAAATCAGTTCAGTCACTCAGTCATATCTAACTCTTTGCCACCCCATGGACTGCAGCACACTAGGCTTCCCTGTCCATCACCAACTCCCAGAGCTTGCTCAAACTCATGTCCCTTGAGTTGGTGATGCCATCCAACCATCTCATCTTCTGTCATCCCCTTCTCCTCCCAGATAGCTCAGTTGGTAAAGTATCTGCCTGCAATGCAGGAGACCCTGGTTCAACTCCTGGGTTGGGAAGATCCACTGGAGAAGGGAAAGGCTACCCACTCCAGTATTCTGGCCTGGAGAATTCCATGGACTATAACCCATGGGATTGCAAAGAGTTGGACACGACTGAGTGACTTTCACATGCATATAAAATAATTAGCACAATGCCAGACACAGAGTAAATGCTCAAGAAAACTCAGATAATTTTATAAGCATTATCATAATGACTATTGAATAAGAGGTATGCATGAACGCAAGAGAGGAGATTTCTGCCTGTGGACTTCAACTCATCCAAAAATGGAGAGGCAAAGATAACATGGGTTATATTCTTAAATAACCATAGTCTCTGAAGTTTGAGAGAAAAATTGGGAAATGAGTTGTCACACCAACAGACAGCTGTGGTACACACAAGGGGGCCTGCCTCCCAGCCAAGGAAGACACTTTCTTAAAAATTGGCAAGGCAATAAGATTAGAGCCAGGGATAAAGGTTTTGCTTTGGGATGAACCCAAAACACAGAATAGAACTTTAAGCTATTTAAAAATGGCTGTCAAACATTTTAGCTTAATTTTCAGCTGTATTTTGGAAGACCACATCATAAGCTTCCAGAATATAAGTCATTAGGTACTTCTAATCTCAGATATAAAACTATACATTTTGCCCATGAAGCATCAATCATGTTTTAAATTTCCTATATTTTATGATACATTGCTATCTTGGAGCTTTGCAGATCTGGGGACAGAATTGCTCCTCTCAAGGTTAACTGATTCCTAGAGACGGCTAACAGCTTGCCCGTGGGCATGCCTTTCATATACAACCAATGAATCCCAAATCCATACCCCACCTGCTTCCTTTTACTGGTCCCTGCTCTTGAGGATAGGATCCCTCTGCTCTAAACCACTCCAGGATTCAGGTACCTGATAGGTAGACTCCCCCAATATCTTAGCGTCTGCTGAAATCACTCAAATTACCCAGTCCTAAGCTCAGCTGCTTAGCCTGCTTGCCCATTCCTTCTTGCAACCACCACAATAAAGTTTTGTGTCCAATCTTTTCCTCACTCTTCTGCCTCCTAACCAGACTTGGTGTTCCCCAAGTAGCTCTGTGTATCGACATTTGCCCTTTCCTCTTGAGAACTGTGAGTAACAAACTCTTATCTTTTTGGTGGCAGTTGTCTCCTGAGCTGTTGGTCTCACCATCCTTGCATAACAACAAAGTCCCAGGTACATTTTTAAACAACCCAAAGCAAGGGAAATCTGTATTCAGAAGTCTCCAGATTCTGGCTCCATCAGCTTGGTCACTTGTATCTCATGCATAGCCTCAGTTTCCTCCCTTATAAAAGTAAAATAGCAGTTTTATCTCACAGAGCCACGGGGAAGATTTATACACATGAAAAGTCCATCACTGTTAATGCTTAACTAATGTTTGTCCCTGCATTTGTTCACTCACCAGAGCATTCTTTACCATCCACCTGTAACCTATAAATGCTATTCAATTATCACTTAGTTTGTGCTAGTCAATTATGAGTAAATTCTAATGTCTTTCCACATGTCTATAGCTGCTGCTGCTGCTGCTAAGTCGCTTCAGTCGTGTCCGACTCTGTGCGACCCCATAGACGGCAGCCCACCAGGCTCCCCCGTCCCTGGGATTCTCCAGGCAAGAACACTGGAGTGGGTTGCCATTTCCTTCTCCAATGCATGAAAGTGAAAAGTGAAAGTGAAGTCTCTCAGTCGTGTCCCACTCTTAGCGACCCCATGGACCACAGCCCACCAGGCTCCTCTGTCCATGGGATTTTCCAGGCTATAGCTGCTAAGCACCATCATAAAAATCTCACTCTTTTCACTGTGTGTGATCTCATTGGGTCTCCTTCCCTTGGGTGCTTTGCTTGATTTCTGCTGCAGTTGCTTGAAAGCAACGCAGGTTTGGAAAAGGCCGGTCTCCCCATTTCTGCTGGACTCTATCAATCTTATCAAGCAATTCTGTCTGCAAAAGGAGAGTCAAAAACCCTTCTGCCAGGCAGCTAAAGAAATCACGGCAGATAATTAGTAAAATAAACATCTGAAAGCTGCAGATCATTTGTATTGCACTCTAAGCATTGTGGGTGTTTTATCGCCTACACTCTTCTCATTAGAGAACAGGGGCTGATAAATGCTAAAGTAGAAAGAGTTCCTGAAATCAGAGAGCCAATGTCCTCACTGGACTGATATCTCCATGAGGATCAATAGAAAGAAGGAAAATGATCAGAGAAACTGAGTGTGGCAGAGCTTTCCCTTGGGGCCAAGTTTGAGACAGATGGCAAACGAGGCAACCTTAAAGGAGAGAGACAGTCCTGCATTTTTACTTGTATCCTGAGGAACAAGACCAAGGAGAACATGGAGAACTTGCCAAGAATTGTGCAAAAGGAGCTGGTCCCAACCACAGGGACCAGCTGGGAGTCCCTGGGAGTCACACTGGGAGATGGTGGCCATGCGGTGCCAAGACCCGCTCATGGCCTCAGAAGTCCTGCCCATGAGTGAGGATCCTCTGTCTACATCATGGCCAATTCCACTGCATTCATGTAGTGGTCATTTGAAATACTGTTTTCAAAGAATTCTAAACTCCGAACAGCTATATGAAAGGGGTTGTTATTGATGACAGAATTATTGTGCTTCCATTTCCTGCTTGAAGAGTATGCACAAATATTTTAAAGTGCAGAGGTATGGAAACAGAGGAGGTTCCATTCCTGGTTTTGCTACTTGCCTTCTGTGTGAACTTGAGCAAGCCGCCTGATTTCTTGATCCCCAGCTTCTTCCTGCAAAATAAATAAAATATAGGGCCTACCCCACTGGGTTGTTGTAAGAGTTAGAGAAGATTTGCATATAAGTCTCTCAGCACGGGGCCTGATGCATAGTAAGTGAAAGTGAAGTGAAAGTCGCTCAGTTGTGTATGACTCTTTGCTAGTTACAGTCCAGTGGAATTCTCCAGGCCAGAATACTGGTGTGGGTAGCCTTTCCCTTCTCCAGGGAATCTTCCCGACCCAGGAATTGAACCAGGGTCTCCTGCATTGCAGGCAGATTCTTTATCAATTGAGCTATCAGGGAAGCCCCAATGCATAGTAAGTGCTCAGTAAATATTACTGGTTAATATTTGCCCAGGCTCCTCAGGTTTCTCATATAAGTAAAATTATAGGACTTTTCCTGAGGCTACCCAGACTACCCAGGCCTCTGCTACCCAAGACAAGGCTTTCTCTAAGCATGGGTGTGTCTGTTGACTTGAATGGGAAGGCCGAGGCTGACTAGGAAATTCCCATGATGGTAACAAGTTCTTGCAGAAGTGTTATAGTGTTTTATGTCATTGTTTTAAGATTGCACCATGCTTGATGTTGTTATTGTACACCTTGGGTCATAGTCTACAATTTGCTCATCTGTGGTCAGACGCTTGGACTAACCTAGAGATTTCCGAAGTGTTGTATAGATCACTTATGTGTCTTGGATAATTATTACCTAATTAACAACTTAGTGATTATTTTTGAGTTACTATGTACACAGTATAGAATTTCTCCACGTACATTCTCTTAAGCTCTTGGATGACAAACTTAAGAACTGAGTGCCTTATTTATTTTAAACTTTTTTGGTTCTTTGTTAAAACAGTCCCCCTATTGTGCATGTCTTGTACGAGAGCTGCTGTCAGTAGCCATGGCTCCAGTCACCATTGAAATAAATATCAACATAAGACATTCCTTTGTCAGTCAGTTCAGTCACTCAGTCGTGTCCAACTCTTTGCGACCCCATCAATCGCAGCACACCAGGCCTCCCTGTCCATCACCAACTCCTGGAATTCACTCAAACTCATGTCCATCGAGTCGGCGATGCCATCCAGCCATCTCATCCTCTGTCGTCCCCTTCTCCTCCTGCCCCCAATCCCTCCCAGCATCAGGGTCTTTTCCAATAAGTCAACTCTTCGCAGGAGGTGGCCAAAGTATTAGAGTTTCAGCTTTAGCATCAGTCCTTCCAATGAACATCCAGGACTGATCTCCTTTAGGATGGACTGGTTGGATCTCCTTGCAGTCCAAGGGACTCTCAAGAGTCTTCTCCAATACCACAGTTCAAAAGCATCAATTCTTCGGTGCTCAGCTTTTTTCACAGTCCAACTCTCACATTCATACATGACCACTGGAAAAACCATAGCCTTGACTAGATGGACCTTTGTTGGCAAAGTAATGTCTCTGCTTTTGAATATGCTATCTAGGTTGGTCGTAACTTTCCTTCCAAGGAGTAAGCGTCTTTTAATTTCATGGCTGCAATCACCATCTGCAGTGATTTTGGAGCCTCAAAAAGTAAAGTCTGACACTGTTTCCCCATCTATTTCCCATGAAATGATGGGACCAGAGGCCATGATCTCAGTTTTCTGAATGTTGAGCTTTAGGCCAACTTTTTCACTCTCCTCTTTCACTTTCATCAAGAGGCTTTTTAGTTCCTCTTCACTTTCTGCCATAAGGGTGGTGTCATTTGTACTAACTTCCAATTAAGTCTCGCCAAGCTGTGCAAATATTAGGAAAAATCAGGTGAAATACTGAATTTAAACAAGACCTGGAACTTATATCTTCAGTTTATCCAATAATCAAAAGAAAAATGGTCTAATAAGTACTCATTACTTTTCAAAGTTCTATTCTTTTCCTGCCTTTTCAGGTTTCCAAAAATCAACAACTTTTGCAATTAGCGTAGTACTCACTCTTTATACTTTTTGCTGATGGTAAACACACCCACTACTAATTAGTTTGGGACAGCTGTCTTGTTTGAGTGGCTAAAATACTCCCCCGCCCTCTTGGATATAATTCATTATTTGTCTGTTAATAATAACTGAGATGGCTGGATGGCATCACCGACTCTATGAATGTGAGTTTGAGTGAACTCCGGGAGTTGGTGATGGACAGGGAGGCTTGGCGCGCTGCAATTCATGGGGTCGCAAAGAGTTGAACACGACTGAGTGACTGAACTGAACTGAACTGAACTACTGTCAGGATCTGGGACCAAAGCAAAATCAGGGGGTCAGGACATATAAAATAATCCAGGGCCAGGCTCTCATGCTGGAAGGCTAGTTACATAAGAAAACCAGGCACTGCCAATGCAAAGTGATGAGACAGAAAGGGAACTGGACTTGCCAGGTTTTCATCTATAATGAAGACCTTTGTGTTCAGTGGCCAAGTCATAGCAAATACGATGCAGATGCAGGCATTAACATACTGTGAACACTAGAATGCTGTGTATTATAAGGAGCTACCAACACCGCATTTACTGTTGACATTATTACTTTAATTGAACACTGATAGACAAAAGAACTTGTGACATGATTTAAAAGTTGTGTCTAGATATTCTCAGAATAAAGTAAATTTCTATAGTCCTCTGAACTTTTGGGGGGGTAATTGAAAAAATATCTTATAATCCCAATTATTTTGAAAAAAAAAGTCAGATCTGTAGAAGAATTGAAAAGCAATTCAAGGAATACCCATTTAGTCTTCATCAAGATTCCCCAGTTGTTATCATTTTACCACGTAGTGCCCACTCTCAGTCTCTTTTTATTTATAATTAAAGGATGTGAAAGTCAATAGTTTATATTATGATATCTCACTTGTAAATATTTCAGCTTATATTTTCTAATACTATGATATTTTTCTAGCTAAATAGTATTATCTAAGAGAAATTAACATTTATTCTGAAATAGACAATGTGCTGTCCACATTTAAATATCCCCAATTAACCCCATTATATTTTATAGCAATCTTAAAAATCAAGGATCCAAGGATCCAAAATCCAAGGATTTTGTTATCACATTGTATTTGGTTGGTATGTTTCTTTAGTCTCTTTTAACTTAGAAAATGTTCATCAATTCCTGTCTTTTTTGTTTTTCATGACATTGACTTTTTTTTTTTAAGCGTCCAGGAGCTATCTTACAGAGTGTCTTGCACTCTGTATTTATTTGATTGAATTCTCAGAACTACACTTCTTTTAAACATTTTTGGCAAAAATACTACATATGGTAGTATTGCATATGTTTTACTATTTCAGATGAGGGGCACAAAATATCAGGTTGTCCCTTTACTTGCATCTGTGATAATGCTAAGGTTGGATTTTGCTGAGCTATTTTAGTGAATATGCTTAAGAGCCCCGACACCAAGACTTCTGGGTGCTTTCCTTAGCATGCTAATCCTTCCACAGCTCCCCACTGAGACACATCCCACCTGACCACGCTGGGGACCAGGTTGAGGCCATCCAGGCATGACCAGTAAGGGTACCGATGGAGGAACTTCTCTTTGGAGC
This sequence comes from Bos taurus, assembly GCF_002263795.3. Classification (NCBI taxonomy): domain Eukaryota; kingdom Metazoa; phylum Chordata; class Mammalia; order Artiodactyla; family Bovidae; genus Bos; species Bos taurus. The sequence goes on from NC_037347.1 coordinate 11,769,037, forward strand.
CACCCATTTGTATAACGACAGATTTAGCCAATCCACTCAGGAGAAAGCTTCACTGGCATTTTACCACAAAAGGTGCATGTTAAGACGTATCCCCATAATACCTGATTTTTCCCTTAAAGATGGCAGGTCATGTACCATCTGGTTCTCAGTTCTGGGCATGTCTAGGTGGGCACTGATAAACCCACTGAAACATTATTACCATTTGGTTTTGTCCTTTAAAAGTAAATCATCAGCAGTTTCAACACCCAGATGACTAAATGGCAGAGACCACAGCTACAGACAAAGATGGGAGTTGATATTCTGGGTGTCACTGAAGCAAACATATAACCCCTTTACTGCCAGTGAGGCAAACACGTCATTCCAACTTCTCTCTGGGAGGTACAGAAGCTTGTCATGTTATGGGTCCCAAAGCTCAGCCTGCATACAACTTTGCCAGAGCACTCTTTCCTCTGGAGCCAGTTCCCTTAAAGTTACTCAGGAGGGCAGGGCCAGAGAGTTTATCTCACTGTGCACCATACATTGAAATGAAGGCAAGACAAAGACAACTGATTTACCTACACTTCTGGCAAAAGATGTACAAGTAGAACAAACCATTTCACTCCACTGGAAAGAATTCATCAGAATAGACTTGGACAAATTATGATCTTCAGGTCATATGAATGTGCACCACAGAAGATGAAGGTTGTAACCTCCTTGGTTCTACTTGACAAACGATAAACAAGCATGGCTGCCTGTCTTTCTCCAACTTAACATTCCCAGTGCTTTCTAAAGGTCTTAATTCTAGTTAGGATGAATCCAAAGAAAAGATGTAAGGGAGAAGAGGCTGCACGAGCAGTTTCACTGAGTATAGCAATAATCCCTGCACTTTGTAGCTGTATTGGTTTCCTATTGTTGCTGTAACATATCACACATTTAGTTGCTTACAATATGCATTTATTCTCTGGAGGTCAGAGTATAAATCAGTTTCATTGAGCTAAAGCTAAAGTGTCAGTAGAGGTGGTTCATTCTGGAGCCTGTGAGAGTAGAAGCTATTTTCTTGACTCTTTCAGTTTCTAGCAGCCACTTTTATTCCTTGGTTTGGGGCCACTTCCTTCTTCTTCACTGTGCATCACGCCAGTGTTGGTTTCCTTCACATCATCTTCTTCAGTACTCAAATCTCCCTTTGCCTCCCACTAAAGACACTTGTAATTGCGTTTAGCACTCATCCAGATAATCCAAGATAATTCTCCCATCACAATACCCTTAACTTAACCTTGTCTGCAAAATCCCTTTGACGTTAACTTTGCCAAGTTAATATTCACAGGTTATGGGGATTAGGATGTGGACATCTTTGGGGGCCATTATCCACCCTACCCCAGTAACCTACTACTATATGTACTTTTCACATGTGCGTCACTGGGTTCTCATGACAACTGTTACTGTAGCTGATTTTGTTATCAGTTTCATTTTTAAGTGAGGAAATAGGAACTCGGAGAGGTTAAGTGACTTACATTTAGGAAATGAATGGAACTTATATTCCAACTCAATTCTCCCAGCTCTTCATTAACTGCTCCCTCCTACTAAATAGCAATGAAAGGCAAAAAAAGTCACAAGAGGTGGGGATTTCCAACAGACTGGCATATCACCCAATCAAAGTATGGGAAGAAAACCTATACAGACATTTCTCCAAATAAGACAAACATAGCCAACAGGCACATGAAAAGATATTCAGCATCACTAATTCTTGTACAGCTGTGTGTATGCAGTAATTCTTGTGCATGCTCAGCCAGGTTTTACTCTTTGAGACCCCATGGACTGTAGCTGCAAGTCTCCTCTGTCCATGGAATTTTCCAAGCAAGAATACTGGAGGGGGTTGCCATTTCCTATTTCAGGGGATCTTCCGCACCCAGTGATCAAACTTGCATCTCTTGTGTCTCCTGCACTGGCAGGTAGGTTCTTTATCACTGTACTACCTGGGATACTAATTCTTAGAGAAATGCACATTAAAACTACAATGAGGTACCACCTCAAACCAGTCAGAATGGCCATCATCAAAATGTCTACAAATAACAAATACTGGAGAGGGTTTGGAGAAATAGAAACCCTGCTACACCGTTGGCGGGAACGTAAGTTGATGCAGCCACTATGGAGAACAGTATGAATGTCCCTTAAAAAATGAAAAATAGAGCTACCATACAATCCAGCTTCCTAGTCCTGGGTATGTAGCTGAAGAAAATCATAATTCAAAAATGTACATATATCCCAGTGTTCATTGGAGCACTGTTTACAATAGCCAGAACATGGAGCGAACCTAAATGTAAAATAAAAACAGGAATGGGTAAAGAAGATATGGTACATATATACAATGGAATATCAATCAGCCAAAAAAAGAACAAAATAATGCCGCTTGCAGCAACATGGACGAACCTAGAGTTTGTCATTGCTGAGTGAAGTAAGCCCGACAGAGAAAGATATGGTGGTGCTTATATGTGGAATCGAAAAAAATGGTACAAATAAACTTATTTACAATTCCGAAACAAAGTCACAAATGTAGAAAACAAACTTATGGTTACTAGATGGGAAAGGAGGAGGAGGGATAAACTGGCAGATTGGGACTGACATATACACACTGCTATATACAAAATAGATAACTAATAAGAACCTACTGTACAGCACAGGGAACTCTCCTCAATACTCTGTAATGGCTTATATAGGAAAAGAGTCTAAAAATGAGTGGATATATGTATATGCATAACTGATTCACTTTGTTGTACACCCCAAACTAATACAACATTGGAAATCAACTATACTCCTATAAAAGTTAACAAAAAAAAAAAAAAAAAAGGCTGGAGTATCGATCCAGGTCAAGTCAGGGAACAGAATCTGCACGTTAAACAGAAAGAATTGACTCTAAAAATTAAACCATATACAGGCAGTCTTTGTTTTTCCTGGTAACATGGGACTGTAAAAGTTATTGTGCAAGCTGCAGCTATAGAAACTGATCTTAATAATCAATGGGAAAACTATGATTGTTCTATGAACTTTAGAAATTATTGTCAAAACATTAATGTCTCTTATTGTTGATGTAAATGTATAAGGAAAGGAAAAACATGCTGAAACTGATATTGTTTCAGTTCAGCTCAGTCACTCAGTCGTGTCTGACTCTTTGCGACCCCATGAATCACAGCACGCCAGGCCTCCCTGTCCATCACTAACTCCCGGAGTCCACTCAGACTCACGTCCATCGAGTCAGTGATGCCATCCAGCCATCTCATCCTCTGTCGTCCCCTTCACCTCCTGCCCCCAATCCCTCCCAGCATCAGAGTCTTTTCCAATGAGTCAACTCTTCGCATCAGGTGGCCAAAGATTGGAGTTTCAGCTTTAGCATCATTCCTTCCAAAGAAATGCCAGGGCTGATCTCCTTCAGAATGGACTGGTTGGATCTCCTTGCAGTCCAAGGGACTCTCAAAAGTCTTCTCCAACACCACAATTCAAAAGCATCAATTCTTCAGCGCTCAGCCTTCTTCACAGTCCAACTCTCACATCCATACATGACCACAGGAAAAACCATAGCCCTGACTAGACGAACCTTTGTTGGCAAACTAATGTCTCTGCTTTTGAATATGCTATCTAGGTTGGTCATAACTTTCCTTCCAAGGAGTAAGCGTCTTTTAATTTCATGGCTAAGCACCCTATAATTAAATTCCCATGTTTCTAATGCTTTAAAAGTGTTTCATATCTTTATAAAATGTTTAAAAGAGTAATTTATATAGCACAGGGAATACATGATAAATGATGAAAAAGAAAATGAAAAAATATGTATATGTAACTGAGTCACTTTGCTGTATAGGAGAAATCAATGCAACATTGTAAATCAACTATGCTTCAATAAAACAAAAAGAGACAAAAAAGAATAGAAAAGGGGGAAAGTTCACTCAGACAACGATGGAGAAGTAGGCAGGGGTCAGCTCATGCCAGGTCTTACAGGCCACATGTGGTGGCTTTGGGTTGTGTTCACTTAGCTAATCTGAACAGTGTTTCCCAGAAATTCCTTCGTTGTATGATTCGGGGTTAGCTATACCACAGGAAATACTTTGTGATAGATTCGGAAGGCAGAAGTGAAGCACCAGCCATACTTTTCATGCACTAAAGGTTAGCACAGGGCTTCATGGGCTGTGGTGGATCATGCATGCTATCTTAGATCGATTAGCTCATCTCATTGGTGTAGGGCAGCACTCTGATCTACTGCTGTTCAAACTCTTGCCAGATCCTCTTCTTCATGTCCTGGGCCATGAGAGGACAGCTCTATGGCCAAAGTTGAAATTAGAGGTGTGAGAGACAGACATGGGTTCCAGTTTATCCTTGTGGATTCCAATTCATCCTCATGGGTTTCAAGGTCCACCTCCATCTGGACTTTTGATCACCAGCCTTTTGATCTATGATAACTTGAAGTTCAGATCTAGACTCAGAGGCAATGGCCAAGAAAGACTACTCCATCAGCCCACAACTGTGCAAGGACTACTCTTTCTAATTAATCACTTTCCTAAAAAAAAAGAGAGAGAGAAGAATTTGAACAAGTGCTTGGTTGTCTTCTTCCAGTCTTATAATTTACCATGCTTATCAAGCATCTTATTTGTGCATCAGCAAATTATCATTCTCATTTCTACATTTGGGTCAGTTCTCAACATTTTACGTCTCATGCTTTCGATGTCATAAAATATCTCCTAGAGTTTCTTTGATGTGAAGTGTCTTGCCAGTGTCTTTTCCTCTCAGACACCTTCATCCTTCAAACCAAACCCACTTTCCTCATTTATGCTGTAAGTTTGTCTTCTGCCTACACTTCCAGAGTCTCTTGAAGGACAGAAATATCAGTGTTTGGTCAGATGTTTATCCTATAACTCCATTCTGTTCAATTTAAATTCCCCTTCTAATATTATCACTTTTCCTTTTTGCTGCTGCATTTTCATCTTTATTGACCAGTTCTCTCTTTCTCATCAAATGCCACGTGGGTCTATCACTGTGAGTCTGGGAGACAATGCAACCGCATGCTTTGCTGTTTGTGTGTGGGAAGGGAGCAACAGATGCAGAGTGACCAATCAAATAGATTTAGAAAGAAATAATGTGCTTGGTCACCAATCATGGTGCACATCTGTTATTTATATAAAGATTTGTGGACTAAAGAGCTGGCAACAAAGTCTGTATGTTATGCAATTGCTCTCAGTTAATATGCTATTAATATAGCAACTAAAATTTGACTGTGTTGTTGGGAAATTGGAATAATTTAACTCTATTGCAGTAACTGAAACTCATATCTATTGTAACTGTGCAAAGCAAGAACTCCCTGCGCCAGACAAGCCAAGAGGCAAGAACTGGAGAGTGGCACACTGTACAAGTGGTAACAGCAAGGGTGGCTGTTACCGCAGGTGAGGGATAAAGGGAAATTATTAAAGTTTAGAGCCTGGAAGGAGCCCGTGGGAACTAAAAGGCTGAGGATAACTCAACCGCCACTCTGAGTAAAGAAATGATACTACAAAGACACAGACCAGAACAAGCAGCAGCGAAGAAACAGCAGTTTCCCTTCTCTCTCCTGCAGATTGCAAGTAAATTGAGGCTGGACCTCTTATTTCTAGTCTCTTGCTCCTTCTTCTCTACTGAGTCACCCTCTAAACCTAACCCAGATGACTCTCTGCAAGTGTCACGGATAAGCCCAGAGAGAGTTAATGTCTGCAAGCCAGTTCCTCTGTCTGTTCTCTCCTTCTTCTCCAGGCAGTTCATCTAGATGAGGTCTTTGATGCCAGGGAGCCTCTGAAGTCTCACCAAGTCTATGTAAATCCGGCCAGCTCATTTACACTGATAATTGACTTTAAAAGATTGTTAGGGCTTGCCTCAACTGTCACTTTTTTTTTTTTTTAATATATGTATTGAACAGAATTCCTTTTCTTGGCCTTCCTGAAAGGAAGACCTCTATACTTTAATATTTTTATTTATATTTTTAAGTATTCACATATATGGATGATTGATACTTGGTATTGAATACAATAACTATGAATCATGTATATTTGTGTGTGTGTGTGTGTGCTCAGGCGTGTCTGACTCTTTGAGATCCCATGGACTGTAGCCCTCCAGGCTGCTCTGTTCATGGGGTTTCCCAGGCAAGATACTGGAGTGGATTGCCATTTCCTTCTCCAGAAGATCTTCCTGACCCAGGGATTGAACCCGCATCTCTTGAGTCTCTGGCATTGGCAGGCAGGTTCTTTACTACCGCACCACCTTCTGATACTCTATTAATTTTTAATAGAATTAAATCAGCCTAGTTCTTAATGTGCTATTATTGCTTGAGAGGATGTTTGTTCTCAAAGGGCATATTTTCTGTTAGACAAATGTCCATACCCTAAGCAGAAACAACTCATGGGATCTCTAGTCATAGTATGATGTTTTACAACCATTAGATCAGATCAGATCAGTTGCTCAGTCGTGTCTGACTCTTTGCAACCCCATAAATCGCAGCACGCCAGGCCTTCCTGTCCATCACCAACTCCCGGAGTTCACTGAGACTCACGTCCATCGAGTCAGTGATGCCATCCAGCCATCTCATCCTCTGTCATCCCCTTCTCCTCCTGCCCCCAATCCTTCCCAGCATCAGAGTCTTTTCCAATGAGTCAACTCTTCACATGAGGTGGCCAAAGTACTGGAGTTTCAGCTTTAGCATCATTCCTTCCCAAGAACACCCAGGGCTGATCTCCTTCAGAATGGACTAGTTGGATCTCCTTGCAGTCCAAGGGACTCTCAAGAGTCTTCTCCAACACCACATTCAAAAGCATCAATTCTTTGGTGCTCAGCCTTCTTCACAGTCCAACTCTCACATCCATACATGACCACTGGAAAAACCATAGCCTTGACTAGACGAACCTTTGTTGGCAAACTAATGTCTCTGTTTTTGAATATGCTATCTAGGTTGGTCATAACTTTCCTTCCAAGGAGTAAGCGTCTTTTAATTTCATGGCTGCAGTCACCATGTGTAGTGATTTTGGAGCCTAGAAAAATAAAGTCTGACACTGTTTCCACTGTTTCCCTATCTATTTCCCATGAAGTGGTGGGACCGGATGCCATGATCTTCATTTTCTGAATGTTGAGCTTTAAGCCAACTTTTTCACTCTCCACTTTCACTTTCATCAAGAGGCTTTTCGTTCCTCTTCACTTTCTGCCATAATGGTGGTGTCATCTGCATATCTGAGGTTATTGATATTTCTCCCGGCAATCTTGATTCCAGCTTGTGTTTCTTCCAGTCCAGTGTTTCTCATGATGTACTCTGCATAGAATTTAAATAAATAGGGTGACAATATACAGCCTTGATGAACTCCTTTTCCTATTTGGAACCAGTCTGTTGTTCCATGTCCAGTTCTAACTGTTGCTTCCTGACCTGCATACAAATTTCTCAAGAGGCAGATCAGGTGGTCTGGTATTCCCATCTCTTTTAGAATTTTCCACAGTTTATTGTGATCCACACAGTCAAAGGCTTTGGCATAGTCAATAAAGCAGAAATAGATGTTTTTCTGGAACTCTCTTGCTTTCTCTATGATCCAGCGGATGTTGGCAATTTGATCTCTGGTTCCTCTGCCTTTTCTAAAACCAGCTTGAACATGAGGAAGTTCACGGTTCACATATTACAACCATTAGTCTAGCCCTATTCTGAGCATCAAGGAAAGAGTTAGGGATAACCAAGTCAACGTGATAGTCTTGACTCTAAGCTTCAGATTGTCCCAAAAGCATCTGGACAAATTCCAAACAAGAAGAGAAGATGGTGATGATAATTGCAGAAAGAAGAAGAAGAAAAAAGTATTTAGCAAAATCTTCTCTCTGTTCCCATGGGCAAAGAAAACCACAGGCTAACTTTCCCTACAATTCAAAACCCATGGCTTTACAGTATCTGGAGACACTGCCAGGGTGTCTTCCAGAGGCAGAAGCAGAAGCCAGGTGTTGGTCCTCATTTTATTGCTGTCTTCTGTCTACTCCTAGATGATACAGAGTTAGTCTTTTCCATGAGCTCCTTGTGAATCTGCAAACATCATGCCTGGAAGCTGCATGTCAACATGCATGGGTTCTGCTGTATTCTATTCCTTTGGATATTGCAAAGCTTTCAGTCTGTCTGATGGAGCCCACCCCATGCATGACATAGAAATCCCACATGTGCTCTGCATTTATCAACATTTCAGGGGCATTTTTGTCAATATTGATGTCCCTGCAATCAGAATGAATGTAGCACAAAGCTTGTTCCTCAATTGATGGATCAGGCTTTCGCTGCCCTAGACCTGAAGAGAAAGAACAGATTCAGGACATTTGGGTCCTGAATAGATGCTGCTGCTGTCCATTCCATTAGGCCAGGTGTAAAGAGCAGAGAATGAAACAGTTTGCTAAGTAGGATTTTAAGGAAGAGATTCTCATATCCACTGACACGCAGTGAAAATTCAGAGAAGGCATCGTGACAGAATCTCAGTTTCCCACTTCTTCCCCTGGAATGGTGACCACTCTTCACTGTTCTGATGGCATTTTATAGTTGCCACGTGCTTTCCAGTTTTTCACACTAATGCTGAATGCTGCTACAGACTCTTCCCATCATGATCACTCTCTTAACAGTGAAAAGGCTGGGTTTTTAGAACAGGCGAGAATCTGAGGCAATTTCATCCAGTTCTGCATCTGAATAATCTCTTGGATAGAAGTGGCCGAAGTAAAACCTAACTCCTTGTTTCCTAACCAAGATTCCCCCAAACACGCTTTCTCTAAGGAACCTTCCTTCTCTATGCTAACTTGTTTTCTTCTTAATTACATACAGGAGTTATTCATTCATTCTGTTATCTGTGCAGGGTTGAATCCTCACTGTGATCTGGGGGCCCGTAGGGAAAAAATTATACTTAACATTTCTTTACATGTCTCCTGCATAGTCCTGGGCATGCAGCCGATCCTCTAGGAGTTCTTGTTGACGAGTGATGGATTGCCAGCTTTCTTGAAATGCCAGTAATTTTCTCTCAGTTCCCATCATTAAGTTCCCATACTCTACTCTATTTTTATAGTTACTTCATATATTTCTCTATTTTCTTAGTGTATATGCTCCACTAAAAATCTTTCTCTGCAATTTTGTACATTTGTTGCTTAGCATTTTTTAAAGTGTATCTTTGATCTATCTGCTGCTATTCTCCACAACAATACATAAGCTCCACAAAGGAAAAGAAAATCTTTCTTTTTAAATGACAAAAAGAACCAGTGTATTACACAGTAGTAATTCAAAAATTCCTTTTTTGAGCAAATGATTGGAGGATTTCTGAGTCATCCTAAAGTAAAACGACCTCTAAGAGGAGGTGGGATAGCTTATCCACTGTCGTTTTTCCTCTGGCCACCAAATACCTTCCGTGGGTAACTCAACTGGACAGTGTGGACAGGTTCTCAGAGTCGTCCCTCCCTAGAGAATCAGATACGAATCCAACAACAAACACATACGCATACATACGCACAATGGGCATTTTCATTACCATGGACAAACCCTGGAGTTTCCTCTGAGGACTAAAACCTATATGCAATCTACAACGTTCTCTGAATTTTGAAACCATTTAATGTCACTGGTACACAGTATTGACACCAATAAAAATGCATGTATCCATTTAATAGTGTTTCTTTTTATAATAAGACAATTATAATCTGACAATGCTGATGCTTTCATGAGCACTCCATTTCATACGAGTAGATTCTAAGCAGCTGGACAATACTCCGAATTTCTGCAAGGCATCTGTCAACCATTTCTGATGAAGGACAATTTTCAAGTTATGTTTCCCCCATTTTGTTTGTTGTTTGAAATTTTGTTTTGAATGTTTTTTGGGGGGGATGGGAGAAGGAATCTGCCAAAATTGAATTTAAAAGAGTTGGGCTATTTTCTCTGGCAAAATTTCATTGGGTAAGGTCAGTGAATAGCACCTGCTTGTCTTGTGAATTTGCATGAACAGAACAGTTATGGATTTATTCCATACCTAATGTCAACACATTGTCTCAAAAAATGCCCATAGGGAGGGTCTCTCATCATTTGTCATCTGGGCCTGTCTGCTCTTCTGGCTACTCTTGAAGGCCATCTGGCTACTTAATAAAACCGGTATATCTCTTGGGGCTGTTCAGTGATGCCTACATGCAATTTAGCTTTTTCATAGACTTTTCCATATCTATCCTGACAAACATACTGTGTGCTTCCCAGAAAACGTCCCTTGCCTCTTGTCTAATTTCTTTGCTCTGAGTCTTGAAAATACATATATAAGGGCTTTAGTGTGTATAAGCAAAAACATATTGAATGCGTAGTAATTGGCAGTGGGAAGAAGGTGTAAGATTGTGTTCTTGGTTCTTTTCAAGTATGTGGAAAGCAGAGTCTGTACTTTATGATCCTCTGTTTTAATATGAACAAGACTTGGGATAGGGTGGAGGTTGACTATGGAGCAAGTGACTGGTTCCAAGGACACTACACAAAGCCTGAATGTATGGGCCTCTTGGAGTTTCTTGCAAACTCCCTTCCTCTAATTGGGACTCCAATCTGTCTTCTGGGCCCAGCTTGAAGTCCTCATTTATTCAACAGGTATCAGATATTTATGGATTACCTACCGTGTGCCTGGCCGTAGGCTAAGTGTTGGGGAGATAGTAAAGTATACGAAAGAAAATTTCTGGCCCTCAGGGAACCTACCTTCTAATGGGAAGTGTGAAACAGACAAAATGATAAATCAGCCAATAAATAAACAGGACAAATAAATCAGGCACGATTGGTGTACCCTCTTTCCTCCTCCCCCCATTTCCCTTGGCATTCACCTCTACACACAAAGGGCAGTTTCCTGCCAGTACTTGTGACTCTGCCTAAGGGCTTTTTTTTTTTTTAATGGTCAGGAGATTGTGCTTGGCCCCTAAACAGAACAAGCTGGAAAGGCCAGAATGTCAAAACTCCTCAATTGATGGTAGACTGGGCTCAGTACATAAATTCTCCAGCTTCCTTGCCATTCAGGTGGGACAACTCTGAGATATGTTTCACACTGCTGTCAGCAAAAATTATGAAAGACTTTGAAACAGGCAAAAGAGATGAATTCAAGATGCGGTCTGGCAACCCTTGGGGCTTTGTCTCTTTTCTAAGGGTGTGCAGCTTGGACAGTCTTTAACTAGATACTCCACCACTCTGCAGAGGCATATGCTAATTTGAAGAGTACTGATCGTGAAGCCAATGTTTCCCACTCATGACAAAGTCAATGGATTTTTATCCAGCAGAGAATAAGTTAAATTTTCACTTGAACGTGTTGTAACATCTTACTGGTTCCCTTGTCAATGAAGAGTTGAACACAAGCTTTATACATGTTTATGTTTATGTGAGAGACATGATTTGCCTTTTGAAAAATTTCCTGCAATACTTCCTTCCAGAGTTCCCTGGCAGCACTGAGCTCCTCTGGTCTTCCTTCTTTTTCCTACCTCCCTTCCTCATTTTTCATCTGTTTCCTGGGATTACCTCCTAAAGAAAAAATTCTTTAACTAAGGGTCTGCTTCAGGAGAAACCCAAGACAACAGATCAGTCCTACATTCTGCATTCCTGAAGTAGCACCCGTCACCTCCCTGACCTTTCCTCCTGCAGTACCTGTAATATTCTGTGACCATTTTGTGAGAAAAGGGGAAAGGATGTGCTGGCTACTTCAGAGACTGACATATAGAGACACAAATAATGGAAGTAAGAGGATCTGGCCGTAGGAGGTCAAACCACAGAGGACCTTGAGATGTAATTCCTCCTCCAGGGCTTGGACATCTTCAGTGAAGCTACTAAACTTAAAAAATGCTTTGATGTCAGTCAATTTCTGACTCTGAAGAAGCAGAACTTGATGTCTGTGGTTGGTACAGGGACAGAACTGAAACTGCAGGAAAACAGAAGCAGAGAAAATGATATGGGAAAGTCTTCATTTGGGAACCTCGAGGCAGGTGCAGTGAAATCTTTGCTGCTGCTGCTAAGTCACTTCAGTCATGTCCGACTCTGTGTGACCCCATAGACGGCAGCCCACCAGGCTCCGCCGTCCCTGGGATTCTCCAGGCAAGAACACTGGAGTGGGTTGCCATTTCCTTCTCCAATGCATGAAAGTGAAAAGTGAAAGTGAAGTCGCTCAGTCGTGTCCAACCCTCAGCGACCCCATGGATTGTAGCCCACCAGGCTCCTCCATCCATGGGATTCTCCAGGCAGGAGTACTGGAATGGGGTGCCATTGCCCTCTCTGGCAGTGAAATCTTTAAGAAGCTCCTAATAACAAAAACATGACCCTCTAGTTGGTCTGTGTCCATTATCTTTTCTTCCTCAAGAGACTTTAAGATGCAAGAACAGATATATATATATATATATGTGTGTGTGTGTGTGTGTGTGTGTGTGTGTATATGTGTGTGTGTATACATATATATATAAATCTTATTCTGTCCCTTTTAGAGACTTAGCACAATGTATTGCCCCTAGCCCTTGGTGAATTATAATGGGCGATTCGAAATCTAAAGTTAGCAGTGTTAATAAACCAGATTTACGCAGACAAACTAACAGAGAACCACCGTTCACATGCAGAGTCTATAAACTGACGCTGGGCAACAATTTGCCAAGGTATAACCCAGGATCAATGAGAGAGGAAAGTAGATTGGTTGAATGCTTCTTGTGGAGTTTCTAAGACTCTAGATTTTTCTAAAAACTCTGTGTCAGTGTTCCATGGCTATAGACAAATGAGGGAACCTGGCAGATAAGAGCGTGATAGCTGCACGACAGAGCCAAGCCACCTTTCCTAAAGTGTTTGTCTTCTTATTTGCTAAGGCGGGCAGTAGTACGAATCCAATTTGTCTATGAGATCAGCCACTTAGAAGTCAAATAGAAACAGGGCACAATCATGCTTCACCACTTTGGAATCAGAATTGCATCCGTCATACACCTGTTCTGCTCATCGTGGTCCCACCCGGTACATTGATAAACCATTACTGAGTTGGAATTTATCCCAAGACTGAACATTTTGGGGCCCAGACTCTTTCTGACTGAGAATAAAAGGCTGCTAGAGAGCAACAAAACATTAGAAGGATCTCGTTCTTAACAATATTTTTAGTGGAATGAAACATTCTCGTGGATAGAAAAACATTTTGACTTAAAAATCTATTCATTCCTACTGTGAGTTTAAAGGTCCGGTACTATCGTTTGTGGAAAAATAAGCCAGACTTGAGAGTTGAAGGAATGTCTTACAGATTAATGGATAAGTACATACGGAACAAAGAGCCAGGTTCTCTTTCAGTTGGGTTGTTCTTTACTATGGATCTATGTTGAGGAATTTCAAGAAACTAGAGAAAATGTCTCGGCAAGACCGCACTCTGCAATTCACTATAACATATGCTAGTTTTGATTGTAAGAAAGCTTCCATAGGTGGCTCCTATGTCAGAATTAAGATATTGGTCAAAATATCCAAGCGGGTGAAACATTTCACTAATACGAGCCAATTGAGACTTTTAAGACCTGGGGAAATGTGGATATCTTAAGGCACCATCTCCTAGTTCAGGACCCAGCACAAAATAATGTTTAACTATCCTTTAGTGGTTGACAAGCACACTCTTGAATTTGTTAGCTATGGATCATGGACATCTTGACCCAGAACACAATCTTTGTAATGCAGTCCTGGACCAGCAAATAGAAAGAAAATGTTGGGAAAACAGCCAGCTTCCTTGCCAAATAAAGAACCATCATTGTTACAGGAGAAAGACTACTCTGATCTTGCCTCAGGCTCTCTCCCATTCTGGGCTTCTCTCTGTCTCTCGAATAGCCATGCTCTTCTTGCCCTCTGGGTTTTACACATGCTATTACTGCTGTATCCCACCTTCCCTTCAAGATTCATCTTGAGCATCACTTCTTCAAGAAACCATCTCTGAACTTTTCAACAGAGAAATCTCCCTAACACACACTTTCATAGTACTGAACACCCAGCCTCTGTGGTGTTTAGCACAGTTGTGATCTTGATGCTTGCCCTCTTCCTTCATTAGCTCCATCAAGGCTAGAATTGTATCTGCTTTTCCTCACCCATGTGTCCCTAGCACCTAGCATGATGCCTAACACTTAGAAGGTACTCAAATACTTGTTGCATAAATGGCTTCATTAGGCTCCCTATAAACTTATCCACCCCCACCTTGCCTTGATGCCCTTGAGAATCTTCCCAGATGTTGTCTCCCAATTTCTACTTCTCTTTTTTGCAAGTGGTCACTTCTGTGAACCCTTCACTTAGGGTTTCTTCAAAACTCTTTGCTCAAATGTTCTCTGGATTTCTAAGTTCCTTTTGTTTACCATGAGCATAATTTCTCCTTTGCTCAAGCGAATGGTGTTTGGGGATAGTGTGACTTGCCAGGTCAAATATCAGACTTTGAATTTAATTCTCCTGCAACGTCAAGGTTTGCAAATATCCTCAATTTCTGTCTCCTCATCCACCCTAATTTGAGACTCCAGTGATAGCCCAAGAAGAATCATCCTCCCAAGGAACCCAGTTTTAAATCCTTCCGTTTCTCTGCGTGTTGCTCCTGAGGTCATTACTGCTCTTTATATAGTTGATAAGAATCACTACAAAGAAGATTCCACATGCTGTATGCTAAGTCTCTTCAGTCGTGTCCAACTGTTTGCAACCCTATGAACTGTAGCCCGTCAGGCTCCTCTGTCCATGGGATTCTCAAGGCAATGAAGTGGAGTGGGTTACCATGCTCTCCTCTGGATCTTCCTGACCCAGGGATTGAACCCATGTCTTTTATGTCTCCTGCATTGGCAGGCTGGTTCTTTACCAGTAGTACCACCTGGGAAGACCCAAGAGATCACTCACTGCCTTTTTCCCAGGGACTCAAAATAAGGACCTTTACCAGGCATTGAAATAAGAAAGTGTTACTATTATCTAATGACTCAAAAATTAAATCTGTGCCATCTGCAGGAAGTAGAAAATAATTTAAGTGTGAGTCCATCTATTAACCCTGATATGTGCACAGAAGCAGAGGCACCATGGCCTGCCAGTCAGAACCCAGGCCCCCCGGGGTGGGGGTGAAGGAGGGGTACCTCTGACCTGCAGGTGTATCTTCCCTTTGCAATTTTCCCTAAGTTTTACATTTGGGACAATCTATCTTCTCAATGGTCTTCTTTATGATTGCTATTTGCTGTCAGTAAGCAGCAAAAGGAAAGCAGGTCTGCTGGCCCTTTGCTGCTGCAAGAGTTGGTCTGACCAACCTAAACTGCTATGAGAACAGCTATGGATCCTTATAAGAAACTGGACCCAAAGCTTCACTATCCAAACCCTGTGCTTCTAATATTCTTCTTAGGCTTCCAGAATGAAATTTCTCATCTTTCTTTCCTTTGGCAGACTATCTGGCAGGGTTAGGTTCTTATGTAATGGGGAAGTGGGTAAGGCAGGAGGAGGAACATGACTACTGCATTTATAAAAAAAGGACATTCTTTTTTAAATTTAACTTAATTTGTAATTGGAGGATAATTACTTTACAATATTGTGATGGTTTCTGCCATACATCAAGATGAATCAGCCATGGGTATACATCTGTCCCCTCTCTCTTAAACCTCCCTCCCTCCTCCCTTATAAAAGATCATTCTGGACTTGGTGGTCCAGAGCTACAGCTGAGTTATATAACATGAAGTTGAGACAGCATGGAAGGTGGAAAGACCACATTCTTACTGACTGACGACCCTATTTTCAAGATGGCAGAATAGCTAGCTGTATTTAGAATTATTTTTCTCATTCCAATATCCTAGAGTTCATGTTTAACAAGATGTGATAAAATATCTAATCACTACTGTTTATTTTTTCAATTTTTAGTACATAGGTTACATGGCTCTGTGGAAATAGAGAAAAGTCATCATTCAGTCTATGCCCCCATTTATCTCACAGTCATTTCTTCTTGTGATTTGACTGCTTTCTGAAGACATCATTTATTTTATCCCTATTTTCCCCATATTTCCTACAAACAGGAAACTATCCCCATACTTCTTATGAATAGGAAGGGCTTTATTAGATTTGAGTTAAACATTTAGAGACAGAGTACATTCCCTATAACATCACTTTGCACTCCAAATGAACTGCCCCACTATTAATGATGCTAGATTGAGTATCAGGAACAATCCAATTCTTCCACTGCTAATTTCTCCCCTTTGAGTAATAAAGTGCAGTTTGAGCACCATACCAATGTTTAGCTCTTCATCAACCATCTACCTGATGGTTTCAGCCTCAAGATCTTTGGCACATGGTATCAGATGGAGAACTCATCCTTACTGATCAGCAGTGAGTGATCTGCCTGAATCAAAACTTTCATTTGTGGCTGCACAGCAATGATTTTATAAATTTATTATTTTCATATGTATCAATTGTTATTCTTTTGTAAAGCAGAGCTCTCCCTTACCAACTGAATTTGTTTGGTTCCAGAAACACACTTTCTTCCAGATAGACAGGATAATTGCTAACCTTTTCGCCTTTTAAATTACTAATCGTCAAAAGTTGATTTGGTTTAACAGTCTCCTCAAATAGTGACCAACGTATTTTTTTTCTGTCTTTCTCTTTGAGCATTCTTGGAGAATCATGGGTTTTCATTTCATAGTAACAAACAGTATTCTTTCTGATGTTCAAATTGTCATATCTTTGGCTAGTTGGAGCTTCAAAAAGCTGGCTTCCATACCATTTGATAAGATCCCACTAATCTGTGAAAGCTTCTTTTGCTCATCATTTGTGCCCTCCCTACCCTAAACCAGAAATCAGATACATCTTAAAGGCTCTTGGTTCCCTTTGGGGGAGCAATGATATTAAAAACCTGGGCATGATGAGTGTGGATGCTCCCAAGGTGACCTTCTCTCTAGACAACTTCTGTGCTAGAGAATAAATTACATGTCTTTTAAACTACTAGCTCATACTGATATTTCTAATTTATTTTTAACATTTTAATTTTACTTCTTTGATTTTGTAACTAAACTTTTCTTTCACATTAGAAAATTTTAATTCTAACAACATTAATAACAATCCTGAATGTCATTTAGAACTTATTCATGGGTTTTGTCTATGGAATATATCCCACAACAAATATACCTTCTACCCCACTTTCCTCCCCTGTGGTAATTATTTTTACTAAATATTTGTTTGTACTAGCAAAGAATAAAGGATTCTCCAGAAAAAAAGCTCTGCTCCTTCATATTTTTTTATAATTATAAGCAAATGCATATGTTCTTACCATCCCACTTTCTCACACAAATAGTAGCAAATAAATAGCAGCAAATAAATAGCAGTTATGTTCCTTGTATTCTTTTTGTTCCTTGTATTTTTAACATACAATGTCTTAGAGATCTCTGCATCTTAGTATACAAGAATCTAATATGTTTCTTTTCTTTTTTTTTTAATGGTTGCATGTTACTATATTCTAAGAATGTATTAATACTTTTCTCAACCAAGTACCCTACTGCCCTCACTTAGGTTTGTACTGGCAACCTTTTGCTATTATAAACAGTGTCACAATAAATAATCTTCTCTACACATCATTTTGAACTTGTTCAGGGTTATCTGTAGGCAAGATTCTTAGCAGTGAGATTTCCGAAGCAAACAGCAAAGGCATCTGTAATTTTGATAAAATCTCACTAAATCTCCTTCCTTCAAGGTTACCAGGTTACTTCAATTTTGCACATCCACCTGCAATGTATTTGTCTGTTTCCCAATAGTCTCACCAATACATGCAATTTTGGGGTATTTTCCACTAAAGTGCAAAATGTGATCACTGTACTAATTCAACTTTGTTTTATGATGAATGAGTTAGCACCTTTTCAGTTGTTTAGAGCCATTCATATCTCTTCTTTTGTGTATGTGAACTGATCATGCCCATTTATTTTACTATCACTGAAAAAATTCACCTGAATTTCTAGATGTTCTTTGTGTAATAAGATAATAAAGGAGATTAGCTCTTGGTCTGTGGCATGAATTGCTAATACTTTTCCAAGTTTTGGATTTGCTTATGGTGTTTGCTTTTATGCTGAATTAAAAAAAAAAAACAAAAAACAAAACAAAACACTGTCTTTTTAAAAAAAAGTGATTCTGGATTTCCAGTTGCTCTTAAAGTCATATATGCATAAAGGGAAAGTGAAAGTTGCTCAGTTGTGTCCAACTCTTTGCGACCCCATGGACTATACAGTCCATGGAATTCTCCAGGCCAGAATACTGGAGTGGGTAGCCTTTCCCTTCTCCAGGGGGTCTTCCCAACCCAGGGATCGAACCCAGGTCTCCCGCATTGCATACTTGAATGCAATTCCAATATGTGTTAATAAAATCTTAGGGAAAAATGTTGTTTCACATTTGATGTTTGCTGGGACCTTTCTTAGAGATATTGTACCATGCATTTTGTGGTGGTTTAAAAGAAAAGCATGTGTAAAACAAATCCTATAGCTTGGAAGTGTAGAGGAGTCAAGAAGAATGTTGTGTCCCACAAGAGATGATACAAATAATTCTAGCTGCTTGGAGTAAGACCCAGACTCTGGCCATAGAGGGGTAGCAACATAGGAAAGTAGAGTGAAGATAAGAGTCCAAACATGACTCCAGACTGACTCAAACTCTGCTCCCTTGATTTCTGCAGGCTCATTCTCTCCTGGGCCCTCACACTCTTATTTCTATTCTTTCTTAGACAGACACACTAGCGTTTCTCCCTGAATAATCTCACTAATCCAAAAACACTCAAGATTGAACTTCTAGTCCAGGCTTTTTCAGAGACCCAGGCCTGACTCCCCTTGCCTGCAGAATGCCCTACCTGAATGTCCCTGGATAGCTTAAAATGCACATGTTAGTAAACCTCATTTATTATTTTCCACCACATTTCCTGTTTCTTATGTCTCTTCCTATCTGGGTTACTGTTATCATCATGTTCTAGTCACCCAAGTCCCAGATCTGGGAAATAGCTGAAATCCTTCATCTTACTCTCACTCAATTCCATAAATTCCTCTTCTTCATCTCAGTCTTCCTTCCCTGTTAACACAAAGCCTCTCTCAGTCCTTCTCCATATAAATCTTGATATGGCATTGCTTTTATTAAGATAATTGCATGGCTTTCCTCTGACTATAAAAGACTAAAGACCTAATTCTTAAACTAATAACAATAAGTTTACACTAGTTGAGAAGTCATTTTGTGCCAGTCACTGTTCTAATCACATGTATTACCACATGGTATTTAATTCAGTTCTCATAGCAACTTTATGGTGTATGCAGTATTACCACCCTCATTTCACTTATGAGGGAACTGAAGAACTTGCCCTAGGTACCTTGGTGAGTAAGTGATTGGAATAAGAATTAAAAAGCAACAACAAAGTCCTACTGTATAGCACAGAATACTATATCCAATCTCCTGGAATAAACCAAAATGGAAAAGAATATTTTAAAAAAGAATGTATGTATGTGTTTATCAGTCACTTTGCTGTATAGCAGAGATTGGTACAACATTCTAAGTCAACTATACTTCAGTTAAAAAATAAGGGTAAAAAAGCAGGTTGATTGCAGAGTTATTTTCCCTCCCTGATGACCTTCCTGTCTTTTCTGGCTTCATCTTCTACCATGTTCTTTGTTTCATCAGAAATTCCATCTACCTCTTTTCTGAACTTATGATATTGTTTCTGGTTTCTATACCTGTGAACACACAGATCCCTCTGCTTTCTGTCTGAATCTCCTCAGATTCCCAGGAAACTCTTACACATCACTTTGAGAAGCATTCAGCCTCACATGGAAGATTTGATTCTGACTTCCACAGAGTTCTTAAAACACCCCTCACCTTTATCCCTACTAGTACAGTATCATCCTGTATCCCTACTGTGACACTAATTTTAGGATCTTGCAACAATTTTGGATGCATGATGTTTTCTCATGAAGTCTAGGTTCTTGGAAGACAAGAACTATGTCCAAATAAGTATATTCAATATATGTTTACTGAATGATGAAATGTATAATAAATGCTGCCCACCATCTTACAGCCCTAGATATGAGGTTGACTCTCTCTTCTCAACTTCCAAAGCTATAAATAAAAGTTTTAATAGCACTTGGAAAAATGCAGTACTCCCCCCAACTGCCAATGTTATCCCAATCTCCACATTTTTTTTCCCCTACAACTTGTGTCTTATCTTTGAGGAAATGGTGTATTTTTTTTTCTCTACTTTATTCCAAGTGAAGTTAATTTAGTTCAAAGACCCCTAGATGTGGCCATTTATGGAAAGATAGTGCTAACTGATGAGTGGCTCAGAGGTAAAGAAACTGCCTGGCAATGTAGGAGACATGGGTTCAATGCCTAGGTATGGAAGATCACCTGGAGAGGAAAACCCACTCCAGTATTCTTGCTTGGGAAATCCTGTGGACTGAGGAGCCTGATGGGCTACAGTCTGCAAAAGAGTCAGACATGATTCAGCAATTAAACAACAACAAATCCATGAGTAGGGGTAAAAGGAAAAGTCCAACTATTCATGCTGGAGGGCAATTTCCTCTCACAACAAAGTCACTTTTCAGTATCATTACTTGATTTCTGTTTTGCAGAAACACCTTTGAACATACTGTTTTATCGCTTACTCTGCCAAATAAATCAACCAATTCTCCTCTAACATTTTCCCTTTCTAAGCATTCCTTCAGCCTGCCATCACCAGAGACCACTCGCCTGCACAATGTCCCAGTGAGGTCAGGGTGGATGGCATCATCTTTGTCATTTTAGGAGGGGGCAGACCCAGCATAGAGCCTCAGCGGCTTTGCCGAAGGTCATGGGACAAGTCAGCACTGGAGCTGGAGTCAGATGGGAGGAATCCTGGCTCTCAGCCCTGGATTCAGACCCGAGGTCATGTTAACCCAGGAACCCTTTTTCCTTAGTGTCATGCTCTACAGGAGATAAGAGGGTGGGGAGACAATATGGCTATTAAAGAAAGGGTGTCTTTTCTTTGCCAAAGCCAACATGATTAAGAAAATTCTCTTGAATTAAGGTACAAAGAAGAGATATGTGTGCCCCACTTATTTTATTTTTTGGCTTTTTTTCCTTGAGTAGAGGAAATGGCTATCTCTGAGGTCACCATAGAATTGATACCTTGTGGTTTTGATCCACTAAAAGCCTGTCCCTAACACAAATTTTCCAGTTTGCCCTTGGGAATGTTTGAATTTGGAATCTTCAGAGGGGTGATTGTTGGCTTCTGTGCTTTCACCCTCCATTAGAGAAATGATCCTTGGCTGTTGCCTAAGCCAGTGTACCACCTAGCAGCTGTCTGCAACTTCTTTCTCAGATATGAGGAAGGTGCAAGCGGCTCCTCTCTGTAGTTGCTCTGGGAACAGGGGCCCCAGCAGCCTGTTGAGGAGGAAAGTATTCTCAAAGGCCATTTCTTGGCAGGCAGCAAAATTTCCATAAAGCTCTTAAATATAATAAAACACAATTAAAGTGCCACGTTGAGTTAACTCCCTTTGAAGTTTCACACTTGCATCATAAACCAAGTCATAAACCAGGATTCAAATTGGAGATTTTATTCCTTTTTACAGATTAATTCTCATTAATTATCTACTTGACCCCTCCTGGCGTAGAGAAGTAAGTGCCTGGCGCACCATCATTTGCTCTGATAAAAGGTAGTAAAAGATGAACTCACCACTGACAATGGAACTCTGACACACAGAATGTCATTCTGTAGCCAGAGAAAATTAGAACCTATGTTTAGAAATCATATTCTCACAGTCCCACATAACCTCAGAAATATGAATATATCCTGCATTTTTGTCTTTTTAATCATTGAGCCCTTCAATTTTTATGCCAAGTGGTAAGTCCTCTGATGAAAAAGGCAGCCCCTTAAAAGCAGGTTTCTTGCTAACCTAGTGTATACATCTTAAAATCATAGTCCCAGCCATGAGACATGGTGCAGGACTAGGTTTTTTTGTTTGTTTTTTGAAACTAGCATGGAGAAGTAAGCTTTTAAGCCTTCGTTTCACCTTATTATGCAATTTTACAAACCCATTAATAACCACATGGATAAAGAATGATTTTCATCAAGACCTGTAAGAATTCACTAACTCACAGGTTATGTCACAAAGACTGATTACTTGTGACTCACATTTAATGAAAGCTACTTTCAATGAACTCTCACTGAATCTCAGTGCTAAAAATAACCTGCTTTTTGTGCAGGGACATTTCTTTGTGTCTTGCACACATCGTGTGTGTTTAGGCTGTCTACAAATGGTTTATGTGTTCCTTCTCCTGATCTGTAGAGACTGAGGTGACCCCAAGGACATGTACGCTTGCACGCGTGCTTCATCACTCTGTCATGTCCATCTTTGTGACTCCATGGACTGTAGCCTGCCAGGCGCCTCTGTGTATGGAATTTTCCAGGCAAGAATACTGGAGTGGGTTGCCATTTCCTACTCTAGGATCTTCCCAACTCAGGGATCGTACCCGTGTCTCTTGCATCTCCTGCATTGGCAGATAGGTTCTTTACCACTGCGCCACCTAAGCAAACCTGCTCTAAGGACAGGAGCACCTCAGTGAGTGACGGTATTAGCAGAGGATTTGCGCTAGCGGTAAAGAACCCGCCTGCCAATGCAGGAGACATAAGAGGTGCAGGTTTGATTCCTGGGTTGGAAAGATCCCCTGGAGGATGGCATAGCAACCCACTATAGTATTCTTGCCTGGAGAATCCCATGGACAGAAGAGCCTAGCAGACTTCAGTCCATGTGGTCACAAAAGAGTCAGACATGACTGGAGTGAGTTAGCATGCACGCATGCCCAGAGGGCTAGAAATGAATGATGATTGGTATAAAGAGGTAGTCAAGGAAAGGCCTTGAGCAGACCTGAACTGCTGTTTAAGAAAAGACGACAGAAGAAATTATGATGGATAAGAAAAGTCACAGGTTTTTTTAATATAGACTTTTCTTAACTTTGAGAAAGTGGTTGGACTTGACAGGAAAAAGTTGGCTTAAAGCTCAACATTAAGAAAACTAAGATCATGGCATCCGGTCCCAGCACTTCATGGCAAATAGATGGGGAAACAGTGGAAACAATGTCCGACTATTTACTGGGGGCTCCAAAATCACTGCAGATGGTGACTGTAGCCATGAAATTAAAAGATGCTTACTCCTTGGAAGGAAAGCTATGACCAACCTAGACAGCATATTAAAAAGTAGAGACTTTACTTTGTCATTAAAGGACCATCTAGTCAAGGCTATGGTTTTTCCAGTAGTCATGTATAGATGTGAGTGTTGAACTATAAAGAAAGCTGAGTGTCGAGGAATTGATGCTTTTAACTGTGGTGCTGGAGAAGACTCTTGAGAGCCCCTTGGACTGCAAGGATATCAAATCAGTCAATCCTAAAGGAAATCAGTCCTGAATATTTATTGGAAGGACTGATGCTGAAACTCCAATATTTTGGCCACCTGATGCAAAGAACTGACTCATTCGAAAAGACCCTGATAATGGGAAAGATTAAAAGCAGGAGGAGAAGGGAACAACAGAGGATGAGATGGTTGGATGGCATCACCGACTCAATGGACATGAGTTTGAGTAAATTCCAGGAGTTGGTGATGGACAGGGAGGCCTGGCATGCTGCAGTCCATGGGGTTGCAAAGAGTCAGACATGACTGAGCGACTGAACTGAACTGAATGAGAACCTGTTATATAGCACAGGGATTTCGTTTTTTAAAATTAATTCATTTAATTTAATTGAAGGCTAATTACTTTCCAATATTGTTGTGGTTTTTGCCATACATTGACATGAATCAGCCATGGGTGTACATCTGTCCCCCTTCCTGAATTGCCCCTCACACCTCCCTCCCCATCCCAACCCTCAGGGTCAACCCAGTGCACTGGCCCTGAGCACCCTATCTCATGCATTGAACCTGGACTGGTGATCTATTTCACATATGGCAATATACATGTTTCAATGTTATTCTCTCAAATCATCTCACCTTTGCCTTCTCCCACAGAATCCAAAAGTCTGTTCTTTATATCTGTGTCTCTTTTGCTGTCTTGCATATAGGGTCATCGTTACCATCTTTCTAAATTCCATATATATGCCTTAATATACTGTATTGGTGTTTTTCTTTCTGACTTACTTCACTCTGTAAACAGGCTCCAGTTTTATCTCCCTCATTAGAACTGATTCAAATGCATTCTTTTTAATAGTTGAGTAATATTCCATTATGTATATGTTCCACAGCTTTCTTATCCATTCATCTGTTGATGGACATCTAGGTTGCTTCCATGTCCTGGCTACTATAAACAGTGCTGCAATGAACACTGGGGTACACGTGTCTCTTTCAATTCTGGTTTCCTCGGTGTGTATGCCCAACAGTGGGATTGCTGGGTCATAAGGCAGTTCTATTTCCAGTTTTTTAAGGAAACTCCACACTGTTCTCCATAGTAGCACAGGGAATTCTACACAGTGCTCTGTGGTGACCCAAATGGGTACGAAATATAAAAAAAGGTGGATATACACACATACATACATCCACCCACACCCACACATATGTGTGACTGATCCACTTTGTTGTACAGCAAGAAAATAACATTAAATTACCCAAAAAATTAATAAAGAGGATATTTAAAAGATAGATTAGTTATACATTCTTTGGATTATAAATAACATGCCAATTCTAGCAAATTTAATCATAAAAGGAAAATATATTATTATTACACAAGACTAACTCATCAGACCCACAGGTAAGTATGCAGCCAGGCTTTAAAAGGGAAATCTTGGTAATCCCACAGGCATTCTCTCTCCAACTTTCATCTCATTTATGTTTCTCCCAATCTATCTGCTTGTTTTGTACCCACAGTCCAGCTTCTGCTCCTTTGCAACATGGTAGAAACATTTATTCCTTCCTACAAAACTCAATAGCCAACAGTTTACAATGTTGTATCTCCTTTGTCTAGACCAGTCTGACAGAAGTTGGAATCTAAATTCTCCAAAGAGAGTTTCTAATTGGCTCAAGTTGAATCAGATGCTCACTGGGTGTAGAGGATGGGCTGAGGTTGGGGTGAAGTTATGATCCAGATCCCCCCCTTGTAAGAATGTGAGTGGGTGTTGGAGAAGAAGTAGCAACTCCTAGAAAATGGGCAGAGTGAGTTGGGTTGGTAAGACAAAACGTAGACATGTACTACAAAGAAATAAGATGGATAAGATGACTCATGAGAAAGAGATAAAGTAAACTAAACAAGGAGAAACAATGGCCATCTAGGGAGAAACCTCTGTAAAGAAAATTCTAGAAAGTGCTTGATATAATTTCATGGCAGGTGCATCAAGGCAAACAGTTTCAGAACATTATTATTAGAGTTGGAGAGCTTATGTTCTTGCCACATTCACGCTGATGTTATGAACCAATGACACGAAGAAAGATAATCAAGGTCATAGCAGGGTGTTGGAGAAGGCTCAGTGTTTTCATAGGTTTTGGCAGGTGAAACCTGGTACATTCATCTTATTTGGGGAACAGGGAGGGGTAGTAATGGAAAACAAAAGGCTGAAGACTATCCTTCCACCCCTGCTTTCAGTGACTGCAGAGTCATTTCTCACAATGTCGCCAGAGCTCAGGCAAAGGAAAGCAATTGTGAAGGCAGATGTGTTTACTGAGGAAATGAGTCTGCTTTTTCACTCACCACGTATGCAATCTGGCTGAATCAAGTATTTCACAGGGCTATGTAGCTATGTAAACAGTTCCCCACAAAGAGCGCCAGCTTACCCTGGGGTAAAAGCTTACAAAGCTAATGTTCTCATAAAGAGTCGTTAAAAATTAGGGATGGAGGAAATTTATGAGGTCATCCCCCCTTCCCTTTGCCAACCAAGAAAGAACGCTCCCCAAAATGGTCCCTGGTGAATCTTGTCTAGTCATTCTTTGAATAAGAATAAAGAGAACATTTTAAGTCTTTCTTAGATTGTGTCCAGGGGATGCACAAGGTTGTCTGTTTTTGTAGTCTTAAACCCAACCACTTGTTTGGTTAAACTGAATTTCATTTTTCACTTTATAGAAATTGGCCTTGACCTTGGCCATGAGCATAATGCACAACTAGAAAGTGAGGGAGAGAGGAAGAGCTGCAGCCACTCTGCACAACAGCAAAGGACAGAAAACAGCCAGGAAGAGTAACTATGCAAATGTCCCTCTGAAAATCTTGAGAGATCTTAGAAAGCTTGACAGTGCATGGACAGAGAGGTAGGGAGTCTCTAAACACATTTTTGTGTGTAGTGGGGATTCACACCAGGAGACCTCACTCTGTCTTATTGACTAGGAGCCTGACAGGGGTCATGCTATGTCAGGAGAAAATGTTCTCAGCTCTTCTATATGTTAAAGGGAGAGGAACAGGCTTCCCTTTAACCCTCAGCATTCAAATCTCTCTTTTATTTGCTGAACAAGGACTAAAGTTGCAACAAAGAGGAATTTATCCTGCTTTAATACATTCTTGATCCCTTTTTTAACTGTTTCTGACAAGAATGAACATGACTCCTATTCTACTAACTGTTCAGGGCTCCAGGACCACAAAGTCATTCGTGACTCCCCTTTAGTGATAATTGGTCTCTTCTTGTTCATCTGAGCCAACTTTTTATTCCTTATCCAACATTCTAACACCCTTTCACCCATGCCCTTATTCTCTTGACACCCCCCTCCAAAAAAAAAAAAAAAAAACACACATTATATTTTTAAAACAAGTCACAAAGCATTAGGGAACAAGAAATAGTTGTTGGAAGGAGAAAAGATTAGAGCAGGAAACACCAAACCAAAACAAAGCATAGGAATCTCAGCCACTTCTTTCCCATCAGATGAGTGACTCAGCCCCACAAGCCAAACAATTTGTAGATGACACCCCAGTGTGCGCCGACTGCCTCTCTGTAGCTACTTTGTTGAGGAAAGGGACAGCCCCCTGTTTTGAGTTGTTCACCTGGAAGGAAGCAAAACAAGAGACCCTCTGCCCAAAGCTTCTCTGGGGATCACATTGTACAGAGGGGCTCTTGATCCTTGGGTCCAGCCTGGATAGAATTACTTGCTGGAGTTGTGAGGCAGTACAGTCATAGGGAAACAAGATGCCTAGAAGCCTCCAGGGATCCCAGATGTCCATTTTACCTTTTCTGAAGAGGTGGCGATAATTTTTCTGAAGCTTTTCCGGGGCTAGTGATTTTTACAGCCTGCAGAATATGGCCAAAGGCTCTCTTCAACATGTGTCTGAGACAAAGGCAGCAGAACCATTTCTACTGTTGTGGTAAGGTATATTACATACCACAGGAAAATAAGGCCCATGCTCATACAAAAAGTCAAAAATACCTACTTCGCCTACTCGAGAAGTCTGTGAGTATAAATGGGTAACTGTGGAATGAAACCCTTCTCAAATTTGCAAGGATGGGTACTTGGGAGGCAGGAACAGACAAAGGGAGTGTGTGTACACACATGGCAAGTGTGTATACTTGGCGCCAAGGGTCTACAGTTAAGGGACACTCAAGGGCCTATAGGAATCAGCACAATCAACAATCAGTTCAAGTTTCCGAGTCCTGCAGGCCTGTACTGGAGGCCAGTCCCATCTAGGATGCCCACTGACCACCCCTCTGTCCAGTACAGGGAAGCAGCAACACTTTGGAAGAGAATGTAAGACAAGGCAAAGGAGGATGGACTGGGGTAGAGAGAAAAGAAAGCATTTCTTATCTTTGCTTGGGGAACACATGTTCCCCAAGGCTCTGAGAAAACAGAGCTTTGTTCACATCTGTATATACTAATGACAGTAAGCTTGGCTCCATCTTAGGAGACCAAATGGCTTTGTGAGTGCAAGGGAAGAGTGGGCATATGAAATTATTGACCACACATGAGGGAGTGGGTGAAGCCAGCTGCATTTCAGACTTGATAGATGTCTTGGAGAACTTTCCAATGTGTTTGGTTCAGCAAACCCCAAAACACATGTCACTAAGGAACTTATTTATTTGCCTTTATTTTAAACCCCTGTGTATTTTTAGGACAATGGAATCCATATGTTCCTGTTTCATTTCACTTAACTCATTAAAGTGATGTTCAGTGAGTGCCATTTGATGTCCACAGAGTCTTCTGTTACCATTTTATGAGCATTTTGAAGCATGTGCATTCAGAATCCAGGAGCCAGCTAAACCAGATCTGAACAGGACCCAGCTTGGCTTGAAATTTAAAACTCTTGAGGCTCCATTGGATCTCATTTTTGGCAAAATCTCTCCTCTTGTCCCAGATCCATCGCCAAGGAGGCTGCTGCAGCAAGCCCAGCCCCAGAAGAAGGGTTAAGGGAAGTGTGTCAGAACACTTAATTGAAACAACAAATCCAAGCAATGTCTCAAACACATGCCATGCCTGAAGGAAAATTTTTATTTTAAAGATAGTCCCTTCTAGCTTTCATAAAATGGCAGCTCAAAGAACCACCGCCAGATTGAATCAAGACAGGGAGAGCTTGACAACAAATCGTGATTTGTTAGATGTGAAACTCAAGTTTCTTTGCTCATGGAGACTTCACCAAACACTTTATATTTTTCATGGAAGTAATCAGAGAAAAATATAAAGTGCTGGATAGGATCTATATAAGCAATGAAAAACAGAGAAGAGCATCATTCACAAGCCAAAGCCATAAGTAATTTTTTAAAGATGCAGTATGGATTGGGCTGGATAGAGGGAAGAGGGACTCATCTGTGATATGCACATGCTGTGGAAGGAAGTGTGTCTTTCAGAAAAGTACTGGAAGGGAAAGAGACAGAGGTCAGCAAGTTAAGCATGGGCTCTACCCATAGGGAGCTTACAGTTTAGCAGGGGAATTCACGCTCGGTGGCATTTGACTCTTGGCGACCCTATGGACTGTAGCCCACCAGGTGAGACAGACATTAAATCAGCCATCATAAGAGTAAAAATATCTGATTGTAAATCGTGATTGGTACACTGAAGAAAGAGAAGAGGGTGACGAAGAGGGAATCCGATTGAGTGCGGGTCCGGGCCTCTCTGAAAGAGGGACATTATCAAAGGACACATGAAGAATGAATACGGTCAAAAATGGGCCCATTACCAAAGGAAACAGGGCCAAAGGCCCTGAGGTGGAAGGTGGAACCGGAGAGGAAGAACACAACCAGATGCACTGGCCGCATCCACCCTTAAAGCTGCTGCGTTGCATTCATCCGCGCCGGACTCAGTTTCCCCAAGCTACATCGTCCACCAGGCTACGCTATTCTTTTGTTGTTGCCGTGAAACTCTGTGCCCTGGCTTTTTAAGGCTGTGTTCATGCATTTTTTATTATCTACCTGTTCCAAACACAGGTCTCAGGTCTCTTTACCCTCCTAGACAGTGGTTCTCAAAGTCTGGCGGTCTCTGGACTAGTAGTATCATCATCACCTGGAACTTGTGAGAAAGGAAAAAAAGGGGCAAAGGGCGATATCTGACACTGGAAAGCTGGCCTGGCACTCTCCATGGGCCATGTTATTCCTCTACTGAACAGAAAAGAATCTCACCGAATACCAATCCCATGCAAGGTTACTCTGAAACCATGATAAAATAAGACAAAACAAGGCCACTTCATAATCTTATCTAAATACAGACAAAACCAAGGTCATTGTGCAGCCCACAAGTTACCAAACATCCCCTCTCTTGGCCAAAATGAGCGGCTTCTATTTCTCTTCCAAGTATAGCTTATCCTCTTGTGAGTCTCCCCTCCCTAAAGATAAAACTTTCTGAGATATCTACTCATGGAATCATTCCCCTTTTCTGGCAGCAACCAGTTGAGAGCAGACTCACTCCTGCTTGAACCTTCCTTCAAGTCTTTCAACAGAAGCCCACAGCCTACAGCAGGGTCTTCTGAGCACCCTCTCCCTGACACATCCATGGTTCCCTGAGGTGTGTGTTTCTCCTCCTGGCAGCAAATAATAAATCCAACTTATTTAACTACAGCAGTGTTCCTGGTGGTCTTTGGCTGAAGGACATTGGCACTTGGGTCCAACCCTAGACCTAAAGAACAACAGTAGATCTAAGGGTGGAGTTCAGCATAATGAATAACAGAAGGATGACCTAATGAATAATAGTAGGTCTGGGAGTTTTGTCCAGCATCCTGTGTTTTAATAGGCACTCCACATGGTCATGACGCACACTTCAGCTTGGGACCCACAGCTCTAAGGCAACGATTCTCAGTTCTAGTTGCCCACTGGAACACAGATGCCTGAATCTCCCAGAGATTCCAATTCAATTGGTCTGGAGTAGGGTCTAGAAATCTGTATAATTTTAAAATCTCCCTAGATGATTCTGTTGTGCAAAGTCAAAAATCACTTCTGTAAAACAGTGATGTTGGTGGGTACACCACTGAAGGATAATGTCTATGTGCAATATTACTCCAATCAGAAACAGTCACTTACTGCAGTTGACAAGCAATTTCTGGGGAAGCCCAGTTGTAATTCTGCCCTTAGCTATTCATGACTTGCCACCGCATTCTTCCAAAGAGGGTCAAAATCTTGTTCTAGGGGAGTTTGTCCTGGCTTCTTGGCCACATGTCAACAAATGTGCTTGTCATGTCTTCTGTATCTGGTTACCTGCCTTCCTTCTTTAATTATATAGACATTCCTCAGCCATGCACACAGGGTTACTTTATATATTAATATCTCTATCCATTTCTAAGAGGCATGCTACTTTTTTAAGAATAACCACAGCTAATGCTTATCTTGTACTTAAGTTAGTGCCAGTCAGTAGGCTGACAATCTTACAGCCATCCCAGTGAGGCAGATACTACTATCATCTGTGTTTCACAGAAGAGAAAACTGAGGTTTGCGGGAGGCTACGTAGCTGCCCCAGTCACATCGGCTGAATGGATGGAGCCAGGCATCACATGCAAGCTCCCTGTTTCCAAATCCACATTTCTAACCACCCTTGCTCACTCTCCTCCATCAGATGTCCAGATCCCCTGTCTGCTTTCCTTCTTCTTAATCTTCTTTGTGGATTCTCCTCTCAGCATGGTGTTCCCAAGCTTTTGTGGGGTGGGGTGGAGATGGGGAGGGATGGAAAGACTTCCAGCAGGCTGAGATTTTTGTCCTCTCAGGAACAACAAACTCTTTCTCTATATCCCCTCCTCCACTCCCTTCCCCATGGAACTGTTCCTCTCTGACCACAGCTGTATAGCAAAAGGGAAGTGGTCTTGCTTGGTATTCCAACAGTATGGCACCCATTCAAACTGCTGCCCTGGTACAGAAGGACTTGTCAGCACTTTAGAATGTTTTAATTGGTTCCTGCCTTCACAGTTTGTGGGTTATGTTAACATCATGGAATACTTTGGAATGAGACATCTATTTATTTTTCTTCTTCCCCCATTTAGATCTCTAGAATATGATTTTCAGGTTCACCCCACTCATTCTTTCTTAGATACTTTTGATCAGCTTCTGTCCTTATATCTTTCAGAAACAATTTTTCACCAGAATTTCCAATTCTAATATTAACTTTTATTTCATATTTAAATCTATAAAATTTGCATGTGTTTTAGAAATGATGATTGACATTAAAATTATCATTGACACTTACGGGTGTATCTTTCAATCTTAAATTTGATATAGTGTTAGTAAATTCTCAATAAATATTACTCCTCCTTCTCTTTCTTCCACTACTACCTTATATCCCAAGAGTACCAGTCCTTGCCTGATATCTGAGAATGAGAAATACTCAGGAGTTCTTTTCCCCTGGTTGCATGGGCAGGTTATTACTTTTCCCCATTGCTAGGAGAATAATATTCACTGATCATTGCATTATCCCTCAAAGAGAAGCTACTTCTCATCCATGGTCCTGCACAACAGATCCTGAGAGTCTACTATCTGCAGTGAATTCTGCTCTATACCAGGGGCACATCTTGCCTTCAACTGGCACCCAAAGCATGAAGACTATACACAAAAAACCAAGTAAGAACAGGTGACTGTATACATCACACCACTCCAGCACTGTTACCAACATTTTGTCTGCCTCAAAGCAGGACTTGGAACTTCCTCTGCAACCTTATAAAAGCAAATCCAACTCCACAATGATAACGATTTTTTGGGTAGAATGAGAATGTCAGTTTTATGCTAAATGGCAAAACTCAACAAGAATCCTGACTAGACCTCTTTAACTTCTTCAAATTACAACTTTGACTGCCAAACATTATTTTCCTCACCATCCTTTTTCCATTACTTTCTCTAAGTTCTCTGGCTCCAACTCAAAGCCCTCTCCAGGAAGGGGGTTATTCCCTCCTCGTCATATTTCCATGCCAACAAACACATATGCACAAATACACATACACACAAACTTTCCCCTGGATCTTTCCCTTTTCTTGCATACAGATCTTTAGCTTTTTTTCCCCAGCCTTTTCAAATTATTTACATCATCACAGCCATCAACTCTCTCCCTACCTCTCTACCTCTTAACATTCACCTTCTTCAATGCATCCGAGGTTTTGAAATAATAATTACTTTTCACCTGATATAAATGTGTGTGTTAGAGACAGAGAGAGGAAACAGGCACATAAAACAAAATATAAGTGCTAACGTGATAAGTAGACCCAAGATAACACGAGAATGAGAGCAAATAAGGACTGCCCCCTGCGCTGATCCCAGAAGGATCAAGGCATGCCTGTTGCTCTCTACATTTGGGGGTGTCTGGAGACAGTTTGGTTGTCACAATCAGAGAAGGAGTGTGGTGTACAACCAACACCTAGTTTTTAGAGACCAGGGATGCTGCTTAACACCCTACAATGCGCAGGAGAGACTCCACAACAAAGGATTCTCTGGCCCTAGATGTCCACAGAAGTTGAGAAACCATGAATTCTTTTAGAAGTAAAAGGTAACTGAAGTTTTGAAGAATAAGTGGAAATTTCCAAGCAAATAAGTGGAGAGAAGATTCCAGCAGAAAAACCTGAATGACAGAACTTTAGGAGATCACTTTGATAAGAATTTGAGAACTATTTCAAATATGTAGAGAAAGTTCATCTCTATTTAGGATGTGGACAGTCACAAGAAAATGTTACTCCCACTAAAAAGTAAGATAATTTATAAAATCACTATCATTTTATGTGTCAGAGAGCTGAGAATGCAAAGCAATTGGACAAACTGAAATCAAAAAGTGGACAAATTCCTCCTAAGAGAGATGAGGACCATCGCGATTTTCATGTTTGGTAGAACAGAGAGGAGAAAAGAGTCACAGATAAGGAGAAGAAGAAAACAGCTGAACTTAAAAAACATTTTCTAATTGGTGAATAATTATTTTACAGTGTTGTGTTGGTTTTTGCCATTCACCAGTGTGAATCAGTCGTAATTATATCTATATCCCCTCCCTCTTGAGCCTCCCTGGCCCGCTCCCCTCTGCCCAGGTCATCACAGATCATCAGGCTGTGCTCCCTGTGTTCTGGAGCAGCCTCCCACGAGTCATCTGTTTTATACATGAGACAGTATATGTGTCGATGCTACTTCTTCAGTTCGTCCTTCCCTCTCCTTCCCTCTCCATGTCCAAAAGTCTGTTCTCTACGTCTGCAACTCTATTTCTGCCCTGCAAGTAGGTTTTCCAGTACTATTCTTCTAGATTCCATACATACGCATTAATATACGATATTTGTTTTTCAAGCTCTAGGTTAATCAACCTCACTGGAACTGACTCAAATTTGTTCCTTTTTATGGTTGAGCAACATTCCATTGCCCATGTGTACCACATCTTCATTATCTGTTCATCTGTTGATGGACACCTATGTTACTTTCATGGCCTGGCTATTGTAAATAGTGCTGCAATGAATACTGGGGTACATGAGTCTTTTTGAATTGTGGTTTTCTTGCGGCATATGCCCAGTAGTGGGATCCCTGGGTCTAACTACCATACGACCCAGCTGATCGTCTAATGAATTTTTGGAGGCTTAACCTAGGCTGTGTATGAGAACTTAGAATCCCTGAGAGTATTTTTTGCTTTTTAAGTACTTTCTTAAACCACAAGTTCCTCCAAGCTCATCTTGTATATTTCCAGTCTCAGCCACTGCTCTAATGATTCCTGCATCCTTTAACTGAATAACAGTATTAGAAACCAAGATCTGAGTGCTGGGTATTTTTGTTTTCACATTGTCCTGATATTTTCCTTTAATTCTTTGAATGCATTTATAATATTCGTTATAGTGTTAGATCAGATCAGATCAGTCGCTCAGTCGTGTCCGACTCTTTGCGACCCCATGAATCGCAGCACGCCAGGCCTCCCTGTCCATCACCAACTCCTGGAGTTCACTCAGACTCACGTCCATCAAGTCAGTGATGCCATCCAGCCATCTCATCCTCTGTCATCCCCTTCTCCTCCTGCCCCCAATCCCTCCCAGCATCAGAGTCTTTTCCAATGAGTCAACTCTTTGCATGAGGTGGCCAAAGTACTGGAGTTTCAGCTTTAGCATTATTCCTTCCAAAGAAATCCCAGGGCTGATCTCCTTCACAATGGACTGGTTGGATCTCCTTGCAGTCCAAGGGACTCTCAAGAGTCTTCTCCAACACCACAGTTCAAAAGCATCAATTCTTTGGCGCTCAGCCTTCTTCACAGTCCAACTCTCACATCCATACATGACCACAGGAAAAACCATAGCCTTGACTAGACGAACCTTTGTTGGCAAAGGAATGTCTCTGCTTTTGAATATGCTATCTAGGTTGGTCATAACTTTCCTTCCAAGGAGTAAGCATCTTATAATTTCATGGCTGCACTCACCATCTATAGTGATTTTGGAGCCCCCAAAAATAAAGTCTGACACTGTTTCCACTGTTTCCCCATCTATTTCCCATGAAGTGATGGGACCGGATGCCATGATCTTCGTTTTCTGAATGTTGAGCTTTAAGCCAACTTTTTCACTCTCTGCGTTCACTTTCATCAAGAGGCTTTTTAGTTCCTCTTCACTTTCTGCCATAAGGGTAGTGTTATCTGCATATCTGAGGTTATTGATATTTCTCCCGGCAATCTTGATTCCAGCTTGTGCTTCTTCCAGCCCAGTGTTTCTCATGATGTACTCTGCATATAAGTTAAATCTTTGCTAATGCCAATATAGCAAGTAAGGCTTACATTTTTTTTTGTTTCTTTTGAATGTTTTGCTTGTGTTCTTGTTATTGTTGAAAGTTGAATATTTTATATAAAACACTGTAGCAAATCTGGATTCAGATTCATGGAGATTGTTTTTTAACTCACCTGGATTCAGTTTGTGGAATTGATCTCTCCAATTATGAGCAGTCACTGATGTGTCTGCTTAAATTTTTTATTCTTATTTTTTCACTTAGAGTTGTTCCTGAGTTTGCATAGTATCTCTTTTGTTGACTGGTCAGCCAGTGATGGAGCAGATGCTGTGCTTAAATGTCCATTATAAGGCACCTACCCTCTCCTTGTGGATCTGTATGTGGATTAACAAGTGCATTCAAAGTTCAGGCTTTATGAAGTCTGCCTCAGATTCTATCCTCTGCCAGGACCTCTCGGGTCTCTCCTGTACATGGCTGCTGCTAAGTTCAGTCGTGTCCAACTCTGTGGGTCCCCAGAGACAGCAGCCCACCAGGCTCCCCCGTCCCTGAGATTCTCCAGGCAAGAACACTGGAGTGGGTTGCCATTTCCTTCTCCAATGCATGAAAGTGAAAAGTGAAAGTGAAGTCGCCCAGTTGTGTCCGACTCTTAGCGACCCCATGGACCGCAGCCTACCAGGCTCCTCCATCCATGGGATTTTCCAGGCACGAGTGCTGGAGCAGTGGTCAGAAAAGTATGAATACAGGATGTATGACGAGCATTTAAATCTCTTCTATGACTTTCACTAAGAGCTCTTTTTAAAATTTATGGCTGGTCTACCATTCTCACTGAGATTGCAACCTCGGGCAAGCAGAGCTCTTTTGTTGTCGACCAGGTTTCTTTCTTTCATCGACAACACTGCTGCTGCTGCTGCTAAGTCGTATCAGTCGTGTCCGACTCTGTGTGACCCCATAGACGGCAGCCTACCAGGCTCCTCCGTCCCTGGGATTCTCCAGGCAAGAGCACTGGAGTGGGTTGCCATTTCCTTCTCCAATGCATGAAAGTGAAAAGTGAAAGTGAAGTCGCTCAGTCATTTCTGACTCTTCGCAACCCCATGGACTGCAGCCGACCAGGCTCCTCTGTCTATGGGATTTCCCAGGCAAGAGTACTGGAGTGGGGTGCCATTGCCTTCTCCGGACAACACTGCTAGGTATGGACTTTCTCTGCTCCGAATCATGTCAACCAACCATGGCTGCTGGTTTTTACAGCTGGCTGCCTCCAGATAATACACTAGCAGCAAGTAAGCTGGAGCCCGAGAGTAGACGGGTACAGCTCCAGGCATCTCAACTGAAGATTCCCACTGTTCTCACTTGAAGTTCTAGCAGTTTTCCCTAAAGAAACCCTTTTCAATTTGTCATTTGCCTTTGTTGCGGTCAATTTCCAGAGCACTGAAATGGTTGCATTCTTTAGTCCAGTTTTATGCTTTTTGTTAGGAGAATATTAGCCTACTTTTCACTCCACTATGGCCAGAAATCTCCCTCCTTTGGTTCCCCAATAAGTGTGTGTGTGTGTGTGTGTGTGTGTGTGTGTGTGTGTGCGAGCGCGCGCGCTTAAGAAAGCAATTATAGTCTCATTTAGCAGAAGAGCTCTGGAAGATATGGACTCAGAAAATGTACTGTCCTATTAACATTAGACACAGGTGACCTGATTATCTGATATTTTACAGTGTAACTGATTTCTACATGAGTTATGTAGGAAGAGATGGTGGCTGTGTGAAAAAGATGTCTTCTATAATTTTTTTTCATAGTCTCAATCTAGTGAATAATTTCCCTGTTGTATCCCCAATGAGTATCTAACAAGAAACCTATTCACCCTCACTGGTTCACTAACAGTCCCTAAGCCCCCAATTAATTACTCCTTTCATAGCTGTGGAAAATGGCAGGCTCAGTGGGTCTTATATTTGGGTCAAAGAAAAGCCAAAGAATAGATAGTTAGGACCTGTCCTTTAATGGGGAAATCTAGTGGTTTCAAGAGCTTTTGAATTTGACAAACACTTTTGGGGGGAGGCAGTTTGTTTTAGAAAATCAGGGCAATTTTTACTTTGTCAAATAAAACAAACACATCAGCCATCAACCATTATTATCATTACATAATAAAGACATCCTATCACCTCCCAAATAGGAAGGTTTTAGTGACTTATAATGCATGTAATTTTAAATTATTTTTATATGAGATAGGATTATTAGCTGCAAATACATTTCTAAAAGGGGCATAAAAACAGGTTTGTGTGCTATACAAACAGGGATAATGCCCAAATATACTTTCAGATGATTCCACCTGAGCCTACCCTGTATCTGAAGCTGGCACAAGTATTACAGTCCACATTGCAGATACGAGACATGGGATACAACAAGCAGACCAGCAGCCACAGATCCTTTTAATGCAGGATTTTGCTAACTACACATCTGTCTTATTTCAGGTTTCCTAGAAAACAAAGTCTAAGGAAAAGCTTACATTCTAATGCAGTAAGGGTGGGTGCAATCCTGGAAAGCAGGACTAGAAAAGAAAAACAGGAGAGCAGTGCATTAGCGGGGCTTCCCAGGTATTGCAGTGGTAAAGAATCTGCCTGCCAATGCCGAAGACATAATTCTTGCCTGGAAAATCCCATGGACAGAGGAACCTAGCAGGCTACGGCCCATGGGGTCTCAAAGAGTTGGATATGACTCAGTGGGTGAGCACACAGTGCATTGCTGAGTTGGCTAAAATTTCACACAGAGCCTCAGTGTTTATTTAAATACATGGGATGTCTCTAGAGAGGTTATAAGCAAACACCGCATGTTGTAAAATTCCTTGGTGGCAGGCAGCATGGGTGGTTTACCTGCTTATTCCTTCTTGGTGAAAGACATCCTGAAAGACACTGAGGTTGTATTATCTAGAACCTCCATGCAACCACTAGAGAAATCAAAGTTTTCATGAGTCTGATAGGTTTGAATCCAAGTTCCGATGCTCCTGCAGCACTCACTGGGGAGGGGTTACAAATGGAGGCCACGCTGGAACCCAGTGTGCACTACTGGGAAAGGCAGAGATAAGGAGGAGTACTGTTAGAGGGAGCAGGAGCAATGTAAGGCATCACTGGGGGTGTTTCAAGGACAGAATAAGCCAGAATCTGAGTCCTGGAGAAGGCACGTGGTTTCCAGTTGCCCACTTTACCTGGGCATGCTACAATTCTGCTCAGGCCTGATGTTAATGACCTAGAGTTAGCCCAAATCCTACAAGCTAAGGGCAAGGTGTTAATTCTAGAACTACCAGGATTGAGTATAAGATCCCACAGGTTAAGGACTCAGTCCTATAAGACTGTCCTCACCTCAGACGAGTGAAAGTCCTGGGGTCCACCCACATTTCTGACAAACTGGCTCCAAAGTGGGTGTTCCTATGATGCCCATCAGGTTTTATAATTCTCTAGAAAGACTCACAGAACTCACTGAAAATGCTGCACTTTATAATTACAGGTATATCATAATGGATGCAACTCGGGATCAGCCCAACTTTGGAGACACAGTCGGAAGTCAGGGCAGGGTAGATGGGAGAGGGGGCATCTTTTCTCTATAGCACCAGGGAGTGCCACCCTCCTGGTATGTTAATGTATTCACTATCCAGGAAGCTAAAGAGCCTCATTGTTCATAGTTTTTAATCTAGCTTTTATTATGTAAGCAAGATTGATTGAATCATTGGCAATTTGATTGACTTCAATCTCCAGCCACACTTCCCTCTCTGGGTGTTAGGGGGTAGGACTTGTTTCTGGCAATTAACCTCCATCCCAAAGACAGCTAGGAGCCTTGTTAACATAAACTCACATGTGGTCCAAAGGGTCTTACTGACACTTCTATCACTCAGGAAGGTTTTTTGAAGCTCTATGCCAAAAGAATCTGAACCCCTGGTATAGATATAAGTCTACTGGAGACAAAAACCAAGTAACAAGTTTTCATTATATTACTGCATGGACGAGTGAATCTGGGTAGAGCATACAATCTGGATCCAGCACAACTGCCAAGTGCCTTTCTGTGGCTCTTGCTTCTTCCTGTTGGTGGTGGTGGTTTAGTTGCTAAGTCATGTCCGCCAGGCTCCTCTGTCCATGGGATTTCTCAGGCAAGAATACTGGAGTAGGTTGCCATTTCCTTCTCCAGGGGATCATCCCAACCCAAGGATCAAACCTGCATTTCCAGCATTGCAGGCAGTCTCCTGAAATGCAGATCTGCAATGCAGATAGATTTTTTACCTCTGAGCCACCAGGGAAGCCTGCTTCTTCATGTTACTGACTTCCAGATAGACATTTCAACATGCCTACTGGTGAGTCCAAGGGCATATGACTGCCTCTAGACATAAAAATACAAGTACTCAAAAACAAAGAAATTCTCCCCATTATGGGGAAAGTTCAAATTTGTCAATTGTTCACTGCAATGCTGTGTGCCATTGCATTTTTATTACAGAGTGACCCCAAAGCAGCTTTTTTGGGGAAGGTTATTAGACCATGGAATTTTTTTTTAGAAGCACTTTCCCGGTTCTGTTATAAGTGAGACATATTTGTTATTTACAATTATCGAACTTCATTCATATCTTCAGACAGATTTGCTATGCAGTTGACTTTTCTTTACAGTCAAGGTTCTAATTTAAATCATTTGAAGCAAAAGGTAATGATATTGTTAGTGTAGATTAGCTGTCTTGTTTGGTCTTAGTGTTGATTAGCTGTCTCTACAGTCAGTAAAAGAAACTATAAGCTAAGAAAAAAATTGTGTCTACTATTACCTCCATATTCATTGGGAATTTAGTCATATCTAGTAGATGTTAGTCATTATATCTTATTACAACATGTGAGCAACATACTCATAATATGTTAATAAATCTCACAGAATTCTAGGAGATAAAAAAAAATTATTCCTGTTTTACAGAAAAAGAATTACAACTTTAAGATTAAAAATTAAGCACATAGATGTCATGTGGAGACAAACAACCCAAGCAAAAAATGGACAGAAGACCTAAACAGACATTTCTCCAAAGAAGGCATACAGATGACCCACAGGCACG
This sequence comes from Bos taurus, assembly GCF_002263795.3. Lineage (NCBI taxonomy): Eukaryota > Metazoa > Chordata > Mammalia > Artiodactyla > Bovidae > Bos > Bos taurus. The sequence goes on from NC_037347.1 coordinate 11,809,075, forward strand.
TGAAAAGATGCTCAACACAACTATCAGAAAAGTGCAAATCAAAACTACAGTGAGTGACCACCTCACACCAGTCAGAATGCCTACCATTAAAAGTCTACAGATAACAAATGCTGGAAAGGGTGTGGAGAAAAAGCAATCCTCTTACACCATTGGTGGGAATGCAAGTTGGTTCAGCCACTATGCAAAACAGAATGGAGGTTCCTCAAAAAATTAAAAATACAGTTGCTATATGATCCAGCAACCTCACTCCTGGGCATAATCTAGACAGAATTATAATTCAAACATATACATGTACACTTAAGTTGATAGCAGCATGATTCATAATAGCTAAGACATAGAAGGCAATGGCACCCCACTTCAGTACTCTTGCCTAGAAAATCCCATGGACGGAGGAGCCTGGTAGGCTGCAGTCCATGGGGTCGCTAGAGTCGGACACGACTGAGCGACTTCACTTTCACTTTTCACTTTCACTCATTGAAGAAGGAAATGGCAACCCATTCCAGTGTTCTTGCCTGGAGAATCCCAGGGACTGGGGAGCCTGGTGGGCTGCCGTCTATGGGGTCGCACAGAGTCGGACACGACTGAAGCGACTTAGCTGTAGCAGCACCAAGACATAGAAACAAGTTAAATGTGTGTCAGTGATGAATGGATAAAGATAATACATATATGTGGTACGTATACACAACGGAATACTCAGTTTAGTTCAGTCGCTCAGTTGTATATGACTCTGCGACCCCATGAATACTATTAAGCCATAAAATAAATGAAATAATCCTATTTGCAGTAATATGGATAGACTTAGAGATTAGCATACTAAGTGAAGTAAGTCAGAAAGAAAAAGACAAATACCTTATGGTGTCACTTAGATTTAGAATCGAAAATATGACACAAATGACCCATCCATGAAATAGAAACAAGACTCAGACATGGAGAGCAAACTTGCAGTTGCCAAGTAGGAGGAGAGGGAAGAGAGATGGATTGAGTTTGGTTAGCTAATGCAAACCATTATATATAGAAATGGATAAACAAAGTCCTACTGCATAACACAGGGGATTATATTCAATATTCTTTGATAAACCATAATGGAAAAGAGTTTTGAAAAAAATATATGTATGTGTGTGTGTGTGTATATGTGTATGTGTATATATATATATATATATATATATATATATGTATGTATAACTGAATCACCTTGCTCTACAGCAGACATTAACACAACATTGTAAATTAACATTATTTCAATTAAAAAAAAAGATACTATGTGGAAAAAGAAGGATACAAAGCTGGAGGGTGTAACTTTATGGTCGGGGGCTTTTAAAATCTCTCTCAACTGCCTGTGAAATATAAACTTCGGATACTCCAGTAATCTAGATTTTGTAGCTCTGTCTTTTTAAATAGTTTTATAGGATCAATTAAGTGTCCTCAAGAGGGAAATAATCCTCGCAAATGCTCTTCCAGGAAGTTAAAGAAGAATTTCTCCTTCCAGTTCAGCTCAGAGTAGTCTCAAATACCACTTTCCTTCTGATACACTATTGTCCTTCTTGTTCTCATCAGTATTAATAATGGAAACTTACTATACTAACCTTAGTCATGTTCCAGGCTTTGTGCCTAATATTTCTCATTCAGTCTTTCTTTTCTGGTTCATCTTGGCCCCGCCCACCTACGTGCTGCTGCTGCTGCTGCTGCTAAGTGGCTTCAGTCGTGTCCGACTCTGTGCTACCTACATGCTACCTTATGGTAAATCCGAACTGTTTGGGATGTGAGTGTTTTACCTCATCAGTGAGGTGACACGGTCCCAAGTCAGTGGGTATACCCTATCGTCACTACAGTATTAACCAATAGCTTGTACTGAATCACTACTTTTTGGATGGCAATATAGATACTGAATGAAAAAACTCTGGCTTCTCTTAGGAATCATCTTTTTGTTCTCTTTCCTGTGTAACCTCTCAGTCAGAAGTTTTCATTTATAATAATGCAAAAACTAGGAAGTTACTGGTAAAAGAAATTGTGCAAACAGGGCCACCGGTAAACACTTTTAACCTGGAATCAGTAAGCACCCGGGGGCTTCAGAAACAGGAAAATGGTTTGGCACTTTTTCCTAGCATAACTGTCCCTCTTTGCAGGCGAGAGAGGGAGGATCATTGTCATTAATGAGTCCTCTCTATGAAAACAAATAAATGTAAATAAATTATAACTAGAGCACCTTGGTCTGCTGGTGGCTGCATCTGTGTAAAACAGGAAACAGGTCTGAATCCTGGGAGTTGTCACAGGTCAATTGCTCTTAGCTTTTTTCTGACATTCTATAGTACAGTGTTGGTCTCATCCATTTTGGTTCTTGATCATGCATACTATCTAATAGCAATCTCTCGCTTTTGCAAGGATCTCATCACCCAAAATATGTTGTCCTGAAACATGAAGTGAGAGTTGCTCCCAGGTGTTAATTGGTGGTGTTTTATTTAGAATTATGCAGTACTAATGTCGAAGTAGGGAGAATAGCATGGAATAGAAATAATGGGTGCCATTCAGCAGGCCAAAGCCTGTGGACTCAACACACAGGAAGATACCTGGTAAGGGAGAAGACAAGTGTTGGCTTCTCCATGGAAACAGATCTCATGCTTACTTGGCCTGCACGTTCTCTTTAAAGAGCAAAGATGTCAACAAAGCTAGATCAATATTTTTTTTTCCCCAGTAAATGTAAGGATTTAAAAATCTGAGAAGTTAAGACAATTCTAGAAGGAAAGAATAGTCTTTACAACAAATGATTCTGTGACATCTAGATATCTGTATGCAAAAGAATCAAGCTGGATCCCTCCTTAGAGGAAAGAAAGGAGTAAAATTATAGGGGTGTATCTTCACAAACTCAGGTTAGACAAAACTTTCTTAGATATGACATTAAAAGCATAAGAAACAAAAGAAAAGATACACTGAACAACATCGAAGTCAAAAACATAAAAAATAACTTCTGTGCTCCAAAGGACACCACAAAGAAAGTGAGAAGACAACCTTGAGAATAGGAGGGTGAAGTGAAAGTCGCTCAGTCGTGTCTGACTCTGCGACCCCACATACTGTACAGTCCATGGAAGGCTCCAGGCCTGAATACTGGAGTGGGGAGCCTTACCCTTCTCCAGAGGATCTTCCCAACCCAGGGACTGAATCCAGGTCTCCCTCATTGCAGGTGGATTCTTTACCAGCTGAGCCACAAGGGAAGCCCACGAATACTGGGGTGGGTAGCCTATCCCTACTCCAGCAGATTTTCTCAACCCAGGAATCAAACCAGGATCTCCTGCACTGCAGGCAGATTCTTTACCAACTGAGCTATCAGGGAGGAGAATAGGAGAATACATTTGCAAATAGCATGTCTGTTATGATACTTGTATCTAGACTATACACAAAACTTTTATGACTTAAAGCATAAAAAACTCAATCTAAAAATGAATAAAGGATCTGAATAGATAGTTCTCCAGAGAAGATATAAAAACTGGCCCATAAGCACATGAAATGATGCTCATTATTAGCCACCAGGGAGACAGAAGTCAAAACTACAGTGAGATACCATTTTATACCCACTGAGATGGCTAGAGAAGGCAATGGCACCCCACTCCAGTACTCTTGCCTGGAAAATCCCGTGGATGGAGGGGCCTGGTGGGCTGCAGTCCATGGGGTCACTAAGGGTCAAACATGACTGAGCGACTTCACTTTCACTTTTCACTTTCATGCATTGGAGAAGGAAATGGCAACCCACTCCAGTGTTCTTGCCTGGAGAATCCCAGGGACGGGGGAGCCTGGTGGGCTGCCGTCTATGGGGTCGCACAGAATCAGATACGACTGAAGCGACTTAGCAGCAGCAGCAGAGATGGCTAGATAGAAAGGAGATAATAAATGAAATCAGATGAGGGTTGGTGAGGATATACAGAAATTGGAACCCTCATACATTGCTGATAGAAATGTAAAATGTGCAGTTGCTTTGGAAAATATTGTGGCAATTCCTCAAAACACAGAGTTATCTTATAACCCTGGAATTTCTCCTAGGTGTATACCCAAGAGAAATGAAAGCATGACCACACAAAAGTGTGTACACAAATGGTACACGGCACCAATATTTATAATAGGCAAAAGGTGGAAAAAACACAAGTGTCCATCAATTTGATAAATGGATTAAAAAAACCCTGGACATCCAGACATGAAAAACAAAAACTATAAAACTTCTAGAAGAAAATCTTTGTTACAAAGGGACACTGACATGACACCAAAATCAAAATCTTAAAGAAACTGAACTGTTTCAAAATTAAAAACTTTTGAATTTTAAAAAAGCATCACTGAGAAAATGAAAAGACAAACAAACACACTAGAAAAAAACAATTAGAACCTAAAAGCACTCTTATTATTTTATGAGATGGAGTCCCCAGCCTCCAGGATCTAAAGCCTGGTGACCTGAGATGGAGTCCCTAACCTCCAGGATCTCATGCCTGGTGATCTGAGGTCGAGCTGACATAATAATAATAGGAATAAAGTGCACAATAAATCCAACATGCTTGAATCATCCTGAGCGCTGCAGAGCTGATGCTTCTGAGCTGTGGTGCTGGAGAAGACTCTTGAGGGTCCCTTGGACTGCAAGATCAAACCCGTCAGTCCCAAAGGAAATCAGTTCTGAAAATTCATTGAAAGGACTGATGCTGAAGCTGAAACTCCAATACTTTGGCCACCTGATGTGCAGAACTGATTCACTGGAAAAGATCCTGATGCTGGGAAAGACTGGAGGTAGGAGGAGAAGGGAAAGACAGAGGATGAGATGGTTGGATGGCATCACCGACTCAATGGATATGAGTGTGAGCAAGCTCTGGAAGTTGGTGATGGAAAGGGAAGCCTGGTGTGCTCCAGTCCATGGGGTGCAAAGAGTCAAACATGACTGAGTGATTGAACTGAACTGAACTGAGTCATTCTGAAACCCCCTATCTTGGTCCATGGAAAAATTGTCTTCCACAGAACCAATCCCTGGTACCGAAAAGGTTGGGGACCACTGCTATAAGAGAATAATCTTCCTGATTGTAAAGGAGCCCAAAAAATTAATTTAAGCAATTAAATTCCACGAAAGACACATGAATGGCTTAATGCAACATAAAAAATGATCAGTAGGGAAATGCAAATTAAAATCTGAACCAGAGACCAACACATAGGCTTTTCTGGTGGCTCAGACAGTAAAGAATCTGCCTGCAATGCAGGAGATCTGGGTTTGATCTTTGGGTTGGGAAGATCCCCTGGAGAAGGGAATGACTACCCATTCCATTATTCTTGCCTGGAATTCCATGGATAAGGGAGCCTGGAAGGCTACAGTCTGTGGGGCTGAAAAAAGTCAGGCATGACTGAGTGACTAACACACACAGAGACCAATGCATATTCACTAGAATAGCTATAAAAATAATGACAATAAGTGTTAGAGAAATTATGGAGTAACATGAACACTTACACATTCCCGGTGGGAATATCAATTGGTATACTCCCATTTTTAAAGTTTAGTAATTTCTTAAAACTTAACATACATTTACTCTGTATGTGTGCACTCAGTCATTCAGTGGTATCTGACTCTTTGTTACCCCATGGACCATATCCCTCCAGGCTCCACTGTCCATGAACATACAACCCAGCAATTCTACTCCTGGGTATCTACCCATGAGAAATAAAAACCTATGTCCACCCCAAAACTTGCATATAAAAGTTTATCAGAGCTTTATCATGCTATGCTAAGTCACTTCAGTCGTGTCCGACTGTGTGCGACCCCATACACGGCCGTCCACCAGGCTCCGCCATCCCTGGGATCCTCCAGGCAAGAACACTGGAGTGGGTTGCCATTTCCTTCTCCAATGCATGAAAGTGAAAAGTGAAAGTGAAGTCGCTCAGTCGTGTCTGACTCCTAGCGACCCTATGGACCGCAGCCTACCAGGCTCCTCCATCCATGGGATTTGCCAGGCAAGAGTACTGGAGTGGGGTGCCATTGCCTTATCATAGTAGCCTCAAATTGAAAGTGATTCAAACCAATAAGCAAAATATGGAACCAATCTAATACTATTCATCAACACATAGAAATGAACTTTTGATACATACTACAGCATCAATGAACCTCAAAAATATTATGCAATGTAGAAAAAGCCAGCCTCAAAAGACTACATATCACATTATTCCATTTTCATGAAATTTCTAGAAAACATAAATCTATAGAGGAAAAAAGTAGTCAGTGGTTGCTTAAGGCTGGGTATGGGAATTGACTACAGACAGGTATGAGGGAATGTTTTATATTGGTAGACATGTTCAAAGCTGGATTGTGGGGTTTGTTGCACAACTCTATAAATTCACTGAAAATTACTGAATTGTATATGTGCAATGAGTGAATTTTATGGTATGTAAATTATACCTTGACAAAGCTGTTTAAAAAATGCACATATTTCAGGCTCCTTAGATGCGCCACGGCTTCGGTAGCGACCGCCTCTCTACGCGGGTGTGAGCTTCTCCAGCCCCTCCCCCAGGAGACCATTGCAGTCGGCCAGCCCCTGCTACTTGGTAACCATGTGTGACCGAAAGGCCGTAATCAAGAATGCCGATATGTCAGAGGAGATGCAACAGGACTCGGTGGAGTGTGCTACTCAGGCATTGGAAAAGTATAATATAGAGAAGGACATTGCAGCCCATATCAAGAAGGAGTTTGACAAGAAGTACAACCCCCACCTGGCACTGCATCGTGGGGAGGAACTTCGGTAGTTATGTGACACATGAAACCAAACACTTCATCTACTTCTACCTGGGCCAAGTGGCCATTCTCCTGTTCAAATCTGGTTAAAAGCATGGACTGTGCCACACACCCAGTGATCCATCCAAAAACAAGGACTGCAGCCTAAATTCCAAATACCAGAGACTGAAGTCTTCAGCCTTGCCTAAGGGAACATCTCCATCTTTGAACCTTTGTTGTGTTTTGTACAGGGCATTCTCTGTACTAGTTTGTGGTTATAAAGCAATTAGTAAAACAGCTTACATTTGTATTTATTTTCTATTCCATACCTCTCTGCCCCATGTTTTTTCTCTTCAAAATCCATTCCTTTAAAGAAATAAATCTGTTGAAGTGTGCGTTAATTACCGTTTGTTCAAATAATCTATTGAAGATGGCCTATTACTTGATCTTGGGTAGGTTGGTGGGGGTGATTCCTTGAAGTTTTTGTGGAATGTAATAGACTAGCCTATTCAACACTCTGGAGTTTCATTCTTGCCCAGCCTGCTCCTGTTGTACATGGAAGAATACTACTCAGAAGTGCATGTTGAGAAATGCATGGCAGAGAAACTCGTACTCCTAACCTGATAAATACATTCCTTAAGTGCTCCTTCTGTGGTAACTGCTATAGACTGTTCTAGGCCTTAGGCCTCAAGAGAAGATGAATGTGTCGTATAACTCCTTTAAGTTTTCTGTGGCTGTAAAATGGAAATAAGCTGGTGAGAAAGTTGGGCTAATGAGAAATTTGTTGGGCTGTAGACATTTACCCTCCCCTGCCTTGGCCAAAGTATACTCTAGAGATTAAAGGTGGTCTTAAAGGGAAAAAGCTTTTGAGCAGCAGTCCTCCATGTGATTCTAATAAAGTCTGCAGGAATTAAAAAAAAAAATGCACATATTTCAAAGGTCTACCACTGTAATTCAGGCCTCTGAGATGATGTAGTGCTTTGCTTTAACCTGTTAGATTCTAGATAGAAGCTTCAGAGTATTTATGGGTATACTGGAAGACAGTCTAGTCTAATAAATGCAGTTGGAAACTAACTTATACCTTTTAATAAGAGTTCAATCTTTTTATAAAAGTTTTCTTTTTCTTGTTGGAGAAAGTATTTTTAAAATAATATTAAAATGCTTCTGATTTCCTAGCACACTTCAAGAATCTTAAGGGAAAAATGCTTTGGGATTTTTTAATTATTATTATTGACTACATGTGTAATAAAAGGCTGAAAAAGGAGCCCATCTGAAAGATAAGACATTCTCTCACTCTACTTCCCATTTACATGTCCTTTACTTGTTTCAACAGCATATGTCTGGTTCTTTTTCTTAAGCTTGATTTTTTAGAACTCTCTGCTTCCATTGTATTGAATCTTATTTTTGGTTGTCAGAGAATGCAATGGCACCCCACTCCTGTACTCTTGCCTGGAAAATCCCACGGACGGAGGAGCCATCGTGGGCTGCAGTCCATGGGGTCATGAAGAGTCAGACACGACTGAGCGACTTCACTTTCACTTTTCACTTTCATGCATTGGAGAAGGAAATGGCAACCCACTCCAGTGTTCTTGCCTGGAGAATCCCAGGGATAGGGGAGCCTGGTGGGCTGCCATCTATGGGGTCACACAGAGTTGGACAGGACTGACGTGACTTAGCAGCAGCATTTTTGGTTGTGAACACATTTTTTACTATTCTGTTAGGATTCTCCAGAGAAACAGATAAAGAGGATATCGTCAAGGCTGTATATTGTCACCCTGTTTATTTAACTTCTATGCAGAGTACATTATGAGAAACGCTGGACTGGAAGAAACACAAGCTGGAATCAAGATTGCAGGAGAAATATCAATAACCTCAGATATGCAGATGACACCACCCTTATGGCAGAAAGTGAAGAGGAACTCAAAAGCATCTTGATGAAAGTGAAAGTGGAGAGTGAAAAAGTTGGCTTAAAGCTCAACATTCAGAAAACAAAGATCATGGCATCCGGTCCCATCACTTCATGGGAAATAGATGGGGAAACAGTGGAAACAGTGTCAGACTTTATTTTTCTGGGCTCCAAAATCACTGCAGATGGTGATTGCAGCCATGAAATTAAAAGACGCTTACTCCTTGGAAGGAAAGTTATGACCAATCTAGATAGCATATTCAAAAGCAGAGACATTACTTTGCCAATAAAGGTTCGTCTAGTCAAGGCTATGGTTTTTCCTGTGGTCATGTATGGATGTGAGAGTTGGACTGTGAAGAAGGCTGAGCACCGAAGAATTGATGCTTTTGAACTGTGGTGTTGGAGAAGACTCTTGAGAGTCCCTTGGACTGCAAGGAGATCCAACCAGTCCATTCTGAAGGAGATCAGCCCTGGGATGTTCTTTGGAAGGAATGATGCTAAAGCTGAAACTCCAGTACTTTGGCCACCTCATGTGAAGAGTTGACTCATTGGAAAAGACTCTGATGCTGGGAGGGATTGGGGGCAGGAGGAGAAGGGGATGACAGAGGTTGAGATGGCAGGATGGCATCACTGACTCAATGGACATGAGTCTGAATGAACTCCGGGAGTTGGTGATGGACAGGGAGGCCTGGCGTGCTGCGATTCATGGGGTCGCAAAGAGTTGGACACGACTGAGCGACTGATCTGATATATATATATATATATATATATATATATATATATATGTAAATATATATATAATGCAAGATACACATATGCATTTTGAGAAAAAATTGGCTCACACCATTATAGAGGTTGAGAAGTCCCATAACCTGCCGTTTTCAAGCTGGAAACCCCAGGAAAGTGGGTAGTATAATTCCAGTCTAAGTCTGAAGGTCTGAGAAGAGGGGAGCTGATGGTCTAAATTTCAATCCATGATCAGAAGAACAATGTCCCAACTCAACCAAGCCAACAATAAGGGGTGAACCCTCCCTTTCTCTCTCTCTCTGTTTTTGTTTTTTTTTTTTTTGGTTTTTAGGCCCAGATGGATTGAGTGATATCCAGACACACTGGGGATGGCAATGGGCTCCACTCAGTCTACCATTCAAGTGCTAATTCCTTCCAGAAACACTCCCACAGGCACACCCAGAAACAATGCCTCACCAGACATCTGGGCATCCTGTGACCCAGTCAAGTTGACACATAAAATGAAACTATTCATTCCAAAAACCATTTTCCACATCTTTTCCTAGGATCTGTTTCAACTGCTCTTTTCTGCTGACTTTGTGAACACATCCCCATTATCAATTTGGCCATTTTCTAGTTAGTATTCTCATTTGTAAAATTATATATACACACAATTTAGAATGTTACTTTGAAGGAGATAAATTATTTAAAGTACATAGTACTTTCTGAGCCCTCAATAAAGATTGACTTCTTTTGCCTTTTCAACAAATGTGCACTGAAGGGATGAATATTGAAGATAGACCATTCGTAATAAAATTCCTCCATGAGAATAGTATTACACATGAAAATTAGTATATTTTTAGACCTGTCTGTGAAGTCTAGTTTACAATATTGCCCTATGGCTCTCAATCTGGGCTCATATATTGCCAAGTATATGCAACAGCACATAAAATTTATGGCAACCTATTATAAATGTGGATATTTTGGAAGTGGCTATTTTTATGCATATACATCATCTAAGATTCTCAATTTTAGGTAAATAGAGCAGGGAATAAAATGCAAAATGCTCATAAACTTTTAAGTCATACATCTTCAGAAAGATTTCACAGAGAGAGGAATTTGTGGAAATGAGGGGATTACACAGTCTCTGCCCTCTGACAGACACTTGGGCAGGAAAATCTAATCATCTCTCATCCTGCTCCTGAGCAGTATGTACAAAACGGTGCTTCAGAACCAATCTTCTAAGTTCAATACTGTTGCTATGCGACGAGAGTGCTTTAGATGTTAGTTGCACAGAGATGAGTCTACACTACTCCCATCCCTGCCCTACTGCCCCTTCACACTTTGACTTGTCTGCCTCAAACAGTGGAGGATAAACCAAATTGAGATTCCTGAGCAGGGCGAAATGGGAATTTATGGTTCTTGAGTGAAGATCTTAGGTAGCAGGAAAAGGGACTGAGGTAGAGGTCTTGCAAGATTTGGAGAGGGTTCAAGTCTTTTGCAGTTATGGTGGAAAGTAAAGTCTTGGGGAATGGTGAACAAGATCAGGTTACTTAGCAGGTTCTTGATAAATGGTAATGACGGCCAAGGTCTTTAGCTGTAGGAATGTATCCAGGGATGATGGGTCTGCAGCTTCAAGGATGCCGTGTCATTACTGGCCATGAGGCAATAAAGGGAAAACATGCCTGAGGGAAAACTATCTCAAGGAGGATGGAATAGCTGAGTTGGTTGTTAAGAGAAGGTTTTGGAGGCACTGGAAATAAAGAGTCACATTAAATGAACTGAAATTATTTAAATGAAAGTATCTCAGTCGTGTCTGACTCTTTGTGACCCCACGGACTATACAGTCCATGGAATTCTCTAGGCCAGAATACTGGAATGGGCAGCCTTTCCCTCCTTTAGGAGATCTTCCCAACCCAGGAATCGAACCCAGGTCTCCTGCATTTAAGGTGGATTCTTTACCGGCTGAGCCACAAGGGAAGCCCAACAATACTGAAGTGGGTAGCGTATCCCTTCTCCAGTGGATCTTCCCAACCCAGGAATCAAACTGGGGTCTCCTGCACTGCACTGTAAGAGTCGCATAGAAGGGAAATAAGTCCCTAGTCAGAGTGGATATTCATAGCAGTCATTTGTAAAGAAGAGATATCCATGTCAGGCATTTCAAAGCTGGGGACTCCCTGTATACATCCTAGGAAATTCCCTGTGACAAGATAGTGTGTGATGTGTATGAATGAGCAGTACAGTACAAAGGTCATGAGCTGGATACCAAGGACAGAAATCTGTCTCTCAGCTGCTTCTTGTTTAGTCTGTGCTTTAAAAACAAGAGGGAATGTCACATACATACTGAGATTTCCAAATTTTATTGGAAAAAAAATAACAACAACAAAAAAAACAAGATCAGGAAAGACATCCACGTCCTGGCAATAATTAGCTACAGAATGTAGTCCTCAGTTTTCTAAAGCCCTCGTCATTTCCTATTGTCTCACACTCAGCTCTCTTCACTCAGGTGTGTGAATGTCCCCATCCTGGAGACTTCTTAATACCTGCCAAAGACTAAGTATCTCAGGAGGCTCTGTAGCATTCATCTGTTTATTAGAATATAGTTAGGGAATCCTTCTACTTGTCAATTTAGCTACCTGTTCTGTCTTCAGTCAGTTCAATCACTCAGTCGTGTCCAACTCTTCGTGACCCTATCAATCGCAGCACACCAACTCCCAGAGTTCACTCAAACTCATGTCCATCGAGTCGGTGATGCCATCTAGCCATCTCATCCTCTGTCGTCCCCTTTCTCCTCCTGCCCCCAATCCCTCCCAGCGTCAGAGTCTTTTCCAATGAATCAACTCTTCGCATGAGGTGGCCAAAGTACTGGAGTTTCAGCTTTAGCATCATTCCTTCCAAAGAACACCCAGGGCTGATCTCCTTCAGAATGGACTGGTTGGATCTCCTTGCAGTCCAAGGGACTCTCAAGAGTCTTCTCCAACACCACAGTTCAAAAGCATCAATTCTTTGGTGCTCAGCTTTCTTCACAGTCAAATTCTCACATTCCATACATGACCCCTGGAAAAACCATAGCCTTGACTAGATGGACCTTTCTTATCATGTCTTATCCTTTTCTTGTCCCGTCTTATCCATTGTTAAATAAAATGAGGTATTACAAATAAAAAAACATTTATATTGGTGTCTGACAGAATAGATAATAATAATAACAGTAACTATTTCTAGGAAATGAAAAATGATATTGAAAAATTTCTCTCAGATTTTTTACAGATTTGGTCTGGCTAATTCTCCACACCTGAAAATACTGTTTTTCTCTCACAATCTGTTTTCTTAAAATGAATCAAATCTGCCCTTACCAGTGAGTCAACCTGAGCCTGCCGGTTCCTACTGAATTCCTCAAGTACAGTGTTGGCCCAGTCTTAGTTATTAACTGGTTTATTAATGATCTGCCAATGAGGGGCAGCCTGACAACTAATCTGAATGGTAGTAGTTCTCCTCTGGAGAATAAGATTTAAACACAAAGTGAGCTATTTTTAAATGAACCAGGACACCTCTAGCATAGACTTCAAAAGGAGAGGTTTCTTTGTTCCGTATTAAGAGAAAAAAAATGAAAACAAACTGCACAAATGTGAAACGCAGTCAGAATTGCTTGAAGCAAACATGGCCCTCAAAGATGTGGTCGTCTCAGAAGATTTCTCATGGAGCTAAAAGAGCCCAGGCAGCTGACCCAATCCTTTTCTTTAGTTGAAAAAGGCGCTGAGCTGAAAACAGGGCATGTCTCTGGGGTAAGGGCACTGGCTGCGGTGACTGGTGGCTGAGGGAGGCTGGGGTCAGATTTGCTCTCACAGCCCAGGGCTCCCTCTCCATCCCAGGGATAGGTGGGTGCACAGAGAGATGTGCAGGGGGTCAGATGCTTAGATTTGTCAGACATAGTGATGGATAACCTGGTGCCCCTCTTACTTCAGCACTAGGTGGGCTTTTATTGGAGCCCTCTCTTCAGTGTTGCTCTGCACTGCTGAGCCATAACTCTGGGGAAGTGCTGTCTGCCATATTGTTGGGTGAAGCACACAGACTGAAACTGCCCACCCCGGCCCGGCACCGTAGTAACCATTTGCGTGAGTTGTTTTACGACAGGAGGTCCTGGTAAGGAACAGGGAACTAATAAGCCACCATGAACTGGAAGAGTTCGGGAAAGGTCAAAAGGAGACACCACATGTCTGACCACCTCCCAGAATCCTCCTCTCTGGCATCCATCTTGGCTGAACAAGGCGTTCACCACCAGGAAGAACTCTGAGTCAGATGATTGGCTAAAGACAACCCGGAAACTAATCTCATCACCATAAAACCCGAGACTGTGAGCCACGAGCCACGTGGCAGAGCAGTTCTCCTGGGTTCCCTTACCCTACTGCTCTCCACCCAGGTGCCCTTTCCCAATAAAATCTCTTGCTTTATCAGCACATGTGTCTCCTTGGACAGTTCATTTCCAAGTGTTAGACAAGAGCCTGGTTTCGGTCCCTGGAAGGGGTCCCCTTTCCTGCAATAGTATCAGTAAACAGAGGATGTTGTAGCCATCAAGGCATCTCATTACAGCCCTCCCAACAGTGAACCCCGAGGGAAGGCAGGATAGAGGCAGGATGTCCACCATCAAATCATCAGCTACTACACACACCCCCAAGGAGGAGACTCAAGATGGGAAAACACAGGATACTTGCCCCAGAGAGTTGAGGTGCACATCAAAGGAATGGTTTCAGGGGGCCCACACTTTTGTATCTTCCCATAAAAGGAAAAGCGTTAAATCCATTAACTTGAGATGTCTGGTTTTCTTTAATTAATAGTAATCTTTTGATATTGTCACTGCCTGATTTTGCTACGAAACTTGTTCATATCCTGGCTTCTCCTTTAATGTCTTCGGAGTAGTCTCTCAGAGTGGTTTAAGTTCTCAGTTTTGACTGCCAAATAAAACATAATTATCAACTTTGAGGCTGTGCATTTTTTCAGTTATCAGAACAAAGTTATTAAAGCATAGAGAAATAGTCCTTGGGAAGACAGACAGAAGAATTGGGATCGTATTTCTAATAGAGGAGAGGAAAACTCAGCACTATAGTCTCTACAAAAGAGGGTAAAGATGTCAGTAAGTAGGCTATGAAGATGAGGGTTAATAAATCAAAGAATCAGGTCCCTGGTGGCTCAGACAGTAAAGAACCTGCCTGTAATGCGGGAGACCTGGGTTCGATCCCTGGGTTGGGAGAATCCCCTGGAGAAGAGCATGGCAACCCACACCAGGATTCTAGCCTGCAGAACGCCCACAGACAGAGGAACCTGGAGAACCCCCACAGAGGAGCCTGGTGGGCTACAGTCCATGTGGTGGCAAACAGTTGGGCATGACTAAGTGACTAAGCACACAAGCAATGACGGTATGGGTTAATAAACCGAAGAATTAGGTCTTTAAAACAGCAAAGAAGCCTAATGTTGCACATTCAGATCTTTCATTCAACTTATGATGAAATGGAGGCTCAGAAAAATGTCAAGTCACTGATTTGCCTAAAGGTCCTGACAAGAAATGAAAGCCCAGGACCCCTCACCCCTCACCTCCTGCTTTCTCCTTTATGAGTTAAACAAACAATTGGCCAGGAAAACAATCTCAAATACAGACCCAAAAAGATTAACAAAATTGCCCAAAGGGAATCAGTATAAGGCAAACTTCCACATTTCGTGGAACTCATCATCAAATTGTTCCTTTGATCTGAAGCTTTGGTAAAACCTAGACTTTTCCAGGCATTTAAAACCAAAAGCTACTAGTCTATCTTGCACAAGACTTCTCTGGCCAGCTGGACTTTTAGCAAAGATGCCCAAGGTCTCTCTTTAACAGATTTTGCTGAAAACCAACAAAACAAAATTTTAATAATGCTTTCTTGCTTGAGAAGATGGCGTTTATTCTGATGGGATCCTTATTATCCTTCTTTTTCTTTTTTTGGCTAGAGAGAATCCAAGCTTCCATATGTTCAGCAGTACTCAGCAGTGGCAAGGAAGCAATAACTTGTGATTTGACTTTTGTTACTGCTCCCTGTAACTTGAGTTGACAGTCCCAAGTTACCTTCATTTCCATAGTGCCTTCTGCTACTGCAAAAGCCTCTTGCTCCCAGGACAGTTCTCTGGCTCGCACCTGGGTCTTTCAGACACAGTGGCCGAGGACAAAGGCATGGTCTTCCGCATTAGGTAATGAGAACATCCTTTCAGCACCCTGGTGTGAGGGCCCCTGGCATAGAGTTACAGACCAGATATGCATCAGGATGGTGCAAAGCTGTCTTCTTTCTTTCTCTTTTCATTTCTCTTCCTGTCTCTCCCAAAATCTTCCTCAATAGTGGAACATGATCTAAATGTTTTCAGCATGCTATTAAGCTCCAAACCAGATGCAAATGACTCTTTCATTTTCTACTTGGAAACATGGCCAATTATTAAGCCACATCCCTAGGTTTGTAATTCTGAGATCAGAGTTAACATCTCAGTAGAAGAGTGGAGAACCTACCATTTCAGCTGGCCTGGGCCCATAGGGGGAGAAGCGGAGCACATGTGCGATTGAATCCCCATCCCAGGCTTGCAGCAGGCTTGTTCACTTCATCACCAAACCCAGGGATTCCAGGTTTCTCTAACATGTAGATAAAAATGTTTCCTGCCATATCAGCAAACAAAGAATGCTGAGCCCAGCAAGCCGTCAGCCACTACAGCTGCCCCAGTGGTAAGCCCGGAGGGGAGTAGGATGGAGACAAATGGGTTGTCTACTGTCAATCATTTCGCCTTTGCAACCACCTACAATGATGCATCCTGGTGGGGGTGGGGGGACTCAGGATGGGAAAGAACAGGATACTGGCCCTAGGCAGCTAAGGTGCATATCAAAGGAATGATTTCAATGTGCCTAGACTCTTGCATCTTCCCATAGGAGGAAAAACTCTAAATTCATTAACTTATATATCTAGTTTTCTTTAAATAATCTTCTGATGTTCTGAGTACCTGGTCTTTGTTGGAAAAACTCCTATATATCCTGGCTCCTCCCTTACTTCTTCAGAGCAGTCCCTCAGAGCGATCTGAGAGGATGCACCCAGGGTTTGAAGTTCTCAGAAAGTCTGCTGAGTAAAGCAAGAGCTGTCAACTTTAGGTCGTGCTTTTTTTTTTTTAGTTGACAAACATTCTGCAACTTGTTAGCTTTCTATTATTACTGCTGCTGTTTCTCTTTATGATGATGAAGATGATTCTCTCTGTCAAAATTTCAGGTGATTTTACAAAGACTATAGGCAATTTATATTGATAAAATTTCTGTTATTTTCAAGGGAACTGATCATTGGTGGCCAATGATGACTTCTGTCCACTCTAGGCAAAACTTAAAGTTCTTACGGGGTTAATAAGTAAAAAAGCTTGTTGGTTATTATAATGATTTAGCTAAAAATAATGGGTCAGAGTCAGGAAGCGCCCCTGGAGAAGAGAATGGGTACCCACTCCAGTGTTGCCTGGAGAATTTAATGGACAGAGGAGCCTGGTGGGCTACAGTCCATGGGGTTGCATAGAGTTGGACACAACTGAGCGAGTAACACTTTTCACTTTTCACTTTCAGTGGTTCAGGATAAAGTGATTAAACCACTATCAACTACTTTCTTTCAAGGTCATTCCATTTGATCATTGTTCAAGTACATTTCTTTATTTCTTAGAGTAAAGGCACCAATGAGAGCTTTATTATTGATTAGTTGTATCAATTGGAACATTTTACTTTGTTCTTAATTTTAACAATAGAAGTTTTGAGTTGGAAGAAATTATAATTTCTCTCCAAACACATGCTGAAAGGTAATGAGACAAATTTTTCTTTTCTAATTTTAGAAGCAGAGACTGCACCATTTCTGTGGAGCTCTAAATACAAGACATGTCACCTCTTATATTTCATTCCTACTATATCAAAGTTTGTTTTTCAGAAATGCAATGTTAGTTACAGAAAAGATAATAGATTGTCTGCATTCAAAATTGAATAGCCTTAAAAGAATGTATATTTTAGTTGGGGAGATATAATGGTAACTTCTTATTATAACATATATATGCTTCATATTTTCACTTTTTTAAACAATGAAATGCATCTTATGCATTGAATATAGAATTTCTTTTTTTCCCTGAAAAGTCATTTACCTGGTGATACATCATCCTACATTTCATGGCATCTTGCAAATGAAGACATGGTGATTATAATACCTTATGTAATACTGTAAAGCACTTTTAGTTCTACTCATTTGTTTGTATACATTTTATATGTATGTATTTCACATTCTACAGAAAAAATAGGTTTGACATCTTGTCTTCCAACACCCACTCATGTGATCAGAATTCTCCAGATAGTAAAAGGAATCATGATAGTGAAAGAGATCAGATAGTAAAAGGGATTTCAGAAAAGGACAGATGTGGAAGCACGAAGTTAAGACCCTATTAAGAAATGCATCAAATTCCCCTCAAGTTCCCCTCAGTTCCTTGAGCAAGTCACTTAACTGAAGTTGAACTCTCGTCTGTAAAACCAATATGATAAAGTAACTCTTGAAAGAGCACAAAGGACCTTTGCAATTTCTTTAAGCTCAAGCTCAATGGCAAAATGACAATACTGAAAAATATCGGTTGCTAATATTCATCTCTTATTTTAAACCAAATTTTAGTATCTGGCCCAGTGTTGATGGTTCTTCTCAGTTGTCTGTTATAATACCATTTCTACTTTCAAACTTCAGAGTTTGGTTTGATCTCTAAGGCCAGATAGAATATACAATGGATTGTTTGAAGAAGAGGAAGGATAGTAGTTCTTTTAGGACTCCTTCAGTATTTATAAGAATAATGGTGGGAAGAGGAAGTTCCAAAAGCAATTTGAAAAACCTTAAAAAGATGATGCAAACCCAATATTTCTCCCATAAATCACACTACAAGAGTACTTGATTGACCAGAATGAGACTTGTCAATATTAGGTAGTGTTGTGATCCTGGGGAGACCGGGAAAGGGGAGAAAGAGTCTTTTGTGTGGTGTCGGTTCTTTCCAATTCTGTGTTGCCATGTTTATCTAAGTCATGATGTCTGCTTTACTTAATTTTAGTCAAGCAGAGATTGCCATGTGTACAAGGCATGGCTTAATACCTGCTGACACTGCCATTCCTTATAAAAAATGGGGGTTGTTGTGTGCCTATATGGATAATGTATTTATCTAGCTACTTATCACATTCCTATTCTATGGCCCTACTCAAATCTGTCTTTCCTTTGAGTAATCACAATGCCCCATTCAAATAAAAAATGACAATAGCCCACATGGTATATACATGCCCCCAGTCAAACAGTTAGCATTCAAATGACTTAGAGAAAAGCATAAAGACCCTATAGTATACAGGGCATTCATAAATTATGCCTCTGATGAATGTTTAGGGCAGGGCTTTGATATTCCACTGGTTAACAGACCTTCTAAATCTCATCCAATAAAAGGGCTCTTAAGCAGTGGCATACATGAAATATCCCAGATCACCACGGACAGAATATGCCCAAGGCCAGCAGTTATCTTGTCAGTATATCTACACTGTCCCGTGTGTAGCCGTTTGCGGAGAAGGCAGCTGAGTTTGCTCTGCATTGTGATCAATATTGTACTGTGACAGGAACAGCAGAGACTGTGTTAATTCTGTTGATGAGAAACTGGCTCAGAGCACAGGAATTCACATCAGGGATTTATCAAGATAAAAAATGGGATTCAAAATATTACCTTCCAACCTCTCCTTGTCCCCAGTAAATCTTTTTGTGAGTCTATGAATGCACTAGACTGAAAAAAATATATGTATTTTTTTCCTTATTCCTACGCCTGGTCATGCTAATGGAGGATTCACTGTGCTGGGAATGGCTTTTTTTCTTTTTCAAGAATCATACCAGCTGAAAGCAGAGCAGCAATGATACAGAAAAAATACTTTATGCTGCATAGATGTTATGTCCATAAGAACTAGTTTGAAATACCTTTCCTTCAAAGTATCGAGCTATGCCACAACTGTTTTAAAGAATGATGGATGACTTGCCTCCTCCCACACCCTCCACCCCCTAAGTCCACTGGATGTAATGGCCACTCCCCTGGTCACCTCTGATGAGAGAATGGGAAAGGACACAGAGCATCTCAGCAGAGCCTTTCACCTTTCAAAGCATCTGATTTTCATTTTTCCTTTGGCATTTTCCACACATATCCTTTTACAACTTGATTCATGTCTTTTTAGCTCTGAAAAAAATATTCGCTGGCTGGAATGAGAAATCAGGAATGTGGGAATTCATACATTGCGTGCATGTGTGGTTAGCAGCGTGTGTGCCATTTGTACACATCACTGGCTGGGGAAGTTAAATCATTTTTGGATGCAGTTTGTGGCAAGAGTACCCAGCGTGCCAATTCCAGGTCTTTGAAGTTACATTCTGTACAACCTGTTATTGAAACATTTCTTGCCAGCTTAAAGTAGAGGAAGTACCTACTGAAAGAGGAATATTTTCCTTTTCTTGCTATTCAAGCCACACAGGGACATTCTTTCAACTCATATGAAAAGAAAAAAAAAAACCCTCCTAAATGTTTCTTTATTTTCCTTCCATCTGGTGAGGATATAATGACTTATGAATATTTTCTCTCAAATTCTCCTTTAGCCTTGCATCACTTCTAAAACAGGATCTAATAAACAGATGTGTAAATAAGAGATGGTTAATGGGCAGATAGCTTGGAGAAGGAAATGGCAACCCACTCCAGTATTCTTGTCTGGAGAATTCCATGGACAGAGAAGCCTGGTGGGCTGTAGTCTACGGGGTCACAAAGAGTCGGACACGACTGAGTAACTAACACAATGAGCAGACAGAGTCAAGAGGGGAGCCCAGTTCAGGGGCAAGTGACTGACTTGTGGGGAAAAGCTGAGGAAGATTAGTCTGCCTTCTTGCTTGGAGGACTAATGGTTCAAGTCCCAAGTCCAGGGAGAGTTTCCAGGAACCCTAGCGTATCACATCTTCCCTTGACACTTTATGAATACAGATAAGAGACTGAGCTCTGTGGTGTCAACGCCTTTGACAGAGTCGTCCTGAAGCTTTAGCTCATGAATCAGGAAAAAAAAAAAAAGAAGAGAAAAAAATGAATCAGGGAAGAGCAATGTGGAGGAACTTCCCTGGTAGTCCAGTGGTTAAGACTCCATGCTCTCAATGCAGGGGGCCCGGCTTGAATCCCTGGTCAGGGAACTAGACCCTACATGCCACAAATAAGACCTGGCACAGCCAAATGAAAAATTAACAAAATAAAATGAAATGTTTACATTAAAAAAGAAGGGTGCTCTGGGAGCACACACCCCATCATAACAGCCTTAGCCCCCAGCAGAACCTCTCCTCAGTTCCCAAGATTCATGAACTTATAGAGAGCTATTTAACTCTTCAGCCTGTAAACTCTTCCCGGTTTATAATGTGCTGAGACGTAAAACCCCACATGATAAGAGAAATCTGACAGGCCTATCAACTCCACCTATTTATGTCCAGGACATTTGATTTTCACCCTGGATAGAGTTTTCCAACCAGCAACGTGCAGAAGGAATCACCAGCCTTGCCACAGAGAGAGGAGTTTTATCAGGTCCGCAGTTCCTGGATTTGCATAGTGACTTTCTGCTTTGCTTCTAGCTCAATTGAGAGAGACAGAGGAGAGCACACTGGCTTAAGTGAGGTTAAAATTTTTGATGCTGAGTGAGGCTGAGCTATTCCTCAGATCCACCCCCTCCCCCCAAGGCACACAGCTCTCTCTCTCTCTGGCTGCACCCTCCCAGAGACAGTGGAATATCCGCTGTCACCCGAGCCTGTACAAGACTAGGATGACCTCATGGCAGCTCAGCTAGGTGCCTTCCTTCCAGTCTGGGAAGCCGAGTCCAGAGGATACTGACCCTGTGCTCCGGGGATACAGGATGCAGGCGAGGAGTCAAATCAAGTGTGAACTAGGAGGTTGATGGGTGCAACAGACACCTACAATGTCACCGTCTCCCTCATCAGATCAAAAAGGTGCTGGTGGAGAAAACTTACCCAGGCACCACCTGCGTATCTGGCCATTTCTTGAGCAAAAGGGAAATGCTTTCTCTAAGTATCACATGTAACAGTGCTGTCAAAATGACTCCCAAGGAATGGTTGCCCTTCACTTTCCTTTAACAACCATTATCATAGTAAAATCTGTTTTGCCTTTTTTTTTTTTTTAACTCACCAACCCCATAACGCCACTGCTGCTGCTGCTGCTACTAAGTTGCGTCAGTCATGTTTGACTCTGTGCGACCCCATAGACGGCAGCCCCACAGTCTCCACAGTCCCTGGGATTCTCCAGGCAAGAACACTGGAGTGGGTTGACATTTCCTTCTCCAATGCAGGAAAGTGAAAAGTGAAAGTGAAGTCACTCAGTCATGTGGGACTCTTTATGACCCCATGGACTGCAGCCTACCAGGCTCCTCTGTCCATGGGATTTTCCAGGCAAGAGTATTGGAGTGGGCTGCCATTGCCTTCTCTGCATCAGGCCACCCCAACCAGCAGTACCCTGGGATTCAGAAAGATGAGCTATCAGCTGTGAGACAGGCACAGCCTGAGGTCCACCTGGACCCTTTGTTTCCTTTGTCACTTCTGTCAGTGTAAGGAGAGCTCAGATCATCTGGGTGCAATTTTCATTAGAGGCATCTGCGGAAGAGGTGCGGGTTCTTGTTTGCAAACCCCCTTTCAACACCCCTGAAAGTGACCAATGTATCCCCCTGCCCTGAGTCAGGAACTGGAGGTCCCATCAAAAAAAAAAAAAAAAAGTGAACAATTTGCAATAGCCCCAAGTAACGGTGGTATTTCTAGGATCCAGGTGCTATCTCTTTCTTCCAATTTGTCCACAATGGAAAATTACTGCTAACATGATAAAGTAGTTCTTATAGGAAAAATCCCACCACCTGACAGCTTTAGAGCTCCATGAGTTCCTACTCAGGTACCTAAGATGTCTTCTGATTTGGGGTTTCTGCTGACAGTGAGAGAGAAGCAGGCCATCAGACATGCCCGTTGTCTGCAGGTCTCAAAGGTAGGAGGAATGCCAGCCCTCCAGAAAAATTCCAGGTGAGGACAGAAGAAAGAGGTGAGCAGAAGAAAGATCTTGAAGTCATGTTAGCTGTTCTCTAGCAAGGTTCATGGAGAAGGCAATGGCACCCCACTCCAGTACTCTTGCCTGGAAAATCCCATGGATGGAGGAGCCTGGTAGGCTGCAGTCCATGGGGTCGCTAAGAGTCGGACATGACTGAGCAACTTCACTTTCACTTTTCTCTTTCATGCATTGGAGAAGGAAAAGGCAACCCACTCCAGTATTCTTGCCTGGAGAATCCCAGGGACGGCGGAGCCTGGTGGGCTGCCGTCTATGGGGTCGCTAAGAGTCAGACACGACTGAAGCGACTTAGCATAGCGTACTATAGCAAGGTTCATTAACTGAGGGTGGGGTAAGTACAGGTTCAAGAAACATCAGCGCCAAGGAGGAGCCTCTCTGTGATGTCAAGAGAGTTGATGCCACTTAAGAGGGTGGGTTTTAGTGAACAGTGTGGCGGGGTGCAGGGGGGCAGAAATTGTATTGGCCACTTATGACAGAATGTGCTGAAGACGTTGCACTTGTCACCTTGTTTAACCCCCCTAAATGCTTTGAGAAGCTGGCACTGTTGTTCTTATTCTATGGATAAGAAAAAAATGGAAGTTCAGAGAGGCTAAGTAAGTTGCCTAATACTAGGCTGATAACAGTAGTAGTGATGGGATATGAGCCTTGGAAGCAGGTTCCAAAGAATATAAAGTAGTCTACTAACCTAGTTCTTCCTACACTTTTGCTTTGAAATCCTTCTAAGGAAAGAGACAATTTGAACCCTGGCAGGGTGGCAGTAGGGGGTGCAGATGGGATTTGCAGTTTCTGGTGCTAATTTTTAAGGTCTCATGTTTTACCTTAAAAGGAATGATGATGTTGCAGTTAATCCCCTACTACATTTACTTAAAAATACAATTTCTCTTTCAAGCCTTTGTTGTTGTTGTTCAATCACTCAGTTGTGCTGACTCTTTGTGACCCCCTGAACAGCAGCATGCCAGGCTTTCCTGTCCTTCACTATCTCCTGGAATTTGTTCAAACTCATGTCCACTGAGTCAGTGATGCCATCCAATCATCTCATCCTCTTTTGTCCCCTTCTCCTCCTGCCTTCAATCTTTCAAGCCTTTAAATATATTTAACTATCCAGAAGTGAAGGCATGTTAGACCATGTTTGACTGTTTCCTGAATACAAATGGCTATTCTGAATGTACATACTTTGCAGGCACAGGTATCCAGTTTGAGAAACACCAGGATACCCAATGCTGCTCCCTTACTAGAGGTTACAGTCACAGATGACCCTATATTGAGTGTGTTATCAGAGGGATTTGTGATTTTGATAAAACGCTGGACTACACGAGGCTAAATAACTGCTAACTTTCTATGGGATTAACATAGTGTAATGATGAAGGGGGAGGTTATGAGTCAAACAGGCCTGAGATTTGAATATGGACTCTTCTCAACTTTCAGCAGCATGACTGAGGCAAGCTTCTTAACTTCTCTAAAGCTGTTTCCTAATCTGTAAAAAGATCACTGAAAAGATGCTCAACATCACTAATTATTAGAGAAATGCAAGTCAAAACTACAGTGAGGTATGACATCATACCAGTGAGAAGGGCCATCATAGAAAACAAACAATAAATGCTGGAGAGGTTGTGGAGGAAAGGGAACCCTCCTGCACTATTGGTAAGAATATAAATTGGCACAGACACTATGGAGAATAGTATGGAGGTTCATTGAAAACTAGAAAGAGAACTCCCATATAATCCTGCAATCCCACTCCAGGGAATATCTCCAGAGAAAATCATAACTCAAAAACATACATGCACTCCAATGTTCATTGCAGCACTATATATGATAGCCAGGACATAAAGCCAGCCTAAATGTCTACTTATGGAGAAATGGATCTAGACGATGTGGTACATTTATACAATGGAATATTACTCAGTCATAAAAAAGAATTAAATAATGCCATTTGCATGACCTAGATGGACCTTGAGACTGTCATACTGAGTGAAGTCAGATAGAGAAAGACGAGTATTGTATGATATTGCTTATATGTGGAATCTAAAAAAAAAATGGCACAAATAAACTTATTTACAAAATAGAAATAGAGTGACAGATATAAAAAACAAACTGATGGTTACTGAGGGGGTAAGTGGAGGGTAGGGATAAACTGGGAGACTGAGATTGACATATATATACTGCTGTACATAAAATAGATAATGATCTACTAGATAGCATATTCAAAAGCAGAGACATTACTTTGCCAACAAAGGTTCGTCTAGTCAAGGCTATGGTTTTTCCTGTGGTCATGTATGGATGTGAGAGTTGGACTGTGAAGAAGGCTGAGCGCCGAAGAATTGATGCTTTTGAACTGTGGTGTTGGAGAAGACTCTTGAGAGTCCCTTGGCCTGCAAGGAGATCCAACCAGTCCATTGTGAAGGAGATCAGCCCTGGGATTTCTTTGGAAGGAATGATGCTGAAGCTGAAACTCCAGTACTTTGGCCACCTCCTGCGAAGAGTTGACTCATTGGGAAAGACTCTGATGCTGGGAGGGATTTGGGGCAGGAGGAGAAGGGGACAACAGAGGTTGAGATGTCTGGATGGCATCACTGACTCGATGGACGTGAGTCTGGGTAAACTCTGGGAGTTGATGATGGACAGGGAGGCCTGGCGTGCTGCGATTCATGGGGTTGCAAAGAGTCGGACACGACTGAGCGACTGAACTGAACTGAACTGATAGCACAAGGACCTCTACCCAATACTCTGTAATAACCTAAATTGGAAAAGAATCTAAAAAAGAATGGATATGTATATTTATATTGATTCAGTCTGCTGTATAGCAGAAACACACACACATTGTAAATCAACTCTACTCCAATAAAAATTAATTTTAAAGAGTTGTACATATATTAGG
Source organism: Bos taurus (assembly GCF_002263795.3). Classification (NCBI taxonomy): domain Eukaryota; kingdom Metazoa; phylum Chordata; class Mammalia; order Artiodactyla; family Bovidae; genus Bos; species Bos taurus. Next base: position 11,834,452 of record NC_037347.1, read on the forward strand.
CTATGGTGAAGAAAGGAACAGAGTTCCATAGCTTTTTACCACTTTTAAGAGGAAGATCATTTGAATCTCGGTCTTCAGCCTACTGTCTCACTGATTTACAGACTATTATCACTGAGGTAAACATTCATTAAGTCAGAGGAAACAGGAATATTTGCTCATAGCTGTTTGTTTCTAAAGCCAGTTTCTTAGTGTATTTTTATGGCAAGGGGGAGAAAAGGTGTTAATATGGTTTCTAATGAAATCAGATATTTAAATGAATGACTAATGTGTTTTAGAGAGAAAAATCACCAAAAAGTCATTTTTTAAAAAGTTAATTAGACCTACCTTATCATCAGATCAGATCAGTGGCTCAGTCGTGTCCAACTCTTTGCGACCCCATGAATCGCAGCATGCCAGGCCTCCCTGTCCGTCACCAACTCCCGAAGTTCACTGAGACTCACGTCCATCGAGTCAGTGACTCCATCCAGCCATTTCATCCTCTGTTGTCCCCTTCTCCTCCTGCCCCCAATCCCTCCCAGCATCAGAGTCTTTTCCGATGAATCAACTCTTCGCATGAGGTGGCCAAAGTACTGGAGTTTCAGCTTCAGCATCATTCCTTCCAAAGAAATCCCAGGGCTGATCTCCTTCACAATGGACTGGTTGGATCTCCTTGCAGTCCAAGGGACTCTCAAGAGTCTTTTCCAACACCACAGTTCAAAAGCATCAATTCTTCGGCGCTCAGCCTTCTTCACAGTCCAACTCTCACATCCATACATGACCACAGGAAAAACCATAGCCTTGACTAGACGAAACTTTGTTGGCAAAGTAATGTCTCTGCTTTTGAATATGCTATCTAGGTTGGTCATAACTTTCCTTCCAAGGAGTAAGCGTCTTTTAATTTCATGGCTGCACTCACCATCTGTAGTGATTTTGGAGCCCCCCAAAATAAAGTCTGACACTGTTTCCACTGTTTCCCCATCTATTTCCCATGAAGTAGTGGGACCGGATGCCATGATCTTCTTTTTCTGAATGTTGAGCTTTAAGCCCATTTTTTCACTCTCCTCTTTCACTTTCATCAAGAGGCTTTTGAGTTCCTCTTCACTTTCTGCCATAAGGGTGGTGTCATTTGCATATCTGAGGTTATTGATATTTCTCCTGGCAATCTTGAGTCTAGCTTGTGTTTCTTCCAGCCCAGCGTTTCTCATGATGTACTCTGCATAGAAGTTAAATAAACAGGGTGACAATATACAGCCTTGACGTACTCCTTTTCCTATTTGGAACCAGGCTGTTGTTCCATGTCCAGTTCTAACTGTTGCTTCCTGACCTGCATACAAATTTCTCAAGAGGCAGATCAGGTGGTCTGGTATTCCCATCTCTTTCAGAATTTTCCACAGTTTATTGTGATCCACACAGTCAAAGGCTTTGGCATAGTCAATAAAGCAGAAATAGATGTTTTTCTGGAACTCTCTTGCTTTTTCTATGATCCAGCAGATGTTGGCAATTTGATCTCTGGTTCCTCTGCCTTTTCTAAAACCAGCTTGAACATCAGGAAGTTCACGGTTCACATATTGCCTGAAGCCTGGCTTGGAGAATTTTGAGCATTACTTTACTAGCGTGTGAGATGAGTGCAATCGTGTGGTAGTTTGAGCATTCTTTGGCATTGCCTTTCTTTGTAATTGGAATGAAAACTGACCTTTTCCAGTCCTGTGGCCACTGCTGAGTTTTCCAAATTTGCTGGCATATTGAGTGCAGCACTTTCACAGCATCATCTTTCAGGATTTGCACTAGCTCAACTGGAATTCCATCACCTCCACTAGCTTTGTTCATAGTGATGCTTTCTAAGGCCCACTTGACTTCACATTCCAGGATGTCTGGCTCTAGGTCAGTGATTACACCATCGTGATTATCTGGGTCGTGAAGATCTTTTTTGTACAGTTCTTCTGTGTATTCTTGCCATCTCTTCTTAATATCTTCTGCTTCTGTTAGGTCCATACCATTTCTGTCCTTTATTGAGTTCATTGTTGCATGAAATGTTCCTTTGGTATCTCTGATTTTCTTGAAGAGATCCTTAGTCTTTCCCATTCTGTTGTTTTCCTCTATTTCTTTGCATTGATCGCTGAAGAAGGCTTTCTTATCTCTTCTTGCTATTCTTTGGAACTCTGCATTCAGATGTTTATATCTTTCCTTTTCTCCTTTGCTTTTCACTTCTCTTCTTTTCACAGCTATTTGTAAGGCCTCCCCAGACAGCCATTTTGCTTTTTTGCATTTTTTTCCATGGGAATGGTCTTGATCCCTGTCTCTTGTACAACGTCAAGAACCTCATTCCATAGTTCATCAGGCACTCTATCTATCAGATCTAGGCCCTTAAATCTATTTCTCACTTCCACTGTATAATCATAAGGGATTTGATTTAGGTCATACCTGAATGGTCTAGTGGTTTTCCCTACTTTCTTCAATTTAAGTCTGAACCTTATCATAAGGGGTGTTATAAGCATTGAATTAAGAGTACAGACAGCTTTTAGCTCAGAGATGGGCATGCATCATGTATTCATAAATGGTGCTGCTGCTATTATTACCCAGGGGGCTCTGGCACCTGTGGAAATGGCCCCCACCCCAGCAATGGGGTTGCACAGAATTGGATACGACTGAAGTGACTTAGCAGCAGCAGCAGCAGCAATCTCCTTACATCTCCCCTCCCCGTGCACTCCGCCCCCTCTGCTTTGTCCCAGCAATAGAAGGTGACTGGAGCCCCTCCCGGCAGAAGATGATGAGTTGATGCTGTGCCATTTCCTCTGCAGCCAATACAATGTTTGGGCTCTCGATTTCCTGTCTGTGGTTTCCCACACCCTTGGAGGAATAGTCTTTCTCACTAAGGCATCCCTTCCTCCCTCTCAGGGCTCTGCGGTGCCTGGTGATACGTATGTGGTTTTGGCTGCAGCAAAGGTGCTCACCAGGAGTTTTCTCCTTAGTCCTTACTATACAGCAGCACATGTAGTAACAGTTTGGCCTTCTTATGTTTGTGGCAATAATAAGAACAAGTGATAAAATATGATAAGGAAATCTGGATTGTATACCGAGAAAGAGAAAAACCAATGAGGAAAGTACAATTTTTTTTTTAAACCAGTCAGACACTGTAAGTGTATTTTTAGACTCACCAGTCTTTTGCAATGCATAGAAATTTAGAGTCAGGAAGGGCCTGTCTTCTAGGACTAGCCAAGGCAGAATCCGTCAGCTGTACACAGTACAGTTTCGACAGCTGTGTTCTGTCACCAGCCGTGACTACAAGCAGGCTTCCTGCCTGGGCCACCTCAAGAACTCCCCACGTGTTTCTGAGCCTTCGTGTCTTTATCACTGTTATTCTTGTTTCAAAAGAAAAAAAAAAGAAAGAAAGAAACCAAAAATCCTACTTTTGCTTTCTGTGTGAAAGAACACTTCAACAGGCAAAATGTGTGAATAGTCAGATCCTTGTCCAAAATGAACAAGAGGTGAGACACTCTTGAATAAAACAAGAGGCTGAACATCTCTGACTAAAACACTGTCCAAATTAGGAGTCTCACAATGACTTCGTAGGAGGAGCCGATCGATCGCAAGGTAAACAGACCCTTGTTGAGAAAACAAGCCGGCGAGTTACTGTTGCATCATTTTTGTTTGTTTGTTTTTGCTGACCAGTTTGATTCCCACAACTACAGCTGCTGTGTAGTGAAATGGTTCAAAAAAGACCTTTCTGACGGAAGTTCCTGAAGAGAATTAATGGAGGAATGACAAAAATACTAGTGAATGGAGTTCCTTATCTTGGATCATGAAATATTTCCTCTCGGTGGAAATCAGCTTGTTCTGCCAAGAGAACCTGAGGGAGTGATTGGGAGTTTTTGCCTGTTACGTAAGGGAGTTTATTTTGGGAGGTTTGGGTACGGTGTGCCGCTGCCTTTAATCACATCTGCTCTACTTCCTAATGGCCGCTTCATCCCCGGGCTGTGTGGAGCAGGGCCTACACTAGTGGCGGGTGAGCGGTCATTAGTGAGCGGTGAGGCTCCAGAGTGAGCGAGATACTTGCATGAAGCTGCAGTACTCTGCTCAGAAACAAACTACTGGTTTGGAATCATAAAGACAGCTGTGGTAAAAATCTATGGCATTTGGATTCCCGTTCACAAAGGTATCTGAAGGCCCCTTACCTTACTCAGTTTTTCTTTCTGGGTGAAATTCTCTGTATTTTCTACTTCATTCAGTTAAAATAAGTAACAACTAATCTTTCTTAAATGAATTTGTGATGCAAATTTTGTATGCTTCAAATTTGAAACCCCAGATAGTATGGTTTTGTGTTTGAGACGTGCATATATCTACTAGGCTTTTCTCACCCTCTCAGCGCAGACTCCTTTCTCCTTTCTATGGCTCTACCGCCCATGCTGTTCTGAATGTATTCCTTCCAATGTGTTTGGTGTGCTCTCTTAATGTTCCTCTTTCAGTTGGCTTGACAACTGTTCAAGCATAATTTTCAAAATGGTAAACAACATGATTCTCAGGGTCATATAAAACAAACACACAAGGATTCTAATTAACTCATCAATTAATTGAGGAGTCTATAAGACATTAAAACCAGCCCAAAGAGCACTTGAAATACTACCCTATTGTCAATTTAGAAAAGAAATATCAGGATAAGCTGTCGGGGTTGCATACAACACTGGTTTGGTGTTCAACAGGCTGCTAACATTAATAGCCCATTCACTCTAGTCAGAAATTAGTTGCCTTTCCTGGGTAAAAAAAAAAAAAAAAAAATCTCCACCTTCTGCCATTATAGAACTGTAAACTGCAAGAAAGTTGTAAAAAGTGCAGCCTAGCATTCTACTGAAAGTACCCCCAGTAATCTCTCCAAATACTGAATAATTTTTCAGACGTCATCTAGAGTCTCTCACATTGCAAACAATTAAACCAAACCAAACCAAGTCTCTTACTGGATTCCTCATCTCTGGCCATCTCTTTCCTATCTTTCTCATCCCCTTTCACAGCCAAAGTACTAGAAAAAGTCACCTCTTTTCATCAGTTCATTTTCTCACCTCCCATTTACTGTTGGACATGACTGAAGTGACTTAGCAGCAGCAGCAGCAGCAGCAGCATTTACTGTCTAATCCACTCTAATATGAATTCTGGCCCAACATTATATGTGTTTTTCATCTTTTTCTCTGGTTACCAGTGACTACTTGTTTCTAGAGCCAGAGGATATTTTTTATTTCTTATCTTATCCAACCTTTCAGCAGCTTCTGAACTGTAGACAACATACTCCTTTACGCATTTCCTCATTTTGGCTTCTGGGACCTAATAGTCTGATGGCTTTTCTGCTACTTTTTGGGATGCTTCTTCTCTGTCTCCCTTGCAGGCTTGTTTTTCTATAACCTGCCATTAGATGCTGGAATTTTTCCAGGTTGTGTACTCAGCTCCTTTCAGTTCTTCAGTGCTCTCTTCTTCTCAGGTATCACCCAAGCTAATAACTTCAGTTATCCCCACTTGCAAATAAAGCATCAATTTGAATCTCCAGGCTAGATACTTCAGCTCATACATCCATCTGCCTACATGAAATGCTCTCTTGAATTCCTAGAGACATTTCAACTTCATTATGTATAAACCTGGTCTTATGAACTCCACTTCCAACATTCCCGATTAAAGCCAGTCTTCTTTCACAGCTCCATAATGACATCATCGCCTATTTGGTAATGCAAGCAACAACTTAGGGAGGAACCTACACACATCACTTTCACCAAGTCCTGATGCTTATCAGACCCAGGGTAGATCTCTACCTCCTGCAGAGAAGCTTTCCAGAGTTTCATGAAAAGGCCTTTAGAATTTAGAACACTCACAAAAAAGGCTTTCAGTTATTAATGGGCCAATTATACTTGAGAGATATCAGGTAATTCAGATTCTACTGATATACTTTAGAATGTGCATCCCAGTTCCAAAAGGAAGATGTGGGAGTAAGGGTTTCAAGGAAGGACAAAGTTTGTTGGTCCAGAGAGGGACTACCGACAGGCATGGTGGACACATGGGTCTGGGTTGAGTTTGTGCTACTGCTGCTTTAGGTATAGAGAGAGGAAATCAGGATAATATTCTAAGAAGAAATGAGGCAGACTGGGAAGAAGAGTACCTCTCTTTTTCCTTCCTTAATGACATTTACTTTTCTATTGTGATACAAAAAGAGATACTCTTTGTAACAACTCTTTTGAAAGCACAGGAAGATATAAAGAACAGAATCCAAAATCAGCTTAAATCCATCACCCGAATGAAATCATTGTTACCTTTTTGTTGTATATTTTAAATATTTCTCTACACTTACAATTACATATAACTAATATGCATCAGAAAGTGAAGAGAAACTCAAAAGCCTCTTGATGAAAGTGAAAGAGGAGAGTGAAAAAGTTGGCTTAAAGCTCAACATTCAGAAAACAAAGATGATGGCATCCGGTCCCACCACTTCATGGGAAATAGATGGGGAAACAGTGGAAACAGTGTCAGACTTTATTTTTCTGGGCTCCAAAATCACTGCAGATGGTGACTGCAGCCATGAAATTAAAAGACGCTTGCTCCTTGGAAGGAAAGTTATGACCAACCTAGATAGCATATTCAAAAGCAGAGACATTCCTTTGCCAACAAAGGTTCGTCTAGTCAAGGCTATGGTTTTTCCTGTGGTTATGTATGGATGTTAGAGTTGGACTGTGAAGAAGGCTGAGCGCCGAAGAATTGATGCTTTTGAACTGTGGTGTTGGAGAAGACTCTTGAGAGTCCCTTGGACTGCAAGGAGATGCAACCAGTCCATTGTGAAAGAGATCAGCCCTGGGATTTCTTTGGAAGGAATGATGCTAAGGCTGAAACTCCAGTACTTTGGCCACCTCCTGCGAAGAGTTGACTCATTGGAAAAGACTCTGATGCTGGGAGGGATTGGGGGCAGGAGGAGAAGGGGATGACAGAGGTTGAGATGGCTGGATGGCATCACTGACTCGATGGATGTGAGTCTGAATGAACTCCGGGAGTTGGTGATGGACAGGGAGGCCTGGCGTGCTACGATTCATGGGGTCGCAAAGAGTCGGACACGACTGAGCGACTGATCTGATCTGAATATGCATCATATATTTCATTAAGTGGGTCCTAACTATATCTAATGCTGGAGAGAGAGTTCCAGTTTCAAAGGTAAAATACCCTAACTTTGAGAATTTGTTAAGTTTTCTTAGATATTTACCTTCCTAAAGTCTAGATTTAAATGTCAAGTTAAACATACTGGACTACCTATTTTCTTTCAATATTTCCTTTCCTGCCTGCCATTTTTCTGCCTTCCTTCATCATTGCGTTCCAGTTGAAAACCACAGTCAACACCCACAGTACAGCTAAGAATAAGAGTTCTACCCAGAAACAGTTTACAGTCAGAGATGAATATTTACAAGAGGGTTCAGGGTATACTTGAGGCAAGATAGCCACGTTCTAACAACAAAATTGATTTTGTTTTATCTATTCTTTTCCTCATCCATTTAATTGCTTTCATTTTCTGGTGAAGCTAGAATATAAGATTATAGCAGAAGGAATGGTATATTTTCTACCTTGCTAGGAATTTACATTACATAAGTGGACATGAATCTCAATATCAGATGATCAAAATTATTAGTAATAAAAATTATCAATAATAAAAATTATCAGTAGTAAAAATTTCATCACCAACTGAGAAATCATGAGTCCAGGGAATATTATCATCACAGAGTATTTCATTTTTCACCTGTAATGTTATATTGACTCTCTAATTACAAATAGAAGTTACAATTTTTCTTAAATATAGAGAGCTTAAGTTAAAAATAATTTAAAAATAATGAGGCAGAATAAATATGTCCCCCAGAATTACTTGATGAAAAACTTATATATTTATTTCTTTCAATATGGAAAAACATGATAGAAAGAAGCCCCGATACTTGAGAATATTGAGTTTGCTGTAATTATATATTATTATAAGAAGAATTATAGTGATTGCCAATACTTCAGAGTTTATCCTCCCAACTCCTTGTTGGTATCAATAGAACCATGTGGGCATACACCAAAAAAAAAAAAGCACAAAATCAAATTAAGTATTTGAACTCTCCTCAAGGAAATATTTGTTAAACAGGAACTGATTTCTTGGAAGTGGCCTCACTGTGCTTAGTCTGCTGTTGAGGAGAAAGCTGAAGCATTAGTCACTTGTAATGGCTGCTCTGGAGCCACCCACATGTCCAGAGAATGACTTCACTTCTTACCAGAGGAACCATCTTTTGTATTTGACAAATGTGGCAGAGACCTGCAAAGGAGTCATTCATCAAACCCATGTCTTCTTTCTCCTGGGCACACGGCGAGTCTACATCCTCCAGCCTTCCCTGCAGTTAGGTGTGACCTTGGGGCTGAATTCTTGCCAATAGAATGTGGGCAAAACTGACCCAGTCCTGTTCCTTTCAGGATTGGGCCCAATCACATCTCCTCTCTGCCTTTTTTCCCCTCTCTCCCTTTCCCAGCTGGCAGATGGAGCCAACTGAAAAACTGAAAGAGCTGCAAGATAGAAGGTGACTGGTTCATGCATCAGTTCTTCAAAGACTGTCTACTAAATATGCTTTCTTGATCTGTGCACGACCACACCCTTCTCTATCTCTAGGCCCGGAGTTCTTTCAGAACTTCAGGCTTATTTTCTTCACCAGTGATTGTAGAGCACCTTTCTTTTATTTTGGGCTGGTTTTTGTTCATCAGCCGTTTCCCCGCCACCCCCGTTAGGATATAAGAACTCCCAGCACAGTGCACTGCATGTCTTTCCACCACTGCCTTTCTAGATCTGGCATAGAGACTACTGCGTGCATCACAGATGCTCAATAAATGCTGGTTGAATGAATGAGCCAATGCATAGCATCTGCCTGCCTAGGGATGGGCTGCTAGGAAGAGTTTCTAATGGAGTTGATGCCTGATCCAAACTGTAAAGGGTAAGTAGGTATTTGCCTGGAAGATGGAAAAGGAGATTCCAGGTAAAGAGTACAAGTAAGATCATAATGCATGGCCTGATGTTAGTGGAAAAAAGTATAAGAGATACAATGGTTGGAGCAAAATTATTAAGAATGGTGGATAAGGCTGAAAAATAAACAATAGGGAGATTATTGTCTCATCTTCACTTATCCATCAAGCACCTTCTCTGAATTCTGAAAGCATTTCACACATAACACTTCCAACATTATTACTATGTTTTTAAACAAATCTATGGGCTTGAATGGGAGAAGCTGATTCTTACTCATTCTCTGCTCCCAGCTCCCAACTTTATCATCGATGTAAATCACAAGCAGTTCAGAAGACAGGGGATCCATTAGAATATTTCTGGGCTGTTCAAACAAAGATAGGCGATCCCTAGCATATAATATAGTAGGTCACAATGTATAATCACAAAAACTATAGTGTAGAGGAGAAAAAGGCCCTATGGTGTACTTTCCTCTCACAAGGTCAGAGGGGGACATATCACGGTGTCCTTCCTACCCACAAAACAAGGAACAAGACGAAGCTGATAAAGCTTCAAATCTAGAACAGACTTGAGCTGAGCCCTGACAGAGCCTCACTCTAATCTTGAGTGTGTAGTAAGTTAAAAGATACTAATGTTGTTAAAGAAAACATACCAAGCCTGAAAATGGCCTATTTTTGCTTTCAAGAAAAGTAGAAACAAGCATATATAATATCAAGCTGAATCCTTAGGAAGAAAGAAAAAAAGAAGCTTTACCTATAATACACACCTCAAAACTTAGGAAACAAATACCCGAGAACTTTAAAAGATGTTTTTTCCATGTGTCTGATTATAAATACATGTGCTCAATATAAAACATTAGGATGAAACAGAAATTTTGTAAAACCCTAGTAACCAGAAATAGATGACTTTTATCATATATCCTTCCAGATAGTTTTAAACAAACACACATAAAATGAACACACATAAGCACACATGTATTTTATAATGGGTGGTCATATTACACATGACTATTTTAAAGTCTGCTTTTCTACTTTAGTATCTCATTGATATGTTTCATATTAATGGCTGACTATAAATAATTATTTTAAAAGTTTGCATAGGATAGAGTCTACTGTATGAATACTGAATTATATATATATATATATATATATATATATTTATACATGATTTACAGAGAAGGCAATGGCACTCTTGCCTGGAAAATCCTATGGATGGAGGAGCCTGGTAGGCTCCAGTCCATGGGGTCGCTAAGAGTCGGACACGACTGAGCGACTTCACTTTCACTTTTCACTTTTCACTTTCATGCATTGGAGAAGGAAATGGCAACCCACTCCAGTGTTCTTGCCTGGAGAATCCCAGGGACAGAGGAGCCTGGTGGGCTGCCGTCTATGGGGTCGCACAGAGTCGGACACGACTGAAGCGACTTAGCAGCAGCAGCAGCATACATGATTTAATACATAATTTATTTGCAGGTCAATTGGCAAATTTGACTGAGTCTCATTCAATGCCAGTGACTTCTCTAGACAAGGAAGCAGAGCTTGTATCTGGCGCCTTAGACCACTTGTCCACCCTGACACTTCCAACAACAGTTCATAGTGACCAGTGCACAAGGCAGAGTCCCAGGCATCCAATTACTCATATTTAACTTGAAGATGAGGCACAAAAAACAAACACATAGATAAATAAATTCAGGTACTGACGACGACTATAGAGACCATAACAGATAATCCTAAAGACTGACAAGGTTACTGCAATTTCTGATAATATGGTTGACTAGTCTTAAAAGTCTTTTTATTTTTTTAATAATGCAACACACATACACAGTTTGTAATGAATACACATTTTTTTTTCCTTTTAGAAAGTATAGCCAAACTAGTAAGAAAGTGAGGAAACTTCATACAGATCAAATATAAAAGGTAAGCAATTATTTCACATAATACTTAGCACTGAATCACCCTGAGGCCGCCTACCAATATGGCATTTTAGGCTTCAGGGTTAGAGGAGATGGCAGAGCTCAAGAACTAAAAAATTATGCAAATTCAGGGCCCCTGAAGGGCTAGCCACTCAGTGTAAACATGGAATAAAAACCATTCCACCTACCTTCTGAATGCGATGAGCAGAGAGCTTTTGTCTTGGTTTTCAATCCGGGAAGAAGCAAAAAATGATCCCTCCTGAGCACTGACCACCATAGCCCTGCCCTTGTGTGGGTTTGAGGTTTAAATTTGTACCACCTGCGTGATCTGGGAAACCTGAAACAGAGAAATTGACACAAAATGGAGAGCGCCCTGGGCACCTGGCTGAAGCCAAAGGAAACCCTCTGCTGAGGTGAACCGAGGCCCTTCTGAATTCCAACAGATTTAAGTTGCTCAAAAATATTGAAAGACATATAGGAAAACAACCAGCATGAAAGTGAGATATGTGATATTAATAGACAGTTATAGTTTTAAATGGTTACAGAAGAAATGGAAAAGCACTGATAAAGACCTAAGCATCCAATCTTAGAAGCTGGGGAGAATGTAAGATAGAAGAAGGAAGACATGAAATAAACCATAGAAATCAACAGAAAGCAAGTATAATATCAGAAAGTTTTTTTTAGGACTAACTAACGAGACCAAACTCAGCAAGAATGATCAGCAAAAAAAGAGAGAAGGTACAAAAAATATTAGAAGTGCAAGGGTTAAAATACTGAGGGGTGAAGATTAAAAGTATATAAACATTGTACCATGAATTTGTTTATGCCAAGAAATTTGAAAACTTGGTAAAAGTGTATCATTATCTTAAAAGCCAAATTAAGACAGATTATAGAAAAAAAATAGAAAGCCTGAACAGTTCTAAAATCATTCTAGAAATTAGATCAATACTTAAAAATCTACCTACCAAAAAATGCTCATGTGCTTGGAGGCTCCCTCATCCAGGCTCCAAGCCTCTGAGTGGACCATTTCATGTAAAACTGAGTGCTGAGAAGGAGGGAGCTCAAAGTATCTAAGCCAGTGAGAGACAGACAGCAAAACAGCAGAAACAGATTAAAAAGGCTCACTTAAGATAGTAACAAGGGGGATTCTCAGGTGGCTCAGTGATAAAGAAGCTGCCTGCCAATGAAGGAGACATGGGTTTGATCCCTGGATCAGGAAGATCCCTTGGAGAAGGAAATGACAACCCACTCTAGTATTCTTGCCTGGGAAATCCCATGGAAAGAGGAGCCTGGCTAACTACGGCCCATGGGATCACAAAGAGTTGGACACAACTTAAGAGTACAAGAAACATATAAACAGTATTTGCTGAATTTTTCTCTGCACCTGTTGCAGAGCTCAGAGCTTTGGTTATGTGATTTTCAGTCCTCAAACTCCCCTATTTTATAGAATGGGTGACAGAAGCTTGGAGAGTTTAAATCTGATGGCCCACAGACACAATTCTAGGACTGGAAACCAGTTTGATATCTGAATTCTGAACTGCACGTGCTGCACCCCAGGAGAGAATGCACTGAACAAACACCGCCTGGAGCAATGACTCCAAGCACGGTCCCCATCAGCATCATCAACATCACCTGGGATCATGTTACAAAGGCAAATTCTCAGGTTTGCAAGCTTAGCCCAAATCTACTGATTTAGAGACTCACCCCAGGGGTGGGGGCACCAGTATGTTTTTCACAAGCCCTCCAAGTGATTCTCAACTTCTCATCTAGAGCAACTAGAAAGGAAGGATGCTGCCATAGAAACGGTGTGGACTTCGGAGTCCAATAACTCCAGATTCCAGTCCCAGATCTGCCGCTCCTAGCAATGTGATCTATACTTATATCTTTGTAGCTTAGGTTTTTGTGGGGATTAAGTAAAATCATGTAAATATTAAGAAAACAACGTGTGCCCCATAGAAAGTGCTCAATGAATGTTCTGGAAAAAATACTTACTATTAGTACTCTCTGCCATCCTGGGAGTCTGTCTTCCCTTATTCCTTCCCACAGACACTGTGCACCCTCACTATGCCCTGAGAAGAGGAACAGGCAGGATGGAAATATCTGGAGCCCAGAAAAACAGCTGGAATTGAGTCCAGGTGAAAACTAACAGGGGCTTCCCAGGTGACAGTAGCGGTAAAGAGCCTGCCTGCCGATGCAGGAGACTTAGGAGATGTAGGTTTGATTCCTGGGTTGGGAAGATCCCCTGGAGGAGAGCATGGCAACCCACTCCAGTATTCTTGCCTGGAGAAATCCCATGGACAGAGGAGCATGTCGGGCTATGGTCCACATGGTTGCAAAGAGTCGGACATGACTGAAGTGACCTGACTTAGCATGCATGTACAAAAGCTAACAGAGGGCTATAGTAGCGTGGGCTCAGTGGCAGAGGAGAGACATGGAGGATCCAAGAGCTGCTCCTCTGGAGGCATGGGTAGACCCGGGTGCCTGGTCAGATGTGGAGAAGCACAGAGCAAAGTCAGAGATGGGTCTGCCTCTAGTTGGACTGACAGGTTTAGAGTGATTCCAGCGGGAAAATTGATTCAGGCGGAAGAAAAGGTTTGGGGATATAATAATGTGCTCATACTTAGGCAAGTGAGTTGGAAGTACTAGATGTAATGCAGGAGTGTCTTTACAGAGAAATAGTGTGCCTAAGGAGAAAGTGCTCTAAACAAGTGCTGCCTGGAGCACTGACTCCGAGCATGGTCCCCATCAGCAGCATCGACATCACCTGGGGTCCTGTCAGAATGCAGATTCTCAGATTTGCACACTTACCCCACATCTACTGAATCAGATCTACTGAGTGTGTGTGTGTGTGTGTGTGTGTGTATGTGCATGAGAGAGAGAGAGACTAGAATTCTAATGTCAGTGTGACAACCCAATGTTCTTAGTTCTTTGTCATTGAAACTGCTGTTTCCCGTGGGTATCAATGTGACAGAGAAGGGTGTTACTTGCAGCCAGCAGCCCCTGCTGTTAATGCCATGTTCTGCTGATACCCAGCAATCGTGGTCAGTACTAATGACACAAAGAAGTGTCACTGAGGAGACAGAATATGTGAGGAGGGAATGAAGCCATCACTAATGAGTAGGTTAATGGAACTTGATGAGCAGTGAAAATCAATGAGGCAAAAATGCCCGCCTCAAAAAATAAATGAACTAGGAATGGACGAGTGCCAAATCACAGCTTATCTCAAGGCTGTAACCCAAAGGGTGTCACCCAGTGAGGCAGAATTCACACCAATCACACGTCATCCCTGGCATGGCCATGGGTTTATGGCCATCAGTGCATTCAGTCCTGAAATATTAATAATAGCACAGCCCTGCAGGGCTAAGAACAGAGAAAGACACTGAGCATAAAGTGAGGAAAAAGACAGACCTGGTCCCTGCCCTCATGGAGTCATCCAATCATAGGCCAAAAATACATTTTAGCTTCTTTAACCCTTACAAGTACTGATGCTGAAGCTGAAACTCCAAAACTTTGGCCACCTGATACAAAGAACTGACTCATTGGAAAAGACCCTGATGCTGGGAAAGATTAAAGGCGCGAGGAGAAGGGGATGACAGAGGATGAGATAGTTGGATGGCATCACCAACTCGATGGACATGAGTTTGAGTATGCTCTGGGAGTTTGTGGACAGGGAAGCCTGGTGTGCTGCAGTCCATGGGGTCGCAAAGAGTCGGACATGACCGAGCTACTGAGCTGACTGAACTGAACCCTTGTATATAAATTAGTACATACATATCTCCTCCTCCTAATCAAAACTACTACTCTCATAAACCTCCTCATCACCAGTATCATTTAATTGCCCAATGTCATCCACAAAATACCTCTAGATCTCTTTAGATAACTACCTATCTTGAAAGATTATAAGCATCGTGCACAATTATGAAACTTTATCTGTTATTCCTCTCTGTTGTCCAGATGGCAATTGCTGCATCTGGGACCCATTGTGCCACTTTCTCTAATACCGGGGCACCCATGACATCTGGAGCTCAAACTGTTTTGAGTACAACTCGCAGGCTCTCTATGCCAGGCTTCCTGCTAGACTTAGGAATGCCCTAACAGGAGCTGGGAATGAGAGCATTGGTGACCGAGTTCTCCAGCCCTAGATTCCCACCAACTGAAAATAAACCCTTCAGACAGGAACTGAAAACCTTCTGACCAAAGGTAGATACTTTAGACACAGATGCTCAAGATTCTGGATTAACAGAATCAACTGAGCTGACTCAAGACTTAATACATGGATTCCAAGCCATGTATTCTGTGCCTGACTCAGTCTCCTTGGATAAGTCAATGCATTTATCTGAGTCTCAGCTTTCTCACCTGAAAAATGGCCACATCCAAAGCAAGCCATGGCATTTTTGTATTTAGACTTCTGCGTTATTTAGTGACTCACTAAGTTCATTAGCTAAAGAGGGCACGAATTAGTGCTTTACATTTTCAGGAAGGCATTTCTCCACCCAGTGCTACGTCCCACATCAGTGATCCAGTGTGCTTGTTAGCATCTGAAGGCTCCAGGCAAGCTGCACAAGCCTATTGCTTCTTTGTTTAATAGAAGCAGCAGATAAAAGTCCTCCTGACTGTGGAGAGGTGGCTTCTAACATAGAAGCCAAGCCTTTCTCATGTTGCATTTGCTGTCCACTATCTGTCGACTACTACAGGCTCCCAGATTCAGCAATCTTATCTGTTGGCAGTTGTGCCTCCTGGTTTCAAGGCTACCACTTCTATTGAGTACGGAACACATGCCCAGACCTCTGTGTTCCTGCCTGGATTTCTGACTCCATGTTTTGACTACACCATCAACTTAATGGTCCCTGGATTCTGGTGACTCCTCACAACTGCCCCAGATCTGGGAGACTGCATCCCTTCTCAGACACTTTAGCCCCACACCTTGATCTGTGTCTGAGACTCATGATAGCCTGCTGTCCAAACAGCATCACACAGATATAACTGTATGAAATGGTGCTTGACTGGCTTGATAAAGGTTGTTTGCTCAGCTGGACACTGCAGAGAAAAGACTTCAATGGTGATTACCAAAGCTGTATTCATTTCTTGCTATTCTCTGCCCTCTACATCCCTGCTAGGATAAAGGAGAGGGAAGGGTTTGAACCTGCTCTGCCTTTCTGCTTAAGGACTTGCTCAAAGAAACTTGCTCTGGTCTAGACCTCTGCACAAGGACTCACAGCTGCTGCCTTTATCACACAAGGCAACCTGAGATAAAATGAATCGGAACTAAACGGTGTAAGCAAGGGCTATTATTTCTGTCATTTTTGGCTGCCAACAAAATGCCAAGAAAATTACAATGTAATAGCTACCACTGTGAAAGAGAATAAGAAATAAAATAAACTTTTTATGCCTCAGGAAAAGCTTTCCATTCCCTCTACTTTTACGGGGCAGCACAAGAGCTTTCTGCGGGTCTTGGCAAGCTGACATCCCATAAACAATCATTTGCACACACTAGGAATCCAAATGTGTGCTGTTCTGGGGTCTGTATCCTTCACCTTGACTGGAACAGACACAGAGTTTTAATCAGATTTATTTTATATACGGCAATTTTTGTCTTTCTTTTGTCAGCAAGAAAGAAATCCAGTTAAATCCAGTTAAACAGCTATTCGTATAAAAAGCAGCATAAGCATTTTTAAAATTAAATCGCACTTTATGAGACTCGGTCTATCTTTCCCTTCTCCCACTTACCCCTAAATTCACCACACGAACTTGGCAATGAACTCCTTCTTGTTGTTCAAAGCAGCCTCCACAGAGAGAAAACCTATTGTCCAATTAAGCTCTATGTGTACATTCAAGCCCTGTTGAAAATTTTAAAAAAGAAAAGGCCTCAGGTGGCAGTGCGACATTTCACTTGTCTCCATGGCCTTTCCTACTTTGCTTCAGGGTTGAAATCTTCGGTGTCTGGATGGGGCATTGATGGGGGTGGGGGGGTCCTGGAGTTGTCTGTCTGGAGCCAGGAGGGGACTACAGACCAGAAAAAAGATCAAACTAGGGGCCAAAGGGAGCAGTAATGATGATTGCATATTTGTTGCTTCCGTTCATTTCAGGATCTGATGAGTTCACAGATGAGAGAACATACTCTGAGGGTGGTGTGGCTTGCCTGGACTGCTGCTTACCCCTGCAGAGCCCATCATGGGCCAACATTTTAGACAGCTGCAGAGTTTGCTTCATTAGACCCCAGAACAATGAGAAGATTAGACTGTAAGTTCCTCTAGGAAAAATAACACGTCCTGTACTTTATATGTGCCATTTGTGAAGACCCTGTAAAAAAAGCCTCAATCTCCTTACCTCCAGCTCTGAGCTGTTTGTGTTATGTCACATCAGTATGGTATTTTATTCTGGAAAGGAGCAGGGGGATGAGAGGTTGAGAATAAAACGTAAGGATCTTGGAGTGGCATTTGTCATGCACCTCTCAGGAAGTCCCTATGGGAATGACAGTGGTCATTTGCATTGGGTGGATACGTGTGCAAAAAACTTTATGCAAAAAACTGAGAATTTTGTAGCAGAAAATGTAGATACGTGTTCTGGTTCTGCTATTTCCTAGTAGTCAGATTTTGAGCATGTCCCTTAACCTTTTGAAAGTCAGTTTTATTCATCTATTGATTAAGGATTAGATAAGGAAATGGCAACCCATTCCAGTATTCTTGCCTGGAGAATCCCATGGACAGAGGAGCCTGGCAGGCTACAATCCATGGCGTTGTAAGAGTTGGACATGACTTAGCGACTAAACCACCATTAAGGATAATGTTTGCTTGTCTTCTTTCTCATCTGCTATTAAAGAAAAGTAAAAAAAATAAATAAATGAAAGGGATTTGTAAATACAGCATAAAGTGTTATCAAGCAAGCTTTACTTGATCAACATGAGTTAAGCAGTCTCAACTCTTAAAAATAAAATACCCTAATAATCATGTACTTGTTTATGGGTGAAAACACGCCCACTGAGGTCTATCTAGGGGTCAGGGGTAACCGGTAAGTGATGCCAGAGAAGCAATTTTTGAAGAAAGAGCAATAAAACATATCTCCATGCCCTGTCAGGTATGTTAAACTCGTCTTAGATTACAAGAGTAGGAGTTGAGTGGAGGGTTGGGATGGCTTCTATCAGAAGCAAAGTCGTGTTCACTCTGCCCATCTCCATCTAATTCAGATGAGAGGGTGAGACCTTGGCTCTCATGCTTCTGGTCTATTTTCTAAACCTCAGCCTTTATTCTCTCATTATCACTTTCTAGGAAGTCCAGTAAGGAAACAAATTGAAGGTGAGATTAGAAAATTGCTTGTTTTCAAATGGAAATAAGATGGCCTGATAGTTTTCATCCATCTAATGAGTCTCAGTTCAAATATGAATATAAAAATATAATTAAAATTGTCTGAAATGTGACCACTTTCTAATGTTACTCTACAAATGTACATGGCGGTTCTTAACTCCCACCTCTAAAGTGTGAGAAGACCAGTCTTATAGATCTCTCTCTAAATATTTCCAGAAGTTTACCAGGATACTCACGTGCCCCCGAATTAGAGTTTGCTGTATCTTGCCATTGATGGCCAACCAAACCAGTGCATTGAAATCTCTGAAGTTAAAGCTACTGTGAGAGCCACTTTCACAGAGTTGTAAGCTCGAGGTTCCTATTCATGGTGCCCACGGTGGAGAAACTGGACAGTGACTGTGCCTTAAGGCTGGAGATCTTGCCACCACTCTTGCAAAGTGACAAGGGGACACTCAGTTTTAAGCTAAGCTTGGTGCTGGGGAGGGGTTCTCAGTAAGGTTATTCGAGTCCTGGTAGCCAACTGGGACTATTCAAAGACTATAGCCAAAGTTCCATGTACCTAATGCTGCATTTCTTTCCGTGAACACACATACCTTTCTTCCCAAAAACAATGCAAGGGTGTCTGGGTCAAGATAACTTGTGGAGTCCTTTATCATGTATAACCTGGAACTGTCACTCTCCCACAATGCTCAAGCCTGCCTCTGGTTTCCGTTCACTTTTCAAAGATTTCTTTTCCTTGTTGGGACCACCTCAATAAGCTGACACACCGGTGACTAAATTCCAGGGTGAACAGGTTTCAGTTTCAGGATGCTCCTCAGGCCCAGTGGCAATCAGTGGGTGCAAACAGAGCTGGGGGAGATGGGACATCACCCTCCACTGCTCACCAGAGCTAGGTGAGCCCATCCAACGCCCCTGTTGCTGTTCTCACACCACTGCAGCTTCTGTCTTGTTTTATGGATGTGGTGAGTGCCTTTTTGCTTCAGGGACTTGGCATGCACTTTTCCTCTTCTAGGGACTCTGTCCTCTGCTCACCATTCATTCCTTCAAGCCTCAGCTTAACTATCACCTCCTCGGAGACCCAGTTTCTTAGTCTGTAGTATATTGCCCTCTCTAACGCTTTTCACAATCTACATCTTTGTTGTTTATTTACTTGCTTCATCCATGGAAATGCCATGAAAGCAGCAGCGTGGCCTGTCACTGCTGTCTCTCTGGGCCTGGCAGGGTGAATGGCAGAAAGATCAACAACAGTCAACAGTGATAGGGCACTTAAGAGTTGCCATGTACTATGCTGAGTCAGCTTCTGTGTACTAACTCATCTAATCTTAAGTACAAGCACAGGAGGTAAGTGCTTGTATGCTATCCTTGATAGGGGAACTGAGCCTGGGTATGTGTAGTGACTTGTCCAAGGCACGGAACTACTGCGTGCTGGTATTGGACTTCCCTGGTGGCTCCGACAGTAAAGACTCTGCCTGCGATACAGTAGAACAAGGTTCGATCCCTGGGTCAGGAAGATCCCCTGGAGAAGAGAATGGGAATCTACTCCAGTATTCTTGCCTAGAGAATCCCATGGACAGAGGAGCCTGGAGCGCTATGGTCCATAGGGTAGCAAAGAGTCAGACACAACTGAGCAACAAACACTTTAACTTTTTCACTTTTTGTTGGGATGAAAACCCGGACAGCCTGACTGCAGAGTTCATGCACTTAATGACTACGTCATCAGATCAGATCAGATCAGTCGCTCAGTCGTGTCCGACACTTTGCGACCCCATGAATCGCAGGACGCCAGGCCTCCCTGTCCATCACCAACTTCCAGAGTTCACTCAGACTCACGTCCATCGAGTCAGTGATGCCATCCAGTCATCTCATCCTCTGTCGTCCCCTTCTCCTCCTGCCCCCAATCCCTCCCAGCATCAGAGTCTTTTCCAATGAATCAACTCTTCACAGGAGGTGGCCAAAGTATTGGAGTTTCAGCTTTAGCATCAGTCCTTCCAATGAACACCCAGGACTGATTTACTTTAGGATGGACTGGTTGGATCTCCTTGCAGTCCAAGGGACTCTCAAGAGTCTTCTCCAACACCACAGTTCAAAAGCATCAATTCTTCAGCACCAGCTTTTTTCACAATCCAACTCTCACATCCATACCTGACCACTGGAAAAACCATAGCCTTGACCAGACAGACCTTTGTTGGCAAAGTAATGTCTTTGCTTTTGAATATGCTATCTAGGTTGGTCATAACTTTCCTTCCGAGGAGTAAGCGTCTTTTTAATTTCATGGCTGCAGTCACAATCTGTAGTGATTTTGGAGCCCAGAAAAATAAAATCTGACACTGTTTCCCCATCTATTTCCCATGAAATGGTGAGACCGGATGCCATGATCTTCGTTTTCTGAATGTTGAGCTTTAAGCCAACTTTTTCACTCTCCACTTTCAGTTTCATCAAGAGGCTTTTGAGTTCCTCTTCACTTTCTGCCATAAGGGTGGTGTCATCTGCATATCTGAGGTTATTGATATTTCTCCTGGCAATCTTGATTCCAGCTTGTGTTTCTTCCAGGCCAGCATTTCTCATGATGTACTCTGCATAGAAGTTAAATAAACAGGGTGACAATATACAGCCTTGATGAACTCCTTTTCCTATTTGGAACCAGCCTGTTGTTCCATGTCCAGTTCTAACTGTTGCTTCCTGACCTGCATACAAATTTCTCAAGAGGCAGATCAGGTGGTCTGGTATTCCCATCTCTTTCAGAATTTTCCACAGTTTATTGTGATCCACACAGTCAAATTTGGCATAGTCAATAAAGCAGAAATAGATGTTTTTCTGGAACTCTCTTGCTTTTTCCATGATCCAGCAGATGTTCGAAATTTGATCTCTGGTTCCTCTGCCTTTTCTAAAACCAGCTTGGACATCAGGAAGTTCACGGTTCACATATTGCTGAAGCCTGGCTTGGAGAATTTTGAGCATTACTTTACTAGCATGTGAGATGAGTGCAATCATGTGGTAGTTTGAGCATTCTTTGGCATTGCCTTTCTTTGTAATTGGAATGAAAACTGACCTTTTCCAGTCCTGTGGCCACTGCTGAGTTTTCCAAATTTGCTGGCATATTGAGTGCAGCACTTTCACAGCATCATCTTTCAGGATTTGCAGTAGCTCAACTGGAATTCCATCACCTCCACTAGCTTTGTTCGTAGTGATGCTTTCTAAGGCCCACTTGACTTCACATTCCAGGATGTCTGGCTCTAGGTCAGTGATCACACCATTGTGATTATCTGGGTCGTGAAGATCCTTTTTGTACAGTTCTTCTGTGTATTCTTGCCATCTCTTCTTATATCTTCTGCTTCTGTTAGGTCCATACCATTTCTGTCCTTTATCGAGCTCATCGTTGCATGAAATGTTCCTTTGGTATCTCTGATTTTCTTGAAGAGATCCCTAGTCTTTCCCATTCTGTTGTTTTCCTCTATTTCTTTGCATTGATCGCTGAAGAAGGCTTTCTTATCTCTTCTTGCTATTCTTTGGAACTCTGCATTTAGATGTTTATATCTTTCCTTTTCTCCTTTGCTTTTCACTTCTCTTCTTTTCACAGCTATTTGTAAGGCCTCCCCAGACAGCCATTTTGCTTTTTTGCATTTCTTTTCCATGGGAATGGTCTTGATCCCTGTCTCTTGTACAATGTCATGAACCTCATTCCATAGTTCATCAGGCACTCTATCTATCAGATCTAGGCCCTTAAATCTATTTCTCACTTCCACTGTATAATCATAAGGGATTTTATTTAGGTCATACCTGAATGGTCTAGTGGTTTTCCCTACTTTCTTCCATTTAAGTCTGAATTTGGCAATAAGGAGTTCATGGTCTGAGCCACAGTCAGCTCCTGGTCTTGTTTTTGTTGACTGTATAGAGCTTCTCCATCTTTGGCTGCAAAGAATAGAATCAATCTGATTTCGGTGTTGACCATCTGGTGATGTCCATATATAGAGTCTTCTCTTGTGTTGTTGGAAGAGGGTGTTTGTTATGACCAGGGCATTTTCTTGGCAAAACTCTATTAGTCTTTGCCCTGCTTCATTCCGTATTCCAAGGCCAAATTTGCCTGTTACTCCAGGTGTTTCTTGACTTCCTACTTTTGCATTCCAGTCCCCTTTAATGAAAAGGACATCTTTTTTGGGTATTAGTTCTAAAAGGTCTTGTAGGTCTTATAGAACTGTTCAAATTCAGCTTCTTCAGCATTACTGGTTGGGACATAGACTTGGATTACTGTGATATTGAATGGTTTGCCTTGGAAACGAACAGAGATCATTCTGTCGTTTTTGAGATTGCATCCAAGTGCTGCATTTCGGACTCTCTTGTTGACCATGATGGCCACTCCATTTCTTCTGAGGAATTCCTGCCCACAGTAGTAGATATAATGGTCATCTGAGTTAAATTCACCCATTCCAGTCCATTTCAGTTAGCTGATTCCTAGAATGTCGACATTCACTCTTGCCATCTCTTGTTTGACCACTTCCAATTTGCCTTGATTCATGGACCTGACATTCCAGGTTCCTATGCAATATTGCTCTTTACAGCATCGGACCTTGCTTCTATCACCAGTCACATCCACAGCTGGGTATTGTTTTTGCTTTGGCTCCATCCCTTCATTCTTTCTGGAGTTATTTCTCCACTGATCTCCAGTAGCATACTGGGCACCTACTGACCTGGGGAGTTTCTCTTTCAGTATCCTATCATTTTGCCTTTTCATACTGTTCATGGGGTTCTCAAGGCAAGGATACTGAAGTGGTTTGCCATTCCCTTCTCCAGTGGACCACATTCTGTCAAATCTCTCCACCATGACCCGCCCGTCTTGGGTTGCCCAACGGGCATGGCTTAGTTTCATTGAGTTAGACAAGGCTGTGGTCCTAGTGTGACTAGATTGACTAGTTTTCTGTGAGTATGGTTTCAGTGTGTTTGCCTCCTGATGCCCTCTTGCAACACCTACCGTCTTACTTGGGTTTCTCTTACCCTGGGCATGGGGCATCTCTTCACGGGTGCTCCAGCAAAGCGCAGCCATTGCTCCTTACCTTGGACGAGGGCCATCTCCTCACCACTGCCCTTCCTGACCTTCAATGTGGGATAGCTCCTCTAGGCCCTCCTGAGCCCATGCAGCCACAGCTCCGGGTAACTCCTCTCATCGCAGCCCCCTGGCCTTGGGTGTGGGGGCATGGGGTAGCTCCTCCCGGCCGTTGCCCCTGGTCTTGGGCTTAGGGGCGTGGGGTAGCTCCTCCCGGCCGCTGCCCCATACACCCTCCTAAATTACTGTACAATTGACAGTCATTTTGCCCTATTCCTGGAGAAGGCAATGGCACCCCACTCCAGTATTCTTGCCTGGAAAGTCTCATGGATGGAGGAGCCTGGTGGGCTGCCGTCTATGGGGTCACACAGAGTCGGACACGACTGAAGTGACTTAGCAGCAGCAGCAGCAGTTGCCCTATTCCAGGCATAAAGCAAAAGAATAACATGTTCTGCTCATGCTCACATGTGAGAACACAGCTGCACACATTCAGAGAGCACATCTCTAGAACACCAATTCTAGTGGAAAATAAACATGGGCAATAAACACCTCTTAGGCACTGGCCTTGCCAGATATTAAAACCTACAATTTATTACACACATATAACTTCATGAGCCCCGATTCCTTCATTAACACATTCTAGGTTGTAATATGAATGCAAAAACCACTGCCTGGGTTCAAATCCTGGCTCTGCAACTCACTAGATATGCAAACTTGAGCAAATTTGCTAAACCTCTCTGCATCTTTCAGAGGATTATTGTGAAAAGCAAATGGATTAATACGTGTAAACCACTTAAAACATTTAAGAACCATTAGCTATTATTGTTCGGAGAAGGCAATGGGACCCCACTCCAGTACTCTTGCCTGGAAAATCCCATGGATGGAGAAGCCTGGGAGGCTGCAGTCCATGGGGTTGCTAAGAGTTGGACACGACTGAACGACTTCACTTTCACTTTTCACTTTCATGATTGGAGAAGGAAATAGCAACCCACTCCAGTGTTCTTTCCTGGAGAATCCCAGGGACAGGGGAGCCCGGTGGACTGCCATCTATGGGGTCACACAGAGTCGTACACGACTGAAGCGACTTAGCAGCAGCAGCAGCAATTGTTGTTAGCATTTCAAGTCTTTGTGTGACTAGTTTTCAAATGCTATTGCATTTGATGTCATTGAATCTTACAAAAGCCCTTTGAGGTAGGTACTGTAATTATCCCTTTCTGCACATAGGAAGCTGGAGCTTAGAGGGAACTTTCGAACTTGGCCACACGTCAAGTACTCAGTAAAAGATGGAACTATGGTTTGGTCCCATCAGTGAACTGCACAGTTTAAGCTTTCAGCTTCACATTGTTCTGCCTTTTCTCATTTGATTCTAAAGATGGTCCTGCAATCATAGACCAGGGTTAAACTGTGATCCCAGCACCTTTTACCATTTCAAAAGTTACCTCTGTATTTATTTGCCTATTAAAAAAAAAAAACAAAACAGCTACTATTTCCACACCACCCCCCCCTCCAGTATGACATCTTAATTCGGGGAAGAATGTCCTGGGTTATCAGAGGCATCAAAAGATGTTTCAGCCTCACATTTTAAGAACCTTGTGGATATATTCTCTCTAGAACAACAGGTGGCTGGTAGCAGGGGGTTCAGTTCAGTTCAGTTCATTTGCTCAGTCGTGTCTGACTCTTTGAAACCCTATGGACTGCATCATGCCAGGCTTCTCTGTCTATCATCAACTCCTGGAGCTTGCTCAAACTCATGTCCATTGAGTCGGTGATGCCATCCAAGCACCTCCTCATCTGTCATCCCCTTCTCCTCCTGCCTTCAATGTTTCCCAGCATCAGGGTCTTTTCAGGGCCTAGTAGCAGAGGGACTCTTGCAATAAGTTCTCCCATCCATCTTCCAATGCACAGATGGTTGCCTGTGGCTTTTTTCCTCCCCATGAGTAAGCTTTGTTAGTGCTCTTGTAAAGGGTGGTGTCTGTTCTGATATTAAAACTGATTTCTTTTCTTCATTGTGTGTGTGTGTGTGTATTATACCTGGTTCTTCTTCAGTACCCACTGCCACATAGCCACCAACTCCCTCTGCACTTAATGCCTCTTTCTTGCTCCTCGCATGACAGGGCAGCAGCCTGCCCGGACTTGGGAGGGACTGGGGAGAGATTCTTTTTTTTTGCTGCCTGTGATACATTATTTCCTTTCCCCAGAAAACGATTCCTCCAATGCTGTCTCCTGGGGACACGTTGCTGCTCTTGCCTGGAGCTGCCCTGGTTACTTGGTCTGGGCTCATGCACAGCTCTAATTCAATTTATAATGCAGTTACATAACTGTTCCCAGTCTCCAGTTGACCTTGATGTCAAGCAGCGGTCAAGTTGTACCAGCCCGGGGAAAGGAGGAGGGATCTCTGGTCAGCCCTTGAGAACATTTTAGCTGGGGTTCTGGAACGGAATGTGGCACAGAAAGGCCAAACCAGACCAGTAAATTCTTTGAAAGGGGGAAAGCAAGGGTTGTTGATTTCTGTAAGATGGATGCTGTTGACTCTTAGGGTGATCCTGTGTCACTCGGTATCATGAGAGCTGTCCTCTTACCAAAGATAAGCGGGCTGTCTTCTTCCCTGTGAACTGCTCTTAGCAAATAAGCCTTTGGCCTTAGAGGAAGTGCTCCTAGGAGTGTCTTCAGCTTGGAAAGCTCTCAAGGACAGACTTTCAGCACATTGTTTTCCGGAGAGTCCTGGTTCTACTCAGTTCTAAACAGTGACAAGAATAACCAAGTTCTCAGACTTTTGCTTCTGGTCTGAATAAAGGAAGGGAAAGCCAGGGGTTTCAACATGAAATCAAAACTACAACATCAAGACTGAACAAATCAGTCAAAATTTCAGAAATTCAATAGTATGAAAGCTCTCTGAGAGCAGGGGCTTTATTTATTTTGTTTTCTGTTATATGCTCACACTGCAAAAAGTATCTGGCACAAAATAGAGACTCAGAGAATAGTTGTTGAATGATGTCTCACAGAAACATAACATGATTTATGGGTACTGGCAAATGACCTTTTTCTAGTTTATTCACCCAAGGCTATCACACCAGAGGTTTTCAGAACTCTATTCCACATATTTTAATCATATATGTCTGTGTGTATATATATGTGTGTGTGTGTGTGTGTGTGTGTATAGTGAAAATGTAATGTTAAACATTGTACAAATTTATATTTATGTTGTAAATATATTTTTACATTTATATACATATATGTTGTCAATCCTAAAGGAAATCAACCCTGAATATTCATTGGAAGGACTGATGCTGAAGCTGAATCTCCAATACTTTGGCCACCTGATACGAAGAGCTGATTCATTAGAAAAGACCCTGATGCTGGGAAATGTTGAAGGCAGGAGGCAAAGGGGATGACAGAGGAGGAGGTGGTTGGATGGCATCACTGACTCAATGGATATGAGTTTGAGTAAGATCTGGGAGATGGTGAAGGACAGGGAAGCCTGGCATGCTGCAATCCGTGGGGTTTCAAAGAGTCAGACACGACTGAACAACAACATACATATATGTGTATATTCATGACCCTTAACTGGTCACCTATGATCAGTACACTAATTGATCGTGCCTAGATTTAGCAGTTTTGCCTTAGTCATGGCTCACTTACACCGATGTGGTTTTCCCCATCAGCAGGACTAGCTTCGTGGGTGTGCTCTTGTACAGTCGTCAGAACCCCTTGCTTAGAAGCACCCTGTACTTATGTTTCATGCTCTGTTATCATCATATTGAAATTCTTAGTAATTTTTTAACAGAAGGACCCCATTTTCATTTTGCATTGGACCATACAAATTATGTTGCTAAGCCTGTCAAAAATCCAGAGAGAGCTACTATAGAGAAATACCATTTCATACCACCTACCGACGCTTACAGCCCTTGGTGAGAAAAAAACAGCTGCTTATTGAGCAAGTCATCCACTAGTATAATATACATATTGAGAAGGGAATAGTCACTAAGAGATATTAATGGATACATTAACCTTACAAGTGGCAGATGCACAATACACATATATTTTGAGAAAAGAATAATCAGGGAAATAACTCATGAATTCACTGGCACTTCTTTGTCACAATCTAGCTATCTCTGCTTTTATTATCTTCGTGAACCAAAATTCTAGCAATTTTTCTACCAAATATTTTTAAGTCATTTATACTGTCAACCTTTACCTTTTCTTACAGCACAAATGCCTCAGATCTCATCTGCCCATCCTGCTTAAATTCTACCACATTTCAGCACTTGGTCAAAATCAATTTGGCACTTTAATACGCGTTATATAGTGCTTCAAGAGTAGGGTTTCCATATCAAATTATTTCCATTATCTTCCTTCCCAGGATGCATAGAAGGACAACACACATAATGTTAATTTTTCTAATAGTGCGTAACCTGGCCTAGGCACCTAGAGCCACTGAGCAACATCTAATTCGGCAGTTAAATTTAACTAACTTTAAGCCAACTAGTAATTTCCTAGGTATCACACACTGCTGCTGCTGCTGCTGCTAAGTCACTTCAGTCGTGTCTGATTCTGTGTGACCCCAAAGATGGCAGCCCACAAGGCTCCCCCATCCCTGGGATTCTCCAGGCAAGAACACTGGAGTGGGTTGCCATTGCCTTCTCCAATACATGAAAGTGAAAAGTGAAAGTGAAGTCGCTCAGTCGTGTCTGACTCTTAGCGACCCCATGGACTGCAGCCCACCAGGCTCCTCCGTCCATGGGATTTTCCAGGCAAGAGTACTGGAGTGGGGTGCCATTGCCTTCTCTGATCACACACTAACATCACCTAATAACTTTTACTTTATTACATATCTTTTTAATGTAAAAGTTAAACTTTCTAAACATCTGTTTTTGCTTAAATAAGCTTTTTAAGTTGCCATGATATTATTAGAAGACAATAGCCTACGTATGTTTGTTGTGTAAGAATGAATTCACGGAATAAGCAAACAAGCAGAACACTATAGAAATAGATTGATAAATACAGAGAATAAACTGGTGGATACCAGGGGAGGGGGTGGTGAGAGGACAAAGGAAATTATTTCATAGTGTGTAAAATATCAAATCACTGTATTTACTACATGAAACAAATATAGTATTGTATGTCAATCATAACTCACTTGGAAAAAATAAATTCAAACCTTTTTGTTGCCCAAACTAGAGAGGTAAAGAAATGTTAAGAAAAACAAGCCATTGAAATAATGGAGGTGGTCTTTTTTATAGATTTAATTTTCCAAAAAAATCTCCCTCAATTCTCCCAATTTCAAAGCACACCAGCTGCTCAGGCCGAAAATTGCTGGACCATTTAACACTCACTTGAATCTCATAAAGTTTCCCATGTGTATAATTTCAAAGGATATTTTATGATGATCTGAATTTATTTATTTATTAAAATGTCAAGTCACTCAGCGCGTTGTCTGATCAGAGCAGTCTGATTCTAAGGCACATCTTGATGCGAAGCAATGATGTTGCTTGAAGTCAAACTGGGGCCAGAGCCTCACAGCCAGATAGTTCTTAATTGCTTTATTTTCTAGATAGGAATTTTCTGAAATATATTTTCTTTGCAATGGAGAAAAAATTTTAAAGCTTTGCTCTCACTTCACAGTGAAAATAAGAAACAGGCAGATGGAAAATAACGAGTTTCTTCAATACTGTCTTGGCGGGGGAAATATATTTTTTTTAAGACTCCACCTTTTTCTACATATTCCAGCAACACCAAACTCCTGTTTTTCATTAGTTTGACTCTTGTTAGCTCCACTTAGCTACTCCTCTCTGGTTAGAGGGGATCACAGATGGAACACTGTCCTACCAGGACGCTCAGACAGCAAGCATGTTCTCAAACTTGGACATGGATAGAGAATCTAACATTCAAACTCATGCCGTCACATACATCCTAGTAAAGGGAGTCCTCATTTATGCTGTTCTTTTCTGAAGTGGCTCAGGCCTTTTATTGTTTCTTTGATTAAAAAAAAAAATCCCTAGTCCAACCAAGCAAAACTAAAAGAATACAACAAAATAATGGGTTACACTATGTAAAAAGACTAAATTAGAGTAAATGATTCCTGGAGATAATCAACTTAAAGTGTTTGAATAGCTATTAATTTAGTTATGAAAATAAATCAAACCCACATATCCAGGCTAAATAAAACAAAAAGATTAGGTCTAAGTAGATCACCAGTCCAAGTTCGATGCATGAAACAGGGCACTCAAAGCCGGAGCACTGGGACAACGCTGAGGGATGGGATGGGGAGGGAGGTGGGGGTTCAGGATGGGGAACACACGTACACCCATGGCTGATTCATGTCAATGTATGGCAAAAACCACTACAATATTGTAAAGAAATTAGCCTCCAATTAAAATAAATTAATTAAATAAAAAAAAGAGACATCTTAAAAGCACCTACATTGCCCATTATTTTTCACACAGTCTGCTTTTTTATAAAACTCTTTATCTTTGGGGGACATTTGATCCTTCATTTGCTGCAGGGAAATGACTCTCTTTTCTTGTTGTCAAGATTTTCAAGTGGGGATTCTGATGCTTTCTCTTAGGTCTTTCAGGCTTGCCTGATTTTCAAATCACAGTTTCTCTGTAAATATTTACCTATATTCAAACTGTAAGATACTGTCAGGAAATCTGCAATAATGACTTAGTTGATTAAACACTCATTCCAAAAAGTAAGAGAAAGAAAATAAAATGAGGAGCTTGAAGGGATTGGTTTAAGTAGGTGCTCCACAAGGACAATGGGACTAAATGATTTCCCAGACTGAAACCCTTATAAAACACATCTTTATTTTCACACGAGCTAAGACAGCTGACTGGCAGGAACAGAGCTGAGGCAGGAGGCATGGAAAGGAAGCAAAAACACTTGATCAAGTGAGCAGTGACACAGATCCAGTGTACATCCCCAAATTTCTGCTGGTCAGGTATATCCAATCAACCATTTGCAAGGGTTGGTAACTCATCCTTTCAGCTGGTGTCAGTGTTCAGAAACTGAACTTGGCAGTCTTGATTCCAGCTTGTGCTTCATCTAGCCTGGCATTTCATATGATGTACTCAGCATGTAAGTTAGATAAGCAGCACCCTGTGCTGTGCTTATAAGCTGTGACAATATACAGCCTTGATGTACTCCTTTTCCAATTTGGAACCAGTCTGTTGTTGCATGTTTCTAACTGTTGCTTCTTTCAGACTTCTCAGGAGGCAGGTCAGGTGGTCTCGTATTCCCATCTCTTTCAGAATTTTCCACAGTTTGTTGTGATCCACACAGTCAAAGGCTTTAACATAGTCAATAAAGCAGAAGTAGATGTTTTTCTGGAATTCTCTTGCTTTCTCTATGTTGCAACAGATGTTGGGAATTTAATCTCTAGCTCTTCTGCCTTTTCTAAATCCAGCTTGAACATCTGGAAGTTCACAGTTAATGTACTGTTGAAACCTGGCTTGGAGAACTTTGAGCATTACTTTGCTAGCGTGTGAGATGAGTGCAATTGTGCAGTAGTTTGAACATTCTTTGGCATTGCCTTTCTTTGAGATTAGAATGAAACCTGACCTTTTCCAGCCCTGTGGCCACTGCTGAGTTTTCCAAATTTGCTGGCATATTCAGTGCAGCACTTACGCAGCATCATCTTTTAGGATTTTAAATAGCTCAACTGGAATTCCATAACCTCCACTAGCTTTGTTCATAGTGATGCTTCCTAAGGCAGAAAGTGAAGAGGAACTAAAAAACCTCTTGATGAGAGTCAAAGAGGAGAGTGGAAAAGCTCCTTAGAACTTGACAGTCAAAATACTGAGATCACGCCATCTGGTCCCATCACTTAATGGCAAAAAGAAAGGAAAAAAGTACAAACACTGATAGATTTTTATTTTCTTGGGCTCCAAAATCACTGTGGAAGGTTACTGCAGCCATGAAATTAAAAGACACTTACTCCTTGGAAAGAAAGCCATTGCAAACCTAGACAGCATATTAAAAGGCAGAGACATCACTTTGCTAACAAAGGTCTGTATAGTCAAAGCTATATTTTTTCCATAGTCATGTATGCATGTGAGAGTTGGAGCATAAAGAAGGCTGAGTGCCAAAGAATTGATGGTTTTGAATTGTGGTGCTGGAGAAGACTCTTTAGAATCCCTACAAGGAGATCAAACCAGTCAATTCTAAAGGAAATTAACCCTGAACAGTCATTAGAAGGACTAACACTGAAGCTGAAGCTCCAACACTTTGGCCACGTAATGTGAAGAACCAACTCATTGGAAATGACCCTGATGCTGAGAAAGATTGAAAGAAAGGAGAAGGGGCAGCAGAGGATGAGATGGTTGGACGGCATCACTGACTCAGTGGCTTTGAATCTGAGCAAACTCTGGGAGAGAGTGAAGGACAGGGAAGCCTGGCAAGCTGGAGTCAATGGGGTCAGAGACGATTTAGCAATGCAACAGTAACAGCAACAATTAATGACCTTAAGTTAGAATTCATGAAATTCTCAGGACACAATTTTAATTCATTTTAATTAAGAGAGGTTCTATCATATATTGTATGAGGTGAATGAGAGGAGTCAAAACTGTTAAAAAGTCAAATCATAATACCTTGTGCTATGACTTTAAATCGGAGAAGGCAATGGCACTCCACTCCAGTACTCTTGCCTGGAAAATCCCATGGACGGAGAAGCCTGGTGGGCTGCAGTCCATGGGGTCGCTAAGAGTCGGACACGACTGAGCAACTTCACTTTCACTTTTCACTTTCATGCATTGGAGAAGGCAATGGCAACCCACTCCAGTGTTCTTGCCTGGAGAATCCCAGGGACAGGGGAGCCTGGTGGGCTGCCGTCTATGGGGTCACACAGAGTCAGACACGACTGAAGTGACTTAGCAGCAGCAGCAGCAGCATGACTTTAAATAGGGAGAACATTACTGGCCAGTATTATCCACTGCTAATATTTTCAAAACCTTAAACTTATGACTTCAGCGAAACACCTGGCTGGTAAGTCAGCTTGCATCCAACCTGACTTGAATTCTCAAGAATGCTCAGGCAAGATAGGGCTTGTCAATAAACAAAAACAAAAGTTAATTTATGCAGTAATTGAGAATATTTGTAGATTTAGATGAATATCAAGTTGCATTCATATCATATGTTCATTATTATAAATATTATATCTCAGGAAAAGCCACATAGGGAGATGCATAGGGCAAAGTATTGGGAAAAGAAACAGAGCTTTCATATGGTCTCTGAGCACTTGCTCTCCTGACACCTACACATATTCATCAACCTGGAAGCTCTCCAAACCCCATTTTCTTGGGGTTTAATGGAGGCATCATTACATAGGCATGATTGATTAAATCACTATTGTTTGATTGATCAAACTTCCAACTCCCCCCCCCCTCCCTAAACGTTGATGGGTGGGGCTAAATTACAACCCTCAACTCTTGGTTGTTCCCCCTATCTGAAACAACCAGCCCTCCTCCCTAGGGGCTCTCCAATAGTCACCTTGTCAACATAAACTCAGGTGTGGTTGGAAGGGGTTTGTAGGGTGTGACAAGGTGCTCCTTTTACCTCTATGCTTTGAAGTGATTTCAGGAATTGACAACAAAACACCAAGCATTGTAACAAAAGATATTCCCTTTGTGCTTATACATAGGAAATTCCAAGAGTTATAGCAGTTCCTAGAAATGGGATTAAAATCAAACATATACTTTTTAAATTATTTGTAACCTATTTTAGAGGCTACATCTATCAATTAATCATGCTATTGAAAATCTTTTAAACCAAAGGAATAGCAAGCATCCGTTAAACGTACTTGCAGAAATATCTGTAACTGAATTGGACTGATAAGCTAGAAGCATCCCAAGGATGTTGGCAAAAGAGGAGGCAGAGGATCTTGGGAGGCAGGGAGTCAACTTCAGCTGGTGGAGCGGCTAATGAGCTCCGCCTAACCTGGGCAGGGAGTTCCTACTGAGCAGCGGCAGCGGCAGATCCGATGGTTCCCCAAGGTCAGAATAAAGAGAACACTCTCTTACAACGTTGGGGACAGTCCTCTCTCTGTTGTGTGATATTTTTCACACCCTGGGACTGTTTTATAGGTTAATTTTAAAATTCTTTCCTATTGAGATCTACGTTTGCAAGTACCTACACATCATGAAGTGTCCTAATTTTAAGAAAAATAGGAAAGCTTGCAAAGCTCTTACAAGTGCTTTGGCCCCTAAAATAGAATAAGTATATTGTGTTTTACAATAAAGAGAGGGCATCTGCAACCCGTACCTTACACAAGGACAAGTCATTGAACTTACGTTTTTAAAAGGAAGAAAAGAGCTTGGAAGAAATTCTTTAAAAGGAGTAAAGCCATTTACAAAGAAAACCAAATAATAAAAAAAGCTGATCAAATTGCATGCAGTAACTCTGTACTTAGTAACCAATTAATCATGGTATTCGGGTAGCCTGTCTGGCACTTAATTTTCTGAGTTCTAAAAAAACAGACACATATAATAGAATCATGAAGAACAGAGGGCCTGGCAGGTGTTTTTTGTTGTTGTCGTTTTTTTTTTAACAGACATCGATGCACTCGGAAGTCCCTGACTGAATTCACAAAGCCAGGCAATATGTTGACGTGTTTGTTACTGTAAAGCTATGTTAAATATCAGAATAGATGTTTTGTGCAAAGGCATTTAAATAAAATAAAAAAGTTGTTTAAGAAACATAATTTAAAGAGGATCATGACCCAGTGATGGAAAACCAGGGCTTTTCCATAATCCGGCTATTTAGTGCAGCAAAGCTTATGATAATCACCAGATTGACAGGCAAATTTTAATTTCTACTAGCTGTCAGTGGTATGTCAAAAGGTGCTGGTGATGGACTATGGGTAAAAATGAGCCTTCAAAGAGATGCACAGCAATAGTTAAACTTCCTAGTGTCCATCTGCCAAGTCAAATCTCTCATGCATGGGTATTTTTTTTTTTTAACTTCTACTCCTCCTCAAACTCTATCTCTATTATGCTGCTGCATCGCTTCAGTCGTGTCCGACTCTGTTCGACCCCATAGACGGCAGCCCAACAGGCTTCCCGTCCCTGGGACTCTCCAGGCAAGAACACTGGAGTGGGTTGCCATTGCCTTCTCCAATGCATGAAAGTGAAAAGTGAAAGTGAAGTCGCTCAGTTGTGTCCGACTCTTAGCGACCCCATGGACTGCAGCCCACCAGGCTCCTCCGTCCATGGGATTTTCCAGGCAAAAGTACTGGAGTGGGGTGCCATTGCCTTCTCCACTATCTCTATTATAAATTTTCCTCAACTGATCTGGCAACTAAAGCTGGACAGAGAAAAATCCTATGTATTGGCATGAGAGCTAGAAAAGCCGCTCCTCAGATCAAGACTCTACCATTTAACAGTCCCCTGCCTTCCTCTGTAGGAATGACCATGATGCTCCAGGTAGTGCTGTTTGGAGCACTATCTGTTGGAATTAGACATGATAATGAATAATGATGATAAATAACGATAATAAATGAGTAGTAAAATGTTTGTTGTTGTTCAGTCACTCAGTCATCCCCAACTCTTTGCTACCTGATGGACTGCAGCATGCCAGGCTTCCCTGTCCTTCACCATCTCCCAGAGTTTGCTCAAACTCATGTCCATAGAATTGGTGATGCCATCCAAGCATCTCATCCTCTGCTGCTCCCTTCTCTTCCTGCTCTCAATCTTTCCTATCATCAGCATCTTTTCAGATTAAATTCTCTTCACAGATCTGATCGCTGTTTGGCTTCAATTTCCATCCCCTAGCCAAGGCTTTTTGAAGGACCCCAGGAGAATCTCCCTGGAAATCCTTCCTTTCCTCACTTGCCCTGCTTCTTTCTCCCTGCTGAGGCAATCCACCTTATCAATCCAGGCTGCCGCTGCTCCTTCTTGAATGACTTGTAGGGGGGGAGGTTAGGAAGGGAGAGAGCAGTGCAGGAGGAAGAAAGGAGAGGCCTCTGTAGGCTCTGAGCCCTACAGAGGTGGAGGGGAGCAGAGCCTGTGGCAGAGCTGTGCAGACTGCAGAACTTGCACTGGCCTCCCTTACTAGCCAGAGAGGTTACTTTGCCTCATAAGCAGGGCAGAGGCTACCTCTGTGCCTTCGCTGCCTGCCTCCTGAAAGAGGGTACGAGGGACCATGGGTATTCTTCTGTTTTCTGCCATCATGTAAATCATACACCTGGGTTTAGGTCCAAGGTCTACCTTCGAAAGGCAGGGCCCATCTTGCCAGGCAGGACTGACTTATTCGTTAGATACAGGCAGCATGGCCCTCTGACTCAAGATACCTTTCACTTATTGTTTAGTTGCTAAGTCATGTCCAACTCTGTGACTCCATGGACTGTAGCCTGCCAGGCTCCTCTTTCCATGGTATTTCCCTGGCAAGAATACTAGGGTGGGTTGTCATTTCTTCCTCCAGGGGATCTTCCTGTCCCAGGGATCGAACCTGTGTCTCCTACATTGGCAGGTGGATTCTTTATAACAGAGCCACCAGGAAAGCCACACAAATGTTTTGACTGCTTTTAAAATCAGAAGAAAAATGAACATTTACATCAAAAATAATGTTCTAATATATACTATTAATGTATTAATCTTTATACCAACATTGTCAAAAAACAAGTTTTGAGTTTTGTTTTTTTGGAGAAAGGGGCTTCCATAATATACTTAAGGCCCATGAAAGTCACAGTGTGGTGCAGCAGCCAAGATCTCACACTTGTTCTTGCTATACTGACCTGGCAGAAGGGGTCTGTACTCCGCATGTGGACAGAGACTGCTCAGCAGGACCATGCTCCCCCACTTGGAAAGGGAGATTAAGAGACATCACCTCGACTTTAACCCAACTTGTCATTTCAACACAATTCTTACTAGACATCACTATTGGTCATTGAACCAATATCAATGTATTGGTCATATATGGATGTAAGAGTTGGACTATAAGGAAAGCTGAGTGCCAAAGAATTGATGCTTTTGAACTGTGGTGTTGGAAAAGACTCTTGAGAGTCCCTTGGACTGCAAGGAGACCCAACCAGTCTATCTTAAAGGAAATCAGTCCTGAATATTCATTGGAAGGACTGATGTTGAAGCTGAAACTCCAATACTTTGGCCACCTGATGTGAAGAAGTGACTCATTGGAAAAGACCCTGATGCTGGGAAAGATTGAAGGCAGGAGGAGAAGGGGACGACAGAGGCTGAGATGGTTGCATGGCATCACTGACTCGATGGACATGAGTTTGAGCAAGCTCCAGGAGTTGATGATGGACAGAGAAGCTTGGCATGCTAGTCAATGGGGTTGCAAAGAGTTGGACAATACAACTGACTGAACTGATTGTTCACTGAGTATTTGCCCATTAACAAAGTTGACTTTGTTTAGCTCTTCTTTTTGGTTTCTTTTTTGTCTTAATTTTCCTCTTAATTTCATCTGACTATCAACTTCTGTGTCTGTTTTGTATCAGGTTAAAGATGGTAGGGAGTAGAGACGGATTAGGACCTCATAATTTCCAAGAGATTTCCCCAATGGGCCAAAACCTTTTTCTACATTTTCCTTTTGGAGTTAGTTGGTCCTACTTTATTTCCATTAGAAATTAAAGATTTATTTTGGAATCCAAGAACTTTAGAGTAGACCAGGAGTTGTGCAAATACAAGGACTTAACTTCAAAAAAGGAAACTTTGTTATCAAGGATACTTCTTATAATACTGAGTCTCATAGTACTTACTGGCTATAGGTTATAGGGATCTGTTGAGGTTATTTTGTATCACAATTCTAAGGTATTCCATCATGATTTACTGAATGCTTACTAAGTTTAATCCCTATGCCTGACCCCAGGGGTCATAAGATAAAGACCTGATGCTTTGAAATGGTGGTGTGCAGAATGTGGTGATTGACTTGAATTGTGTATGCCTAGTCACTAAATTGTGTCCTACTCTTTGTGACCCCATGGACTGTAGCCTGCCAACACTCCTCTGTCCATGGAATTTTCCAGGCAATAATATTGGAGTTAGTTGCCATTTCTTCCTCCACGGGATCTTCCCAACCCAGGGATCGAACCCGAGTCTCCTGTGTCTGCAGCATCGGCAGGCAGATTCTTTACCAGTGAGCCATCTGGGAAGCCCAAGTTGAATTGTATCTCCCCCAAATTCTCATGTTGACATCTTAACACTCAGTACCTCTAAATGTCACCTTATTGAAAAGTAGGATCATTGCAGATGTAATTAGTTCAGAGATCATTAGGGTGGACCCCAATCCAGTGTAACTGGTGTCTTATCAAGAGAGGAAATTTGGACAGAGACAAGCCCATAGGGAAAATACCACATGAAGCTGAAGGTAAAGCACAGGGTGAGCCATCCGTAAGCCAATCAATGCCAAAGATCTCAAGCAAATCCCAGAAGCTAAGCAAGAGCACAGAAGAGATTCTTCTCACAGCACTTAGAAGGAACCAGCCCTGCCAATACCTTGTTCTATGGCTTCTAGCTCCCACAGCAAATTTATGCTATGTAAGCCACTCAGTGTATGGTATGGCAGCTTTAGGAAACTGATATTGTTGTTGTTTAGTCACTCTGCTGTGTCTGATTCTTTGCGACCCCATGGACTGTAGCCTTACAGTCTCCTCTGTCCGTGGGATTTCCCAGGCAAGAATGGGAATGGGTTGCCATTTCCTTTTCCAGGGAATCTTCCCAACCCAGGGATTGAATCTGCATCTCCTGTATTGCAGGCGAATACTTTACCACTGAGCCACCACTGGAAAACCCAGGGAACTAATATAGTAATTAACTAAACCACTCACATAGAACAATAGAAGCACATAAAATGAGTTTTTTTTTTTTTTAATCTATCCCACAAAAATATGTAAAAAGACATAAAGATGCAAAAGCCAAGTGAATACTTTCATTCTGAAAAAATGAAAGTTGTCTTTTAAAACTCATCAGGGAGAGCTCCATTTTGGTTTTGCTCATCATCTTTGGAAGAGAGGGAAGTTGGGTTTTTCCATTAACACCTCATGCTGCTTTCCTCTCCAGTCTGGGTGGTGACTGCGCGGCTGTCAGCTCTCTTCACACCACTCAACTGTGGTCAGGGTTGGCCCAGGATGCTGGATTTGATGTGGCCCTTTCAACAGACTAATTTACTGGCAGATAGCCTGCCGCCACAGAGAGAATTTTTTGACCAGGTTGTGGCAATTTGCAATAAAAGGATAAACACAAATGGAACTCTCTGTACTTTTTCATTATAGAAATAGTCAATATTTTGTACTTAAATGATGCATTGTACTCTTCTCTGAATTGCTCTGCAGGAAGCATTTTAAAATACAATATCTAGGTCCCTAAATAGATAGAATGTAGTGGCTTCAGATCCACTTTGAAGCTGAAAGGAGACCTTGTAAAGCCTTGCACATATCACAAGTGGAGTGATACAGTCCCTCACCCCAAGACATTAATGAAGATAGAATCTAGAGTGTCCACTATGAAAGTTTCTGAGAGCAAACTTTTTCCTATCTTAATAGGATTTTCACAAACATCCTGTGTGGATGTTCATCTTCTATAGATGTCCAAGGTGGGCAAACTAAGTGGATGCCCAATGCAGGCAGAAAAGAGTAGAATAATTAAATAAGGAGGAGGCTCATATTAGAGGTGAAATATGCAGAAACCCAGATGTAGAACCATCAGCCTGAAAAATTCCTGGGGGCAAAATGTCAATGTGAGACTAACCAAGAAGACAGGTTGAAGTTAGAGAAGCTGTGTGTATCAAGGAAAGAGTCCACCAAGGGCCAGATCCTCAGGATTGATTGGCTCATTCATTCATTCATTCACCCATTCCGCACCACCAAAAACACATGAAAGTGGAAACGAGGCACTTGGGTGTGGTCTTCATGTAGTTCTTCTAGGACACAGGAAAAGAAGTCACGCAGAATTAAGCCAATACTGTACAATGTGGGGAAGTAAAGTCTGTTACAGGAACTGGTATTATCTAAGTGATGGAAATGCCCTAGATTTCTCCTCTTCATCTAGGAGATGAAGGCCTTCATCAACTCTCTGTCTTCACCATTCTGTCTTCTACCATATTAGAATCAATGGGGTACAAGTTACATGAAATAGAAATTTCTAGATACATTACATAGGATAGGTGTTTCCTAAACTAAAACACACTCAACATAATCAAATCTTTCTTTGGTGATTCAGAAAGCCAAGACTGGGAGAATACTGCTTCAGTTCAGTCGCTCCGTTGTGTCTGACTTTTTGTGACCCCTAGGGACTGCAGCAAGCCAGGCTTCCCTGTCCAGCACCAGCTCCCAGAGCTTGCTCAAACTCATGTCCATCGCAACGGTGATGCCATCCAACCATCTCATCCTCTGTCATCCCCTTCTCTCTTGCTTTCAATCTTTCCCTGTATCAGGGTCTTTTCCAACGAGTCAGTTCTGCCAACTTGGGCCTGTAGGTTCTAACCAGTTTAGTCATATGCTGTTCTTCTTAATGGTTCTGTCAGTTCAGTTCAGTTCAGTCGCTCAGTCGTGTCCAACTCTTTGCGACCCCATGAATCGCAGCATGCCAAGCCTCCCTGTCCATCACCATCTCCCAGAGTTCACTCAAACTCACATCCATTGAGTTGGTGATGCCATCCAGCCATCTCATCCTCTGTCATCCCCTTTTCCTCCTGCCCCCAATCCCTCCCAGCATCAGCAGTATCTTGGAGCCCCCCAAAATAAAGTCTGTTACTGTTTTCATTGTTTCCCCATCTATTTGCCATGAAGTGATGGGACCTGATGTCATGATCTTAGTTTTTTGAATGTTAAGTTTTAAGCCAACTTTTTCACTCTCCTCTTTCACTTTCATCAAGAGGCTTTTTAGTTCTTCACATTCTGCCATAAGGGTGGTGTCATTTGTGTATCTGAGATTATTGATATTTCTCCCAACAATCTTGGTTCCTGCTTGTGCTTCATACAGCTCTGCATTTTGCATGATGTACTCTGCATATAACTTAAATAAGCAAGGTGACAATATACAGCCTTGATGTACTCTTTTCCTGATTTGGAACCAGTCTGTTGTTCCATGTTCGGTTCTAACTGTTGCTTCTTGAGCTACATGCAGATTTCTCCAGAGGCAGATCAGGTGGTCTGGTATTCCCATTTCTTGAAGAATTTTCTGTAGTTTGTTGTGATCCACACAGTCAAAGGCTTTGGTGTAGTCAATAAAGCAATAGTAGATGTTTTGGGGGAATTCTCTTGCTTTTTCAATGATCCAGTGAATGTTGGTAATTTGATCTCTGGTTCCTCTGCCTTTTCTAAATCCAGCTTGAACATCTGGAAGTTCATGGTTCACGTGCTGTTGAAGCCTGGCTTGGAGAATTTTGACCATTACTTTGGTAGTGTGTGAGATGAGTACAATTGTGTGGTAGTTTGGACATTCATTGGCATTGTCTTTCTTAGGGATTGGGATGAAAATTGATGTTTTCCAGTCCTGTGGCCACTGCTATGTTTTCCAGACTTGCTGGCATATTGAGTGCAGCACTTTCACAGCATCATCTTTTAGGATTTGTAATAGCCCAGCTGGAATTCCATCTCCTCCACTAGCTTTGTTCATAGTGATGCTTCCTAAGGTCCACTTGACTTCACATTCTAAGATGTCTGGCTCTAGGTGAGTGATCACACCATTGTGGTTATCTGGGTCATGAATATCTTTTTTGGATAGATCTATGTATTCTTGCCACCTCTTCTTAATATCTTCTGCTTCTGTTAGGTCCATACTGTTTCTATCCTTAATTATGCCCACCTTTGCATGAAATGTTCCCTTGGTATCTCTAATTTTCTTGAAGAGATCTTTAGTCTTTCCCATTCTATTGTTTTCTCCTATTTCTTTGCATTGATCACTGAGGAAGTCTTTCTTAACCTTGCTATTCTTTGGAACTCTGCATTCAAATGGGTATATCTCTCCTTTTCTCCTTTGCCTTTAGCTTCTCTTCTTTTTTCAGCTATTTGTAAGGCCTCCTCAGACAGCCATTTTGCTTTATTTGCATTTCTTTTTCTTGGGGATGGTTTTGATCACTGCCTCCAATACAATGTCATGAACCTCCATCCATAGTTCTTCAGGCACTCTGTCTATCAGATCTAATCCCTTGAATCTATATCTCACTTCCACTGTATAATCGTATGGGATTTGATTCAGGTCATACATGAATGGTCTAGTGGTTTTCTCTACTTTCTTCAATTTAAGTCTGAATTTGGCAATAAGGAGTTCATGAGCCACAGTCAGCTCCTGGTCTTGTTTTTGCTGACTATATAGAGCTTCTCTATATTTGGCTGCAAAGAATGTAATCAATCTAATTTTGAAATTGGCCATCTGATGATGTCCATGTATAGAGTCTTCTCTTGTGTGGTTGGAAGAGGGTGTTTGCTATGACCAGTGTGTTCTCTTGGCAAGATTC
Source organism: Bos taurus (assembly GCF_002263795.3). Taxonomy (NCBI): domain Eukaryota; kingdom Metazoa; phylum Chordata; class Mammalia; order Artiodactyla; family Bovidae; genus Bos; species Bos taurus. The sequence goes on from NC_037347.1 coordinate 11,876,079, forward strand.
TGTTAGTCTTTGCCCTGCTTCATTTTGTACTCCAAGGCCAAATTTCCCTGTTACTCCAGGTATCTCTTGACTTTCAACTTTTACATTCTAGTCCCCTATGATGAAAAGTACATCTTTTTTAGGTGTTAATACTGCTTAAGAGTATTCTAATATAATTGGTACCTGGTTCTTAACCGGAGTTAGTGACTGAATGTAAAGGTATGTACTTAGGTTTAAAGTACACAGGAAAATTTAGTTTAATGTGTATTTTCCCTTGGTCTTTTGATTCATGCTCATCCACTCTCAGTTAATCTATCAGTAGGTCACATTACTGACTTGTTAAGACATTAATATGTCTTTTGTTACCCAAACTTTATTGACCAGAGATACATCAATATGTTTTTAGAGAGTCATACAATTAACACTACCATGGAAATTGTTAGAGCTTAAAAGTGACTGAGCATTCATGTTACAACTTATGATTATCATTATCATTCATATTTTGCTCCATTAGGTTTTTGTTCCAACATTTTACAAAAATGAGACTCATAGTAATGGAGAATGTTCCTTTGCTTCTACTAGAAGAGTGGATTGAATACACATTTCTCAAAAATTAGAAGACTTTACAGATGTGTCAAGTGTAACTATTGATGTAATAACCTGTAAAGTGTTCGTGAAATAATAATTTTTAGCTGGCCAAAATTAAAATCACTGGCTACAGGCATTGGTTTCTACAAAAATCCCCTGGTCAATAACGAGTTAAGGATTCTCCCTGTGAAGCATATCCCAGATGCCAAACCCTTCCCCACCTTCCTAGCTCTTAGCATTATATTTCTTACTCATCTTCTTCTGCTCTTTTTCATAAGACTGTAGGTTCCATGAGGACAAACACCATATCTATCTTGATCACTGATGTGTCTCTAATACTTGGCATATCTCCGGTACTCAAGTGCCATTTGTTGAATAACTAAATGTGTTCCTCTTTTACTATTTGCTAAGTCTATTCAGTTCCTGTCAGTCAGTTGCAAGGAACGCAAGTTATGTTTCACTTGCTTTTCTTATTGAGGGCATCAAGAGAGAACAGGACACAGCCTTAAGAACTGTCCAGAAGATATCATAGCTGCAGCCCCTCAGACCCCTGACCTGGGCTCTCCCTTAGGAGAAGGTGTCTGTTGCTCTCTCTTCCACTGTCTGGAGACTTATCCACCTGCTTTGTTTTGAGAGATCCTGTCCCTAATGATGACTTGCTTCCTGAGCAAGGACCTGAAGAAGACACAGCTGGTGGTGGAGGTGCTGATTCAGAAGGCTTCATGGGCCACTGGCTCACCTCACCTGGACCAGAGTTTGGTGCCCATCCTCCATGAAAACAGCTGAGACCAGGATGACAGGGATTCTGCAGGGAGAGAATCCATCCCCCGCTCACCCCCCACAGAGGGCTGCAGGCAAGACAGCCATTCTGGGCCTTCTCAAAAGGAGAAAACATCTGTCAAGTAACTCTCCTAGTTTGCAAAATAATATTGGAAGTTCCAAAATGTACAACCATAAAAATGGATGAGGTTGGGGATTGGCTAAACACAAGATTACAGAGCAAATACATTCTGGGGGTTAATCTTAATTGGTTAGGATTAATTTCTGATCATTTTCTAAACATGTACAGTCAAAATGTATATGTTTGGCCAACTTTTTTTAAATAAAATAAATTGTTTGTAAAAATATTTAACTATCAATTATAAGTTGCCCACAGACAAAAATATGGTTGGCTACAAAGTTGAAAACATTGGATACAGAAGTATTCATAGATTTAAGCAACATTGCTTAATTTTAACTGTTTTCAGTTTTAGAGAATGGTGCATTTGTTTTTAAAGATTTATTTCAATATAACCACAATAGAAGGCAGTTTGGCTCAGCATTTCTCAATAAATTTGCATTTGTGAGCAAAACTGTACCTACAAGGATATTCATTACATAATGGCTTGCAGTAGCAAAAGTCTAGAAATAACCTAAATTCCTGTAAATAAGGGACAGATTAGGTAAATTACATTACATCCTTAAAACAGAATGTTCTGTATCTATGAAAAAGAAGTTCAACCTACACATGCTGATATTGAAAACAAATTTCAAAATATATCAAGTGGAAAAGCAAGATACAAAAATATGAATGCCATGCAGAAAAAAAGTGGCCTCCAAAGAGAGGACTTGTTCTCTGGGATGGGAACGAGGCCTATTTTTCAATCTATAAACATTTTTTTTTTTTACTGCTTAATTTTGTAAAATTCCATTCATAAATTGCTCAAAATATAGAAAAAACAGAACCTCATTTTCATATTAAGCAACACATATGTAGTACTAGTTTTCCATTGAGTTTAGAAGAAATAGATAAGAAATCTGAATATTCAGTACACTATTATATTAATAAAACTAAAGCCTTTGACTGTGTGGACCCCAGTAAACTGTGGAAATTTCTGAAAGAGATGGGAACACCAGACCACCTGACCTGCCTCTTGAGAAACCTGTATACAGGTCAGAAAGCAACAGTTAGAACTGGACATGGAACAATAGACTGGTTCCAAATAGGAAAAGGAGTACAGTTTCATCATGAGAAACACTGGGCTGGAAGAAGCACAAGCTGGAATCAAGATTGTGGGAGAAATATAAATAACCTCAGATATGCAGATGACACTACCCTTATGGCAGAAAGTGAAGAGGAACTAAAAAGCCTCTTGATGAAAGCAAAGAGGAGAGTGAAAAAGTGGGCTTAAAGCTCAACATTCAGAAAACGAAGATCATGGCATCCGGTCCCATCACTTTATGGCAAATAGATGGGGAAACAGTGGAAACAGTGTCAGACTTTATTTTTCTGGACTCCAAAATCACTGCAGATGGTGATTGCAGCCATGAAATTAAAAGACATTTGCTTCTTGGAAGGAAAGTTATGACCAACCTGGACAGCATATTAAAAAGCAGAGACATTACTTTGCCAACAAAGGTCCGTCTAGTCAAGGCTATGGTTTTTCCAGTGGTCATCATGGATGTGAGAGTTGGACTATAAAGAAAGCTGAGTGCCAAAGAATTGATGCTTTTGAACTGTGCTGTTGGAGAAGACTTTTGAGAGTCTCTTGGACTGCAAGGAGATCCAACCAGACCATCCTAAAGGAGATCAGTCCTGGGTGTTCATTGGAGTGACTAATGTTGAAGCTGAAACTCCAATACGTTGGCCACCTGATGCGGAGAGCTGACTCACTGAAAAGACCCTGATGCTGGGAAAGATTGAGGGCAGGAGGAGAAGGGGACGACAGAGGATGAGATGGTTGGATGGCATCACCGACACAATGGACATGGGTTTGGGTGGGCTCCAGGAGTTGGTGATGGACAGGGAGACCTCCTGTGCTGCAGTTCATGGGGTCGCAGAGTCGGACACAACTGAGTGACTGAACCGAACTGACCTGAAGTCTGTCAGTACCTAAGGAATTTACTTAGCCTTTGCCATTTTCCCCTAGTCTGTTTATATAATTCATAACATGCAGAGCTTAGAAATAGAAAATCCCTAAATACAGTATAAGGATTAAAAAGCATTTGCAATCTAAGAAAGTACTTAGTAACAAAGTGAATGTTTCCCTGAGGAAGAACCAGTTAGACATGGACTCTCATTAGTCACTAGGCTCTCCTGGGCATTTAGTATGACACACAAATTATATAATTCTATAATTAATATAAGAATGCTATGCAGTCCTTTTATACTTTAGCTATTATGAGAGAGTAAAGACAGAATAAAAATAAATTTGATGTTAGGCTTTACACTACCTGTATGACTTTCATCTTTTCTGCTTTAATATTTACTTGCATTATCTTTTGTATTACTTAACAAATTAAGACAGGGAATTAAGGATAAATTCATATTTCTAGTCAGGACAGCATTGTAAATTCACAATTTTAGACACTCCAAATATTTCAGACATATAACAGTAATATATTTTAAAAAGCGAAAAAAATTAAAAATAGAAATGATAAAAAATCAGACATTTTCATAGATCAGAATAGGAATATAGATTATAAAGTGAAAAGGTGGACTGAAGTTGAAAGATGTTAGGCTGGGGAACTTTGGGCTCTAGGTGTGGAAACTGGCAGAGGATCTAAGGATGTTTATACTTGAGGGATAATGGGAACTGAAATTGCCTGATGTAAGACTGGAGCCCGGCTTCCTTCTTGAACTCAGAGGCTGGGTTAACCTCACATGTAAAAGAGGCTACAATAACACTATTTGCTGTCATAGGCTTGGGCTACAGCGTCTATAAAGCTATGTGATTGTGATACAGCAAAGAGAAATACAGCATCAGCTCCAGGATATGATCGAAACATTTACTAGCTTGGACTAGATGTGCAGTTGTTTTCAATATTTTCCGTCATGGATGCCCTGAATATCCAATGAAAGTGAAAGTTAGGTGGAAGTGTTAGTCATTCAGTTGCATTCAACACTTTGTGACCCCATGGACTGTAACCCACCAGGCTCCTCTGTCCACAGAATTCTCCAGGCAAGAATACTGGAGTGGGTAGCCATTTCCTTCTCTAGGGGATTCCATTTCCTTCCTAACTGAGGGATCTCAAACCTAGGTCTCCTGTACTGCAAGCAAATTCTTTTCCATCTGAGCCACCAGGGAAGCCCTATGGAAGGACTAAATCTGAATTCTGGGTCCTGAGGAAAAGGGTAGAACCAACCACAAAATTAATAGATAACACTAGCAGATTTCCAAAAGAGAAAAAGAGGAAAAACAAGACTACCTGAGATTAACCTTCAACTGAAAATCCCATACATGAGAGGGTTACAAATACCAACAAAGTCAGAAAATAGGAGAGGTGTTTACCTAATGATAAGAACAATACAGCAATCTGAACATTGGTTTAAAACTAGTGTATTAAGAATGAATGGATAAGACAGCTGTGGTACATATACACAACGGAGTATCACTCTGCCATTAAAAAGAATACATTTGAATCAGTTCTAATGAGGTGGATGAAACTGGAGCCTATTATACAGAGTGAAGTAAGCCAGAAAGAAAAACACCAATACAGTATACTAATGCATATATATGGAATTTAGAAAGATGGTAACAATAACCCTGTATACGAGACAGCAAAAGAGACACTGGTGTATAGAACAGTCTTTTGGACTCTGTGGGAGAGGGAGAGGGTGGGATGATTGGGAGAATGGCATTGAAACATGTATAATATCATATATGAAATGAGTCACCAGTCCAGGTTTGATGCACGATACTGGATGCTTGGGGCTGGTACACTGGGATGACCCAGAGGGATGGTACGGGGAAGGAGGAGGGTTCAGGATGGGGAACACGTGTATATCTGTGGTGGATTCATGTTGATATATGGCAAAACCAATACAATATTGTAAAGTTAAAAAACAAAATAAAATAGAATTTAAAAAAATTTAAAAAGGAAAAAAAAAAAGAAACCTTAAAAAAAAGAATGTTCATAGTGATAAAAAAGGAAGAACCCCTCCTCCCTAAAATAATAAAAACAGTCAAACATGGAAGTAGTAAATTAAAAGACAGTTTAAAGGAACTGATCCAGGACACAGTATAGAGAAAAAAGTGATTTAAAAATGTAAACGAGCAGTTGAGAGATAGGGATGATATAATATATCCAACAGAAGTCCTAGGGAAAGAGAATAGAGGGGGAATGGAACGGAAGCAATATTCAAAGGAAGAATGGCAAAAGATACTGTCCAGAGTTAATGAAATATTAGATTTTTAAGGTTTAAAGTGCACATATTGTACTGATCAAAAGCAATCAAGCAATCTAGACCTAAATATTGATATTTTATATATCAAGTATATAAAGAAAACAAAGTATAAACTAATAGACATAGAAGATAGATGACAATCAGAAAGAAAGGAGACTTCTATCAACAGCAATAGATGTTAAAAAGCAATTGGATAAGAGATTTCTGGGATGAGTGCAGATTAGGATGCACCATTCTTCTGTTTCCCTACCTAGACAAAAATTATACTGGCAGAATCTGTCTATTCAACTATTTTGGAGCTCTGGAGCCTGTTGAAAGTTTATAACTTTCAAAGGTAGCCTTTCTGCTCTTGATTAGAACAAAAAATGGATGCAGAAAAAAAAAAAAAAAAAACCAGTATGGCAGTTCCTGAAAAAATTAAAAATGAATTACCATGTGATCTAGCAATTCCACTTCTGAGTTTTTACTCAAAAAATTGAGTTGAAAGTAAGGCCTCAATGAGATAATTCTACATGCATGTTCATAGCAACATTATTTATAATATCTAAAACTAAAAAGTTATGTATAATATCTAAAACTAGGAAGGCTGAGTGCTGAAGAATTGATGCTTTTGAACTATGGTGTTGGAGAAGACTATTGCGAGTCTGTTGGACTCCCAGGAGATCCAACCAGTCCATCGTAAAGGAAATCAGTCCTGAATGTTCATTGGAAGAACTAATGCCAAAACTGAAGCTCTGATACTTTGGCCACCTGATGCAAAGAGCTGACTCAGTAGAAAAAAACCCTGATGCTGGGAAAGATTGAAGGATATGAGTTTGAGCAAGCTCTGGGAGTTGGTGATGGACAGGGAAGCCTGGTGTGCTGCGGTTCATGGGGTCACAAAGCGTCGGACACCACTGAGCGACTGAACAACAGCACAGACGTGGAAGCAACCCAAGTGTTCACTTACAGAGAAACAAAATATGGTATATACACACAGTGGAATATTATTAAGTCTTAAAAATGAAGGAGGAGGGAGGAGCTAAGACGGCAGAGGAGTAGGACGGGGAGAACACTTTCTCCCCCACAAATTCATCAAAAGGACATTTAAACGCCGAGTAAATTCCACAAAACAACTTCTGAATGCCGGCAGAGGACATCAGGCACCCAGAAAAGCAACCAAAGTCTTCGAAAGGAGGTAGGAAAAAATATAAAAGACAAAAAAAGAGACAAAAGAGGGGGGATGGAGTTCCGTCCCAGGAAGGGAGTCTTAAAAAGAGAAAAGTTTCCAAACACCAGGAAACCTTCTCACTGCCGAATCTGTGCCGAGCCTTGGAAGCACAGAGGGCAACATAACAGGGAGGAAAAATAAATAAACAATTAAAACCTGCAGATTGCGAGCCCTATAGTAACTCCCCCAGTGGAGAAGCAGTGCAGACGCCTGCACACACCATTAGCAAATGCGGGCTGGGCAGGGAGACGCAGCGTGGGCTGCATCGCTTAAGAGTAAGGATCTGGCCTGAATACCCCGAGCGCTATCTGAGTGAAATAATTTGGGCTACCAAACCAGACTGTGGGATATCTACCACACGAAAAGCCAGCCCTAACCTAAGACACCGCCAGGCCCGCGCACGGAAGGAAGGACTGAACAGAGATAGCCGGCTGCAGACCTTCCCCCTCCGGTGACAGGCAGCCAGAGCTGGAAGGGGGCAATCACAGCCCCAGGGAGACACTATCTATAAAACTGTAAGCAGGCTTCTTTACTAACTAAGACTTCTTGGGGCTCTGGACGGTCAACATCCGCCTGAGAAGGTGCTCAGGTTGTACACCCAGATAACCGAGCTGCAGGGAGGCGATAAGTCGCAGCAATCGCGCTGGCCAAACACCTCATCACCTGAGCTGCTCGGACCTGGGAAGGGCACAAAACGCAGGCCCAACCGAGTCTGCGCCTCTGAGGACTACCCGAGTGCCTGAGCCTGAGCGGCTTGGACCCGGGAGGTGCAAGCAGCCCAGGGCCGGCCTCGGATGGTTCCCTGCGGAGCAACCTAGAGCCTGAGCAGTGTGGGCAGGGAGGCTACACGCGCCGTGAGTGGGGGCAGACCCAGTGTGGCTGAGGCACTGCGAGCACACGCCAGTGTTTTTGTATGCAGCGTCCCTCCCTCTCCACAGCGCGACTGAACAAGTGAGCCTAAAAAAAAAAAAAGAAGTGTCTACCCCCGTCCCCTTTGTGTCAGGGCGGAAACCAGACACTGAACAGACCAGCAAACAGAAGAAGCTATAACAGAGGGAACCGCCTTGGAAGCTACGGGCAATAGATTAAAACCTGTGATTAGTACCGACTACATAGGAAGGGGCCTATAGATCTTGAGAAATATAAGTCGGACCAAGGAACTAGCCGAAAATGAACTGACCCCACAATACTCACAACAAAACCAGAAAAAGTCCTAGATATATTTTTACTATTTTTACGATCATTCTTTCTTTTTTTTTTAATTAAAAAAAAATTTAAGTCCTCTATTATTCCTTTAATTTTCACTTTTATAACCTATTATTTTGCAAAAAAAAAAAGACCCTATTTTTTTAAAGCAAACTTCATATATATATTTTTTATAATTTTTGTGACCTTGTTTTTTGTTTTCTTTTCTTTAACATTGTATTTGTGAAATTCCAACCTCTACTCTAGATTTTTAACTTTAGCTTTTTGGGATTTGTTATCAATTTTGTACCTATATTTTCTTTATAATTTTTGCGACTTTGTTTTTGTTTGTTTTTCTTTCTTTTCCTTCTTCTTTTCTTTTTTTTTTCTTCTTTTCTTTAACATTGTATTTTTAAAACTCCAAACTCTACTCTAGATTTTTAATTTTTGCTTTTATGTATTTGTTACCAATTTTGTACCTTTAAGCACCCAATCTTCAGTACCCATTTTTCACTAGGGAGTGAGATTACTGGCTTGACTGCTCTCTCTCCCTTTGGACTCTCCTTTTTCTCCCCCGGGTCGCCTGTGTCCCCTCCCTAACCCCTTTCTACTCTACCCAACTCTGTGAATTTCTGTGTGTTCCAGATGGTGGAGAACACTTAGGGAACTGACTACTGGCTGGATCTGTCTCCCTCCTTTTCATTTCCCCCTTTTATCCTCCTGGCCACCTCTGTCTCCTTCCTCCTTCTTCTCTTCTCTGTATAACTCCATGAACATCTCTGAGTGGTCCAGTTGTGGAGTGCACATAAGGAAGTGAATACTGGATGACCCACTCTCTCCTCTATTGATTCCACCTCATCTCATTCGGATCACCTCTAATTCCCTCCTGCCTTTTCTCTTCTCCATGCAATGCTGTGAACCTCTCTGGGTGACCCTCACAGTGGAGAAACTTTTCATCTTTAACGTAGATGTTTTATCAATGGTGCTGTATAGAAGGAGAAGTTTTGAAACTACTGTGAAAATAAGACCAATAACTGGAAGCAGGAGGCTTAAGTCCAAACCCTGATTCCAGGGAACTCCTGACTCCAGGGATCATTAATTGACAGAAGCTCATCAAACGCCTCCATATCTACACTGAAACCAAGTACCACACAAGGGCCAACAAGACATACCAAGCAAATTCTCCAGCAACAAAGGAACACAGCCCTGAGCTCCAAGATACAGGCTGCCCAAAGTCACCCCAAAACCATAGACATCTCATAACTCATTACTGGACACTTCGTTGCACTCCAGAGAGAAGAAATCCAGCTCCACCCACCAGAACACCGACACAAGCTTCCCTAACCAAGAAACCTAACCAAGCCACCTGTACAAACCCACACACAGTGAGAAAATGCCACAATAAAGAGAACTCCACAAACTGCCAGAATACAGAAAGGACGCCCCAAACTCAGCAATTTAAACAAGATAAAGAGACAGAGGAATACCCAGCAGATAAAGGAACAGGATAAATGCCCACCAAACCAAACAAAAGAGGAAGAGATAGGGAATCTACCTGATAAAGAATTCCAAATAATGATAGTGAAATTGATCCAAAATCTTGAAATCAAAATGGAATCACAGATAAATAGCCTGGAGACAAGGATTGAGAAGATGCAAGAAAGGTTTAACAAGGACCTAGAAGAAATAAAAAAGAGTCAATATATAATGAATAATGTAATAAATGAAATCAAAAACACTCTGGAGGCAACAAATAGTAGAATAACAGACACAGAAGATAGGATTAGTGAATTAGAAGGTAGAATGGTAGAAATAAATGAATCAGAGAGGAAAAAAGAAAAACAAATTAAAAGAAATGAGGACAATCTCAGAGACCTCCAGGACAATATTAAACGCTACAACATTTGAATCATAGGGGTCCCAGAAGAAGAAGACAAAAAGAAAGACCATGAGAAAATACTTGAGGAGATAATAGTTGAAAACTTCCCTAAAATGGGGAAGGAAATAATCACCCAAGTCCAAGAAACCCAGAGAGTCCCAAACAGGATAAACCCAAGGCAAAACACCCCAAGACACATATTAATCAAATTAACAAAGATCAAACACAAAGAACAAATATTAAAAGCAGCATGGGAAAAACAACAAATAACACACAAGGGAATTCCATAAGGATAACAGCTGATCTTTCAATAGAAACTCTTCAAGCCAGGAGGGAATGGCAAGACATACTTAAAGTGATGAAAGAAAATAACCTACAGCCCAGATTATTGTACCCAGCAAGGATCTCATTCAAATATGAAGGAGAAATCAAAAGCTTTACAGACCAGCAAAACCTGAGAGAATTCAGCACCACCAAGCCAGCTCTCCAACAAATACTAAAGGATATTCTCTAGACAGGAAACACAAAAACGGTGTATAAACTTGAACCCAAAACAATAAAGTAAATGGCAACGGGATCATACTTATCAGTAATTACCTTAAACATAAATGAGTTGAATGCCCCAACCAAAAGACAAAGACTGGCTGAATGGATACAAAAACAAGACCCGTACATATGCTGTCTACAAGAGACCCACCTCAAAACAGGGGACACATGCAGACTGAAAGTGAAGGGCTGGAAAAAGATTTTCCATGCAAATAGGGACCAAAAGAAAGCAGGAGTAGCAATACTCATATCAGATAAAATAGACTTTAAAACAAAGGCTGTGAAAAGAGACAAAGTGGTCACTACATAATGATCAAAGGATCAATCCAAGAAGAAGACATAATAATTATAAATATATATGCAGCCAACACGGGAGCACCGCAATATGTAAGACAAATGCTAACAAGTATGAAAGGAGAAATTAACAATAACACAATAATAGTGGGAGACTTTAATACCCCACTCACACCTATGGATAGATCAACTAAACAGAAAATTAACAAGGAAACACAAACTTTAAACGATACAATAGACCAGTTAGACCTAAATGATATCTCTAGGACATTGCATCCCAAAACAATGAATTTCACCTTTTTCTCAAGTGCACATGGAACCTTCTCCAGGATAGATCACATCCTGGGGCATAAATCTAGCCTTGGTAAATTCAAAAAAATTGAAATCATTCCAAGCATCTTTTCTGACCACAATGCATTAAGATTAGATCTCAATTCCAGGAGAAAAACTATTAAAAATTGCAACATATGGAGGCTGAACAACACGCTGCTGAATAACCAACAAATCACAGAAGAAATCAAAAAAGAAATCAAAACTTGCATAGAAACAAATGAAAATGAAAACACAACAACCCAAAACCTGTGGGACACTGTAAAAGCAGTCCTAAGGGGAAAGTTCATAGCAATACAGGCATACCTCAACAAACAAGAAAAAAGTCAAATAAATAACCTAACTCAACACCTAAAGCAACTAGAAAAGGAAGAAATGAAGAACCCCAGGGTTAGTAGAAGGAAAGAAATCTTAAAAATCAGGGCAGAAATAAATGCAAAAGAAACAAAAGAGACCATAGCAAAAATCAACAAAGCCAAAAGCTGGTTCTTTGAAAGGATAAATACAATTGACAAACCATTAGCCAGACTCATCAAGAAACAAAGGGAGAAAAATCAAATCAATAAAATTAGAAATGAAAATGGAGAGATCACAACAGACAACATAGAAATACAAAGGATCATAAGAGACTACTATCAATAATTATATGCCAATAAAATGGACAACGTGGAAGAAATGGACAAATTCTTAGAAAAGTACAACTTTCCAAAACTGGACCAGGAAGAAATAGAAAATCTTAACAGACCCATCACAAGCACAGAAATTGAAACTGTAATCAGAAATCTTCCAGCAAACAAAAGCCCAGGTCCAGACGGCTTCACAGCTGAATTGTACCAAAAATTTAGAGAAGAGCTAACACCTATCCTGCTCAAACTCTTCCAGAACATTGCAGAGGAAGGTAAACTTCCAAACTCATTCTATGAGGCCACCATCACCCTAATACCAAAACCTGACAAAGATCCCACAAAAAAAGAAAACTACAGGCCAATATCACTGATGAACATAGATGCAAAAATCCTTAACAAAGTTTTAGCAATCATAATCCAACAACACATTAAAAAGATCATACACCATGACCAAGTGGGCTTTATCCCAGGGATGCAAGGATTCTTCAATATCCACAAATCAATCAATGTAATACACCACATTAACAAATTGAAAAATAAAAACCATATGATTATCTCAATAGATGCAGAGAAAGCCTTTGACAAAATTCAACATCCATTTATGATAAAAACTCTCCAGAAAGCAGGAATAGAAGGAACATACCTCAACATAATAAAAGCTATATATGACAAACCCACAGCAAACATTATCCTCAATGGTGAAAAATTTAAAGCATTTCCCCTAAAGTCAGGAACAAGACAAGGGTGCCCACTTTCACCATTACTATTCAACATAGTTTTGGCCACAGCAATCAGAGCAGAAAAAGAAATAAAAGGAATCCAAATTGGAAAAGAAGAAGTAAAACTCTCACTGTTTGCAGATGACATGATCCTCTACATAGAAAACCCTAAAGACTCTACCAGAAAATTACTAGAACTAATCAATGATTATAGTAAAGTTGCAGGATATAAAATCAACACACAGAAATCCCTTGCATTCCTATGCACTAATAATGAGAAAACAGAAAGAGAAATTAAGGAAACAATTCCATTCACCATTGCAACGGAAAGAATAAAATACTTAGGAATATATCTACTTAAAGAAACTAAAGACCTATATATAGAAAACTATAAAACACTGGTGAAAGAAATCAAAGAGGACACTAATAGATGGAGAAATATACCATGTTCATGGATTGGAAGAATCAATATAGTGAAAATGAGTATACTACCCAAAGCAATTTATAGATTCAATGCAATCCCTATCAAGCTACCAACGGCATTCTTCACAGAGCTAGAACAAATAATTTCACGATTTGTATGGAAATACAAAAAACCTCGAATAGCCAAAGCTATCTTGAGAAAGAAGAATGGAACTGGAGGAATCACCCTGCCTGACCTCAGGCTCTACTACAAAGCCACAGTCATCAAGACAGTATGGTACTGGCACAAAGACAGAAATATAGATCAATGGAACAAAATAGAAAGCCCAGAGATAAATCCATGCACATATGGACACCTTATCTTTGACAAAGGAGGCAAGAATATACAATGGATTAAAGACAATCTCTTTAACAAATGGTGCTGGGAAAACTGGTCAACCACTTGTAAAAGAATGAAACTAGAGCACTTTCTAACACCATACACAAAAATAAACTCAAAATGGATTAAAGATCTAAACGTAAGACTAGAAACTATAAAACTCCTAGAGGAGAACATAGGCAAAACACTCTCTGACATACATCACAGCAGGATCCTCTATGACCCACCTCCAAGGATATTGGAAATAAAAGCAAAAATAAACAAATGGGACCTAATTAAACTTAAAAGCTTCTGCACAACAAAGGAAACTATAAGCAAGATGAAAAGACAGCCTTCAGAATGGGAGAAAATAATAGCAAATGAAGCAACTGACAAACAACTAACCTCAAAAATATACAAGCAACTCCTACACCTCAATTCCAGAAAAATAAACTACTCAATCAAAAAATGGGCCAAAGAACTAAATAGACATTTCTCCAAAGAAGACATACAGATGGCTAACAAACACATCAAAAGATGCTCAACATCACTCATTATCAGAGAAATGCAAATCAGAGAAATGCAAATCAAAACCACTATGAGGTACCATTTCACACCAGTCAGAATGGCTGCGAGCCAAAAGTCTACAAGCAATAAATGCTGGAGAGGGTGTGGAGAAAAGGGAACCCTCTTACACTGTTGGTGGGAATGCAAACTAGTACAGCCACTATGGAGAACAGTGTGGAGATTCCTTAAAAAACTGGAAATAGAACTGCCTTATGATCCAGCAATCCCACTGTTGGGCATACACACTGAGGAAACCGGAATTGAAAGAGACATGTGTTCATGTCAATGTTCATCACAGCACTGTTTATAATAGCCAGGATATGGAAGCAACCTAGATGTCCATCAGCAGACGAATGGATAAGAAAGCTGTGGTACATATACACAATGGAGTATTACTCCGCCATTAAAAAGAATACATTTGAATCAGTTCTAATGAGGTGGATGAAACTGGAGCCTATTATACAGAGTGAAGTAAGCCAGAAAGAAAAACACCAATACCGTATACTAATGCATATATATGGAATTTAGAAAGATGGTAACAATAACCCTGTATACGAGACAGCAAAAGAGACACTGATGTATAGAACAGTCTTTTGGACTCTGTGGGAGAGGGAGAGGGTGGGATGATTTGGGAGAATGGCATTGAAATACGTATAATATCATATATGGAACGAGTCGCCAGTCCAGGTTCGATGCACGATACTGGATGCTTGGGGCTGGTGCACTGGGATGACCCAGAGGGAGGGTATGGGGAGGGAGGAGGGAGGAGGGTTCAGGATGGGGAACACAAGTATACATGTGGCGGATTCATTTCAATGTTTGGCAAAACCAATACAATATTGTAGAGTTCAAAAATAAAATAAAATTAAAAAATAAATAAATAAGTAAAAACTTAAAAAAAAGAAGGAAGTTATGATACATGCTGCAAAATGGATGAATCTTGAGAACATTATACTGAGTGAAATAAGCCAGTGATAAAAAGAAAAATACTGTATGATTCCACTTGCATGAGTTACTTAGAGGAATCAAAATCGCAGAGACAGAAAGTGGAATGGTGGTTGCCAGGGTCTGGGAAGGAGAAATAGGAAGTTTTTGTTTAATGAGTACAGAGTTCTAGATTTATAACATGAGGAGAGTTCTGGAGATGGATGGTGGTGATGGTAATATAATAATATTAATGTACTTAATACCCTACAGTGTGCACTTAAAATGTTTAAGATAGTAAAGATAGTAAATTTTATGTTAAGTGTGCTTCACCACAATAAAAGAAAGGAAAAAGAAAGCAATGGGGTAATATTTTTTAAGTGTTGACAAAAAATAAAGTAACTGCCAATAAAATTCTATAATCAGCTTATCTATTATTCAAGAGTGAGCTATGAATTCTAAAACATTCATAACCATTGCTGAGAAACCGCTAGTTGATATACTTCACAAAGAAAAGCAAACCCAAGGGAAAGATATGAGACGTAAAGAGCAGGAGTAACTGCGGAAATTGATAAACTATGTTAATATGGCAGAGAGCATTTTCCAAGAATGGTCACAGCAACATTTCCAGTTCTTCCTATTGTGGAGCTTTGCCACACCATTATCAAGAGGTTGAATCTATCTCCCTTCTCTTGAACATGAGCAGCCTTTGTGGCTTATTATGAGTAGGATACAGTGAAAGAGGCACTGTGTGACTTTCAAGGGTGGGTGATATGGCTTCTGCTTGGCTATCTCTTTCTTGAGACACTTGTCCAGGGAACCCAGCTATCATGCTCTGGGGAAGACCAACTAGCCTATACAGAGACCACTTGAAAAGGAATGCAAGGAGGAAGACTGAGGCCACCAGCCAACAGCAGGATTCCAATGAAGGCTTTCAGTTCAGTTCAGTTCAGTCACTCAGTCGTGTCCGACTCTTTGCGACCCCATGAATCGCAGCACGCCAGGCCTCCCTGTCCATCACCAACTCACGGAGTTCACTCAAACTCATGTCCATGGAGTCAGTGATGCCATCCAGCCATCTCATCCTCTGTCGTCCCCTTCTCCTCCTGCCCCCAATCCCTCCCAGCATCAGAGTCTTTTCCAATGAGTCAACTCTTCGCATGAGGTGGCCAAAGTACTGGAGTTTCAGCTTTAGCATCATTCCTTCCAAAGAACACCCAGGACGGATCTTAGGCAGTGTAGAACAATGACACGACATCCTTAATTTACTTTGCTCATATTCACAACCCACAGTGTCTATGAGCATAATAATGATTGTCTTTTTTAATGCCATTAAAAGTTTTGGAGTAATTTGCTACAGAGCTGTGTGGAAGAGTTAGTATATTTAACTGTTTACTGTTAAAAAGTTAAATATATAGTAACAACAACAAAAATAATAATAACAAGGACAATGAAAGCTAGTGAATAGAAGTTGTTTAGGAGATAAGCTTCTTGTTTGATTTGGGAGAAAGGTAAAGATGTATAATAAATTTAGGCTTTGATAACATTTTACAGTTAAGTTTGTGTGCTAAAAATTCAAAGATAAACATTAAAAAGAATAGAAATTGAACTAATCAAGCAAAGAGTAAAAGTGGGAAAGGTAAAAATGAAAAAATTTTATAAATATATACAATCAAGCCAAACAACATAATAATAAATTGACTAGTTCACTAGCAATGAAAATTGCTTTTCAAATTCTCAGAATTCTACTTGATTTAGTCAATGTTAAATAAAAACTCAAGCAGTGGCAGAAATAATATTCATACCTCCAGATTTTCTGATAGTCCAAAGTTCAGAAAGTTTTAGTCTTTTCAGTTATTTTCAGTAAAAATCTCTATACTTCTGAAAGAGTGCCAATGGACAAAGAACAGAAACCAAGTGGTTTTTTAGGGCCATGTATCATGATGTTAGTCGCTCATTCATGTCCGACTCTTTGTGACCCCATGGACTGTCCAGCCTCCTCTGTCCATGGAATTCTCCAGGCAAGAATAGTGGAGTAGGTAGCCATTCCCTTCTCCAGGAGATCTTCCTGACTTATAGATCAAACCCAGATCTCCTGCATGGCAAGCTGATTCTTTACTGTCTAAGTCATCTGGGAAGCCCTCGTTAGAGTATATGATTACTACGTGATTGTTAAACGAGCTTTCTCAACTCTCTCCTGGAAGAACATGGAAGATATTTATTTTAAATAGTTAATTCTAAATCACACTGAGTAAGACAATTGATTCCACTAAGGAAGAAAATGGCAGTAGTTTTCCCTCGGCTAGGTAGATTGATTGGAAGAGGGTGTTGCCAAATAGATGGGGAAACAATGGAAACAGTGACAGACTTTATTTTCTTGGGCTCCAAAATCCCTGCAGATGTTGACTGCAGCCATGAAATTCAAAGATACTTGCTCCTTGGAAGAAAAGCTATGACCAACCTAGACAGCATATTAAAAAGCAGAGATGTTACTTTACCAACAAAGGTCCATCTAGTCAAAGCTATGGTTTTTCCAGTAGTCATGTATGGATGTGAGAGTTGGACTATAAAGAAAGCTGAGCACCAAAGAATTGATGCTTTTAGACTGTGGTGTTGGGGAAGACTCTTGAGAGCCCCTTGGATTCCCAGGAGACCAAACCAGTCCATCCTCAAGGAAATCAGTCCTGAATATTCATTGGAAGGACTGATGCTGAAGCTGAAGCTCCAATATTTTGGCCACCTGATGCGAAGAACTGACTCATTGGAAAAGACCTTGATGACAGGTAAGATTGAAGGCAGGAAGAGAAGGGTTTGACAGACGATCAGATGGTTGGATGGCATCACCGACTCAATGGACATGAGTTTGAGCAAGCTCCGGGAGTTGGTGATGGACAGGGAAGCTTGGTGTGCTGCAATCTATGGGGTCACAAAGAGTCGGACACAACTGAGCGACTGAACTGAGGTTGTTTGCTAGCCCACCTTATTTTCATTTAAACAGCACACACAAAATAATAATCACTCATGGCAGTCAGTATTTAGTTCAGTTTTCCAGCACATCCTACCACATTTTGCGTTCACCACTGTTCTCTGTGTCTCGTACTCACCCCTCCTACCCTGATTCTATAGGATGTACTAACAAACACCCTGAAATATGCCCTAATAGGGGAAAAGGAGACAGAGGCATCACAGCTCTGGGCTTTTAAGCTGTGTCCTTTATTCTACTCTTCTCATTTCTCTAGCAATGAGAACCAGGCCGTGGTGCCAAAGATGCAGCCAAAACAGAAAAGTGGAAAAGGATACTAGAGAGAAGTCATGATGGCTTTATTTGCAGGACAAAAGAACTTTCTCTTGGCCTCCAATATGTTTAACAGTACTTATTAAAATGACCTCTTATTTGTGTCATTGTTCATGCACTGCTTTATACTGATAATTTAACTATATTATGTATCTTATCTTTTTAATCAGGCTATGTAGATTTTGAGGGGCAGTATTTTATTAATCTGAGTATCTCCAGCACTTAAATTAGAGCTGGCACATAGTGAATACAACATTTGACAAATAAATAAATGCTACAGATGAGAAATGAATTTTCTCATAATTTTCTCTATAAAAGGAAATAAAGAAACCTGCCCAAGAAATTTAGTGACAGAAGCAGGGACAAGAAACCAAAGACTGCTATCCTCCTGTCCACCCCACCAGAGTCAGAGCCACACTCTCTAAATACAGGAGGGCCATCTTCAGAAACCCCAGATTCCTTCCTGGCAAGCCTCTGTGACGCCCACCAGGCTCCCATGAGAAGATGTCTATGGTCTCTGCTGGTTGTAAAATACCATAACAATGATATGGTGCTTTTAAAGTCTATCAGCAATTTTAAGTAAAGAAAGTAGTTCAAAGGCAAATGCATACTGTGACCAAAATCTTTGGCGGACTCCTTGTGTGCTATATTATTTGTATATGTAAAAGAAACATTTCACTGCTTCTAGAGCTCTCTCTTTCCTTGAAAGTGAAAGTGTTAGTCACTCAGTCATGGCCCCCTCTTTGAGACCCCATGGACTGTAGCCCGCCATGCTCTTCTGTCCATGGAATTCTCCAGGCAAGAATATTGGAGTGGGTTGCCATTTCCTTCTCCAGGGTATCTTCCCAACCCAGGGATCGAACCCAGGTCCTCTTCATTGCAGGCAGATTCTGAGCTACCAGGAAAGCCCCTTCTTTCCTTGAAATAGCCCCAAATATTGACCCTTAGAGATGATCTCCTGTGTGCATGAATGCTCAGTCACTTCAGTTGTATCTGACACTGTGCAACCCTCTGGACTGTAGCCTGCCAGGCTCCTCTGTCCATGGGATTCTCCAGGCAAGAACAGTGGAGTGGGTTGCCATGCCCTCCTCCAGGGGATCTTCCCAACCCAGGGATCAAACCAGCATCTCACATCTACCTGCATTGGCAGGTGGGTTCTTTACCACTAACACCATCTGGGAAGCCCCAGTGATCTCCTATTTGCCATTATAATGAGTATTTATTTAATATTACACTTCCTTCCTTTATAGTTTCTGTGTTAATAATCCAATAATTGTGGGTGCACTACCTTCCTGGATCCTAAGGGTGAGACAATAATTTTCTTTCTTTTCAGCATATTCTTTCCCTATTTTATACTCTTTCTCAGTTTCATATAAGGGTTTGGGGAGAACATGAAAAGTCAGTTGGCAATTACTTTATAAGTTATGAATAATATAAAAATTCCCAAGTAATTTTCTGTGGGTAGCTTAGATTTTTTTTTCTTTTCCATTAGAAAGGACCTATAGGTTCATTGATCAGGACATATTTTTGTTCCTTTTAACCTTATCTTTGAAAGGCTTGTGAAGTTCTGCCTTACTTTTATTGCTTAATAGACTTGAAAGACAGGAGAAAAGTGGCGGCAAGAACAGCTGAATAGAATAGTTGATTATGATTGACAAAGAGCTACAGTGTGTAAGAGAAACAAGGGCCTCTGTGTGGTGGGAAGCATGTGACCAGCTGCCTCAGTTCAGCCAGAGCAGTTCCATTCGTTAGTCTACTTTTCTGGATTTTCTTCAAGATTCTGATTGAACTTCCTCCTTTCCAGAGCCCTTTCCCCTTTCCCTCAGTCCTCATAAGGGTTAAGAAAAAGTCAGACTCCTAAGAACAGCCTTATGAATTATTTTATTCTCTTGGCTTTTTCCTCCACGTGTTTTCTAAAGCATAGTCTCCAAATACTTTTGATCAAGGCTTTAACAAGTAAAGCATATGGCCCTGTTTATAAATTACATTCATGAGCCATTTATGTTAACACTTGGTGCTAATATATTACATGTCTTATAAAACACACAAAAAGAAAGTAAAAGAGTGATGCAAAACAAATAGAATTTTTCTTAATATCCACTCCCGCTCCGCACCTTAATACATCATTTCCCTCCCGAGTTGTTTGTACCCTATTTTGGAGGCTCCTGACTAAAAGATAGTTATGAGAGTTGACCAAGGAAAATGTAGTCCAATCTGAGAAGCTGCATTCTCTGTAGTACATCATTTGGGGATGTGACAACTTGGGCAGCTTCCATAAGTGTCTAGACACTTCTGGGAGGGCCAGGCAAAAAGCACAGGTAAGTGTCTAAGTCCAGGTTTCTGGAGACCTGAAATCTAGTTCTAGCCCCATCATTAAGTAGCTCTGTGACTCTGAAAAAATCACTTAACTCTCTGAATTTAATGTCAATATTAGAAATAGTAATTTTCCTGCCTATTTCTGCTAATTGCTGTGAATATCAAACGAGGCAACAGATTTGCAACTTCCTGCCTATTTCTCCTCAATATTATAAATATCAAACAAAGCAATGGATCTGCAATTGTTCTGTAAAGGATAACATGGAATAGAAATATAGGGCAATATTGTTATTCTTTTTAAAGATCATGGTAGGTAGGATTAGTTTCCCCCATTGTCTATTATATCAGCAAAACTAATTCACTACAGACTCATTTCCCTCTTGCTCTCCCCTACCAATATTAATAATCATTGGTGATCATCTAAGCCTTTTAATTCAGATTATAGTGAACAATTTCCCAATTCATCTTCTCAGGATTTAAAGAGCATAAAAGGTAAGAAAAAGAGAACAATTCTAGGGGTTAAAGAATGCAGATTATCTCAGCTCGTATTATTTTATGAATGAAGATACTGAAGCTCAGAGGCCTAAGGGATTTTTCCAGAGTCACACAGCTCAGAGTGGAGCTACATTAGGACCTAGGCTTCCTATTTTGCAATTGATTTTGCATTCCAGGGGTGATTCACAGCATCATAGTTCCCTAGTAAATCACTTTTTCCTCCTTGACTGTTTGTTTCTCTCAACAGCAATCATGTCCTGATGAAATCCAGTCTCTATCGATTCTCCATCATAAAAGATTCTCTACCTTTTCATATCCTTAAATCTTACAAATCAATCCCACCCCTAAACTGTCTCTCCAATTCTTTCTTACTTTTTTTCTGCTTCTGCTCTGCTGGCCTCGTTAGCTACCAGCAATATTTTCTTGTCAGGAAAGGACTGTGGATTAGATGTGCAGAGATAACCCCTTAAATGGCCACAGATGTCCCTGCTCTGTAAGGCACTCAAGGTAAAATAACCTTTTCACAGAGGGTAAAAATAAGAAGGTAAAAATAACCTTTGCACAGAAGACTCACACCAGAAGTGGGTGTGCCTGTTCAGAGAGGAGAATTTAGAAATCAGGGATAGATATAGTAAGAGAAAAGGCTGGTGTCACGGATGTGTGTCCCTCCTGAAAGCTATTTCTTCCCTAGAGCTGATTTTTCTAGTCAGGATGGCCTTCCTCTTTCTTATTCTCTCCTATTCTTCTTTGGGCTCCAGCCCCACCGCTTCCCAACCTACCCATCCCAAACAGTGTCTAATCTAATGTGAATTATGATCATGTTACTTTTTCAGTGGGTTCCATTTTCCCTGATTGAGGTTGTTTCTAGGTATTTAATGGAAAAATATTCTCTATGAGTAAGATATACAAAGTCTCAGGATCTATGTTTCTATCGGGATAAAAACAAATGAGTGGATTCATTTAGTAGAATGTCATTAAATGAAGCCTTGACCTAAGTTGTCATTATAAGATGGAGCAGTCACAGATCCAAAGCAAAGAACTAGTAAGATTTTTTTGTGATTTCCATTTATTCTTTGCTTTGTTCTCATAAAATATCCACTGGGTGGCTCAGTAGTAAAGAATTCTCCTGCCAGTGTAAGAGACACAGGTTCAATCCCTGATCTGGGAAGATCCCACATGCTGTGGAGCAATCAAGTCTGTGCGCCACAGCTATGAGCCATGCTCCACAGTGAGAGCAGCCACCGCAGTGAGAAGCCTGTGTACTGCAACTAGAGTAGCCTCCACTTGCTGCAACTATAGGAAAGTCCACGCAGTACTGAAGGCCCAGCAGAGTCAAAATTAAAAATAAATAAATTGTTGTTCAGTCACTCAGTCCTGTCCGACTCTTTATGACCCCATGGACTGCAGCATGCCAGGCTTCCCTGTCCATCAACAACTCCCTGAGCTTGCTCAAACTCATGTCCATCGAGTTGGTGATGCCATCCACCATCTCATTCTATGTCATTCCCTTCTTCTCCTGCCTTCAATCTTCCCCAGCATCAGGGTCTTTTCTAATGAATTGGCTCTTTGCATCAGGTGGCCAAAGTATTGGAGCTTCAGCTTCAGCATCAGTCCTTCTAATGAATACTCAGGATTGATTTCCTTTAGGATTGACTGATTTGATGTCCTTGCAGTCCAAGGGACTCTTGAGAGTCTTCTCCAACACCACAGTTCAAAAGCATCAATTCTTTGGCACTCAGCTTTCTTTATAGCCCAACTCTCACATCCATACATGATACTGGAAAAACTATAGCTTTGACTAGATGGACCATTGTTGGTAAAGTATCTTTGCTTTTCAATATGCTGTCTAGGTTTGTCACAGGTTTCCTTCCAGGGAGCAAGTGTCTTTTAATTTCATGGCTGCCATTACCATCTGCAGTGATTTTGGAGCCCAAGTAAATAGTCTGTCACTGTTTCTATTGTTTCCCCATCTATTTGCCATGAAATGATGGGACTGGATGCCATGTTCTTCATTTTTTTAATGTTGAGTTTTAAGCCAGCATTTTCACTCTCCTCTTTCACCTTCATCAAGAGGCTCTTTGGTTCCTCTTCACTTTCTGCCATTAAGGTCTTGTCATCTGCATATCTGAGGCTATTGATATTTCTCCTGGCAATCTTGATTCTAACTTCTGCTTCATCCAGCCCAGCATTTCATATGATGTACTTTGCATATAAGTTAAATAAGCAAGGTGACAATGTACAGCCTTGACTTGTACAATGTACTTGACAATGTACTCCTTTCCCAATTTGGAACCAGTCTATTGTTCCATGTCCAGTTCTAACTGTTGCTTCTTGACCTGAGAAGAGAAGACCTTCCTGATAAGCCTGGAGGGAGGTAAAGTGGTCTGGTATTCCCATCTCTTTAAGAATTTTCCAGTTTGTGGTGATCCACACAGTCAAAGGCTTTAGTGTAGTCAGTGAAGCAGAAGATGTTTTTCTGGAATTCTCTTGCCTTTTCTATGGTCCAACGGATGTTGGCTATTTGATCTCTGGTTCCTCTGCCCTTTCTAAGTCCAGCTTGAACATCTGGAATTTCCCGGTTCACATACTGTCGAAGCCTAGCTTGAAGAATTTTGAGCAATACTTTGCTTGCATGTGAGATGAGTGCAATTCTGATGTAGTCTGAAACTTCTTTGGTATTGCCTTTCTTTGGGATTGGAGTGAAAATTGACCTTTTCTAGTCCTATGGCCACTGCTGAGCTTTCCAAATTTGCTGGCATATTGACTGCAGCAATTTAACAGTATCATCATTTAGGGTTTGAAATAGTTCAATTGGAATTCCATCACCTCCACTAGCTTTGTTTGCAGTGATGCTTCCTAAGGCCTACTTGACTTTGTACTCCAGGATGTCAGACTCTAGGTGAGTGATCACACCATCATGGTTATTTGCGTCATAATCTCAGATATGCAGATGACACCACCCTTATGGAAGAACGTGAAGAGGAACTCAAAAGCCTCTTGATGAAGGTGAAAGTGGAGAGTGAAAAAGTTGGCTTAAAGCTCAACATTCAGAAAACAAGGATCATGGCATCCGGTCCCATCACTTCATGGGAAATAGATGGGGAAACAGTGGAAACAGTGTCAGACTTTATTTTTGGAGGCTCCAAAATCACTGCAGATGGTGACTGCAGCCATGAAATTAAAAGATGCTTACTCCTTGGAAGGAAACTTATGACCAATCTAGATAGCATATTCAAAAGCAGAGACATTACTTTGCCAACAAAGGTCGGTCTAGTCAAAGCTATGGTTTTTCCTATGGTCATGTATGGATGTGACAGTTGGACTGTGAAGAAGGCTGAGTGCCAAAGAATTGATGCTTTTGAACTGTGGTGTTGGAGAAGACTCTTGAGAGTCCCTTGGACTGCAAGGAGATCCAACCAGTCCATTGTGAAGGATATCAGCCCTGGGATTTCTTTGGAAGGAATGATGCTAAAGCTGAAACTCCAGTACTTTGGCCACCTCATGCAAAGAGTTGACTCATTGGAAAAGACTCTGATGCTGGGAGGGATTGGGGGCAGGAGGAGAAGGGGACGACAGAGGATGAGATGGCTGGATGGCATCACTGACTCGATAGACGTGAGTCTCAGTGAACTCCGGGAGTTGGTGATGGACAGGGAGGCCTGGCGTGCTGCGATTCATGGGGTCGCAAAGAGTCAGACACGAATGAGCGACTGAACTGAACTGAACTGAACCGAAGATCTTTTTTCTATGTTTTTTCTGTGTGTTCTTGCCACCTCTTCTTAATATCTTCTTCTTCGGTTACATTCACACTGTTTCTGTTCTTTATAATGCACATCTTTGCATGTGTATTCCCTTGGTATCTCTAATTTTCTTGAAGAGATATCTAGTTCTTCCCATTCTATTGTTTTCCTCTATTTCTTTGCATTGATCACTCAGGAAGGCTTTGTTTATCTCTCCTTGCTATTTTTTAGAACTTTGCATTCAGATGGGTATATCTTTCTTTTTCTCCTTTTCCTTTCACTTCTCTTCTTTTCTCAGCTATTTGTAAGGCCTCCTCAGACAACCATTTTGCTTTTCAAGTTTCTTTTTCTTGGGGATGGTTTTGATCACTGCCTGCTATACAATGGAACCAACCTATACCCATAGTTCTCTAGGCACTCTATCAGATCTAATCCTTTAATCTATTTGTCATTTCCACTATATAGTTGTAAGAGATTTGATTTAGGTCATACCTGAATGGCCTACTGGTTATATAAAACATAAAATATCCACATGGTGTGTAATAGGATCAGAATGCAAATAACCACATCACCAGTGCAACTTTTGAGAGCAAAGACAAATCTATGTTTACTCTATTTTGAATTTATCTTTTGGGGAGCTTCTGGCCATTTAATTATCACCCCTGTTTGTGCACAGGAGAAAGTCCAGCATTTTATAGTTTATCCCTGCTCCCACCTGAGTGTAAGTGTGCGTGCATGCTCAGTTATTCCATTGTGTCCAATTTGTGACCCCACATAGCCCACTAGTCCCCTCTGTCCATGGGATTTCCCAGGCAAGAATACTGGAGCAGGTTGCTATTTTCCTCCTCAGGGAATCTTCCCAACCTTGGCACGTAGGTTCTTTACCACTGAGCTACCTGGGAAGTCCGCCTGAGTGTGTAGTGTATAGTTATACAGTATGTTTGGCACCAAAGCACCTAGCAAAGTCCCTAGCACAGAACAGGTGTCCCATTAATGATTACTACACTAAACTAACTGGTTGTTAAGCCCAGAAAAACCACAGTCAAGAAGCTGAGATGTTTGTCCTTCTCTAAATGTTAATATTAAACACAACATGAGTTCAAACTCGAATAAAAAAGTAATTAGACAGTGATGAGTTGGAGGAGGGAAAAATAGGACAGCAGACTCTGAGAGCTAGTCTGATACATTTCAAAAAGTGAAAGAGATGAAAGCCCAGGGTTTCTTGAAATGTGTCATAAGACTCCTAAGACAAGAGGTCTATTAAATAATCACTAGGAGCAGGTGAATCTTGAGTACACAAGATGGAAAAGAAAGAGGCGTAGGACAGGAGGTGCCTGTGGGAGCCTGGAATTGCCTGTTCATAGTCTCCTCTTCCTTCCCTCCCATTCCAGACTCCTCACATTGGCTGGGTAAAGGGGGTGTTAGAGTCAAAGAAGGAAGAAATGATTCCTTGCTTCTCCACCTCTCACTCCTCCAACCCTACCCAAAGTTAAACATACATGTTGGAACAAAAGAAGCTTTCTGACCACTAAGCTCTGATGTAGCATACAACATGGTCCAAATACACCTGTTACCTTGGTTAGGAAAGGTTTCTGCTCTGAAGCCACACAAGCCCTTCAGTATATGTGGGTGTGCATGCATGTGTATCTGTGCCTCTGTGTGTGTGTTTATTGGTATAGGGGTGATCAGCTTTAACCTTAGGCTAGATTCACCATACTAATAAATATTTTGAACTTCCAAGGGTCACTAGGTTCACACTGAAGTTTAATCATAGTACAAATAGAAATATGTGAATTTTTTTAAGATCATATATTAGAAGGTAAAACAACTAACCAACCAACCTAACACCAACAGTAACAACAAAACCTAGCTTCAGGTTTTAAACTTACTTTCAAGATTATGTTCATATTATAAAATGTTCTCAAAACACAATTGGTGTTTTAAAATTGACACGATTTTATTTTATAGGCTATATACCAGATACCCTCTTAATCAAATGCTTTTTGATCTGTTACTTCTCCATTTTAAGACCTTTGCTCTTTCCTTTAAAGACTTCCAGAAGCCTGATTAAACCAGTTTGAAAACTCCATCAACTAGAGTTTACAGGTGAGATCTCAAAGGCTTGGATGATTTGGAAAACTTTCATAAATATCTTTCAGAAATGTTCAGCTGCCTCAAGTTCATGTACAGCATTTGAAGATTTGGAGGAAAGGAAAGCTGAAGGTCTATACTGCTCTGTTCAACACAGAAGCCTCAGGTGACCATGAGTGCTTAGGTGAGCACAGAGAGTGCAGCTAGGGACATTTTAGTATGACTGGAACAACTTGGATACAGGAATATACTATAAAAATTTAAGTGTGTGAAATCTAAGTACAGATCATGGGTTTCAGCTGAAATTTAGATATCTGAATTGAGATACGCTCTGAGTGTAAAATACTGGATTCTGAACACTTCCTATGAAAAAAAGATATCATTAATATTATTGTATTGTATTGACTAAATGCGAAAATGATAATAGTTTGGATATACTGGGTTGAATAAAAGGTATTGTTAAAGTTGCTTTACCTCTTTCTTTTCACTTACTTAATGTGACTACCAGAAAATTCGAGATTACATATATGACTCACATTGTAATTTTCACTTGATAGTGCTGGTCCAAAGGGCAGTTTTGACTTAAATATAACTATTGTAGTTCATCCACCTGCCTTATCGTATCTCTGGCAGTAAGCTTTAATATTTATTTGTCAAACATGTTTTTTGTGTTCAAATAGAAGTGCTTAAATCTTCAAAGGGAAATTGAGGTGAGGGGGGAAACGAACCAAAAGGGACAAAAGGCTTTAGCAAATGAGCTTTCTTCTCCATGAACAAGCAAACGGAACCACTTCTCATTATAGTCACAAATTTTGCTCGAATTCTTGAGTGAAATATACACATGTACATACATAATATAAATGTATGTATATAAATACACATATATACATGTGCATATAGATATAAGGGGAGAGAGAGAAAGAAAGAGGCATATCTTGAAGACAGGGTAGATTCAGTTCTAGAGCACCTCGATAAAGTGAATATTGCATTATTCACACAAGTTTTTTGCTTTCCTAGTGCGTTAGAACATATTTATGCCATATTTCAGCCTATTAAGTGTGCAGTAGCAGTGTACCTAAGAAAAACAATGTATTACTGCAGTCAATGGGGTCAAAAAGGCTCAGACATGACTTAGTGACTAAACAACAACAAATTGTTGTACAAAATTGTAAAGCACTATACCCCAATTAAAAAAAACCACATACCTTAATTACAAATATTTAGTACTAAAAAATGCTAACCATCATCTCAGCCTTCAGCAAGTCAGTCTTTCTACAATGGTAACATCAGAGATCACTATTCACAGATCACCATAACAGATGTAATAATAAAGAAAAAGTTTGAAGTACTGAAAGAATTACCAAAATGTGACATAGAGATGCAAATTGAGCAAATGGTGTTGGAAAAATCATGGCAATAGATTTGCTTGATACAGGATTACCACAAAACTTCAGTTTGTAAAAAAAAAAAAAATGCACTATTTGTGAAGCATATAAAGTGAACTGCAATAAAACAAAGTATGTTTTTATGTATACATATATGGTCACTGATAGAATCACAGAAAAGTGGAAGTTACAACAAGGTGGAAAGTGGAAAGGAGATTTCATCCTCACCACTGTTCCATGACACCGTATGGGGGAAAAAAATGGGAATGGGAGAGGGGTGCTTTAAGAATGGCATTGTCAATGGAACTTTGACCTTATGGGAAACACATTTACAACAATACAGTGACCATAAAATGTCAAGAATTGAGGATGGGAAATGGGGGGTTAGTGAAGAACGTGATTCATGACATTTCCAAATCAGAGAATTTTCTTTGGATATTTTCACTTTTTTTCTTTCCTGAGGTTTATCCCAGCTCAGAGTTGAGCTGCTTCTGCACCTTAAAATTGCTTTACTTGAAATCTCTAATACCAGCTCTGCAGGTGAGTACTGGATACAGTGTCCATGACTCTGGCACCTTGGATTCTCTATGTGCCACTGCCTCTTATATGGCAGCTGCACCTCTAAACGTCTCTAGTGCTTAATCCTATCAATAGCTCCATTATCCACACCATCACCATGTAGAAAGCTTAGACCATCTCAACTTCTTCCTTAACTCCGTAGCACCCACTGTCAATCATCACCGTGTCCAGAATCTCTCAACTCTATCCTCTCTCTTCATGCCCACTCATCATCTCTACACTAGACCCAAGACTTCATAAATCATCTCTCAGTTTTCAGAATTACCCGTTTGGACCCATACTTCAAAATCTTTCAATAAAGTATCTGTGTAAAATTTAAATCCAACGGCATCATTTCCCATTTAAATACATTCAAGGACTACACTTCATCTATAGAATTCAGGGGCTTCTTTTTGACTGGCCCACAAAGCCCTTGGTACCAGGCACCTACTCTCCAACTTCTAAACTTCATGATTTGTTACCTTTTGACTCATAATTAATGTTTACATATTAATGGTTTTTGATTCCCTGCAGATCCAATTGTATTTTATGACTTTCTGTCTTTGCTTATACTTGTCCCTCCATCTGAAACACCTTTTCCATTTATCTTATTGTTGCTTATCCTTCAAGATGCAATTCAGTTATAACCTGTCACAGAAAGTCCTCCCCAAATCTCAGGTTGAGCTATGGCCACTCTTCTCTCTCTAATGGCACAGGGGGCATGTTTCTAGTTTAATATTTCAATTTGTTATATGGAAATCATTAAAAGTATCTGCTAAGTGTCTGTCTCTTCTCCTAGAAGAGAAGTAGAAGGGACTTTTACTTTAATGGGGACCTACTTTTAAGGTCCCCATTAAAATAGAGACCCAAACTCAGGTATCTTTATAGTCCCACTGTTAGCAACAGCTGACTTTCAGAAAATAATTATTGGAATGACTTGAGCAAGGGAAAGTGTCTAAAGATATTGGGGTTGAAAGACTCTACACCTGTAAAGTCAGAGTTCATATTCCTGGTGGTCTCACCATTGAGCAAGGAGGTGAAATTGCAGGAAAGTAATAGCATAGTAGCAGAATGAGAGTGAGGGAAGAAGGCAGTCACAAGCTGTTGACATAAACATGTTCTAGAGGGAAGGACTTATACAATCAGTGAATACATAGGGGACTCTCACTGGTAGCCTGGAGTCTGGACCCTTCTGTGTCTGTCCTCCAGGAATCATGTGGCCTTGTTAGAAAATTGTCCGTCTCTGGACCTTTCATTCTACCTTTACAAGTTGTATTATCAGCTTTCACCCATATAAAACAATTGTGGATTCAGGGAGTGTAATTTTCCAAAGTACAAACAAATTTGATTATGTTTATGATTAAAGCAGGGCCTAGTGGGTTTAAGAGCCAGCCCTTGGGAAACCAACACATCAACTCTCAGGATGAAGAACAGAGTGAAAAGCAATGTCCAAATGACTTACCCAATGCTTGCTTCAAGGAAGTTTTCAGATGACTTTTCCAACTGGCCACCAACGCCTAGTGGTCCTCAGTGTGATAGCCATCCACTTCCAATCCAGCAAGATCAGTGGGACCTGGAAGATCGAATTGGCACCCTTAATCTCTTACTCAGCACCAAGTATTTGCCTAGATGGGTGACTAATGGAGCGGTTGGCTTTCTTTTATGTTCAGTTACATGTACTAGGCAGTGTGTGCTCGAAGTGTTAAAGGATGATGACTGACCTTTCATCTCTCACTTTATTGATACCATTTTAATGTTATCTAAGGGATGACAACTCAACAAATCCCCATAATGAAGAACTCCTATCCAGAGGGAAGCCAGTGGAAAGGGGAGTTTCCTCTCACAGCCTCTTCTCCCGTGTTTGCCTTTGGCTTTATTACAGTAGCAAACCAATCACCTTAAGAACTGATCTGTGGCCTGAAATTTTTCAAGCCAGATGTGGAATTGAATGTGCAGATTAACAATGGGAAAGCATATTTGAAAATCTTTCAAGCCCATTTGAACTTGCATAGGTTTCTCATGCTCTCTGTTAGCCCAAAGTTTATGAAAGAGTCTGCGTTCTTGGACCGTGGTGCCTGGAGGCTGGTGGTCAGGCAGGTATTTCCACACGGAGACAGTGAGACAACTGGAGCCCTGGAAAACGCACCCAGCAGCCTCTCCCTCCTCTTCCCACACTTCTGGGCAGAGAGTCGGCCTCAGGAAAGTATAGTGTGAGTGGGGGCAGCAGGAAGAGGTAGGCAGAGGAGCAGTGACAGCAGAAAAAGCAACAAGGTCAACACTAATAGCAGAGTAGCAGGAGGGAGGGGATGAGCTGGTAAGAGAGGCCAGTCTGACAACCCTGCATTATGTTGTCAAAGGCTAAACCAAGCAGTCTTACTTCCTTTTCAACCTGTGGGAAAGGGTGATTATGACTGAGCCTGGTTTCCCACATCATTCTCTAGTGATCAGACCTCTCCAAATGTTAAGCAGCTGAGAGACGACATTGTAGGCAAGACCAGCTGCTGAGTCCAGATGGAAAGGGCCTGGTAAAGGTAAAATGATGTGTTGCCCATGCGACACTACATATATTTAAAAATTTAACTTTCTTTATACCATGACATGCATTATGAAAGTTTTCCACCCAACTTCTTGTGTTAACAGAGAGTCGTTCCTGTACATGACATCCCAAGCGTGAATAGCAGAAGTGCACACTCGTGTACCAAATGCCTACTGCATGAAGGGACCAGCTGTTGGTCCTGGCCATCTGCCAGCCCAGATGGATTTTCTGTAGGAAATGAACACCTTGTATAACACACAATGTGGCCTCTTCTGAGCCCCAAATGGACTGGTGCTGTCAAGCCCTCGCAAGGAAAATGTCAGTGGCCAAATTCTGTTCTGTTCAAGCACAGAACTTTTACTGCTTGGTAAAGGCAGGCGACTACAGGCAATGACAAGGACACCAGGGCTGCATTTCCTTGTTGTCTCCTAACACTTGTAGAATGAGTCATTGGGTGCCATGCGGTTATCCTCACACACTGCTCATGTCTATGATGGTGCTCATGTTGAGGTCAGTGTTACTGCTGGAAGCTCATCATCAGTCATCTCCCCCATCTGCTCACCGACTCTAACACCACTGACTTTGATGTTCTGTCCTCAGCCCTGGGCCTTTGCAATTGTACTTTCCCACCCTTGTCCTTGAGGGGCTAATTCCCTTAGGTTCAGTGTCTGCTTGAACATCACAACCCTAAAAAGACTTTCCCTGACCATCTTATCAACCTCTTCCTCCAATCCATTCCCCTCCATCTCCACACATTCTATTACCCTAACCCTGTCTAATTTCCCTTAGGCACTTTTAATTATCTTAAAACCATATGAATGCTTATTTAGTCATTTTGATACATCTGTCTCTGTCTGCAACTAAAATGTAGGATAAGTAGAAACATGATTTTTTTCTCTCTTCTTTACTGATTTCTGGTGCCAAGACAGTGCTTGATACATGGTGGAGGGGGCAGGCAACAAATATTGGTTAACTGAACGAATGCGTGGGTGATGAGAAGAAAATGTATAGTTAACTGGCTTGTTCTCCACCATTCCATCAGGCAGAGAGAGGGATGTGACTGAAACCAGGTCTTTGGATTTCAAATTCCATGCTATTTCCTGTACACAAGGTTGCCTCTATTACAACACTTATATTTGGCTTCAATGTTGATTAAAGGGGGAAATAAACTAATCTACACAGGAATCCTAAGGCCATTGTCACCACTCTTATGATTTGGAAACACTCTGATGAATTATTATCAGGTGTTTTATTTTTAACCCTCCTAAAGCTAAACGCAGTACTTTCCCTAAGAGAATGAGTTCGTAGAAGAGTGGGAGCAAAGAAGCCTCAATGAGTTTGAGATGTTTCCAATTAACTCCCCAAAATGACTGATACAAAAGGACGCCCAGAGGTTGCATATTGATTTCAAGTAAACAAATTACAATGCTAATTACACTATGCTGTTCAAATGGTCACCTTACAAAGAGTGATAGAAACTTTCCTGAATCCCTATGTCCTCTGACGGAAAAATCTCTCCCTTTGAGATCTGTGGTACTTGCTTTATACCATTTGTAAGATCCCCACCATAAGATCTACACATATAAAAGATTACACATATTCTAAAAACTTTATTATGTACTTAAATACATATTAAGCATTTATATAAATGCTTACCAAGTATTTTTCAGATATAGAAGTGATATATTGTCATCAAATAAAATTTGCAAAATAAAACTCCTAAATGAGAAAATTGTCCATATTTTACAGATGAACTGTGGAATCATTGAGCCAAGTTCAATGCAGAAAAATTCTGCTCAAATTGTATTTGATATTTCTTTTCATGTTTATAATTCATGAAGCTTACAAATTGTGAATAACTGTCATTTTTATAACATTCAGTTTTCAATTATATAAGCATGATACATATTTCTATTTGATTATTTTTAAAATTATTTATGTATTTGTTTATGTCTCTGCTGGGTCTTCCTTGCTGCCCTGGCTTTTCTCTAGTTGCGGCAAGTGGGGCTACTCTTTGTCGTGGTGCGTAGGCTTCTCATGGAGAAGGCGATGGCACCCCACTCCAGTACTCTTGCCTGGCAAACCCTGTGGACGGAGGAGCCTGGTAGGCTCCAGCCCATGGGGTCGCTAAAGTCGGGCACGACTCAGCGACTTCACTTTCACTTTTCACTTCTATGCATTGGAGAAGGAAATGGCAACCCACTCCAGTATTCTTGCCTGGAGAATCCCAGGGACAGAGGAGCCTGGTGGGCTGCCGTCTATGGGGTCGCACAGAGTCGGACACGACTGAAGCGACTTAGCAGCAGTAGCAGCAGAGGCTTCTCATTGTAGTGGCTTCTCTTGCTGTGGAGCGCAGGCTCTAGAGAACACAGGCTCCAGTTGCTGTCCATGGGCTCTGTAGCTGTGGCTTCCAGGCTCTGGAGCACAGGCTCAACAGTCGTGGCGCACGGAATTAGCTGTTCTGTGACATGTGGGATCTTCCTGGACCAGGGATAGAACCCATGTTGCTTGTATTGACAGGCAGATTCTTTACCACTGAGCCACCAGAGAAATCCCCATTTATTTAGTTTTAAGAACATAATCTCAGTATATATAGATGCATTATAGATACATATTATACCTACATTATACACACAGAAATTTTTCAAACACATGTAGGACTTGAAGAAAAATTCAAAACTTTACTGTAGTATATAAACAAGACCTGACTATATATCTGAATAATATATTTATTGAATATATATAGAAATATATGCATATATATTTTGAATAATATATGGATCACCTTGCATATTGTTTTATAATGTTTTTTGAAATTGAAAACAAATTTTAATAGCTCCATTACATAGTATCATGTGATTGTTACATATATTATTTATTGTCATACTGTTGGTTATTTAAGTAGGTTCCAAGTTTTTACTCTAAGCAATGTTGAAATGAACATCCTAATGCACAGATCACTGTACACCTCACTGATTATTTCCCTTGGGTTTTCAGTAGTGGATTTGTAAGATTGAAATCTATGAATGTCTCAAAGAATCTTGATAGTATAGTACCAAATATTTTTTCTATAAAGGTTGAATTAATTTATATGCCCTTGATATCTCAATTTAGTTTATGATTGCTCTCTTCTAATATTTGCTAAATTTGTATGCAAACATGGTATCTCTTGTTTTAGTTCACATTTCTTTGAGTGATGAGGCTGATATTTGGGAAAAAAAGTTCCTGAAATCTGACCTAATTCCAGGTTGTTTTAGGGAAATAGTAAGTGGTGGATTGAGAACTATTTAATAATTACTTCTGCAGGGCTCATTTGGAGCACATGCTGATTTCTGTGGTGTAAGTACTTCTACCGTAGCATATTTCAAGCCGCCGGCATGATACGATTCAACACGAGCTGGGAAAAGGGGTATTCAGTGGGTTCTAGCAAGTGGGGACTTCCCTGGTGGCTCAGAAGGTAAAGAATCTGCCTGCAGTGCAGGACACCTGCATTTGATCCCTGGGTGGAGAAGATCCTCTAGAGAAGGGAATGGCAACCCATTCCAGTATTCTTGCCTGGAGAATCTCATGGACAGAGGAGGCTGGTGGGCTATAGTCCATGTGGTCGCAAAGAGTCAGACATGACTGAGCAACTAACACAGAAAGTGGGGATGAGCTGGTACAAGCACATCACTGCAGTGTGGTTTTATGTTTAAATAATGTTTGGAGCTGTGGTCAGGTTTGGGTTCCCAGTCTCACTGTGTTACCAGCTTTGTGATCTTGGGTATGCATATCATACACAGGGTTTTTTTGGCAGATGTAATAAGATAATTCAGGTATTTAGCACAGTTTCTAGCCCAGTGTAATAAACACATAATAGCTACTATTATTATTTTTATATATAGCTCTAGTAATGTTCGTTTTTTTCTGTTGTTGAATCATCTGTTCCTATTCCTCGACCATTTATCTTTCAGGTTATCACTGTTTTTCTTATTGACTTACCAACATTTTATGTATTAGAGAGTATCAACCAATTTACATATTAACCAATATGTGGATATTAGCCATTAGGAATATTTTTGGATTCTTTTAAAATTTTTGCTTCTTAATTGAATATATGCTTTTAGACAATTAGAAATTAAAAATAAGTGTTTAGGTATGTTTGTGATTACTTCTATTGTATTTATTCTTAGAAAACATCTTATATCTCATAATCACACATGCCATTTATATATATTTTTTAAAATTCTCCTCTAGGTACTTTTCTGATTTTACTTAGTACATTTAGCTGTTTAAATCTCTTAGAATTTCTTTGGTATATGATATGGGTGAGAGACTAATATTTAAGTATGTAACCTGCTAGCTATGCATGAACTGTGAACTATGTACCATGAACGTATCTCTCATTACCTCACTTTCCTCATTTGTAATTAAAGGTGATAGTATGGCCAACTTCATAATATGTTAGAGAACTATTCTAAGTCCTAACACATAAAGCACAGTGAGCACTGTGTGATGCATTGCGAGTGCCAGATGGGGTTCGCTGCCTCCTCTTTCTCATCATTGTCATCATTCTTATTATCAGCATCACCATCTTCTGTTTTATCTGTCCCATCCTTTCCTTATTGATTTTTTCTCTTAAAGAAGATACTTTACTAGCAAAGAAAAACAAATAAGATGCTACTACGGCCAGCAAATAAATTCTGACACACTTCCACTTGGGACCTGAGCCCACCTTTTACAACTGAAAACATAGCTGTGAGGGGCACCTGTGGGATTCAGTTGTCTCCTGTAGGCAAGCTGTTGGAGAGGCAGTCTTGAGACTGCTTTCACCTTGTAATTCCTTATACACAGACATAAGGTGCTCCATGACACTGTCCTTCCCGAGTCCACCCCTGAAGCTGGAGCTTTGGGCTTGTGTGTCCTGGACACTGTATGGGTGATTCTACAAAGAACAAATAGAACTGAAGGGTCATAGACTGCTCCTGTTCAGAAACCTGAAACTTCTCTGGGAAATTTATTCTAAATAGAGAGAGAGGCCATTCATTGCCTAACAGACACCTAAGTACTGATTGTCAGGACCAAGCTAAGCTGTGACAGAAAGACTTCTGCCTCTGTGTCAAGTTTTCCATCTGCAAACTGGAAACTAAGCATGCTGCTCCACACTTCAATACAAGTATTGGAGGGGTATTTAGTCAGTTTTTACTGTGAATAAATGAATATCTTGTATGATTATTTGCACTAAGGTAGACATGGCTGATCTAAAATTTTGGCTCAAAGTTCAAAGAGACAAAGACTCTTTGACAAGACTGTCGTTTGTCCACTGCACAATTAAAGAAGCGGATGGGCAGGGCGGGGGAGGTGGTGGTTCAGTAAAGATTAAGGCAAAGGGACAATAGCAATAAAGCCTGGCTCTGCTTAGAACAATTGTACATGTGTGCTCCGGCTACAGACCATGGGGTTTCCCAGGAAAGAATACTGGAGTGGGTTGCCATTTCCTTCTCTAGGGATCTTCCTGACCCAGGGATTGAACCAATGACTCCTGAATATCCTGTATTGGCAGGCAGATTCTTTATTTCTGTGCCACCTGGAAAGCCCAGAACAGTTGTATATCATCCCCAAAACAATTTCCTGGTTTTATACAGTGAACTTTTCATCACAATGTGATACGTTACTATGTCAACGAGATTGTGTGTGTGTGAGTGTATACTTCCCACTACACAACTTTGAACAATACATCAAACTTGGTGGCCATAATCTGTTGAATACTGCTTTAATTAATCATTTTATTTCCCTCTTTATAGCCCTTTAGTCAATTGGGAATCAGGGGGTTGCTCCTCCTTCCAGGGAAGATTTTCTAGGAGCACGTGCTTTATTGCTGGGTTAGTGGACATACAAGTAGAAGAAAAGCCTTCACAGGGAGGTGTGGCCCCTACTCTGGGAAGTGTAGGGGGCTCCTATAATGTGGCTCAATTTTAACTTTTCTGAGAAAGTTTTCATTTCATTCACTTTGGAAGGAAAATTTCTCAGAATATAGAATTCTAGGCTGGTAGGTTTTTTCTCAACACTTGAAGTATCTTATACTATTGTCTTCTGGCTTACAGGCTGAGTAGAGGTAAATGTAATTCTTACCTTTGCTGTGTGACAGGTGTGTCTTTTCCCCTCTCTGGCTTCTTTCAATATTTTCTTCTAGCTTTAATTTGCTTCAGTTTAAAAATGAGATACCTAGACGTAGTGGGGTTTTTTGGGTTTTTTGGGCATTTATCCTGTTTGGGGTTCTGAGTTTCTTGCAGCTGTGGTTTGGTGTCTGACATGAATTTGGGAAAATTCTCAAAAAAATAAGATATAAGCATGGTTCTGAAGCAGCTAATAAAATTTGTTGCCACTTAAATTTCAAAAATATTTTTTAGTTATTTTTGAGTATTTGGTTTCACTTTCAGGTGAAGTTAGAATAATCTTATATTTAAAAAAGAACACCCTGTTTGAATTTTAAATGAAATATTAACTTGTGGAGATTGAAAATAATATAATATTCATCTTGGAAAAAAGAGTGTGTATGTGTATGTATGTATACATAACCAATTAATGTTTTATCATGTGTGTAAATACATATACTAATTAATAGAAATATCTATAAAAAGATATTAAAGGACTACATATATACATTAAAGAATATGTATCTGTGAGTATGTACATGCTGCTGCTGCTAAGTCGCTTCAGTCGTGTCCGACTCTGTGCGACCCCATAAACGGCAGCCCACCAGGCTCCCCCGTCCCTGGGATTCTCCAGGCAAGAACACTGGAGTGGGTTGCCATTTCCTTCTCCAGTGCATGAGAGTGAAAAGTGAAAGTGAAGTCGCTCAGTTGTGTCCGACTCTAGCGACCCCGTGGACTGCAGCCCACCAGGCTCCTCCATCCATGGGATTTTCCAGGCAAAAGAACTGGAGTGGGGTGCCATTGCCTTCTCCCAAGTATGTACATATTTGTATGCAAATTTGTGTGCTTTCGTCTTCTCTAGACTGCAAGTTCCTTGAAAATATAAACTCTATTTCTTTTGTAATGTGTTGGCCCTGGCCAAGTGCCTTTTATATTTTGAGCAAATGAATCTAGGTTCACTTTTCACATGGAGGGAACAGGTTAGACATGCCTCCCATACTCTTTCCAAGAAATGGATGGAAAATACTTACACCTGAAATTTAATTTTTTCTTTTCTCCTTTATATCCAGATTTGAAGGGATGCTACTGATGAGGTGGGGGTAGAATATAAGGAAATGGTATAGGACATCTTTTTCTCATGCACACAAAGACAACAGATTCTACAAGCTAAGAATTATGCCTCAATATCTTAAAAAATTTCTTTATCCTTGGTACATGATAGAATTCTTGTTCACCAGGAAGGGATATAAAGAAATGGAGAAATCAGCAATTTAACTGTGGCCAGATAGTTACTCGTTGCAACAAGGGGAATAATAAACAAATGATGAAATTCTCAAATTGATTTGCTTAATGTGAGAGCTTTAAACTCAGTCTCTGGCTATGAGTTAAGGTGAAGAATAAATTACACAATTGTTCAATGGATATGATCAGTGTAGGCTATGCAGAGTACATCATGCAAAATGCCGGGCTGGATGAAGCACAAGATGGAATCAAGATTGCTGGGAGAAATATCAATAACCTCAGATACGCAGATGACACCACCCTTATGGCACAAAGTGAAGAAGAACTAAAGGGCCTCTTGATGAAAGTGAAAGAAGAGGAGAGTGGAAAAGTTGGTTTAAAACTCAACATTCAAAAAACGAAGATCATGGCATCTGGTCCCATCACTTCATGGCAAATAGATGGGGAAATAATGGAAACAGTGACAGACTTTATTTTCTTGGGCTCCAAAATCAATGCAGATGGTGACTGCAGCCATGAAATTAAAAGACATTTACTCCTTGGAAGAAAAGTTATGACCAATCTAGACAGCATATTAAAAAGCAGAGCTATTAAGGTCTGTCTAATCAAAGCTATGGTTTTTCCAGTAGTCATGTATGGATGTGAGAACTGAACCATAAAGAAAGCTAAACACTGAAGAATTGATGCTTTTAACTGTGGTGTTGGGGAAGATTCTTGAGAGTCCCTTGGACTACAAGGAGATCAAACCAGTCAATCCTAAAGGAAATCAGTCCTGAATATTCATCAGAAGGACTGATGCTGAAGCTGAAACTCCAATACTTTGGCCACCTGATGTGAAGAACTGACCCATTGGAAAAGACCCTGATGCTGGGAAAGATTGAAGGCAGGAGGAGTAGGAGATGACAGAGGTTGAGATGGTTGGATGACATCACTGACTTGACGGACATGAGTTTGAGCATGCTCTAGGAGTTGGTGATAGACAGGGAAGCTTGGCATACTGCAGTCCATGGAATCACATTTGGACGCGACTGAGCAACTGACTGAACTGAGACTATGTATATGGATAATCCAGTCCAAAGAATTGTTTTCAATAGCAGTGATTTTTAAATTACATAGATATTTTGACTCTCTAATAATTTTTCCTGATTATAATCTTTTTTTTTTCTCATATCCTACTAGTTTATTGTTTTATTTTTTGGTTGAAATACAATTGCTGTACAATTTTACATG
Source organism: Bos taurus (assembly GCF_002263795.3). Classification (NCBI taxonomy): domain Eukaryota; kingdom Metazoa; phylum Chordata; class Mammalia; order Artiodactyla; family Bovidae; genus Bos; species Bos taurus. Next base: position 11,915,896 of record NC_037347.1, read on the forward strand.
CATTACAGGTATACAATGCAGTGATTCATATTTTAAAAGTTATACGCCATTTATAGATATTATAAAATATTGGCTATATGTCCCATGTTATACAATATATCCCTGTAGCTTTGCCCCTCCCCCATTCTTTTTTTTTAAATTTTATTTTATTTTTAAACTTTACATAATTGTATTAGTTTTGCCAAATATTAAAATGAATCCGCCACGGGTATACATGTGTCCCCCATCCTGAACCCTCCTCCCTCCTCCCTCCCCATACCATCCCTCTGGATCGTCCCAGTGCACTGATTATAATCTTAATTCTATTTTTCTGTTCATAACTTTATAAAATATGTATAGTCTTTAAACCCTAATTATGTTTTATGATATTTAAATAATATATATATTTGCTATAATTATTGAAATTACATTATTTCTACATCATATTAAAGATTTTTATTGACACTTTAAAAACGAGTGTTTTAATTAAAATATAATTATAAAAATAAATATAAAATGAGGTAACTTTATATATGTATGCAAATGAGCCATATGTTTGTCTACTCATGAATCGACAAATATGCTTATATCAAAAATTGTGTTCATTTAAATTTTCTCAGGTACATTAATTATATAAACATTTCTGGGAAGAAGATATAGAAATATGAATATAAGTTGACATTGAATGCTTTTCTTATTTTAATTTTATTTTTACTTATAGTTAGAACTCATCACAGTTTATCATCTTAACCATTTCTAAATGTACAGTTCAGTAGTGGTATATTCACATTGTTGTACAGCCAATTTTCAGAATATTTTACCTTGCAAAACTGAAGTGCCATACCCATTAAGTAACAGCTTGCCATTTTCCCTTTCTTACAGCTTCTGCCAGCCACCATTCTATGTTCTCTTTCCATGAATATGACTACTCTAACACTTTGTACGTTGCAGGTATGCAGTATTTGTTATTTTGTAATTGGCTTATATCACAGCATAATGTCCTTAGTATTCATCTATGTTGGAGCATATGCCAAAATTGCCTTACTTTTTAATGATAAATCATATTCCACTGTAAATATATACCACATTCCATTTATCCATTTACCTGTCCTTAAGTACTTGGAGTGCTTCTACCTCTTGGCTATTGTGAAAAGTGCTGCTATAAACACCAGTATACAGGTATCACTTTGAGATCTAGCTTTCTAATTCCTTTGGATATATACCCAGAAGTGAAATTACTGAGTCATATGACAATTCAATTTTTAATTTTTTGAGGAACCACCATAATGTTTCCCAAAGCAGCTATATGATTTTACAATTCTACTAGCAATACACAAGTGTTCCAATGTCTCCACATTCTCACCAGCACTTGCTACCTTCTGGTTGGTTTGTTTTATGTAATAGCCATCCTACTGAGTGTGAGGTAGTATCTCATGGTGCTTTGATTTACATTTCCTTAATGATTAGTCATGAATATTTTTTCATGTGCTTATTGGCCATTTGTATATCTTCCTTGCAGAAATATCTATACTAGTTCTTTGTCCATTTTCTAACCAGATTGTTTTATTGTTGTTGTCGAATTATAGGAGGTTTTTCTATATTCTGGATATTAACACCTTATTAGTTAAATCATTTGCAAATATTTCGCCATTTTCTAGGTTGCCTTTTTGACCTGTTGATTGTGTCCTTTGATGCATAGATGTCTTTAATTTTGGTGTAGTCCAGGTGGTGCTTTTACTTTTGTTGCCTGTGCTTTTTGTGTCATATCCAAGAAATTCTTGCTAAATCCAATGTCATGAAGATGTTCCCCTATGTTTTCTTCCAAAGAACCTTATAGTTTAGGTTTTGCATCTAGGTCTTTTATTAAGTTTGAGTTATTTTTGTGTGTGGTGTAAGGTAAGTGTACAACTTCATTCTTTTGCATATGGGCTTCCCTGGTGGCTCAGATTGTAAAGAATCTGCCTGCAATGCAGAGACCTGGGTTCAATCACTGGGTTGAGAAGATTCCCCTGGAGAAAAGAATGGCTACCCATTCCAGTATTCTTGCCTGGAGAATCCCATGGGCAGAGGAGCCTGATGGGCTGCAGTCCATGGTGTCACAAAGAGTCAGACAGGAGTGAATGACTAACATCTTCACTTTTCATCCAGTTTCCCAGCATCATTTGTTGAAGACAGACTGCCCTTTCTTCCACTGGATGGTCTTAACACCCTTGTTAAAGATCGTTTGGCCATACATGTGACGACTTATTTCCAGGCCCTCTATCTATTCCATTAGTCTAAATGTCTGCCTTTATATCAGTACCACTGATATATATAGAATATTGATTACTATAGCTTTGTAATAGTAAATAGTAAAGCTTTGTAATAGCTTTGTATAGTTTTGAAATCAAGAGTCTGAGAGTTTCCATTTTGTTCTGTTTCAAGGTTGTTTTGGTAATGCTTTTCCTTTAAGATTCTTATTTCTCACTCTTCTATTTCTTTAAATTTCCTTTTCTTATATAGTTTCTTATATTTTCCCTTTCTTTTATAGTTTTTATATTACTGCATCCTTCACACCTGGAAGAAAGATGGACCAAGACAGCCTAACTGAGTGACCCAAAAGTAGTTGTCTAAAGCAGGCAAGCCTTAACAGCATGTGGAATAAACCTCTAAAATCTTTCTAAGGAAGGAAGTGTGGGGCTAGACTAGACACTTGAAGCAGGAGTTATAAACCTATGTACCTGCCCTATCTGTAGTTCTCATTAGTCATCCGATTTTGAGCAAGCCACTTCATCTCTTTAGACATCAGTTTTGTCAAGAATAAAAATGAGACGGGATGCTTGCTTCGACAGCAATGAAAGGATGCAGAGAAGATTAGCATGGCCCCTGTGCAAGGATGACACACAAATTCATGAAGCGCTCCATACTTTTGATGAACCTAGAGTCTATTATACAGAATGAAGTAAGTCAGAAAGAGGAAAAACGACTATCAGATACTAACACATATGTATGAAATCTAGAAAGATGGTACTGATGTACCTGTTTTCAGAGCAGCAATGGAGACACAGACATAGTGAACAAACTTACGGACAAGGCTGGCAGCAGGGGGGAGGAAGGAGAGGGTGGGATGTATGAAAGGGTAGCATGGAAACATACATTACCATATGTAAAATACATAGCCAATGGGAATTTGCTACATGGTTCAGAGAACTCAAACCAAGGCTCAGTAACAACGTAGAGGGGTGGGATGGGGAGGGAGGTGGGAGGGATGTTCAAGTGGGAGGTGACATGGGTAAACCTATGGTTGATTCATGTTGATGTTTGTTAGAAACCAGCACAATAGTGGGAGAAGGCAATGGCACCCCACTCTAGTACTCTTGCCTGGAAAATCCCATGGATGGAGGAGCCTGGAGGGCTGCAGTCCATGGGGTCACAAAGAGTCAAACATGACTGAGCGACTTCACTTTCACTTTTCACTTTCATGCATTGGGGAAGGAAATGGCAACCCACTCCAGTGTTCTTGCCTGGAGAATCCCAGGGACAGGGGAGCCTGGTAGGCTGCCGTCTATGCGGTCACACAGAGTCGGACACGACTGAAGTGACTTAGCAGCAGCAGCACAATAGTGTAAAGCAATTATCCTTCAATTAAAAATTAATAAATTTTTTAAAAAGGAGGGGGAAGTTTTCTATACTCTAGAAGTCTACCATTCTATATGAAGATCAGATATATGAACTGAATCTTAGTTCAGGCAATACAAACCCTTAGGAGCTGGCAGTCTGTTTTTGTCCTCTCTCTATTCTTTTTCTTTTCAGTTATATTTCCTTTCTGACTCCCCATTACTTTCCTTTCCTTTCTGGAAAATTCTTTTTCCTTAATTTTGTCACCATTGTTTCAACTTTCTCAATTTTAACTTTAAAAATTTTCACTCTATTCTCAGAAAAGGAAAAAAAGTACTGATGTTCTAATCCTCATCCAACTACATACCATGCCATACTCAGTCCATTCTTAGGGAAAGTTCAGTTAATTATAGAGATGGCATCCAAAAGGCTGAGGGGCTGAACATCTACACAGGAAAGAACTGGGTAGATACATACCCCTGTTCTCCACTTCTTGTCCCCATTTCTGAAATCTGCCATTGAGGATATGGAGAACAGTGAAAAGTGGGATATTCAAGCCCCCTTGGGCTTCCCCGGTAGCTCAGTTGGTAAAGAATCTGCCTGCAATGCAGGAGATCATGGTTTGATTCCTGGGCCAGGAAGATCTGCTGGAGAAGGGCCAGGCTACCCACCCCAGTATTCTTGGGCTTCCCTGGTGGCTCAGCTGGTAAAGAATCTGCCTGCAATGGGAGAGACCTGGGTTCAGTCCCAGGGTTGGGAAGATACCCTGGAGAAAGGAACTGCTACCCACTTCAGTATTCTGGCCTGAGGAATTCCATGGAATGTGTAATCCATGGGGTTGCACAGAGACACGACTGAGCAACTTTCACTTTCAAGTCTCCTTATTTCTCCCCTCAGAGTATTAACTGATCCTTTCTGGCTCCTTTGTTGTTTTCTCAAATCTCTGACATGGTCCTCCTAACTTAAATGACTCCACTTAGCTCAAGCTAGTCCCTTTCACTTCATCTTCTCTGTCATCCACCTTGTACATCTCTGCCAGGCTAATCATAAAACTGTACCTAGAGTTGTCATTTGCTCAGAAATCTACAGTGGCTTCCTGTTATCTTTGGCCTTAGTTACAAATTCTCCTGTTTGGCTTTCCAGGCCATTCATCATCTGATAGTACTTTATTTCCCAGCCCTCCCCAACAGGTTTTTAACAGCTCACTTCCTTTCACGCATGCTGCTCTTATTCCCAACCCTTTGCCATTGCCCACGCTATTTTTTCATCATTTGTAAGAATGTCTCTCCTCACCCCTGTCTACTGAGCAATTTTTGTCTCCTATATAAAACTTACTTCATTACTTTAGATAATATAGACTTTCCTCCTAATTTCTTGAAGCCTATAAAATCAACTCTATACAGTTCAGTATTTGATTTTTTAGTATTTGTGTTTTGTTTTCCAAGCTAGATTATAAACTCTTTTAGGAATGTGAACTTAAATTTTCCAATTTATAACACCAGGTGCAAACGAAAGATTCCATGATTATTTTTAGAACCAAAATGTTTCAGTGCGTTCACTGACCTATGTATTCAAGTCCCTGGAATTAACTGAGCACACAGAAGTATATCATGTCATATGCAGCATGCCATGGCTCTGAAAAATTATTCTTAGTATCAATAGGAGACATGGAGTCCCAATTCGGTCTCAGTTATGTCTGAGTCTTTGCAACCCCATGGACAGCAGCATGCCAGGCTTCCCTGTCCATCACCAACTCCTAGAGCATGCTCAAACTCATGTCCGTTGAGTCAGTGGTGCCATCCAACCATCTTATCCTCTGTCATCTCCTACTCCTCCTGCCTTTAATCTTTTCCAGCATCAGGGTCTTTTCTAATGAGTCAGTTCTTTGCATCAGGTGCCCAAAGCATTCGAGTTTCAGCTTCAGCATCAGTCCTTCCAGTGAATATTCAGGACTGATCTCCTTTAGGATGGACTGGTTGGATCTCCTTGCAGTCCAAGGGACTCTCAAGACTCTTCTCCAGCACCACAGTTCAAAAGCATCAATTCTTCAATGCTCAGCTTTCTTTACAGTCCAACTCTCACATCCATACATGACTACTGGAAAAATCATAGCTTTGACTAGATAGACCTTTGTGGGCAAAGTAATGTTTCTGCTTTTTAATATGATGTCTAGGTTGGTCATAGTTTTTCTTCCAAGAAGCAAGTGTTTTTCGATTTCATGGCTGCAGTCACACACTGCAGTGATTTTGGAGCCCAAGAAAATAAAGTCTGTCACTGTTTACATTATTTCCCCATCTATTTGCCATGAAGTAATGGGACTGGATACCATGGTCTTTGTTTTCTGAACGTTGAGTTTTAAGTCAGCTTTTTCACTCTCCTCTTTCACTTTCATTAAGAGGCTCTTTAGTTCCTCTTTGCTTTCTGCCATTAGGGTGGTGTCATCTGTATACCTGAGGTTATTGATATTTCTCCTAGCAATCATGATTCTAGCTTCTGCTTCATCCAGTCTGGCTTTTTGCATGATGTACTCTGCTTCTAAGTTAAGTAAGCAAGGTGACAACATACAGCCTTGACTTACTCCTTTCCCAATTTGGAACCAGTTCGTTGTTCCATGTCCGGTTCTAACTGTTGCTTTTTGATCTGCATACAGATTTCTCAGGAGGCAGGTCAGGTGGTCTGGTATTCCCATCTCTTTAAGAATTTTCCATAGTAGTGATCCACACAGTCAAAGGCTTTGACATAGTCAATGAAGCAGAAGTAGATGTTTTTCTGGAATTCTCTTGCCTTTTCTATGATCCAGCGGATGTTGGCAACATGATCTCTGGTTCCTCTGCCTTTTAATCCAGCTTGAACATCTGGAACTTCTCGGTTCACATACTGTTGAAGCCTAGGTTGGAGAATTTTTAGCATTATTTTGTTAGCATGTGAGATGAGTGCACTATTGAATTTCAAATTGAGTTACTTATCCTCTCTGTACCTGGAAGTCCAGCAGGTATGTGTTCTCTTTTAGGAAATTACTAAAGCAAATCCTTCTGATCAAGGCATCCAAGAGCAGCTCAGTGTTTTCTAAAATAATGACAATGTACAAAATAAGAACCCACAAGTCAAACCAAGCAGAAATTTCTCAGTTTGTCAATGAAACAACTTACAGGCAGATTCCCCAAGCGGCAAACCTCCCTTACAATTATAATTACCACATTTGAGAAGTCACATATTAAGGAGCCTAATTCGGTCATTTTCCAAACTGCGTTTCAATTCTTCCTTCATTTCCTATGCAATGCATGTTACTTTTTTCATATAAAGAAGGAGTGCCTGTAATGTTGCCTTTTGCAAAGAGCTTCCCTTGTGGCTCAGCTGATAAAGAATCCTCCTGCAATGTGGGAGACCTGGGTTTGATCCCTGGGTTAGGAAGATCCCCTGGAGAAGGGAAAGGCTACCCACTCCAGTATTTTGACCTGGAGAATTCCATGGATTGTATAGTCCATGGGGTCCCAAAGAGTCAGACACGACTGAGCAACTTTCACTTTGAAACGAGTTCACATCTATAGTAATCTCATAAATATGTTGGCATTTCACAACTCTATTAGTTATGTATAGCCTCTACCTTCCTTTGTCCCTATCAGCACTTCTAAATCTTGCACATTTCTCACATATACTTAAGTCCACCAGGTGAATAATCAACAGGAGAAAGCCCACTGGTTTAGTCACCACTTCGTTTTAATTCAGCCATGCTATTGACAGAAAATTTATATGAAATATCTATTAAAAGTGAAAATGAAAGTCGCTCAGTCATGCCTGACTCTTTGTGACCCCCATGGACTGTACAGTCCATGGAATTCTCCAGGCCAGAATACTGGAGTGCGTAGGCTTTCCCTTCTCCAGGGGATCTTCCTGACCCAGGAATTGAAGTGGGGTCTCTTGCATTGCAGGCAGATTATTTACCAACTGAGCTATTAGGAAAGCCCTAAGACTCCTAAAGGTGTTCAAACTTTGGAACAAATCTGTTAAATATATACAATGTTAGGGTTTTTAGAAAAAATACAAACTTTCATAGATTTCAGTAATATGAAAGCTAGGATTAGAAAGAAGAAGTGAAACTGTTTAGTGAAACTTTACTTTTGCTTTTTCTGGCAGAAGCTAAAGAGCCAAGACTACTTTGCAATAAATATGCTTGTGTACCCAATTCTGAATATCTGCATAGAAGCATTGTTTTTTTCTGAAATCTAGAGAAAGAACTGTGGTTTCCCAGTCACTGCAGAAAAAGGAGCCATGTGTAATGTTGTAGATGGGCAATTTCCTCTGGTCACATTCACTCACTGTACATTGGGAAAGCAAAGGAAAGCGTAAAGGGATTTGATGGAACAATGCTTTTTATATAGTCATAGTGGATTATTTATTTTAAAAGGTCAGTCAGGAAAGGGTGTCATGCCTTATAGAGTAATACATATGAAAATTAGTTAAAGTCATGAACCCCTGCAGGGGGGATCAGTCTTGAAGGTCACCCAAAGACCTACAGTAAATGCTCTGTTAGCTGGCATAGTTATAGAATAAAAGTCCTCTGATTAAAAATATGTTGCAGTTAAGCCTCCATTGTAGTCACTAAATCATGCCTAGGTTTTAAATATTCAGGAATTAGGGTAATATAAAGTAGTGAGGAAACACAAAAGCCATCAATTCAGACAACCTATGACCCTTACCAGATGCGTGATGTTGATTAAGTTATCTCTCATCTTTAAACCTTAATTTACATATCTGTAAAATAGAGACAAACCTGGATTATATACCATGCTAGAACTTCCATTTCTGGCCAAGATGACGTTTTGGGAACTAGATTTTCCCTCTTGCCTCACACAGTTAATAAAGTAGACAAAATATATGAAGCATTGGTTTCCATGACCCTGGATATTAGACTAAGAAGGATATCGTCTCTGAGATATGAGAAACAAAAGAGATGAGATATCTGGTTGTCCAAGCTTACAACCTTGAGAAAATTTCCTGGTCATGGAGCAAGAAGGCAAACCAGATGTGGTCTAGCAGAATAAGAGTTGAAGAGACAGCTGGGTATCTAGGAACATCAGGAATTCATAAGGCAGAGTTCAGAGAAGAGAGAGCCACGAAGAAAGAGAACTCTAGAGAACTACGTAGAGCCAGTCCTTGGGTTCAGCAGAGTATTGATCACCACATACATAAGATGAAAATAATCAGGACTGGTAAGAGAATCACCAGCAGGATCAGAGGGACTAATACCCACTGCTCACATAGAATCATGAAATACCTATTCCCAAGAGTAAGGGAGGAAAACTTTGTAAGTCACATGGGCTTAGGAGAGTACTAAGAATAGTCTTGCCTCAGTCAGTTCAGTTCAGTCACTCTGTCATGTCCAACTCTTTGTGACCCCATGGACTGCAGCACACCAGGCTTCCCTGTCCATCACTAACTCCCAGAGCTTGCTCAAACTCATGTCCATCAAGTTGGTGAGGCCATCCAACCATCTCATCCTCTGTCGTCCCCTTCTCCTCCTGCCTTCAATCTTTCCGAGTATCAGGGTCTTTTCCAGTGAGTCAGTTCTTTGCATCAGGTGGCCAAAGTATCAGAACTTCAGCTTCAGTATCAGTCATTTCAATGAATATTCAGGACTGATTCCTTTAGGACTGATTTGATCTCCCTGCAGTCCAAGGGACTCTCAAGAATCTTCTCCAACACCATAGTTCAAAAGCATCATTTCTTCAGCACTCAGCTTTCTTTATGGTCCAGCTTTCACATCCATACATGACTACTGGAAAAACCACAGCTTTGACTAAATGGACCTTGGTTGGCAAAGTAGTGTCTCTGTTTTTTAATATGCAGTCTAGGTTGGTCATAACTTTTCTTCCAAGGAGCAAGTGTCTTTTAACTTCATGTCTGTAGTCATCATCTGCAGTGATTTTGGAGCCCAAGAAAATATACTCTGCATAAATACATAGCAAATCTATTTTCTCTGGCTGCTTTTAAGATTTTCTCTTTTGTCACTGTCTCTGAGACATTTTATTACAATGTATTTTAATGTAGTTTTGTGTGTGTGTGTACTGGGTTTTGTGTGGCTTCTTGGATCTATGGGTTCATAGTTTTCATCAAATTTGAAAAAAAATACCATTATTTCTTCAAATGTTGTTTCTATCACCCTCTCTCTTTCAGGGACTCCAATTTCACATATGTTAGGCCACTTAAAGTTGTGTCACAATTCATTGCGATTCTTTTCATTTTTTTTTTCAATTATGCTATCTTTGTGTGTTTAAATTTTGAATAGTTTCTATTACTCTATCATGGAAAACCAACCAAACTTGCCTCAGTAGCAGAGAATACTTAGTTCTAAACTAAATATGGCTCTGGTACAACATGACCAATCTTAAAGACTTGCAGATATGAAAAAGTTTTCAAATAACTATGTCTTAAAATAAAGCAACAGAAGTCCATCTAGTCAAAGCTATGGTTTTTCTAGTAGTCATGTATGGATGTGAGAGTCAAACTATAAAGAAAGCTGAGCACTGAAGAATTGATACTTTTGAACTGTGGTGTTGGAGAAGACTCTTGAGAGTCCCTTGGACTGCAAGGAGATCCAACCAGTCAATCCTAAAGGAAATCAGTCCTGAATATTCATTGGAAGGACTGATGCTGAAGATGAAACTCCAATACTTCAGGCACCTGATGTGAAGAACTGACTCACTGGAAAAGACCCTGATGCTTGGAAAGATTGAAGGCAGGAGGAGAAGGGGACGACAGAGGATGAGATGATTGGATGGCATCACCGAGTCAACGGACATGACTTTGAGCAAGCTCTGGGAGCTGCTGATGCACAGAGAGGCCTGGCATGCTACAGTCCATGGGGTCACAAAGAGTCGGACAGGACTAAGCAACTGAACTGAATTGAAAATAAAACACAAGAATATTTATAGAAATACTGAAGTATCCAACACCTAGAAAGGTAAAATTTACAATCAAAAACATCCAATTGAAAAAAATTACCAATTATGGAAAAAGGAGGAAAAAATGTGACTTGTAATTAGAAGAAAAGTTCATCAAAACAAACCCTTAACTGACATAGATGTTAGGATTAGCAAAGACTCTCAAATAGTTAGGATAACTATATTCCATATATTCATAAAGTTGAGACATGGAAATGTTAAAAAGATACAGATCAAATTTTTAAAGATAAAATCTAGAATGTCTGAAATGGAAAAGTAACTATATGGGATAAATTTTGGATTAGACAAGGCAGAAGAAAATAATAAACCTGATGATAGAGTAATGGAAACTGTTCAAAATTTAAACACACAAAGATAATGTAACTGAAAAAAATGAAAAGAATATCAGTGGGTTGTGACATACCTTCAAGTGGCCTAACATAGGTGAAATTAGAGCCATTGAAAGAGAGGGGATGATAGAAACAATATTTAAAGAAATAATGGTATTTTTTTTTTCAAATTTGATGAAAATTATGATGGTGGGAAAGCTTGAGGGCAGGAGGAGAAGGGGACAAAAGAGGATGAGATGGTTGGATGGCATCACCAACTCAATGGACATAAGTGTGAATAAACTCAGGGAGTTGGACAGGGAGGCCTGGCGTGCTGCAGTCCATGGGGTCACAAAGAGTCAGACACAACTGAGAGACTCAACTGAACTGATGAACCCAGAGATCCAAGAAGCCACACGAAACCCAGTACACACACACACACAAACTACATTAAAGCACATTGTAATAAAATTGCTCAAAAACAATGATAAGAGAGAATATCTTGGTAGCAACCAGCGAAAATAGATATGCTACATACAGAGGAATAAAGACAAAGAAATAGCAGATTTTCTTTATAAGAAACAATGCAAAAAGATGGTGGTCAACAACTAGAAGAAAAAAAATCAACCTAAAACTCTATGCCCCAGGAAAATACCTTTCAAAGACAAAGGCGAAAAAAGAGTTTTCAACCGTGCATAAACTGGAAAATATACTCACTATCAGAAACACACCACAAGAAACACGAAACGAAATTCTCCAGACAAAAGGAAAATGATACCACTTGACAGTATGGATCTATGTACATAAATGAAGAGCACCAGAATAGAAATAAATATACGAGATAGTTTATTTGTGATTTAAAAACTTCAATAGATAATTATCTATTTAAACAAAAATAATTATGTAGTATAGAATTTATAACAAATAAATTATATTAAAATGCACCAATAGTACCAAGACTAAGTAGGAGGAATTTGATGTATATTATTTATCTTAAATTAAACATGAGATGACATAATATCACTTAAAGATAGATTGTGATAAGTTAAAAATGTGATAAGTTAACTATAAACCCTAAAGCAGCTTTAAACAAGTGAAATAAAGAATTGGATCTAATAAGCCAACAAAGAAGATAATATGGAATCATAATAAAAAAAAAAATCAGTTGATCCAAAAAAAAAAGAGAGAAAGAGTAAAAGGTAAACAAAGAATGAATGGAATAAATATAAAACAACACAAAGACAGGACTATACCTAACCACATCAGCTACACCATCCCACACTGAAGGCGAATGCTATAAACAATTATTGTTAGGCAATAATTGTCAGATTATTGTCACTGGATAGTCAGGGAGGCCTGGTGTGCTGCGATTCATGGGGTCACAAAGAGTCTGACACGACTAAGTGACTGAACTGAACTGAACTGAATTGTCAGATTGGATGTAAAAGAAAGACCCAAATATTTTCAGGCTTTTTAAAACAGAAATTAGAGACCTGATACTAAAATTCATATGGAAATGTAAGTTGGAAAATAATACTGCCTGATTTTGATATTTATTATAAAACTTCACTAATTAAGACAGAGTGGCACTGACAAAGATTGACAATTATATCAGTGGAACAGAATATAATCCAGAAATAGACCCACACATATACAGACCACTCCCTGTGTGTTAAATTGCTTCAGTTGTGTCCGACTCTTTGCAACCCAATGGACTGTAGCCCATCAGGCTCCTCTGTCCTTGAGATTCTCCAGGCAAGAATATTGGAGTGGGTAGCCATTTCCTTCTCTAGGGAATCTTCCTGACCGAGGGATCAAGCCCATGTCTTTTATGTCTCCTACATTGGCAGGCTGGTTCTTTTCCACTAGTGCCACCTGGGAAGCCAATACAGAGCACTAACCTTCAACAATGGAGAAGGCGGTGGCGCCCCACTCCAGTACTCTTGCCTGGAGAATCCCATGGATGGAGGAGCATGGTGGGCTGCAGTCCATGGGGTCTCGAAGAGTGGGACACGACTGAGCGACTTCACTTTCACTTTTCACTTTCATGCATTGGAGGAGGAAATGGCAACCCACTCGAGTGTTCTTGCCTGGAGAATCCCAGGGACGGGGTAGCCTGGTGGGCTGCCATCTATGGGGTCTCACAGAGTCAGACACAACTGAAGTGACTTAACAGCAACAGCAGCAACTTTCAACAAAAGTACTTTAAATAAGTGGTGCTGGAAACTTTTCATATCTATACGCAATGAATGAATTTTGACTCATACCTTGTATCACATATAAAAATTGACTAAAAATAAATGAGCTGTGAAAGTTAAAGTATTAGTCACTCAGTCATGTTTGACTCTTTTTGACCACATTGATTATAGCCCATCAGGCTCCTCTGTCCATGGAATTCTCCAGGCAAGTTTATTCTAGTTAGTTGCCATAGACTACATGTAAAAATAAATAGCAAAAAAGATATCATTTAGAAGAAACCACAGAAAATCGTTGTGACCTTAGGTTGGTCAAAGATTTTTTAACTATTAATATAACACCAAAAATGTGATCATACTAAAAACTGATAAATTAAACTTTAGGAAATTTTAATTTCAAGTTTTTTGATAGAAACTCAAGAATATAAAAATAGTTTGAAAGAAAGTTTGTCAGATCATGTATTTGATAAAGGATTTGCATCTAGATTATATAAAGACCTCTCAAAACTCAATAAGAAAACAAATAATTCACTTTTTAAACCAATACAATATTGTAAAGTAATTAACCTCCAATTAAAATAAATAAATTTATATTAAAAAAAAGAAATTGGCAAAAAACCCAAATACTATCCAAAAGAAGATATACCAATGGCAAATGAGCACATGAAAATATGCTGAGTCATTAGTCATAAAACAATGCAAGTTAAAACCACACTGAGATACTACTACATATCTATTAGAATGGCTAAAATTAAAATATCTGGTCAAGTGTTAACAAGAATTTTGAGAAACTGGGAATTCTCATACAGTGCTGTTGGGCATATAAAATGGTACAGCCACGGTTTGGCAATTTCTTCAAAAGTTAAACATGCATTATTCTACCAAGTTTATCTTGTAACTTGGCAGTTACACGATAAACAAAACATGTCATATAAAGACTTAGCCCCAAACTGGAAATAAAGCAAATGTTCATCAATAGGTAATAGATAAGCAAAAGGTGATATATTGATAGAACAGAATACTTCATCAGAGCCCTGGAAAGAAGAATACTGGTTGTAAAAAGAGCTGGGCTGGGAATCAGGAGCCTGGAGCCTGAATCTGTAGCCTTGCCTGATTTTTCCACAGAAAAAGGTGTGTGAACCCAGCTGAACACCTTCACTTCTAGAGACCTCAGTTTCTTTATCTGCTGAATAAAGCAGAAACATTTCCTTTTATTCTGAATTATTTCTAATTTCCTCATTCACACAGGCACCAAGAAGACTAAAGAAAATGAGACAGAGGATCTTTTAAAAGGATAATGAAGTCTGATCAATTCCTATTATTATTTAATTGGCTCTTATAGAGAGTTTGTCCCTGTGATGGAATAAAAGTGATCAGATATGTCTGGCAAAGGACTTTTACTCCAAAAGGAATAAGGAGCCAGTCCTGGGTTCTGAAACACAGGATCCCAGAGCACAATTCTCTAGTTTCTTGGTAGCTCCAATAGAGGTCTTTAGTCAAAAGTTTTGTGGCTATTTGCTATTTATCCCTCCTCCACCCTATATCTCCCCAATGTTTCAAAATTATCTATTTTATAGCATTGAAAAACAAAATTACATAGCTAAATAAAAACTTATCTGCTGTTTAGGCTATCCAATGACGATGATGCCTATATGAAAAGAAACAAATCCTCAAAGTCACAGGACGCTATCTGTACAGTCAAGCTTTCTTAAGTCCATAGTTGGGCTGGAATGAAACCAATCTTGACATGGTAACTGAAGGATAATTTGCCATCTAGAAAGTTATATTCCTGAAGAATATTTTATTGATTGACTAAAATTTGTAGTAGTGTCAAATTAGGAAGTGTTTTAAGTTGGAAAATTTTGTTTTCTAGTGCAAGAGTTAAAGTGAGTAATTTTAGCTATGCCTGAGGGAATGGACTACATTTGGACCACTCATGTAAATGAATGGATATAAACCGATCCATATATACCATATATATGAGGATCTTACTGCTTATTCTTATCCTGTTAAGGAGAATATGCAGTATTCTGATTTACTCCATGTCTTATGCCACTGAAATCTTTGATGGTCATATATGAAATGTCTTCACATTGAAGAAATTCTACATTTTTATTTTGTGTCAATAATAAACTACATTATCATGGACATAATCCCTTGCTAGCATTCACACTTATAATCACACTCATGCATATCGTGGATCTTTTTTGACAGCTTGCAAGGATCCCTATTCTCCTTTGCATGTAGCCTTCGCAGTTACAAAACTGAAATTTCTTTGGCCACTTCCTCGGATGATTGTAGAGCTCAGCTTTTCAAAGGTGTTTTTTTTTTTTTTTTCAATGGCTTAGACACACCTAAGAAAAATATGCATTCTTTTCACTACTGGTTATAGGCCAAAGCTTTTAAATCCCCATTTGCCAAGAAAACAGTGCTACTAAGTGTACTGTGGATCAACAAATCGAATACACTCTTGATAGTCACTTTTCTACCTCAAAAAGCCCCTATCATCTTTACATTTTCTTCTGCCCTTGTTACCCACAAATGGTCATTTGTTACCCACAGAAGAGCTACACTCATATCCCTATTCTGCTAATGAATCTCTGGCTCATATGTAGTATCTGACAGAACATACATGATACAAATCTCATCCCATAATCATTTTTTATAAGCCTTGGAGGGACATAGTAAGTAAATAAAGATGTTCTCTTTTCCAGGAGCATTTTTGTTTATAAAAATGGTGTACATGGTGTCTTATGTTGGGTTCCCTAGAAGTAGATGGTAAGTCAAGGGTTGTGTATGAGTGAAAATATGTAAGAGAAGTGTGCAAGGGAACATAGGCAGCAGAAGAGGGGGAGGAGGAGGAGACAATTGGGGGATGATTCCAGGAAGAGTCTTGTGGGGCTTCAAGTGTCAAGAGACACTTTAGAGTATGATTTATACCTCAGAGTTTGTCTCCTTTGAGAACAGGGGCTGAGTCACTGGCTAAGGAAGGGTCTGCTGCTGCTGCTGCTGCTGCTAAGTCGCTTCAGTCGTGTCTGACTCTGTGCGACCCCAGAGACAGCAGCCCACCAGGCTCCCCCGTCCCTGGGATTTTCCAGGCAAGAACACTGGAGTGGGTTGCCATTTCCTTCTCCAATGCATGACAGTGAAAAGTGAAAGTGAAGTCGCTCAGTTGTGTCTGACTCTTCGAGACCCCATGGACTGCAGCCTACCAGGCTCCTCCAGCCATGGGATTCTCCAGGCAAGAGTACTGGAGTGGGTTGCCATTGCCTTCTCCGAAGGAAGGGTCTAGGAGATAGAAAATGCCAGGCTCTTTGAGGTCCTTACAATGAGGTTCTAGATGTCTCAGGGGAGTCCCTTAAATCAAGCCAAAGTGCAGGCCACTAGAAGTGAAGACACAGAGAGGCCAGGGGAGGAACACACTCAAACACTGCAAGGATGCCAAGGGGTATGGTCAGCACCAGCAGCTAAGCTGCACAAATGTTCACCGAGCACTTGCTCTGTGGGACGGTGTGCTCCATGCTGGGAGCAAGTTGGTAGCAAGTGGGTCCATTGCACATTCCAGCTAAGTTTAAAGTGGGATTGAAAAATAAAGGATGCCTCTTAAGCCAGTAACCACACAAATGAATGGAACATTACAAACTGTTGAGTACTTTGAAAAAAAACTCATGAGAACATTTTTTGGAGGCACCTGGCTTAGTCTTGGGCTCAACAGATGCTTTTCCAAGGAAACAAAAGATAGCAGTTCGGCTCCCTGGCTCTATGAAGAAAAGTGGTTTTGCTAAGTAAAAACAATTTGCACACTTTTAGGTGTCCTAAAGATCATGGCATCTGGTCCCATCACTTCATGGCAAATAGATGGGGAAACAGTGGAAACAGTGTCAGACTTTATTTTTGGGGGCTCCAAAATCACTGCAGATGGTGACTGCAGCCATGAAATTAAAAGATGCTTACTCCTTGAAAGAAAAGTTATGACCAACCTAGATAGCATATTGAAAAGCAGAGACATTACTTTGTCAACAAAGGTCCATCTAGTCAAGGCTATGGTTTTTCCAGTGGTCATGTATGGATGTGAGAGTTGGACTGTGAAGAAGGCTGAGCACCGAAGAATCGATGCTTTTGAACTGTGGTGTTGGAGAAGACTCTTGAGAGTCCCTTGGACTGCAAGGAGATCCAACCAGTCCATTCTGAAGGAGATCAGCCCTGGGATTTCTTTGGAAGGACTGATGCTGAAGCTGAAACTCCAGTACTTTGGCCACTTCATTCGAAGAGTTGACTGATTGGAAAAGACTCTGATGCTGGGAGGGATTGGGGGCAGGAGGAGAAGGGGACGACAGAGGATGAGATGGCTGGATGGCATCACTGACTCGATGGACGTGAGTCTGAGTGAACTCCGGGAGTTGGTGATGAACAGGGAGGCCTGGCGTGCTGCGATTCATGGGGTCGCAAAGAGTAGGACATGACTGATCGACTGAACTGAACTGAAAGAAATTATTAAAGTCAGGCTAAACCCCGTGACAAGTTTTAAATAGTAGAAAGGAGATAATATGAGGATGTAGAGCACTACAATCTAAAGGGTATGTTCATTAGATTGGGTGAACTAGGAAATATTCCACAGTCCACACTTTATACAGGCAACACAACAGAATACAAACAGCCTGAATAAGAAAGTTACATACACAGCAACAATCAGTGGTCAAGTTTTGACAAGGGTGATTTTCTGACCAAGAATAATGATAAGAATCTCCCATGGTGAAACAATATGACTGCCAGGCACCAGGCTAGGTGCTCTATTCATTACCGGTTAACTCCTAACAAATGACCCATGGGTGTGGTACCATCTTCATCCCCACTTTGCAGAAAGGAAAATAGGATGAGAGGGGGAGAAATTTGCCCAGGATCACAAAGATGCAAAGCAACTCAATGGGATCAAAATGGAAGTCTGATTTCAAAGCTGAGCCATAACTAATTTGTCAGACTGGCTGAGAAAGAAGTAACCACTTATATGAACTCTCATTGGGAAGAGAAGTAGAAACAATGGCAGGTTAAAGTCAGCAGAGTACTAGTTAATTATCCACTTCAGGCAAGAGACTGGCTAGCTAGCTAACAGACCCCTTTCCAAACAGTGCAGGTCTACAGAGGAGTCAGTCATCCACACAGAAGTCTTACTACTGCTTGTTGCCTTGTAGGAGAGCATGCTCTGAAGCTTTCTCAGTGGTCTCAAATACATTATACCTTATTGGACTCTTAGTTCCAACATCTTCATCACGGAACACATAGGGTCAATGCCTGAAAGTAGGTTCCTGATTGCCACGAGATCTTCACTAGAGGCTTCCCTGGTAGCTTAGCTGGTAAAGAATCCGCCCGCAGTGCAGGAGACCCCGGATCGATTCCTGGGTTGGGAAGATCCTCTGGAGAAGGGATAGACTACCCTACCCACTCCAGTATTCTTGCCTGGAGGATCCCCGTGGACAGAGGAGCCTGGAAGTCGACAGTCCATGGGGTCTCAAAGAGTCAGTCGCGACTGAGTGACTAAACACAGCACAGTCACATCAACAAAATAAGCTGTTTTTTTTTTTTTTAACCACAGCACAAGGCGTGGCTTCTGAGACAACACACTCACTGTCTTCCATAAGTAGCTCAAAAATGTGAATTTCACATTGTGAATCTGTCACACATAAATTACACTGGGACAATAGAATGGTTTTTTCCCTTCTCATATGGTGACTCTGCGAGATTGGTAGTGACTGCCTGGAACATTGTTGCAAAGAATTCAAGCTCAGCAGGAGGAAGCATCAGGAGCTATGGGTGAGGCCCTTGGTCAGCACTAGATGAGGGAAGAATGTACAACATTTTGGCCACACTTGATGAAGCCCTATTTCTCAAACCTATCTAATCATAAAAGAAGAGTTAAAAAGCTGGCTTAAAACTCAACATTCAAAAAATGAAGATCATGGCATCTGGTTCCATTATTTCATGGCAAATAGATGGGGAAACAATGGAAACAGTGAGAGACTTTATTTTTGGAGGCTCCAAAATCACTGCAGATGGCAACTGCAGCCATGAAATTATAAGACTCTCACTCCTTGGAAGAAAAGCTATAACAAACCTCGACAGCATATTAAAAGCTAGAGACATTACTTTATTGACAAAGGTCCATCTAGTCAAAGCTATGGTTTTTCCAATAGTCATGTATGGATGTAAGAGTTGGACCATAAAGAAATCTGAGCACCAAAGAATTGATGCTTTTGAACTGTTGTGTTGGAGAAGACTCTTGAGAGCCCCTTGGACTGCAAGGAGATCAAACCAATCAAATCCTAAAGGAAATGAGTCCTGAATATACATTACAAGGAGTGATGCTGAAGCTGAAACTCCAATACTTTGGCCACCTGATGTGAAGAACTGACTCATTGCAAGAGACCCTGATGCTGGGAAAGATTGAAGGCAGGAGGAAAAGGGGATGACAGAGGATGATATAGTTGTATAGCATCACCAATTTGATGGACATGAGTTTGAGCAAGCTCCAGAAGATGATGAAGGACAGGGAAGCCTAGCAGGCTGCAGTCCATGGGGTTGCAGAGTCAAACATGACTGAGTGACTGAACTGACTGATGGATGAACCTAAGTAAAAGAATCCAGATACAAAGGCCTTCATATTCTGTGACTCTATTCATTTAAAATATCCAGAACAGGCAAAGAGTTGGACATGACTGAGTGACTGAATTGAACTGAGCTGTTCTAATCATAAGACTCACAGGAGACTCTGGAAAAAACCACAGATTTCCAGGTCTAGGGCAAATCCACTAACCCTGCAGGCTAGGTGTCTGATAAATGACATTTTAAACTTACGATTCTTAAGATTAGGTAAGTCTGGGAAATATTGAGATAACTATTTTTATCCTATCATATATATTCTTGGGTTTTATGGAGTCAAAAAATTCTCATAGTTAAATTGTATTTGAATTGAACAGCCCTTTCTGCAGCCATATGTGTTTGTATGCCTGTGTGTGCATGTACCTGTATGCAGGTACAGGTGTATTTAACAAGGATGGGCTTTCCTACCCTTTAGCCAACCCAGAGGCTCGGGATGGGATCTTCCCTTCTGTATCACCACCCCCTCCTCCAGGGGTCCAGAACTTACATCATGTTTTGAGTGTGACAGGGAGTTAGGTCGCACAGAGTCGGACATAACTGAAGCGACTTAGCAGCAGCAGCAGGGAGTTAGAAGTGTCTGGAGTAGTTCAGAGAGTCCCAGCTAATTTTCAAGTGAGAGGCAGACATCCTTTAGTTGTAGGATCACAATAGGATGCAGGCAAGAAGCTACCTAAGGAGTGCCCTTTCATTGCCTCCTCTGTAGGGCCAGCAGATGCTCCTAGTCCAAAGGCCAGAGGTCCACACTTCCCATGCAGCCCTGTTTCTGACCCCAGGCAGTTACTGGCATTCTCTCTGTAAACAGCTTTCTTTCTCCTTGAATTTCTCCAATTCCTTGACTGACCTCCTTCAAGGTACCACCTCATACCTCTCTTTCTATTCTTCAGCACAGATATACCTAATCTACAGCCTATTTTCTTTCCTCTGTGCCCATGTGTGTGTATGTGTGTGTGTGTGTATGTGTACAGGTGTGTGTGTGTGTGTATGGTGTGGTGTGTGTTTCACAAGCTTTTATACTCCACTCTCCTCCAGGCCTCTCCTCTGATTTTCCTGTCTTAGAATAAATAACAACAAACAGCAATTATTTACTGTTTATTTTTTTCTCATACTGTCATAAAAATCCTAGTCTTCCTTTAAGCAACATAAATATCTCTGCCTCTGTCTGACATTATGATCAGGAAATCCAGGGAGGAAAGAAAAGGCCAAAGTTAAATATTTATTGCTCTTATTTTGTTATTTCTTCCTAGAGCATAAGCTCCCTGAGGGCAGACACTTTGCTCGTTTTTTCGTTGTGACAGCTTCTGTAGTTGGTATACAGTATGGCATGTGTTAATAAATTTTGTAGGACCAATGCACAAACGACCATATTTCCAGCCTTAACTCCTCCAGTGCTCTTTTTTATCCATAACTCAACCAGTTTTTCAAGGCCCAGGTTAAGTCTTCCTCTTCCAAGAAGCCTTCCCTGCATATCCTATTTTTCTCGAACTCCTCTAGCAATTTTCTCTTTATTTCACACTACCTCCTTGTTTGCTATTTCAACAACTTTTAGCTAATTTATTTTTTGAAAGCAAATAACATTTTCAACAACTTTACAATAAATATTGTAGTGACTTTCATTCAAGTTGTTTCTTAGAAATCCTTAAAGCAGACCAATGGCACCATTCCAAGAGTCTAATTCAAGAAAAGTAAGTTGGGTGAAAACAATGCTCTCTGGGTACACAGCCCTTTGACTCTTTGACTTGTCATTATTCTTTTATTTTTAATATGTGTCATATTTCCTTCTCACTTCCTTCATGAACAAAGGATTGTGTGTTTTGCCCTACAGAGATGAGCGTGGCTCGAGGCACGTAGTAAATTCCTACTGATTACTTGATTGATTTTAAAGACACAAGGGTTACTTTAGAGATTCTGAGGTTCTTCACATGGCTGACTGTGGTAAATGTGTCCTTCCTAATTCACAGGAAGGTCCCCTCAGTCTTGTGTTGTGGTTATAATGTTCTGTGAACAATAAAATAAAACGTGTATGACTGTAAACCCATCTGCGCTCCCATCCTTCATCGGAATAGAAATAATAAAGCCTACGAAAATGATTCGTTCAGGCTTAAGGGTATGTTTCTATTTGTTCTGAAATGTGGCCTTTGACTAGGAGAAAATTAAAATTCTAGGATACTTGGGCTCTTGAATGTTCTTTTCCTTTTCTAAACTTTGTCTCAGTTCAGAGCTGCCTTAGCAATTTTTTGCCAGCAACTGAAAGGAAGAGATTATTTTTGCCACAGCATTTGTCTCCATTTCAGCAATGAAAACAAATGTTCAAAAGGTACTGGCAGAACAACTCAAATCTGAGGAGGTAATTTTTCTTACACATCAATCGTTAATATTGAAAAATGAGGCAATAATATTGATGGGATGTTATCCTAAACTCTAGTAAACTACAGAACATTTTGATTAAAAGAAGCAAAAACTAAAGAGAAATAAAAAAGGGCATCATTAAGCAAGGAAGCCTGTTTCAGTGAGAGAAAAAGGCTTTGATTATTTGCCCCAAGATCCAGTAGTGTTGGTTGGGAAGGAAATGATGAGGGTTTGTGTAAGTAACCCAAGCCCAGTCCCCTTCTACCACAAATCTCTCATCTCAGAATTTTATATTCCTGAGCTCTAATGCTCTTTGCTGGTAAAGCACACACATGTATGTTGTTAGTGGTTTCTCTACAATTATAAAACAATTAGGGTTGTTGAGCTTTCTTCTAATGGAGGACACATAGACATGTACTTCAACTAAGATTTAAAAAGAATCACGGACATTTGAAGGGCAGCAGCTTTTAGGTGTGAGTCTTTTCTCAATTTTTTGCTGGTTTATTTGTTTACACAAATAATATAGTCCTGGGTTTGATAATTTATAGGAAAGAATCATTTCATAAATATGTTCTAACCTGAAAAACTTCGTGCATGTGGTGAATAGGTCACCTCAACCCAGATGAATTTTACAAGGGTTTTGAGTCTCCAGAGATTCAGACAATTTCTAGGTGCTTGGACTCTGGATAAGTTTCAGTGGACAAGGTAAAAATCATCTTTCATGGCAATATGTGCTCTTGACATTGGGACTAGTCTCTTCATTCTTTTGCCTACAGGGGACTCTAGCCAGATCTTAATGGCACAGTATTTTCCATATCCTCATCTCCTCAGTCAACTGGTAAAAGTAATCCAAGACTGTAAGCAAAAAAAAAAGAAAAGCATCATTATCTTTTGGTCAATCTGGATAAACTTAAAAATGAGAAACAGGAGCCAATAATAAACCATAAAATTCCCAAACTGTAGTTAAAGTAGCCCCTCTTTGGACTCAGAATTTCACAGAAAGTTACAGAAAAAATGCTGCAGAAAGGATTCCTTGTTTTCATTCACAAGAAAAAAAATCACTGTGATAACTTTTCTGGTTAAAAGATATATTTGGGGGAAAGATACTGCCAAACCAATGCAAAACCAAGTCATAATATCCAGTACCTTGGGAAAAATAGATTTTAGTTTCTTCATTGAACCATACCTAGGGGAAAAAATTCTAAGATCAACTAGAAAGAAGAAAAACACTTAAAAGTAAATTTTCATTTTCCTTATCATTAAAATGGAGATAATTATATTGGCAATGAAAATAAGCACTGAACAGGGACAAGCCAGAGTGACAAAATCCTGACAGCATCAGTATAAAGTAAGAGAAAACTAAGGAGTAGGTCTAATTGGTTTTGACCCTGCAATATGTTTGGTAATTGTGTCCTATTCTTTATCTATATTTTTGTTTCACAGTCATCTTTACATATTTCTTTCACCAGCTTATCTGGTGTCATAGTAGAGAAGTGTAGACAATTTGGATAGTATGATGAAAGTAAAGTTCAATACTGTAATGAGCAATATTGCATAGGAACCTGGACTGTTAGGTCCATTAATCAAGGCAAATTGGAAGAGGTCAAACAGGAAATAGCAAGAGTGAACATTGACATTTTAGGAATAAGCGAATTAAAATGGACTGGAATGGGTGAATTTAACTCAGATGATCATTATATCTACTACCGTGGGCAAGAATCCCATAGAAGAAATAGAGTCATAGTCAACATCATAGTCAACAAGAGTCCAAAATGCAGTACTTGGATGCAGTCTCAAAAATGACAGAATGATTTCTGTTTGTTTCCAAGGCAAACCATCCAATATCACAATAATCCAAGTCTATGCCCCAACCAGTAATGCTGAAGAAGCTGAAGTTGAATGGTACTATGAAGACCTACAAGACCTTATAGAACTAACACCCCCCAAAAATGTCCTTTTCATTATAGGGGATTGGAGTGCAAAAGTGGGAAGTCAAAAAATACCTGGAGTAACAGGCAAATTTGGCCTTGGAGTATGGAATGAAGCAGGGCAAAGGCTAATAGAGTTCTGCCAAGAGAATGCACTGGTCATAGCAAACACCCTCTTCCAACAAGACAAGAGAAGACCCTATACATGGACATCACTGTGCTCAGACTGATTATATTCTTTGCAGCCAAAGATGAAGAAGCTCTATACAGTCAGCAAAAGCAAGACTGGGAGCTGACTGTGGCTCAGATCATGAACTCCTTATTGCCAAGTTCAGACTTAAACTAAATAAAGTAGGGAAAACCACTAGACCATTCAGGTATGACCTAAATCAAAACCCTTATGATTATACAGTGGAAATGACAGATAGATTCAAGGAATTAGATCTGATAGACAGAGTGCCTGAAGAACTATGGATGGAGGTTGGTGACATTATACAAGAGGCAATGATCAAGACTATCCCCAAGAAAAAGAAATGCAAAAAGGCAAAATGGTTGTCTGAGGAGGCCTTACAAACAGCTATAAAAAGAAGAGAAGTGAAAGGCAAAGGAGGAAATGAAAGATATACCTGTTTGAATGCACAGTTCCAAAGAACAGCAGGGAGAGATAAGAAATCCTTCCTCAGTGATCAATGCAAAGAAATAGAGAAAAAAACAATAGAATGGGAAAGACTAGAGATTGCTTCAAGAAAATTAGAGACACCAAGAGAATATTTCATCGAAAGATAGGTACAATAAAGGACAGAAATGGTATGGACCTAACAGAAGCAGAAGTATTAAGAAGAGGTGGCAAGAATACACAGAACTATACAAAAAATATCTTCATGACACAGATAATCATGATGGTATGAACACTCACCCAGAACCAGACATCCTGGAATGCGAAGTCAAGTGGGCCTTAGGAAGCATCACTATGAACAAAATTAGTGCAGATGATGGAATTCCAGTTGAACTATTTCAAATCCTAAAAGATGATGCTGTGAAAGTGCTGCACTCAATATGCCAGCAAGTTTGGAAAACTCAGCAGTGGCCACAGGACTGGCCATTTTTCATTCCAATTCCAAAGAAAGGCAATGTCAAAGAATGCTCAAACTACCACACAATTGCAGTCATCTCACATGCTAACAAAGTAATGCTCAAAATTCTCCAAGCTAGGTTTCAACACTACATAAACTGAGAACTTCCATATGTTCAAGGTAGATTAAAAGTCAGAGGAACCAGAGATCAAATTGCCAACATCTGCTGAATCATAGAAAAAGCAAGAGAATCCCAGAGAAATATCTTCTTCTGCTTCATTGATTATGTTAAAGCCTTTGACTGTGTGGATCACAAAAAGCTGTGGAAAATTCTTAAAGAGACAGAAATACCAGACCACCTGACCTGCCTCCTGAGAAATCTATAGGCAGGTCAAGAAGCAACAGTTAGATCTGGACATGGGATAACAGACTGGTTTCAAATCAGGAAAGGAGTACATCAAGCCTGTATATTGTCACTCTGCTTATTTAACTTATACACAGAGTATATCATGAGAAATGCTGGACTGGATAAAGCACAAGCTAGAATCAAGATTGCCAGGAGAAATATCAATAACCTCAGATATGCAGATGACACCACTCTTAAGACAGAAAGTGAAGAAGAATTAAAGAGTCTCTTGATGAAAATGAAAGAGGAGAGTGAAAAAGTTGGCTTAAAACTTAACATTCAGAAAACTAAGATCATGGCATCTGGTCCCATCACTTCATGGCAAATAGATGAGGAAACAGTGGAAACAAGGACAGACCTTATTTTTGGGGGTTCCAAAATCATTGCAGATGGTGACTGCAGCCATGAAATTAAAAGACGCTTGCTTCTTGGAAGAAAAGTTAGGACCAACCTACACAGCATATTATAAAGCAGAGACATTACTTTGCCAACCAAGATCTGTCTAGTCAAAGCTATGGTATTTCCAGTAGTCATGTATGGATGTGAGAGTTGGACCATAAAGAAAGCTGAGTGCTGAAGAATTGATGCTTTTGAACTGTGGTGTTGGAGAAGACTCTTGAGAGTCCCTTGGACAGTAAGGAGATCCAACCAGTCCATCCTAAAGAAAATCAGTCCTGAATATTCACTGGAAGGACTGATGCTGAAGCTGAAACTCCAATACTTTGGCCACCTGATGCGAAGAACTGACACATTTGAAAAGACTCTGATGCTGGGAGGGATTGGGGGCAGGAGGAGAAGGGGATGACAGAGGATGAGATGGTTGGATGGCATCACCGACTCAACGGACATGAGTTTGAATAAACTCATGTTTATGAGGCCTGGCGTGCTGCAGTCCATGGGGTCGCAGAGTTGGACGTGACTGAGTGAGTGAACTGAACTTACAAGCTTGGCTTCTGTAACAAAGATCCTAAAATAACAATGGCTTAATCAGAGTAGAAATGAATTTCTCTTTTATATCACAGTCTGAATATAACAGTGATGGTATCAGGGACTCAGACTAATTGTTTGCTCTGTCAACCTCAACCCTCATCTTCCATTTGTGCCCTAAAACAGCTACTCTACTTCTGCCTTCACCTGAGAAGAGACCCATTCCATTAATGGCAGGTTTCAGAATCTTTGCATATCATTTTGATTCATACTCTTTTGGCTGTAGCTTGGTCATGTAACCACACTTTGGCTGAATGTGTGACCGGAAATGTAATCTTTGAACTGGAAGTATATGCCTCTGGTAACTGCATGGGTCTCTTACTTTTCATGCTCCATTTGCTATTGGTCCTTTGGCATTTCACCTGACTTTCAGGATTCTTATTGTTTTAGGGACAAAACTTACTTTCAGACACACTTTATGTGCTTTGGTAAGAGTTCATGGTGCTTCCCATCTATTTGTTGGTCAATCACCAATATTAAGCATCTTAAAGCCAAAAGTGAAGTTGCTCAGTCGTGTCCGACTCTTTGTGACCCTGGACTGTAGCCTACCAGGCTTCTCTGTCCATGGGATTTTCCAGGCAAGTGTAATAGAGTGGGTTGCCATTTCCTTCTCCAGGGGCTCTTCCTGATCCAGGGATCGAACCCAGGTCGATCGAACCCACAATGCAAGCAGATGCTTTACCCTCTGAGCCACCAGGGAAGGCACTAATGGTACTATTTGCCCTTGCTTTCTAGTTCTTCCCTGATGGATACCTCTGACATTAGCCTAAGATTTTAGTTTATTTTTGCTTGCCATAATGTTTATTATAGTACTCAAGTCCTACTAAATTTTCACTCTAAATTGCCCCTTAGGGTCTTCAGTTATTAGATTCGCTGTGCTCGTGTGTGTGTGTGTGTGTATTTGTGTGCACGCTTGTGTGTTTGTGTGTGTGAGAATAAAAATTTTATTGGTGAGTGTGCGATGGCCTTGGTTGGAGTAGGCATGAGCTTGGTAATTAGAAAGATCAACTAGAAAATCTGGGCAAGATTTTTAAAATATTTGGAGATATCCCAAAGAAAACAGCCAGTGGAAAATACTAGAGCTGTATTCTAAGAGAACAAAGCTAAAAGGTCAAGCATTTAGGTTCACTTTTCTCCTAAAGGCCTCTACAACTTCGCCCAGAACCTGAGCAGAGTATTCCTCACACACACAGATGTGTCCTCTGTAATAATTCATCAAGCTCTAACCCTGGAGGAAGGCATGGCAACCCACTCCAGTATTCTTGCTGGGAAAATCCCATGGCCAGAGGAGCCTGGAGGGCTACAGTCCACAGTGTCCCAAAGAGTCAGACATGACTGAAGTGATAGAGCACAGAGCACATCACACTATAAAATAAGAATCTGTATAATTTCAATGTGTTATATACTTAAAAATTTTAAAAGAAGTCATGTTTGAAATCAAACAAATGAAAGAAATCATATAGAAAACAATATAACACCTGTGGGCCCAAGATTAAAAATTATTCTATCATTTAAACAATTTATTTATAATAAACATTTTGGATATAACCAGAGATCTACCCTCATTTGTGTTTTGCCTCCTTACAGAAAACGTCATACAGAATTTGATATATCATTCTTATGCAAAGATTTGTGATTTTACTATACATATAATAAGCATAAAGATATGTCTGATGATGAAAGTAAAGTCCAATGTTGTAAAAATCAATACTGCAAAGGAAGCTTGAATGTTAGGTCCATGAACCAAGGTAAATGGGACATGGTCAAGCAGGAGACAGCAAGAATATCTTAGGAATCAGTGAACTAAAATGGATGGGAATGGGTGGATTTAATTCAAATGACCACAGGTGAGGAAAGAAGAGAAGCAAAAGGCAAGGGGAAAAGGGAAAGATATACTCTGAATGCAGAGTTCTAGAGAACAGCAAAGAGAGATAAGTAGGCCTTCTTAAGTGAATAATGCAAAGAAATAGAGAAAAACAATAGAATGGGAAAGACTAGAGATCTCTTCAAGAAAATTAGAGATACCAAGGGAATATACATGCAAACATGGGCACAAAACAGAGCAGAAACAACATAGACCTAAGAGAAGCAGAAGATATTAAGAAGACATGGCAGTAATGCACAGCAGAACTATACAAAAAAGGCCTAATGACTCAGATAACAACAGTGGTGTGGTCATTCACCTAGAGCCAGACATCTTAGTGTACAAAATCAAGAGGGCCTTAGGAAGCTTTATTACAAACAAAGTTAGTGGAGGTGATGGAATTCCAGCTGAGCTATTTCAAATTCTAAAAGATGATGCTATGAAAGTGCTATACTCAATGTCACAAATGTGGAAAGCTCAGCAGTGGTCACAGGACTGGAAAAGGTCAGTTTTCATTCAAATTTCAAAGAAATTTCAAATACCAAAGAATGTTCAAACTATCATACAGTTGTGTTCATTTTCACTGCTAGTAATTTTATGCTCAAAATCCTTCAAGCTAGGCTTCGGCAGTATGTGAACTGAGAACTTCCAGATGTACAAACTGGGTTTAGAAAAGGCAGAGGAACCAGAAATCCAGTTGCCACCATTCATTTGATCACAGAAAAAGCGAGAGAATTCCAGAAAAAAATCTACTTATACTTCACTGAGTATGCAAACGTCTTTGACTGTGTTGATCACAAAAAAATTCTGGAAAATTCTTTAAGAACTGGGTATACCAGACCATTTTACTTGTCTCCTGAGAAACCTGTATGCAGCTCATGAAGCAACAGTTAGAATCAGACATGAAACAACAGACTGGTTCCAAATAGGAAAAGGAGTACGTCAAGGCTGTATATTGTCACTCTGCTTATTTAACTTATATGCAGAGTACATCATGAGAAATGCTGGGCTGGAAGAAGCACAAGCTGGAATCAAGATTGCCGGGAGAAATATCAATAACTTCAGATATGCAGATGGCACCACCCTTATGGCAGAAAGTGAAGAGGAACTAAAAAGCCTCTTGATGAAAGTGAAAGAGGAAAGTGAAAAAGTTGGCTTAAAGCTCAACATTCAGAAAACTAAGATCATGGCATCCGGTCCCATCACTTCATGGCAAATAGATGGGGAACAGTGGAAATAGTGTCAGACTTTATTTTTCTGGGCTCCAAAATCACTGCAGATGGTGACTGCAGCCATGAAATTAAAAGACGCTTACTCCTTGGAAGGAAAGTTATGACCAACCTAGATAGCATATTCAAAAGCAGAGACATTACTTTGCCAACAAAGGTTTGTCTAGTCAAGGCTATGGTTTTTCCAGTGGTCATGTATGGATGTCAGAGTTGGACTGTGAAGAAAGCTGAGTGCCGAAGAATTGATGCTTTTGAACTGTGGTGTTGGAGAAGACTCTTGAGAGTCCCTTGGACTGCAAGGGGATCCAACCAGTTCATTCTGAAGATCAGCTCTGGGATTTCTTTGGAAGGACTGATGCTGAAGCTGAAACTCCAGTACTTTGGCCACCTCATGCTAAGAGTTGACTCATTGGAAAAGACTCTGATGCTGGGAGCGATTGGGGGCAGGAGGAGAAGGGGATGACAGAGGAAGGGATGGCTGGATGGCATCACTGACTCGATGGATATGAATTTGGGTAAACTCCGGGAGTTGGTGATGGACAAGGAGGCCTGGCGTGCTGCAATTCATGGAGTCGCAAAGAGTCGGACATGACTGAGCGACTGAACTGAACTGAACTGGAAATTACTATGTGTGTGCTCAGTTGCTCAGTTGTGTCTGACTCTTTGTCAGACTGTGGCCCATCAGGCTCCTCTGTCCATGGGATTTTCCAGGCAGGAATACTGGAGTGGGTTGCCATTTCCTTCTCCAAAAGTCATATATTAAAGCCCCCAGTGTGTCTCTGTTTGAAAGTGAGGCCTCTGAGGAACTAATTAAGTTTAAACGAGGTCATAAGGGTAGAACCCTGATCCAACTGGTTTATTGTCCTCATGAGAAGAGACACTAGAGCTTCCTTTCTCTCTCTCTGTCTCTCTGCAAGCAGGCACCAATAAAAGGTCATGTGAGGACATAGCAAGAAGGCAGCAATCTACAAGCCAGGAAGAAAGATCTTACCAGAAATGGACCCTGACAGCTTTTTAACCTCGGAGTTTCAGCCTCAAAAATTATGAGAAAAGATATTTTTTCTGTTTAAGCCACCCAGTCTGCTATTTTGTTATGGCAGCCAAAACAGACTAATACAACTGGAATAAGATAAAGTATAACTTGTAAACATCAAGTAGTTGAATTCCGTGTTTTTAACCCAATCTGGTAGTCCTTGTTTTTTAACTGATGAGGTTAATTCACTTAAACTTATTCTCTCCCTGACAGTTTTCATTTCTATCACTATGTCTTATGCTTTCTATATCACATATTTTTCTTTATTATTTTCCCTCTTCTCAAAACAAGTATCTGACTGAATTATTGTCCTTAATTCTTTCTTTCCTTTCATCAGGCTGGGAAATTATACCCTTTAATGTTTATGATTGTTATGGTTTATGCTTTGATTTTTAAAATGCTTGCCTTCTGAACAAAGTTCAAAGTGAATCAATAATTTTACCACATTTCCAAATATTACAAGGACTTTAGAAACTTTAACTCTGATTTCTCCCTCTTCTCTTATATGTCATTTTCTCAGATTTTTATTTCAACTTTGTTTTTATGAATCTCACATTGTTCATAATTATTTTCATTTTTTATATTGTTAACATGTGTTTAGGTTTACCCTATGTTTGCCAATTATTTTGCCCACGATTGCTTTTGGAAACCTCTCTTCCTTCTGGGTCCAATTTTCTTTTTTCTGAGGTAAATACTTTAATAATTGCTTTAGCAAGGGTATGTGGGTGGTAAAGTCTCCATGTCTTTTTGGTTTAAATTGTCTTTATTATGCTTTCACTCTTGACTGATGGTTTGTCTGATTTATAATTCTAGATTGACAGCTATTTTTCTCAGCAATGTGACAATATTAGCCAATTGTACTCTAGTTCTATTGTTACCATGAGGAATCAATTGTCAATCGTTTTTCCTTTATTTATCTTACTTAAAAGTTTTATTCTGGGACCTAAGGATTCACATTTTTCATCAAGTTCATAAAATTATTTTGTTACTATTAGACTATTCATTCTTTTTCTTTTCCCTCTTAAACTTTTAATAGATATATAATAGATATTCTCATTCTCTCTTCATGTCACTGAATCTCCCTTTCATATTTTTAATTTATCTTCCTCAATTGCATTTTACTTAATTTTCTTAGATCTATCTTCTAGTTCAATATTTTTGCTTCAGCTGTTTCTAATTTGCTCCATAAGCCATTTGGTTATTGCTTAATTTTTAAAGTTCCATTTGATTCAATTTAATCCAATGGTTCTTGGCATTTGTTCCTTTTTTATTTTTTATTATGTTTAATTATTTGAACACAATAATTTTATGTTTGCCATTAGAATATGCTATAATGTGAAAATATTGATCTAACACTTCTACCTGTTACATATTTAGTTTCTTATCCATCTTGGATTGTTTACTTGTAAAAGCTGAACTCCAGCTGCATTTCATCGGAGGGAGTCATGGAGCAGATGTGCTGTGGAGTGGCCCTGTGTTCACGTCTGGCAAGTGCTCCAGAATTATCGTTGGTAAGTACAGGAGCACACCGGTATTCACTTCTCAGTGTGAGGATATCAAAACCCTGAGGGCCCTGAGGAGAGTGTAAATGCAAACCCCACCTTTGTGTGTGGAGCAGACCCAAATTATAAACCATCTGGGAACTCAGGCAAATACAGATGAACCTTTCTGTGGCCTTCCTGTGTCACTGCACACAGCACTTCAGTCCTGTACTTTACTCCAGAAGAGACTTTTAAAGCTTCCAGTTCTCTCCTAACAGGCTTAAGGATTCATTCTGCTACCCTGAGGGTCTTAAAACTCTTAGGACACTTGAACCAGGAAAACCCTAACATCTGGTTTCCATCCCACATGCTTTCACCTGGAGTTAACCACCAAGGGAAGTCTCAACAGTGGGATTGTGCTCTGCTTGTCCAATTGCCTGATACCTGAGAATTGTTCTTACTTTTCCTGTTATCTCAACTATGCATTTTGAATAATGTTATATTTTGTGTACTTGGGGGAAAGGATTCAGGTAAATGAATCCACATTATTTAAGGAACAAGAAGCCTTGAACCTATTTCTTTAAATGTCTCAAATTTTGAAGAGTTTGATGGCTGATACAAAGTTACTTTATTATTTAGGCCACCTAAATAACACTCAAGAAAAAGTAACATTAGTTTAGACATAATGATTACAAGGTCAGGTCTTGATGCTTCCCTAGAGTCTACCTTCTAGGAAGTATGTTCTTATATTCAGTAATCCTGTTAGTGGCTTGAATCACTGCATAAGCATGTATGTTTCATTGAAAGCTCAAGTTTTCATGAATTTAAAGAAACTATATCCCAACTGAGGGGCTCAAATTAACATAGGAATATTTTATTTCACTAACCACGTCACACATTAATTTGAATCTTTGCTTTTTACCCTGGTGTCTCAGATGGTAAAGAATCTACCTGCAATGCAGGAGATGAGTTTGATCCCCAGGTTGGGAAGGTCCCCTGGAGAAGGAAATGGTAACCCACTCCAGTATTCTTGTCTAGAGAATTCCATGGGCAGAGCAGACTTGTGGGGTACAATCCATGGAGCTGTAAAGAGTTGGACATGACTGAGTGACTCACATACACACACACACACACACACACACACACACAAGCACATCCCAATTGAGAGGCTCAAATTAACATGCGGAATATTTTATGTTCACTAACATTAATTTGAATCTATGCTTTTTACCCTGAGAATGTGAAGCAAGCTGGGGTTTCACAGCTATTTAAATCTCCTCTAAATAAGCAGAGTTGTGGGACATCCTTGGTGGTCCAGTGGCTAAGATTCCATGCACCACTGATCTTGGTGCAGATTCAATGACCAAGATCCCACATACCACATGGCACAAGCAAAGAAAGAAGAACTGTATTCCTGAAACAAAAAGGAATATACTGGCAAGAGAAGACTCACCTTGAGTTGATAACACATGGGTCAAATGCCTCTCTTCTTAGTTTATAATCATCTTTAAGGTAGGCAAAGTAGTGTAAAAATTATCTTCGAAACTCTGAAGTAAAACATCAAGCTTGTACACGGTGGATGCTACATAGCTGTGGAAAGAAGAGAGGAGAGAGAGTGTGACGATGGCAGGAAAGGAGGAAAAGATGTAAGAAGGAAAGAAGGGGGAAGGAGAAAGGAGGCAACTTTGTTCATCAATATGATACCCATAAAGAAAAAGGAAACCTAACTCACTTCTAGAACCTGGGCATCTGGGGCATAAATGCAGATGTCCTTAAGTATTACTTTAAATGTTTCAGTTCAGTGAGATCATACAGATTCCACCAATATGATTAAAGATTTTAGCTCCATGCACCCACTCCAGTGTTCTTGCCTGGAGAATCCTGGGGACGGGGGAGTGTGGTGGGCTGCTGTCTATGGGGTTACACAGAGTTGGACATGACTGAAGCAACTTAGCAGCAGCAACAGCAGCAGCAAAGGTTACATAAAAATCTCTTGAGCTACATGTCTAAACTGGAATTTGGGAGGCAGTCCTAAGATGGCAGAGGAATAGGACGGGGAGACCACTTTCTCCCCGACAAATTCATCAAGAGAACATTTAAACACTGAGTAAATTCCACAAAACGACTTCTGAATGCTGGCAGAAGACATCAGGCACCAAGAAAAGCAGCCCATTTTCTTCAAAAGGAGGTAGGAAAAATATAAAAGACAAAAAAAGAGACAAAAGAGGTAGGGATGGAGCTGTGTCCTGGGAATGGAGTCTTAAAAAGAGAGAAGTTTCCAAACACCAGAAAACACTCTCACTGCCGAGCCTGTGGCGAGCCTTGGAAGCACAGAGGGCAACATAATAGGGAGGAAAAATAAGTAAATAATGAAAACCCACAGATTACGAGCCAAACGGTAACTCCCCCATCGGAGAAGCAGCGCAGAGGCCCGCACCTGCCACTAGCAAGCAGGGTCTGGGCAGGGAGGCACGGGCTGCCTTGCTTAGAGTAAGGCTTGGGCCTGAATGCCCCGAGGCTAATCAGAGCGAACTAATATGGGCTAGCAAACCGGACTGTGGGATATCCACCACGTGAAAAGCCCTAAGACACCGCCAGACCCGCGCACAGAACAAAGTGCTGAACAGAACTAGCTGGCTGCAGACCATCCCCCTCTGGTGACAGGCAGCCAGAGCCAGAAGGGGGCAATTGCAGCCCCAGAGAGACATTATCTACCTAACTGCAAGCAGGCTTCTTTGCTAACTAAGACTTCTTGGGGTTCTGGACAGTCATCAGCCGCCTGAGAAGGTGGGCCGGTTGTACACCCAGAAAACTGAGCGGCAGGGATGGGAAAGGCAATACGTCGCACTAACTGTGCTCGCCAAACACCTCATCACCTGAGATTCTCCGAGCTGGGAAGGGCACAAAATGCAGGCCCAACGGAGTCTGCGCCTCTGAGGACTACCCGAGTGCCTGAACCTGAGTGGCTTAGACCTGGGAGGTGCATGCAGCCCAGGGCCGGCCTCAGACAGTTCGCTGCGGAGCAACCTAGAGCCTGAGCTGTGGGCAGGGAGGGTGCACGCGCCGTGAGTGGGGGCAGACCCAGTGTGGCTGAGGCACTGCGAGCACACGCCAGTGTTTTTGTATGCAGCGTCCCTCCCTCTCCACAGCGCGACTGAACAAGTGAGCCTAAAAAAAAAAAAGAAGTGTCTACCCCCGTCCCCTTTGTGTCAGGGCGGAAACCAGACACTGAACACACCAGCAAACAGAAGAAGCTATAACAGAGGGAACCGCCTTGGAAGCTACAGGCAATAGATTAAAACCCTGTGATTAGTACCGACTACATAGGAAGGGGCCTATAGATCTTGAGAAATATAAGTCGGACCAAGGAACTAGCCGAAAATGAACTGACCCCACAATACTCACAACAAAACCAGAAAAAGTCCTAGATATATTTTTACTATTTTTACGATCATTCTTTCTTTTTTTTTAATTAAAAAAAAATTTAAGTCCTCTATTATTCCTTTAATTTTCACTTTTATAACCTATTATTTTGCAAAAAAAAAAAAAGACCCTATTTTTTTAAAGCAAACTTCATATATATATTTTTTATAATTTTCGTGACCTTGTTTTTTGTTTTCTTTTCTTTAACATTGTATTTGTGAAATTCCAACCTCTACTCTAGATTTTTAACTTTAGCTTTTTGGGATTTGTTATCAATTTTGTACCTATATTTTCTTTATAATTTTTGCGACTTTGTTTTTGTTTGTTTTTCTTTCTTTTCCTTCTTCTTTTCTTTTTTTTCTTCTTTTCTTTAACATTGTATTTTTGAAACTCCAAACTCTACTCTAGATTTTTAATTTTTGCTTTTATGTATTTGTTACCAATTTTGTACCTTTAAGCACCCAATCTTCAGTACCCATTTTTCACTAGGGAGTGAGATTACTGGCTTGACTGCTCTCTCTCCCTTTGGACTCTCCTTTTTCTCCACCGGGTCGCCTGTGTCCCCTCCCTAACCCCTCTCTACTCTACCCAACTCTGTGAATTTCTGTGTGTTCCAGACGGTGGAGAACACTTAGGGAACTGACTACTGGCTGGATCTGTCTCCCTCCTTTTCATTTCCCCCTTTTATCCTCCTGGCCACCTCTGTCTCCTTCCTCCTTCTTCTCTTCTCTGTACAACTCCATGAACATCTCTGAGCAGTCCAGACTGTGGAGCACACATAAGGAAGTGATTACTGGCTAGCTTGCTCTCTCCTCTTTTGATTCCACCTCATCTCATTCAGGTCACCTCTAACTCCCTCCTCCCTCTTCTCTTCTCCATGTAACTCTGTGAACCTCTCTGGGTGTCTCTCACTGTGGAGAAACTTTTCATCTTTAACCTAGATGTTTTATCAGTGGTGCTGTATAGAAGGAGAAGTCTTGAGACTACTGTAAAAATAAGACTGAAAACCAGAAACAGGAGGCTTGAGTCCAAATCCTGAGAACATCAGAGAACACCTGACTCCTGGGAACATTAATCAATAGGAGCTTGTCAAACCCCTCCATACCTACACTGAAACCAAGCACCACAAAAGGGCCAACAAGTTCCAGAGCAAGACATACCATGCAAATTCTCCAGCAACACAGGAACACAGCCCTGAGCTTCAATATACAGGCTGCCCAAAGTTACTCCAAAACCACTGACATCTCATAACTCATTACTAGGCACTTCATTGCACTCCAGAGAGAAGAAATCCAGCTCCACCCACCAGA
Organism: Bos taurus; assembly: GCF_002263795.3. Taxonomy (NCBI): domain Eukaryota; kingdom Metazoa; phylum Chordata; class Mammalia; order Artiodactyla; family Bovidae; genus Bos; species Bos taurus. The sequence goes on from NC_037347.1 coordinate 11,952,671, forward strand.
ACACCGACACAAGCTTCCCTAACCAAGAAACCTAACCAAGCCACTGATACAACCCCACCTACAGCGAGGAAACTCCATAATAAAGATAACTCCACAAACTGCAAGAATACAGAAAGGCCACCCCAAACTCAGTAATATAAACAAGATGAAAAGACAGAAGAATACCCAGCAGGTAAAGGAACAGGATAAATGCCCACCAAACCAAACAAAAGAGGAAGAGATAGGGAATCTACCTGATAAAGAATTCTGAATAATGATAGTGAAAATGATCCAAAATCTTGAAATAAAAATGGAATCACAGATAAATAGCCTAGAGACAAGGACTGAGAAAATGCAAGAAAGGTTTAACAAGGAACTAGAAGAAATAAAAAAGAGTCAATATATAATGAATAATGCAATAAATGAGATCAAAAACACTCTGGAGGCAACAAATAGTAGAATAACAGAGGCAGAAGATAGGATTAATGAATTAGAAGATACAATGGTAGAAATAAATGAATCAGAGAGGAAAAAAGAAAAACAAATTAAAAGAAATGAAGACAATCTCAGAGACCTCCAGGACAATATTAAACGCTACAACATTCAAATCATAGGAGTCCCAGAAGAAGACAAAAAGAAAGACCGTGAGAAAATACTTGAGGAGATAATAGTTGAAAATTTCCCTAAAATGGGGAAGGAAATAATCACCCAAGTCCAAGAAACCCAGAGAGTCCCAAACAGGATAAACCCAAGGCAAAACACCCCAAGACACATATTAATCAAATTAACAAAGATCAAACACAAAGAACAAATATTAAAAGCAGCAAGGGAAAAACAACAAATAACACACAAGGGAATTCCCATTAGGATAACAGCTGATGTTTCAATAGAAACTCTTCAGGCCAGGAGGGAATGGCAAGACATACTTAAAGTGATGAAAGAAAATAACCTACAGCCCAGATTACTGTACCCAGCAAGGATCTCATTCAAATATGAAGGAGAAATCAAAAGCTTTACAGACAAGCAAAAGCTGAGAGAATTCAGCACCACCAAACCAGCTCTCTAACAAATGCTAAAGGATATTCTCTAGACAGGAGACACAAAAATGGTGTATAAAGTCAAACACAAAAGAATAAAGTAAATGGCAATGGGATCATACTTATCAATAATTACCTTAAATGTAAATGGGTTGAATGCTCCAACCAAAAGACAAAGACTGGCTGAATGAATATAAAAACAAGACCCCTATATATGTTGTCTACAAGAGACCCACCTCAAAACAGGGGACACATACAGACTGAAAGTGAAGGGCTGAAAAAAGATATTCCATGCAAATAGAGATCAAAATAAAGCAGGAGTAGCAATACTCATATCAGATAAAATAGACTTTAAAACAAAGGCTGTGAAAAGAGACAAAGAAGGACACTACATAATGATCAAGAAGAAGATATAACAATTATAAATATATATGCACCCAACATAAGAGCACCACAATATGTAAGACAAAGGCTAACAAGTATGAAAGGGGAAATTAACAATAACACAATAATAGTGGGAGACTTTAATACCCCACTCACACCTATGGATAGATCAACTAAACAGAAAATCAACAAAGAAACACAAACTTTAAATGATACAATAGACCAGTTAAACCTAATTGATATTTATAGGACATTTCACCTCAAAGCAATGAATTTCACATTTTTCTCAAGCACACACAGAACCTTCTCCAGGATAGATCACATCCTGGGCCATAAATCTAGCCTTGGTAAATTCAAAAAAATTGAAATCATTCCAAGCATATTTTCTGACCACAATGCAGTAAGATTAGATTTCAATTACAGGAGTAAAACTATTAAAAATTCCAACATATGGAGGCTGAACAACACACTGCTGAATAACCAACAAATCACAGAAGAAATCGTAAAAGAAATCAAAATATGCATAGAAGCGAATGAAAATGAAAACACAACTGAGAACCTATGGGACACTGTAAAAGCAGTGCTAAGGGGAAAGTTCATAGCAATACAGGCATACCTCAAGAAACAAGTCAAATAAATAACCTAATTCTACACCTAAAGCAACTAGAAAAGGAAGAAATGAAGAACCCAGGGTTAGTAGAAGGAAAGAAATCTTAAAAATTCGGGCAGAAATAAATGCAAAAGAAACAAAGGAGACCATAGCAAAAATCAACAAAGCCAAAAGCTGGTTCTTTGAAAGGATAAATACAATTGACAAACCATTAGCCAGACTCATCAAGAAACAAAGGGAGAAAAATCAAATCAATAAAATTAGAAAAGAAAATGGAGAGATCACAACAGACAACACAGAAATACAAAGGGTCATGAGACTACTATCAGCAATTATATGCCAATAAAATGGGCAACATGGAAGAAATGGACAAATTCTTAGAAAAGTACAACTTTCCAAAACTGAACCAGGAAGAAATAAAAAATCTTAACAGACCCATCGCAAGCATGGAAATTGAAACTGTAATCAGAAATCTTCCAGCAAACAAAAGCCCAGGTCCAGACGGCTTCACAGCTGAATTCTACCAAAAATTTAGAGAAGAGCTAACACCTATCCTACTCAAACTCTTCCAGAACATTGCAGAGGAAGGTAAACTAACAAACTCATTCTATGAGGCCACCATCACCCTAATACCAAAACCTGACAAAGATGCCACAAAAAAAGAAAACTATAGGCCAATATCACTGATGAACATAGATGCAAAAATCCTTAACAAAATTCTAGCAATCAGAATCCAACAACACATTAAAAAGATCATACACCATGACCAAGTGGGCTTTATCCCAGGGATTCAAGGATTCTTATTTGCAAATCAATGTAATACACCACATTAACAAATTGAAAAATAAAAGCCATATGATTATCTTAATAGATACAGAGAAAGCCTTTGACAAAATTCAACATCCATTTATGATAAAAACTCTCCAGAAAGCAGGAATAGAAGGAACATACTTCAACACAATAAAAGCTATATATGACAAACCCACAGCAAACATTATCCTCAATGGTGAAAAATTTAAAGCATTTCCCCTAAAGTCAGGAACAAGACAAGGGTGCCCACTGTCACCACTACTATTCAACATAGTTTTGGAAGTTTTGGCCACAGCAATCAGAGCAGAAAAAGAAATAAAAGGAATCCAAATTGGAAAAGAAGAAGTAAAACTCTCACTGTTTGCAGATGACATGATCCTCTACATAGAAAACCCTAAAGACTCTACCAGAAAATTACTAGAACTAATCAATGATTATAGTAAAGTTGCAGGATATAAAATCAACACACAGAAATCCCTTGCATTCCTATACACTAATAATGAGAAAACAGAAAGAGAAATTAAGGAAACAATTCCATTCACCATTGCAACGGAAAGAATAAAATACTTAGGAATATATCTACCTAAAGAAACTAAAGACCTATATATAGAAAACTATAAAACACTGGTGAAAGAAATCAAAGAGGACACTAATAGATGGAGAAATATACCATGTTCATGGATTGGAAGAATCAATATAGTGAAAATGAGTATACTACCCAAAGCAATTTATAGATTCAATGCAATCCCTATCAAGCTACCAACGGCATTCTTCACAGAGCTAGAACAAATAATTTCACAATTTGTATGGAAATACAAAAAACCTCGAATAGCCAAAGCGATCTTGAGAAAGAAGAATGGAACTGAAGGAATCACCCTGCCTGACCTCAGGCTCTACTACAAAGACACAGTCATCAAGACAGTATGGTACTGGCACAAAGACAGAAATATTGATCAACGGAACAAAATAGAAAGCCCAGAGATAAATCCATGCACATATGGACAACTTATCTTTGACAAAGGAGGCAAGAATATACAATGGATTAAAGACAATCTCTTTAACAAATGGTGCTGGGAAAACTGGTCAACCACTTGTAAAAGAATGAAACTAGAGCACTTTCTAACACCATACACAAAAATAAACTCAAAATGGATTAAAGATCTAAACGTAAGACTAGAAACTATAAAACTCCTAGAGGAGAACATAGGCAAAACCCTCTCTGACATACATCACAGCAGGATCCTCTCTGACCCGCCTCCCAGAATATTGGAAATAAAAGCAAAAATAAACAAATGGGACCTAATTAAACTTAAAAGCTTCTGCACAACAAAGGAAATTATAAGCAAGGTGAAAAGACAGCCTTCAGAATGGGAGAAAATAATAGCAAATGAAGCAACTGACAAACAACTAATCTCAAAAATATACAAGCAACTCCTACAGCTCAACTCCAGAAAAATAAATGACCCAATCAAAAAATGGGCCAAAGAACTAAATAGACATTTCTCCAAAGAAGACATACAGATGGCTAACAAACACATCAAAAGATGCTCAACATCACTCATTATCAGAGAAATGCAAATCAAAACCACTATGAGGTACCATTTCACGCCAGTCAGAATGGCTGCGATCCAAAAGTCTACAAATAATAAATGCTGGAGAGGGTGTGGAGAAAAGGGAACCCTCTTACATTGTTGGTGGGAATGCAAACTAGTACAGCCACTATGGAGAACAGTGTGGAGATTCCTTAAAAAACTGGAAATAGAACTGCCTTATGATCCAGCAATCCCACTGCTGGGCATACACACTGAGGAAACCAGAATTGAAAGAGACACATGTACCCCAATGTTCATCGCAGCACTGTTTATAATAGCCAGGACATGGAAGCAACCTAGATGTCCATCAGCAGACGAATGGATAAGAAAGCTGTGGTACATATACACAATGGAATATTACTCAGCCATTAAAAAGAATACATTTGAATCAGTTCTAATGAGGTGGATGAAACTGCAGCCTATTATACAGAGTGAAGCCAGAAAGAAAAACACCAATACAGTATACTAACACACATATATATGGAATTTAGAAAGATGGTAATGATAACCCTGTATGCAAGACAGCAAAAGAGACACAGATGTACCTAACAGTCTTTTGGACTCTATGGGAGAGGGAGGGGTGGGATAATTTGGGATAATGGCATTGAAACATGTATATTACATTATGTTAAATGAATCGCCAGTCCAGGTTCAATGCATGATATAGGATGCTCGGGGCTGATCCACTGGGACGACCCAGAGGGAGGGGATGGGGAGGGAGGTTCACGATGGGGACACATGTATACCTGTGGTGGATGCATGGCAATGTATGGCAAAACCAATACAATATTGTAAAATAATTAGCCTCCAATTAAAATAAATAAATTTATATTAAAAAAAAATAAAGTACTTAAGTGTTAGAAGCCTATTGTTTGCAAAGAGAGAAATTGGCAGAGCATTTCCTGATCTTGACCTGATATTGAAGTAAGTGAGGAAAATGGAATATTATTATGCTCTAGCCAATAAGAATATATCTTTTGGTTCAGTGACCAAAGAAATAGGCATCTTGTATTAAAATCAAGGAAATCAAGGGGAAATTTGTCATAAGAATTTTTGAAATGAGGAAAGTGAAAACAATCACTTCTCCCCAGCATACTTGATGTCAATAAGCACCATTTCAAAGATTTGAAGGGTTTTTCTCAAGAAGAGTATCTCAGAATACAGTCAATATGTTGAATAGCTCATTACTCATTACTCATAGGCTGAAAAAACATATTTTTAAATGCTAAGTAAATGATAACCAGTATTTCTGATAAAGATCAAATTGAGCTAAATGTTTGATCTGTCCTGATACATTTTTCTTTAAAAGATAGAGCTATATATTTTTTTTACTTTTTAAATCTCATTTGTTTTATTGAAATATAGTTGATTTACAATACGTTAATTTCTGGTATACAGCAAAGTGACTGTGTTATACAAATATATACATATATACTTTTTATATTCTTTGCCATTATGGTTTATCATAAATTATTGAGTATGATTCTTATGCTATACACTAGGACCTTGTTTATCTGGTTTTTTTTTTGCCACTTTATTTTTTTTAATTGAAGGATAATTGTTTTACAGAATTTTGTGATTTCCTATCAAACATCAACCAGAATCTGTTAGATAGAGCTGTATTGACAGCATTATTATATATATATATATACTATATATTTGTGTTTAACAAATAATTTCTATAACTTTTATATGTATATATATAATATTAATATTATGGTAGTATGTTCAGTTCAGTAATTCAGTCATGTCTGACTCTTTGAGACCCCATAGACTGAAGCAAGCCAGGCTTCCCTGTTCATCACCAACTCCCAGAGCTTGCTCAAATTCATATCCTTGGAGTCGGTGATCCCATCCAACCATCTCATCCTCTGTCATCCCCTTCTCCTCCCCCTTCAGTCTTTCCCTGCATCAGGGTCTTTTCCAATGAGTCAGTTCTTTGCATCAGGTGGCCAAAATATTGGAATGTCAGCTTCAGCATCAATCCTTCCAATGAATATTCAGGACTGATTTCCTTTAGGATTGACTGATTTGATCTCCTTGCAATCCAAGGGGCTATTAAGAGTCTTCTCCAACACCATAGTTCAGAAGCATCAATTCTTCAGTGCTCAGTTTTCTTTATGGTCCAACTCTCACATTCATACATGACTACTGGAAAAACCATAGCTTTGACTAGACAGAACTTTGTCAGCAAAGTAATGTCTCTGCTTTTTAATATGCTATCTAGATTTTCCATAGCTTTTCTTCCAAGTCTTAAGTGTCTTTTAATTTCATGTTTGCAGTCACCAACTGCAGTGATTTGGAGCCTACGAAAATAAAGTCTGTCACTGTTTCCATTGTTTCCCCATCTGTTTTTCATGAGTGATGGGACCGGATGCCATGATCTTCATTTCTTGAATGTTGAGTTTTAACCAGCTTTTTCACTCTCTTCTTTAACTTTCATCAAGAGGCTCTTTAGTTCCTCTTCATTTTCTGCCATTAGGGTGGTGTCATCTGCATGTCTGAGGTTATTGTTATTTCTCCCTGAAATCTTGATTCCAGCTTCTGCTACATCCAGCCTGGCATTTTGCATGATGTACTCTGTGTATAAGTTAAATAAGCAGTGTGAGAATATAACTTTTATATATATAATATTTTTATTATGATAGCCTGTAAGGGTCTTGATAAAATAAGTTAAGACTTGAAGGAAGCACAAGACAAGAACAAGCCATGTGGATGTCTGGGGAATGTTCTTCATATAATATTCAGAGGGAATAACAAGCACAAAATTTCTGAAACAGAAGCATGCTTGGCATCCTCATTGAATATCAAGGAGGTCACTATAGATGGAATAGAGTGAGGAAGGGAGAGTAATAGGTGATGAAAGCAGAGGTAGCAAAGAATCAAGATATATGAAGACTGAATGTTATTCTGAGATGAGAAGTCACTGGAGGGTTTTGAGCAGAGAAGTGTCTGTCACCATTTTTATGAGTTCACTTTGACTGCTGGGAATAAACTGAGGGAGGTAAAAAGAAGGGAAACTAATCAGGAAGCTATATCAGTAACTGAGGCAAGAGAAGATGAGGGCTTATACCAGAGCAGAAGCAGTGGAAGTGGTAAGAAATGGTTGGATTCTGGACATATTACTAGTTACTTTTTCAGGAAATACTGTCCGTACTGTTCATGGGGTTCTCAAGGCAAGAATGCTGAAGTGATTGGCCATTCCCTGCTCCAGTGGACCACGTTTTGTCAGAACTCTCCACCATGACTGGAGAAAGAAATGGAAACCCATTCCAGTATTCTTGCCTGGAAAATCCCATGGACAGAGGAGCCTGGCAGGCTACAGTCCATGGGGTCACAACGAGTCAGACAGGACTGAAGTGACTTAGCATGCACACACTCAATCTTTACCTTCCAAGGTGGGGCAGTGGTAAAGAATCTGCCTGCCAATGCAGGAGACTCAGATTCGATCCCTGGGCCAGGAAAGATCCCCTGGAGTAGGATATGACAACCCACTCTAGTATTCTTGCCTGGAGAATTCTATGGACAGAGGAGCCTGATGGGCTGCAGTCCATGGGGGTCACAAAGAGTTGGACACAGCTGAGTGACTGAGTACTCTGAGCACCCTCCACCATGACCTGTCTGTCTTGGGTGGCCCTACTCAGCATGGCTCAGAGTTTTATTGTGTTAGACAAGATTGTGATCAGTTTGGTTAATTTTCTGTGATTGTGGTTTTCATTCAGTCTGCCCTCTGATAGGATGGCAGGCTTGAGGATAAGAGGCTTGTGGTCCCAAGATGTGCCCACATGGTGGAGCAGAAGGACATGCACTCATCTTCTCCAATGAGTGTCCGGGAGCCTCCAGTAGAGGTATGGATCAACTGTGGCCTGCCACAAGGTTGGAGCACTGACTACAACAGTCCTGGGAACCACGGGTGCTTGCATAAATCCTTTGGAAGGAGGTCACCATTACCCCTACCATAGTTTTGCCTCAGGTTCAGTGAACTAAAATGGACAAGAATGGGCAAATTTTTAATTCATATGACCATCATATCTACTACCATGGGCAAGAATCCCTTAGAAGAAATGGAGTAACACTCATAGTCAACAAAAGAGTCCAAAATGCAGTACTTGGATACAATCTCAAAAATGACAGAATGATCTCTGTTCACTTCCAAAACAAACCAGTCAACATCACAGTAATCCAAGTCTATGCCCCAACCACAAATGCTGAAGAAACTGAAGTTGAATGGTTCTATGAAGACCTGCTGCTACTGCTAAGTCACTTCAGTTGTGTCCGACTCTGTGCGACCCCATAGATGGCAGCCCATCAGGCTCCCCCATCCCTGAGATTCTCCAGGCAAGAACACTGGAGTGGGTTGCCATTTCCTTCTCCAATGCATGAAAGTGAAAAGTGAAAGTGAAGTCGCTCAGTCGTGTCCGACTCCTAGCGACCCCATGGACTGCAGCCTACCAGGCTCCTCCATCCATGGGATTTTCCAGGCAAGAGTACTGGAGTGGGGTGCCATTGCCTTCTCCACTATGAAGACCTACAAGACTTTATAGAACTAACACCAAAAGAAAAAAAAAAAAGATGTCCTTTTCATCCTAGGGGACTGGAATGCAAAAGTAGGAAGTCAAGAGATACCTAGAATAAGGTGTATTGGAGTAGAAAATGAAGCAGGACAAAGACTAACAGAGTTTTGCCAGGAGATAATGCACTGCTCATAGCAAACACCCTCTTCCAACGATGACTCTACACGTGGACATCACCAGATGGTCAATACCGAAATGAAATTGATTATAGTCTTTGCAGTCAAAGATGGAGAAGTTTTATAAAGTTAGAAAAAAACAAGACGGGGAGTTGACTGTGGCTCAGATGATGAACTCCTTATTGCCAAATTCAGACTTAAATTGAAGAAAGTAGGGAAAACCACTAGACCATTCAGGTATGACCTAAATCAAATCCCTTATGACTGTACAGTGGAAGTGACAAATAGATTCAAGGGATTAGATCTGATAGGCAGAGTGTCTAAAGAAGTGTGGATGGAGGTTCATCACATTGTACAGGAGGTGGGGATCAAAACCATCCTTAAGAAAAAGAAAAGCAAAAAGGCAAAATGGCTGTCTGAGGAGGCCTTACAAATAGCTGAGAGAGGGAAAAGGAAAGGAAAAAAAGAAAGATATACCCATTTGAATACAGAGTTCCTAAGAATAGCTAGGAGAGATAAGAAAGCCTTCCTCAGTGAACAATGCAAAGAAATAAAGGAAAACAATAGAATGGGAAAGAATTAGAGATGTCTTCAAGAAAATTAAAGATACCAAGGGAATATTTCACGCAAAGATGGGCACATTAGAGTACAGAAATGGTGTGGCCCTAACAGAAGCAGAGGATATTAATAAGAGGTGGCAAGAATACACAGAAGAACTGTACAAAAAAAGAGCTTCATGACCCAGATAATCACGATGGTGTGATCACTGACCTAGTGCCAGACATCTTGAAGTGGGAAGTCAAGTGGGCCTTAGGAAGCATCAGTATGAACAAAGCTAGTGGAGGTGATGGAATTTCAGTTGAGCTATTTCAAATCCCAAAAGATAATGCTGTGAAAGTGCTGCACTCAATATGCCAGCAAATTTGGAAAACTCAGCAGTGGCCACAGGGCTGGAAAATGTCAGTTTTCATTCCAGTCCCAAAGAAGGGCAATGCCAAAGAAGGTTCAAACTTTGGCAAAATTGCACTCATCTCACATGCTAGCAAAGTCATGCTCAAAATTCTCTAAGCCAGGCTTCTACAGTACACGAACTGAGAACTTCCAGATGTTCCAGCTGGATTATGAAAGGCAGAGGAACCAGAGATCAAACTGCCAACATCCAATGGATTATTAAAAAAGCAAGAGAATTCTAGAACGTATCTACTCCTACTTCATTGACTATGACAAAGCCTTTGACTGTGTGGATCACAAAAAGCTGTGGAAAATTCTTAAAGAGACGGAAATACCAGACCACCTGACCTGCCTCCTGAGAAACCTGTATGCAGGTCAAGAAGCAAGAGTTAGAACAGGACATGGGACAAAGGACTGGTTTCAAATTGGGAAAAGAGTACATCAAGGCTGTATATTGTCACCCTACTTGTTTAACTTATATGCAATGTACATCATGTGAAATGCCAGGCTGGATGAAGCAGAAGGATGAAGCAGACATGCAGATGACACCACCCTTATGGTAGAAAGCGAGGAAACTAAAGGGTCTCTTAATGAAGGTGAAAGAGGAGAGTGAAAAAAGCTGACTTAATACTCAACAATCAAAAAAAAAAAAAAAGATCATGGCATCCAGTCCCATCACTTCATGGCAAATACATGGGGAAACAATGGAAAAAGAATATTTTCCTGAGCTCCAAAATCACTGCAAATAGTGACTGCAGCCTCAAATTAAAAGAAGCTTGCCACTTGGAAGAAAAGCTATGACAAACCTAGACAGCATATTAAAAAGCAGAGACATTACTTTGCCAACAAACGTCCATAGAGTCAAAGCTATGGTTTTTCAGTAGTTACGTATGGATGTGAGAGTTGGACCTTAAAGAAAACTGAGCACCGAAGAATTGATGCTTTTGAACTGTGGTGTTGGAGAAGAGTCTTGAGAGTCCCTTGGACTTCAAGGAGATCCAACCAGTCAATCCTAAAGAAAATCAGTCATGAATATTCATTGGAAGGACTGAAGCTCCAATATTTTGGCCACCTGATGCAAACAGCCAACTCATTAGAAAAGAGCATGAGGCTAGGAAAGCTTGAAGGCGGGAAGAAAATGGAATTATAGTGGACGAGATGGTTGTATGGTATCACTGACTTAATGGATGTGAGTTTGAGCAAGCTGCACGAGATGGTGAAGGACAGGGAAGCCTGGCATGTTGCAGTCTATGGGGTCACCAAGAGTCAACATGACTGAGCGGATGAACAACCATTCAGTAAATGTTTATTGAACATTTATATAACTGGAACTATCTTGAACACTGGAAACGTCATGCTAAGCCAAACAAACAAAGAAAAACCAAACACAAATCTCCATGGTTCTTATTTTCCCTGAGTAATTGTCTATCTCATGATGGAAGTTTGGAAGAAGAAACAGGCATTATAGGTGTAAACCAATTTGCAAAAATACACACTGTGAATCAAGTTAACCAGTGTAAAAGGAAAGAGTACCTTGAGGGGAGTGGATGGACTTTGCTACTTTGGACTGTGAGTCTGAGAAAGGCCACTTAGGAAGCAGTGACTTACCTGCTTGGGCCTGAATGATGAGAAGGAGGCAACTAGACGAAGATCTGGTGAATGATCACTCAGGTAAAATGAACTACAAGTTCACAGAGAGCTTGCTCAGCCAACAGATGTAAATTTGGTAGTGTGACTGGAACATAGTAAAAACATGTGAAAATTGTTGGAAAAATGTTGTGTGTACATGTCCTTAGTTTCTCAGTTGTATGTCCAACTCTTTGTAGGCCACCAGGCCCTTCTGTCCCTTGGGATTCTCCAAGCAAAAATACTTGAATGAGTTGCCATGCCCTCCTCCAAGGGATCTTCCCAACCCAGGGATCAAAACCAGGTCTTCTGAATTGCAGGTGATTCTTGACCACCTGAGCCACTAGGGAAGCCCAGGAAGTGAGATTAGCAAGGAAGATTATGTAGTATCTTGAAGGCTGTAAAAAGGAATTGAAAAAGTATTTTAGAAAGCCTTTAGAAGGCTTTAAATAAGAAAATAGCAGGATCTACTTTACTGTTCTAGAAGATCCCTCTGATTACTTTGCAGAGGATTGATTCTGTTGGAGACATACAAAAGCAGAGCTCAAGTAAGCAGCTGGAAATATGATTCTGATGTTCAGGAAAGCAGTCAGGCTTGGAGATACAAGTTGAGGAGTAATCAGCACATGGATGGTATTGAAAGAGTTGGATATAAGTGAAATGACTTCAAAGTGAGTGTGAGTGGTGAAGAGTCAGGAATCCCAAGGACTTCCTGGTCTCTTAGTGAGATCACTCATTCATTTGTCTCCCATCCCAGCAAGACTGTCTAGCTATTATTGTCCATTCTCTCCTCAGCCCACTGCACTGAGACATCCCTCCCCACTGCTTTACTGAATCTGTCCCTGTTACAGTCACCTTTCTCCCCTTGAAACACAAAGCAAATGGGTATCAGTGAATAAATAACAAGTAGGAGAATCTGGGAGAATTAGAGCATTTGAGTGACAGGACACCAACAGAGAAAGAACAATGCCTCCAACAACTGAGGACCAAAAAATCAAAGTGCTGAGGAGGGTCTCCGCCGTATATGAGAGAACATTCCTACCAGGAGCATTGTGGCTTGGGTCTGTCTTCTCAAAATTAAGCTGCTTGCCTGTATTTCTGATCACCATCTGCTCCTGAATTTCCCAAGGCCAAGCTTCACTACCCATCTCTGTGATTCCAATTTGGGCCTTCTCAGGACTGTGCCAGCCTGGCATGCCACCTTCTATTTGTAACCAGGCCTCTCAGACTCTCCATCAGTCTGCCTGCTAGACTGAACCTCTCTCTCACACCCACAAATACATGCCCCTTTCCCATCATCTTTTGTGCAGCTCTGGTCCTACTTCGTGACTTCACTAGTCTGTGCATCTTGCAATAATTAATGAGGTTCATCTGATTAGTCATGTCTCTCAATGTGACATTTCCTTAGTATCCTGTTGTGGTATTCTTTAGGGGTCTGGAAGATAGCTCATGAGTGCTAAGGTTTCCCTGGTGGCTCAAACGGAAAATAATCCACTTTACCTAAAGAATTACTGCATTCCTAAAGATTGCAGGAGACCCAGGTTCAATTCCTGGGTCAGGAAGATACCCTGTAGAAGGGAGTGGGAATCTACTCCACTATTCTTGCCTGGAGAATCCCATGGACAGAGGAGCCTGGTAGGCTACAGGCCCTAGGGTTGCAAAGAATCGGACATGACGAAGCAATTAATACACACAACTTAACGCACTGTAAGAATCTGAAAACCTGAAAAGGTCTCTGGGCTCAGTTTAACACATACTCTGTGGTTAAGTTAGACTCCCAATGAGGGCTGTGCCCCTTCACAAAGCATATACTCTCATATTTTATCAAAATTAATAGAAGCAGCAAAGGAAACAGTGACTAAAGTGAGGAGCATGTGGTAAATAAGGTATTCTTATTATCTTGTACTGGGAAAGGCTGGACCAAAATTTGGTGGACAGTAAGGGCTTTGCTGTGAAAAGAAGAGAAGCGAAAAGCAAAGGAGAAAAGGAAAGATATAAATATCTGAATGCAGAGTTCCAAAGAATAGCAAGAGATAAGAAAGCCTTCTTCAGCAATCAATGCAAAGAAATAGAGGAAAACAACAGAATGGGAAAGACTAGGGATCTCTTCAAGAAAATTAGAGATACCAAGGGAACATTTCATGCAAAGGTGGGCTCGATAAAGGACAGAAATGGTAAGGACCTAACAGAAGCAGATGATATTAAGAAGAGATGGCAAGAATACACAGAAGAACTGTACAAAAAAGAGCTTCATGACCCAGATAATCACGATGGTGTGATCACTGACCTAGAGCCAGACATCCTGGAATGTGAAATCAAGTAGGCCTTAGAAAGCATCACTATGAACAAAGCTAGTGAAGGTGATGGAATTCCAGTTGAGCTATTCCAAATCCTGAAAGATGATGCTGTGAAAGTGCTGCACTCAATATGCCAGCAAATTTGGAAAACTCAGCAGTGGCCACAGGACTGGAAAAGGGCAGTTTTCATTCCAATCCAAAAGAAAGGCAATGCCAAAGAGTGCTCAAACTACCACACAATTCCTCTCATCTCACACGCTAGTAAAGTAATGCTCAAAATTCTCCAAGCCAGGCTTCAGCAATATGTGAACCGTTAACTTCCTGATGTTCAAGCTGGTTTAAGAAAAGGCAGAGGAACCAGAGATCAAATTGCCAACATCTGCTGGATCATGGAAAAAGCAAGAGAGTTCCAGAAAAACATCTATTTCTGCTTTATTGACTATGCCAAAGCCTTTGACTATGTGGATCACAATAAACTGTGGAAAATTCTGAAAGAGATGGGAATACCAGACCACCTGACCTACCTCTTGAGAAATCTGTATGCAGGTCAGGAAGCAACAGTTAGAACTGGACATGGAACAACAGACTGGTTCCAAATAGGAAAAGGAGTACGTCAAGGCTGTATATTGTCACCCTGTTTATTTAACTTATATGCAGAGTACATCATGAGAAACGCTGTGTTGGAAGAAGCACAAGCTGGAATCAAGATTGCCGGGAGACATATCAATAACCTCAGATATGCAGATGACACCACCCTTATGGCAGAAAGTGAAGAGGAACTAAAAAGCCTCTTGATGAAGGTGAAAGTGGAGAGTGAAAAAGTTGGCTTAAAGCTCAACATTCAGAAAACAAGGATCATGGCATCTGGTCCCATCACTTCATGGGAAATAGATGGGGAAACAGTGGAAACAGTGTCAGACTTTATTTTTCTGGGCTCCAAAATCACTGCAGATGGTGACTGCAGCCATGAAATTAAAAGATGCTTACTCCTTGGAAGGAAAGTTATGACCAACCTAGAAAGCATATTAAAAAGCAGAGACATTCCTTTGCCAATAAAGGTTCGTCTAGTCAAGGCTATGGTTTTTCCATTGGTCATGTATGGATGTGAGAGTTGGACTGTGAAGAAGGCTGAGTGCCGAAGAATTGATGCTTTTGAACTGTGGTGTTGGAGAAGACTCTTGAAAGTCTCTTGGACTGCAAAGAGATCCAACCAGTCCATTCTAAAGGAGATCAGCCCTGGGATTTCTTTGGAAGGAATAATGCTAAAGCTGAAACTCCAGTACTTTGGCCACCTCATGTGAAGAGTTGACTCATTGGAAAAGACTCTGATGCTGGGAGGGATTGGGGGCAGGAGGAGAAGGGGGTGACAGAGGATGAGATGGCTGGATGGCATCACTGACTCGATGGACGTGAGTCTGAGTGAACTTCAGGAGTTGGTGATGGACAGGGAGGCCTGGTGTGCTGCGATTCATGGGGTCACAAAGAGTCGGACATGACTGAGCGACTGATCTGATCTGAAGGGCTTTGCTGGAAATTTTAACTCTTCTTCCTGGAGCTTGGTATAGGAAGACACAAGAGTCCTGAAGGAGTTACTAGAAGTTGAAAAGCAAATGTCACACTAATCTTGAAAAATCAACTTATAATTTAATACATATTCATGGAATTACATAGTCTATTATGTATTTGAAGACTGTTTTGATTTGAATTGTATCCCCCACAAGTTCATATGTTGAAATCCCAGTGGTCAGGATCTCAGAATGGGACTTTATTTGAAAATGGGTTTGTGGCAAGTATAATTAGTTAAAATGAGGTCATACTGGAGTGGGGTGGGCTCCCCATCCAATATGACTGGTGCCTTAATTTGAACACACACACACACACACACACACACACACACAGGAAAGATGTCATGTGAAGATTAAGGCAGAGATCTTCAAGCCAAGGATCGCCAATGACTGCCAGCAAACCACCTGAAGCCAGGGGAGAAGAATGGAACGGATTTTCCTTCAGGCCCTCAGAAGACACCGATCCTGCCAACACCTTGATCTCAGACTAGCAACCTCCAGCACTGCAAGACAATACACTTCTGTTGTTGAAGCCACCCAGTGTGAGGTACTAACACAAAGCTTAAACAGACATAAATGAGATTCTCTGTGATATTTTGGTCACATTTTCCATCTTGCATTCATAAAAGTGCAGAACAATTTGTCTGCACTTCAGAATTTTGCAGACCCTCACCTCATCACAATTACCACAGGGAGGAAGGAAAAACAAGCCGAGGTGTGTGTGCAAAAACATGGTCTCTCCTCTGAAGACACTGAAGGAGCACTTCTTAATTTAGGCCTATTTCCAAAGAGGCTGAAGAAGGGAAATCACATTTAAAACAAACATTTACCCCTGTTGCTAAGTAAATGCCTCACAACATTACTATACTATCAGACATGAAAATTAAGCCAGAATTATGCAGTTAGGGCTAATGCTGTCTATCCAAACACTAGTGACAGACAAAGAGAAATAGTTGCATTTCGTATGATAATTGGCCAGGGATGTGCAGCCTGTACTTAAAAACCATGTTGGGACACTTTTGCATATCAGAAAACAATCTCATTAACACATTTCATGAGACACTTGTGTAATCAAAGAATTCTAATTATTCTCAAAGCCTTGGACAAGGAATACAATTCAAACCATTTCAATGATAAAAAAAATCAGCAATTTTTACATAGCCACTGGTAGTGTCAAACTCATAATTGTATCCTTATTACTATGTCATCATTGTTTTATCAGAATAATTACTACCTTGTAGTATAAGTAAAACTATGTGCTTATGGAAACATGGACATGGGAAGTGTATTTCTTCCTTCACTTGAGACAGTAGAATCTACCAAAATTGGGCATAGGATAAAAGAGATATGCAAAAAAAAGCCTGATGTCTTTGTTGTTTTCAAATTTGCATAAAACCCAAAGGGTAAAAACCAGCCCACGCCACAAGTAATGTCCCCAAGCTTGACCTGGTGGTTTGACTTCACGAAACTTGCATTGAACCAGACATTCGGCTTTACACAGCTGACCAAAGACTTTGGATATCACGGCTTCTCTTCTGATGCCTCATTCTTGATATGCCCCACCCCCATCCTGCCCAGACACACAGAGCTCAAGGCTCCTGGGCAATTCAGACAGGACGGCGCAGCACATGGAATCTACCCAGCAGACCCTTACCAGCCTGGTTTCCAAAGCCTGTCTGTTAAAACTAAGGTGAGGGTGAGTCATGGGGCCCATAGTCACCACCCAACCTGTTCGGGAGCATTGCTCCGTCATTTTAACAGCTAGACCTGCAGGCAACGTGTAGCCTGTTATGATAGGCTGAGCAGTGCTCAGTTTATCAGGGATCTGATTGGCAGAGCAGCCTCAGCGCTTTATAATAGTTCTTAGAAGTGTTTACAGAACACTGTGTTTTGCACCTCAGTGTAAAGCACACCATGTGAAGCTGTGCCCCAGCCCACGTGCAGGTGGGGGCCAGTGGGAAACTTCAGATTTCCCAAGAAGGGACACCTCTGTCTGTTTACTCCAAGCACTATGGAGGAGGCATTACATTTAAATGGAAGCAAGAGAGATGTAGATGAGATCTGAAAAGCTTAGGTTCCTACAAGAAGAATGGTTTGTTATTCTGTCTCCTTGAAGGGGTTTTAAACAATGACAAGGAAGATTTATCTTTTACCAGTTTTGGAATATCTTTATTCTGTGCCCCTTGGAAAATACCAAACAAATATGTCAAACTAAATGGTGCCTTATGGTTTTAGGGCTAGGGCTCTGTTCTTTTCTGTTGATTTGGCATCCTTATGGAATTTAGGGAAGAAAATTGTTTTTCCAACTCTTAATGAACACCTACCTCACTTCCCACACACAGGTGCTCTTCCTTCAGGTCTTTTTGCTTCTAATTCTCTTTAATTTTCTTGGTCTTCCCAAACTAGCTCTGCATTATACATCCAGAGAGTCCTTTTGTGGACAAAGAATTAAAAAAAACACAGTATGCTTTCAAAAAACAGTTTAACACTTTCTGCCTTTAAGCTTAATATGCTCAAATACAAAGAAACATCTAAGAACCCACTCGTTGCTATATTTTATCTTGGATTGCTGGACTTGTCAATTAAAGAAAGTATTTTCACGTTCAGACATATTCAGGGAATATTGAAGGAAAATAAAATGCGAGTGTAAATAAGGACTCACTAGGAAGGAGATGTAAGTGGGTGGAGGGTAAAATCCATTTAGTATAGAAATAAAGTTATGTTCACAGCAAGTCCAAACTGAGACAGGTAACACATTGCCCTAACGATCTAGCAGTTAAGCTTTTAAATGCCTGACGTCTCATATTCTCAATTAAATTTCAGATTAGTTGTGATTCCATGATTGGTTCAGCTTGGCCAGAAGCAGGGAGAAAGGGAAATGGTATCTCTGCTCCAATTTTCCCTCTCTTTCTGAGTTTCAATGCTGAATAGTGGGTTGTTATTTAGTCACTAAGTTGTGTCCGACTCTTTTGCGACATCATGGACTGTAACCCACCAGGTCCTCTGTCCATGGAATTTCCTAGGCAAGGATACTGGAGTGGGTTGCCATTTCCTTCTCTTGGGGATCTTCCCAACTCAGGGATCAAACCTGCATCTCCTGCATTGGCAGGAGGATTCTTTACAGCTGAGCCACTACAGTGGGTGAATGAGGGCAAATGCTTTCGCCAGTAGAAGAAAATTTGGAAACCCTCTTTTGCCACCAATATCCAGTTTTTAAATTACCTTTACTCCATGGCAAGATTTGGTGATTAGAGTTCAGAGAAACAAATGTTTTTCATCAGGGCTATGGCAACAGCCCCCACATTCAGTCTCCTTTACTCAAATGAAGTTAATAAATCATTCTTCTATTGGTTCAACACAAATTTATTAAGCACATACTATGAGCCAGATATTATTTTAGACCCAGGGTTATGGCCATGAAACATTTGAAAAATGTTTCTACCTTTACAGGTTTAACTTGTAGGGAGAGGAGATGGATATCGAACGAGCAAGTAAGTGAAACGGTAGCATGTTAGATGACTGAAAAGGCTATGGAGGGAAATAAAGCAGGGATGGGCAATGGGGAGCACTGGGGGATATGTTGAGTATTAAAGTTCAAAGAAAGGAAGATAGGAAAGACTTGGCTGAGGAGAAAATATTTGAGCAAATATCTAAAGAGTGGGAGGACTAGCTGTGGATATTTGTAGGAAGAGTGTTCCAGGCAGTGGGAATGGCAAATGTGAGGGCCTGAAAATGCAGTAGGCACAGTATTTGTCAAAGCATGAGATCTCCCTCATCCTATCAAAGTAAATGTCGCACAGAAAGTAATTCTATGCTAACAAAGGTAGCCAACAACATGTGAATCCTATACTCACAGTACAGTTTTTTCTGGTCAGCATCAATTTAATGGTATGAAGTGCCTTGGGACTTGGTCCATGTGTTACATTCATCTTATGTTGCTTTCTATTTGTTTTTATCTTATACTAGTAATACATAAATACCAAATTATTGAAAAGATAGAAACAAATAGGACTTTGCACAGTGAAATGTGACAGTTCCCTTATTCCACTTGCGCTGTTCTAGTCCCCACCCACCTCCTGATCTCCTCATCTCAGAAGAAACAACCATTAATGGCTTGATACACGCTCATCAGTCCTTTCTCTGTGTATTTACATATACAGAATATGTAGATGAAAGTAGTTTCTCTCATGAATGAGGTAATTTACATTTTTTTTGACAATTTGCTTTTCTTGCTTAGCAATGTGGAAGATTTACCTGAATTAGTACAGAAATCTCTCCTTCTTTCAACTACAGTGTGATATTTCTTGGTATGGATTTACCACAAATTATTCGTACTTCCCATTGATAACAAAGGCTCCTTTGTCCATGGCAAGAATACTTCAGTGGGTTACCAGAGTGGGTTACTAGGGGATCTTCCTGACCCAGGAATCGAACCCACATCTCTTGAGTCTCCTGCATTGGCAGGTGGATTCTTTACCACTGAGCCACCTGGGAAGCCCAAATTCAAGCAATGCCAGAGCCAAAATCAACATGTAACCCTGCCTGTTTGGAAGATGCCATAATGACCCACTTCTACTGTGAGTTGGAGAAGACAATGGCACCCCACTCCAGTACTCTTGCTTGAAAAATCCCATGGATGGAGGGGCCTGGTGGACTGCAGTCCATGGGGTTGCTAAGAGTCTAACACGACTGAGCAACTTCACTTTCACTTTTCACTTTCATGCATTGGAAAAGGAAATGGCAACCCACTCCAGTGATCTTGCCTGGAGAATCCCAGGGACAGGGGAGCCTGGTGGGCTGCCGTCTATGGGGTTGCACGGAGTCGGACATGACTGAAGCGACTTAGCAGCAGCAGCAGCAGCTACTATGAGTATCTGGACACCTTTTTCATATGTCTGTCCCTTCCCCACTCCCCCATTGCCCTAACCACCCACTATTGTTGCATTATTTAATGGGATTAAGAAAGCTGTTCTAATGATGAGGCATCATTCAATATACTCTGAATAAAACTTTAAAAGAACGTTACTTTTAAAGGGAAGGGACACATTCTGGGCAGCTTTAGACAAACAAAATTACTTAATAACTCTTGTGGAAAAAATTACAGTAGGTTAGAAGAGGGGAGGAAGCTATGGTAATTTGGAAACAATGTATGTTCCTTTGGAACAGGACTTAACTAACAGAAGACACTTGGTTTGTTTGGTAATAATTGCAACAGATTTCCATGATGAAGTAGGTGAAATGCTCCCATGCTTGGAATTTCATCCAGAATTGTTTTAACATGTTGCCTTTTCCTTTGAGGGTATTCTAGAATCAAAGCACAGTTTCTCCACAACCCTAGCAACACTTGCATGGAATTTGGGATTGTTGAGGCTAACTTAGACCTCTTCCCAAAGAGTCAGTTACTCCAAGCATGAGCACAATCTTGGTATACTCAGTCTCCCCCATGCCACAATAGTACAGTCTTCACAAAAAGTGGTTTATATTTAGCTGATACACATATAATCTCAGAGATCTCCCTGGAACATGCATGAGGTCCTTCTTGACCTATTTTTATGGCTATCGCAATCTGTAAAGCTGGGCTCTCTGGAATCCTTCCTTGGTTTTCTGATGTTAAGTCCATCCGTTTTGCTGCAGTTTAGTGTTAATAGTAGCATTACCAGAGAATGCAAGTTCAAAATCCAGTCTAGGTGTCCTGCTTATATCCAGGGACACATACCCTTTCTGTGGCTTTGTCGTAACCCTTCTATAGGTGATGTGCTTTGCTGAATACAGCTTGAGACTTATCTATCATTGTTCTCAGGAAATTTCTGTGCCTTATTAGTCAGATAATTGAGAATCAGCTGGATTTTTCAAGCTTAGCTTCAAATTCTTTTTGCATTTGTCCTACACTAGATGACATTAGGAAAACATTGCTGGTAGTAGATCAACTCTCGTGCCCAATTACCTAATGGCTTAGCTGCTTGACATAATCATTTATAAGCTCTGCAGTGATGTCTACTGGCATGGAGCAAATGCTGTCTGGCTGAGACAGATAGGGCCCCCATTCCTGGAGAATAAACATATTTGCTGGGTTATTCTTGGAAGAGCTGTTTGAAAATTCTTTGAGCAAGGGGTAGAAAGTAGTGATGAGTTGCAGACATAATGCCAAATGAGCCCCCACTTCCCTAGCTCATAATTCCCACAGCTGGCTACAGATGAAAGTCCACAGGGACAGAAGCAGTGATTGAAAGTGCTGGCAGGTTGGACCACCCTTTCCTGTGAGCTCAGTCTATGCATAAAGTGAGAGAAAACCTTATGCAAACCCCAGATTTTGAAAGCCTCAACAACATGGACATTTAGAGTCAAGGAAGATCTGTACCAGGACCACAGCTGCACATGCCTCTCATTCATTCCCCCAAACTTCTCAACCATAGACATAGAACATCCTATAGAGAGCAGTGGCCAGAGATGTGAAGCCAAAATTCTACGAAGACCATGCCTCCTGGCCGGCAGATTCTTCACACCATCAGAGGGTGAGCCCGGACACCAAGTCCAACACAGCCACCTTACTAAGTAAGCCTCCAGCGGCCACACCCCTTTCCTGCACTTCTGGTCTCTAGCTCTTGTTTAGACTCTCATTGAGCCAGTGCAGCCACTCTCTTTCTTATTCTTCATTAATACTACTCTTTGAGGGGTTACTGGTGACTCATAACTTCAATCTTTCTTCAGTTTCTAGCACAAACCATGAGTACAGAATTCATGGGTTTTGGAATGAGGCAGATTTTTATTTTTTATTTTTGGCCTATTTGCAGTGGCAGCTTGAGCAAGATGCTTAACTTCCCATCTGTAATCCCTGCAGGATGGCTGGAAGAATTAACTCATCCCTTCATTCAGCAAATGTCCATTAAACATCCTAAACTAGGAAAAGCAGAAAGCATAGTACCTGACATATAATAAGTTCATGATAAGAATAATCATGCTTAATGTGATGAAAATAATAACAGAGACAGAAGTAATATCAAGCACCAATCTGACCTGGGTCTTACATCCTTAGCTACTTCAATCTGAGATAAGTAAATATGGAGCGATTGTCCATAGTCTATGGCTTTGGTTGGGCCTCTAACTTCTTCCAGTTCCTTCTTCCTGTGTACAGCATTTCTTTCTTGGCTTGGCTCTTGCAAAGTTCTCAGGTTGTAGTCTTGCCATTTTCTCTGGATAATATCATCTGTGAGAATTTGAACTTCTTCACAAGCTTCATGTCTCGAGTGTCACTCACAAGAAGAGTTCCTGTGTGGAGGAGCCGTTGGATGACATCCTGAGATATCGCCACCTGCCATATGGTGTGGCAAATGTCATGAGGTAATTGCTTCCTTCATTCCAGGCCAGCCTGCCAGGAACTTGATGCTGCCTCTGTAACATATGACACCAGTGGCTTAAGTGTTCTCAGGCTTTCAAAAGCAACAACTTTGAATGTTCTAACACCATGGATTCCCTAACGTCTTCACCATCCTAGAGAGTTGTGTTTCCTGTGTGCCTTCTCCTAAGTACAGCTCTCTAGTTTTCTGTTAATTGTGCTTGTTCCGACTACTCATCCTTGGAATTGATTCTAAGTGAATCAAAGTGTTCCAAATACAATTACCAAGTGACTATTCCCTTAGTATTTATGTTTTCACACCCCAGTTAATAATCTCACAACTTGAAGGAACTTGTTTCTAACTGTTTACGAATGTTTTGTCTATCTTATTTTCTTTACATAGAACAAAATACTAATTATTTTTTTCTTGTTCTACACTTGTTCATGTCATTAAATGACAACATCTACAACATGAATGTCTGCAGGGCATCGTATTTTTTTAGCTGAACATATTTCCTAATTTATTAAGCTCATGTAATGGATAATTGATCACATTAGTTGCTTTACATAAGAAGCCTTGTATGACAAGGTTTTTATTTAGTTATTTCTCTTGGTCACATCCTTAGGGTTTGTTGTTGTTGTTCAGTCTCTGAGTCATGTCTGATTCTTTGCGACCCCATGGACTGCAACATGACAGGCTGCTTTGTCCTCCACTATCTCCCAAATTTTCCTCAAGTTCATGAGTCCATTGAGTCAGTGATGATGTCTAACCAACTCATTCTCTGCCCGCCCCTTCTCTTCTTGCCTTTAATCTTTCCCAGCATCAGTATGTTTTCCAGTGAGTCAGCTATTCACATCCTTACTGTTATGTAAGCAAAACTGTAATTCATCCTTAACTTCTTCTAACTTGTGTTTCCTAAGTACCTTGTTCACTGTTTTGATATTTTCCCCCAAGATTGCATTCAAGTCTCTCAACAGAGTGCAAAGGGCTGGAAAGAAATGGTAAGGCCATGCTTCATGTAGGAAGCTCAATGTTGCTGCAGTTTCTGACTTATCAGAATATAAATAGATACTAGAGGCCAAAAAAAAAAAAAAAAAAAGAAAAGAAAAAAATCAGTGGACCATAGTTGATGGAATGCCATTTACAACCCCTGCTTTATTATCATTGGGTTCTCATTTCCTTGAGTATTCTTTACATAATAAAGACCAAGGTACTTAACATTGAAATCTATCCTGTCAGAGACTGAGTATGTTATGCTATGCTAATAATTATTTTTAGGATTCTAAATATATTTTAGAGTTTTTAAGATGTCAATTGTTGATCTGTCAACCTTTCAATTGATTCTGTGTGTGTGTGTGTGTGTGTGTTAAAAGAAATAAATGACCCTCCTCAGTTCTACACCTAGGTATCTTCTTATTAGCATAACATACATGTAGCTGTAGAATTTTTTTCTACATTCATATAATGTCTCAGAAGGTTTTCTCTCACAGTTTTTAAAGCCATGGAAATATAACTCAGATTTCTTCCCCTCAAATCTTCAAGAGTTTGGCAAAAGAAGCATCTAACCAACATTTTGTTTGATATACCCAGGGGAGAATTGTTGAGGCTTCCACAGAACTCTCCTTCTGCGGCTGCCACATCCTGTTCCCTGGACTTTCGTGGTGTGAAGATGCCAGTAAAATCTAAATCCTCACCTTCTTTAATCAGCTGTTTCCTTAGAGTTTATTGGTAGCCTCTTAATTTTCCTGTGTCCACCCTAGGAAAAAGAAATCATGAACACTCTGGACTAGCCCCAGTCTCTGGTGGATTCTAATGTGCTAGGAAACTTGAGAGTATCTTAACAGACTCACACGGAGATAAATGCTGATAGGGCAGGGAGAAGCTAAGGGGAAAGTAAAATTGAAGGGAAAATATTTCATGATTCATAGAAACTTTATATGTTCAATATATACAATTGGAATGTCTGCTGAAGCATAATTGAGAGATTGCACAATTAACACTGCCCCCCCCCAAAAAAAACCTTTTAGCCTTTTTCTGATAGCCTTTACCCTCAGAGCCTGCAGAGAGTTTATTTAACATTTCAATTATATACTTCCTTTTTCAAAAATCTAGGATGATTCTTTGATAAAGTAGAAGAAATCTGATCTATCTTTGAACAAAGATTTTACTTACATTGCCCAGAAGGATATTTTCTTGCTCCATTAAATTTCTGGTTCTTTGTCCTTCACTGATTTTTTAAAATAAATTATCTAATCTTAAAATGTAACAGAAGACTACAGTTGCAGGAGCATTCATTGTGATCTTCATAGCTGGAACACAATGGGGTGGATACTGTCCTGTACTACTCGGATGCCCCCTTCAGGACCAAGGTACTCATCTCCTCAGCTGCCAGGAATGTTGGTGGCTGATGGCTAGCAGCTGAGTCTCAAGTCCCTGTTTGCTTGTGGACAAAGGGAGCTGACTCATCCAAGTGAACATACCTTCCCTGAAGGCAGTCAGCATCTAATGACTGATTCTGGTGGCCTCCTTGCCTCAGTTTGGGAAACCCCTGAAGCACCATCACCAACTCTGAAGCCATGGATCCCAGAGAGAACTGCAAAAGCCTCTGTTGCAACCACATTGGAGTTCAATTTCTCCTTCTCACAGTCTTGCTTCTCTCATTTCCCCTACAAACTTCCTGCATACAAATCTCTACCACAGAGTCTATTTTCTGGGGAACTGACAAAAGAGAGTGGATACCAAGAGTGGTCCTAGGAAGCAGCCTCTAAACTGGAATATTTGAACTAGATTATCTGCCAGTCAGCTGCCAAAGGAAACCCCATCACCCCTGATAGGCTGAGGCCTCAGCACCCAGTGTATGGTACTGGTGCAGTTGTCAATGCTACGGTTGTTATTGTCAGTCGCTAAGTCACGTCTTTAGTAAAGTCATGCTCAAAATTCTCCAAGCCAGGCTTCAGCAATACATGAACCGTGAACTTCCAGATGTTCAAGCTGGTTTTAGAAAAGGCAGAGGAACCAGAGATCAAATTGCCAACATCCACTGGATTATGGAAAAAGCAAGAGAGTTCCAGAAAAACATCTATTTCTGCTTTACTGAATATGCCAAAGCCTTTGACTGTGTGCATCATAGAAAACTGTGGAGAATTCTTCCAAAGATGGGAGTACCAGACCACCTGACCTGCCTCCTGAGAAATCCATATGCAGATGAAGAAGCAACAGTTAGAACTTTACATGGAACAACAGACTGGTTCCAAATCAGGAAAGGAGTCCATCAAGGCTGTATATTGTCACCCAGGTTATTTAACTTATGTGCAGAGTACATCATGAGAAATGCTGTGCTGGAAGAAGCACAAGCTGGAATCAAGATTGCCGGGAGAAATATCAATAACCTCAGATATGCAGATGACACCACCCTTCTGGCAGAAAGTGAAGAGGAACTAAAAAGCCTCTTGATGAAAGTGAAAAAGAGAGTGAAAAAGTTGGCTTAAAGCTCAACATTCAGAAAACTAAGATCATGGCATCCGGTCCCATCACTTCATGGCAAATAGATGGGGAAACAGTGTCAGACTTTATTTTTTTGGGCTCCAAAATCACTGCAGATGGTGATTGCAGCCATGAAATTAAAAGACTCTTACTCCTTGGAAGGAAAGTTATGACCAACCTAGATAGCATATTCAAAAGCAGAGACATTACTTTGCCAACAAAGGTCCGTCTAGTCAAGGCTATGGTTTTTCCAGTGGTCATGTATGGATGTGAGAGTTGGACTGTGAAGAAAGCTGAGTGCCGAAGAATTGATGCTTTTGATCTATGGTTTTGGAGAAGACTCTTGAGAGTCCCTTGGACTGCAAGGAGATCCAAGCAGTCCATTCTGAAGGAGATCAGCCCTGGGATTTCTTTGGAAGGAATGATGCTAACGATGAAACTTCAGTACTTTGGCCACCTCATGGGAAGAGTTGACTGATTGGAAAAGACTCTGATGCTGGGAGGGATTGGGGGCAGGAGGAGAAGGGGACGACAGAGGATGAGATGGCTGGATGGCATCACCGACCTGATGGACATGAGTTTGGGTGAACTCTGGGAGTTGGTGATGGACAGGGAGGCCTGGAGTGTTGCGATTCATGGGGTGGCAAAAAGTCGGACACAACTGAGCAACTGAACTGAACTGAACTGAAGTCATGTCTGACTCTGCAGGCCCATGGACTGCAGCACATCAGGCCTCTTGGTCTCTCACCATCTCCCAGGGTTTGCCCAAGTTCATGTCCATAGAATTGGTGATGCCATCTAACCATCTCATCCCCTGCTACCCTCTTCTCCTTTTGCCTTCAAACTTTCCCAGCATTAGGATCTTTCTCAATGAGTTGGCTATTCACATCAAGTGGCCAAAATATTGGAGCTTACCAGTGGCAAACTGGAATGAGATACCACTTAAAAAGAATGCACTGGTTGGTACAAGGTCTGAGGAGTATTTGAAAAGAACTGAGGGAGAAGAAATTGTAAGGATTACGAAATTGGATGGCTGGCCTGGTACACTTGATATAATTAGAATAGAGACAGCAAAGTGCTGAGAAAGATTAATCCCCAACATAAGACAAAATGTGAAAATTAGAGGGTCTTATTGGCAGCATAGAAGAGATTCATTTCCAATAACTGAGGACGGAAAAAAATCTGAAAACCAGGCCCAGAACTTAATTAGCAGGGTAGCAAAGCTCAAAGAAGGTTGACTTCTCAACTGCAACCAGTCTGCTTCATCAACATCAATTTCTAAACTTGGCCCTATATCTCAGATTTGCACCCATTGACAGAAAGGAAAGACATGTTCTGATAAGAAAGGACCCTGCAGCATCATAGTAAGAATGTACAGGAATGAGTCTCCTGATACGAATAGAGACAATATCCACTTCCTTGGGCAACTGCATAACTGGGGAAAGGGGATACCAAATTTTTTGAGGACTCCTTGTCAAAAGTTCTGTGTTAACATTGTTAGTCAAGGACTTAAAACATCACCATAGCCCCTCTTAGAATCGCATTATCTGAGTGTCAGGTAGTAAATGGGTTCATGTCCTGTGTCTGGCTCAGAGGATCCAGTGGGTGGACCCTTCAGCATGGAGGGTCGTGTTTAGCAGTGGGCAGAAACCGTACATTTGCTCCTTGGCTTGTGGTAAAATAGCTATTATAGTGGGTAACGAGAAGTAGTTTATGAAAGTGCCCCTTCCTCTGTCCAAGAGGGTGAATCAAAACAAATTTTGCATCCTGAGTAGATTGTCAAATGTTAGTGGTACCCTTAAAGACCTAGAGGGTGGTCACCTTCACTTCTCCAATGAGTTAACCAGTCCAGCTCCTACACAGCTGATGGATCCCAATTGATGACAGTGGCCTTTCACTCAGTCAGCCAAGCATCAGCCCTGATTGCAGGTGCTGGGCCAGATGTGGGATTTCTGCTTAAGGAGATTCTCAGCCTAGCCTCAGGAACATAATTGGGCAGATGCCTTCTTTTCCACCCTTAGCAGGAAGGAGGATCAGAAGCAATTCCCATTTATGCAAGAAAGACAGTATTTAAGGTCGTGCCTCAGGGCTCCGTCAATTCTCTAACCCTAGTCATAGTGTGTGTGATAGGAGGGACCAGAACCACGTAGACATTCCACATAATATCACATTGGTACATTATACTCATGGCGTGTTAATTGGACTTGAAGTTCATTCCAAAATACTTTTGCTCCTAAGAGTGAGAGAGAAACTCTATGAAGATTTGAGTTTCCTCTTTGTCAGTGAGGTTTTTAAGTGTCCAGAGGTCTGGGCATGCTCATATATGCCTCTAAAGTAAGGGACAGATTATTGCATCTTGCTTCTCCTGTCACTAAGAAGGAAACACATGTTCTAGAGGCAGCATATTTTATATCTAGGAACACTGCTCCGATCTATTTACTGAGGGACACAAAGGCTGAGACCAAGTAGAATCAAAGTAGCAAATGCAGGCCATGAGATAATCATCACTGCAGCCTGGGCCACAAAATCCAGAAGACACTAGGGTACTAGAGCCCTTGGTAGCAAAAAAGAAACATTCTGTGGCTCTTAGAGACAACCATTCATTACAGGGAAATCACAATGCAGACCACCATGGTTCTGGAGCAAAGCATCTGAAGTCTAGAGACACCGTTCAAAACAAAACTCTTGCTATGCCACCAGGCCCTGATGAAGACTGAGCTTCTGACCCAGGCCATAAAGTGACCACAAAGGCACAGCTGTTCATTATAGTTGGGTTCTGTTTATTAAACCACAGGTCATGCACCCTCAATAGCAACACATCATAAGACAGAAATGGTGCAGCCAGGATCAGAGATGAGCAAGGCCACATATACAAGTAAGCAGCACAATCCATGTGCTTCAGATGGCCATGTCATCAACCCCTGTTTCACCAGCTTCTCTCTCTCCCAGCTCACATCTATGACTGCAAGGGAGTCCCTCAGACCAACTGAAGGAGGAAGAAAAAGACTGATATTATCCATAGATGAGTCAGTTCAAATGTGGGCACAGCTGTAAGTGGATTCATACTGTACAACAGTCTTGCTCAGGGATGATCCAGGGAAAGGACAGTAAGAAAAAATCCTGCTAATGAGCAGATTTTGGGGCAATGCATCTGGCCATCCACTTTGTGTGGTAAGAGAAATGGCTAAGGAAAAAACAGACATGGATACCTAGTGAGTGGTTTCACTGGTGGTTCAGGAATGTAAAAGAAATAATATTGAAAGATAAATAAGACAGAGGTATGGGGAAACAGCATGGTGATGGGCACAAAGAGTTAAGACCTTTATTTTGCCTGCTAACATTCACCAGAGAGTATCTACCTGGGACAGTGCTTGCCATGGTTCTAGGCAGAGAATGTCCTCAACAAAGATATATTGCATTAATTGGGAAATAAAACAGGTAATGCTGATTTTCCCCAGTATAATACAATAAGTAAAATGAAATGTTTGCACCACTCAGAGGAACAAAAGTCAAAAATTTCTCAGTTGAGATAGATTTTAAAATATAAACATAACTAGAAGCAAACATGAGATAACAAAGTAATATCAAGTGACACCTAAAATCATTGCAGACAGTGACTGAAGCCATGAAATTAAAAGATGTTTGCTCCTTGGAAGGAAAGTTACGAAAAACCTAGATAGCATGTTAAACAGCAGAGACATTACTTTGGTGACAAAGGTCCATATAGTCAAAGCTATGGTTTTTCCAGTAGTCAAATATGGATGTGAGAGTTGGACCATAAAGAAGGCTGAGCACTGAAGAATGGATGCTTTTGAATTATGGTGCTAGAGAAGACCCTTGAGAGTCCTTTGGACTGCATGGAAATCAAACCAGTCAATCCCAAGGAAAATCAATCCTGAATACTCATTGGAAGGACTGATGCTGAAGCTTCAATACTTTGGCTATGTGACAAGAACAGCTGATTCATTGGAAAAGACCCTGATGCAGGGAAAGATTGAAGGCAAAAGGAAATAGAAGTGACGGAGAATGAGATGGTTAGATCGCATCACCGACTCAATGGACATTAATTTGAGAAAACTCTGGGAGATAGCGGAGGACAGAGGAGCCCGGCGTGCTGCAGTCCGTGGGGCTGCAAAGAGTGGAACATGAGCTGGCGACTGAACAACAACAACAACAAATCTTACACTGTTCTCATGGGGAGGATGTTTTAAATGCACCTCAGCATTTTGAGAGACTTCTGTGAAACTGAGCAGATATTTGTGCATAGGTGTATTAAATGGGAAGTGTTTCACTGCCTTGAACACTGGCTAGTTCAACGAGTACCGGGTAAAGAGTCAGAGGACTGGCATTCTAGCCTCCTCCTTCTAAGAACAAGCTTCGAGACCTGAGTTTTTCTAGACCTTGATTTCTGCATTGATAAAATAAGTGGGCAGCCCATATCAGAGGATCTTTTAACTTTTCCTGCTCTAGCACTCACCTGCTTTTGTGTAGTCCAGGAATACGTATATGATGCCTTGACGTGTACACCCAGACTTTGACATAAGCAAGATCCCCAATAAATGAACCATTTTAGAAATTCCCACTCAACCACTGCAAATAGTAATTAAGTTATTGCTCAATTATGAAGTTCTATCTTCTGCATATAGCCTCTAATAATAGAAATTTTTATATAACCGCTATAGAAAATTTTAGGTAACCACCAGGTTTTTTTAGGGAGGGGAGTCTATTTTCCTGAGCTTCTAGAATACTCCAGGCCCCACACATTTTTTTTTAAATTGTCATTTTTTGGTTAAGTGTGTCTTCATCTTGGCCTAAAAATTCAAATTTAATAAAGAAATGTATAATGTACTAATGCGACTTTTATACATTCCATGCTTTCCCTCTGAACCGATCAAATATTTCCTATTTGATACAATTCTACAGAAAGACAAAAATAATAAATAACAAGTGAATTTGAAAATATTAATTCCACAGAGAGGGAGTTAGGTATTTAAGAAGATATGTCTCATATAGCTTAAATACATGAATTAGATGAGAATAAAAAGCAAAATATAATCCCCCACCAATAAAAGGGTATTTTGGCCCATACATATATTTTTCTAGAAAAAAATTACTTTGAGATATACTCTCAAAATTAAAAATAATAGTGCATTAGCCATCAGGAAAATGCCAATCAAAATTATAATCAAATATCACTGTATACCAACTGAGATGGCTATAACAAAATAGACAATAACAAGTTTTGATGAGGATGTACACAAACTGGAACTCTCATACACTGCTGGTGGGATTTTTAAATGATACAGCCACTTTGCAAAATAACCAGACAATTCCTCAAAGCTTAAACATAGACTTACCCAGACTTAGCAAGTGCCCAACAAATCCATAGGTTTATACCCAAGGAAAAATGAAAATATATAATCACACAAAACTTGCATATAAATGTTCATAGTAACATTATTCATAATAGCCAAAAAATGGGAAAAAAACAAATTTCTATCAACTGATGAGTGGATAAGCAAAATGTGATATATCCATAATATGGAATATTATTTGGCAAAAAATTATGAAGTATTGCTACATATTACTACATGGATGAACCTTGAAAACATCATTAAATGAAAGATACCAGATGCAAAAAGCCACAATAATGGATGATTCTGTTTAAATCAAATACCTAAAATGAGCAAGTATATAGCAACAGAAAATAAATTAGTGGTGCCTAGGGCTGGAGTGTGGGGTGGGTGGAAAGAAATGGGGAATGACTACTAATAGGTATGAAGTTTCCTTTGTGGTGATGAAAACTCTAAAATTGATTGCTGCTATGGGTGCACAACTCTATGACCATAATAAAAATCAGTGAGTGGGTGAACTGTATATGTGAATTATGTCTCAGTGAAACTGCTATAAAATGTAATAGATAAAAGACAAAGACTCAGAATGTGAGATATAGTGCACAATGCAACGAAGAAGTGAATGTGAGAAATCCTACTGTGACAGCTAAGGAGCAGCCTGATAGATGTTTGTACATATTAGAACAAACAGGGTTACAGGAAAAATATTTTCAATAAGAAGACAAGTGTCGTCATACAAAGAATACAATCTGTAAGTACAGTATCATCTTGACAAAGTAAAGGCATATATCTTTTCTGATAAAAAAAAAAAGAACATGTGCATGCTAAGTCACTTCAGTTGTGTCCAACTCTTTGTGATCCCATGGACTGTAGCCCACCAGGCTCCTCTTCCATAGGATTCTCCAGGCAAGAATACTAGAGTGGGTTGCCATGCCCTCCTCCAGGGAATCTTCCTAACCCAGGGATTGAACCAACATCTCTTATGTCTCCTGCACTGGCAGGCGGGTTCTTTACCTCTAGTACCTCCTGAGAAGCTACACACACTTGCCAAAAAAAGAACAAAGAAAAACAACTAGAAGAAATACATTTAAAAAAATCATCACCCAAACATGATATGATATTTAGCAAATGACATCCAAGGAAAAGTACTGTCTGAAGCACACAGCTGCAGCCCCACAGGTCGAGTAATTCAGGAGTGAGGAGATGACCAAAGTCACTCAGAATTCAGAGGTAATTACTATCTTTGCACCAATAATAAGACAACTAGAAGCATTTTCTTTTGATGAATTTGTATTTTTCTTGAAAGTAATTTGTCACTTTGATAGCATATTTGTTCACACAACAGTCTTCCCTTTTAATCATTTATGGAAAATCATTCAAAAATATGTTTGCATCTTAAGATTTGTTTTTCTTTTATAAAAAATAAAAGGGCTTACATAAAGGATATTTCCTGACTTTCACTCGTGATTTTTTTAAGAAAAAACTGACTAAATTTTATCTTCTGGAAAATTTAAACTTATCCCCATGTAAAAATAGGTAGCTTAAAAAATTGCCCTAATATCTTAATGATCTCATAATCACTTTTTAATTTATAATGAATTTTTAGGAACCAAAAGTTGTAGTTTTGCTCTAATGTTAAAGAACCTTTCAGTTCAGTTCAGTTCAATCTCTCAGTTGTGTGCAACTCTTTGCGACCCCATGAATCACAGCACGTCAGGCCTCCCTGTCCATCACCAATTCCCAGAGTTCACTCAGACTCACGTCCATCGAGTCAGTGATGCCATCCAGCCATCTCGTCCTCTGTCATCCCCTTCTCCTCCTGCCCCCAATCCCTCCCAGCATCAGAGTCTTTTCCAATGAGTCAACTCTTCGCATGAGGTGGCCAAAGACTGGACTTTCAGCTTTAGCATCATTCCTTCCAAAGAAATCCCAGGGCTGATCTCCTTTAGAATGGACTGGTTGGATCTCCTTGCAGTCCAAGGGACTCTCAAGAGTCTTCTCCAACACCATAGATCAAAAGCATCAATTCTTCGGCACTCAGCCTTCTTCACAGTCCAACTCTCACATCCATACATGACCACTGGAAAAACCATAGCCTTGACTAGATGGACCTTTGTTGGCAAAGTAATGTCTCTGCTTTTAAATATGCTACCCAGGTTGGTCATAACTTTCCTTCCAAGGAGTAAGCGTCTTTTAATTTCATGGCTGCAGTCACCATCTGCAGTGATTTTGGAGCCCAAAAAAATAAAGTCTGACACTATTTCCACTGTTTCCCCATCTATTTGCCATGAAGTGATGGGACCAGATGCCATGATCCTTGTTTTCTGAATGTTGAGCTTTAAGCCAACTTTTTCACTCTCTTCTTTCACTTTCATCAAGAGGCTTTTTAGTTCCTCTTCACTTTCTGCCAAAAGGGTGGTGTCATCTGCATATCTGAGATTATTGATATCTCTCCAGGCAATCTTGATTCCAGCTTGTGTTTCTTCCAGTCCAGCGTTTCTCATGATGTACTCTGCATATAAGTTAAATAAGCAGGGTGACAATATACAGCCTTGACGTACTCCTTTTCCTATTTGGAACCAGTCTGTTGTTCCATGTCCAGTTCTAACTGTTACTTCCTGACCTGCATACAAATTTCTCAAGAGGCAGATCAGGAGGTCTGGTATTCCCATCTCTTTCAGAATTTTCCACAGTTTATTGGGATCCACACAGTCAAAGGCTTTGTCATAGTCAATAAAGCAGAAATAGATGTTTTTCTGGAACTCTCTTGCTTTTTCCATGATCCAGCAGATGTTGGCAATTTGATCTCTGGTACCTCTGCCTTTTCTCAAACCAGCTTGAACATCAGGAAGTTCACGGTTCACATATTGCTGAAGCCTGGCTTGGAGAATTTTGAGCATTACTTTACTAGCGTGTGAGATGAGTGCAATTGTGCGGTAGTTTGAGCATTCTTTGGCACTGTCTTTCTTTGGGATTGGAATGAAAACTGCCCTTTTCCAGTCCTGTGGCCACTGCTGAGTTTTCCAAATTTGCTGGCATATTGAGTGCAGCACTTTCACAGCATCATCTTTCAGGATTTGAAATAGCTCCGCTGGAATTCCATCACCTCCACTAGCTTTGTTCGTAGTGATGCTTTCTAAGGCCCACTTGACTTCACATTCCAGGATGTCTAGTTCTAGGTCAGTGATCACACCATCATGATTATCTGGGTCGTGAAGATCTTTTTTGTACAGTTCTTCTGTGTATTCTTGCCACCTCTTCTTAATATCTTCTGCTTCTGTTAGGTGCATACCATTTCTGTCCTTTATCGAGCCCATCTTTGCATGAAATGTTCCCTTGGTATCTCTAATTTTCTTGAAGAGATCTCTAGTCTTTCCCATTCTGTTGTTTTCCTCTATTTCTTTGCATTGATCACTGAAGAAGGCTTTCTTATCTCTTCTTGCTATTCTTTGGAACGCTGCATTCAGATATTTATATCTTTCCTTTTCTCCTTTGCTTTTCGCTTCTCTTCTTTTCACAGCTATTTGTAAGGCCTCCCCAGACAGCCATTTTGCTTTTTTGCATTTCTTTTCCATGGGGATGGCCTTGATCCCTGTCTCCTGTACAATGTCACGAACCTCATTCCATAGTTCATCAGGCACTCTATCTATCAGATCTAGGCCCTTAAATCTATTTCTCACTTCCACTGTATAATCATAAGGGATTTGATTTAGGTCATACCTGTATGGTCTAGTGGTTTTCCCTGCTTTCTTCAATTTAAGTCTGAATTTGGCAATAAGGAATTCATGATCTGAGCCACAGTCAGCTCCTGGCCTTGTTTTTGCTGACTGTATAGAGCTTCTCCATCTTTGGCTGCAAAGAATATAATCAATCTGATTTCTGTGTTGACCATCTGGTGATGTCCATGTGTAGAGTCTTCTCTTGTGTTGTTGGAAGAGGGTGTTTGTTATGACCAGTGCATTTTCTTGGCAAAACTCTATTAGTCTTTGCCCTGCTTCATTCCGTATTCCAAGGCCAAATTTGCCTGTTACTCCAGGTGTTTCTTGACTTCCTCCTTTTGCATTCCAGTCCTCTATAATGAAAAGGACATCTTTTTTGGGTATTAGTTCTAAAAGGTCTTGTAGATCTTTAGCTGAAGTTAAGCATTTTTTAAAATTTCAACTCAATTTTTTTTCATTAAACTACTTTGGTTCAGTTGATCTTCTCAATTGTTTTCTTAGTTTCTATTTCATTTATTTCTGCTCTGCTCTGATCTTTATGATTTCTTTTCTTCTACCAGCTGGGTTTTGTTTGTTCTTCTTTCTCTAGTTGCTTTAGAGATAATGTTAGGTTGTTTGAGAATTTTCTTGTTTGATGAGGTAAGCCTGTATTGATATAAACTTCCCTCTTAGAACAGCTCTTGCTGTGTCCCATAGGTTTTGGATCATGTTTTTGTCTTCATTTGTCTCTAGGCATTTTTTAAATTTTTTCTTTGAATTCTTCAGTGATTCATTGGTTGTTTAGTAGCAGATTGTTTAGCCTCCACCTGTTTGTGTTTTTTCCAGTTTTTCTCCTTGTAGTTGATTTCTACTCTCACAGCATTGTGCTTGGAAAAGATGCTGGATATGATTTCAATTTTCTTAAACCTACTGAGGCTTGCTTTGTCGCCCACCATAAGACCTGTCCTGGAGAACGTTTCACACGCACTTGAAAAGACCACGCGTTCTGCTGCTTTTGGATGGAATGCTTTATAAGTATCAATTTGTACATCCCATCTAATGTGTCATCAGGTCTATATTTCCTTATCGATTTTCTCTCTGGATATTCTGTCCATTGATGTAACTGGGGCGTTAAAGTCTCCCAGTATTATTGCGTTACTGTCAATTTTTCCTTCTACATCTGTTAACATGTGCCTTACATATTGAGGCACTCTTACGTTGGAAATATATCTTTTTTAAATTGTCATACTTCTTGGATTGATCCCTTGATCATTATGTAGTGTCCCCCTTTGTCTCTTGTACCTATCTTTATTTTAAAGCCTATTTTGTCTGATATGAGTATTCCTATTCTAGGTTTCTTCTGATATCCATTTGTATGGAATACCTTTTTTTATCCCATCAGTTTGTGTGTATGTGTCCCTAGATCTGAAGTGGGTCTCTTGTAAATAGCATATATATGGGTCTTGTTTTTGTATCCATTCATCCAGTATATGTCTTCTGTTTCGAGCATTTAATCTGTTTACATTTAAGGTAATTATTAATATATATATATATATATATATGTGCTTATTGCCACTTTAATTGTTTTGGATTTATTTTTGTAGGTCTTTTTCTTCCTTTTCCTTTTGTTTCCTTCTCATGTGATTTAATGACTATCTTTTAGTGTGACGTTTAGATTCAATTTTCTTTTTTGTGAATATCAATTATACATTTGAGGTTATAGTTATCATAAGGTTTTGATATAGCCATTTAAATAAAAGCACAATTGTTTTAAGTTGCTTATCACTTAATTTTAAATGCATTTCAAATATCCTGCACATTTGTACTCCCCTCCTCTCACAATTACTGGTTTAAATATCATATTTGTGTGTGGATGATTCCCTACCTTTAGAAAACATGAACAGACAATTACAAGTACTGAAATTGAGTTTGTGATCTGAAACTCCCAACAAACAAAAGAACAAGACCAGATGGCTTCACCAGTGAATTCTACCAAATATTTAATTCCTATCCTTCTGAAACTATTCCAAAAATTGCAGAGGAAGGAAAACATCTGAACTCATTTTATGAGGCCACCATCACCCTGGTACCAAAATGAAAGATATCACACACAAAAAAATTGCAGGCTAATATCACTACTGAATGTAAATGTAAAACTCCTCAACAAATGCTAGCAAACTGAATTCAACAGCACCTTTAAAAGGATCATACATGACGATAAGTGAAATATATCTCATGGATGCAAGGATTTTTCAATATTTTCAAATTATTCACATCAATCATTGTGATAAACTGAAGAATAAAAACCATATAATCATCTCAATAGATGCAGAAAATGCTTTTGATAAAATTTATCATCCATTTATGATAAAAGCTCTATAGAAAGTGGGTATATAGGGAACATAGCACAATATAGTAAAGGTCATATACGACAAACCCACAGCTACCATTATACTCAATGCTGAAAAGCTGAAAGTATTTACTCTAAGATCAGGAATAACACAAGGATGACCGCTTTCACCATTTTTATTCAACCTCATTTTGGAAGTCCTAGACAGAACAATCAGAAGAAAAAGAAGTAAAAGGAACCCAAATTGGAAAAGAAGTAAAATTGTCACTGTTTGTAGATAACATTGGAGAAGGCAATGGCACCCCACTCCAGTACTCTTGCCTGGAAAATCCCATGGATGGCAGAGCCTGGTAGGCTGCAGTCCATGGGGTCGCTAAGAGTCGGACACGACTGAGCAACTTCCCTTTCACTTTTCACTTTCATTTATTGGAGAAGGAAATGGCAACCCACTCCAGTACTCTTGCCTGGAGAATCCCAGGGTTGGGGGAGCCTGGTGGGCTTCCGTCTATGGGGTCGCATAGAGTCGGACATGACTGAAATGACTTAGCAATAGATAACATGAAACTATACACAGAAAATCCTAAAGACACTATCAGAAAGCTACTAGAGCTCATCAATGAAGTAGATAAAGTTGCAGGATATAAAATTAATACACAGAAGTTGGATACATTTCTCTACAATAATAAGATCAGAAAGAGAAGTTCAGAATAAATCCCATTCACTCTCATCAAAAAGAATAAAATATGTAGGAATAACCCTACCTAAAGTGGCAAAAGAACTGTATCCTGAAAACTATAAGATGCTGATGAAAAAAATCAAAGATAATATAAATAGATGGAAAGATATAGCATGTTCTTTCCACCTGGGAAATTTTTA
Source organism: Bos taurus (assembly GCF_002263795.3). NCBI lineage: Eukaryota > Metazoa > Chordata > Mammalia > Artiodactyla > Bovidae > Bos > Bos taurus. Next base: position 11,991,307 of record NC_037347.1, read on the forward strand.
AAAACCTCACAATTCAAGGCACAGCCAAGGAAGGAAAAGTAATAAATTGGTCAACATAAAAAATGTATTTTTATGTAAAGACATACCTCAGAGATACTGCAAGTTCAGTTCCAGACTACTGCAATAAAGCAAATATAAGAATAAAGTAAGTCACAGGAATTTTTTGGTTTCACAATGTATATATGTTATGTTTACAGTATGCTATATTCTATTGAGTGCAATAGCATTTTGTCTTAAAAATGTACATTTCTTAATTAAAAAATCCTTCATTGCTAAAAACTTCTAACCATCATCTGACAATGTAGGGTTTCCACAAACCCTCAATTTGTAAAATACACAATATCTATGCAGCACGAGAAAGCAAAGTGCTGTAAAACAACGTATGTCTGCAAATGCAAAATGACAATGTTAGGATGGGTAAAAGACAAAGAGAAAACAGAAGGGCATGCTTATCTAACATACAATGGAGTTGTTTTTTCCCTTACAAAGCAGAGATGTTAATAAAATAAAGGGGCAAAAATTTTAAAGAAATTCACAAAAGAAGAATCATGAAGGAACAATAAAACAGTCACTCTCACTAGTAATCAAAGAATGCAAGTAGGGTTAGTCACTCAGTTGTGTCCGATTCTTTGTGACCCAGTGGACTGTAGCCCATCAGGCTCCTCTATCTGTGGAATTCTTCAGGCAAGAGTACTGGAGTGGGTTGCCACTCCCTTCTTGAGGGGATCTTTCCAACTCAGGGATTGAATACAGGTCTTCTGTACTGCAGGCAGATTCTTTACTGTCTGAACCACCAGGGAAGTGCACCACAAAAGAAGGGACAAGAAAATAGTCACTCTCACTAGTAATCAAAGAAGGCAAACTAAAGCACAAACGAGAACCATTTTTCTGAGCAAAGGAAAGAAGATATTTTTAAAAATTAGTTTATTTTAATTGGATGATAATTACAATATTGTGATGGTTTTTGTCATACCTCAACATGAATAAAAGTTTTGTATGTATAATGTAACAGTATATAACACTTTGTATATTAGCAGGCCATGAATTTGCTGAAAGAAAAGATTTTGTACAAATGTAGAAAATGAAAATCCTTCATCCTTTTTTCTAAATCACAAATTCTTTTTAGAATAATTTCTGGGGATGTAAAGTATGGTATGATTATAATTAATAATACTCTATTACCTACTTGAAATTTGCTAAGTGAATAGATCTTAAATGCTCTCACTGCAAAAAAGAAATGATAACTGTGTGATATGATGGAGGTGTTAGCTGACATGGTAGTAGTCATTTTGCAATATATAAGTGTATGAAATCAATATGTATTTACCTTAAACTTATACACATGTTATATAGCAATTACAACCTCAATAAAGCTAAAGAATAAATCAACTTTTTAGTTAGGTATTTTCTCTCATGTATCCTTGAAAAACTATCCATAACCATGGTCACTGAACTTAAAAATCTGACACAAGGGTTAGAAACTAAATAGTTAATATTTATCTGAATGAACTCATGATATATTCGTTTAATGAAACACTAGTTTTCTCAGAGTTCTTTTTTTTGCATGGCCAAGACTTCACCCACAGAGCTTCCCATGAAGCTGCTGATCTTGCAGAAGTGGTGGGTGGAGCTCTTTCTGTCAGCCTACAAGGCCCCTAAGAATCAAGGCCCCATTGTGTCCATGCCAGGAAGCAGTAGCAATTCTCCAGGCAAGCAGGTCTCAGCAAGCCCAGCCATAGGAGACCATTCAGGTCAGCTATGCATAGACTCCATTGTGGACACATAAGTCACCCATGACTTATTCAAAAATAATGTTAAAAGATTTTCCATTTTTCCATTCTAACAAAAAATAACATTGGAAGCTAAATTCAAGCTTCTATATTATAACTGACTTGTGTCAGCCAGCTTATATTTTAAGGCTGACGGGTTTCCATTTGTTAAGGAATGAAGTTATATTTGTTTAGGGGCCTGGTACTCTAAACAGAATTGCCCCAGGGACTGCTACTAAAACATCTAAGAAATTAATATTTAATAAGAGAATTTATTAAGCACATACCAAATTCCAGATATTATTCTAAAGTGGTCTAGGTTCTTTAATTCATTTAATGCAATGAGAACATTTTACAGTCGGGAAAAATAAAAGTCTCACACAAAAGCTGACTGACTTGCCCAAGGACACACAACGAAAAATGGCAAGACCAGAATTTGACCTCTGGTGACAGGGTGCTTAAGATTCTGTTCCTAGCTACCAGGCTATTTGACAAAGAAAAAAAGAGACTGAATATAGAAGAATGAGCTTCCCAGGTGGCTCAGAGGTAAAGAACCAGCCAATGCAGGAGATGCAAGAGACACAGGCTCGATCCCTGGGTCGAGAGGATCCCTGGATTGGAAGAATCCCCTGGAGGAAGAAATGGCAACCAACTCCAGTATTCTTGCCTGGAAAATCACATAAACAGAGGAACCTTGGGCTACAGTCCACGGGGTCACAAACAGTTGGACACGACTGAGCGATTGAGCACATACACATGCATAGAATAGTTGGCTACTTTTCTGATTATAAATTGTTCTAGCAAATATAGAGTTGAAAATTTATGATGTGTCTAAAGAAAGAAAATCACTACCCCAGAACGTAAATGAGAACAAAAGTTTGCAAAAGCAGGTAGCTCTGCCTGGATGCTGGGTTAAACATGGAATTGTGGTGGCCAACCATTTGGATCTTTTAATGTGTACCACACCGACATACCAAACATCATTACCACAGTCATATTAAATTACATTTCATAATTTAATAAAAGGTGAAGTTAGACCATGAAGAGCAATTATCAGCTCAATGTGCTGATGTGTTTTCTGACAAAGGATCAACTAGACAGATCCAATTCCCAATCTTCTGTATTGATGCTGGTGATCAAATCATGACACTTTGGCCAAAGCGCCAAATGCTTCTTTCTCTGTGCCTTTTTTTTTTTTTTCCCCAAGGTAATTATGTTAGAAGTGGGGCTTCCCAGGTGGAGCTAGAGGTAAATTATCTTGCCTGCCAATGCAAGAGACACAAGATATGGGTTATGATTCTGGGGTCAGGAAGATTCCCTGGAGGAGGAAATGACAACCCACTCCAGTATCCTTGTCTGAAAACTCTCATGGACAGAGGAGCCTGGTGGGCTATGGCTGATAGGGTCACAAAGAGTCAGACATGACTTAGAACACACACACACGTTAGCAGTAAAATAGACCAATTTTATTTTTATTTTTATCTTTTATCATTCTATCTCCTTTCCTTGTGATAAAAAGGTCGTGAGTAGAGAGACTGCTGGGAAAGTGTAGCCCAAGATTTTGAAAACTCTAATACAAGACAGAGTCTTACTTAGATTGACTGGAATGTCAACATAGTAGCAATCATTAAGTGTGCTCTTAGGTTTTTAGAAAGATTCTGGTATTTCGGTAATTAGATTCTATTAGTTTAGCTGTTGAATAAGGCAATGGCACCCCACTCCAGTACTCTTGCCTGGAAAATCCCATGGATGGAGGAGCCTGGTAGGCTGTAGTCCATGGGGTTGCTAAGAGTCGGACACGACTGAGCGACTTCACTTTCACTTTTCACTTTCATGCACTGGAGAAGGAAGTGGCAACCCACTCCAGTGTTCTTGCCTGGAGAATCCCAGGGACGGGGGAGCCTGGTGGGCTGCTGTCTATGGGGTCGCCCAGAGTCGGATGCGACTTAGCAGCAGCAGCAGTTTAGCTGTAGGAAGAACTTGGCACGTGCCCAAGTTTTGTTTGTTTCACTAGACTTCTTTGGTAAGGAAAAGTAATCCTTTCTTCATCCTTATTCATTCAATTATTTATACCATCACAAATTTATATTTAATTATTCTTTCCTGATTCTGAAATCAACCACTTCAAGTAGCCCTGGTTACTTTTATTTGAGATGATACTTGGAAACCAAGGTCTGGAGCATGGATATTTTAATTTTATTTTTTAATCTGTGTCTTTTAGAAACTGAGTTAAATTGGAACGCATTCTGTTATGAAGACTGATATATTTAGAGTAATTTCTATCATCTTTCTAAAAAAAAAGTTTCTGTTCAAGATGTATTTTCTTTCCCCTTTTTACATCTTTCCTGCCTGCTATTAACCTTATGGAATTTACTCTCTTTTTTCCTTCTGCTGAGTTGGAAGGTGCACAGTGTATTACATATTTAGTTATGACCATAAAATTTTTAATATAAGTATTTATCTAAGCATTTTTCTAGCAAAGTAAACTATTTTTAGCCCTCTCCTATACATGGCATCTCAACCCACTCCAGTACTCTTGCCTGGAAAATCCCATGGACGGAGGAGCCTGGTAGGCTGCAGTCCACAAAGGGTTGGACATGACTGAGGTGTCTTAGCAGCAGCAGCAGCAGCAGCATACAAGGCATCTATCCACAGCATCTATACCCTGAACTCTCTTCATCTTTAATAACTGTTCTCTCTAATTTTATTTCAACATTTAAAAAAATTTTTGCCATGCCTGCATGCTTAGTCGTGTCTGACTCTTTGCTCACCTTTGAACTGTAGCCCACCAGGCTCCTCTGTCCATGCGGTTTTCCAGGAAAGAATACTGGAGTCGGTTGCCATTTCCTTTTCCAGGGGATCTTCCCAACCCAGGAATCAAACCCGTCTCCTGTGCCTCCTCCATGGCAGGCGGATTCTTTACCCACTGAGCTATTGGGAAGGCCTCCTCCCGTTTAAAAAAAAAAACAAAACAACTTTTTATTTGAATATATATATATCACATATGTATAACTGGATTAATTTCCGTAAAACAAATAATTAAAAACACTGTATAAAATGCATGCAGATCAAGAAACAATATTATCAGCACTCAAATCCTCATTAATCCACTCACCCTGGAATCACAGTCTCCCACAAAGCTCTTCCTTTGGTAATCATTACTTGACTTTTAGCAGCATAGATTTGTTTACCTTATTTTTGACTTCTTGTAGCATTTACTCTTTCATTTTTAGCTTCTTTCACTCAATATCATTTTTGTGAGATTATATTTTTGCATGTAATAAATAGTTTAGTCTTACAGGTATGTACTATTTTGTTGAGTGAATATAAAACTTATTTATATATTCTCCTGTTAATAGGCATCTGAATGGCTTCCAGTCTTCTGCTGCCTTTGGATCACATGTATAGATAGAAGTCGAAAACCTGCATGACTTTTCCTCCCATTTTAGGTGATCTGTGACTTCTGTCTCAATGCTTTTATTTTTTTTATTTTTTAGTGCATATTGTTTTTATTTTTTATTTTTATTTATTTATTTTTTTAAATTTTATGATGGTATGGGGAGGGAGGAGGGTGGAGGGTTCAGGATGGGGAACACATGTATACCTGTGGCAGATTCATTTTGATATTTGGCAAAACTCAATGCTTTTAGAGTTGGATTTTGAATTTCAAAGTGTCATAAGGAATTGTTGCTAACATTTCAATAACTTTACCTAGTAAAGTAATTCTTTGCACTTTGCACAGTTTCTTTTAATTCAATTACAGGTGTGTGTTTTTTTTCTTTCATATTTCTAACTTTTTAAATATTTCATTCACACTCATTATTACTATGCAGGACCTCTGGTTTTGCATCTTATATCTATTACCTACTCCTTTATTATTTCCAGCTTTCTGCGTCTTCCCTCTGCATGCTTTAGAATTTCCTCCCATTCACCTTCCAGGCTACGGATTTGTCTGTCTGCACTGCTGATTCTTTTCTGTATATCTATATCTCTGTCTCTTTGACCTATACTACCATTTAAAAATTTGAAAAATTTTTAAATTTGTTTTTATAACAAATCTGGTACTTTTTAATTTCCAGTCTCTTTATTTCATTTTTTATCTTTTTTCCTTCATTCGTGTTATTCTTTTTTTTCTATTATTCCTTTAAAGTGAAAATATTTATTACCTACTTTTTTTCTATTTCCCAGTATAAGTATTTTCCAAAACGATGTTCTTTCTTGGAATGTAGTATTTCTTTTCCTTTTTTATTACAGAATTTTTCAGAAGTTTTGTTTATTCCTTTGCTTGAGTTAAAGAGACAGGCTATCTCTATCATTTTTAAACAAACAAACAATAAATAATATAGATGGAGTCCTGCATTTTCTCTTGTTGTACTCAATTTCCTGTCTTACCTTTGAATCTAGTCTGACCGCCTGGCTGAACAAACTAATGTAATCTGTTCAGTCATTTAAGTTATCCAGAAGCCTTTGGTTGAGAATAGTTGGGATCATGAGCCATTATGATTTTAAAATGTTTGATTGTAAGGTTTTTCTACATATGTTTGAAACTAGTTCATCAAGTTCTAGTTCCACTGAGTTGGAAGAAGACTGTTTTATTCAGTAGACACTAGTTACCAGTCATACTGGATCAAATTTAACATCAAGAAATTCCCACTACTATATCCTTTTTGTTTGGTGAAAGGGAGTATTTTTTTTTTCCTTCATCACCAGCATCTTCCCTTCACATATTACCATTCACTTAATATGTGGCAGTAGAAATAGTTCCAAGTGAAGTGAGCTCCATCTCCTCAATGATCCACCTTCTAGGCACTACTTCTCCAGATTATCATTGTTAATACACTTCTGAGTCAAAGAATTCCCAGAGAAAACATCCTTTGCTTTCTTTAAGGGATCTATGACTTCAAAACACAGCACAGAGATGGGTTTCAACTACAGTAGTTCCTCCCAATTCTTTCAGTCTTTGCCCTTTCAAACTAAGGAATGTTTAGGAGAATTCTCCAGAATGATCTATTCTTACTCGTCACAGTTCAAACTCCCCCATCATTCTCTCAGTTGTATGGTAACTCACTGAATCATTCTCTGCTTGGATTCAAAGTCAGTTTTTATTCTGTTAGAAATCTTAGAGCACCAGATTGACACTATTACAAAGATTAAATGCTGGTGTAAGTTTACTATATATTTCACTCTCTGTAGTCTTTGAGTTGGTTTTGATGATTAGAAGGGAAGGAATGTTAAAACTGCTTTTACTTCTATCTTCTACTAAGCACTTGTATTTTTGGTATTAGACATTGTATATCTTTCCTTTTTCTTTTTATCTTAATGAATCCTGTATGGACCTAAGCCTTTTAGGGTGTAATAACCTGGGACAATTCCCCACTTTCTTTATCTGTTTAATAAATGTGGCCTTTCATAAATTAGATTTAATACATATGGAGCTTAACTGTGGTTATGGCAACATACTTCCCAATTTGCTCACTTTTTTCTTTTCCTCTTTTGATTTTTAATGAGGCAATTATGTTCTTTTTCACATATGCAGAATTCTTCTGTTGGGAATAATATTGCGACTTACTTTGCCAATAAAATTTCTGTTGCAGCAATATGGCAGGAAGTAAAGTGTTTTTTTTCCCATAGGAATTCAGTTTTAGTTGGTTTCTCTAAGGTTTCCACTGCATATATTGAGTACACTTCAATCTATAAATAAGAAATCTTCTGAAACCCAGTGGCAAAAGATAATGAGAGATACTTTAACAGTGCTTGCATATAATCACTTTACTTTAAAGCTTCCTTTGCATGATAGAGTGGTGTGGGGCTGGGAGAAATGCACATGTAAAGTATTAAAAATAGCATTCTTGATCTCAAACCTCTTGTTTCTACCCCTTTTACTTTCTTTTAAGATCTGGTATGAATTGAAAGCTCTCGATGCTCAACATCTTAAAAAAAGAGAAAACGATGTAGAAGCAGTGGGACTGCTCTGCAGCGCGTCCCTCTGCAAGGGCATCATCTGTTTGAATTATTACGTCTCTTACAAGAGTCTGTGGATATGGTCTGTTGAAAAAGGTGACATGGATCTAGTTCCATCCTTGCTTTTAACTAGTGGTGTGACCTTGAGGGAGTCACTTTACTTCTCCAGGCATCTGCTTTTCAATCTGTAAAATAAGGGGGTAACATTAGAGGTCCCCAAGCCTCCTTCCTGTTCTCAGAGTCTGAAACACAAAGAGCCTCAGGTGTGCAATTACAAATGAGGGGTCTGCTAAAGCTCCTGAGCATGAACAAAAGTAGTCAAGCAGGCAGAAAGATAGGAATAGTTTCAGGAGCCCCTAGGATATGCTTAGATATCGTCCAACTAAATATTGTGGGGAAACACTTTGATCACTATGCAAATCACTAGCATCTCATTTAGTCAAATACTAGAATTGGTCTGACAATTTAAAATAAATTGTGTCACCAGTACTGTTGGCTTAGACTCATAGCAGATACCTCTCATCATGTCTGAGCATGAGACATGAAGAGCCTGTTCCTGCCACTCCCTCTTGGTAGAACATTCCAGAAACTGCCCCCAGTCAGTGAGGGTCAACACATAAGATGTCACTGCTCTGCCATCCTAAACCCTAACGTGTTACTCAATGTCCACAGTAAGTTCCATTTTCAGAAACCTGACCGAACTTGCAACATTCTACATTGCTTGCCAATTATTTACTGAGAAATGCCCTGTCATCTTCCTTGAAGAATCTTCACAACGGAACACGTTTTGAGAAAACTCTGGGAGGCAATTTCTATGAAACATTCTTGGCTTAGTTTTAGTTATGATCAATCCACTATAAGAATATGATATTAATTCCTTTTTATGCAGATGAAGCTTGAAAAAAGTGAGCAAAGAGCTTGAGAATCTTGCCCTCTGGTAAAAGGGCTGCTGGAAACTTTCCGCAGCAGTTTCCTGACCTGAAGCATCTCATTACAGAGAGGACATAGAGAATGACCTAATTTCAGGACTCAGTAGCATACTCTCAGTAAAGGGACATTACTAGATCCTTGGAGAAAGAACGCATTTTTAACTGTCATTTTCCTTTTATATAACAAATATTCCATGTCAAAAACTAAAGGAGAGAGGGAGGGAGGGAGGAAGGGGAGGGAAAGACAGAGAGAAATCTAAACAGAAAGTTAAAATTGCCTGTTATCCCACTCTCTTTGAAACACTGCCATTAAAGCTATTTTTATGTAGATTTTTAATACAGATTAATAATCAGAATGTATAACTATTTCATATGTGTTTAAAAGGCCTATTGTTTTAGCATTTCCCTACCCTCAAGCACATTCCATCTGCTGGCTAAAGTTCTTTGAAGTTTGAGAAGACTCTTCTTACCAAATTGAATGCCTCAAACCATGACACGGAGACAGGGCATTGAACGCAACATGGAGTTTAACACTCAGGTTTGCGTTCTTTGGACTTCCCATTAGAAACAAAGATAAGTTTTTATTGGGAATGAGACCAGAAACTCGAATCAGGACTAAGGAAACATCCAGATTCATCAGTCTCCAGTTTCCCTTTTTGAGTCTCTTTGCTCCCTAACCCATCTCTTTAAACAGGATGAGCACGATTTCAGTTATTTCTCTGAAGCAGAATTATGTCATCGCCTGGAGTCAAGTGACAATGACCTGGTGTTTAAATCAGCTTTGTTATAACACTAAGCACGGAAGTGGAAGAGAAAGAAGAAACGGACTGCATTTCATTACATTTTCTAGCGCTGTTCAGCCCACTGGCCCACCTGCAGGAAGGATGGGACTTTAGGAATACATTTGTTTCTGTTAAGCAACTGTTCTAACTCATCAGTGGAGGAACACTTGGAAAGGTTCTCCTTCCCTTAGGAATGTTGGCCAGTCCTGTCTCCTTCCCTCCACACAGTACAAAGTGTGAATTGCCCATCAGCTAGGCTTTTAAGGATCCCTGTGATTTCTGAGGAGTGGCAATGTTCCCTTTCTGCTAAGGATCAGAAATCATGTGACTCATATTCAAAGAGAACCCAGAGGGGACTCCTCTTTTAGGAGAATATAAGCATCAGTTAAAGAAGGAGAAACAGGGTAAGTAAACATCCACAGACAGATGAATAGGTGAAGCCAGGACACATGTCCCACGTGAATGGTCAGCAGACAGCAGCAAGAGGCTTGTTCCCCTGCTAAAAACCCAATGACAAGGAGAATAGGAGGACAGTCCTGGCAATGTTTCCATGAGAGCATGTGAAACCCCAAACACCAGACCTGAATAAAAGAACTGCCAAACCCTTGAGAAAACCGTAATTAGAGGGACTCCTAAAACTTCCAGCAGGGCAAAAAAGAAAAAAAAGGAGGGGGGATTAAACCCACCAATTTTATTAAATAAGCTATTCATCTTATGGACAATGGTTCATAGTTGTCTCCTATTGTTTGGGAATCAAGGATGGATCCTGGTAGCGACCCAGTTAAAACTGAGGAGAAGGAAGATTAAGTTGTTATATCTGGTTTATCTTTTTTCTTAAGTGAGCAATGAAACAACTGCGAGGCATATACTGCATACTTCATTCCTTGAATCAACAAGGGAGCCACGCCAAATGTCAGATTAAATATTCCACAGCTGAAGTGTTTGCATAACTTTTTGGTGGCTACCATTTAAAGAAAGAAAAACAGTGATGGGCCTTTAAAAAAAATATTCCCTTAACTTGACATGCTCATGGTGTCCTGCCAGCAATTGCTCTCAACTTGGAAGGCGAGGCCATGCATATCTTGTCCCTGGGGTGACAGTGCCAGCTGGCAAGCATGTCCCTGTGTTTCCATTCACCCCAGAAGCATGAAGCCCCACTGTGCGCCCTGAAGGCCACAGCTGCAGTGCTATATTGTTTAACCATCTCTGCTTTGGCTAAGAAGCAAGTCATCTCAAGAAGGAATTTCCTGGTTTCTGAAGTGTCTGTCATGTTTCAACAATGAGTTTGCAATGGCTGCGTGCGTTTCCAGTTTGGGTTGGCTCTGTGGGTTTGCCCAGGAAATTGGAGACAGGTCTCTTTTTGAAACAAAATAATAAGTCTGAACAAATCAGCTTTATTGTTGTTGGCTCTGATGTGGCTCGGATTAATTTTAGCTCTATGTTTCTAAAGGGTTGCTCAAGAAACGATACTCTTCGATCTCAGGTTGTTTGAGGGAACAGAGGGAACTGACATTATTAAGTGCCTACCAAGTGTTAGGTGCTTTGGATGTATGATCTCAATGACTCTTCCTAATGATCGGAGGAAGTAGTTGTTTCTCTGTTCATTTTACCAATGGGGAAATGGAGACACTGGGAAGGTTATTCCCTTGCCCAAGGCCATGTAGTTAAGAGTGCAGGCTGTGAAGTCCAATGGCTTTGTTTCATCCCAGACCTGCTACTTACTCTTTGCGACCTAGAGCAAGTCACTTCACCTCTCTGCTCCAACTTTATCCTCTGGAAAATAATAATAGATATTTTCCATCGAGGACTAAATAATGTGTGTAACATGATCAATACCCGAGCTGGTCAGTACATCCAGCCCTTGCTATCTGACAGTGCAGGGATTTCAGCCCAGTGCAGCTCCCTCCCACATTGGTGCTAATGCCACCACGTCACCAGTTTGCTGACCAATGCCAAACTTATCCATGGGGAAGTCTAAGTCAACACTGGTATTCAGGCTCCAAAGCTGAAGGCAGATTTAATATCCTTGCTTTAAATTTATTTTCTCTATTGAAGCAAATAAGATCTGCAAGCTCTAGCTCCAGCTTCTGTGAAGGAAGCTCTTTCTGAAAAGGGACTAGGGAAGAGGAACGATGGATGGTAGAGAGGGTGAGGGGTTCTGTTGTCTCGTCGTCCAGGTCAGGGCCTTAGATTCAGAAGTAAAACCTGAAAAATTACTGTGTGATGTGTTTTCTCATGACAGCCGATGTCTATTTTATTTTTTTTTAATTTTATTTTATTTTTAAACTTTACAATATTGTATTAGTTTTGCCAAATATCGAAATGAATCTGCCACAGGTATACCCGCGTTCCCCAACCTGAACCCACCTCCCTCCTCCCTCCCCTACCCTCCCTCTGGGTCGTCCCAGTGCACCAGCCCCAAGCATCCAGTACCGTGCATCGAACCTGGACTGGCGACTCGTTTCATACATATTATACATGTTTCAATGCTATTCTCCGAAATCTCCCCACCCTCTCCCTCTCCCACAGAGTCCATAAGACTGATCTATACATCAGTGTCTCTTTTGCTGTCTCGTACACTGGGTTATTGTTACCATCTTTCTAAATTCCATATATATGTGTTAGTATACTGTATTGGTGTTTTTCTTTCTGGCTTACTTCACTCTGTATAATAGGTTCCAGTTTTATCCATCTCATTAGAACTGATTCAAATGTATTCTTTTTAATGGCTGAGTAATACTCCATTGTGTATATGTACCACTGCTTTCTTATCCATTCATCTGCTGATGGGCATCTAGGTTGCTTCCATGTTCTGGCTATTATAAACAGTGCCGCGATGAACATTGGGGTACACGTGTCTCTTTCCCTTCTGGTTTCCTCAGTGTGTATGCCCAGCAGCGGGATTGCTGGATCATAAGGCAGTTCTATTTCTAGTTTTTTAAGGAATCTCCACACTGTTCTCCATAGTGGCTGTACTAGTTTGCATTCCCACCAACAGTGTAAGAGAGTTCCCTTCTCTCCACACCCTCTCCAGCATTTATTGCTTGTAGACTTTTGGATCGCAGCCATTCTGACTGGCATGAAATGGTACCTCATAGTGGTTTTGATTTGCATTTCTCTGATAATGAGTGATGTTGAGCATCTTTTCATGTGTTTGTTAGCCATCTGTATGTCTTCTTTGGAGAAATGTCTATTTAGTTCTTTGGCCCATTTTTTGATTGGGTCATTTATTTTTCTGGAGTTGAGCTGTAGGAGTTGCTTGTATGTTTTTGAGATTAGTTGTTTGTCCGTTGCTTCATTTGCTATTATTTTCTCCCATTCTGAAGGCTGCCTTTTCACCTTGCTAATAGTTTCCTTTGTTGTGCAGAAGCTTTTAAGTTTAATTAGGTCCCATTTGTTTATTTTTGCTTTTACTTCCAATATTCTGGGAGGTGGGTCATAGAGGATCCTGCTGTGATGGATGTTGGAGAGTGTTTTGCCTATGTTCTCCTCTAGGAGTTTTATAGTTTCTGGTCTTACGTTGAGATCTTTAATCCATTTTGAGTTTATTTTTGTGTATGGTGTTAGAAAGTGTTCTAGTTTCATTCTTTTACAAGTGGTTGACCAGTTTTCCCAGCACCACTTGTTAAAGAGATTGTCTTTAATCCATTGTATATTCTTGTCTCCTTTGTCAAAGATAAGTTGTCCATAGGTGCGTGGATTTATCTCTGGGCTTTCTATTTTGTTCCATTGATCAATATTTCTGTCTTTGTGCCAGTACCATACTCTCTTGATGACTGTGGCTTTGTAATAGAGTCTGAAGTCAGGTAGGTTGATTCCTCCAGTTCCATTCTTCTTTCTCAAGATAGCTTTGGCTATTCGAGGTTTTTTGTATTTCCATACAAATTGTGAAATTATTTGTTCTAGCTCTGTGAAGAATACTGTTGGTAGCTTGATAGGGATTGCATTGAATCTATAAATTGCTTTGAGTAGTATACTCATTTTCACTATATTGATTCTTCCAATCCATGAACATGGTATATTTCTCCATCTATTAGTGTCCTCTTTGATTTCTTTCACCAGTGTTTTATAGTTTTCTATATATAGGTCTTTAGTTTCTTTAGGTAGATATATTCCTAAGTATTTTATTCTTTCCGTTGCAATGGTGAATGGAATTGTTTCCTTAATTTCTCTTTCTGTTTTCTCATTATTAGTGTATAGGAATGCAAGGGATTTCTGTGTGTTGATTTTATATCCTGCAACTTTACTATAATCATTGATTAGTTCTAGTAATTCTCTGATTACTATTCAACATAGTTTTGGAAGTTTTGGCCACAGCAATCAGAGCAGAAAAAGAAATAAAAGGAATCCAAATTGGAAAAGAAGAAGTAAAACTCTCACTGTTTGCAGATGACATGATCCTTTACACAGAAAACCGATGTCTATTTTATTCACTGCAGCCAAAAACGGAGCTGAACTGGTAGTCCTAACTGATATGAACCATCACAGCGCCTGTCAGCCTGGTGCTCAAGCCCCATCTGGGTGCCTCCTGGGTGCCAGGCTCTGTGCTGGGCCCTGAAATGGAAATATGGGTAAGACATAGTCCCTGACCTTGAGGAGCTCAAAAAAGTGATCCAGTGAGCCCAAAAAACAAAGGGATCTGCCTCTCCAATGAGGCTGTTTAAATTCTAGATCCTCTGAAATCCATTTGAAGGGAAACACGTATTTCATTAGTTGTCTTGTAACCAGGAATTTCTGGTGCTTTGTGAAGAGGCTTAAGTAACTTACTTTAATAATCCTCAGTGAGAAAGCAAAAATCCACAAATAGGAGGGAGGGCCATAATGCTACCAACCCAGTTAATCACTTGGAAGTTTTTCCAGTCTTGTAAGGATTTCTTGGGGTTCAGTTGCCCCAATAACTACCTGCAGGGACTGGAAATCAGAATACCTGAATATAAGTTCCGGTCTTCTCTATTTACAAGCTGTATGATTTTAGCCAAAGTCACTCAACTTATCTGAGTCATATTTTTTTAATCTGTAAAATGGAGAAGATAAATAATATTCAGGCTACAGATTTATTATCAAAGAGCAAATAGATTAATGTCTTTGGAAGCCCTTTTTATGCAGTAAAGACTTGTAAATACTTATTCTTGTTACTCCCACTCATACTTTCTCTTCCATTCATTTTAGAAACATTCTGTATTGAACGACTTTTAGATTGCAAGTTTTTTGCTTTATAATTCAATGTCTGAGAATATTTCAATAAAGAGAGGGTTGAAAAGAAAGCATCAGTGAGCAATTTTTCAATACCACTTCCATGAGGGACAATGGGTAAAAATAAGACATTTCTCACTATTTTATTTGTAAACAACTATTTGTGAATTATTTACTTTATGTCATGTATTGTGCTAAATACTGTGTGTATGTGTGTGTAAAGTCCCACAACAATATCATTCTCACAATAGACTCATTACAATATGATTATTTCCATTTTACAAATAAAGAAACAAAAGCCTAAGCAATATCCTCAAGGTCAGAAATCTAGTAACCAGTTGAACTTGGTACGTGAACTTATATCTGCCTAACTCCAAAGTACAGGTTTTTAACCACAATTTATCCTGTGTCTGAAGATGATGATAATAATAATATGAAATGGGAAAGGGATGATTAATAACCACGTCTATTTCTTACATTTATAGGAAACTGAAATATGATCACTTATGAATCTTTGAAGGTTGGATAATAATTATAGTATGTACCTATGGATGTAAATTTATGAGTTATGATCTAAGGAAAAGATGAGTGAAAATTATAAAATATTGTGTAAATATGTGGTACTTTTATACAAACCTCTTCTTTAATTGGACCTCTGTTTTCTCTGAACTGATCTTGAGGGTCTTATATCATTATGAACTCTTAGCTAGAAATAATCTCATCAACTCTGAATTCCCAGATCCTGTTAGAAGAATGTTCTAACAGGAGAAGGAAATGTTCTAATTGGAGAAGGAAATGGCAACCCACTCCAGTATTCTTGCCTAGAGGATCCCAGGGATGGGGGGAAGCCTGGTGGGCTGCCGTCTATGGGGTCGCACAGAGTCGGACACGACGGAAGCGACTTAGCAGCAGCAGCAGCAGCAAGTCTTACCTCACCTAGGAAACTGAACTTTTTGAGGTCAAGGTCTGTGCCTGGTTCATTTTTACATCTCTCTAGGTCCTAACACAATAGACATAATTTGTTTAGTGATTGAAAATTTGCAGAGACATTATATATATTTCATTTGTGATCTAAGGACTCCGTAACGTGGTTTGGTATTTTTATCCCCATCTGCCTTCCTTGGCCTGCTACACCAAAATACCACAGACTGGGTGACTTAAACCATGTACATTTATATCTCACAGTTCTGGAGGCTGGAAAGTCCAAGAATAAGGCATCAGCTGATTTGGTTTCTGCTTAGACCCCTTTTCCTGGTGTACAGTCACCTTGTCTTACATGGTGGAGAGAGAGAGAAGAACAAGCTCTAGTCTCTTCTTGTAATCCCATTAATCCCATTCAGGAGAACCTACCCTCACTACCTCATCTAAACTTATCTACCCAAATCCCCACCTCCGAACACCTCACATAGGGGTTAGAGCTTCAATATACAAATTTTAGGGGGAATATCAGCATTTGGTCTAACAGTATCATCTTACAGATAAGAAACTATAAGTCTGAGAAATACATTACTTTTCCGAAGTCAGAGATAATGCATAGGTCAGATCTCAAGCCCAGTTCTTTTCTCCACAAGTCTAAGACTCTCTCTTTGAAGAATCCGTGCCTCACCCTGTTAGACTGATTAACAACTACTGAAAAGGAAGTAATAAATGGATACTGAAGCAGTGCTCCCTTGGAGGTTTGGAGGAGGTATGTATGTGTTCAGTCGCGTCCAGCTGTCTGCGGACCCCATGGACTGTAGCCCACCGGGCTCCTGTGTCCATGGAATTTTCCAAGCAAGAGACTAGAGTGGGTTGGCATTTCCTTCTCCAGGAGATTTTCTCACCAAGAATCAAACCCAGGTCTTCTACGTTTCCCGCATTGCAGCAGATAATTTACCTGATACTTTACCACTACTGTCATTTGGTAGAAATTGTAAAAATCTTTCATACAGTCAATGTAAAGGAAGATACTTCGTTTCAGGCTTTCTTGAGCATTATTTTTTAATCAAGCATTGTTTTAACATTTTATTTTGTACTCGGAAATCTATCCTCACACTGTTACACCCTCTTCCTTCAGGTTTGAGAAATAGAGTCTCTGTGAGGGTGAATACTTTGAACAGGCCACATAGCAACGAAGCTGAGAGAGACAGGATTTGAACTCAAGCCAGGCTGTCTCTTCTTATACCTGCAAGATAGATCAATTCTTAATATGGTCACTGAGAAAAGATTGTGTGTCCTATTTGGTCTGCTTTTTCCAGTGGGCATGGTTTAGAATAGAGCTACTACTACTACTACTACTACTACTAAGTCGCTTCAGTCGTGTCCGACTCTGTGTGACCCCAGAGACGGCAGCCCACCCGTCCCTGGGATTCTCCAGGCAAGAACACTGGAGTGGGTTGCCATTTCCTTCTCCATTGTGTGAAAGTGAAAAGTGAAAGTGAAGTCGCGCAGTTGTGTCTGACTCTTAGCGACCCCATGGACTGCAGCCTACCAGGCTCCTCCGTCCATGCTAGTTTCTGCAATAGAGGTTGAAAAGATATGTCTTTGAAAACATAAAGCTTTGGTTATTAATTATTCTTTCCTAAGTATATATGTGTATGTGTGTGTATATATACACAAACATATATATTTGGGGGACATACTTAAAGGATATGAATTTTTTTCCCTGGATTCGATGAGCTCTTTAATCCCCAAATATTTGTGTAATCTGTCACTAAGCCCCAGAATTCCTGGAACCCTTATATAAAATCAACCCACATTCCAAACTTAATGAGACTTATCCACCACTAATCTCCATATCTATTTTTAACAGAAATATCTTACTTATTTTCAAGATAGAACATGTCTCTATAACATGCCATTGCAGCAAATTCTACATCCTTGTAGGTCAGAATATAAAACAGAGTACAGAGCTAGATCTCAACCCAAAGAATGCTTTATCTTTTATATTTTAGGTTGAACTATAGATAGAAGGAAGAACTGTGAGGTTTATACACTAAAGAGACTAGTTTAAATTCAAAGCTACATTTAAATGTTTCCTTGTGAATGCCTGATATGCTCCATAATTTGTAATTTCATTCTCTGTTCTACCCAATCATGGGCCAGAAAAAAAAAAACAAAACAAAATCCAAAACCTGCTTTGTTTGATGCCAATAATAAATGTGGGACATTCTTTCAATTCATATGATAAGCTGCCTTTTCTTGGTACCCACTAAACATGAAAAATTGCATGTACCGAGTATGACCTAAGCTAAGAAACTTCAGAGTAGTCACTTCTGAAGGCCTCCATCTCTGAAGCCAACAATTTCAATCCTTCTTTGGAACTCTTCAATGGATGTGGATTCATCTTTTAAAGTTAGCTTGGAAAGAGAAAAGAGAAATGCTTGGAAGACAAAACTAAGATGCCCATTCTGCTTTCTGCATCTACAATATAAATAATTTAGCCTGATTAAGGGAATGCTAAGGGCCATTAAATCTCCAATATGCTCTGATGATATGATTTTCTTCATATAAGACACTGTACCACCAATCCCAATCTTATTTTCTTTCTTTGCAGAAATCCAAATGTTTTGACATGGAGTAGGTTGTTTAGTATGATTTCCCTGTGAGTAAAATAAAATGACCTTTCTGAGGTTTGAAACTGATTCATAGCTAATCAGTGCTAGAACAGTTATTTTCTTCTTTGGCCTCTTATTCTGGATTCACAAGCCACAAAGCCCATGACACAGACCATTAGCTGTTTGTCCTACTTCTGGCTGGCTTCTGAAAGTGTCAAAGTCTATGCTAGAAAATGAAGAGAATACAGGTATACTGCATTTCCAGCGAATCCAGAGTCCCTAAGAAAAAATGCTTTCAAACATTAAAATGTATTAAAAGCAGCTTCTTATTTTAAGTATTGACATGGTAAAGGAACCTCTTCTTTAGCAGACAATCACTCTGCCAGCTTTTCTATTTGGCAAGTCTACATTTTAATAAGTTGGATGTATTTAAAGTGAGCACACCACTGAACAGACAGAGCATTAACTTCAAGAGAGTGACATAATTCCTGGTGGACAAACTAGGGTGGTATTTGGTGCCTGTGGCAGCAAGGCCAGGGTGGCAGGGGTGATGGGCAGGTTCTTCAATGTCATTGCATTTAGAAGCTAAGAATCTTGGGTACAACATTGCTTAAAAGCACATGTTTATTGCCCCCATTGGTCTATGACTTCCAGAGTGTTTTCATCATGACATCTAAGCAAGTCAAATAGAAAAATAATTTTAAATGAAGTCTTCTGAAAATTCATTCTTGAAAGGAAGTAGAAATAAAGTGTCAAATGTTAGAATAAATAAATAAAGTGTAAAATGTTAGAACATAGGACAGATCCAACTCAGGTCTGACCTCCTGCAGATCTGGGTCTGAAAAGACTAAAGGCATGCTAGTCCCCAGCACGGTGAAGGCCTCAGGACCCCTTGGGCCTCCATGCTTGTAAAGTGCTGAATTTTGAGGAGAGGTGACACCATGTCCCCAGGAAGTTACTCTACCTCCACTGGGGCCACCGTAAGAAAATGATATCTGCTGTGGAAGAGACTTATCCCGGAGGAAACTCCTGCAAAAGACACATCTGTCCTTGAGATACCATCTGAGGCTCCTGGGGTCCAAGACCCATCATAATGTGTGACGTGAAATCAAGCCCCACTGAAGTACCATGAGGCAGCATGTTGGTTTCTAGGGTACCCAGGCAGGGCATCTGGCTGGAGTGAGGAGTGGCAGGGCCTTCCCATGGGGTTGAAGGTTGGCATTGGAACAGGAAGTTCAAGGATTTGTAAGTATTAATGCCCATTCCTGGCATGTTACTCATTGACAAGAAGTTGAGTAAAGGAGCTGGAGGGGACCTATCATCCAAGCCAACTGATTTCTTGATGCCACAATGGAATAATCTGGTAGAACAGGACACTGCAAACTCAAACATGTAAGACATCACAATGGAGAGGAAGCCTGGGGACAGATGGTTCTGGAGGCATGTCGAACTAGAGAGAAGACATCTGGATACTCACAGAAGCAGATCATGCACAGAGAGGCAGCAAGCCCTAAGAAGGCTGTCATTGAAGCAGCAGTATCTGGGCCTGCCATGTGCAATGAAATCTAGAGGTTTCCTGAGGGCAAGCCCAGAATTGATGACTGGATGGTACATGATGGGAGGTTTCAGAGGGTTCAGACTAGGAGAATGCACATGGCTGCTTGACACAGATTTATTCAAAGGCTTTTGCCCCAGGCCGTCTCAAACTTGAAGGAGCTGTGTTGAAGCTAAGGGGATGTCTAGGAGGGGTGAGATGTGGTGACTATGACTTAGCTGACCATTAGTCCTTCTGCTGGGTCTGATTGGGTCTCTGAGGGTCCACAAAGCACTGTGGCATTCTGGACTTTGAGACACGGAGAACATGGCCTAAAGCCCACACCATACTCCTGCTGAGGGTGCTCTCCATATGGCAGAGGAACAGTCTTCTGCTCAGTAGGAAACATCCTGGAGCTGCCTGAGTGCAGTTCATCATCGGCCCACTGAGCCTCTCATCTTCTCATGTAGCACCTGAGAGTTGGATCCCATGTTGACATTTAAACTAATATTTCCTTCCATGACTTTAAGGGTCATAGTAAACTCAAACTCAACCAGAGCTCATTGGTAGGGAATCGTTTTTGGAAAGTCATGTGGGTAAGACTCAGAGGAAAAATGAAAGCCTGGGATCATGGTAATCACCTCCATGCTGGACCTTAGGACCGTCATGCTTATCCCAGGAAGACCACTTTGAAATTCCTCTGCAAATTGCTGTTGAAACGTCTTGGCAGAAAATCTTAGGGGATTTTGGAAGCAATCCCCTCAGTCGAAACCACAGAAGACCCCCTGGCATACTGTCTGGCCAGCTGATTTCAGTAAGACCTGGTCTGGATGCAGGGTTGGGGACATTTGCCTTTCATTTCAGAGACTATCATGCTTGCAAATCCAGGAAGGCATATCTGATCCCTGGCGTGTTGGAGCTGAGGGCCATACTCCTAAGAGCAGAGAATGTGGTGTAGTCATACTATCAGAATATGGTTGTTTGCCCAGGCACCCAGCCTTCACTAGGGGTCATCTAGTATCGAGGGAGAGGCCCTAAGGCAAATTCCAAGGTCCATGTGGGTCACCCAGTATCCTGGAAGGAACACTGGGTATAGCCACTTGTCCCTGATTCTTCTTCTTCTGTTGATTAAACACTCTTGCTGTAACTTCAGGCAAACTACCTGCTCAGGAGTCACATAATCTGGGTGATTGGATGCTAGGCACCCAGACTTGGAGCTCATGGAAGAAGGAATCACTTCATCTGAAGAAAAGGGCACATCTTCACATCCAAAAAGGACAAGTGGAGCCTCTGCATCTGTCTGGGACCCAGGTCCCTTACTCCGGTTTTGTTACTGAGCCATTCTGGCCTCTATCAGTCCTTCTGGTTTCCCTGGAGGGTCAGCTTACACTGCAGCATTTTGCATTCTTCAGGATGCTGTGAATGTATTTTCATCAGGGGAAATCATACACTAGATTTGAGAGTCTGTAAGGAGATGCTAGAGATACAGGTTTGATCCCTGAGTTGGGAAGACCCCCTGGAGGAGGAAATGGTATTCTTGCCTGGGAAAATCCCATGGACAGAGGAGCCTGCCAGGCTACAGTCCGTGGGGTTGCAAAGAGTCAGACGTGACTAAGCCACTGAAAACACACAATGCACACACAAGAAGTTCTGCTGCTGCTCGAGCTCCTCATGATGTAGTCTGTCTAGGGTCTCTCCCAGGGTGTGGGAATCTCAACTGGACACCAGTGGAGAGGGAAAGGCAAGAGGATCCTGGGATCTGCCAGAGCCATTGCCCCTGAGAGACGGGTAGTTGCTCCCTTTGGGGGCATCAGGTTTGGCACAGTACCGTGGAGGAAGAGTGGAGTAAGTTGGCAGGGCTGCCTGCAGGAGGAATCTGTTTGTTTTCCACCCTAGGCTTATGCCAGGGGACACATGGGAGCAGCAGGTATGGGTGCTGGTGCCAGAAGACATGGAGGTGGCTGCCGTTTGGTATCCAGGGAGGAATTCCAGCCCTGGTTGGCTTTCCGGGAGAGGTTTCAGGTCAAATGTGTTCAGACAGGTTTGCTTCTCTTTGATGTGCTGCTAGGGATGCCGTGGGTGTGAAAGGGCAGCAGTTTCCATTTGCCCCTCAGCACAGTTTCTGCAGCTTGAGAACATACACATCATTCGGTCAGTCTTCAGAGCAGGTGTGGGCTTTGGTTAATAATCTAAAAGTCTGGAAGACCTGTGGGTCCCATGAGGTGATAGAATTGTCAGGGTGTTGTGTGCTGGGAATCCTGGGAATTTATCGAGTCAGCAGAATTCTGACCAGGAGCTCTCTGACCAAAGCAGTGTGGGG
Source organism: Bos taurus (assembly GCF_002263795.3). Lineage (NCBI taxonomy): Eukaryota > Metazoa > Chordata > Mammalia > Artiodactyla > Bovidae > Bos > Bos taurus. The sequence goes on from NC_037347.1 coordinate 12,013,331, forward strand.
CAATACCTTGTTCCCTTGGCACAATTTTCAGCCCCATTCTTCGGGTCCAGCTCTCACCTGGCCTGAGGAGTGCTTGCTGGGTATGGTTCCCACTCTTGGAGTCATAAAGCAGGAGAGACTGGGATTGACTGGCCAGCCCCTGTGTTCTCTCTGCCTGGAGAATTTTAAAACCTGTTAGGGATGCCCAGATGAAGCCACCGCTGTAAGGAAAGGCCACCACCTCCTGGGTGTTGACTCTTTTGTGATAGAATTCCTCCCTTTAGGGTTACTGGACCATGCTGGTTGAATGCCTGAGCCTTCAGTCATAGACGGGGACAGGCTCCCTGAACTCTGCTTTGAGCGCAGAAGGAACAGTTGCTGAGGCAGTGGCAGGGGCCCGCTGCTTACTGGGCACGTCCCTTCACATTGGCTGCCTGTCTGCCTTGCTCCTCTTAGATTGCCTGTGTTCTGGAAGTGAGTGTTGTAGCTTCAGCATTCTCTGAGTGTGCTTCCTGCTTCTGGAGGAGAACCTCGCATGCTGAGGGCACACAATTCACAGGGGTTGCCATGCTGCAGTGCTAACCCTAGAGCTTGGAGGGCCAGAAGCAGTGCTCTCAAAGGCAGCCCTCAGGCTTCAGGAGTTCAGCTTGTTCTTTAATCTGCAATGGCACACAAAAGAATTTTCCAAAGATGATCTGTGCCACCTAAACCAAATTTCCAGGTGAAAATTGGGTTGACACCAGCAAGTTCCACATTTAGCCCCTGGAGGAGGCAGTGTGGGAACAGGGAAGGGGAAGCAGGCGTTGGTCCAGGGCCCAGACAGCTGCTGAGCTGGGTGGCACCCTCCCCTCTTCCATCTCCCCACTGCAGCTCTTACCATTTGTTAATCATTGGAAGGACCATGTAAATGAAGCATATAAGAGATACCTTGGAAAGGTAAGCTGAGGAAATTTTTAGAAAACATTTAAATGATAGGTTATAAATTTGGAAGTTTTCTTTTTCTTTTTTGTAGGGAGTGAGGAACTACTAAGATTTCTGAATATGGGAGTGACATGATTATGACTTGGCTTTAGAATGATCCACTCTCCCATTATTGTTTAGAGGAAAAAGAGTCAACCCACTTCCAGATACAAGTGGGAGAACACCAAACCAAGATGGCTTGGATGATAGATATTAACTCATGTAGGAAGATGCCCCATAACTGTAAAGAGGGATTCAGTTGTTTTTTCCACAAAATAATGACAGTATTTGAAACCAAGAGACTGGCTGAGGATATCAACAAAGGACACAGAAAAACAGCAATAAAAAGGGACCATATCAGAAATTTACAGAATGTCAGGAAGAAAACCGGAAATCAGAAGAACAAAAACTACATTTCTTATTATCTAATTTTTGCTACTTCTAGTTTAGTATGAGAGCTCACCTCTACCCCCAAATAATTATTTTTAAATGAAAATAGCTCAATATCAATATACAATCTCTTAGAAATAATATATTCTTATTTCAGAAGATCAATTTAGCCAAGCATAACTAAAAGAGTTCTTTCTCTATAGACAAGACCTCTGATACATTTCAAAATAATTTTATTTACTGTCACTTAAAGTAATTAGAACATTCATTCCTAGTGGCTACTGGTCACCTTAGGAACAGTTTCCACATTCATATAGGGAGCAACGCTGAGACTATCAACTCAGCAACCCACAGAGCACTGGTCCCTCACTGGAGGTAGGAAGGGGGCTGTGGCTACAGTTATCCGTAGCCAGGCAAGGTGCACATCAGGGGCACCTCTTCACGTGTCTTGGTAGAGTGTTCCCCAAGACCTTTTTGCAATCACTATGAGATTGTATTTTGCACAGAAGAATAAAGGGATGCAGAGTTGAAACTGAAAAATGATTGTTCATCTTTTCCTTTTGACTGAGCCTAGTTAACACGTTACTTTTGTCATTCTTCTGAGTCCTCTGGGTGTGAGTGGCAACGCTTAGCCAAGGCAGGTGTCCCTCAGTGCTCTCCCACATAATTTTTTTTTCTACCAATAGACCAAAAGGATATAGTCATAAGAAATAGGTATTTATGATTCTGTGGGGAAACTACAGGGGATGCTGAAGCTTTGTGGATGATGAAGTTGATGCCAGGCAACCTGCCATTGCATAATGATTCTACTGCCAACACCTAAGGACTCAGCTCTTGCCCCTGGGGTGATGTGGTTTTGCCACAGAAAATAACAAAAATGTCTAACTTGAAATTAACAGTGCTACATTCTGTAAAATTACATCAGAGCTTTTAACTTAAAAAGTATGATTTCTAGATTAAGCCCTCAGATGCCACACATTTCTTGGGTGGATTTGAATGAATGAAAAAAGAAGCAAACATTATAGAATTATCGATTCAGGTGTAAACACTTAATATATACTGGGCACATAGCATGTGCCAATATGTTTATATACAGCAAATAATATCAACCTTTTGAGGAAGATATTTTACCATTATACTCTTTTCATAGATGAGAAAACGAATAGAAAAAGAGATTGAGAAATGGCTGTCATGAGTTCCAAATGAAAGTAAGAAACAGAATGCCATCTCTGATATTTGCATATCCCCAGTGTACACATGTATACAATGTATACTGAGTGCTGAAGAACTGATGCTTTCAAACTGTCATGCTGTTGTGTTGGAGAAGACTCCTAAGAGCCCCTTGGACAGCAAGGAGATCAAACCAGTTAATCTTAAAGAAAATCAGTCCTGAATATTCATTGGAAGGATTGATGCTGAAACTCCAATACTTTGGCCAACTGATGTGAAGAGCTAACTCATTGGAAAAGACCCTGATGCTGGAAAAGATTGAAGGCAAGAGGAGGGGATGATAAAGGAAAAATGGTTAGAGTGCATCACTGACCCAAGGGACATGAAAATTTGAGCAAACTCCCAGAGATAGTGAAGAACAGAAGAGCTTGGTGTGCTGCAGTCCGTGGGGTCGCAAAGAGCTGGACACAACTTAGCGACTGAGCAACAACAGCAAACAACAGTGTATACACATACTTATTTTGTCTTTTTCCCTCTTTCTCCTCCCAGCTTCATCACACAAAACAGATTAGAACCTGGATAGGCTGAGCAACAATCTTCAGGACTATAAACGAAAGCTGCTGTTAATTAGCAACTCAATTAGCAGATTTCCAGAAGACAATGTTCCATTCTCCTTTGGAACAAAGTGTTCGTGGACATTTGCCTCTGAGAGGTAGGTGGTAAAGAGCTCCTGGAGGCTCTTCTTATACTGTCTCCACAGTTTGCAGTTACAACATGCACACAATCCAATGCATTAAGTAATTAGTTCTCAGCATCTTGTGAACTAAGGACCTATTTCCAGAATGATTTAGTACAGTTTCCTCTGAAATTCATGGTAACAGAGGAAATAATTAGGCTCAAAAGGGTTTTACTTAAAATCTTGTGTCTCTGCTTATCTAAAATGACTGTGCTAATTAAGACTCACAAATTTTCCAGATACACTTCAACTCTGAGGACTTCGGTCTTCGCCTCAGGTGTTCCCTTGCGGTCAGGCACAATGCTGGGAAACCCCTGAGGGAGTAGCTGAGACTGGAATCCCTAGAGACACGTAGCTCATTTTGGACACAGGCTCTCCTATTGTATGGACATACATTCAAAGGCCTTTTTTTTTTTTGGTTTTGCACTTTTTTTCTGTAATCATATTAAAGTCAATCTGTTTGAGGTTAAAAAAATATTAGTCTAATCAGGGCTACATCAAGTGCAGTCCACAGACCAACTGATGGTCTATGGATTGTTACTGGCCATTTCATGGAACAATAAATATAGAACATGAAAGTAGCATTTAGAAATTTTTATAGCAATTTCTCAGATTAATTTATGTCCATTAAATTTTTTAAAAAATTTAAAACTGGGTCTTATATTCTTACATCTTTTTTTCTGTTTTATTTTATATGATTTATCTTCTAATGGTTGATTTTTTTCCTTCTTAAGGATCATACTTCCTGCTTTTTTACATATTGGGTAAAGTTTTTATTGGATTGGGGATTGTGTTGATCTTCAGCAGTGAGTACTGAATTTCGCTTTGTTCTCTTACATAGCTGTGGACTTTTTTCTGGCATGCACTTGTGTTGCCAGGGGTCAGTTTGGTCCTCTTGAGTATGCTCGTGGGCTGCCTCTAAGCAGGAAGCTCAGGTGAGGTAGGATTCATCCTGTTTCTTTTCTGTGAAGGGATCATACTCCTAATGAAACTTTTGCTCAGTATGTGAAAAACCATTGTTTCGTGTAGTATTCCGGTTTCCTAGTCGTTTAAAGTAGAGGAGCAAATCAGTCCCTTTGTCCTTATGGCTAGAAACACATGTACTAGGACTTCATCTTCACATCTTTCATCTTTATATCCAGCAATTCACTGGTAGGAATTTTACTCTATTTTTAGAAAACTATCAATCGATATTGGAAGAAAAGTTAAACAACCAAAATAAATGAAAAAGAACAACAACAAAACAAACAATTCAATCAAGAAATGAACAAACAACTTGAAAAGAATTTCACCAAATAAGATTTACAAATGGTCAATAAATGCATGAAAAGACTCAAAATCACTAACCATTAGGGAAATGTTAATCAAAACCACAATAAGATACCACCTTATCCTCATTATAAAGATTATTTTCAAAAACAACGACAACAACAAGCTCCAGAAAATAACAGACCTTGGGGAGAAAATGAAACTCTAGTCCATCACTAATGGAAATGTAAAATGGTGCAACCTCTGTAGCATATAGTATGGCAGCTCTACAGAAGATTAAAAATAGAATTACCACATGATCTAGCCATCTCACTTCTGGATATATACTCAAAAGATTTGAAAGCAGGGATCCAAACAGGTATGTGTACACCATGTTCACAGCAGTCTTATTCACAATAGACAAAAGGTGAGAGCGGCTCAAGTGCTGGCAGGATTAAGAGACGTTTTAAACGTGACATACACATATACTATGGGCTTCCCTGGTGCCTCAGCTGGGAAGTAATCCACCTGCAATGCAGGAGACCTTGGTTTGATTCCTGGGTCGGGAAGATCCCCTGGAGAAAGGATAGGCTACCCATTCCAGTATTCTTGCGCTTCCCTGGTGGCTCAGATGGTAAAGAATTTGCCCACAAGGCAGGAGACCTGTGTCTGATTCTTGGGTTGGAAAGATGCCGTGGAGGAGGGCATGGCAACCCACTCCAGTATCCTTGCCTGGAGAATCACCATGGACAGAGGCGCCTCCTCTGTCCATCGGGTCACAAAGAGTCAGACACAACTGTGCGACTGAGCACAGCACTGTATATACATGTAATAGAATATTATTCAGCCCTAGAAAAGAAGGCACTTCTGACGTATTCTATAACATGAACAAACTTTGAAGACGTTGTAACTGAAATAAGCCAGACACCAAAGACAAATACTATGCGATTTCAAATACTATGTGAATGTACTCAATGCCCCTGAACTGTACACTTACAAATGGCAAAACAGTGAACTCTGTGTGCATTTTACCACAAAGAATACTTAAAATAAAAAAGCAACTTCATCTTCACTCCAGTTAGCTTGAGAATCACTGAATTTTAGAGGCTGAAGGTACAAAAGGCTGAAGTGAGGGGAAGTTTGATGAAATTTTCTACCAGAGATCAAGATGACAAGCAATAGCATTTCAGGCCACCCAGGCGCTTCCAATCAGGGAACCAGGAAGGTCGAAGTGAGTCAAATCTTATAGAACCTACCATCATGGCTATTTTTGTGTCATCTGTTTTCCTTTTCAATTAGCAGTAAAATCTTTAACAAAGATCTGTGTGGAAGGCTTCAAGAATAGTGAGGAAAGCAGAATCTGAAGAGGCTGCATTCTGTAGTACATCTTGGGGAGACGCCTTGAGAAACTAAGGAGGTAATGGTTGCTCTAAAGAGGAAAAGCAATTAAGTTCCTGTAGTCTCGGGGAGGAAGAGGGACAACCAGCCTAGGACATATTATCATGAAAAAAGAGAATTGTGTTAAATAATATGCATAGCATGATCCTATTCCTATATGTAAGAAAAAAAAAATATATATATATATATTTCTATGTATATATGCATAGAAGAAAATCTCTGGAAGAATATAAGTGAAAATAACATTATAGTAATATCATATGTATGCCCTTATATTAATATATGTATATATTGGGCTTCTGGTGGCTCTATGGGAGAGGAGCCTGGTGGGCTACAGTCCATGGAGCCACCAAGAGTCGGTTGCAACTAAGCACGTGTGCATCTATGGATATAAATATATAGATATAGATGTATAGTCAGTTTGTAAATTAAAGCATCTCTGTGGCAAACAACAAGAGCACAGTGATATAACATTGGTTATATCTCTGTGGTCAGATCATGGGTGGTTTGTACTTTTTCTTTGTAAATTTATCATCTGTTGTTCACAGTGGGCAGGCAAAACTTTTATAATCGGGGAAAGAAAGCAATTTTTATTTAAAAGTTAGGAAAGGATTGTTGGGAGATGTTATGTGGTTCAGGCTCAAGATACCTTTAATTGTTTTTGGAGATGTATCCATAAATTAGTCTGTTTCATTATCTCTCATTCCATTTTTATTTTTAGCATTACAGATCAGATGAGCAGCTTGCACATTATAAGGTAACAATGCCTACCATTTTACATACTAGAAATGCATTTCATTCATTTAGGTCAGATAAGATTAGAGTAATTAAGATCACTGGACTTTGCCATTTAACAAATCCTTAAATCCAATTCTAATCTCATTCATTAATGTCACAATAAAGGGGTTAATTGCTAACATAATGTTTCAGACCCACTCTGCCACAAATATTATATTATTAATAGATGCTATTAATGCCTTGCTTTCTAACTTTAGAGAAGGGCTGATGTATTCAGTACTTAAAGAGTTACACAGAGTTATTGGTTCTGAGGAGGTTATCCCTGGGGTAACTCATTATCGCTTGTACAAGCATGGAATGTTCTGTGACAGGAGAATGTCTAAAATGAAACAACCCAGTTAATCAAGATGGGGCATGCCTGTGGTGACTCTGAAGTATGAGCAGATGCTGTCAGCTCCTGAATTGTCACCATGAAGCCTCGTGGCTGAGGCAAGGTCCCAGCCCAGAACAGGTTGGCTGCTGATGTGGGGAATTCTGAGAGCCTGTTGCCACATCAGACTCACGCTCAGTTGCTTCACTTCAGCTCTCACCCAGCTAGAAAGGACAACCTTGTCTTATGGAGCCTTCCACACCAAACCTCTCACCACTTTAAAAAAGAAACAAACCAACAGATTTGAATGGTAATCTCTCTCTTATTTTCTTTTTCCATTTCTTACAAAGGTATAAAGGGGAGTGAAAATTCCTAAAGGTGTACTTGAATGGTCAGCTGCCAACCAAATGTGCTATCTCAATGTTTGGAATCCTCTCAAACCATTAAAAATTATATCATTAATGGTTTTTAAAGACATGGGGATGTGTTTGCCTCATGCTTGTACTGTGAAAAGAGCAGCTTATGAATGTAACTCTGTGAATACGGGGTATGATTATAATACTGTAAACAAATAAGATGTAAAAGATGAAAAGAAAAAAAAAAGACTCAAAGTCAAGATTAGAAGGGGTGTTCAAAGGTCAATTTTTCTTTTGCCTTTTTTTTTTAAATTTTATTTTATTTTTAAACTTTACATAATTGTATTCGTTTTTTGAATCCGTCACAGGTTTCTTTTGCTTTTTAAAAAAATTTTTCTGGCCTATTCACTTTCCTATATCTTCTAAACTTTCTAGAATAGAAATATATTATTTTCTAAAAAATTAAAAAAGACTCCCAACAACTGTAATTTTTAAGGTTGTCTCTAAACCAATGAGAGGGTAGCTTCTATTTCCTGATATCAATTCAATAACAGATACTTTTCTATAAATCTCCATCTTGCCATGTGGAGATGAGGCCTAAACAGAAATAGTCAACCATGTTACATTTTCCTCAAACTAAAATTTACATGTACCCCCATCTTCTTTATTGCAAATTTAGAAAACTTATCCAGAAAGGGGAAAAGGCATTGCCCAATCAGCTCTGCAGGTTCCCAAAGCTTCTACAGGAAGATTTAATAAGAGGCTGCCTTGGTCCAAGGGTTCACTTCCTTTTGGAAATGCTTTCTCTCTCCTTACCCTGACACCAGGACAGAAAAAAAAAATAATAATACATAACAATTGGCATTCATACTGTACTCAGAGCTTTAAAAGTACTTTCACAAGTAATAAAAAAGAATGCAAACAGAAATTCTCCAAAACCGTCTCATGCCCTACTGACAAACACACCCCCTTATCTAAGCATGTTCTAACCTGGGTTACAAGTGGTGGCAAAGGGGATCCCAGAGGCACTGGATAAGGGAAATTGCCATGTCACAGAGCGGACGTGAGGCCAGGCAGTGTTCTCATCAGTTGACATGCAGTGTGCAGTCCCTATGACAACACTAGTGACACTGGAAGGAAGGGATTGGCACAACCGTTAAAAAAATAGAATCTAAAGAGCAATACTGCATAGGAACCTGGGATGTCAGGTCCATGAATCAAGGCAAGTTGGAAGTGGTCAAACAAGAGATGGCGAGAGTGAATATCAACATTCTAGGAATCAGTGAACTAAAATGGACGGAATGGGTGAATTTAACTCAGATGACCATTATATCTACTACTGTGGGCAGGAATCCCTCAGAAGAAATGGAGGAGCCATCATGGTCAACAGAAGAGTCCGAAATGCAGTACTTGGATGCAGTCTCAAAAACGACAGAATGATCTCTGTTCATTTCCAAGGCAAACCATTCAATATCACAGTAATCCAAGTCTATGCCCCAACCAGTAACGCTGAAGCTGAAGTTGAATGGTTCTATGAAGACCTACAAGACCTTTTAGAACTAACACTCAAAACAGATGTCCTTTTCATTATAGGGGACTGGAATGCAAAAGTAGGAAGTCAAGAAACACCTGGAGTAACAGGCAAATTTGGCCTTAAAATACGGAATGAAGCAGGGCAAAGACTAATAGAGTTTTGCCAAGAAAATGCACTGGTCATAACAAACACCCTCTTCCAACAACACATGGACATCTTCAGATGGTCAACACCAAAATCAGGTTGATTATATTCTTTGCAGCCAAAGATGGAGAAGTTCTATACAGTCAACAAAAACAAGACCAGGAGCTGACTGTGGTTCAGATCATGAACTCCTTATTGCAAATTCAGACTTAAATTGAAGAAAGTAGGGAAAACCACTAGACCATTCAGGTATGACCTAAATCAAATCCCTTATGATTATACAGTGGAAGTGAGAAATAGATTTAAGGGCCTAGATCTGATAGATAGAGTGCCTGATGAACTATGGAATGAGGTTCGTGACATTGTACAGGAGACAGGGATCAAGACCATCTACATGGAAAAGAAATGCAAAAAGGCAAAATGGCTATCTGGAGAGGCCTTACAAAAAGCTGTGAAAACAAGAGAAGGAAAAGCAAAGGAGAAAAGGAAAGATACAAGCATCTGAAGGCAGAGTTCCAAAGAATAGCAAGAAGAGATAAGAAAGCCTTCCTCAGAGGTTAATGCAAAGAAATAGAGGAAAACAACAGAATGGGAAAGACTAAGGATCTCTTCAAGAAAATCAGAGATACCAAGGGAACATTTCATGCAAAGATGGGCTCGATAAAGGACAGAAATGGTATGCACCTAACAGAAGCAGAAGATATTAAGAAGAGGTGGCAAGAATACACAGAAGAACTGTACAAAAAAGATCTTCACGACCCAGATAATCACGATGGTGTGATCACTGACCTAGAACTAAACATCCTGGAATGTGAAGTCAAGTGGCCCTTAGAAAGCATCACTAGGAACAAAGCTAGTAGAGGTGATGGAATTCCAGTTGAGCTATTTCAAATCCTGAAAGATGATGCTGTGAAAGTGCTGCACTCAATATGCCAGCAAATTTGGAAAACTCAGCAGTGGCCACAGGACTGGAAAAGGGCAGTTTTCATTCTAATCCCAAAGAAAGGCAATGCCAAAGAATGCTCAAACTACCGCAAATTGCACTCATCTCACATGCTAATAAAGTAATGCTCAAAATTCTCCAAGCCAGACTTCAGCAATATGTGAACTGTGAACTTCCTGATGTTCAAGCTGGTTTTAGAAAAGGCAGAGGAACCAGAGATCAAATTGCCAACATCCGCTGGATCGTGGATAAAGCAAGAGAGTTCCAGAAAAACATCTATTTCTGCTTTATTGACTATGCCAAAGCCTTTGACTGTGTGGATCCCAATAAACTGTGGAAAATTCTGAAAGAGATGGGAATACCAGACCTCCTGATCTGCCTCTTGAGAAATTTGTATGCAGGTCAGGAAGTAACAGTTAGAACTGGACATGGAACAACAGCCTGGTTCCAAATAGGAAAAGGAGTACGTCAAGGCTGTATATTGTCACCCTGCTTATTTAACTTCTATGCAGAGTACATCATGAGAAACGCTGGACTGGAAGAAACACAAACTGTAATCAAGATTGCCAGGAGAAATCTCAATAACCTCAGATATGCAGATGACACCACCCTTATGGCAGAAAGTGAAGAGGAACTAAAAAGCCTCCTGATGAAAGTGAAAGTGGAGAGTGAAAAAGTTGGCTTAAAGCTCAACATTCAGAAAACAAAGATCATGGCATCCGGTCCCATCACTTCATGGGAAATAGATGGGGAAACAGTGGAAACAGTGTCAGACTTTATTTTTTTGGGCTCCAAAATCACTGCAGATGGAGACTGCAGCCATGAAATGAAAAGACGCTTACTCCTTGGAAGGAAAGTTATGACCAACCTAGATAGCATATTGAAAAGCAGAGACATTGCTTTGCCAACAAAGGTTCGTCTAGTCAAGGCTATGGTTTTTCCTGTGGTCATGTATGGATGTGAGAGTTGGACTGTGAAGAAGGCTGAGCGCTGAAGAATTGATGCTTCTGAACTGTGGTGTTGGAGAAGACTCTTGAGAGTCCCTTGGACTGCAAGGAGATCCAACCAGTCCATTCTAAAGGAGATCAGCCCTGGGATTTCTTTGGAAGGAATGATGCTAAAGTTGAAACTCCAGTACTTTGGCCACCTCATGTGAAGAGTTGACTCATTGCAAAAGACCCTGATGCTGGAGGGATTGGGGGCAGGAGGAGAAGGGGGTGACAGCGGATGAGATGGCTGGATGGCATCACTGACTCGATGGACGTGAGTCTGAGTGAACTCCGGGAGTTGGTGATGGACAGGGAGGCCTGGCGTGCTGTGATTCATGGAGTCGCAAAGAGTTGGACATGACTGAGCGACTGAACTGAACTGAACTGACTGAACCATTAAGAAGGACAGCATATGACAAAACTGGTTAGAACCTATAGGCCCAAGTTGGCAGAAGATTCAACTTCCAGTAGACCTTGAGCCTTATTATACCATCATTATAGTCCATTATCATATGTTTAATGACACAACTACAGCAGCCATGACATTGCAAGACCGACTCATAAAAGACCAAAAAATGGACAGTAGCCCAATTCCTAGAAACTCCCATCCCTCCTCCAAGGTAGAATATTCTTCCCACTCATTAGCTTATAAAATCATCCTGCCCATAAAAACTAACCACTCTCACACTCTGAGCCTCTCACCTTCTGAGACAGCCCCCACTCTGTCAATGGAGTGTATCTCTCTCTAAATAAACTTGTTAAATAAATTTGCTTTCACTTTTCAGTAACTCACTCTTGAATTCTTTCCTGCTCAAAAGCTAGGACCCTCACTTTGCAGACCATACAAGAGACTCACCCAAGACCTGGGACATGACCATTCTCTCATGTCCCATTTTTCCTACAACCCTGGGACGAAGGTATCATTGTCCATATCAGGGGTCAACAGAGTATAATCCATAGGCCAACTTAAACCAATGGTTTGTTTTTGTAAATGAAGTTGTATTGGAACACAGCCACTCCCATTTGTTTTTCACCTGTGACTATTCTACTATAATTGCAAAATTGAGTATTTACAACAGAGATAATTTTTCCTGCAGAGCCTAAAGTATTTATTATCTGGCCCTTCACAGAAAATGTTTGCCAACCCCTGATTTACATGATACCTATTTACATGATACCTAAAAATGAGGCTCAGGGAAGTTCAATAATTCCCCAGTGTCACTCAGCTAATTACTCTCAGTACCAAGATACAGACATGCATCTACCTTACTTTAAGCTCATGTTCTTTTTCATTTCCCCAAATTATAACTCAAAAAGTAAGACCTCAACTTTCAACAAAGTATATCATATGCGTGGCTTGTGCCAAGAAAGATGAGACATGAAGAACTGCTTTTATTTTTAGGAGACATTATGAGACACATTAACTGCTGGATGCCTTAAACCATCCCTTAAAATAAAGAGCATTCTACCATAAGTTATTATTGACTATTATTGATATAGTGTGTGTTAGTCACTCTGCACACACACTCTGCAGTGAGTGTCTGACTCTGCAACCCCACGGACTGCAGCCCATCAGGCTCCTCTGTCCATGGGATTTCCCAGGCAAGAATACTGGAGTGGGGTGCAGTTTCCTTCTCAGGGGATCTTCCCAACCCAGGGACCAAGCCCATGCCTCCTGGATTGTAGGCAGGTTCTTTATTGCCTAAGCCACCAGGGAAGCCCTCACATTAAAACATTCTAGAATATTTGATATGTATGATATTGTACCACCTCTATGACCTTGTTAGTTTCTTCCTAGCCCAGAGAGAGAGGAGTAAGGAAACATGTGCTTAAAATAAAAGCCTAACCTATTCATCATTTTTAGCATGGCTTTTGTTTTAAATGTCAGTTTCTCTTTCAAAATCTCTTTTGCTTAACTCCTTAACCACTCAGTTAGCTGTGATACAGGGCCTTGAAGAGATGTTTCACAGGTGCCTAATGGAAGAAACTGCTCTGGAAGAAATGCTGATTCTCACTGCTCACACCACCTCACCTACTGGTGACATGAAGGTACAAGATGTCAAAGATGGAGACCAGAGCAGGGTGGAAGGCTAGCTCTTTTCACATCAGGGGCAGCAAAGGCAGCATGTTCCTAAGACCCCAGTCTTTCCTAGACAGAGTCCAGCAGTTTTGTGGAAGAAAAGCAGGGGAAACCTAGAGGATTCATTCTCGATATGGTCAGTGGTGAGAAGAATCTGGTTCCTTGGTTCTTCTTGTGAAACTCCAAGGAAAATGTCATGACCTTATTGAAAATCAATTCCTCTACTGTTTACAAAAAGGCATGGCGATTCAACCATCTTCAGGAAGGAGTCAGCAGAGGCAGAATGATATAGAGAGCATTTTAAAGTGACATTCTTTCCACGGGAAGAGAGGGAGATTGAAACAATGTAGTGGAAGTTAAGAATGGTGAAAGATTTTAAACCTATGATTTTACACTAAATTGCCATTGCATCTTGTCAAAAATCAGTTGTCCGTATATATGTGGGTATACTTCCACGCTCCTTATTCTGGTCCATTGATCTATTTGTCAGTCTTTAGCCCATGGATGGAGGAGCCTGGTAGGCTGTAGTCCATGTCGCTAGGAGTTGGACACGACTAAGCTACTTCACTTTCACTTTTCACTTTCATGCATTGGAGAAGGAAATGGAGACCCACTCCAGTGTTCTTGCCTGGAGAATCCCAGGGACGGGGGAGCCTGGTGGGCTGCCATCTATGGGATCACACAGAGTTGGACACGACTGAAGTGACTTAGCAGCAGCAGCAGCAGCAGCAGCAGACCAACAGAACAGAGCCTTGATTACTGTAGCTTTACAACAAAACTTGAAATCAGATTTTATTAGTTCTCCGACTTTGTTCTTTTTTTCAGAGTGGTTTTAGCTATATTATATCCTTTGCATTTGTATGTAATTTTAGGATTAGCTTGCTGGCTGCATAGGTTTTGATTGAGATTGCATTACATTTATAGATCAGTTTGAAAGAACTGGTAAATGGAGTAGGTTATTTATGAATATATCTCTTCATTTACATAGCTGTTAATTTCTCTTAGCACAATGTTATGATTTTCAGTATACAGATCTTTCTTATCTTTTACAAATGTATCTGTAAACATTTTATTTTCTGATACTATTTGAGATTTTTATTTCTATTTCTGAGCATCCCTTGCTAGTCTATAGAAATGCAATAGAATGTTTTTACTGATCTTGCATCCTGCAAACTTTCTAAATTTACACATTAGTTCTTATAGCTTTTTTGTAGACTACACATAATTTTCTACATAGTTGATCATGTTCTCTGTGAATAATAATGGTTTTACTTATAGAATGGTGAAAACAGAATCGTTGATGTCTTCCTGATCATTATTCCTATAGGTTATTTTAAAACTAGATTTTGGGGTAGAAAGAATAAAAATGCAAGAATCAGGGAAATATTCAAGGGAAAATTTTAATAAAGAAGGAAAGAAAGACTAGAGCAAGGGAAGAATATGCAGATGGGGGCAGGATTCAGGTCAGTTCCATGGGAAGTTCAAGCATTCTCCCAGCATTTGGAGGAATGTGATGTAGGTAAACAGTATTTGCAAATGTCCATAACTGGGCACCACCTGTGCCAACAAGCTGTAGAGAGAGAGGCCCACAACCTGACCCATTTAGTGATCATGGATTTGTCTTTTCAATACACTCTTGTATCATGATTGTAGAGACTCCATTTTCAAACTTACAATACTAATTTATTTACCAGAAAGTGAGATTGAAAATATACCTCACACCCTTAGTTGCAATCTCTAAGTTGACGAGACTGGACCCAACTTTTGGACATTACTGAGAAGTAAAGGCCCATCTAGTCAAGGCTATGGTTTTTCCAGTAGTCATGTACGGATGTGAGAGTTGGACTATAAAGAAAGCTGAGCACTGAAGAATTGATGCTTTTCAACCATGGTATTGGAGAAGACTCTTGAGAACCCCTTGGGCTGCAAGAAGATCCAACTAGTCCATCCTAAAGGAGATCAGTCCTAAGTGTTCATTGGAAGGACTAATGCTGAAGCTGAAACTCCAATACTTTGGCCACCTGATGTGAAGAGCTGACTCATTTGAAAAGACCCTGATGCTGGGAAAGATTGAGGGCAGGAGGAGAAGGGGACAAGAGGATGAGATGGCTGGATGGCATCACCGACTTGATGGACATGAGTTTGGGTAAATTCCAGGAGCTGGTGATGGACAGGGAGCCCTGGTGTGCTGTTGTCCATGGGGTTGCAAAGAGTCGGACACAACTGAGTGACTGAACTGAACTGAAGTGACTGAAAAGCAGATATGGATCAATGTGATCCAAAAGGAAGTAAACATATCCACACCTTGATACAACATGAACTTAATTCTTACCCAACAGAGCTTAATTATTGATTTTTCCCAGTGTTTTATATGATAGTACCCCACAAAAAGGGCTTCCCTGATAGCTCAGTTGGTAAAGAATCCACCTGCAATGTAGGAGACCCTGGTTTGATTC
This sequence comes from Bos taurus, assembly GCF_002263795.3. Lineage (NCBI taxonomy): Eukaryota > Metazoa > Chordata > Mammalia > Artiodactyla > Bovidae > Bos > Bos taurus. The sequence continues at coordinate 12,028,822 of NC_037347.1, forward strand.
CTGGGTGGGGAAGATCCCCTGGAGAAGGGATAGGCTACCCATTCCAGTATTCTTGGGCTTCACTTGTGGCTCAGCTGGTAAAGAATCTGCCTTCAATGCAGGAGACCTGGGTTTGATCCCTGGGTTGGGAAGATCCCCTGGAGAAGGAAAGGCTACCCACTCCAGTATTCTGGCCTGGGGAATTCCATGGACAGTCCATAGGGTCACAGAGAGTTGGACATGACTGAGTGAACAAAAAAACATGTCGAGTTTAAGTTAAAATAATTCTTCTTGGAGCTGAATCATCAATCAAAACACAGACAAAGTCTTGTGCTCTTTGCAGGGATTTTGCTGTATGCAAATGTTTGTATTCTGACATGTGAATTCAACCATCATCAGTTCATATTCATGTAGGCCAGTAAGCCTCGTGCCATGAAAGAGCACTCAAGCAGAGTCAGAAGACTTGGCTTTACATTCATAAGACTCAAAATATTGAAAACAAAAATGCAAATCAAAACCACTATGAGGTACCATTTCACGCCAGTCAGAATGGCTGCGAGCCAAAAGTCTACAAGCAATAAATGCTGGAGAGGGTGTGGAGAAAAGGGAACCCTCTTACACTGTTGGTGGGAATGCAAACTAGTACAGCCACTATGGAGAACAGTGTGGAGATTCCTTAAAAACCTGGAAATAGAACTGCCATATTATCCAGCAATCCCACTGCTGGGCATATACACTAAGGAAACCGGAATTGAAAGAGACACATGTACCCCAATGTTCATCGCAGCACTGTTTATAATAGCCAGGACATGGAAGCAACCTAGATGTCCATCAGCAGATGAATGGATAAGAAAGCTGTGGTACATATACACAATGGAGTATTACTCAGCCATTAAAAGGAATACATTTGAATCAGTTCTAATGAGGTGGATGAAACTGGAGCCTATTATACAGAGTGAAGTAAGCCAGAAAGAAAAACACCAATACAGTATACTAACGCATATATATGGAATTTAGAAAGATGGTAACGACAACCCTGTATGTGAGACAGCAAAAGAGACACAGATGTATAGAACAGTTTTTTGGACCCTGTGGGAGAGGGAGAGGGTGGGATGATTTGGGAGAATGGCATTGAAACATGTATAATATCATATAAGAAACGAATTGCCAGTCCAGGTTCGATGCAGGATACAGGAAGCTTGGGGCTGGTGCACTGGGATGGCCCAGAGGCATGGTATGGGGAGGGATGTGGGAGGGAGGTCCAGGATGGGGAACACCTGTACACCCATGGCTGGATGCATGTTGATGTATGGCAAAACCAATACAATATTGTAAAGTAAAATAAATAAATAAATAAATAATAATAGTAAAAAAATAAAAAAACCACCATGGAACAAATACAGATAGGTGGACCTAAGCAGAGGGTAAGGTCACTGGAGTCTTTGGAGTTAGAAGAGAAAAAGAGATTGAGAATGACAACAGAAGGGGTCATGCGTACTTAGAAGTTTCATGTAAGTGAGATTTGAGAGGCAGAATATATAGGAGGGGTTTGGGCTCTTCAGTGAGAGAGATACAGGTTGCAGTTCTGGTTCTAAGACTTCCTGGTTGTGTTAAACTAGTTTTTTTTAAATAATCGTTCTCTTGACTTTGTTTCTCATTCTTTAAATTGGAATAATAATAATGCCCACCACATACAATTTTTGTGCAGCTTAAGTGATATTCACACAAATGTGCAAACATCTATAAATATGCCTGGGATGTGAAGGTATAATCTGATAACATTACAGTGGCGGTCACCTCACACTCTAAACAAATACTTATTGAGCACCTATTATGTGCTAACACTGTTCCAGGCACTTCGGTTACATTAGTGAACAAAACAGGAAAATCTGTGCCTTACAGTCTATTAGAGGTGATGATCCGTGGAAATAATAAATACATGCACATCAGGGTGTGTAGCAGATGCTCCTGTCTGCAAGAAGGAAGCCCCACACAGCACATTAGATGAGGCAACCCCACATCCTATGAGCCACATAGATTATGTTAAAAGACGAAGGATCCAGTCTACAGTTTCCTGATTACCACTGAGGTCTTGAAGTCTGAGCAAGGGAAACAGTAATAGTGACGTTGTATGGTGTTTTGCACAGCAGTGCTGACACCAAGTTGCCACTGAGCCTTGTTTTCTCGGGGGCAGCAAACGTGTAGCTTTAAGATTTACAACATCAAGAACCAAGGTAATGCCTTCCTGTCTCTCTGTTCTATTCTGATGTCCTTCTCCTGTAAACCATGTCTATGGAGGGCAGATCGCAGGCTCTAGGGAATTGCCCAGGGAAGCTAAGCTACCATTGCTTTATTTCCCCTTTCCTGTGCACTCATTTAAAACCACCCCACCCCCTGAAAAGCCAATTTCTGACTTTTTTTTTTTTGCCAATCCTTCAAAAAAAGAGAAAAGTTTTGATACTGTTCATAAGATATTTCCATTGAATAAAAGTGATAAAAAGTCAGAACAAAGTTTATCCTGATATTCAAAAGAAATGAGGAAATATAATTCCCAGCTTAAAAACCAAGCTGTTCTTTTGAAATCTATTGGGGGAAAGGGTGGAGAACATTGATATTCTGCATCAGTGCCTTAGTACTTAAAAGGAATATATTGGGCTCTATAATTTAACTGCCAAATCTGACATTCACATCCATCTGGACATTTTTAAAAGGATCCTTGAGCCAGTCAGAGTTGGCAGTGGGCTGTGTAATCACACCTGCATATGGCACAGGAGTTTTTTAATGGGCAACAGTTAGAGCAAGAAAGTGTTGCTTGATATGCCTTCATTGAGAACCCACACTTAAGCGTGTTAGCATGTGTGAATAAATAAATTTTAAAGCTCTCTGTTAGCAAGCCTTTGTTTTTTATTCCCTACAAATCAAATTAGTTGGGGACCCAGTTCATTTTGAGATTATTTGGAAAATGTTTTGGTGTTCTCAAATTTCCTTTGTACCAAAGTTTTGCAAAGTTAAAAGGTAAGCCACACACCTCCACAACCAGTGAAAGAAAAATGCATTAAACCAACAACAAATTAAATATGATAAACATCCACACAATAGGAGAGTGTAAGTAAAGTTTGGGTCTCTAAGCACATGTCCACCTCCATGTGGGATTTAGCTCTGACTCACTGCCCACAAAGAGAAACTGTAATGCTTATATAACCCATCCAGGGAGCGTGACTTCAGAAAGTCCAATTTAGGCAGCCAGGTCTCTCTTTTTACCATCCCTGCTAGTGTACCTCTAACTGCACATTCCTTAGCACCATCTGGGGGGGAAGCTGTTGTAGGACGGGGGATACTCTCTACGGTGATTTTCAGGGAAAGATCAAAGGTGATGGGAAAGGGAGCCTCCTTACGTGGAAGAGCCCAAATAAGGAATTATCTTCAACTACCTACTCTGCTTCCTTTAGCAGAGCTCATTTTGGGAAAGGCAATGATATAGTCTGCAAAAAGCACTTGGGATGGTCTTATTAAGGAGGGGCCACTGACTCTGGCTACTCTGCTTCTTTAGAATAATGGTCACTGTGTGAGAATCCGATACAGAATGGCCATCATGCATGGCCTCATCCCAATGCAGGAGATTCCATGGTACAGCTTTTGGGGAATGATTTAATACCTTCCAAACACCAACATGGAGGAGGGCATCCAAAACACATGGGGGATTAAAAATTGTATTTAAAATGCAGGGCGGGGGCCTGCAGGCAACTACGAACACGTGTGGGGATCTATGGCTTCTTCAGTTGTGCCCGGATTTCCTCTTCCCCCTCACTCCTTTTTTGCTTTGTAACTTCCTATTAGTCCCCCGAATGGACGACCCATTTCTGACACAAAAGCCACTTTCACCCTTTTGTGCGGAAAACTCTTGAAAAATCAGAGCTACCTAACAAAAGACTATATTCACCACAAACATTATTTGAAAATAAAATCATGTTTCTTACTAAATTTGGTTCTTTGGGGTAGATAGAAAGCAGATATATGGATTTATAGGATAAAACTCATGGCCGATTTGAACTGCTGAAATAAGTGGGAAAAAAATCATTTTCTATTTCTTAGCCAGGAGTGAAAACTCGGATGGGGCAAGTGACAGGACACAAGATTTTATAATCATCGCAAATGTGACTTGAACCTTCAAGTCTGGGAGGGATGCGTCCTGATGGGAAGGGTTAGGATAATATTTAGGAAAAGAGTTGTTCTCAACAGGATCACAAATTTGGATTGTGCAGTAGTTTTCCTATGACTAATATTTGTTTCTGGTGACAAAAGCCAATTCTTAAATGGAAAGAATGGTGCTCATATTTAACGAAACATGGCTCAATTCAGCCACTTTAAGAACAATCAGTGATTGACACGGACATGAATTTAAATCTCACACAAATGGATAAGTCAGAATTCAGATAACAAAACCACTTTAGATGTTTCAAGTGGAAAAGGATTTAAAAGGAATTAAATGCTTACAAAATGGATAGAAGGGCTCTAGGCTGATTCCTGCATGAGTGGCTTAGAGAACAACACTGCAGAACCTGCTCACTGGGGACATTATTCCCCATCATCATCAGGTGCCCAGGAAATCATTTCTGTTTCAGCTGCAGGCTCTAGTTCTGCGGTCCATCTGCTGAGGTTCAGCTCAGCAAAAAGGTCACCTTGCCTTTTGATATGTAGCACACTAGGGTAAACACTGGGACCCTTGAACTGCTTCTACAGGAAAACCACAACTGTATACCAACACAGAGCCAGACTCTGCTTCATGTATGCCTCCTAAATCATGCTCAGATACATTTACTTGAAGGAAGTCAGGTCATGTGAAGACATAAGATAGATGGAAAATCAAATATTTAGCTTCCTAGTTTCTATATGGCATTAAGTGGTGATTCTCAAACTTTGTTGCATATTAGAACTCCCTGGGAAGATTTTAGGGTCCAAATGCCCAGGCTACACCTCATAATGAGTCGATTTAAAACCTTTGGGACTTCATATGTTTTTTAATAAAACACATCACAGGCAATTGCAATGCGCAGCTAGCAACGGACCACAGACACAAAGCCCAGCTTCTCCAGCTTCATGGGAATAATCTGGGTACTTTGTAAAAATACAGAATCTGATTCAGTCTGTCTGAGTTGGAGCCCAAGATTCTACTTTTCTAATAAACTCTCAGGTGTTGCTAAGGCTGACGCAGATGAAACTTTGAGTAGCAGAGGGGTACTTCAGTGATTCTCAAATTTTACTGTGCCTCAGAGTTACACTGGCTCTGGAGGGGTTGTTTAAAACATGGATAGCTAGGTCCCACTTCCGGAATTTCTGATTCAGTGCATCTGTAGTAGCACCTGGGAATTTGAGTCTCTAACATGTTCTTAGGTGATTTTGAAGCTGCCTGTTCCGCAGACACAACACCACCAATGCAAAGCAAGCTACAAGGGGGTTGGAGTGATGTTGAGTGAGCTGGTTGCTGTATCTGCAACAGATGGCCACCATGTGGAGTTGCTAATGAATTCAAAGAGTTTATATTCCACTTGGATCTAACAGATAGAGAGGGACTTAGAGGAGAAAGTGAAATGCAATTACTTATGCCAAATCCAGTTACCTTTATCTATCTTCCTTCCATACATGGAATTGCTGCTGAGTTCACTGGGGAGACCTCACAGGAACATATAGCTGGGTGGCAGAAACAAGAAAAAGGAAAGAGAATATTAGTTTTCCATCTCAGTAAACAGACAGGACTGTTTATCTCTATATTTTACTCTTTGGATAATCAAGCGAAAATATCTGAACATTAGATGGATGGCAGAGATAAACAATCTGTGGCCCATGTGGTTCCCATGGGAAGAGATTTCAAGTGGCATCCTGCTTACTGCTAGTTCATTAGACGCACCTCAGACTCAGTATTGAGTCTTCACTGCAGTGCACTCTGTGGGAAAGTTTTCTGAATGCATCATCAACCAACACCTTTCAAAAAGAGTTTTACCATGAGGCAAATAAAATTGGTGTAAGGCAATAACAGTCCTCAAACAATGTACTTTGTTGTAATTTACTGCGTCAGATAAAGTTTCATTCAAAATTATGCTTTGGAAAGATTACTTACATCTTAGGAGGGCACCTCCTATCTCTGCATTTTCACCTCTTCCACTCTACTTTCACAGGCACTGGGCTTCCAGAATGGAGGTCCAACGCCTAACTCACGGTTACTACATAAGCCAAATGCACCTGAGAACATTATGGTGGGCTGAGGCTCCATGACCTCCATTTACTGAGGAATTTAGACAGCTAAGCCCCTGAACTTAAAATGCAACAGCCATCATTAATAGAGGATGAAAGAACCCCCTGTGAGAAGAAAGCTGGGCTAGTCATCTCTGACTCTTTTCTTGAGTTTCAACTCAAAATGTCCGTAAAGTCATCCCCTAACTTGCCCCCAGTGGTTTCAAAGCATTTCCTCTCACTAGCAGAGGATCTATCAAAAACACTGAAATGCAGGGCTTAGGAATGCAAAGGCATATATGACAGTGAGATTTTTTACTCACAATACTTCTGACACCAAACAAGAGTGGGGAGGTGAGGGGTGTGCGTGTGTGTGTCCCTCATACCAACCAATTCTGATCCCAGATATCAAATGGGTGGTATCCCAGATACCAAAAATTCAATTTAGTTTTGTCACTAACTTCCCAGAGTTAGCACAGTCCCCACAGATTAGGGGCTCAGTCCCACAAGACTCCCGCACCCCCTGCCACAAGACGCCTGTCTCAAGTCCTAAGACTTCCGTTCTTCTGACTGACTCTGAACTGGGATTTTCCATGACCCCTTCTCCTCAGGTTTGATAATTTGCTAGAATGGCTCACAGGACTCAGGAACATACAACTTACATTTTTACTGGCTTATTACATAGGGTGCAACTCAGGAACAACAAAATGGAAGAAATTTATAGGCAAAGATTGGGTGGGGGAGGGGAGCTTTCGAGTTCTCACGTATGCTACCCTCCAGTGTATGAATGTGTTCACAAGCTGAAAGCTCCCTGTATCTTTTATTTATTTACTTTTAATTGGAGGGTAATTGCTTTACAATGTATTGTTTTCTGCCGTACAACAATGTGAGTCAGTTTTAAGTATATCTATATCCCCTCCCTCTTGAACCTCCTTCCCACCCCCATCCCAGCCTTCTAAGTCATCACAGAAGCTCCCTGTGAGCTTATCATTTAGTGATTTTTAAGGAGGTCCCCTTACATAGACATAATTGATTAAATTATTGGCTATTGATAGTTATCTCAATCTCCAGCTCCTTTCTCTTCCCTGTAGGTTAGGGAGTGGGGCTAAAACTTCCAAACTTCAATTGAAAATTAAAGGCTTGGTCTTTCTGATAACCAGCTCCCATACTGAAACTAGGGGTCCACCAAGAGTTGGCTCTTTAGGACAAAAAACATTCCTATCACCCTGATCACTTAGAAATTCGAAAAGTTTACGGAATTCTGAATTAGGAACTGGGGATGAAGACCAAATGCATTTCTATTATACCACATACAGGGTAAAGAGTCCTTGAACATTTTGCAACCAAGTTGTGGAAGTGGGATGTGGACATAATACTAGTATAATGAACAATTACCAAAGAAAAAAACTGCATCTTCATTGAGTACTACTCACTCATTACAGTGTTACAAGCATTTAGAAATGAGAGGATTCAGTACGCAAGGGCTATGATAGCCTGGATCAACCTAACCTTCCAGGTGAGTGTGGAATGTATTGCACTTACTTGCCCCAGGCTGGCCACAGACACACACAAAAAAGAAAATTTGTGAAGCTCACTTTTTCTGATCTGAGGGACAGGGAGAAAAGGAGAGAGTGAAATCAGGAATGGAGCCCCAGATGTGGATTTTATCATCTCCATTCTCATTCTATGCCTCAACTTTATGGAAAGGAGGGAGAAGACAGGAAGTTAGGGGGAAAGAAACTTCAGAAACTTGAGTGACACTGGGAGGTACTGGCCTGCCTTCCTAATCACAGCGAGGAGTAGCCTGTAACCCTCGAGAGGAGCCTCAGCCTACGACTTGACACTTACACAAATAAAACACAGAAATGATATGTGGGAGAAGGCAGCAAGGAGGAAAGATGATACAAGGGCATTTCAGCCCACCGCACTTCGCACAGGATGTGAAGGAGCGAGAAGGCCTTGTGTGGTTCATGAGGAGGTTCTGAGAAAGCCTGCAGAGTGATGAAGGTGCAGGGAGGGATGGAAGTCCAAGATGGCAGCGAGTGGACAGGACCTTGATTGTTGTAAGAATATTCCAAAGAGCCGTACAGAACTAGTCATACATCAGCAGGAACTGATCATGCGCACAGACCCTTCTGGCCACTCATCACAAAGGCCAGGAAAATCCAGAGATGCACACACACATGTGTGTAGTTAGGAAAATAATTTCAAGAAGTTCAGAGATAAATAATGGGAGCATTCTATGATTCTAAGAGAAAATGTTGTTGGGTACGTAGATAAGGGGGTTCATCCCTATAAAAGTGACGACCAAAGCCATGCTGATGAATGAAATCTTTGAGATGCAGTGTAATATGTGCCAGTCATATGGGAAAAAAGGAGGGTGGCTGTCAAAGACAGGGGGCTGACCACGGTAGATGTTCACCTGTTCATTTTGTGATAAAAAGTGGAGGTCAATGGCAGGGACAGCAGTTTGGAACTTACAAAGATGTTATTGAAAGAGATTTCTAATGCTACCCAAAACCTGCTGCCAATTCAGTATTCACACATCAGATGTGGAAAGCTGTGTTATTGACACCATGTGGCAAAAAAAAATTCAGTTAAAAAAACTTCTGAATTTTAGCAGTGTATCAACAGTTAATGATTATTAAAATGAGGCAACAGAACGGTTTCAGAGGTAGACAAATGTACACATATAAGGTTAGAAAAAAGGAAGCATCGTGAAAAAGTATGTGGTCAGTGATGCTGAATGTTTGATGAAGCCTGATTTAGAAGAACCCAGAATTTTTTAAATGGGGGTGGAGAAGGACAGAGAGAAGATGATATTTTTACTTGTCTGTGATAAATTTGCAGTAAAAAAGAAAGAGGGTACATTTCAAAGGATTAAGAGAAGCCTCTTTGAGTCACCAGACATTTAATATCTATGTCGGGGGATGTTTACTAAATTAGAAAGACCTGCTCCATATTTATAGACAAAGGGCAAAAAAGGAATTGCAAGAGGAATAATGGATGAAAGAGAAAGAGGGTGATGTGTGATGGAGTGAAGTCTTAGAAGAAGGAAGGGCTCAAAAAGGTAGGTAGGGCGTGAAGGACAGCAGGACAGAATTCCAGACCATGAACTGTGGGCAAGGTAAGGTTTGCTCATTGCTTACAGTGCAGTTTCTCAACTTTGCCACTGGAAGCGTGCTGGGCTAGATAACTCTATGTTGTGGGAAGCTGCTCTGTGCACGGCATTTAGCAGCATCCCTGACCTCAACCCACTGGATGTTGATAGCACAACAAGTAAGTGATACTCCAAGTGTGAGGATCAGAAGGTCTCCAGATATTTCCAAATGTTTCCTGAAGGAGGCAGAGGCAAAATCACCCTTGGTTGAGAACCACTGGCTTTGAGACACCGGTGGGAGGCACTAAGATGAGGAGACTGCTCCCATATCAGAGGGCCCTGAAACTCTAAGAGGTGAAACCATCTGGGAAAAAGAAGAATGTATGCACAGGACCCTGATATAAACCTGAGCCAGGGTTACAAACAATGGGGAAGGGGCTAAACTGTATTGGAAAAACATTCCTCCCCCTTCATGATAAGTCACTTCAGTTGTGTCCAACTCTGCGACCCCATGGACTCCAGCCCACCAGGCTCCTCTGTCCATGGGATTCTCCAGGCAAGAACACTGGAGTGGGTTGCCATGTCCTTCTCCACCTCCCTCTTCAGTAGTTTCTTAAAGCAGCAAGGAGGTCACATGGTCTGGCTAGAATCATTCTCTACCTTCCCCAAAAGGCAGCCATCATTTTGCAAAAATCTTTGTCAGTGGTACAGATGCTGCAGTAGCTGAGGTTTATAGTTGACACATCTCTGCCTTTCTAACATGATGTAATCTCTTTCTTAGGTTCAACAGTCTTATGGGATGTTTACAGTAAATTATTGCAACCGCTGACTTTCAAGACTGCATGGGAAGGGGGTGGAGGAGGCCACACCCTGCCACATGGTGGATCCTCACAACCTCTTCAAAACCCCAGGGCCACCTGTCTCATACTGTGGGACAGGGAGTGTGGTCAGGAGGTCAAGTGGGGGAGTGTGGCTACTTTCTGTGTTTTGGGGGAAGTTCTGAGGGATAGATGTGGGTAGATTAAATAAATTAGAAATTCTGGAGCTTCTCATTTTTGAATCAAACTGGAAAGAATAAGCTTACCATTGGTAGGTGTAAGTTTAGGAATACAAACCACTCTGGCAAGGAGCTATCTCCCTGGAACTCCTCCTAAACTCTGGTCTCTGCATCCATGAAGTGACTGGCAGTGACAACAACTGGACTCACTTCTTCACATGTTTGGCATCTCCAGGAGCAAAACTACAAGTAGGCCCCCGCCTCAGTATCACAGAAAATAAGACTAGAAACCTCCCCCGGCCCTGGACACAGCCACACTTGCTGTTGTTTAGTTAGACACAAGTTACACAGTGTGTATCCAGCCAATGGCACAAGACAGGGAGATGTACTGAGAAGAACAAAGCTTCCCTCTCCTTGTGATTCTGATCAAGGGAAGATTCCCTGTCAACTCGTGGGAAGAAGGGAGCTCCAGGAAAATGAAATGGAATTCCAGAGGAAAGAAAATGGCTCTTTCCTTTCACTGAGCTCAGGAAAAGAACTCATATTTTGCCACTAAGGAAAATAATTTATATTTCCAGAATTCTCATTGCGTTATCCCTTTCACAACTTGAAAATAGCCTCTTCTGATGATGCGGGGAAGAGTGATGCTGAAGAAAGAACACTGAATTCATTCATTTGATGGATATTGTTCCGCTGGCACTGTCTTCAGCTCTGTTAGTAATTAACAAATAGATCCTGGAATGTTCCTGCCCTCCTGGGTTTGTGATGGGAAGGTAAGTGCTAATCATCACTCTGCTTCAAAAAGGTGCTGGTCTTTAGGCTTCTTTGATCCATAAAACCAAGGGCAAGGACTTCGGTCTGAGGCTTAGTCTACCTTGAACACTCACAGCTGGTGAGTCAGTTTATAGCAGTGGACCAAAACAGTCAGTCTATGAGGAGAGCCGAGCTGTGCACCCCTTGGCAAAAAATTTCACGTTCAAGTCCTATTCCTCAGTACATCAGGATGTGAGCATATTTGGAAATAGGGTTTTAAATAAGTAATTAAGTAAAATGAGGTTATTCAGGCAGATTGTACACCAACAACACTGGCATATTAGAAGAATTTCAAAACAGATAAGCACAGAAAGAAGACCGTGTAAAGAAACAGGGAGAAGGTAGCCATCTGCAAGCCAAGGAGAGAGGCCTTAGAAAAGCCAACCCTGCCCACAGCTTGATTTCAAACTTCAAGCCTCCAGCACTGTGAAAAAATAAATTCTATAGTTTAAGTCACCCAGTCTGTGGTATTTTGTAGTGACAGCCCTAGCAAACTCATACAGTCTCTATTAAAAATCACTCAGAAACACTTATTTAAAGATCCACAGGCCTAGTTTTAACTCACCAGACAGTGAGAATGTTCAGGTATTAGGGCTCTGCCATGTGAAAAGATACACGGCAGAAGAGATACATTTGATGTCACAAAACCAGAGAGCCACTGGCCTAGATCCACTGGTCTCCTGAGGCTACTCTGTCAATATCCTTAATTTTTTCTGAGAAGTTACTTAAGCAATACTTTCATGGAGACATTTACTGAACTTTTGCTTCACGTCAGATGCTGTGTGACACCCAGAAAGAAAGAGGCTAGCTTTCCTGAGACATCCACTGTCATGCACTCCTTGTTTCCTAGGATGTTTTGAAATTTAATGACCAAATGCTTGTTAAAGCTCTCCCTGGAGCCTTTTGATGAAACAAACTCTAACTACAAAGTGTGTTTTAAAATGGAGGTCCAGCCTGGAGGCATGGCAGGCTCCAGACAGGCCTAGCTGCTTTTTTATGCAAATTAAACATCTTAATCCACCTGGCAAATTACTGAGCCAGCAGCAAGCTTATGGCTTATAGCTTATAGCTATATGGCTGTCCTTGTTACTTCCTCCCCGTTCCTCTACTTTTTCACCTCAATTGTTTCTAATTTTCCATTAGAATATCCCACTAGTATCATTTCACATTAATGGCCTTCTTGACACCCATGTGTTATTCTGGTTGGGTAATGCTGTGTTGACTTAAACAGTAGCGTGACAGAACTAATTGGCTTTAATTATTGTACTCACTGTCTTCTTCTTGGAGAGCCCTGCAGGAATGAATGTGCACAGAGGGTGGGCTATGTAGAGTTGAAAGAAGGTAGAGAAAGTTCTGTAGAAGCCACGACTATCTAGACGCCAGGAGAGGGCCAGAGATGGGTAGAAGGAACTGCTGTGGCAGTACAGCCAAAGGCCTCATTATCGTTGAAGTTATTTGCATTTCACATTGATGTCCTCAAAGAGAAAATGTAAGCACCAGAGACAGGACTGAATTAGAGCTTTCCAACAAATGTGCAAGAAGTCTTACAGGTGTGCTGAAATACCTAGGTTACTGATTCTCTTCTGCCGTAGGCGTAGTCTACTGGCCTGAAGGACCAAGTCCCCACGCCTGTCCCCACCAACAGCTGGAAACCTAATCAGGGGATTTAAATTCCCTTCAGTTTAATGAGTATGCAGAAAAACATAAACTTTTTTTTTTTTTAATATTCTATGCTGGGAAAAACATCAGGAAAGATGGGATTAATGACTTTCTTCTACTTTCACTGCTTCCTTTCTCACCTCTCCAAATCGCCACACACATCCAGGTGGAGCCTGCTAAAATGCTCTGCCTTGGTTCAAATCCTTCCAAAACAGCCCATTGTTCGTATGATAAATCCCTTAATATGGCTTACAGAGCCCTTCCTGCCCTGCCTCTATGTGCACTGTCGGCCACATGTCATCCTGTTTCCCACTGCGTTCTCTGCTTTGACCAAGCAAAACGGTTTTCAGTTCCTCCAAGTCATGTAGACTCTCAATTCCAGGTTTTAACATATGATATTCCCTCTGTCTGGAATATCACTGTCCACTTCCAAAACACAAAGACAAACACAAACACACACACACACACACACACACACACACTGCACCTCCCGCTTGTTCAGGCGGCTAGTCATCATATCTGCTTTGCTCACCGTAAGTCTCTAGAGTGTAGAACTCAGTTTCACAGAGAGCAGTACGTATTAGAGGGTGGATAGATGAGGCAAGAGTTTCTTTTATACTGGAAAGTCAAGAGTTTTCTTGTTTTTTAACTGTTTTGTTTTAGTTTCTGTTTCTGATTCTATATCAGTACTGGAAATAAAATAATTTTCTCCTCATGAATCTCCTGAAAGCGGTTCCACCACCCCTGGACACATTATAGACATAAAGTTTCACAAAATCAAGGCTCTGTTAGAGAAGAAGGCTGGGAAATAAATATTGGATAAGAAACTACTCATGTTTTCTGTACTTCTCAGGAGAGAGAATGAAGAAGAGGAAGAAAATAATGAAGAAAGGACTATAATTCAACAAAACTGAGTCCCTGTTATGCCCTGGACATGGTACTAAGAATTAGGGAGAGGATGGTATACCAGACATAAGGTATGTCTCCTGGGAGATCTGGGCCTCTACCTGGGAATTCATACGCTAAAGAAATTTCATTCTGAAGAAGGTACTGAGAAGCATATCTGTCATGGGAAAATATAGCGAGGCTATTTAATCTAATCTAGTGGCAAAGCTCCCCTTCGTGGATCACAGTCATGTTGTAGCAAATGGTCTTGCATAACTCAATGAAGCTATGGCAGGGCCACTCAATATGGATAGGTCACAGTGAAGAGTTCTGACACGACATGGTCCACTGGAGGAGGAAATGCAAACGTCTCCAGTATTATTGCCACTAGAACACCAAGAACAGTGTGGAAAGGCAAAAATACATGAAACCAGAAGATGATCCCCACAGGTCGGAAGGTGTCCAATATGCTCTTGGGGAAAAGCAGAGGGCAATTACTAACAGCTCCAGAAAGAATGAAGTGGTTGGGCCAAAACAGAAGGACGATGAGTTGTGGATGCATCTGGTGGTGAAAGTAAAGTCGAAAGCTACAAAAAACAATATTGCATAGGAATCTGGAATGTTGGGTCCACGAATCAAAATAAATGAGACATGGTCAAGCAGGAGATAGCAAGAGTGAACACTGACATCTTAAGAATCAGTGAACTAAAATGGATGGGAAGGGGCTAATTTAATTCAGATGACCACTATATTTACTACTGTAGGCAAGAATCCCTTGGAAGAAATGGAGTAGCCCTCTTGGTCAACAAAAGTCTGGAATGTAGTAGTTGGGTGCACTCTCAAAAACAACAGAATGATCTTGGTTCATTTTGAAGGCAAACCATTCAACATCACAGTAATCCCAGTCTATGACCCAACACTAATGCTGAAGAAGCTGAAGTTGAAGGGTTTTATGAAGACCCACAAGATCTTCTAGAACTACCACACACACACAAAGACATCATTTTCATCATAGGGGATTAGAATGCAAAAGTAGGAAGTCAAGAGATACCTGGAGTAACAGTTAAATTTTGCCTTGGAATAAAAATTAAGCAGGGTAAAGGCTAACAGAGTTTTGCATAGAGAACACAATGGTCATAGCAAACACCCTCTTCCAACAACAAAAAAGGCAACTCTACACATGGACATCACAAAATGGTCAATACTAAAATCAGATTGATTAATATTTTTGTAGCCAAAGATGGAGAAGCTCTATACAGTCAGCAAACACAAGATCTGGAGCTGACTGTGGCTCAAATCATCAGCTCCTTATTGCAAAGTACAGGATTAACTTGAAGAAAGAAAGAAAATCACTAGACCATTCAGGTTTGACCTAAATCAAAACTCTTATGATTATATAGTGGAGGTGACAAATTGATTCAAGGGATTAGATCTCATAGACAGAGTGCCTAAAGAACTATGAATGGAGGTTTTAACCTTGCACAGGAGGTGGTGATCAAAACCATTCCAAAGAGAAAGAAAGGCAAAAAAGCAAAATGGTTGTCTGAGGAGGGCTTACACATAGCTGAGAAAAGAAGAAAAGCAAAAGACAAAGAAGAGAGGGAAAGATATACCGAACTAAATGAGGAATTCCACAGAATAGCAAGGAGAGATAAGGAAGCCTTCTTAAGTGAACAGTGTAAAGAAATAGAGGAAAACAATAGAATGGGAAAGACTAGAGATTTCTTCAAGAAAACTAGAGATACCAAGGGAACATTTCATGCAAAGATGGGCATAGTAAAGGACAGAAATTGTAAGGATGTAACAGAAGCAGAAGAGATTCAAAAGAGGTGGCAAGACTAGGCAGAAGATCTATACAAAAAAGGTCTTACTGACCCAGATAACCATTATGGTGTGGTCACTCATCTAGAGCCAGACATTCTGGAGTGTGGAGTCAAGTAGGCCTTAGGAAACATTACTACAATCAAAGCTAGTGGAGGTGATGGAATTCCAGCTGAGCTATTTAAAATCCAGAAAGATGATGCTGTTAAAGTGATGCACTCAATATGTGAGCAAACTTGGAAAACTCAACACTGGCCACAGGTCTGGAAAATGCCAGTTTTCATTCTAATCCCAAAGAAAGGCAATGCCAAAAGATGTTCAAACTATCATAAAATTGCACTCATTTAACCAACAAGGTTATGCTCAAAATCCTTCAAGCTAAGCTTTAGCAGTACATGAACTGAGAATTTCCAGGTGGACAAGCTAAATTTAGAAAAGACAGAGGAACCAAAGATCAAATTGTCAGTATTCATTTACCATAGAGAAAGCAAGGGAATTCCAGGAAAAAAAAAAGACACCTATTATTTCTTCATTGACTACACAAAAGCCTTTCTCTGTGTGGATCACAATACACTGTGGAAAATTCTTAAAGAGATGGGAACAGCAGACCACCTTGTCTCCTGAGAAACCTGTATACAGGTCAAGAAGTAACAGTTAGAACTGGACATGAAACAATGGACTGGTTCCAAATTGGGAAAGGAGTACATCTATGCAGAGTACATCATGAGAAATGCTGGACTGGATGAAGCACAAGCTGGAATCAAGATTGCTGGGAGAAATATTAATAACCTCAGATATGCAGATGACAACACCCTAATGGCAGAAAGTAAAGAGGAACTAAAGAGCCTCTTGATGAGAGTGAAAAAGTTGGCCTGAAACTCAACATTCAGGACACTAAGATCATGGCATCTGGTCCCATCACTTCATGACAAATAGAAAGGGAAAAAGTGGAAGCAGTGACAGATTTTATTTTATTTTCTTGGGCTCAAAAATCACTGAGGACAGGGACTGCAGCCATGAAATTAAAAGATATTTGCTCCTTGGAAGGAAAGCTATGATAAACCTAGACAACATATTAAAAAGCAAAGATATAACTTTTCCAATAAACGTGCATATAGCACAGCTATGTTTTTTCCAGTAGTCATGTATGGATGTGAGAATTAGACCATGAAGAAGACTGAGTGCCGAAGAACTGATGCCTTCAAACTGTGGTGTTGGAAAAGACTCTTGAGAGTCCTTTCAACTGCAAGGAGATCAAACCAGTCATTCCTAAAGGAAATTAACCCTGAATATTCAATGGAAGGACTTAAGGTTTGAGGTGACTGAGAAAGATCCATACTAAAAAGAGTTACAGTAGTTGCCAGAACAGTTAAAGTGTGGCTACAAAGCCACTGATTTTAGCATCATCTGGGAACTTTTTAGAAATGTACAATTTTAGGTCTCTCACTAGATCTATTAAAGGAGAACCTCTGGGACTCCTGGTCTATAGCTCATTGTTCTTCTACTGAAAATTCACTATTTATAGCATACAGCTTTTTATGAATATTAGGATGCACTCAGATGTTATGAAAATAAGAGCACTTGGAATTCAGAAGATGCAAGTTCGAGTCACAGGGCCCACCTTGAACAAGGCTTCCAGGTGATTCTGATGCATTTACAAATTTGAGAGCCACTGGACCATAGCCAATCTATGATGAATACAATAAAAAAGGGTTGGAGGAAGGAAAAAAGGAGGACAAAGAATATACTAGATCTACACTACTCTGGGTATGAAATTATTTGATTTTCTTCTATTTTGCTGACCAGACAGGATTTATTCATCGCCTAGCATTGGCTTGTTGTTTATCTCAATGACGGCTCTTTCTTTCAATAAGCCTCCCCTATTTCAATTTTTCTTGAGTCAATTTCATCGGCTGCTAGATACATCTTAAAATATAGCCTCATAACTGTCCTTGGGTTAAAAAGCTTCAGAAGCCAGAGGGGTCTACTTAACAAATCCCAAGCTTCTTGGCTGGCAGTCAAGGCTGTATGCACTCTACACCTGGTGTTCACTCATCTGCCTTTACCCACTACTCATCACATGCTCAAGCCTAGCTGAGCTGACCACCAATCCCAGAACATACTTTGCATTTGCCTATTCCTATGATGTGTCTCTTGTTCTTTCTCCTCTCTCCATACTCTGGCTTAACTGTTGATATCCTACCCAGAGCCCAATCTTCAGTGGTCTTCTCAGGCAGTGATGCACTGGGGCTGGCCTATATACACTTCTTTCCAAATCCTCATTCAGTGGCTTCATATTAGTAGCTTGAAATCAGCTATGGAGGTAACATTTACACCACAGAAATGGGCAACCACTACCAATCAGGTTTCCTCTCCCCAGCCCAGGTGTACAATTATTAAACATTTACTAGTGCATTCACTTTTACTTTTCACTTTAATGCATTGGAGAAGGCAATGGCAACCCACTCCAGTGTTCTTGCCTGGAGAATCCCAGGGACAGGGAAGCCTGGTGGGCTGCCGTCTATGGGGTCGCACAGAGTCAGACACGACTGACACGACTTAGCAGCAGCAGCAGCAGCAGCAGCAGCAGTGCACTACTGCCAAGAAAGAATGAGCCTGTCTCCTTGTAGTAAAGACACGCAAGCTATGGGACGAAGTTGGATGGCTGCATGTTTTTGTATATAAAGTGCTACCGGCACACAGTCACACTCACTTGCTGATGTGTTGTCTGCAGCTGCTTCGACACGACAATGACAGAATAGAATATTTGCAACAGAGACTCTACAGCCTGCAAAGCCCAAAATACTATCTGGACCTTTTTGAAGACATCTGCCAGTCCTTTTTTAGTATTGTATGTTCACTACTTATCACACACTTATTTTTTAATAAATACTAGGATGCGATGACATGTCCTGGAAATAATACTTGGAATTTAGAAAATGTGGCTCAAGTTTCTACTGGCTAGCTATGAACCTTGGTCAATTTACTTAACCAAGCTGAACTTAAATTTTCTCATCTGAAGAACAGTACTCTACCTGACAGCAATATTCTGAAATTAAACATCTGTGAAAACACCCTGTGTATTATAAGTGAAATAAAGTGAAGTCACTCAGTCATGTCTGACTCTTTGAAACCCCGTGGACTGTAGCCTACCATGCTCCTCCGTCCATGAGATTTTCCAGGCAAGAGTACTGGTGTGGGTTACCATTGCCTTCTCCAGGGGCTCTTCCCAACCCAGGGATTGAACCCGGACCTCCTGCATTGCAGGCAGACACTTTACCCTCTGAGCCACCAGGAAAGTAAGCACCCATGCAAATCTAAGATAATGCCACTGTAACTTATGTACAGATCTTCTTTTTCTACTAGACTCTCCCAGGACAGTTTCCACACCTCCTCTATGTTTGCCTCCATCACAGCATCTCGCATGCAGGTGGTGTTCATTACATCACTGTGGAACGGAGGATGAAAGGTGGAGATTCTCTTTCTCAAGTCTTCATGGCCAGTTGGTTTCCCAGCAATGATAGCCTAAACAAAAACACTGTGTGATGATTCCATAGCCTCCTCGCTCCCCTGATTGCCCATTCTCTACTTCACCACTGCTGCTGCAAAGTTCCCGTATCTGAACTTCCTTCCTTCTGGGAATACACCTTGTGCCCATTAAATGCAGCTGTCAACTGAAATGTGCTTGCTGATAAAAATAGGTAAATAGTTTTTACAACAGTCAGCTCATTGGGATATAAGCATGAGACAACTAGATGGGCTTTGTTGAGCCTTTCCCCCTACTCTTGGTGGTTCCTTTAATCATGTGTTTCCCAGGTTCTATAATTTCCCCATCATTTGCAGTATTACCCTTGTGTCACTCTCTGAATCTTTTATGTCTTTCACTAATAATTTTATCCACCTATAGCAATGCCTACATATAGTAGGTGATCAATAAATATTTGTGGGGTGAATGAATGGCTTTCAGTATTCAGCTAATACTGAATCCTCTTCATTTTAAAACTAAAATGTCAAACTCAGTGCACGGGCATTTTCCCTCTCTGTTGCACTAGTCTGGCCTGTCTGGGAGAAAGGGAGCAGGTATGCTGTTCCCATACTTCCTCTTGCTCTTCTCAACTCTCTTTCTCAGGTACAGAAGCTAGGATTAACAACAACAACAAAAAAAATAGGAGAGGCAACTTTCCTTAAGGGACTGGTATGGTAAGGCTGAAGTCCTCTCATAGGTCGTCCATCAGTCGCCAGCACCACTGTGTTCACACGGCAGCCATCCACTTGCTGCCTGTCTCCTAAGCCAGACTCGTGTGTTCCTCAGGGTAAATAGCTGGGGTCTCCTCAGTGCATGGCTTCTGATGAGAAGAAACCTTTGACCTAACCGTTGACCTAACCAGTAACTTAACCTTTCTCGTCGACCCCTCGTTCAGCTCTCACCTCAATGGTCTATGACCCACTGGCGATATCTTTCTGCCTTGATAGGACAAGAGCAGCTAAACTCTCTCTTGTTGTTCCACTCTATAGTCACTTGCAGATGCGACAGCTAGACCGTAAAGAAGGCTGAGTGCCAAAACATTGATGCTTTCAAACTGTGGTGCTGGAGAAGATTCCTGAGAGTCTCCTGAACTGCAGGAAGATCAAAGCAATCAATCCTAAAGGAAATCAATCCTGAATATACATTGAAAGGACTGATGCTGAAGCTGAAACTCCAATACTTTGGCCACCTGATGCTGGAAAAGATTGAGGGCAGGAAGGGAAGGAGGAGACAGAGGGTGCAGTGGTTGGATGGCATTATTGACTCTATGAACACGAGTTTGGGCAAACTCCAGGAGATCATGAAGGACAGGGAAACCTGGCATGCTGTAGCTCATGGGGTTGCCAAGAGTCAGACACGACTGACCAACTAAACTACAAAATCTGAAAACAATTCACTCATTCCTGCCAAGCTAAGTGGTAGGAGGAGAACAGGCTGTCTGGCCTTTACCTCTTCTTTTGGCCCCATAGTCACTCTCCAATTCTTCCTCCACTGCACCGGTTACATAGCTACCTATCAGGGTAATGAAAGGACGGCACCTCCACTTTGACTGGTAAGTCTCCAGAAATATTCCTGAATTAGTTCCAGGGACAAACAAAGCCCTACTTGACCGTCACAGTGTGAAAACAAACGAGCTTCTCCTCAAGAACACTATGCTTCCTACCAGTGACCAGGCTCTCTCCCCCAGTCCTCTCACTATAATGATCAAAGGGGAAGAAGGATGAGTGGCTGGACTCATGGAGTTGATCCTGGGGCCACTTTTAAGGCTGAGAGGACAGCTCTACATGCTAGTAGCTCTCTCAACTTTGCAAACTGGGCTCTTGATGATTTGGGTATCCACTTTTGCCAACAATTCTAGGACTTTTACAATTCTTCAAGATCTAAAAGCTGAAGTAATTATTGATGATAGAAAGGGTGGTAGATGGATCAAGGATGGGAGATCCCATGAGAAGCAGCCATCCTTATCTTCATAAAAGCAGCCTATACTGCAACAACATGAAATAAGAAAATTCTGTCTTTAAACTTCTAAGGTTGTCTCAGGACTGTGCTTCCAACCTAGTCTTCTGTTGGCCATGAAAGTCTAAACTTACTGTTCCAGGGAGCTGCAATCCAGGAAGACTGTGGAAGGGGCAACATATAGGAGCAGATAAAACTGAAGCAATGCCAACTAAGACCCAAGATTACTGTGATGGATTTGGAGGAGCAAAACACTGGATTTCTTGCAAAAAGATTGTATGGAGTCTGAATTACGAGTCCTGGTAACCCCTGAGTAAAAGCAAGTCAAGTAATCATTTGGAACTTTTGAGGAGAACTACTGAAAATTCTTTAATTTGAGAAATTGTCATTTTTTTTCATTGTCTTTCTTATTTTCCTTCCAATTAAAGATGTCTTGAACAATGTTTAATAGCTGTTTTCTGATAGGATATTTCTTTCTCACAAAAAGCCTCTGCCATGGAAATCAGTGAATAATCTGTAAGTGCTCTCAAATGATAAAAGGGATGGAAATGGAAACGTAATTGTGTGTCTTGCACCTGCCTCCTGAAATTCATTAGCAGCTTATGGTACTCTGAAATCCTCTTTGAGGGCGTTAAAAACAATCACGCAATTGTTCTGCCTCCTCCTGTGTTTTATGATTCCAGCACTTAAGTGGCACAGACACAGTGGAAGATTTTAGACGCATAGCTTGTTTTCAGACACAGAATAGATCTCCGCACGCCCTTAATGCTGATTTCTCACCACTTCTCAGAGACACCTGTTTTTGCTTCATAAAGTCATACCAACTTGAAACTAGCAAATGAAGTTAATGCATGCGGCAAGAAGTTGGAAAACTGGTTGTACTTTTTAAGTAACTTCACAAACAAAAATCTTGAATCGGTAACTCCTTCAGTGCTTTAATTTATTTAGAAGAGACACTTCATTTCCTTACTTAGAAATGGCAAACAAATTGAGGGTTTACTGCACAAGTAGAAGAACCTCCTTTCCCAGTCTCACTCGGTCGATGCTCCTCAAATATTGCACGTACGGACACCACTGCTTCAATGCCGCCTCTTGCTTAGTTCTGTTTCGATAGGGCTTCTGCAGGGTGTCTCATCCAACTTATGCTCTACAGTCATCCTGCAAAGTTTTCACGGCAAGATTTTTACCAAAGAGGAATCTCACTTCTCTACTTATTACCCCCATGCCTTTTTTTGGTTATAGCTGTGTGTGGAAAACTGTCTCTAGAAGAGGAACTGGTCATCATTACTACCCTTCCTTAATCACCTCCTAGGTAGTGCTGTGGGCTTCCCTGCTGGCTCAGTGGTAAAGAATCCACCTGCCAACTAGGAGACATGGGTTCAATCCCTAGGTTGGGAAGATCCCCTGAAGAAGGAAATGGCAACCCACTCCAGTCTTCTTACCTGGGAAATCCCATGGACAGAAGAGCCTGGTGGGCTACAGTCCATGGGGTCGCAGAAGAGTCAGATACAACTGAGAGATTAAGCAACAACGTAGTGCTGTGCTACAAGCATTAATTGCTGTGCTACAATATTAATATTTTTCACACCAGTTCAGGAATGTGTCTTTTTAGCCCATTAGTGGGGAGCTGAGGCTCAGAGAGTGTGACTGGCCAAAAATCTCCTATATCTTTCTGTAAGTGGTTTCCTCTCAACAAACATGGTAAAAAGGCCACAGCTTTGGCCCACATATCTGAGGGGTGAGAGTAGCTTGTTTCAAGAGTTCAAGTAAATCTGGGCAATTCATCAGAAGTTGGTCTGAAATCCCAATATCCCAGGTGCTGAGAGGAATAAAGAGCAAGAACTTTAGCACATCCTCCTGCCCTCAGGAATATACATCTACCAGCTGATATTAGCTGGGGATAAAGAGAATCAGATACGACAGGTACAGTGTCTTCAGGAAGTGAAAAGCTGTGCTGCAGACAAAAAGTGTTAAAGAGACTACAGCAGTGACTTCAGTTTCAGGAAGAGGGAACTGAGATGGGTCTGCAAAACTCATCGTGATTTCAACAAAGGGGGAAGAGGTCAAATGGATTTCCAGACCAAATGTCAACTGGTTGCTACTTAATCAAATCCTGCCCTTTCTCCCCGACCTCCCATTTCTGCCCAAAGGAGAAAACTTACCGGCTCTCACATAGTGACCAGGGCGTGGGATTCCTACAGAGTAGGGGCTTGTGGAGTTGACTGAGGCTGCTCTCACCAGAACCTAAACCCAAAAAGCCAGCTTCAACTGTGGACTCCCTTGCGTTGCTGTTAATTAAGCTCAGCTCTAATTAATTTACTAGATAATTGGTGTTAAGTTGCTATCAGAACTACCCGGTATGAACTGTATTGGCAAGCTTTATTTGCCTTTATCTGTCAAAACAGAAAATAGGCAGATATCAGGCTATTTAACTATTCTCAGCCACCATATGGCCACAGGGTCATAAAGGTAAGACAAGGCTTAGCACTGAAACACCACCAACCAAGAGCAGATGTTAAATTTGGGCTTCCCAGGTGGCTCCATTTGGGAAATCCACCTACCAATGCAGGAGACACAGGAGATGTCTGCGCATGAGTGTGATCCCTGGGTTGGGGAGGTCCTTTGGAAGAGGAAATGGCAATCCACCCTAGTATTCTTGATTAGAGAATCCCATGGACAGAAAAGCCTGGAGGGCTATCTTCCATGGGATTGCTAGGAGTCCAGCAGAACTGAATAGGCACACACAGACGCTCTGCAACCAGTGTCGGTTATCATTCCATCAGAAAATAGAACTACGATTGTCACTATCTCCACCCCCAAGAAGGCTCCTTTGAGACAGTTGCTTTTGTAAGATGCTTTCAAATGCTCAGGTAGAGTACATTTATTAACTATGCTGCCATTTTATAAATTTATAAATTTCATTAAAGTTATGCCTTTTTGCATACTTATTTACTTAAATAGGAATTACAGGATTATTAAAAAATGTTCATCTTACACCCTGTTATGTAATCGGCACCAAATCACCATTAATCACACTGATACATATTTTATCATACTTCTTTAATTTGTATACATGTATATATCAACATGGAGAAGGCAATGGCACCCCACTCCAGTACTCTTGCCTGGAAAATCCCATGGATGGAGGAGCCTGGAAGGCTGCAGACCATGGGGTCGCTGAGGATCGGACACGACTGAGCGACTTCACTTTGACTTTTCACTTTCATGCATTGGAGAAGGAAATGGCAACCCACTCCAGTGTTCTTGCCTGGAGATTCCCAGGGACAGGGGAGCCTGGTGGGCTGCCGTCTATGGGGTTGCACAGAGTCAGACACGACTGAAGCGACGTAGCAGCAGCAGCATATATCAACATATATATATATATATATATATATATATATATATATATATATATATAGTGACAGCACCTGAATCTCACAGAGTGTCATTTCTAATTTGGCACTTTAGCTGTTCTTTCAAGAAAGTAATCCCAATGCTCTCTTAAACTGGCAATTTCTGGGCAATGTAATATGTCGGAGGAAAAAATCATATGGTCATATACCCTTTGTAAAATATCCTGCACCATAAAATGGTTCTTTTGATCGGAAGCAATGTCAGTAAATTATATATTCATTCTGTGTTCCAACAGACTGATTCCAAATAGGAAAAGGAGTTCATCAAGGCTGTATATTGTCACCCTGTTTATTTAACTTATATGCAGAGTACATCATGAGAAACGCTGGACTGGAAGAAACACAAGCTGGAATCAAGATTGCCGGGAGAAATATCAATAACCTCAGATATGCAGATGACACCACCCTTATGGCAGAAAGTGAAGAGGAACTCAAAAGCCTCTTGATGAAAGTGAAAGTGGAGAGTGAAAAAGTTGGCTTAAAGTTCAACATTCAGGAAACGAAGATCATGGCATCTGGTCCCACCACTTCATGGGAAATAGTGGAAACAGTGTCAGACTTTATTTTTGGGGGCTCCAAAATCACTACAGATGGTGACTGCAGCCATGAAATTAAAAAACGTTTACTCCTTGGAAGGAAAGTTATGACCAACCTAGATAGCATATTCAAAAGCAGAGACATTACTTTGCCAACAAAGGTTTGTCTAGTCAAGGCTATGGTTTTTTCCTGTGGTCATGTATGGATGTGAGAGTTGGACTGTGAAGAAGGCTGAGTGCTGAAGAATTGATGCTTTTGAACTGTGGTGTTGGAGAAGACTCTTGAGAGTTCCCTGGACTGCAAGGAGATCCAACCAGTCCATTCTGAAGGAGATCAGCCCTGGGATTTCTTTGGAAGGAATGATGCTAAAGCTGAAACTCCAGTACTTTGGCCACCTCATGCGAAGAGTTGACTCATTGGAAAAGACTCTGATGCTGGGAGGGATTGGGGGCAGGAGGAGAAGGGGACGACAGAGGATGAGATGGCTGGATGGCATCACTGACTCGATGGACGTGAGTCTGGGTGAACTCCGGGAGTTGGTGATGGACAGGGAGGCCTGGCGTGCTGCGATTCATGGGGTCGCAAAGTGTCGGACATGACTGAGCGACTGATCTGATCTGATCTGAGTGTCTTTGGGCAGTGGTACTGGCTTAGGTACAATAGGTAGGAAAGACAACTTTATAACTAGAAATCAGGTATATCTTGGTTTGGAGAATTCATAGCCTTTACTGGGGGAGAGGTGTGTGTGTGTGTGTGTGTGTGTGTGTGTGTGTGCATGCACATGCACATGTGCATGCACTCAGTTATGTCTGACTCTTTTGACCCCATGGACTGTAGCCCACCAGGCTCCTCTGCTCATGGAATTTTCCAGGCAACGATACTGGAGTGGGGTGCCACTTCCTCCTCTAGGGGATCTTCCAGACCCAGGAATCGAAACTGCATCTCTTGCATCTCCTTCATTGGCACGTGGATTCTTTACCACTAGTACCCTCTTACCAGGAAGGGGAAGCCCCCTTACCAGGGTAGTTGCTGTTGCTGTTCAGTCACTACTCCTGTCTGACTCTTTGTGACCCCATGGACTGCAGCACACCAGGCTTCCCTGTCTTTCACTATCTCCTGGAGTTTGCTCAAACTCATATCCATTGTGTCAATGATGCCATCCAACCATCTCATCCTCTGTCATCCCCTTTTCCTCCTGCCCTCAATCTTTCCCAGCATCAGGGTCCTTTCCCATGAATCTACCAGAGTAGAGGGGGTCTCACATAATCCACTTATCAAATAGCTGGTTAGCCCTGTCAAGGTGTGGAGCCATTTCATGGTCTCAGAAATTCTCTCAGCTGCCAACGCATTGGACATTCATTAATAACAGTAACTTGATCACTCTTGGTACAAGGGGTCCATGCCTTTGGGCTAATGCTAGCCTCCATTTCTTTACCAAGGCTATTCCTTCCACAGGCCCACTGTGCATGCTTTAGGATGGTGAAGTGTAAGGGCTTGCTGCAATCCAGAGGATGAATCCCCTTCCCACAGGATGTTCAGCTTTTTTTTTTCTGAAAGAAAAGTTCTCTAGAGATTAACTTAAAATACAAAGACCCTCACCATTTTGAGGATCCATTTCCATAGGTCTCATTACATGTCTCTTCCCCTGACTTCCTTATCTCTCACCCTCCTGATGAGTATTAAAATATAAACATTAGCAAGATCAGTAGTCATGTACCATGTGCCACAGGCTCTGTTTCATTTTTCTGTTAATGATACTACATCTAGTGCAGTATCGCAAGATTACATCTTGTGATCATCGTTACTCCTGACTTGTTTATAGTACTCTGTCGTCAGCCTTTTGTAGGGGAAAGACTAGTGACTGGAATGAGGCTATAATGAGGGTCACTAGCCCTGTATTGTTTAAGTCTTTGAGAGTGTAATAATCCCTGAAAATACAGCACTGTTCTTTGTTTGTTGCTGTTTTATTTTAACTTACAATTTTGGCCAGTAAGGGAAATACTTTCAGCGGACGACTAAGGTCTTTTCATAGGTCAAACAACAAAGATGAAGGTTAAACAGTTTATGTTGACTATGAATTGGGGAAATGGAAAAAAGCTGCCAGGTGGATGTAAATTCAGTGGTCTCACTGTAAGACAGACCTAAGAAAGACTGGATTTACCATCTCCAATTGTCTCTGCCTCGTTGCAGTTACTGGGTCTGGGGGACTGCCACCAATTGCCACTGTGTATGTTTATGAAATAGAAGGGTGAGCTTTATACTATAAACTCATAATGCCATCATGACTGACAGTTCAGAGGTCCCAGTGCTTTTCATATATCCTTTGATGCATCAGAGATTAGCAGTTACCACACATACATATTTGATCAGGGTGAATTTTCTTTACTTATCTCTGCTACTAGATTATTGGTTCCTTGACACTGTTCTATGTGCTGTTTTATGTTCCTACAAGCCCTAAATGCAAATAATTAGTCAATAAATATTTGTTAAAGGAGCCATCCCTGTAGAGGTTTTCTATACTTATGACTCTATAAATGGCTCACAATAGGTTTTCAAGAACAGTAAGTGAAAGTGGTTTTAAAATACATATGTAGGATCTGGCATTACATAACTGAGATATCAGCCCCCAAATTTGGATACAATGTGATTTGTCTATGCACCATTCAAAACAGTGTTCCCAATGCAAAGCACTGGCTCAGCCTGGCACCACACCCTGGCTTCATTCTCTTATCAGAGCCCATTTTTCAGCAAAGGGCAGTAGACATGGCTATCAACCGTACCAGACTGCATAACTTATAATCTCTACCATTTGACACGAGCTGACGCATGCTCACTCTCAAGTTGGAGAAGTACTGATGAAATTTTTGGTTTACCAGTTTCAGATAGGTGAACTAAAGCAAATAATTTAATCTCACAAGCCTCAAGGCTCTGAGAGGGATGAGCTCATATCAAAATATGGAAGCTTCTTCTGAACCACTAACTGGAGTGTATAGAAGAGACATTTCTAAAAGAAGTGACAATCCTGAGATGACTAAAAAACCAATGCTTATCATCTCCAGTAATAAATGAAAAAAAGAAAATAATTGTATTCTTTTCTATTAATGAAAGTCATATAGCTTGAAAAGAAAAAGTCAGTACTGCTGGGATACTGTATTACTCTGCCTTCACATATTAAAAAGTTCATGTTTTCACAAATGACTTTTAATAAAGAAATTAAAATACCTTCTTTCCCTTTTTGTATTTTTAGGCAACAAAGTCATTGATTCACTGAAAGTCCATGGCAATTGCCTCTTCATACACAGCCATTGCAGTAGTTCTAGCTTTCTGACAGCAGAATCAGGGCAAGATAAATTGACTTTAACATTTTTGTTAAAAATAAAAACTCCCACAAACCTGGCCCATCATTTCCAACTGGCAAGAATATAAATAGCTGATGTACTTTATTATGCATAAAGCCAAACAAAGGCCAAAAAGATGTTGTCCAAAGGTGATTAGAATGTGTGTGTTTATAGGATCAAGATGTGGCCATCCTCTGGCTTACAGTCCATCTGATTTGGTCTGTTTATAAATAGAATTCCAAAGTGAATGAACCCACTTCCTGTTAGTCTCTCTCAATCTCATATTTTTTCCTCTAAAGTATAAATTTTATGTCTTGCACTATTTGTAAGGAGAAAATGCTGTTTGTCATTTATCAAAATCTAAACAGCTGCAATCCAACAATGTTCATTTAATTTTAATAGTATGTAAATAAATGTGAGCAATGATTATATTATAGAAACATGTGGATCTAAAGTTCTAATTCAATGAGTTTTACTTCACAAAGTTTCAGATTTTCTTAAGCTCCTTTCTGGCTTCCCAAGATTGCTAGATTAGAATGGACAGCATATTCTATAGAATTAGTTTCCTAACTCATTCCCAATCCATAGCACTAAGCCTGTTTAGATATGAAGATTTTTTTTTTTCCTCTTGAAAATTCAAAACAATTTACTTTGAGAGCAAGAGTGAGTGATTTGAAAATATGCTGGCTTGAAAATCATGGAGCAATTAAAGGCATCGTTATGCTTTCTGGATCAGGTGTAAAATGGACAGGAAAAACATGTGCATTTCTCTGTAATTCCATCCATGTGACTCATGCTAAGCCCACAGTAACTGCATACCTAAGACTTGCTTCACTATTTAGCCAGTCATTTCAATGTACTTGTACTTTGGATCAAACTTTGGATCATTTCAGAGTTTTATAGACTCTAGGTGATTAAAGCTATCTAATGTACATCCTTCAAAAAGATCGTCTGCCTTTGGACACTTGAAGGGTGTTGCAGTAACTTATGTGGTAAAACAGCTTGAATTAAATAATTGTCTTTTAGAATCAAGCTAATATTTAACTTTATTGAAAGACTAATTTGAAAATTAAAGTTCTGGTTTTCTGTTGAAGCATATGTAAAATTTGCAGACTGTAGAACATGGAGGAAGAATCCAATCATAGCCTAGTGGTTTTCCTATACTGGGGAGACAGAATTTGGAGTTCAGTAGATGGTTAGAATATGCAAGGCAGAGTCCCAAAGAGGAAGGAGGTGCACAGATAAGCAAAAAAACTCAAAGACCTACAGAGGGTAAAGCTCAAGTCTTTGCCTGAGTTCAGTCTTATAAATGCATGTGGGGAAACTAAGGGGAAGTCACTAGAAAGAAGCAGATGAAATAATTTCTGCAGCTGGTGCAAAGCTGGGACCCGTTTATCTTTCCATCACCCAGAGACTAAGGACTGAGCAGTGAAAGTGAAAGTGTTAATCGCTCAGTGGTGTCCGACTGTTTGTGATCCCATGGACTGTAGCTCGCTAGGTTCCTCTGTCCATGGGATTCTCCAGGCAAGACTACTGGCGTGGGTACCCATTCCCTTCTTCTGGGGATCTTCCCAACCCAGCAATCAAACCCAGGTATCCTGCACTGCAGGTGGATTCTGTACTGTCTGAGCCAACATGGAAGCCCATCCTAATGAGAGATAATCAGGCTTAGGGTAAAGTCTGTTCTGGACACACCCTAATAAAGCTCAAAACCAAGAATCAAACTGATTCCAAGTAATTTCATCTCAGAACAAAATGCCCAAATATTTAACAAATGCAAACATTTAAAAAATAGATATAAAATATAGTACAACTCATAAATACATTCACATGCTGATGAAGGTAGAAGAAAGTGTGAGAATGATGAGAGGAGAAATGTTAGATAAAAGAAGACCCAAATCAAACTTCTAGAGATGGAAGATATACTATCCGAGATAAAAATTCACTGAATAGTATTAACATGAAATTAGATTTTCCAGAAGAAAAATCAGTAACTGTGAAGACAGAACAATAGAAACTACCCAAAGTAGAATACAGAGAGGAAAAAAATGAACAAACATCAGTGAGCTGTGAGATGACACCAAGCGATATCTCCAGGAGAGGAGAAGGGTGCGGGGGCAGAAAAAGTATTTGAAAATATAATGGTTGCTGATTTTCCAAGTGGAATGTAATCTGCATAACACAGATCCAAGAAAAGCAACAGATTCCAAGCAGAATAAACATAAGAAAAGTACACCTAAGCACATCATAATAAACTGCTGAGAACCTGATGAAAAGGAAAAAGTCTTAAAGGCAACCAGAGGAAAACAAGAAACACTACAGAAGAACAAAAATAAGAATAAAAACAGACTTCCAGCTAGAAACGGTGCAGACTAGAAGATGGTGGAGCAACATCCTTAGAAAGAAAAAGTCTTGCAAAGTAAAAACCTTTTGCCTTGAGCCTTCCTATCTGTCTTAAGGAAGCGTGAGGATGCGTTATCGGCAACACTATCAACTTGACACTATGAGGCAATAGCTTGGGTACCAAAATGAAGATTGCTCTAAGAATGCAGAGTAGAAAGAGCTTGGTCTGATCCATTTTTGAGTTGCCAAATTCTTCTGGATTAGGTATTAACTAAATAAGAAACATGTTTTAAGCCACAGGTCACCAAGTTCATATTACATTCAGCCAAATGAAAACTATGGTCTTGGGGCTTTCATCTCCACTAGGAAGATAAACGTCATTTAGCATAAATTCCCTCACCCAGCCTCTTCTCTGTCTCTGTCACTGTGCTCCAGTACGTACCTTTGCCTCTAGTCTTAGGGAAAATAACTCTTCTTTAAAAAAAAAAAAAAAAACATGGCCAAGACATCCATTTGGGCTCTGTGTCTCTTTTCTTTCATTTTCTCCAGGAACTTGTGTCTTCTAGTATTTCCAGCAACTATCTTTTCATTCTTTTATTAATGTTTCCTCTCTGTTTAATTCAATTGACTCCTCATTGGGGAGAATTCATTGTTTTCTCTTTGGCACTTCAAATTAGAGGTTGAGGCTTGTTGTTCTATATCCAACCCCCCACACACTGTTCCTCACCCTGTAATATTCAATTTCTTCCTTTTATTCTATCATAATTCTTCATAAAACCCCCCAATATTTACTTGCCATATTTGATTTTTTCCTCCACATGCATTCTCCTTAAATTTTACAATATGCAATTTTTTATCTAAAACTCTTCAACATTGACTTTCATAACATATATTTTTCTGAATCTTCCCCATGCCTCTAACTCCCTTCCACTGTTGTCAAGAACATAACTTCCTTCTATTCTCTAGCTATGGCTATTGCCCAGAATTCAATTCCTGGTATTCTCTTTCCCCATTCCTGTAAAAACTGATCCCTCGTGGTTTTAATCATTATATAAATGCAGGTAATTCCCAGATCTATATCTCCAGCCCCCCTAATCTCTCACAAATTCTAGTGTCTTATCTCTAGTTGCATTCTAGACAATCATTACTCTAGTCAACTTATCTAAAAGCCAATTCATCCTTAACTCCAATCCAGGTCCCCTTCCTTATTTACTACACCTATTGATGGTATTCGGAGAATGCAGTGGCACCCCACTCCAGTACTCTTGCCTGGAAAATCTTATGGACGGAGGAGCCTGGTAGGCTGCCGTCCATGGGGTCGCAAAAAGTCGGACACCACTGAGCTACTTCACTTTCACTTTTCACTTTCATGCATTGGAGAAGGCAATGGCAACCCACTCCAGTACTCTTGCCTGGAGAATCCCAGGGATGGTGGAGCCTGGTGGGCTGCCGTCTATGTAGTTGCACAGAGTCAAACACGACTGACGCGACTTAGCAGCAGCAGCAGCATTGATGGTATTACTATTGTACCAGTCACCAAACTTGAAATTTTAAATTCACCTTCAACTATTCTTCTCTATCCTTTACTTAAAAGCATTCATAAGTTATGATTAAATCTTATTGTGGACACTATCACCTTACTTTAGATCTTTATCTTCTACTTTAAAAATTCAATATTTTTCACTCTCCAACCTTCAAATCCCTCTTCCACCAATGAGTTTACAGCTATACTCCATTAGAAACATATTGCTAAAGCAATCTTGCCATCAGATTACATTTAAAAGGAGTTCATACTGCCTGCTCGATTTCTGAATCTAAGAAATCTAAGCTAAGCCTGACACAACAGGAAGCTTCTAAAAACCCATTAGAGTAGAGACCTAAGATTGTTAAGCATTTTGCATACAGCACTTGCAGGAACAATTAATTACAAGTGTGATTGGACTGCTAGCCATGGGTAATAAAGGTGAAGCTTGATTTTCTCAACATTACATAATTATTTAAAAACGGGTTTCTTGATTTCTGGCATTTATGTTATCAACGGACATCTTAATCTTAATAGTAAACATTCTTAATCATAATAGTAAACATTCAAGTAGCCTTCCTTCCAATACAGAACCATAACTGCTAAATCAAGCTCTATATATTTGAACCAAATTGATGTTTAAAAGCCCATGATTAGATGGGCTTTTACCACTTTCAGTTTTGCGGTTTGATCCCTTATTTCTTCCTAATGTACAGCTCAGTTCAGTTCAGTCGCTCAGTCACATCTGACTCTTTGCAACCCTATGGACTGCAGCATGCCGGGCCTCCCTGTCCATCACCAACTCCCGGACTTTACTCAGACTCATGTTTGTTGAGTCGGTGATGCCATCCAGCCATCTCATCCTCTGTCATCCCCCTTCTCCTCTTACCTTCAATCTTTCCCAGCATCAGGGTCTTTTCAAATGAATCAGTTCTTCACATCAGGTGGCCAAAGTATTGGAGTTTCAGCTTCCGCATCAGTCCTTCCAATGAATATTCAGGACTGATTTCCTGTAGGATGGACTGGTTGGATCTCCTTGCTCTCCAAGAGACTCTCAAGAGTCTTCTCTAACACCACAGTTCAAAAGCATCAATTCTTCGGTGCTCAGCTTTCTTTATAGTCCAACTCTCATATCCATACATGACTACAGGAAAAACCATAGCTTTGACTAGACGAACCTTGGTTAACAAAGTAATGTCTCTGCTTTTTAATATGCTGTCTAGGTTGGTCATAACTTTTCTTCCAAGGAGCAAGCATCTTTTAATTTCATGGCTATAGCCACCATCTGCAGTGATTTTTGAGCCCCCCAAAATAAAGTCTGTCAGTAGTAAGTGTAAAATCTAATTTTTCTTCATTTTTCCTTTGTTTCTATGATATGATCTCCACAGACCATATAAGCTGTAAAAATGAGTAAAGAACACTTTTAATTGTGTATATATAAGAAGATTTAGGCTTAATTAACAAAATGTTAACCAAAGTCCTTTAGTCCAATTGCATCAGTTGCACTCTAAAATGATGACAAATATGCCAGTATGTCTAACACAAATATGTATCCAAAGCATGTCTTTTTCCACTTTAGAGTGAGGTCACAGCCTTTGACTAGATCAGATCAAAAAGATATGTTCCCTATGTTCCACTGTCAAGGACAGAAAAGGATTGCTCCAAGGCTTTCTAAGTGTGTCATCAAAATAATATTTATGGCCTCTGATCCTGGAGTTCATTCTGATTTTATTGACTTTGTTTGTATTTTCCAAACCATTCTTTTGCCTTTTATAAATAGTAATAATTTTATACTCATAACACAATTGAATTTCTAGGGCTGTTTCTAGGCTCAGAAGTTAGTTTGTAGGGGATGATGACAGATTTATTTCAAGAGTAGACAATTTAGAATAACAAGAATAGTGGATTTGAAGTTTAGAGTCCTGAGTCTTTCTTAGAGCTCTGTAAGTAATCAGCATTCTGATGTAGACTGATACTTTTCCAGTGTGCACAAAATAACTTGCAATAGTTGATAAAATGAAGCTTATGGGATTCCATTTCTAAGGATTTCTTTTGTTAGTAGCACTAGATTGGAGATCAGAGATTTGTACATTAAGCAAGTTCCCCAGGAATTGAGACTAGTATTCTTCTAACTACACAGTGAGAATCACTGCCTTAGACAAGTCAACTCCTCTGGACTTCAGTTTCCACATCTGTAAAATTACAAGAGCTGGATTAGTTGACAGTTGGGGATACTGTCAGCTCTTAACATATTATGAATCAGTTAAAGTGTTTCCCATTTTTAGCAATACAAACTTGGTCAATCCAACATGGGTGGCACAAAAAAGACCAGACATCTCTTCTTTTGTTAGTGTATTGCCTAAAGAAATATTTTTTTCTCTCTTTCTATACCCACTGTTATCTTTTTTTGCATCTACATCACCTCAAAGTCATTTCATGACTAATCCCAACAGTTGCCCATCACAGAACTTGACCAGAGAAGAGGCAATAGAGACCATCAAATATGGCTACATCTCTCAGTAAAATTCCAAATAGATGGTCATCCAGCCAGTGTTTCTTTATTTTCATTCTTGGGAGCTCACTATGTTGAAACATGCAAATATCTTCCTTATCGTAAATGAAAATCTTTCTCATTAGAGGTTCTATCCATATGTCCTAGCTCTGATCTATGGTTCTTTATAGAATAAGCATAATTCCTCATGCATGCAATAAGCATTTGAATACTATAGTCTTCACTCCATATGCAGTTTCAACTCTTCTTACAATCAGTTTATGCTTAGCTGTCCTTCAGGGGATCTCTTCTAAGGTATGTGCCCAGCTATAGTCTTGTTAGGACCATGTCAAACTAAGGGAAGCAGGGCACATTTAAAACTTGTATGACCGAAAAAAAAAAAAGAAATATCTCCCTTATACATTGTTCGAGATTAGCTTTATGCTCATTCAGATCCATATACTTACTGCTTCCCTCCTGGAAGCCCTAGAAAATGCTCATATTACTCCTAAAGGTCATATGTGTTTTCATCATCTCTACGGACCAAAGGGCTCAGTGCATCTGCTGATCCAGGCTTCTCTTGTTGCTCATAAGCATTACCACCTCAACCCTACCATGCCTACAGTTCTTCCTTCCTTCTAAGGGACTTTCCTCTTGCCAATGAGACAATTGAGATTATTGAACCTAGTCAGTGGCTTTTTCCACCCCAAGAGGAAATAGAAGTTGATCAATAATTTTTTTTTTCTTCTTCCCTCCATCACCACAACCAGATACCAAAAATAAAGAAATATTATCTTCAGAGGAACAACAAAAAGCTTAGAGCTGTTGTTTTAACATAAACAGTGGGAGACAAAAAGCAATGGAATGGAAATTTTAGAGTGTTGAAAGGGGGGAAAAAACTGTCAGACAGGAATTATATATCTAGAGAAATATTCTTTAAAAATAATGGCTAATTAAAGACATTTTCAGACATGAAAAGACGAGAATAATTGTTGCCAACAGAACCGTACTACAAGACATGCTAAATGAATAGACATCAGAATGAAAGGAAATTATCCCAGATGGAAGCACGGAATTGCAGAAAGAGACAAAGAGAACCAAAAAGAGTAAATGCATAGGTAAATATGAAATAAAAATTTTTACTTTGTAAGAAAGAGTGTTTAAAGCAAAAGTAATAATGTTTTATGGAATTTATAGTATATATAAAATTAAACTACATGGAAACAGTAGCACAAAGAGAAAGTGGGGCTGAAAGCTTCTTACATTATTTGTGAAGTGGTAAAATTTTAATTCAAGATCTTATTAAATTAAGGATATATAGTTTAATGGGAGCAGGAAATGGCAACCCACTCCAGTACTCTTGCTAGGAGAATCCCATGGACAGAGGAGCCTGGTAGGCTACAGTCCATGGGGTCGCACAGAGTCGGACATGATTGAGCCACTTCACTTTCACTTTTCACTTTCATGCATTGGAGAAGGAAATGGCAACCCACTCCAGTATTCTTGCCTGGAGAATCCAGGGACGGGGGAGCATGGTGGGCTTTCATCTATGGGGTCGCACAGAGTCAGACACGACTGAAGCGACTTAGCAGCAGCAGCAGCATATACTTTAATATATAGCATAAACACTAAAATGAAACACAAAACTGTGTTAAAAAGCTAACAAAACCTATAAAATAAAATAGTAGGGGCTTCCCTGGTGGCTCAGTAGTAAAGAATCTGCCAGCAAATGTAGGAGACACAGGTTCGATCTCTGGTCCGGGAAGATCCCACATGCCTCAGAGCAACTAAGCCAGTGCAGCACAATTACTGAGCTTCTGCTCTAGAGCCCGTGAGCTGCAAGTACTGAGGCCACATGCTACAACCACTGAAACCCAGGAGCCCCTAGAGCCCCATGCTCTACAAGAGAAGCCACCGCGATGAGAAACCTTCACACCACAACAAAGAGCAGCCCCTGCTCTTAGCAACTGGAGAAAAACCCACACAGCAACGAATACCCAGCACAGCCAAAAAAAGAGGAAGAAACACACTTAAAATAATAATTCGAAAGAAGGCATGAAAGAAGTAACAAAGAAATCAAGCAAGATTGGGAAAAATAGAAAACACAAAACAGTAGCTTTAAATCCAACCATAGCAGTAATTACATTATATATCAAACAAAGAAGCCTAAATACTCTAATTAAAAGATGGAGCTTATACAACAAGGACCTATTGTATAGCACATGGAACTCTGCTCAGTGTTATGTGGCAGTCTGGATGGGAGGGTTGGGGGAGAATGGAGATATATATATGGCTGAATCCCTTAGCTGTTCATCTGAAACTATCACAACATTGTTAATCAGCTATACCCTAATACAAAATAAAAAGTTTAAAAAATAAAAAAGATGGAGGTTTAGAATGCATATGTTTAAAATCCATGATTCAATCTGTGTCATCCACAAACGATGCACTCTCATATAAGAAGGATACAGGTAGAAGGAAAGTGAAAAGATGGAAGAAGTTATACCATAAAGGCATTAATACTGAAGAGGGATATTTTACAATGATAGCAGGCTCAGTTTCTCACAAAGATGTGATGAGCCTAAATGTATGTGCAGCTAATAACATAGCTTAACATATGACACAAAACTGACAGATCTAGAAGGAAAAACAGCCTAGTCCACCATCACAATTGGAGATTTTCACACACCTCCCTCAATCAGAGATGAAGCAAGCTATTTAAAATAGCAATGTATAAATGATTTGAAAATCTCTATTACCCAACTTGACCTAATTAATATTCAAATACACTACAGCTAACAAATGGAGAATACACATACCTTTCAAATATACATAAAATAGTAACAGTGTAAACCACATATGTGTCCTTTAGATAATTCTTTGTACATTTCAAATGATTAGCTTATTCGTGTTTCTTAACCACAGTGGAAATTAATTGGAAGTGAATACAAAAAGTTAACTAGAAAGTCCTCAACATTTAGAGATTAACAACATAATTTTATAAAGCTCATGAGTCACAGAAGAAATCACAATGAGCATTAGAAAATATTTTGAAGTAAAAAAAATTTAAAAATACATAAAACTATATACTAAAATGGTAACTTTTATTCTGGAGAAGGCAATGGCACCCCACTCCAGTACTCTTGCCTGGAAAATCCAATGGACGGAGGAGCCTGGTAGGCTGCAGTCCATGGGGTCACTAAGAGTCAGGCACAACTGAGTGACTTCACTTTCACTTTCACTTTCATGCATTCACTTCCACTCTTGCCTGGAGAATCCCAGGGACAGGGGAGCCTGGTGGGCTGCCGTCTATGGGGTTGCACAGAGTCAGACATGACTGAAGCGACTTAGCAGCAGCAGCAACTTTTATTCTAAGTAAATTATATCTCAATAAACCTGTTCTAAACTTTAAAAAATAATGAGAATATAACATACCAAATTTTGTGAGCTGATGCTAAACCAGTGCTTAAAAGAAAAATGTACTGGCTTTAAATGCTCATATTAGAAAAAATAAAGGGTAAAAGTAATGATCTAGTGGTCATCTCAACGGTCTAATAAAAGAAAAAATATTATCAAAGAAAGCAGGAAGGAAATTGTGGTGAATCCAGAGACATGCCACTCAGATTGCCCATCAATATCAATGAAGACAAACTGTCTCAGCTATCAGCAGATAGACTCTGGCTCTCAACTCCTTCAGGAGTTGCCTCAATTACAGAGAACCTCCTCGGCCAAGGCTATACCCTTCTCAGGTAGCTCATATCCAGTGACTGGTAGCAGTGGAAGTCTAAAGTTCAGCCATTTCTGACCAATGCAGGGCATTGCTAGAAGTCTAAATACCCATCCAGCTCTTCATAGGGTTGTCTGACATTTTCCAGGCTCCATTACTGTTAGATTTGTCTGTCTGACCAATGAGGTTTCAGACTCTTCCCTTCCATGGGACCTAATCTCTGACAAATATCCTCATGTGAAATCCATCACAGATTTTGCTCTCAGAGACAGACTTTCAACAGAAAAATCAAAATGAAAGCAGAAATCAATGAAAAAATAAATAACCCCCCAAATACAGAAAATCAACAAAACTAAAAATTGATTCTTTCAAAGATCAAAAACATTAATAAATACCTAGCAAGACTCTTTAAGTAAAAATTAGCAAAACAAAACACTCAACAAAAGCTATTTGTTTAATATTGATACATTCCAGACAGGGAACACTTCCAACTCAAAAATTCCTGGTGTTATCCTTTTTATAGCCATACCACCTCCCTCTCTCCACCCCTACCCCAATTCCTAGTCCCTGGAAATCACTAGTCTCCGTTATCTTGTAAATAATATTATATAAATGAAATCATACAGTATAACTGGTATTGTTTGTTTTCTCTCAACATAATTCCCTAAAGATTCTTCTACATTGTGTGTATGTCAGTAACTCATTCCTTTTTATTGCTGAGTCGTATTCCATGGCATGGGAAGTACTATTTTGTTTAACCATTTACCCATTGAGGGATATCTGAATTGTTTCCACTTTTTAGGAATATAGCTACTATGAACATTCAAGCACAGATTTTTAAAAAGCATTAATCTTACTTTCCCTGGGATAAATGGTTGTGTACAACTGCTAGGCTATATGCTAGTTGTGGGTCTCCTGTGTGGTGCTGGTGTAAAGAATTTGCCTGCCAGTGCAGATGTAAGAGACGTAGGTTCAATCCCTGGGTCGGGAAGATCCCCTGGAGGAGGGCAAGGCAACCCACCTCTGCATTCTTGCCTGGAGAATCCCATGGACAGAGTAGCCTGGCTGGCTACAGTCCATGGGGTCACAAAGAGTTGTACATGACTGAAGTCACTGAGCACACATGCACACACACATGGTAATTGCATGACACTACGAACTATTCTGTGTTTTTCTCAAATTCATGTTACAAATGTAACCCCCAGTACCTCAGAGTGTGACTTTTTGGAAATAGGGAATTTAAGGAGGTAAATAAGGTAAAATGAGGTTACATAGATGGGCCTTAATCCATCATGGCTGGTGTCCTTATAAGAGGAGATTAGGACACAAACAACACACAAACTGAAGAATTATCCTGTGAGGACATATCAAGAAAGTGGCCATCTTCAAGCCGAGGAGACGGGCCTCAAAAGAAGGTCTGCTAACACCTTGATTTTGAATTCCTAGTCTCTAGAACTACCAGAAAATAAAATTCTGTGTATTTCTAAGCCGCTCTCTCTGTGATATTTTGTTATGGCAGCCCAAACTAACTAATAAACGTGGCCAGTTTCATAATAAACTGCCAAACTGTTTTCCAAAGTTGCTATACTATTCCAGCCAGCAGAGTAGGAGGGATCAGAGTCTCTGAACCCCTTCCTGAATTTGATGTTGTCTTATTTTTCATTTTAGCCATTCTGACGGATGTAGCAATATCTCATTAGTGTTTCCACTTGCACTTCTTAAATAACTAGTGATGTTAAATTTATTTTTGTGCATTTATCTTTCATCTATATATTATATTCACAAAATATCTCTTCATGCTGAAACCCATTTTTAAATTAGATTTAAAAATTTTTTTTTCACTGTTAAACCTCAAGAGTTCTTTATATACTTTAGATAATGGTCCTTTGTCAGAGGTCCTTTGTAATTTGCATATAATGTTTTCCTGATTGTTGCTTGTATTCTCATTATCTTAAGAATCTTTTGCAGAGTAAATTTTTAAAAATTTTGATGAACTCCAATCTAACCATTTTTTCCTTTTATAGATTATGCTTTTGGTGTCAAGTTTAACCCCAGATCCAAAAGATTTTTCTATGTTTTTTCTATAAGTCTTATAGTTTTATTTTTCTTTTAACCACATGAACCAGTTTGAGTTAATTTTTGTGCAAAATATAAGGCCCAAATCAGTTCATTTATTTAAAAGGCAAGCCTTCCTCCATTGAATTGCATTGTCAAATTGTGAATGGAGTATGTGACCCAAAATGGTTAGGATAATTGTTTTCCATAAAAGAGCCTCCATAAAAATTCCTAGACTTTGTTAAGGCAAAGCAAACACACTGCGAGTCTCTGTTTTATGTTATTTCCTTCAAACAATGAGCCTTGTTTTATCCTCCTGAGCTAAAGATATAGAAGAGCAAATGAGCATGTTCTAAGATCCAGGTTTTCTTTGGTGATACTTTAGGTTTATGACACTTATTCTGCTCTAATTCATTATTATGTTTGTGAGGGATTGATACTTATTCTGTTTGAATTCTTGTATTAACACTCTGGCTTATCTAAAATCAAAGAACCAGCCCAAAGGTTTAAGAGCTGTCTACCTCTTCTCCACTGGATCATCAGACTCTCTCAAACTGGATTCAAGCCTCTCCTGGCTGTGCTACAGTTGGTTTATCCACACTCTTTTGTGAAATTACGAGTAATTTTATGGTTGGTCTTTCTTTTCCCAGAACTGGTACTATTAAGTCACTTGGCAGAGGGAAAGAGCTGAATGTTTGATTGCAAACTATAGAGTGGGAGAACTGTTAGTTTTGTATACCAAATACTTCTCTTTCTAGGCACATGAATTATGCTGCCCTATCCTTTGAAGTTCAGAAAACCATGTGACTTGCTTTGACCAATAAAATATAAGCTGGAGTAATGTATTTTGTTTTGTTGAAGCCTGTAAAAACGCAAATGCTTAACCACTGCCTTCCTATACAGATTAGCAATGCTCAGGAGGTAGACACTCTGTCAACCTGCAAACCTAAGTGAAAACAATACGAAACAGAGTCCCAGCAACCCAAATGGACATGTGGCATGTAGTAAGAAATAAGCCCTGTTGTTTTAAACCGCTAATTCTTTTGTTTGTATTTTTTACCACTGCATAATTATATCCATTCTTATGAATATAATCCAGGTAGCACTACATGTATTTATTTCGTTGTGAAAATTCATTAAGTGGAAATTGAAATTAGAATTAATCTTTAAGTCCTTATCAATCTACTTATAAACATATATTTGTTAATTGAAAAAGTTATGGTGATACCATATTTCTGAACTAGAGTTTGAAAACACACTCTCTACATGTAGATTAGTAGCAGCATTCCATGGGCTAAGACACAAGCACACCAAAATTTATTACTGGCACTGAGTGAATACTTAATATTTTTGAATAGTTACAATCCACAAGAGGGAGATGAAGTGATTAAACTGCAAAATGCTGAGCAAAAATAGCTAAGTAAATATTTCAACTGTTTGACAATAGCTTAACAACAAATAATTTAACAAAATTTTGTATCCACTGAGCAAAGAGCTTGATGGATTAAAAACCAAAGAAAAAACAAAAAGGAAGCACTTTAGGTCATGAGTGAGGAAGACACTAAAGGGATATAGGGATATGACAGTAGAAATGTCCAAACCCTTCTTCATGCTCTCGGTCCTATGGGAGCACAAGGAAGGGGGTGTCATGGTTGGTAACCAAGTTTATGCGTCATGGCAAAACTCCATTTTCAGCTCATACACCCATTGGAAAATTATGCTGTTGATTAACCAAAATTTAATCCAGAAATGCATGAAGGCAGAATCCAGGAGAAGCCAGCCAGAGAACACATTGTACTCAGAATACAGAGTCAGAGAAGTGCAAGATACCCCAGCAGAGACAAGAAGTCACTCCTCGATGAGAGGTAGAGATAAGCTGTTCAGGAGCTCACTGAGAGCAGCAAAATCCCCCCAACAATGGAACTCATGGTGCCTAAATCTGCTTAGGCCCTGTGTGAACCCCACACAATCTTCTCCCTTGAGGCCCTCAAAGAACTCATACTGGGGAGATAACTGAGATCACTTTTTTTAAGGTGCACCAGACTGGAGTTTTTCAGCAATTTTTAGTGAGGATGGAAAGCACATTCATAGCTGTCCTTGATCTCTTGGTGTGAAAAAAAAAAAAAATATATATATATATATATATAGCAAGCTACCTTGAATAGCTATGTTTAAGCTTATAGTTAGATCTAGACTTTTCATTAGATGGTGGGTTCATGGAATACCCTGGTAGTCCAATGGTTAAGAATCTGCCTGCCAACCCAGGAGACATGGGTTTAATTCCTAGTCTGGGAAGATTCTACATGCTGTGGGGCAAGTAAGCCCAAGTACCGCAACTGCTGAAGCCCCTGCCCCCGAGTCCATGCTCTGCAACAAGAGAAGCCTCCACAGTGAGAAGCCTGTGCCCCACAGCTAGAGAGTAGCCCCACTCCCACAACTAGAGAAAGTCCTCACACAGCAGTGAACGCCCAGCACAGACACAAATCAACAAATAAATAAAAAATTTTTTTCAGGACTGTGGGTTTATTTTTCATCAACAAATTCTACTTCCGTCTTCATAAAATCCTGAATTGAAGAACCATTATAGAAAATGTAGAGGTGGCTTGGGTTGAACTGCCCTGAGTATTACCCAGAGTAGTCAAAATGAGTTACACAGCATCCTATACAAATAATTTCTTGATAAAGCTGTTTCCACATACAACACTAAAGGTAAAATGATGTAATGTGGAGATTAAGTTTTTAAAAATGTGAGAAGATTTGGGGCTAAAAAGCCTATAAAAATAAAGCCATAATATTCCTGATCCTTGCCATCACATGTCAAATCATAATTTTCTGTTTCCCAAAACATGAACTTTAATCAGGTTTATGTACTCTGACCCAGAAATTCTACCTCTAGAATCTAACTCTATGAAATAATTTAAGACATAAATGGAGATTTATAAGCAAAACTATTAATTGTAAAATGGAT
This sequence comes from Bos taurus, assembly GCF_002263795.3. NCBI lineage: Eukaryota > Metazoa > Chordata > Mammalia > Artiodactyla > Bovidae > Bos > Bos taurus. Next base: position 12,072,180 of record NC_037347.1, read on the forward strand.
AATACTGAAGTAATTCTAATTAACATTGTAAATGCTTATAAATATTAATATGAAATTAATTGTTTTCTAAATTGGGAAGAAAAGAATGCTGTATAAATCTGAGTACGTGAAGTAATTCTATGTGAAGAAATACAAAATTATATTCAGCTCAGCTCAAATGACAAGGAAACCTCTGACTTTTGGATAGTTCTTAGAATGCACAGTGTTGAATCTATTTTAATTCTGGACCTCAGAGTGTAAGCCTGGATTACCTTGGAGTTCACCTATTACCTTCTGCCTTCTTCTAAAAATGAATACTTCTCAAAACTGAGAATTTCAGAAGTTTTCTCTTTGCCTATTTTGAAGAATGGGACACAAATGCACTTTGTGAAGCTCACTTTGAACTGAAAATTATGTTGGCAATGAATCTCGGTGGGTGATTTCCCTGTCATTAATCAAATCATCGAATAACTATTTTATTAAGTCAAAACTATGTACTTAACAGTATACTGGAACTGCAATGTGTACGGAAGAGCTAAGCCTTGGCCTTGCTCTCCATCTGACAACTTATCACCCACAGAAAGTGAGCCAGGAATAAATGGCACAGGAGAAAACGAGAAGAAAGAGCTAAGTCAGCATGTAGAGGCTGGGTGCCAGTAATGCTGGTAGAAACTCAGTAAGACCAACAGTGACCAGGGAGAACTTGATGGGAGAAGTAAAATTGCACTACCCCTTGAAGGACAAATAGGATTTGTATAGGAGATTATCCAGAATTCTAGGAGTGTAGCACAATACAGATGAAGGAATGATACCAGGGATAACCTGGTTTAGCTTCAAGGGACTTGACATAGAAAGAAGCAATGGAAAATGAAGGTGGGAGAGTGCTTGGGAAGAAAATAGAATAAGTCCCTCTGGGAAAGAAAGAAAGAAAGTCAGGGGTATTTTTGTGTTTGTGTATGTGTGTGTGTGTGTGTGTGTGAGATAGAGAGAGAGAGATTTTTCCTGAAACTGGAAAGATAAAATTGCTTTAAATATTAACTGTAGTCTTGATAAATCTAGATTTAAACATGTTCTTTGTTAATAATTTTATACTTGGTGCAGTATAACAAATAGCATTTTTCTATCAAAAGAAGATAACAGCTAGAGCCCAAGTACCCAAGTCATAATTTCTAGATACTTTCTGAGTCCTAGTATACGCATGCATGCTTAGTTGTTCAGCTGTGTCCAATTCTTTGAGACCCCATGGACTGTAGCCCACCAGGCTCCTCTATCCATGGGGTTTCTCAGGCAAGCATACTGGAGTCGGTTGCTATTCCCTTCTCTTGGGGATCTTCTCAACCCAGGGACTGAACCTGGGTCTTCTGCATTGGCAGGCAGATTTTTCAGTCTGAGCCACCAGGGAAGCCCATGCATGTATACGCAGTCTCTTCATTTATGTCCTAATATTTGTGATTCCATGGATTGTAGCCTGCCAGGCTCCTCTGTCCATGGGGTTTTCCCAGCATGAATACTTGAGTGGGTTGCCATGCCCTCCTCCAGGGGATCTTCCTGACCCAGGGATCGAGCCCACATCTCTTGCATTGCCTGCATTGCAGGTGGATTCTTTACTGATGAGCCACCGGGGAAGTTCAGGGAAGCCTAGTCATCCCCAAATATTAATGGTGACCAAGTTGGCTGCCCACCATCTCCACCAACCTCAGCCCAGGTCCCACCAACAAAAGTTCTTTTACATTTGCTTATGCAGCACCCTATCCACTGCTCAGCTCCTCCAGGCCATCTCTTCCTTTTGCACAAAAAAGAGTGAGAAAAGATAAATAGGACAGGTAGATGAATATGGATAGATGGAAAGCCAGGTTGATTGGGAACACACGGAAATTCAATCTCTGCCCTCAAAGAGTTTACAATCCATCAGACATCAGGTATGCAAATTAGTATAATATACAACAGATTCAGTGCAGAAATACACTGTGTATTCAAGTAGGGCTGAAGGACATCCAAGTCTGCCAGCAGGAGATGGAAAAAAGCTTCACCAGCAGCATTTGACATAAAATTGAACGAATAGGTGGGAATTCTTGGAGCAGACTCAGGGGAGGAATTCCAGACACAATGATCACAGACAGAAAGACACAGATTTATTAGAAAGTATAACATATGTGAGAACCTACAGAGAATTGAATATTGCTGAGAGGAGAGTTATGGGGAGGTGGGTGGAGATGAAGCCTGACAGGTAAGCAGCAGCTGCCACGTGGGTGATCAGAAAAAGTCGTAACAGTAGAATATGCCACAGAAAGCACTAACAAATACTCAGTTCAGTCATAAAGGTAAAGGGATGCTTCATTTTTGTTCTTCTTTAAAAGTCTTTTATTTATTATTTGTATTTATATATTTTAATTTGGCTTTAATGAGTACTAAGTAGTGACTATATAAAACATGTGCGTAAAATGTGGGTAAGCTATGAATGATAACAATACAAATAAAGCCCATTTACTTGCTTTAGGGAAAGGGATGTTACTCTCATCTCTAAAGCCCCTCGCAGGGTCATGCCCTGTTTTCGTGCTCAGAAACAACCATTAAAGAGCTGAGCCCAGGCTAGGTTGTGTTCCTTCCATTTCCTGCCTCCCCCTGTGGATATTTAATTGACTCTTTCCTTCCCATCCTAATCCCACCCCCTGGACCTAAAATAAATGTGCTTCTTTTTTTCTCCTAACAGGAAGGGATGTCCCAGATTTTCTCTTCTAACTCCTTCATTTTACACCAGAAAGCTGAAGCATAGGCAAGTAATATCCTCTTGTTAATTAGTGCTAAATTCAGCACAGGCACCTAGCGCTCCAAATTCCAATGCTCGTTTGTCAGAAACCCAAGCCTGATTTTGCCTCTAGTTGAGTCACTGTCCCATCTTGCACAGAGCAGTCCTCCCCTTATGACAGCCTCACTTCCCTGGAACGTTTATAGTTTGAATCACAGGGAGGTTCAGGATAGAGAGCCAGCAGGAGATGACAGTGAGAACAGCATGGTAAATTGCTATCCTTGCATTTGGGCAACTTTAGGAGAGTTATTATAATAAATTACTTCCTCTCCATCTCTGCTGTAACATTTATTTTGAAGGCTTGAGGGTACAGAGTTTCCTCATGTTAAATGGACTAATTATTAATCTTCTCGGCCAAGAGGTGTGTCCAATTAAAGTCTGAGTCACTAGTAGCTTCGATTTAAAATTCAAGAATCCTGTTGGCTGTAGATCAAAGATGTCATTCGAAGGAACACTAAAATGAGAAAAAGTAAAATTTATTTTTTTTGTCCTTGCTAAAGAACCAAAAAAATTACTACAAGAATTAAAGCATCATATAGTACTACGGGGCTCTGCTCTCACACTCTGGACACAAACCTCAGTGGTGTTTGCATTTTGCCTGCACATGTCTGTTTACAGACTTATTAGGGAAGATGGCTTTTGAAAGACTTTGTGTCCCAGGTTTGAAAATCATTATTCGGTCAGTAACTTCCAATCTTCAAATCAGTAGCTATTCTTTCCTCATCTGGGTTTTATCTTTTTGTCTTTAGACTAAAACAACAATAACGCTGGAAAAGACATCCAACGGCCATTGAATTGTTGAGTGTTGGAGCAGGAAGGGACTTCAAAGACTGATTAAGTAATCCCCTCAGTTGACAAAAGGGAAACTGAGATCCAGAAAAGTATCAATATCCATTGAAGGTCTCTTAAATGTGGAACTTGGAATAGAGTTCCCTATTCTTTTTACTGTTAATAAATCAGTCATTTTAGCAGGCAACAGTACAGATGGCACTTCTTGCATGAAAAGCCTGTCCTTGCCCAGAGACATGGCTGGCCAAGTCTGCCCATGAATTGAGCCATAGCCCTTCACTTTTCTCTTTAACTCCTTGCCTTTGCTCAGAAAGAGCTAGCATCTGTGTTGCATCCCGGAAAAGCCATCTGGAAGGGTTCCTCAGCAGGTCACAGAGATACACCAAGGCTTCCAAACTGAGTCTGCCTGATCATCAGTCCTGTCAATTCCTAGGGTGAGGGGTTGACCAGGTGGAGATTTTGTCATGAAACATACTCATGAAAGGGCTTCCCAGGTGGCTCAGTGGTAAAGAATCCACCTGCCAATGCAGGAGGCATAGGTTCGATCCCTGGATTGGGAAGATCTTCTGGAGAAGAAAATGAAAACCCACTCCAGTATCCTTGCTTGGGAAATCCCATGGACAGAGGAACCTGGTGGGCTACAGTCCATGGTGTCACGAAGATTTGGACACGATTTAGCGACAAAACGACATCTCTAGAGAAAAACTAGCATATAGGCTTTCCAGGTGTTGCTAGTGGTAAAGAACCTGCCTGCCAACTCCAAGAGACAAAAGAGACTTGGGTTCAATTCTGGGTCAGGAAGATGCCCTGGAGGAGAGCCTGGCAACCCACTCCAGTATTCCTGCCTGGAGAATCCCATGAACAGAGGAACCTGGCAGGCTACAGTCTATGGGGTCACAAAGAGTCAGACACAACTGAAGTGACTTAGCATGCAGCCTAGCAATGCCTTCCATTACCTGACTTTGTTGGACTCAGAATATCCCAACGAGTTTGACCACTGTTCCTTCTCTCCTTTATTTTTCTTTATATATGTGTGTGTGTGTGTGTGTGTGTGTGTGTATTTATTCTTAACCCACAAAGTTATATTCTGTGGAAAGCAACTGGTGAATCCTGTACCAGGGAACAACTTCTGTATATCCTGTTGCTTTGATTCCACTTTCCAAGAAAGGCTTACATTCTACTTGGGCACCCAGGTAAGCAGGGCTTTACTGCTTGAGGTTTTCATTTCATCACCCTTTGTACAGGATCCATAATATCAGTTACTGTAATCCATGACAAGTCAATGAGTTTTGTTAGGAGATGTGCTCTTAGGTTTCTTCTATGGGCTTTGACTAAATAAACACATTAGATCCTTTTCCTTATCCTTTAAATAAATACTGTCACAAACTCTGGGCAAACATCTTTGTTTTTTCAGGCAACAAACATACATTTTTCATATTGGATCATATATCAGAACAAACGTAGTTCAACTAATGCTTAATTGTTGTTGTTTAGTCTCTAAGTCATGTCTGATTCTTTTGCGACTCCATGGACTTTAGCCCTCCAGGTTTCTCTGTCCATTGGAATTTCTGGGCGAGAATACTGGAATGGGTTGCCATTTCCTTCTCTAAGGATCTTCCCAACCCAAGAGCCAAAATTTTTTACTACGGAGTCACCTGGGAAGCCATCTGATCCTTACAAATATCAACATTTATAGGTAAATTGAAATCCCTTTTTCACCATCCAACTCCTTCCTGAGGGCCAGTTCTTTTGTCATGTAAGCAAATCTATTTAAAGAAAAATTCAATAAATAGCAGTTGGAACATGAGTGTCTGAAGTTAGGAAAACACTATCTTTATTTCACAAAAGTCAAAGACAAACTTCTTGATTTCTCTCTTGCTATTAGATTCACACATCACTAGACAGTGAGTTGCTCAAAAAAGCCATAGATACTGGTGATATTTATCTTTGTATTAAATATGGAAATTCTTTCCTGTGTCTAAATATCTTCCTGATAATACTCGTATCCTGTCAATATCCAATATGTGATTTCAGGCCTCTTTTCCGCAAGCTTCCCTTAATCCTCTGAAAATCTTTTTGCATGTGGGTTTGGGAAAAGAAAAAAAAAAGCAGCACTCACAATCACACTGTATCTCCCCAATGACCTGACAATTGTTTCAAGGATTTCTGGTAATATTTATAAATGGAGTGCAGAGGCTCTATGGTGACTGGAAGATGTTACTGCAATTTTTCATTTGACTAAATGACTAGAATTGTTATAAAAATCCTGACATTTGTCATTAGTATTCTAGAAGGAATTGCAAATTTACCCCAGCAAGAATATTTCTTTTTCTTTTTTTTTTATTTTTTTTAAATTTTATTTTATTTTTAAACTTTACATAATTGTATTAGTTTTGCCAAATATCAAAATGAATCCATCACAGGTATACATGTGCTCCCCATCCTGAACCCTCCTCCCTCCTCCCTCCCCATACCATCCTTCTGGGTCGTCCCAGTGCACTAGCCCCAAGCATCCAGTATCGTGCATTGAACCTGGACTGGCATCTCGTTTCATACATGATATTTTACATGTTTCAATGCCATTCTCCCAAAGATATTTCAACTGAGTCAGTTGTGTCAACTGAACCAGTCACCCTAAGTATCCATCCAGCCTTCCTGTCTCATGTTCACAGATGGGACACAAGATATACTGGTGTTGCAATGGTGTTAAAAGTAAAATAACTCCCCATAAGTTTAAACATGACCAAAAGTAACACTCACGTAACACCTGGAACTTTCTCTCCACTCCACATGTTCTTTCCTGCCAACCTGTCTGCTGATAGAAGGGCTGAATGTCCTGAAAAATACATTTTTAGCATAAATCATCTTGTTATGAATCAGTCAACATATCAGTAAAATAAACATTTTATTTCTCCTCTGTCCTGTCTCTCTATCCCGCTTTCTCTCTCTCATACACCCTTTGCTTTTTCTAAAATGTAAGTCCACATGTAAATGTATCTTACCCATCAAAGTTCTTGCATTTTTGTATTATCTTAAAACTTTGGGTTATTTCCTTCCAAGAAGCCAGTGGATCCAAACAGTCTTTACCCTATCCTTCAGTTTGTTCCTTGCAAAATAGAATTTAAAATTCAGCTTTATGCCATCTTCCCATCCTCTAAAGTAGTTGCTTATGCTTCTCGGTTTTTATTAAAGTCTTTTTGACATAACTCACTTAAGAAATTAACTTCCTGTTTATAATAGCCAGGACATGGAAGCAACCTAGATGTCCATCAGCAGATGAATGGATAAGAAAGCTATGGTACATATACACAATGGAGTATTACTCAGCCATTAAAAAGAATACATTTGAATCAGTTCTAATGAGGTGGATGAAACTGGAGCCTATTATACAGAGTGAAGTAAGCCAGAAGGAAAAACACCAATACAGTATACTAACGCATGTATATGGAATTTAGAAAGATGGTAACAATAACCCTGTGTACGAGACAGCAAAAGAGACACTCATGTATAGAACAGTCTTATGTACTCTGTGGGAGAGGGAGAGGGTGGGAAGATTTGGGAGAATGGCATTGAAACATGTAAAATATCATGTATGAAACGAGATGCCAGTCCAGGTTCGATGCACGATACTGGATGGGCTAGAGCACTGGGACGACCCAGAGGGATGGTATGGGGAGGGAGGAGGGAGGAGGGTTCAGGATGGGGAACACATGTATACCTGTGGCGGATTCATTTTTATATTTGGCAAAACTAATACAATTATGTAAAGTTTAAAAATAAAATAAAATTTAAAAAAAAGAAAAATAAAGAAGAGATGAGGAACATAAAAAAAAAAGAAATTAACTTCCTATAGAAAATTCATAACGATATTTTAAATAGTCCTATACAAAAGCTAGGCAAAATTGGTTGTCTATGAACCTTTCTAATATATTTCCAATGAAACCATGCTGGGTTATATTTCCTATGCAAGCACAATAAATCCAATGAAAGAGCAGGTTACGAACTGATATCTGAGATGTAGGGGATGAGTTATTCTATGATTACTGTGTCCTCTGCCTTCTGCCCACAACAAGGCCAAGCAGGGTACAGAGTGATGAGGATCAAGGCCAGCATGGCTGCAAAAGCACACGTGGCCTTTTTGCTTCTGGGCACACATGGGCTGGGGTTGTCTTAATTTTTAATGTGTGCGTGTGTGTGTGTTGGCAATTGTAGCTCATCCCTAAGACAAAATCCAAACAGAAAAACTACAAGGTTTTCAGACTGGCTCCTCATGGAGTGTCTACAAAGGCTTGCAGTGCACCTTGGATGACTTTCAAGTTTTTTCAAAGCCATCTGGAGCCTTTTAAAGTTGCCATTGTTTAAAGAACCTGCAGCGAGGGGAGAGAGCACTTTGAGCCTTAGGAGAAAAGGAAGAAATAAGATGTAAGGTAGCCAGCAGATGTGGTAGAAAATCAGGTACTGTGCCCTCCACGTGCTCTGGCTATTCCTGCTGACTCAGCTGCTCTCTCCCAAGGTGGTTCTTCCTCCATAAAAACCACCTGCCTCGACACAGAGAGAGTGGCAATCTGCTTTGCCTTTTCTTTGGAAGACCTAGGGTCTTTTCGTTCCTTATCATTCTCTCTTGCCATTGAAATCTACACAACAGCTGTTTCTCCGTGATTTTTCTCCTACTGTCCTGAGCATACAGTGCCAACACTAGCTCTGAATTTGCGACCAGACAATGTTTATTCTTCCAAGTTCTCTTTATCAAGTTCTGGTGCAGCAGTATTTTAGTAATGGTAACTTCTCTGCTTTTCATTTCTGGTACATTTCGGTTCTTGACCCCTTCCCTATCAGAAGATCTTCCTCTGCTCCCATTCCCTCCCAGCTTCCATCTCTACAAAACTTGATTTGAATCTAACCATTATTCTTCTTTCACATCACTCTTCCAGTTCCACCTGTCGTTTTCACTATTTTTCACTCCCTGCATCTCATCTGCTTCCATCTGGATGCCAATTGCCCTTCATTAAACTTGGGTTATAATTTCTTGTTTTTCTCTTTTTAGCTTAAACTAACTTTCTTCTCTATCCCACTTTTCCTACGTGAACACATATCAAAGAACCATGTGGGCAAAATGAAATTTTATGACACAAGACTTTAACTGAATCTCCCTTGAAAAGCATAAAATAAAAGCACGAATCAAAGAAAAACTGACCCAGTTTGACCCAGTGATGTTCTTCAGTGAATGCAAATAAAGGTGATTTACTGTCCACACATCTATTCACAAGTATACCCTGTCAGTATCATGGAAACCTGATGAGCACTGTTCGGGACTGAAAGGTACGCTCAGTTCACATTCTTCCTATTTAGATAATGTGGTTTTAATCAACAGAGGCTAAAAATAGAGATTCCTCCTTCCTGGAAAAGATTGACTCCAATATCTCTTTCCAAGGAATTGAAAATGAGATGTCGAAGAAGGGTCTTTGCCTCCTGGGAACATATGAAAAAAAAATCAAAACACATTTGCTCTACCAGTATTTTCCAAACATAAGAAGGTTGATGAGTATGTTTACGCTTTGAAAAACTTTTCCTATGCAATGTATGACTTAGAGAAATTCACAGTTCCTGTTACAGAATTGAATATATTCACAAGCCTTGAATCCTTACAAAGTCAGTCTTAAGTCTAGAAAATGCAGTCTCTTGAAATGTAAAATTTTAGAAAGGCTAATTTTCTTCTCCTTTTTGTCTCGGGAGTTGCTGGAAGTAGTAGATGTAAACATACAGTAGACAGCCTGGGGATACATTCAAACCCACCAGTGGGTGCTTGAAATTACAAATGGTACCCAATCCTGAATATACTGATTTCCTATCCATACATACCAATGATAAAGCTTACTTTATAAATTGGACACTGCAAGAGATAAACAATAATAACGAATAAATAAAATAGAACAATTATAAAAATACAGTGTAAAAAAATTAAGCTAATGTGATCTCTCTCTCAAAATATCTTATTTTACAAATATAACCCATTTTCCATCTCAGCTAACCACTACTCAAATACCATGGTAGTAACTTTTGCAGTTTGAGGCTCTACAGCAAAACTAGCTCAAATATTTTTTTTTTCTTCATAGTTTCACAGAAGATTTGTACTTACTGCAGATCTTAGCAACCTCAGCATCTGATTTTTTTTCCTTCCCTTATTGAAAATATTTACTTTTTCACTTAGAGGAAGCAATTTACAGCTTCTCTCTGGAATATCTAAATCTCTAGTATCACTACCCTTTCACTTTGGGGCCATTGTCAAGTAAAATAAGCATTGAATACCAGCATTGTGATACGTTGACAGTGGGTCTGATAATTGAGATGGCTACTGAGTGACTTATGGATGGAATATGCTGGACAAAGGGATAATTCATACCCAGGGTGGAACAGATGAGGACGGCATGAGATTTCATCACACTACTCAGAATATTATGCAATTTAAAACTCACGAAGTTTATTTCAGTAATTTTCCATTTAATATTTTTGGACTTTCATGGAAAGTGAAACCCCAGATAAGAGGAGGCTTATTATGTATGTATATATGTGTTAGGGGAGTGTAACCTCTTTGGTTCTGTCTCATCTCAACAAAAATTTGAAGCAACGGACGTTAAAGCCCCCAGCGTGTCACAGCTCTCAGACCGTATTATAGCTCTTAGACAGATCAGTGTTACAGCTCTGTTTTACAGCTCAGTTTTATTTAGAAAATAACAGGAAAATACATCCTCAAGGCATGAGGGCATGCCGACCCAAAGACTCAAAAAGAAGAGAGAGCCTCGGCCCTTTGGCTCCTCTTTTTATATTTTTTTCCTCCCCTCTGGGCCTGCCCTATGTAAACTGGGCTAGCCAGGAGTGCTGCTCGTTCTACCTGAGGTTCTCACTTCAGTCCTCTGACCTTCCTTGTTCTATTTTCACAGGCTTTTCCCTTCCTTGTCCTTTAGCCACCGCCATTCTGGACTCCTGTTTCGTATTCTAACTACCTAACAGTTGTATGTGTCTATCTAATTATGTATCTATCTATGTGTCTGCAACGGGTTTTAGGGGACTGGGGAGATGGTTAGTCTAGCAACTGGGGTCACAAAGAGTTGGACACGACTGAGCAACTGAACACACAGCACACACAGTCTATCCACTAGGTTATAAACTAATACTTCCAAACATGGTCATTAACGTGAGCACAGCAACAGCAAACAACATATATTATGTTCCTTAATTCTGCATTGATTTCAGACATCACGAGTCGTTCCTCTTTAGACATATAAAGTTAAGAAAATTGAAATTCTGAATATGCATGAGTTATGTGAAGAAGTGAGTTCAGTGTTGTGTTACAAGTCATTTCAGGTAATCTGGCACGCTGATAACAGGAGAAGAAGAAAACTCAATAAATTCTAATTATTCTCATTCCTTCCCACCCCAGGCCTGAATGAATTATCCTGAGTGACTACCAATGAGGTCCTGTTTTTACTTAATGATTACTCCATGGTATTATGACCATACAGACTTTGATTACAGTATTTCAGAATACTGAGTTCTAACTGGCCACTTTATTTTTTTTTTTCCTTTTTCTATGCAATGTCCTTATGGAGAAGAATGAATCTTCAGTATTATCAAAGCTGAAAAACAATAAATACCTATGGTCAAAGGTTCAACAAATTTCCCTGAGAATAGGGGGAAGGTATCTTATATTTTGTTATACTGATATATATCATCAAATTGTTTTTATCCTGAGGGGTTAAGTTCCTTCTTGGAAGTATACTCACAGCAGTGAAAAAGTTAATTTACATTTTATGGGTATTTAGGGCTAGATTATTGCTAAAAATTTTAAGTCTCTTTTAGGGAACCAATTTGTCTTCTCTATCAATTAGCAGCAATTTTTCATAAACTCAAAATACAAATTGAGTTGTAAATCTACCTAAGAATATAAATGGGAGAGTAATAAATGAACTATTTTAACTTGTAAGGGAAAAGCAGGGATAAAGAGATAAGTTACCTAGTATACGTTTTAGAAAGAATCAAGGAGAATAAAATAGAGCACTGCTGGCACAAAGAATCACATCTTACATCTTCTCTGCTAAGTGATAAAAGATCATGTGATTTGAACAGTGAAAAGTGAGATGATGCTTTTGGCTGAGTTTTTCGAGGACAAAAGAAGTAATTCTAGGTTGTTAAATGTGCAATCACTTTCCTTATAACACTGTGCAAATGTCAACATCTTCAAATAAATGGCACTCACTAAAAAGCTAACAATTAAGTCCCAGGATTTTGGCTAGAAATCAAAAAGGTGAAAATGTACCTAACATATAAAACTCATTGTGATTTAAGTATAGGCAGGAAAACAGCTACTGCTAGAAATACATCAGTTTCAATCCCTGGTCTATAAGAATCTTTTTCTATTTAGAATAGTCTTTTGAGAGATGAAAGATGAATTGAGAACATGAAATATAGAATTTCAATATTCAGGCAATTTTTTTTTTGTAAATCAGTCTGCTATCAAAGAATGAGTCAGTAATAGAAATGCAAAATTTGAAGAGTTGTCAAAATCAACCTTTGAAACGGTGCACTCAAGTGAACAATGCCATGGAAAACACCCTTAACTTCTCTAGTTTCATAAAGTGTTTAGGGTGAAATCTGTGCAACATGTTCTGAACCAAGGGAAACATAAAAGAAAGAGCCTCTGCAAGATTGTTATTGAATTAACCAAGAACGTGTGATGTATTTGCTTACTGTAAATGAATAAAATGTATTATATATTATTAGGAGAGGCAGTATAGCATTGTAGAATTAGAATCAATCAGCTCTCCAGCCAAATCTCTACTTTAACGCTTATCAGCTATATTAACTTGAGCAAAACATTTAACCTCTCTGTTTCCCAAATCTATAAAACAGAGAAAATGCTAGCTAATCTACTATCTGTTGTAAGGATTCATAACCATGCATGTAAAACATTTAATAATAATATCTAGTTGTAGAAGATGCTCAATACATACTGGGTTGGCCTAAATATGGAAAAGTTCTTTTGGGTTTTTCTGTAAGATATTAGGGAAAACCCTGAACAAACTTTTTAGCCAACTCAATATTATATAGTATTGATATAATTATTATTGCTCAACTGGGGATATTTAATTTTTTGAGTGAGAAAAGCCATTTGTATTAAAAAAATTTTTTTTGTCTAAAAACTAGCTGAAGAATGTGAGGAATAAAAATAAAGATGAGATATTTTAGGAACAGAGAGCATCCACATTCAGTCTAACGTCCTGGCTCATTTTCTAGAACATTTCATTTAATTTAGCTTTCCTGAGTTTTTCACCAGACTTCTTATACATAGCTCATTGAAAAGAGCAAGGTTATGTAACCAGGGCACACATTCTATTAACTCCAAGGATCCCAGAGACTCTTTTTCCCTCCTGTTTTTGCTTGTGTGTGCTCAGTCACTCGATCATATCTCACTGTTTGCCACCCTATGGACTGTAGTCCACCAGGCTCCTCTGTCCATGGATTTTCCAGGCAAGAATATTGGAGTGGGTTGCCATTTCCTCCTCCAGGGGTTCTTCCCAAGTCAGGAATCAAAGCTGCATCCCTTGCATTGGCAGGTGGATTCTTTACCACTAGAACCAGGTGGGAAGCACTGTTTTTGTTTTGTTATATGTACATCTTTGAAGATGTGGGCTTAAAATTTACACTGAGGTCACTTGTTATTCTGCTTTGGAATTTTTCTTATTATAAACCTAGATACAGTGAAATTCTTAAATGAAGCTATTTTACAGATATATTTCCAAGAGTCATTCTTCTTTACTGGTATGTAGCTTGGTATATTCTATCCAACTAGGCTAGTTTTAGGAGAGGAAGGTGGAAACAGTAGATGTTCAAAGTACTTAGAATAAACTGCACAAATCAATAACAGCCAGGGAGAATGCACTCACATTCAGTGTGAATAAAACCCATCCTTAACTTTAATCCATCACATCTGCTTATATCAGAACATCTCAAGGCAAGATTCTCCTCTACCTCCTTTGAAACACCTTATCTCCAAAATCCACAAGAAATTGAATCATGTCTCTTTTTAATTCTAAAATTATAATCATATGGTTGATTCTAAATGTTAGTCTGGATCTCTCGTTCCAAATTAAATTAATTCTCAAAAGCAAACCTAAATTAGAGATAACCATATGCTCTCATCTCAAACACAGGCGCACCAAGCTATTTCTAGGATGTCATTACATTATGTAATCATCAGTGATTTCATTTTTAGGTTTTCTTTATATTATACTGACTGCAGGAAAATCTAGGTTAGTAAGCACGATATCATGTATAACCCATGAACAAATTATATCAGTAACACCTGCAGATCATATATAAAAACACCAGGACAGAAGCCAGAAAAAGGCTTGGAGCACAGCCAAATGCCAGTCTCAAAGGCCACATCTAGCACAGGCAAAGTAACACTGAACTGAGTTTGCAGGTGATGAATGGGCCCTGGGAGGCACAGCCATATCATCAGTCATCATCATGGTTATTTGGAGGTGCCTCCTGGCGTGACAATAGCGGTTAGGAAAAAGAAGAGACATTACCAAGTTACTGGAAAGCTATTAGTGTCTCTGCTCATTAAACTAACTTGCTTTCTTCTTTTTTAAAGTTAAACGATGCACCCCAAATATCACAGCTGCTTCTATACAGACACGAGGAAAGCCTCTATCAAGTAGAGGGAAGAACACACAGGAATCCTTTGTGGAAAGGCAAAGTGCACAGACAGCCAAGACTAAGAAGGCAAACCATGCAGCCAGGAGGCCAAGCAGGGCTCAGTGTCCTCATTTGAAGAAAAATAACGACAGTGCTGGAGGCGATTACCTGGCTAGCTTCTAATAAGAAATACCATCCTCAGATAGGCTAAGGAAATGGCCATCCACTCCAGTATCCTTGCCTGGAGAATTCCATGGATGGAGGAGCCTGGCTGACTGCAGTCCATGGAACAGTCCATGGAATTGCAAAGAGTCAGACATGACTGAGAGACTGACACTACTACTACGGATAAGCCAAAGATTTATCCAGCTCAACGGTGCCTTACATAGCAGCCCTAAGCACTTTTTTCTGGAAGGCTCTGACTGCTGTCATTGTCAGCAACCTTAATTAAAAAAAAAAAAAAAGGTTAGGTGTGTACCTAGATCTCCTATACTTTTTTACATGTGTAGTGTTATCCTAGAAAAGTTTAATGGTTCCCATAGGGAATTGTAACTGGTGGGATGGTTCGTTACACTCCCAATTGAAAGGGACTTATGTCCTGGAAAGAAGAAATTCTCAATGCTTTAACTGGTGATCGGCCAGAAAATGGAATATGAAGCCCGTCATTCACAGGAAGAAAAAGAAAATAGAAGTCCAGAGGGCCTTTCATTTATCATTATTAGAGAATATCAGAAACCACAGATTAAGATTAGAATAATCTTAAAGGTTATCATCTTCTCTGTGTGTTATTTTGACTTTACTCAGACTCTTTCTCAATATAAATCTAAAAAGACACAGGGGAACTTCTTGGCCAGATTTTGGTTGAAAGTCTATAATCAAAGGATAAAGGGGGATGCTGAAGTTTCAAAGAGTACTTTTGTCTGGAAATCAAGCCTTTGAACTCTGCTTCCAGCTGGGCCATAGAGATAGAGTTCAGAAGCCTGTAGAGAGTAGGGAGACTTGTAAAAGAACTTCTCTCCATGGAGATGGATCATAAGAACCTATTTCCTCAGGCTTAAAGACCTAGACATGACCCAATATCCTGTTTAATAGTGAAAAATTGGAAGTTTTTATTTTGCTATCCTGCTGTCTTAACTTCTATACAACATTGATCCTACCCAGTAAATTAAGAAATTTTAAAAGAACATAAGAATTTAAAGGAAGAAAAACTGTCAATAATAGAATCAAGCATTAAGAAAATCCAAAATCATCCTATGTAAATCTTCAAACAATAGAATTTGACAAGGTCATTGAATACAAATGGATACTCATTGGTCACAAAGAGTCAGACACAACTGAGCAACTTTCACTTTCACTTGGATACAAAATTCAATATACAAAATATACAAAAGTCAATTGTTTTTCTGTAAACCAGGAACAATTAGAAAACAAATATCTTTAAAGAATTAATTTACCACAGCATCAGAAATATCTATAGAGAACCAGGGAGTAAATCTCATGAAAGGTGGACCAGACCTCCAGATGAGAAATTATAAAACCTTACTGGGAAATATCAAGACCTAAATTAACAGGAGGCCTATCGTGTAAATAACTTGGAAGATGTTGAAAAGATGTTAATTCTCCACAAACTGACTTATAAATGCATTGCATCCTAATAAAAATACTAGGGCATCTGCATGCGTATGTACATGTGCCTCCTTTTTTTAACTTGATAACTCCTTAAATTGGCTTAGAAATGCATATAATATGAAACCACTAAGAATAACAATGATACTCTTAAAGAAAAAGAAGAATGTGGGACAACGTGTTTTACTGATGTCAAATATATTATAAAGTTATAACAATGAAGACATTGTGGTGTTGGCAGAAGAAATGGGCAAATAGATGAGGGGACAAAATGGAGAGCTCAGGAAAAACTCAGGAAATAAATACATGCTAGATTTATGAGAGAACTGGCACCAAGGATCAACTTTTCATAGTCCCAGGGTAAATATCTGTTTGAAAAGGTATTTAACTTGAACACCTATCTCATACCATGCTGCTGCTAAGTCACTTCAGTCGTGTCCGACTCTGTGCGACCCCATAGACGGCAGCCCACCAGGCTCCCCCGTCCCTGGGATTCTCCGGGCAAGAACACTGGAGTGGGTTGCCCTTTCCTTCTCCAATCTCATACCATATACAGAGATCAATTTCATCTAGATAAAAATTAAATATGAAAGTCAAATATATAAAACTATTAGAAGAAACTAGATGAGAATTACCTTTCAATCTTGAGGTTTAAAAATATTCTCTTTTTATATAACAACTTTATTAAGTTATAAATAACATACTGTAAAAATCATTCCTTTAAAGTATACAAGTCAGTGACTTTAGTATATTCACTGAGTGGTATGATCACCACCACTATCCAATCTTAGAATGTTTTTAACTCCTAACTCCCAAAAACCCCTTTATCCTTCACCTTTTACTCTGCCTCCCAGTCACTGCAACCAATATACTTTCTGTCTCTGTGAATTTGACTATCCTAGACATCTCATTTAAAAGGAGTCATACAATATTTTGTCCTCTGTGACTGCCTTCATTCACTTAGCATAATGATTTTAAGGTCCATCCACATTGCAGTAAGCATGTATCAGCAATTTATTCTTTGTTATGAATGAATACTATTCCATTTTTGGATATACCACATTTGTTTATTCAGTCATCAGGTGATGGAGATTTGGGTCGTTTACACTTTTTGGCTATTATGAATAAATACTTCAGTGTTCAGTTCAGTTCAGTTCAGTCGCTCAGTCGTGTCTGACTCTCTACGACCCCATGAATCGCAGCACGCCAGGCCTCCCTGTCCATCACCAACTCCCGGAGTTCACTCAAGACTCACGTCCATCGAGTCAGTGATGCCATCCAGCCATCTCATCCTCCGTCGTCCCCTTCTCCTCCTGCCCCCAATCCCTCCCAGCATCAGAGTCTTTTCCAATGAGTCAACTCTTCACATGAGGTGGCCAAAGTACTGGAGTTTCAGCTTTAGCATCTTTCCTTCCAAAGAAATCCCAGGGCTGATCTCCTTCAGAATGGACTGGTTGGATCTCCTTGCAGTCCAAGAGACTCTCAAGAGTCTTCTCCAACACCACAGTTCAAAAGCATCCATTCTTCGGCACTCAGCTTTCTTCACAGTCCAACTCTCACATCCATACATGACCACTGGAAAAACCATAGCCTTGACTAGATAGACCTTTGTTGGCAAAGTAATGTCTCTGCTTTTCAATATGCTATCTAGGTTGGTCTTAACTTTTCTTCCAAGGAGCAAGAGTCTTTTAATTTCATGGCTGCAGTCACCATCTTATTCATGTGCAAATTTTTTTTGGCAGACATGTTTTCATTTCTCTTGTGTCTTTACTACCTAGGAGTGGCATTACTGTATTATATTATATTACTATGTTTAACATTTGGAAGAACTGCCCAACTGTTTTTATAGTGGCTACACCATTTTACATCTCCACCAGCAGTATATAAGGGTTTCATTTTCTCCACAAACCTGTCAACACTTGGTATTGTCTATCTTTTAATTTTAGCCATTTTAGTGATTATGAAGCACTTTCCTATACTGGTTTTGATTTGCATTTTTTAAATGACTAGTGATGTTGAGCATATTTTCATGTGCTTATTGACCATTTTTGTATCTTCTTTGGACCAATGTCTTATCCAACTTTCTTTTCCATATTTTTAATTGGCTTGTCTTTATTATTGACTTATAAAAGTCCTTATTCATTCTGGATATGCTTCTTGTCAAATATATAATTTTCAACTATTTTCTCCCATTTTGTGGGGTGTTTTTTCCACTTTTAAGATGACTTCCTCTGAAGCACAAAAGTTTTTAATTTAGATGAAGCTTAATTTATATTGATACATTTTTTTTTTTTTGTAATTTGTGCTCTTGGTATTATATACAAGAAACTATCGCCTAACTTAAGTCTTAAAGAAATGCCCCAAGGCTTTCTCCTAAGAATTTCATAGTTTCAGCTTTTTCCTTAGAATTATGATCTATTTTTAGTTCATTTTTGTATGTGGTGTGAGGTAGAGATTCAGATTCATGTGTTTGAATGTAGAAATACAGTTTCTTGGCACCATTTGTTGAAAAGACTCGTCTATCTCCATTCATTAATCTTGGTTCCCATACCGAAAATCAATTGACCATAAATGTAAGGCTCTATTTCTGCACTCTTAATTCTAGTACAGTAATCTATATGTCTATTCTTATGATAGTACTACACTGTCTCAATTATTATAACTCTATAGTAAGTGTTGCAGAAAAGGCAATGGCACCCCATTCCAGTACTCTTGCTTGGAAAATCCCATGGACGGAGGAGCCTGGTGGGATGCAGTCCATGAGGTCGCTAAGAGTCGGACACGACTGAGTGACTTCACTTTGACTTTTCACTTTCATGCATTGGAGAAGGAAATGGCAACCCACTCCAGTGTTCTTGCCTGGAGAATCCCAGGGACAGGGGAGCCTGGTGGGCTGCCGTCTCTGGGGTCGCACGAGTCGGACACGACTAAAGCGACTTAGCAGCAGCAGCAGTAAGTGTTGAAATTGATAAGTGTGACATCTGCAACTATGTTCTTCTAGACTCTTTGGTTATTTTTGGTTTGTGGTAATTCCACATGAATTTTAGGATAATTTGTCAATTACTTCAAAAAAATGCAACTTAATAAGGATTACAATTCAATGTGTAGATCAGTTGGAAAGTATTACCATCTTAACAATATTGTCTTTTGATCCATGAATGTGAAATGTCTTTCTATTTATTTATGTCTTCTTTAGTTCTTTTAATAAAATTTTGTAGATGTGCATCTTGTCCTTCTTTTGTTAGATCTACTTTTAAGAATTTTACTTTTATTTTTGGTAATATTGCTCAAAAAATTATTTTATTAATTTCACATTCAGATTTTCATTGATAGTGTAAAAAAATTGTATATGTTGACCATGTCCTACAACCCTGCTAAACTAATGTATTACTTCTATTACTTTTCAGTGTATTCTTTAGAATTTTCTATACACAAGATGATCTCATTTGTGAAGAGAGATCACTTTACTTCTTTCCAATACAGATGTTTTTACTTCTTTTTCTTGCCTAATTTCTCTGGCTAGACCCTCTCGTGTTGAATAGAAGTGGCAAAAAGAGATATCTGTCTTATTCCTGGTCTTAAAGAAAAGGCATTCAGTCTTTAAACATTAAGTCTGAGATTAGCTATGACTTTGTATAGGTGTCCCCTATCAGGTTGAGTAATTTTTTTTTTTTTTAAGTTTGTTAACGATCTATGGAGAAAATTTTAAAGTAGACAAAAATTTTCATAGAAAATAATTTAAAGTAGACACCAAAATATGGCCAAAATTAAAATTTCTTTTCATTGAAATACATCACAAAAAAGTGAAAAGAATCATGGAGTTGAAGAACCATGAAACATATATTAACTAAAATATAGCTATTTTTTAGAATACATAAGAAACACCTATAATTCAATTGTAAAAATGTAGACAACTCAATAGAAAAATAGCTAAATGGTTTAAACAGGCACATCACTAAAGAAAAAGTCTAAATAGACAGTAACCCAAAGAAAATGTTCCAAACATTGGAAAAAATAAAAATTTAAGTCATGATAAGATATTACTACTTATCCATTAAATTGCGAAAAAATAAAAGTCTTACAATAGTTAACAGACAATGATACAAGCATCAGGAACTATTCTGGTAGGAGTGTAAATTGTTACGGCAACGTTAGAAAACTGCTTTATCTGGTAAAATTGAATGTAGGTAAACACTTTAATTTAGCAATTTCACCCATGGCTATATACTTTATATATATGGTTGCTTATGTATACTAGGATTCACATTATAAAACGTCAGTAGAATACACTTAAAACTATAAAGCATTAATGAAAGAAATTAAAGAAGATACAAATAGATGGAAAGATATTCCATGTTCATGGATTGAAGGAATTAATACTGTTAAAAATGCTCATACTATTGTAAACAGTCCTGCAATGAACACTGGGGTGCATGTATCCTTTCAGACCATGTTTTTCTCTAGATATATACCCAGGAATGGGACTGCAGGGTCATATGGCAGCTCTATCTTTAGTTTTTAAGGAATCTCCATAGCTGAGACATGGAAGCAATCTAAATGTCCTTGATCAACAGAGGAAAGGATAAAGAAGTTGTGCTACATATATACAATGGAATGTTACTCAGCTATCAAAAGAGTGAAATAATGTTATTGCAGCAACATGGGTGAACCTAGAGACTGTCATATTGAGTGAAGTAAGCCAAAGAATATGCCAGCAAATTTGGAAAACTCAGCAGTGGCCACAGGACTGGAAAAGGTCAGTTTTCCTTCCAATCCGAAAGAAAGGCAATGCCAAAGAATGCTCAAACTACCACACAATTGCACTCATCTCACACACTAGTAAAGTAATGCTCAAAATTCTCCAAGCCAGGCTTTGGCAATATGTGAACTGTGAACTTCCAGATGTACAAGCTGGTTTTAGAAAAGGCAGAGGAACCAGAGATTAAATTGCCAGCATCCACTGGATCATGGAAAAAGCAAGAGAGTTCCAGAAAAACGTCTATTTCTGCTTTATTGACTATGCCAAAGCCTTTGACTGTGTGGATCACAGTAAACTGTGGAAAATTCTGAAAGAGATGGGCACACCAGACCACCAGACCTGTCTCTTGAGAAACCTATATGCAGGTCAGGAAGCAACAGTTAGAACTGGACATGGAACAACTGGTTCCAAATAGGAAAAGGAGTACGTCAAGACTGTATATTGTCACCCTGCTTATTTAACTTATATGCAGAGTACATCATGAGAAATGCTGGGCTGAAAGAAGCACAAGCTGGATTCAAGATTGCTGGGAGAAATATCAATAACCTCAGATATGCAGGTGACACCACCCTTATGGCAGAAAGTGAAGAGGAACTAAAAAGCCTCTTGAGGAAAGTGAGAGTGGAGAGTGAAAAAGTTGGCTTAAAGCTCAACATTCAGAAAATGAAGATCGTGGCATCTGGTCCCATCACTTCATGGGAAATAGATGGGGAAACAGTGGAAACAGTGTCAGAGTTAATTTTTGGGGGCTGCAGATGGTGATTGCAGCCATGAAATTAAAAGACACTTACTCCTTGGAAGGAAAGTTATAACCAAGCTAGATAACATATTAAAAAGCAGAGATATTACTTTGCCAACAAAGGTCCATCTAGTCAAGGCTATGGTTTTTCCAGTAGTCATGTATGGATGTAAGAGTTGGACTGTGAAGAAAGCTGAGTGCCGAAGAATTGATGTTTTTGAACTGTGGTGTTGAAGAAGACTCTTGAGAGTCCCTTGGACTGCAAGGAGATCCAACCAGTCCATCCTAAAGGAGACCAGTCCTGTGTGTTCATTGAAAGGACTGATGCTGAGGCTGAAACTCCAATACCTGGCCACCTCATGCGAAGAGTTGACTCACTGGAAAAGACCCTGATGCTGGGAGGGATTGGGGGAAGGAGGAGAAGGAGACAACAGAGGATGAGATGGTTGGATGGCATCACCGACTCAATGGACATGGGTTTGGGTGGACTCCGAGAGTTGGTGATGGAGTGCTGCCATTCATGGGGTGCTGGCGTGCTGCCATTCATGGGGTTGCAAAGAATCGGACACAACTGAGCAATGGAAGTGAACTGAAGTCAAAGAAACAGAAACATAATAGGACACCCCATACATGCAGAATCTAAAAAGACATGATACAAATGAACTTATTTACCAAATAGAAACAGATTTATAGATTTAGAGAACAAACTTATAGTTGCCATGGAGATGAATGGGATGAGATGATAGTTAAGGAGTTTGGGATGGACAGGTGCACCCTGCTATATTTAAAATGGATAGCCAACAAGGATCTATTGTATAGCACCGGGAACTCTACTCAGTATTATGTGGCAGATTGGATGGGAGAGGAATTTAGGGGAGAACAGCTACACGTGCATGTATGGGTGAGTCCCTTTGCTGTTCATGTAAAACTACTTTTTTTTTTTATTTTGTATAGAAAACTACTACAACATTGTTAATGGGCTATACTCCAGTATAAAGTAAAATGTTTAAAAAAATATCCATACTACCCAAAGCAATCTACAGATTCAATGCAATCTCTATCAAAATTCTAATACTATTTTTCACAGAAATAGAACAAACAATCCTAAAGTTTGCATGGGACCTCAAAAGACCCCAAAAGACCACACTAGCCAAAACAATCTTGAGAAAGGGAAACTGGAGACATCATGCTCCCTGATTTGAGCTACATTACAAAGCTATAGTAATCAAAACAGTAAACTGTTGACATAAACATGGACATATAAATCAATGAAACAGAATAGAGAGCTCAAAAATTAACCCACCCATATATGGTCAGTTAATTTATGACAAAGAAACCAAGAATATACAATGGGAAAACAGTCCTTTCAATAAATTGTGTTTGAAAAAACTGATAGCCACATGCAAAAGAATGAAACTGGACAACTATCCTATACCATACACAAAAAGTGACTCAAATGGATGAAGGACTTGAGTGTAAGACCTAAAATCATAAAACTCCTAGAGAAAACAGAGGTGGTAAGCTACTTGACATAGGTGTTGGCAATATTTTTTTTTCAATTTGATACAAAAAGCAACAAAAGTAAAAATAAACAAATGAGACTAAGTAAAACTAAAAATATTCTACAAAAGAAAGGAAACTATTCACAAAAGGCAACCTACAGAATGGGAGAAACTATTTATAAACTGTATATCTGCTAAGTGGTTAATATTCAAAATAAAAGGAACTCAAACACCTTAATAGCAAAAAAATAAATCCAATTAAAAAATGGGCAGAAGATCTGAATAGACATTTTTCCAAAGAAGACACACAAATTACCAAGTACATAAAAAGATGCTCAACATCAACATCACATATACATTAGAATGTTATTCAGACATAAAAGAGAATGAAATCACAATCTGGGACAACATGGATAGATTTTGAGGGTATTATATTCAGTAAAATGTCAGTGTAAGTTATATACTATAAACCTTAAAAATTCTCATCACAAGAAAAAAATTTCTAACTGTATACTGTTGTGGACATTGACTAGACTTATTGTGGTGATCACTTTGAAATGTATAAAAATACTGAGCCATTATGTTGTATACCTGAAACAAATATAACAATATATGTCAACTATACTTCAATAAAAATATGCTTATAATAATATTGCTCATAATAACCAACTTTCTGAAAGAACTCACATACTGACCTTTGGCAAAGTGAATACATAAAATGTTTTATATTTTTGCGATGGTATACTATGTAAAATATATTTGAATATACTACAGAAGAGTATACAAACTTTACAAATGTTTATGCAGGGGAAAACAAGTCATAAAATAGTAATTACAGTATTATTCTATTCACAGACAGTTCAAGAACAGGCAGCACTAATCTAATTTTTGAGGATGCATACACAGGTGGGAGAAAATGTAGGGAAAGGAAAAGAGTACTACAGAGATCAGGGTCACAGTTACCTTAAGATGTCATAAGGCACCTTACGAAGACTCGTTGAAATCAGAGTGGTAGAGGATGTAAGGGAAATTTTGTGGTTTCAGCAACTGATTTGATGAAGTCATATAGGTATCTGTTCCATGTACAAATGTTAAAAATTGTTTTACAGGCAAAAAGTATGTATAACCTTACACAATTTTCTGTTCATCACATTTTAAAATAAAGATGTTTAAGCCAATAAATAAACACATTGCTTTTCCCTGATTAGCTAATCCTGCCTTTTATCAGAGATAGATGACTGCAAAAACTAAAGTGTTGGAAATGATTATCTTACGCTGAAATTCAGCACGGGAAACAAAAACCTATCTGTTCAGTTTGAAGTGGGGGATGGGAGACCTATATCATGGTTCACTGAAATTTCTGCCTTGAACATCCCTTCCCTCAACCCACTAACTTCTTCATGAAATCCTAGATCTGCACAGTGTGAACACTTTGGAAACCACTATTAAAGACTCTTGAGGCAGAAAAAAACCTTGGATGTCATCTAACTTAAGCTCATCATTTTACAGAGAAGGCTTTATGACATGCCCAAGGTCATCCATCTAGTTAATGGCTGCTGCTGCTGGCTTAAAACTCATATTTGATTTTTAGCAGAGTGTCTATTTTCATGGCTTAATTTTTCAATGAAGTAGCACTGAGAATCACTCATGTATAGTTTCTAATATGCCTTTCAGAATATTTCTTATGTCAACTAGTTCTATTAGCAAAGCATCAGCAGTAAACCAAAGCACAGCCTACAATTCTAAGGGGATATATGTGTGTGTTAATAAATATAAATCTATACTATATATAATATATTTACTAGCAAATATAATGCATATTTATGTACGTATACTTTTTAAAAAATAAGACCACTGCATAAAGTTAAAATCAGTTGGGCCATCTTAACCTCAATGAGAAATGAAAGCTAGGAGAATTATTTGTTTCAGGGCAGGTGAAAATTACTGCATTTCTTCTCTACTAATTTAAGCCAAGATAAAATGAGTTGAACAGAGCAGCATGAGAGATTGAAAACATTATCGCAAGTCTATTCTCAGTTTCTCCATTACTGCCCTGTAAGTAAATTCCTCAGTACCATTTTTTCTAGATTCCGTATATATGTGCTAGAATACAATATTTATCTTTCTCTTTCTGACTTACTTCACTCTGTATAATAGGTTCTAGGTTCATCCACCTCATTAGAATTGACTCAAATATGTTCTTTTTCATGGCTAAGTAATATTCCATTGTGTATATGTACCACAACTTCTTTATCCATTCATCTGTTGATGGATATCTAGGTTGCTTCCATGTTCTACCTATTGTAAATAGTGCTGCAATGTGTCTTTTTCAATTTTGGTTTTCTCAGGGTATATGCCTAGGAGTGGGATTGCTGGGTCATATGGTGGTTTATTCCTAGTTTTTTAAGGAATCTTCATATGGGGAGAGGGGAGGAGAGGTGAGATGCATGGAAAGAGTAACATGGAAACTTATATTACCATATGTAAAATAGATATCCAATGGGAATTTGCTGTATGACTCAGGAAACTCAAATAAGGGCTCTGTATCAACCTAGAGGGGTGGGATGGGGAGGAAGATGGGAGGGAGGTTCAAAAGGGAGGGGATATATGTATACCTATGGCTGATTCATGTTGAGGTTGGACAGAAAACAGCAAAATTCTGTAAAGCAATTATCCTTCAACAAAATAAGTAATTAATTTAAAAAAGAACATTATCACAGGAATTTTCTTGCCCAGTGAATGTTAAATTTGGAAGCAATATGCATTACTTCTTTTAAGGAAAATATTCTTTTTTTTAATACTATATAAAATAGGAGAGCTTTCTATGGGACTTTCATAGTAACTGGAGACTAAACATTTTCTTTGATGACATTTTATGCATAACAATATAAGATTTAGGCTGTAATGAGGATATGGCCACAGGGCCAATTATAGGGCAGCCTCCTTGGCTGCCACACACCCTATTACCAGTCTTGTGTGGCAGCCAAGGAGGTACACTGTCCATATCTGCCTTCAAGACAGAATCTGTCAGTCAGCAGTGATCAGCAACATTGGCGCCAAGGTCGCGCTCTTCCTGGGCAGTCTCTAGCCGATGTCTCAGCATAGGAGAGGTATCAAGGCATTATTTCCTAGCGTGTGTGATGGCTCCATGTACCACAGCACCCAGCAGACTGGCCAAGACCAAGCAGAGCTTCAGTGCAGTCTGAAATTCCTCCTATGTAAAGCTCCACCCCTCCCCTTCTCTTTTCATAGGCAGCAGATCTATAGCATGATCTAAAGGGTTTCCTTGCTTAATCTTGTTCCTTCTTTCTTTTATCTCCCATGATCATTACCCCCAATAAATCTCTACTTTGTATTCTACTCCAGGGGACCCAACTGACACAGAGAGGTGGAGAAGATTCAGTTGCTTCACTCTGTGCTCTTTTCTTTCCTAAGGACACCATAATATGCAGGCAGAGAAGACAGTTGTTTTGTTTCATCACAGTATATGAGGCTTAGAAAAAAACAAAAATTTACTAAGAGTCTAGGGAAAAGTATGCCCACAAAAAGATTCCTTTTCAGAAAAATTTTAAAAGGATTCCTTTCCTTACCATGCCATCCATTCTTTCCCCTTTCTTTATAAAGTTTAGAGAAAAAAAAAAAAAAAAGGAAAGGAGAACAGAGAATTTCACTCACCCTCCATCATAGATTGGAAAGAAGGAACAATAGGGTGGGGTGGGGTACGGTGGCTCCTGGGGAGGGGAGGTTAAGATGACCCGGGGACTTGCTTCTGCTTACCTCCTGGCCCTGGCAGTCCCATTGGATCCCATTGTCACTGCCTGTATCATTCTACCAGCATTTTTTTTTTTTCCTCTTGCTATACCCCTTACCCTTGAGAAATAGCAGAGAAGTCCCATGGCTGAAGTAATCAAGACTCAATGATGCTTTTTTCCTCCAAGGGACAGGACTAAATTCCTCCCCATCCTTATGCTGTCCTTGACAACGGTTACATTTGAGTTAGACCCACCTTGTACAGAGCTTCTTCCTAACAAGCGTGTTTCTGGTTTCTGGCCTATGGCATATTTGTCCATTTCCTTGCCTCCCCTCCATCCCTGGAAATGTGCTTGGCCTTCTAGTCCACTGTTTTGTAGCTTTAATATGTGCCACTACCATCACTACCACCGCCACCACCCCCACAGATGATGTAGGTAGGCAGCCTCTGAGGTTAGAATTTGACAAATGCATAGTCATTCAGCTCTGTGTGTTTGTTTAGGCAATCATCCGGTTAGGATGACCACTAACAAATCATC
The DNA here is from genome assembly GCF_002263795.3 of Bos taurus. Taxonomy (NCBI): domain Eukaryota; kingdom Metazoa; phylum Chordata; class Mammalia; order Artiodactyla; family Bovidae; genus Bos; species Bos taurus. The sequence goes on from NC_037347.1 coordinate 12,099,367, forward strand.
TCCATTGACAAGGTCCAGTTCAAACCCCACCTCTTTCATCCAATAACCCAATTTGGGTTCCACTGATTCCATTCTGTCTTGAACATGAATAGTCTATTTTGGCCCCACCCACTTGCCTGTCTCAATTTCCTGATTTGTATTGTTCACTTGTGTGCATTGGAAATCCTTGAGCATTAAGGATTACAATCCTAGGAGCTGTAGCTTTGAATTCTCATGACCTACTCACCCATGGCTCCCCTTAGTTCTACTTGCAGTTATCTTGAACTCAGAATTAGATCCAAACGTGGCTTTTTTTCTGGTGCCATCAGAAAAAGGAAAAGGGAGCCAATGGAGAAAAACAATGCAATAGTTATGCCTTATTTTGTTTGCAGAAAATACTTAAGAATTCTCTATTCCTGTGGATCTTTCAAACTCCTTGCATGCTGTCCCCCACACATGCACTTGTACATATGCACAAAACTCAGGCACTCTTCTCTATTCCCAAAGTTCTCCATACCCACACCTCTATAACTCAGAGTTTTACTCTCTGCTATGTGAAACACTCAATATGCCAGCAAATTTGGAAAACTCAGCAGTGGCTACAGGACTGGAAAAGTCAATTTTCATTCCAGTCCCTAAAAAAGGCAATGCCAAACAATGCTCAAACTACCACACAAATGTACTCATCTCACACAAAGCAAAGTAATGCTCAAAATTCTCTAAGCCACGCTTCAACAATATGTGAACCATGAACTTCCAGATGTTCAAGCTGGTTTTAGAAAAGGCAGAGGAACCAGAGATCAAATGCCAACATCCACTGGATCATCATCTTGAAAAAGCAAGAGATTCCAGAAAAAACATCTGTTTTTGCTTCATTGACTATGCCAAAGCCTTTGACTGTGTGGATCACAATAAACTGTGGAAAATTCTGAAAGAGATGGGAATACCAGACCACCTGACCTGCCTCTTGAGAAATCTGTATGCAGGTGGAAGCAACAGTTAGAACTGGACATGGAACAACAGATTGGTTCCAAATAGGAAAAGGAGTACGGCAAGGCTGTATGTTGTCACCCTGCTTATTTAACTTCTGTGCAGAGTACATCATGAGAAATGCTGGGCTGGATGAAGCACAAGCTGGAATCAACATTGCCAGGAGAAATATCAGTAACCTCAGATATGCAGATGACACCACCCTCATGGCAGAAAGTGAAGAAGAACTAAAGAGCCTCTTGATGAAAGTGAAAGCATAGAGTGAAAAGTTGGCTTAAAGCTCAACATTCAGAAAACAAAGATCATGGCATTCGGCCCCATCACTTCATGGCAAATAGATGGGGAAACAGTGACAGACTTTATTTTGGGGGGCTCCAAAATCACTGCAGATGGTGACTGCAGCCATGAAATTAAAAGATGCTTATTCCTTGGAAGGAAAGTTATGACCAACCTAGACAGCTTATTAAAAAGCAGAGGGATTACTTTGCCAACAAAAGTCCATCTAGCCAAGACTATGGTTTTTCCAATAGTCATGTATGGATGTGAGAGTTGGACTATAAAGAAAGCTGAGCACTGAAGAATTGATGCTTTTGAACTGTGGTGTTGGAGAAGACTCTTGAGAGTCCCTTGGACTGTAAGGAGATCCAACCAGTCCATCCTAAAGGAGATCAGTCCTGGATGTTCACTGGAAGGACTGATGTTGAAGCTGAGACTCCAATACTTTGGCTACCTGATGCACAGAGCTGACTCATTTGAAAAGACCTTGATGTGGGAAAGATTGAAGGCAGGAGGAGAAGGGAACGACAGAGGATGAGATGGTTAGATGACATCACCGACTCAATGGACATGAGTTTGGGTGAACTCCGGGAGTTGGTGATGGACAGGGAGGCCTGGCATGCTGCAGTCCATGGGGTCGCAAAGAGTCAGACATGACTGAGCGACTGAACTGAACTGAACTGATGAAACATAATCACTTTTAGGGTGATTGTTCTGGTTTTGCTGTCTTACACATCACTGTACTCAAGCACCTACCTCAGGTTCATCAAATCATTCAAGGAGAAAGGAAGAGGAGGGCCTAAATGAAATAGGGTCCATTTATATTTAACATCTACCTATACAAGTGAACACAGTCAAGTAATTTGTTTCTAAAACTCAATTTTCTTAAGTGTAAAAGGGGAATGTAATACATTTAGAATATTTCTTTTCTAGTACATATAACTCTACATGAAATCTAAATGTAGAATTGGTCTCAGGTCAGTAAACAATTTGCATTCACCCAAAATAAGCTAACCTTTCTAAATTTTAAAAAAGTGAATATTAAATATCAATTTGTGTTAAAAATTAATTTACCTTTAAAGTTTCACACTGTGAGATTAATATTCCACAATGAAATTTCATTTAATCCCCACTTTTATCCTTGAGCTACTATTTTCAGCTGCACATTTTCATCTATATATATTTTTGCTTATATTCACTATGACAGTCGGTGTTTTCTCATCTATTCATTCAGGTTGACTTAAAATACATCCAGATATTTTGTGGATGAAGCTATTGCACTAACATTATAAAGTAAAATCTTCCAGAAAGAAATTGTTTAGACTTGTACATTTTACCTGTTTGTTAAATTATCCCACCTGGCTTTATTCCAAGCAAAGTCATTTCTTGTCCCTGTAGATTTAATCAAATATACATTGCCAGCACACAGACATATTAAGCCACCATTCAGTAGGTTGACTCACTCGTTTTTATAGTTATGATAAAGTCATTTGGAAAAACAAACTCAAGCTGTTAACCAGTGAGAACTAATCCCAGATTCAAAATCCAGTCCATGAAGGGGCTGTACCACTGTGGCCATGAACATTCGGTCGTGTACATGTTCCCCCTAAGGCTGTGGGTGACAAGGCTGATGAAAAGGAATGGGGAATATTGAGCCTCCAAGATTGCTCACCAAATGTGGTGACTGGCTCGAACAAGCAATTCTGTACAGGACCCAGAGTCTTTGGCAGCCCTTAGGGCAGCTTCTGCCTTTGGTGGCAAAACAGAGTTTGGTTTTTTTTTTTTTTTTTCATTGTTTTTTGAAACAGGATGAGTATAATCATTTTTTAGCGTTGGCTCCTTTGTGTTACAGACAGTCTGTTAGCACACATTTTCAGATCCAGTTCAAAAAGGAAACAAAATAGAAGTGTGGCTGCATGTTAATTACCCAGAAACATGGCGCACCAGATGGCCTCCAAGGTCTGCTTCTGCCTAGTAGGTAAATAATGCTTCCCAATCCCTTTGTCCTCTTTGAAAACCAAATTGTGAATTGTTTTCCCTCCAATTACTGTTAACACAGGAGGTAACCAAGGGCAACAAGAATGCTACATGTACAAGTGGACCGGATTAAAACAGCAAACTTTTTTTTTTTCTCTCTCTTGCTAAATTCTGCAGAATTTATTGGGTCCAGAAAAAGTCAAGAAAAATCCTTAAAATGCCAAAAAAGCATGGAATTGGGCCTTCAGTCAAGGCTCCAACACCAGAGAAAAAGAGTTTATTTTTCCAAGCACACATAATGTTTCAGGTCTTGTCTGCCTCTTTGATATAGGTGTGATGATTTTGACTTTAAGGTTCCCCTCACTAGTCTGTGTAATGAGCCCTCTTGTATTACTCACAGAAGAAGATTTTAAACTTAAGTCATTATGTACAGTCCTGGTCCATTTTAAGAAAAACAAAACTTGCACTTCTAAAATGTCCTTCTGCCAAGCAGAAGTAATATCATAAATTCTGCATGACATTTCTTTCACTACAGAGTACCCCAGTGTGCTCCATGGTAGAAAGCATTACCTTCCATAATATGTCTGTAGACCTGAGGGGCAGGCAGTAGATTTGTGATATTGACTTTGGTCCTTCCTTCTCTGATAGTCCCTTCCTTTTTCCCTCATCAAGTGGGTAATTAGCTTTCCATTTATGGCTGTGAAAAAAGAATGTGTCAGGTAGGAGAGTAGAAATAATGTGCAAGTCTTTGGTTTTTATAAAATTTAAAAAAAAAACATCATAGAATAACTTAGTGGCTCAAGATATAGATCAAATAATTAGGAGAATCTGGGAAGAAAGCATAGCTTCTCTACCTTAGGGAAGGAGTTCCATGTGCCAGCACACATGCAATTAGAGGAGATATCAGACAAGACAGACCATGCACATAAAGAACCATGGCCTCCCAGTGAGACCAGTGATGATGAATGCTCAGGACCAGGCTACAGCATGAACACTGCAACCATTCCTTGCATATTTAAGGACAAATGCTCCTTCTTCCCAAGCTCTGGCATCGTGTGCATTTCACATACTTACGCATAATCCCAGGAAAAGAAGGAAAGGACGGGAGAGAGATCCTTAAATTGATTGAGGATATTTTTACCCTTCCTGGGAGAATAAGGTCTCAAATAAAAATCAGGCTGAGTTTGAGGAAAATAAAAAGTTTATTTTGTGTAACTGAGTTTGCTGATGGAGGGCCAAACCTGTTGCCTTTATAAAGACAATCTTGAAGTTTGGGAGAAGGTGACTAGGGGGAGTAGAAAGACATTTCATAAATGAACTTGGACAGATGAAAATAAACAGATTAACAATTCTACTGAGGGAATTCTCACATTTAAGAATGTTGGTCATGCCACGTATGAGTTTCCTGTATGCCGTGAGCTTTGCCTGTGCTGACTTACCCACTCCTCTGAACAACTTTATGAGGATAGCAGGATTGTTATCTCCTGTTAGCAGATTAGGAGAGTGATGTTCATGGAAGAAAATGACTTGCCTGGGATTCAAAAATAGGCTCCTGTTGCTATGCCATACTCAGTCATGTCCAACTCTTTTTGATACCATGGAATGTAGCCTGTGAGGCTCCTCTGTCCATGGAATTTTCCAGGCAAGGATACTGGAGTGGGTTGCCATTTTCTACTCCAAGGGAATCTCCCTGACCCAGGGATCAAACCCATGTCTTCTGTGTCTCTTGCATTGGCAGGTAGATTCTCTACCACTGAGACACCTGGGTAACCAGGAAAACCAGGCTAGTAGGAAATTTAATGTGCTGAAGGCGAGATATTCACCGTGCTCTGCTGCACCGAAAACAAGCAGAACTGATGCAGAGTGGGAGGGGCTATTTAAAGCATCCTCCTCGTAGTCCCTCAATTGCCTTTGCTCAGAATCCAAGCAGAAGAGGGAGCTAGAACTAGTGCCATCTGCCTTGTGCCTTAAAGTTGCTCAGTTGTGTCTGACTCTTTGTGATAACATGGACTAAAACGGTCCATGGAATTCTCCAGGCAGGGATACTGGAGTGGATAGCCTTTCCCTTCTCCAGGGGATCTTCCCAACCCAGGGATCAGACCCAGGTCTCCCACTGCAGGAGGCTTCTTTACTGGCTGGGCCACAGGGGAAGCCCAAGAATACTGGAGTGGGTGGCCTATTCCTTGTCCAGTGGATCGTCCCAACCCAGGAATTGAACCGGGGTCTCCTGCATTGCAGGCGGATTCTTTACCAACTGAGCTATCAGGGAATCCCAGTGCCATCTAAAACCTCAAATTTATTGTGACCCACTTATTTCTTCTACTTCCCATTCTCTCTATGGTGTGATTAGGGTTAATTACTCCTCAATAACACTAGCAGTTTGCAGAACAAGATGGCAGAGAAGTAGGTGGACATGGAGTACATCTCTCTCCATGGATACATCAGGAATACACCTTCAGACACAGAAGTGCATGCAGAACACCAGCTGAGAGTGGACAGGAGTACCTGACGAGGGGAAAAGAATATATAGAACCACATAAAACTCAGTAGGATGAAGGAACTAGGGGAAAAACATGAGTGTTAGTAGGACTGGACCTGCCCTCGGTGGGTGGGGGAACTAAAGCAGGGGTCTGATCCCCACATCCAGACAATTATCTGACTCAGAGGAGAAACATTTAAGGCTGAGAGTGAAACAGCTGATCTGTGGCAGCCTAAATGGAATGAGAATCAGACAGTCCTTGCTGCAGCCATTCATATGGTAGGGAGGAACGCAGGTCTCCTGGAAGGGGCAGTGGATGGGAGCTGGAGTTTAGGGGTTGTGGAGAAATCCCAGGGCGAGGGCTGCTGTTCACTGTGGAGAGACGGCTCAAGGGGATGCGAGGGATGAGACTGTGGTGGGAAATGCCTGTGGAGGAAAGCCAGGCAGCCATGGAAGCAAGGCAATACTGCTGAGTCATCCGTAGGGGGTGGAGCCATCACCATAGCCTCTCTCTCTCCACATGCCAGCATCAGCAGCTGAACAATAGAGAGGCTGGCCCGTCAAATGCCTGATGCACTGAACTGCAGAGTAGGACCCCATCCAGGGTGCCCCTTTAAGTGCCTGACAAGCCGAACAACAGAGTAGGACCTCAGGCAAGAGATCCCTTCTAAGTGCCCGAATGGGTGGAGCTATGGAGAAAGACTGGCCAAAGAGGCCTTCTGATCACCAGCTACAAGAGGCTTGAACAAAGACTCTGATGGGGCCATAACTCCTGCCGTGGAGGCAGTCCATGTCCCTGAACACTTGGCACCGCCAGGGTCCCCGCAAGCCAAGCAGTTATGCCACCTTCACGCTTAACTCTCACTGGGGCAGAGTTGCCACAAGCACACACACACACACACAAAATCTTGTGTTTATGCCCACAGGGTCCCTTCAGTCTGGTTGGACTCTTTGAGACCCTGCAGACTGTGGGCTGTTAGGCTTCTCTGTCAGGGAAGGGGGTCTCCAGGCAGGAACACTGGTGCGCACTGGCCAACACTTGTGGCCATGCCCTTCTAGAGCACTGTGTTTCCTGCTGCCCCAGCCGCCAACCCCCCTGAGTACCTGGTGCTGCCAGAACCCCTGCGACCCAAGCAGCTGCACCACCTCCACACCCTCCCTCACAGGGGCAGACCCAAGCCCTAAAGGGCAGTCCCAGGAGCTGACAGTCCTAGTCAGTAGGCGACCCACATGTAGAGGTGGAAATAAGACCACAATTGAAACCCAGGGGCAGTGTGGCTAAGGAAGAAGACCCAAAACCTTCCCACCAGCTGTACAAGCTGCAGATTAAATCCACATGATCAACTAAGCAGACTCTGTGTCTGTGGAATATAAAGGCCATTGAGAGCTCCCACAAAAGAAAGTGCACTAGCTCTGATAGCTGCGGACACTGGAGACAAGAACATACAGGAGTAGGACCAGATTAGGATCTGAGCTGCCCCCACGGCAGGTCCAGTGATCAGCACAGTGCTGGAGGGCATCCTAGGGAGGCGAGGGGGACTGCGATTCAGAGCCCAGGAAAGGACTCTGACAGCAGTGACTCAAGAACAACATTTATTATTCTTATGTTTTGACTTGTTCTGTAGATTCTTTTGGATTTTTTTTCTTTTTTCTTTTCCCTTTCTTTCCCCCTCTGTTGTAGTTGTCAGTTTTATTGGCACTAAGAAATCCAATTAAGTTTTTAAGCTTTTTTTTAATTTTTCCTTAGACACATTTTTTTTATTGTTGTCATAAACCTCAGCCTGTATGTTGGGCTTTTGCAATTCTCCAGTTTTCCTCTTTTTTTTTTAATTTTAATTTTTTAAACCTATTATTATTTTTTCTACATTTATTCCTTTGTTTGCTTTCCCTTCTGTTCTTTTCCCCTTGCAGTTAATCTTTAACGTATATAAATCTTCTTTATCTACCTCTATTTAACTTTGTGTATCTATTCTTTCTTTCTTTTCTTTCTCTCCTTTCCTCTCAACATGTTAGTTTTATTTTCATTGCTTTATTCCCCAATCGGCACCTTGCTTTAGTTTGTTTTCCAGTTTGTGCTTTAATAGTTTTCTTCTGGTAGATATAATTTTTGGTTTCCTTTGTTCACCGGGTCAATCTATTGTACTTAATTTTTGTTGGACTGTTTTGATTTTGCTTACAGGTGTATATGTATATGTGTATATTCAGTCACACTTTCTATTGTTGCTATAAAACTCTGCCTCTACACTGGGCTTTTGAAGTTCTGTGGAGTTTTCCTTTTTTTCCCCTTTTTTATTTCTTCTTCTGTTTTTTCTCTTTTCTCTTTTTTATAATTTTAATTTTTAATTTTTTAAACCTATTATATTTTTTCTGCCTTTATTCCTTTCTTTGCCTTTCCCACTGTTCTTTTCCCCTTGCAGTTAATCTTTAATGTATATAAGTCTTCTTCATCTATAACTTGCATATCTATTCTTTCCTTCTTTTCTTTCCTCTCAACATATTTGTTAGTTTTGCTTTCATTGCTTTATTCCCCACTTGCTGCCTTGCTTTAGCTTTGTTTTCCAGTTTGTGCTTAAGATAGTTTTGTTCTTAACTGGTAAATATAAATTTTGATTTCCTTTGTTTGCCAGATCAATAGACTGTACTTTATTTTTGTTGAACTGTTTTGACTTTGCTCATGGGTATATATGTATATGTGTATATTCCATTATTTTAATTATTATTTGCCTGATTTTGTAACCGCCATTTGTCTGGGGTTCATCTTTGGTTTCTTATTTTTGGATATTTGTTTTACTCTCCCTTAATGCCATAACAAACCACTTGTGGAATCTTTGTTCCTGACCAGAGATCAAACCCTGAGCCTTTGAAGTGGGAGCACTGACTCCAAGACCCTAGACAACCAGAGAACTAACCCTAGGGAGTATCAAATAGTGAGAACTCACACAAAGGAAACCACTTAAATACAAGACCCGGCATCACCCCCCAGTAGCACCCTGTGAAGGACGCCTCATGTAAACAACAAACAAAACAAAATACAAACCCAGTCATCAGCAGACAGGAGTTCCACCTCCCGCAGCCTTCCCATCAGAGGAAAAACAATCAAACAAACAAAAACTCAGCACAAATCTCATCCATACGAAGCTCACACACACCACTGATGGCTAACAAACACGTGAAGAGATGCTCAGCATAGCTCATTTATTAGAGGAATCCAAATCAAAACTACAATGAGATATCACTTCACACCAGTCAGAATGGCCCCCATCAAAAAGTATGCAAACTATAAATGCTGGAAAGGGTGTGGAGAAAAGAGAAAACTCTTACACTGTTGGTGGGGATGTAAATTCATACAGCCACCATGGAAGACAGTATGGAGACTCCTTAATAAACTAGGAATAAAAACCACCATATGACCCAGCAATCCCACTCCTAGGCATATACCCTGAGGAAACCAAAATTGAATGAGACACATGTATCCCATTGTTCATTGCAACACTATTTATAATAGCTAGAACATGTAAGCAACCTAGATGTCCATCGACAGATGAATGGATACATAAGTTGTGGTACATATACACAATGGAATATTACTCAGCCATAAAAAGGCACATATTTGGGTCAGTTCTAATGAGGTGGATGAACCTAGAACCTATTATACAGAGTGAAGTGAGTCAGAAAGAGAAAGATAAATACTGTATTCTAACACATGTATATGGATCTAGAAAAATGGTACTGAAGAATTTATTTACAGAGCAGCAATGGAGAAACAGACATAGAGAATAGACTTATGGACATGGGGAGGGGGAGGAGAGAGTGAGGTGTATGGGAAGAGTAACATGGAAACTTACATTACCATATGTAAAATAGATAGCCAACGGGAATTTGCTGTATGGCTCAGAAAACTCAAACAGGGGCTCTATATCAACCTAGAGGGGTGGGATGGGGAGGGAGATGGGAGGGAGTTTCAAAAAGGAGGGGATATATGGATACCTATGGCTGATTCATGTTGAGATTTGACAGAAAACAGCAAAATTCTGTAAAACAATTATCCTTCAATGAAAAATAAATAAATTAAAAATAAAACAAACAAAAAATACTAGCATTTTTAGTGTCTAAGGTAAAATGCTATGTAACTGAAAAACAGGGCATAGAATTAAACCTTTCTCTCCCTTTGGAAACACATATAGTATAATGAAGACTCAGCTCTTTTTTTGTAAGGTCAGAAAATCATTCTTTTGTAAATATTAAGGAGGAAAGTATCAGTTTTTACAAAAAGGAAATTTAAGAAGAGGAATGGCTGTCTATTAAATTATAAGTCAAGGAAACAAAATAAATTTTGTTGAAAAAATTAAAGGTTATACATTGGTCAGAACTAATGAGGGAAAAGAATGAAACTTCCTCTCTTTGTACCTTTTTGCTTTCCTCTCTGACATCAAGGATAATTTTTCATTTTATATAAATTGACTCAGTTTTAAGTAGCACCTTCCAATAGACAGAGAATCTCATAAGAAATATGGATTCAACTTCCAGATGACCAACTGGTTGGCCCAGTTTCCAGGACAGAAGCCAAGATTTGATTTAAAATAAAGAACCAGATAGTTTCTCAGCAAAGTTTGTTGCCTGATTATCCAGAGAGCCTGCTCAAGACTCCAGTTTAATTTGTTCAAGGCCCACTTTGTAGTTTTCCACTCATTACAGCTTGCAACAACATGCCATATGATTTATGTCTTCTTTCAAACGTAAGCTCACCTTGCCCGGATGGGCAGTTTTCCTCCTGCCTTGCTGGCTTCCTTTTCTAAGGCTCCTTTAGTTATTCATTCTTTAACAGTGGAATTCCTCAAAGTTTAACTCTTGGTTCTCTTTTACACAGCAGAAGACATAGATGTCTCTCCAGAGGATTTCATCAACTGCTGTGGCTCTTGTTACTGTCAGAATGCTGAAGACTACAAAAGGCACACCTCTAGACCAGACTTCCCTCTGAGCTCCAGCTCCCAATGTCTACAGACAGCTAATATTTAGTGACTGTTCACCAAGTGCTCTGACAAGTGCTGTAATGCACATTTTTAATTTAGTCTTTTATATATTATCATATTTTATCCTTTTATTTGTTCTCAAGTATACATATAATATTGATAAGATATACATTCTTATGGAAACTAAAATGATAAAAAAAAAGATCAGTCATATCAATCTGCCTATTATTCAACTTCCTACACCACCTCATCTCCTGCTTATGCTCAAGTATCTATTGTTAGTTTGATGGATGTTCTCATTTAATTTGCACAGCTCAGGGGAGGTGCTGTTGTAGTTGTCTCCATTTTAAAGATGGGAAAAAGGATATATAAAATTATTTTTAAATTTATCCAATATTTAATTGATGGTAATGACAGCATAGGTAATACAAACTCAGTCCACCTCACTTCAGCACCTCCACTCTTCCATTTCTATATTGTCTACTCAATTGGGTATTTCTCAGAGACACACCAGATTCAACTGTCTGAACTTAAACTTATAATTTTCCTGCACTGTCCCCACTCATCAAGTCTCATCCTTCTCTTGGGTCTTAATGTCTGCAAGTGACACAATCAGATACCTATTTGTTCACTGAGAAAATATAATACCCTTCCCCTTTCATAATTTATAACTAATCACTCACCAAACCTCACTGATGTGACTCAGAAATCTTTCTCGGATCTATGAGACTTTTATCATCAGAGGTGCCACCAGAACCCCTTGACTAAATCTGCTTTCAGATTTGCGTGTATGAGTGCTAAGTTGCTATAGTCATGTCCATCCCTTTGCCACGCTATGGACTATGGCCTGTCAGGATCCTCTGTTCTTGTGATTCTCCAGGGAAGAATACTAGAGTGGGTTGCTTCCAGACTTGCGACCTTCCAAATCACCTCTGCACAACTGCCAAACGGACCTTTTAAAAATATTCACGTTGAAGTGTCACCCCCCTCCTTAAAATCTTTGGCTTCCCATTGTCCTTAGAATACAGTACAAAATCATTGTGTGGCTTACAAGGCTTTCTTAGTCCAGGCTCTGCCCACTTCCCTGGCCTTCTTTCAGTCTCTGTCCCCCAGGCACATTGGTCTTCTCTCAGTTCCTCAAACAACTCAATCCCCTTCCAGCCACAGAGGCTTCACATATGCTGCTCCTTGTATTTGGAGCTCTTTTGCCCTCTTTCTTAACTTTTATAACTCTGTTCAGCATGTGAGCCTGGAGCTGCCCAGGAGAGCCTTTGCTGTCCCTTCAATCTATTTCTAGTTTCACTCTGATATGCTCTTCTATCATTCTTTCCCTGGAGAAGGAAATGGCAATCCACTCCAGTATTCTTCCCTGGAAAATTCCATGGACAGAGAAGCCTGGTGAGCTGCAGTCCATGGGGTTGCAAAGAATTGGACACGACTGAGCACATGGTCTCATTTCACCTTTTACTTTGGATAAATTTATTCCATTTATCATCACATAATTAATTCACTAGTCCAAAATAAATATGTTTTCCCTACTAGATCATAAGCTCTAGGAGGACAAGAACATTGTGTCTCTCACTCAACCCTGTGCCTGGAAGATAGCAGGCATCTAATAATTTATAAAATGAAATTCAGCCTGACACTCAGTAAGTAGCTTTCTTAGTAAGTAACTTACTTAGTTGGCTCTCAAGTTTCCATTCCTGGAAATAGAAATGGCAGAACTAGCTTAGAGTCACATTACTTCTTTCAGGCAAGTTGGCTTCACTCCCTGCAGGCCTGGCCTCTGATAAGAGTATCTAGAATTTTAAAAGTTCAAGGAGCTAAGGATATGCTCCAGTGAAAGTCCCTTGGGAACAGAAACGGGGCCCTTCAAATCTTGGCCTTTTCTGCCTTTCCTCTCCCCTCCAACCTAAGAATCACCAGAGGAAGTCTAAACATCACAAAGCAAGATTACTGGGAAATCTTCTGCAAATTCACTTCCCTGTATATTTCTAAACAGTACTGCTTTAATTGATTCAAGTTTGCCTGATTGGGTTCTAATTTCAAGACAAGTCCCCACACAATTCACCACGGAATAAAACATTGGAATTATGGTAAGTATAATTAAAATACCCTTGCATTCTAATATTGTCTCTTCCTCCATTGCTCCCGCCCACAGTGGGTTTTCTGTACCAACAAAGAAACAGCTGTATGATCAGCAGGAGTCCATCTGTGTGCTTCCATCTGCGGCTTCTTTTGCACTTGTACCAAGTGGATCTGGAAAAGCAGAATGCGTTCCATTCTTGAGTCTACTGTTTTCCATTATTTCATGTGTACAAAAAATAAGAGTGAAAGAGTTTTGGGGGCCCTCTCTTAAACTGGTACTTCCAAGAAGTTCAAGGGCAGCTAATAATACTTCTTCTGATTTATACCATTATCAAGAATGCAGAATCAGTTAAGGATGGTGAATCCCTAACAGGAGGAGGCCAGTCCCCATCACTGTACTTGGGAATGAACTGTAATGTTCAGGCTAATGGCATTGCTATGATGGTGACTCACTCAACATAGAAAGAATTTGAACAAAGGAAAATGATGAGGCACCTAGTCCTTCAGAAGTTGTCAAACTTCTCCATTCCCAATACTTCCTTCCTTCTCCACCATCAAACTCCCATCATAAAATTCATGAAGCAGGTTCATGTTGAACTTGTCATCTCAGCAGACTTGAAAGCCTGGGGAATAGGAGATGTCCTGAAAGTTGTAGTGTTCTAACTCTGGACAATCGCTTTCATCAGCTTTCTGAAAATTTGTTCTCTGCAGCAGTTTTTTAGGCCATTGTCACCGTAGGCTCCGTCTATTTTTAACATGCATGTAAGGAATGACCCAGAAATCTCTTATTCTTCATTTCAAGTGTCAACTCTTCAAAAGGTCTTCCCCAATCTCTCCAGAAAGAGTTAAGTGCTCATTCTATTTGTCTCTTATTGTTTGTATCAGTTCATAGATATCTATGATTACAATGCTATAATTTTTACTTACATGTCTAAATTCTTCACTGATTCTAAGTTTCCTATTTTTGCTTGTATCTCTAGACTCTAAAATATGAATAAATGAGTGAATGAATAAGATTTGTTTTTTGATTTTTATTAATTTCTTAATGGAACAGCAAAATATACCAGCCAAGTAAAAACTGTGAAGTGCAGGAGGATTGTCCAGAATATTCTATATAACCCATGGGCAGGAAAAAGTTTCTTTGAAGAAATCAACCATAAACTCAAATTCCCAGTTTAGCTCCTCATGTCTACCTTCTATCCAATCATATTTTTGCATTTTAAATATAAAGAATGAGAAATCAGCTCTAATTATGTAACTGTGACAGCTTACTTTATCTTGCCAAACTTTAATTTCCCAAACTAAGGCTTGCAGGGCTGGTGTGAGCTAATGCACGGTGCACAGAACAGCACTGATTATAGTGTCTGCCAGACAGTGAATGGTGAACACTCGACTCTCATTCTTATGAATATTAGGAGCTTAATACACATTTTGATTTTCCTCTATTCTCCCTGTATCTGTGCTGTTACAAAGCTGTTAGCCATAAATAAACGATCAAAAGACAGGAAATGAGAGGGAAAATGTGAAATAAAAACAGCCTAAAACCCAGAAAATCCATCTTTGAAGAGTAATGCTATATTTCATTTATATCAGATCCACATGCAATCTAGCTTAAGGAATTTTCACTACTCACATGTCATGTCTTCTTTGATAACTAATGGTTTGACATATCTTTTGGCTCAAAAGACTTAGCATGCTATAGTGCAGGGAATGTGTTTACTGGGGACAGCTGCCACAAAAGAGGCTCTGCAGATGAACTTTATTTAACAAGCTGATTTCAGACATCAACAATCCAGAGAGAGAGAGAAACTAAAGCACTGGTTTCATAACTACAGTATTCTAGTTAAAATTAATAGACAAAAGATTGTAATATATCAAAGGGTAACTACATTCAAATCTGCTTTTCTATCAGTGACTCCAAAAGGTCTTTTCTTTTGCCTTACTATAAAAAAGTAAACTGAATATCAATTAAAGACCAAATTTGGGGCATGAAAAGCAAAATAAAACAAAGTAGATAAATTCCTAAGATTTTCATCATGTGCACCATGATCTCTCACTTGCCACCCAAGTAAGCACGAGTAATCACATATTGGGGTCCTGAGAAATGTCAGATTTTCTGCTTTTCATGGGGGATTCTTAGTTAAATAAAAACAGTCCTTGTTTTCAAGAAACTTATGTTCTAGCAGATAAGACCGGCTAATAAGTTAAAATTGTTATACTCGGCATAAGTATTATTGTAACAATAAGAACGTGGCACTTGTACAGGGAAGTCTTCCTGAAAGAAGTGGTATATGCTGAATTTTACAGCATAATCAAGAGTTTTAGTCACAGAAGGAGGAGATGGGTAACCAAGGGGAGGACCCACATGTGCTAAGGTGAGAAGGCCAACAGTATAACTTGTTCAGTGAGCTACAAATAGATCACCATGGTGCAAATGGGGTAATACAGAGGCCATAGACAGGAGTCAAGGATGGAAAAATAGCTTAAGATCTCCAGGAGACTTGCATGTTAGGGCTTAATTTTTTCCATCAAAGCTATGTAAGTTGAAAAGTGATGTAACCAGATTTGCATTGCAGATCACTTTAGTTGAATCATAGAGAATGGACCATATACAGAGATACATCCAACTTTATCACCCATAGGAAATACATAGCAAATAGTACACTTAAACACAGAAAGAGAACTAAAGAAGTTTCACAAAGCAAAACAGAGTTGCACTGCATGTGATGCACTGGTATTTTCTGTTCTGTTTCATTGTTTAAAATTCTGGTCTCAGCCTTCAGTTGACTTCATAACTCTTAATGGGATGTGACCTATGGTTTGAAAAACCCTTGATAAGAAAAAACAGACTGGAGTCAGGAAGATCAGATAGGAGGTTATTATAGTAATTCAAGCAAAAAAAGAGATGTGGACCTCAGCTAAGACAACATAATGAAAAGGATCTGATAGCTTTTGCCTTATTATTAAAGCTCCATTTATTTTAGTTTCTATAACCTAGCAAAGTAAACTTGGCAGCATTAGTGCACTTATGAGATAATCATCAACTGAGTGCCTACGTCACACTGTGCAAAAAGCTTTACACATATATTAACTCTAATTCTGACTGGAACACTGCAGAATAGATATTTTCTCTATTTTACAGATAGGAACACCAAAAGCCCAAGGAAATCAAGTAGATTTGACAAAGTCATGTATTTGAAATTAGCAGATAGGCGCACAGCCAATCTATTTAGTGCTAGCTAATTTGTATTAACTACTGTAGTAGTTATGTAGCAGTAATGTAGTACTTTGATGATTATTTAGCTTATTTCCAGCTTTTTGCTGTTATAAACAATGTTATCATAGACATTTTTGGGTCTATGTACCAGAGTTCCTTAAGAGAAAAATTCTTGGATTATAAGCTAGAGTTATCTTATATTTTATCCTTATTAACAATGCATCTATCAATTACACTCTACTGAGTCTTTTGGCACATGCAGTAGCTGGATTTTTCTATAGGCCTTTTATACATCTATGTGAGTGAAAGTTGCTCAGTCGTGTTTGACTCTTTGTGACCCCATGGACTATACAGTCCATGGTATTCTCCAGGCCAGAATACTGGAGTAGGTACCCTTTCCCTTCTCCAGGGGATCTTCCCAACCCAGGGATGGAACACAGGTCTCCTGCATTGCAGGTGGATTCTTTACCAGATGAGGCACAGGGGAAGCCCTTCTGCATCTATGGAAGTGATCATATGATTTTGTGTTGTAGTTCTATTAGTATTATAGGTCTTTAATGTTTTCTATTAGTATGATTTTATATTGTAGTTCTATTATTATTGTGAACCTTTAATGTTTTCTGTTACTATGATAGATTTTTAACGTTTTCTCTGACATTAAATACTCCTGCATTATTAGAATCAGTTCAATTTAGTCACTCAGTCGTGTTCGACTCTTTGCGACCCCATGGACTGCAGCACACCAGGCCTCTCTGTCCATGACCAACTCCCAGAGTCTACCCAAACTCATGTCCATTGAGTCAGTGATGCCATTCAACCATCTCATCCTCTGTCGTCCCCTTCTCCACCTGCCCTCAATCCTTCCCTACATCAGGGTCTTTTCAAATGAGTCAGCTCTCCACATCAGGTGGCCAAAATATTGGAATTTCAGCTGCAACATCAGTCCTTCCAATGAACACACAGGACTGATCTCCTTTAGGATGGACTGGTTGGATCTCCTTGCAGTCCAAGGGACTCTCAAGAGTCTTCTCCAACACCACAGTTCAAAAGCATCAATTCTTTTGTGCCCAGCTTTCTTTATAGTCCAACTCTCACATCCATACATGACCACTGAAAAAACCATAGCCTTGACTAGATGGACCTTTGCTGGCAAAGTTATATCTCTGCTTTTAAATATGCTGTCTAGGTTGATCATAACTTTCCTTCCAAGGAGTAAGCGTCTTTTAATTTCATGGCTGGAGTCACTATCTGTAGTGATTTTGAAGCTGCAAAATAAAAAATAAAGTCAGCCACTGTTTCCACTGTTTCCCCATCTATTTGCCATGAAGTGATGGGACCAGATGTCATGATCTTAGTTTTCTGAATGTTGAGCTTTAAGCCAACTTTTTCCCTCTCCTCTTTCACTTTCATCAAGAGGCTCTTTAGTTCTTCTTCACTTTCTGCCATAAGGTTGGTGTCATCTGCATATCTGAGGTTGATATTTCTCTCATCAATCTTGAGTCCAGCTTGTGGTTCCTCCAGCCCAGCATTTCTCATGATGTACTCTGCATAGAAGTTAAATAAACAGGCTGACAATATGCAGTCTTGATGTACTCCTTTTCCTATTTGGAACCAGTCTGTTGTTCCATGTCCAGTTCTAACTGTTGCTTCCTGACCGCATACAGATTTCTCAAGAGGCAGGTCAGGTGATCTGGTATTCCCATCTCTTCCAGAATTTTCCACAGTTTATTGTGATCCACACAGTCAAAGGCTTTGGCATAGTCAGTGAAGCAGAAATAGATGTTTTTCTGGAACTCTCTTGCTTTTTCCATGATCCAGTGGATGTTGGCAATTTGATCTCTGGTTCCTCTGCCTTTTCTAAAACCAGCTTGAACATCAGGAAGTTCACAGTTCACGTACTGCTGAAGCCTGGCTTGGAGAATTTTGAGCATTACTTTACTAGCGTGTGAGATGAGTGCAGTTGGGTGGTAGTTTGAGCATTCTTTGGCATTGCCTTTCTTTGGGACTAGAATGAAAGCTGACCTCTTCCAGTCCTGTGGCCTCTGCTGAGTTTTCCAAATTTGCTGACATATTTTGTGCCGCACTTTCACAGCATCATCTTTTAGGATTTGAAATAGCTTAACTGGAATTCCATCACCTCCACTGGCTTTGTTTGTAGTGATGCTTCCTAAGGTCCACTTGACTTCACATTCTAGGATGCCTGGCTCTAGGTAGGTGATCACACCATCATCATCATCTGGGTTGTGAAGATCTTTTTTGTACAGTTCTTCTGTGTATTCTTGCCACCTCTTCTTAATATCTTCTGCTTCTGTTAAATCCATACCATTTCTGTCCTTTTTGAGCCCATCTTTGTATGAAATGTTCCCTTGGTATCTCTAATTTTCTTGACAAGATCTCTCATCTTTCCCATTCTGTTATTTTCCTCTATTTCTTTGCACTGATTGCTGAGGAAGGCTTTCTTATCTCTCCTTGTTATTCTTTGGAACTCTGCATTCAAATGGGTATACCTTTCCTTTTCTCCTTTGCTTTTGGCTTCTCTTATTTTCACAGCTATTTGTAAGGCCTCTTCAGACAGCCACTTTGCTTTTTTGCATTTCTTTTCCATGGGGATGGTCTTGCTCCCTGTCTCCTGTACAATGTCATGAACCTCCATCCATAGTTCATCAGGCACTCTATCTATCAGATCTAATCCCTTAAATCTATTTCTCACTTTCACTCTAAAATCATAGGGATTGATTTACGTCATACCTGAATGGTCTATTGGATTTCCCTACTTTCTCCATTTTAAGTCTGAATTTGGCAATAAGGAGTTCATGATCTGAGCCACAGTCAGCTCGTGGTCTTGTTTTTGCTGACTGTATAGAGCTTCTCCATCTTTGGCTGCAAAGAATATAATTGATCTGATTTCAGTGTTGACCATCTGGTGATGTCCATGTGTAGAGTCTTCTCTTGTGTTGTTGGAAGAGGGTGTTTGTTATGAACAGTGCGTTCTCTTGGCAAAACTCTATTAGCCTTTGCCCTGTTGCATTCTGTACTCCAAGGCCAAATTTGCCTGTTACTCCAGGTGTTTCTTGACTTCCTCCTTTTGCATTCCAGTCCCCTATAATGAAAAGGACATCTTTTTTGGGTGTTAGTTCTACAAGGTCTTGTAGGTCTTCATAGAACCATTCAACTTCAGCTTCTTCAGCGTTACTGGTTGGGGCATAGACTTGGATCACTGTGTTATTGAATGGTTTGCCTTGGAAGCAAACAGAAATCATTCTGTCATTTTTGAGATTGCATCCAAGTACTGCATTTTGGACTCTTTTGTTGACTATGATGGCTACTCCATTTCTTCTAAGGGATTCTTTTATTATTAAAATAAACCCCACTTATTCATACTTTAAAAAATGTATCAATGGAGTCTGTTTTTTACTGATACACTAATTTTTTAATTTATATAGGATGTCTGTATCAATATTCATAAGTAAGATTAGTCCAACATTTCTGATGCAGTCTTGGGTTAGCTATGGGAATTTAATGCTTTCTTCATAAAAATAAACCTGAATTCTTCTCTTCTTGTTTTACACTCTGGAATAATTTAAGTGGCATTATAATCATGTCATTATTAAAAAGTTGAATTCTCCCTTGAAACTTTTGGGAGATTATGTTCTTTCATAGGGGTAGCTTTAGGTATGTTTCCTATTTTTTTGATGGTAATCTGTCTGTAGAAATTGCCTCTCCTGTTATTTTGGCAACTTTTGTTTAATTATCTACTTAGTTTTGACTTTCAAATATTTGCATAGAGTTCCAAAGTGTTTCCAAAGTGTCTTACAATTATTTAAAATTTTTCTCTTTTTATGATTATTTATTTTGTCCTCTTTAATTGTTTATAATATGCTTTCTCTCCTTCTTTCTTGATCAGATTACCTAGTGGCTTTCTGTTTTGCTTTGTTTTTTAAAGCTTTTGGTTTTATAGTATTTCTGTTTGCTATATATAGCATTTTATTTATAGCATTTCTGTTTCCTAACTTGTTCATTTATGCTTTTAATTAATTCCTTTCTTGGATTATTTTGATTTATTTTGTGATTTAACTTTTAACGTTTTGAATGGAATTTTTTTAACTCCATTAACTCCAAAAAATGGAGTTTTTATTTTCCATTTTTCTTAGTCTTATGAATGTAGGATTTAATGGCGTAAGTTTCCAGGTGTTAGAATGGTTTGTGCATTTTTAGGTCTTTACAGTTTCTAGTTTTATTCCATTATGGTCAGAAAATACTCCTGTAATATATCAAATATTTGAAATTTATGGATTTTTCTATGGACTATATTAGGGTTAATTTTTGTGAATGTTCCTCACACACTAGAAAAAATATATACACATGATTAGACAGCAATATATAATCTTTAATTACATAGAAAGATATACGCATATACTGATGATGCTATTTAGGTTCCCATATGAATGACTAGTTAGCAAACTATAGTCTGACCTAACCTGCTTTTGTGAATAATATTTTCTTCGATAAGAACCACACCTATTTATTTATGCATTATCTCTGACTGTTTTATACTTCAACATAAGAGTTGAGTACCTGCAACAGGGACAGTATGAGCCAGAAAATCTAAAGTATATATTATCTGGCCTTTTCCAAAAAACATTTGCTGGCTTTATTCTATATCATCGTTAATTTTTAGTCTAATTCATCCATTTTGCATTTTTGAAGTATATTAAAATTTTCAAATATTATTAAACTTCCAACTATTTTCTGAACTCCCAGAGAATGAAAGATACATCTGTGACTATATAAATAATTTGTATATTTTCACTGCAAATTTTAGTCTTTAAATATATAAATATCTCTCTTTTATTATTTTCTGGTTTAAATTCTACCTTGTAAGACATCAATAATTTAACCAGTGCTTTATTTGTATGTGCTTGATATATTTTTGAGAATTATTTTATTTTCAACCATTCTCAATTTCTTTCCTTTGGATATGTATAATATATAACAAAGCATTGGATGTTACTTTGTTTGCCAATCAGAAAAGGAATTTATAATTCTATTAACTTTTTATTTTGTGATATGATCAATATTTTCATTTCAACTCTGTCATTTGTTTTATGTTATATAGTACACCTAGCAACCTCCCTTTTTTGCTTATTTCCTATTTTGCCTCCCTGTGCAAGAGACACAGTGGGAGAAGATCCCCTGGAGGAGGGCATGGCAATTCACTCTAGTATTCTTGCCTGGAAAATCCCATGGACAGAGGGGCCTGGTGGTTTTACAGTCCATAGGGTGGCAAAGAGTCAGATGTGATTGAAGTGACTTAGCACACATGTACACATAGGGATATTATAAGATAATAACTTCTTTTTCTTGCCTCTATCTCAGCATCTGACTTGAAATAATATTAATTAACTCCTAATAGTAACCATAAATTACTTAGTAAGCTTTTTATACTTTTATGTGATTTATTTTTCTTGTATTTTAATAATAACAGTATATCATAATTTTCAGACCATGTAGTCACTGAACACCATACTTCCTGGTACATAACTACCATTTGGTATTTGTTCTATATGTAAATATATCTTTAGTATTCATCACCAGCATGTTTGCCAATTTTATTTCATTCTTCATTGTTGCCTGAAGCTCATTCTCTAGTACATTCCTCAGGAAAAAATATATTCCATGAATTATTGCATATTCATAACAGTTTGCATGCAACTTTTATATCAGAAAGTCACTTTGACTGGAGAGAAAATTATTGGTCATATTTCCCTTATTCAGTATTTTAACATGTTCTTCCATTATCTTCTGGCAAGAAAGTATTACCATCAAGCAGTTTGATGACATCAGATTTTCTTTTCTTGATCAAGAAAAGGTCATTCTTGGTCTTTTTTCTTAGTTTTCAATTTCTCTTTCTTTACAGTCTGGTAATTGTACTATGATGTGATTTGCTGCTCTATGCATATTTTAAATGACACAATTCTATGCCAGATTCCAACAGATACATGGTTCGCTCTTTCAGCGTGCTGTTTTGTCTTTTTAATTTCAAAAACATTTTCTTGAGCTATGCTTTTTACTAGTTTTCCATTGTTTGGGTTTTCTTGTTCAGAGATTGCTAATTACACACATGTTGGACCTTTTTGTTTATCTTCGTCTTTCACTTTTTCTTAAATTATTTTCTCTTCCTGAATTTTTTTTCTTTTTGCTTACTATTTATCTTCAGGTATTATTGGTTTTACTCACTTATTCTCATGTATGTTCAAGTTTAGTCTTCGATTCTGAAATTTTTCTTTTTCTTTGATTACTAATTCTTTCCTGACTTCTATTCTTTCTAACTTATTTAGAAATGTTAGGTTATGAGGTTATATTTTTAATTTGCTCTGTAGGCATGTCTTTCTGGCTTTAGATTTTCTGTAGGGACATTATTATGCTATGTATTATCTCTTTTTTATAATTACTTTTGTTGTTATTGTTGTTTAGTCACTAAGTCATGTTCAACCCTTTTATGACCCCATGGACCATAACCCAGTATATTTCTTGCCCATGGAATTTCCCAGGCAAGAATACTGGAGTGGGTTGCCCTTTCCTTCTCCAGGGGATCTTACTGATCCAGATATCCAACCCACGTCTCCTGCATTGGCAGGCAGATTCTTTACCACTGAGCCATGAGGGAGCTTTTAAAAGCTATGACAAACCTAGACAGCATATTAAAAAGCAGAGACATTACTTTGCCAACAAAGGTCCATCTAGGCAAAGCTATGGTTTTTCCAGTAGTCACATATGGATGTGAGAGTTGGACTATAAAGAAAGCTGAGTGCTGAAGAATTGATGCTTTTGAACTGTGGTATTGGAGAAGACTCTTCAGAGTCCCTTGGACTGCAGTCAATCCTAAAGGAAATCAGTCCTGAACATTCATTGGAAGGACTGATGCTGAAGCTGAAGCTCCAATGTTTTGGACATCTGATGCAAAGAACTGACTCAATGGAAAAGATCCTTATGCTGGGAAAGATTAAAGGCAGGAAGAGAAGGGGATGACAGTGGATGAGATGGTTGGATGGCATCACCAACTCAATGGACATGAGTTTGAGTAAGCTCTGGGAGTTAGTGATGGACAGGGAAGCCTGGAATGTTGCAATCCATGGGGTTGCAAAGAGTCAGACATGACCGAGCAACTGAACTGAATTGAAACAGGGACATGCTGTAATTACAATGAATCAAAATTATTTTCCTCAACTTACAGAAAGAATGGATGGATCATAATAGTTTTTCTAGCATCTGATCTAGAACTCTTAATGAATTGTTAAAAGACATAGCCTCTTACTTTCTTACAATCTTTTGACATTGTTCCCCTTCATTTTTATATAAACCTTCTCTTTCTGGTCCTACTATCATTGTTTTGCCTAATTTATGTTATCTTTTTATCAGTTTCTCATAGATCTGTTTCAGTTTCGAGAGTTAATATTGCTGCTCTGGCCTTTTCAGAGGCCAGATCTTACCGGCATGATTAGAACCCTGCTTTTTGTTTGTAATTTAGAAACTAAATCCTATTTCCTTTGAGGTAAAGGAAGTAAAAATAAAGTAAAATAATTAAGATAGAGGATGAAGAGGATTAAATCTTCAGACTAAGAAAAGTTACAAATAACTAGCAGGATAAAACATCTTAGAAAGAAAAATAATATAAAGTAGAAAAAATAATACTTAAGATAAAGGATAAAAACACAATATATTCAAAACACAAAACTAGAAAGGAGCAAAGGATTACAACAGAAGGTAATAAAAGCAAGTAGTGTTAAAATAAATTTAAAAGAGGAAAAAGAAAAATTACATGGAAATAAAACAAAGGATAAAAAGAAATTAAAAATTCGAGAAGCAAGTAACTAAAGTAGAAAGTTTAAAGTAGAAATCTTGTGCAGTCTTTATCATAGCAAAGACATTTATTAAAGCATTACTAGTTTATAAGCAATAAAACAGAAGACAGACTTAATACATAACAAACAGAACAAAGAAAGTAGAAGAAAAGAAAAAAGGCTGACACTCACTGAAGACTGGCTTCCTGCAGCAGGGGATCTCACAGCAGAACCTGGAGATGGACCGCCTTTAGGAGCTCTTTTTAACTCTTGCCAGTCTACTGATACTGATGGTGCTTTAAACAGTCATTAAAGGAAACTATGTTCTTTCTAGAAAAAGAGTAACCCGCCTTCTATGGCTTCAGCTGAATCTAATAAAGTGATAGAAGTCCCTGATATTGTGAAACTCATCCTCATTTCCCCTGCCCTCCATTACAGAGTATAAGTCTCAATCCACACACTGAGATAAGTGGGAAATTATAGCTTTATTGTCTATAACTCAAATGAATTTCTATTTTGTTCCCATTATGTCAGATGACAGAAGGTAATTTCCATCAGTATGCTGTGCAGTTTTCCCTCTCTCATCTTTAGCAGTATGTTCTAGAGGCTCTCCTGGTGGCTCAGCAACAAAGAATCTGCCCACAATGCAGGAGACTTAGGTAGACATGGGTTCAGTCCCTGGGTCGGGAAGATCCCCTGGAGAAGGAAATGGCAACCCACTCCAGTATTCTTGCCTGGGAAATCCCATGGACAGAGAAGCCTGGTGGGCTACAGTTCAAGGGGTCACAAGGAGTCAGATGCAACCGAGTATGCAGGCGTACATACTCTAGAGGATTGGCCAAGCATGACTGCACAGTGGAGTGACCAAAGTTCTTCCTATTCGGGGTACTCTTTCTACCCCCTTCTGATGCCTATGTCAGAAGCTTTCTCTATCTCCTTTATACTTTAATAAAACTTTATTACACAAAAGCTCCTAGCGATCAAGCCTCGTCTCTGGCCCCGGATTGAATTCTTCTCCTCCGGGGGCCAAGAATCCCGGTGTATTCGTGTGATTCAACAACAACCTTTCAGTTACTTGGGTGCAATCTCAAAAATGACAGAATGATCTCTGTTCGTTTCCAAGGCAAAACATTCAATATCACAGTAATCCAAGTCTGTCTATGCCCCAACTGGTAATGCTGAAGAAGCTGACAGTTCCATGAAGACCTACAAGACCTTCTAGAACTTCACGTTCCGGGAAACAAACTCACTCAGAAGGACAATGCAGATGGCGGAGTGCACTTTATTACACCGGCGGGCCCAAGGAAGAGTCTCCTCTTAGCCAAGGACCCCGACCGACTTTTGTGAAAACCTTACATACCTTAAGTGTACTGCTCAAGCCTACATCCCCAAATTCCTTAAACCCAGCCTGGAAAGTGTTCAAGGGAGACACAGTCAGGTTATAGCCATGATTCATAATCAGAAGAGTCAGCTGGTTATACATTGTAGCCTACACCAACGGGTGCCATGAAGATGACAAAGGTGACACTGCATGGGGGGTTATTGCATTCTTTTTGGCGACGGGAAATCTTGGTATGGAATCTGGTGTTTATCAGTCCAGGAGGCCAGTTCGGCCGTAGGTATGTTATCCCCATGGCTAACAGGCACATAGTCCAAAGCTCACTGAAAGTGCAAGATGGAGTTTCCTTCTTTCTCAAAATGGAGTCAGCTCGGCCTGTTCCTTTCCTCCCTCAGTTTCACTGAGTTAGACAAGGCTGTGGTCCATGTGCTCAGTCTGCATAGTTTTCTGTGATTGTAGTTTTCCTTCTGTCTGCCCTCTGACGGATAAGGAGAAGAGGCTTATGGAAGCTTCCTGAGGGGAGAGACTGACTGTGGAGGGAACTGGGTCTTGTAAAAAAAAAAGAAAAAAAAAAAAAAAGTTCTTCCTATTCTTGAAGATTTTTGTCTAAACTGGTATGTACTAAACTATTCATTATCTTTGGGTGCGGGCAGATTGATCCCAGCAGTCATTTAGACAGCCTCTTTGCCATCTGTTTGGCTTTTTTAAGACTGAGTGTTCTCCACTACTTCTGAAGAATCTCTACTCGGGGAAAGACATGAGAACCATTTTGGTGCTTGTGTGTGGAGTGGCAATCTATGATCTTACTAGAATGTACCCATAATGGATATAAAGCTCCCCTCTGGTGTCTCCTGAGTCTCTTTTCATGGGGCCATCCAGGAATCAGAGTCCAGGGCTCCTCTGTCCTGAATACAGGGTCTCTCTCCTCCTCAGACCAAGGAAGTATTTTTTATTTTCCAAGAAAATCACCACCACCATCTTCAAATCCACACCACCTGTTTCCCTTAAATCTTGGGCCTTTGGAATTTTCAATCTAAAAAGCATCTAGGAAACAATGAACCTTGCCCAGTTATCAAATTGAAAGATAGGAGAGAAAAATGGGAAATATTTCAAGAAAATATTTTAGATAATAAATTCACAAATATGTTTCTCTCGTGTAGTTTTCTCACTATGTCTTACTCATTTCAAAGATTTTTGAATTAAATTCAAAAGGTTGCTTTTGCTTTTTTTATTTTTAAGGTGTTCAGAAATGCATTTTCCTTCAATTTATAACAATATTCACTTTGCATTAAAATAATAACAAGGTCAGATTAAGACAATTATTAACCACCCTTGCTAAATAAATATTGCCCCTACCCTTTGTGGGCTTCTGTGCTAAAATTTGGGAATGGGTTTTTAAGTTTAATTTAAAAAGAAAACACAGCCTACAATTTTGATTAAAATGCAGTTTTTGTTGTCTCTCTCTGATAGTAAAATAATCTTAAATTTTAGAACTGTCTTTTCATCTTGAATTGAGATCAGTTTTAGAAAAACATGAAAGAAAAGTGATGAGAATCTTTTCCCTTAGTATCACAACAACACATGTGGAATCAAATCTTGTGTCTATAAAACAATTATATTGTTGAGTATATGCCTCTCTTGTTTCTCCCGAACCTTCTGGTAAAATACTTAGGAGATCTTAGGAGGAGACATAGGTATTACTCTCTGATAGCCAATTAAGAAGTTTTTGTGAGAAAACTCAGAAGTGAGCTGAACAAGAAGGCAAAATAAATCTTTGGTATTTTCAGAAGGTGGTGGCAGCTCTACTCTAAAGCTAAAGGTATACAATTTCAAATTTTCATCCCTTACATCATTTTCAACATTTTTTTGTGTGTTAACAATCCAGAGGTCTAGTTCATGCAAATCTGATGATTTTTAATTTAAACATTCAAAAAGTCATTATAAATTAATACAGTCTATGTTCTCAACTTTTGTTCAAGGAAAGCTATATATAAAATACCCTAGTAGAAGCAATGTAGATATTCTATATTAATAGATGATGCAAAAAAGAAAAAAAAAAGTGGGCATTTGGATTTTTGTACATCATCTTATTTCTGCAAACATCTCCCAACTTCCCAAGTTAAGCTTTGCATACAAAATGACTGCTAAGTACTTCACTAAAATGACTTCATTAAATTTTCCCATGCAATTCTTTTAACAAAGGATCTATACATTAAACAAAGGCTTCTAATTATACAGGATAAAGGTCTATAATGGTTTCTAGAAAATGGTTTCAAGTTAACTAAACAAGGAAAAAAAATCATAAAGACTAAGAAAGATCAGAAATAAAAGAGAGAGGGAACAAGAAAGAAAAAATAATAATGAAGCTTCTAGAAGTCTACAGTGTGGGTCTTCTACCACATGCTTCCCAAAGTGGTTTACAATACATCCATTCCAATCAGGAAGAGCCAATTATGTAAATCTGTACTCTCAACAAAGAATGTTAACTGATTCTGTGGGAAAGAAGGAGCAGATGGAGAGACCTTTGGGAAAGCTGGTGTAAATAAAGATTCCTGAGGCAGAAAGGATCCTTTCACTCAAGGAAAGTTTTTTTCTGTTTTTTCCAGAAACAGTTTTCTCTTTGTGCCCTTAGAGAGCAATACGAACGTGCAACAGTGAGTTAGGTTGATCAGGATATTTGACCTTCCAAAATGGTGTACAACACCACTGTTAACAATTTAGCATGGTCCATCATTTTGGAGAAAATAAGATCCTCCTTTCAGAGGGTCATTTTGTGCCAGTTACGTTCATCTCTGAATTCAGTGCTCAAACTCACTCCATAGATATTAGGCCAGAGATCTCAGCCACTTTCTCAAGGGCCTTATCCACTACTGCGGGTCTGCAGTGATGTTCTTTTGGACATGATCATGATGGTGGTATGTGTTGCACTGCTAATATTCATACCATCATCCTCTATGGAGTAGGAGGAAGCAAAGGATCTGGGTGGAATTTTATCTTACCTGTAATTTTTTGCCATGGGTAGTACTTATCCCGAATCTTTTTTTCCCCCATTCCTTCTCTCCACTCTTTCCATCTTTACTGCCTCTCCAGTACCTCCTCATCTTGCTTCTCATGAACTAAAGTGGACAGCCTGATAGGTATTCTTCCCTACATTTCTCCCTGGTCATTGTAACTTTTGAAGGGGGAACTTGTTTTATCAGACACAAACACATTATAGAAAGGTATAGCTAACAAAAGACTATGGTCTTGGAATTGACAAATAAAAAATAAAAAAAAGTAAAGAGGAATAAATCCTAATATAAACCACATTTAATATATAACTAAGGTGATATTTCAGTAAGTGGGAAAAGATAGTTCATCTCATAAATGGAACTTGAACATGTCATCCTTTCAAAGTTTACAATTAAGCATAGCATTTATTGTTATCTTTATTTTAAAATTTCATGGAAAACTACCAAAGGAAACCTGGAGCACAGAAAGACTATTCACTTAAGCAGAGGACAGTAACACAGAACATCAGAAGCTTATCCTCAAAGATGAAATATGGAACCTTTATGGTTACTGGTGTCATGTAAAAACATTCTTTGTGAAGAAGGTCAAACAACAGGATAGTCAAAATATATTTCACCTGTAGCTTTCTGCCATTTAACTTAAATGAAACTCTCCTTTTTCTGGTTGCTCTGCTATTACAGGAGCAAACAATGTTAGAAGACCATGGTTAAGATTTCAATTGACCTCTCATTCCAGAAAGATTTTCTACCTCGGGGAATCCTCCCCTTTCAACAGCTCTATGCCGGATGTTCCAGTGAGCACCAATCTCATCCCCCTCGAGGTAGACAGGGCAGCAGTCCTGGCCACACGAGATTTAAGTACTGAAAATGCATCAGCAAATATTAAACTTATGATCTTTACATTTTCCTTTAATGAATATGTCATTGCAATTTTTTATCCTGGAGGTCAAGCTCCCTATTGCAGGAGCAGGTGAAATTTTACTTCTTAGAGAGATTTTTAGGCTTAAAAATCAGGTTTTGTGGAAAGAGAAGTTTAACTAAATTACTTTCTCTCCTTTCATATATTGAGAGCAATCCTGAAAAGACCAGCTAATGACTTTCTGTAAATATGAGTTGATGTTCCAAGTACTCTTGTTTAAGGCTTAACTAGAGTCAAGTGGAAGAAAGGGATAAAGGAAAATCCTGTTCTTTCATCTCCTTCCTGAGGAAGACAAGGGGAAATCTAGGTAGGAAAAAGTAGTAATAGAACATGTGTTTCCTGACTGCCCCTCTAGGCTTTGTTCCCAAGGGTGGGAGGCACTCGAGGTAACGCAGAAATCAAGCCGCTCCTCTCTGGCTGCCAGACACCTCCTGAGCTAGACCCCACCAGGACAGGGCATCAAGGTAACAGAGAAGCCCTGGGCTTTGCTTCTGAGCTGATCTGAACCCTCAGGTGGCTCCTACACTGAGCTAGGAGAATGGACTGCCAGGGACTTTATGGGACAAGGCTGGGTGATCTTGTAAAGGCCAAGGCAGGGTGAGGCAGGAGGGTGATGCTCCACCGCCCATGAGAGCTATGGGGAGGCCAAATCAGCAAGCAGAGGGTGGCCCTGGCTCTGTGGGGGCATTCCAAACTCCAAGAAGCCACGCACTTTCCATCTACAGATATGAAGCCCCTGAGGAAAGGGTACCCAGGAGCCACGGGCCGGTGCCCAGGAGCAGGTCACTGCTCGGTGAGCCAGAGGCCAGGGCCATTTCCTCCCAATGATCCACAGAGCCAGACACCACTGAAAGGAGAGAAACCTGGGGAAGAAGAGACTTTCCAGAGACTGAGCATTTTTGTTTAAAAGTCTTTGATTCATGTTGATATATGGCAAAACCAATACAATATTGTAAAGTTAAAACATAAAATAAAATTAAAAAAAAAAAAGTCTTTGTCCTACCTTAAAAGAGTAAGTAACTGGGACAAAAGTAAAACTTTAAACTGCTTTAGGCAGTCAGTTAATACTTTGTTTTCCTGCTAATCAGCCAGTGAGAGCACAGGGAAATGCCAGCTAAATCATAAACAAAAACCATTCATTTTCACTGCAAAACCAAGCAGCGATGCAGGTTAAACCCATGTCTGGGCAACTCGGCTCCGTGACCTATTTCTGGATTGTCAGAGAAGCAGTTCCAGAGCTCCTAAGAATCCCCTAAAGGGGTTTGAAAACCCAAAAAAGACAATGCTGACTACCATCAGAATGCATCTTCTTCTTATCCAGCTCCCAGAGAAATTCAGACACACAAAAAAACACTTCTAAACAATTTTACTATCAACAAGTAATGATCTGGGTGGTGTGAAAGAGCACATCCATAAACCTCTTCTCGCTGCTCCTCTATTTGCCATGTCCAGCTTCTTTCCACTTCTCCATGATTGGGATCTTGGCTAAACCCAGATGCTCTGATTTATTTTTCCTTTCTCTTTTCAAACCACAGTAACTCACACAGGAGCCAAACCCCTTAACTAAAGAATAATTCATGGCAGAGCAGCTAGCGTTTTTTAACAAAATCATTTGGGTGGGGGCTTGGGGGGAGTGGGAGCCAGGAGGTCAGAAGTTGATCCCTGAGTGAGGTATGCAGAGGCCTCCTCCCCAGGCTAGCCTGCGGGGATTATCACATTACCCCAAGGGCCTGTGGCGAGGCCAGAAACAATGCCGCTTGGATCCTGTTCATCCCTTCCTCTGTTTTAGCACAGCCCACAGGGCAGTGAGGCTCTCCGCTCTCAGGACACTGGTCCTGTGAAAGGGCTTGCTTTTTGCTGGTGGGAGAGTTACTGAAATTTAAGAGGTTCACTTGCCTCAGTGAAGAGAGGCCATGCTGCTTGAATAAATGATCCTTAAGCTCAGCATGTGATTCAGTGGAAGGCAACTGGGCTCCCCAACAAAAGCTCTAAGTGGTGCTTAGCAAGACAAGGCCCAAGCAGCACAATACAGTCGGGTGACTCATGAAAGGCTTTGTACTCACAAGCTTGGCCCGTCCTCTCTGCTCACAAATCACACACACACACACACACAGAAGCTGCGGATTACGACACTGAACTTCCCTCCTAGGTTACCCTGTCGACTCGTCGAGGGGCCTCACCCAGGTGTGAATGGTACGGAGCCGGCATGCCTCTGCAGAGATTGAAACCAAAGCAAAGCCAGCTGGAAACAGCTTCTGCGGGAGGACTTCCAGATCTGCATGGAAGGAAGGTTGAGTTGGGACTGGCAGAAACTTTCCCCTTTTCTTACTATAGAGAAAGTTTCAGATGCTCTATGGAAAATGAGGCAATTAGGTGAATGCCCCCTGGGAGACTGGCAGTGAATGTTGGAGCACAGTTGCCAGGGACTGGCTTGAATGAGTGCTTTAGGTGGAGAGAGCTGGGGTGGTGTTGGAGAAGCCACATCCTAGTGATGGCCCTTCCTCCTCCTGCCTTTCCAGGTGTGTGGACTGGAGTGAGCTGTCATGTCAGTATGCACAATGTCATCGACGGGTGCTGCCTTGCAAAGAATCATGCCCACTGCCCCCAGCATGCTGTCTGCCTGTGGGAAGCCTGAGATCTGTGAACTGAGGGAGCCGCTGTGGTCTACACAAGGGTCTCCTTGGGGATGCACTGCATTGGCAGAAGGAAGAGGCTCCTGAAAACTTGTGTGGTGTGGTAAACTGTGGTTGACTTGGCAAGGCTTCCCTGTATATGAATCAATGATATGTGTCACTCCACTCAATTAAAAAAATACTTCCAGCAGAATTTCTCAAATGGCTTGTAACAGTACAGATTTTGCATTTCAAGAGTCAGCTTTCTCTTGAAAGACTATGAGGTTTACCAATAATCATATAAAATCCCCCATATTACATATGATTTTTATTATGGCTATGACTGTATAACATCTAATAACCTTTCTCCTAGATGAAGAAAATTAATTGAATCTACTCATCTTCCATCTACTATCTTCTCAGTTTCAATGGGGAAAAAAAAAGAAAAAGTGGAAAACAAATTATTTTTGTTTTAAGAGAATTAAAATAGCTAAGAAAGTATGCCCTTCTATACCAGTAATGATAGACCCTGCCTGGCTCCTACAGCGGATACTGTTTCAAACATTATAACATTTTGTTGATGAACATGCCCAACTGAATTTCTAACCATTCATTTTCTAAATTGTACTTTTTAAAACTTGACAAGACTCGTTTGGTTACTGAATTATATCCTCTTCTGAATTTCTTCCTTCTGAAAGTTCTTTTTTTTTTTTCCTTAAAGGGATATTATCCTTGCTTTGCACAGTTTTCTTAATGGTCAGGTGTTCTCAATCTACTCCACAGCTTCACCATTTCTACTGGTTAATCTTCACATCTGAATCATGTATGTGCTGTGCTGTGTTGTGCTTAGTCGCTCAGTTGGGTCTGACCCATGAGGTCACCACCCCATGGACTGTAGCTCACCAGGTTTCTCTGTCCATGGGGATTCTCCAGGGAAGAATACTGAAGTGGGTTGCCGTGCCCTCCTCCAGGGGATCTTCCCAACCCAGTGATCAAAACAGGTCTCCCACATTGCAGGCAGATTCTTTACCATCTGAGCCACCAGGGAAGGCCTAACGGTGTATGGTAAAGGCCAGTTTCACAAGCAAAAGGTATTGCCTTAGTAACAATTTACGAGAGAAGAAAACTGAGGATCTGATGTCAGAGGAGGTCTGGCTGAGACTCTGAATTTTATTCTGTGGTTTTCACCCTTTGATTTTTCTTTAAAAGGATCAAATGAGATACAAACCCAGGGGCCACAGGTCCATCCTTCTGAGAGGTGATAGTTAATGCCCAACAGACAGAAAGGACCTCATAATACAATGCGTGTTGTATCCAACTTGATGTTGGTCTACACAGAAATTCAAATACTGAAACCATCTTCCAGGGCCAAGAAGGAAAAAAAAAATTTTTTTTTTCAATATAGATCTAGCCAACATTAGGATATGTGTCATTTTTATTGTTACACTCGGTGTGCCCACAAATCCCAAAGCATGTTCCATATTAAGATTTTGGCTTCTATTAAGACCACAACTTTGGTATGGAAAGGCATGTCTCCTTTCATCTAAGTAGGAAAGAAAAACAAAGTAAAGAACAATAAAAAGCAATAGAGGCCTGAAATGTACCTATTTCTACTGATCTCACTAATCATTAATACTAATCTTTAATATTGAACTTCAATTGTTTTTTTACCTATTTCTTTTTACAAGAAATTCTTATGCCCTAAACACTTAATTCCCTTGGTCTCTAATAGTCTACAAGCTGCTTATGTTTTTGTTAAAAATCAGTAGGTTTCAAATTTCATGACCCCTCAATCACATTACCCTCCTAGGATTCTTAACCTAGGGTTCACTTGGATGGGGAAAAAGTATCTGTTACTTTGTCAACAGTACAAATTACAGACTTTTTGTATCATGTCATAACTGTATAGAGGAATTATTTACGCTCAGTGCTGTGTTCAAACCTGGTAACTTTTATGAAAACTCATTGGTAGATGTCATTTTAGTTTCTTAATGTTTCTTAATAAAAGGGCAAATTTATTACTGTGTTACAGAGTTATAAACATTTTGGTAATTGCATGTTATAATAATCCTATGCATTTATGCGTTTGTTTTCTGAAAAATCAAATAAATTACTGTTATTCTGAGAGAGAACCTATGATTATTGAAGGAGACGGCGGCACACAGACACTCAAAAGCTAAGAAACTGCATAGCCAGGCCTACGCGAGTGGTGGTGCAGCTCAGGTGATGTATGAAGGATTCGAAGGAGCTAGGGACATAGGGCCTGCTTAATTTTCAAAGTTGGCCATGAAGGGGAAAAACACAGCGTGTGCACTATGTATATGCTATTCCCAACTCCCGCAACCTTGGACAATATTTACATATTTGTCTGCTAAGCTGCTAAGTCACTTCAGTCGTGTCTGACTCTGTGAGACCCCATAGACGGCAGCCCACCAGGCTCCCCCGTCCCTGGGATTCTCCAGGCAAGAACACTGGAGTGGGTTGCCATTTCCTTCTCCAATGCATGAAAGTGAAAAGTGAAAGTGAAGTCGCTCAGTCGTGTCCGACTCTTAGCGACCCCATGAACTGCAGCTTACCAAGCTCCTCCGTCCATGGGATTTTCCAGGCAAGAGTACTGGAGTGGGGTGCCATTGCCTTCTCCAACATATTTGTCAGGGAGAGGGGGAAATAGTTAGCCACCTCATGGTCCAGTCATCATAAAAAAAATGTGTGCATTTAAGTCCACTAACTATTGCCAAACATTCAACAGACAAAATTCAAGCCACTAATTCCATTGTAAGGATAGTTTTAAACCCTACAAAATACTTCTTTATTTTGAGGCCAATGCAGGAATGACAATCTGAAACGGTTTCTCTTTTTCCATAGAAATGTTTATAAATCTCATCTAAGGCCTTAAATTGAGACTACCTTGTTCTTGGATGAACTGCACCCAATCTTGTCACATATTTTTGCAGGTTTGTGCTGCCAGTGATGGAAGCCTCATGGTCATTTCAAATATAAAACCTCATGAAGTTCATTTCAAAATGTTTGTAGTGGAGCAGTCCCCTGTTAAATCAGTCCCTCAGCAGAGACGGTGTTGGCCATGGGGTCTGGAATGGAGTACTTAGCATTCTTAAGGAGAAGCTCCTTAGCATCCCCTAAGGAAAATGTAGGTAATTGAAGTAATTAGTGGCACTCATGCACTGAAAACATTTTAATACTACATTTCCTGACTGAGCAGAGGTCCTTTTGCTGATTAAAAAAAAAAAAAAAAAATATATATATATATATATATATATATATATATATATGTTGGGCATTAGAAAATGTAAAATATAAAATAATGGAAAGGTATGGGTTAGGGAGTGGTCCATGCTAGAAAGAACTATCAGAAATTGGGAACTGGGGCTTCTAGAAACTTGAACCCAAAGAGAAATTACTTGTGAAATTTATAGCAGTAACTTTCTCCATCTTATTACATCCTTCACTTTTCTTTTCTACCTCCTATTCCTTTCTTCTCCCGTCTCCATTATTTTCTCCTCTAAATGTCCAAACCCTTTCTCTCTTCCATCTTCTCTATTTTTCGTCTCTCCTCTCCCTCTCTTCCTATTAGAAAATTTCCTTTTTGAAAAGGATGTAGTCAAAACATCTCTCAGATAGTGTTTGCATGACATCTTTTCCCCCATTCTTTTGATTTCAAACTACCTGTGTCTTTATATTTGAAGGGTATCTCTTGTTAATAGTATATATTTGGGTCATGTATGTGTGAACACAAGTGTATTAATCCAGTCTAATAATCTCTTTTAATTGGAATGCTTAGGCCACTTAAAGCAAATGTAATCACGTATAAAGTGGGATTAGCTCTACAATTCAGCTATTTTCAAATTATCTAATCTGTTCTTCCATCTTCTTTACTTTTTTTCAAATTAAGCAAAGATTGTTTTTATTCATATTTCTTTGATTGGTTTTCTTAGCTCTATCTTTTTGTATTATTTATAATGATTACACTAGACGTTAAAATATGTTCACCTGATTTATTATAGTTTACCTTGAATATTTTATGATATCACATTTTCACCACCCCCTCTGCCTTTTGGTATTGTTGTCATATATATGACTTCCATGTGTTATAAACTTCACAACGCATTGTCATTTTGTTGCTTTTCTCTTTTTGAACTGACTTTTATGTTCACCCACATATATATATATACTTTCTGAGATTTTCCTTTTTTGCCAGTATAGTTTCAAAATACACAAAGCAAAAACTTGATAGATTGCCAATATAAATCACCAGCTCTTCCAGAAAACAATATAAGGAAATAATTCCAAACTCATTCTATGAAGCCAGAATTACCTGATATCAAAACTAGACATTATAAGAAAAGAAAACTTTAGACCATTGTTACTAATGAGCATAGATGGAAAAGCTTTCAACAGAATTTTAGCTATTTGAATACAACCATATACAAAAAGGATAATACATAATGACAAAGAAGGGTTGATTCCGGGAATGCAGAGTTAACTTTAACATTCAATCAAATCAATCAAACTTCCAGTTATAAAATAAATAACTCATGAAGATTCAGGGTGCAAACATACTGTATTGCATGTCTGAAAATTCCTAACAGCATATGGTAAAAGTCCTCATTACAAAGGAAAAATTGCTGTGACTATGTATGGTGACATGTTAACTAGACTTATTGTGGTGGTCATTTTGCAGTATATACAAATATCAAATCATTATTTTGTGTACCTGAAGCTAATGTAATGTTATATGTCAATTATATCTCAATATTTTTTTTTAATCAAGAAAGATAGTTTATTGTGATAGAAAAGCAGAGTCTTTGGGAGTGAGGGGATGTCTGAGTGGAAGCACAGTGATGATTCTAAGAGAGGCTGATTTGTATCTTGACCCAGATAATGATTGTGAAAATATGTGAACAAAAGGAAGAGAATCATCTCATTAAGACTAAGAAGTAAGTGGTTGTTATTTTCAAGTGAAAAACAGTAACAAATATCTTCTGGCCATTTTCAGAGATCATCAATTTTTTAAAAAATTATATTTGATGTCATAAAAACTTAAACTTTACATAGAGAAAAATACTCTGAACAATTGAAATGGCAAGCCACACTAGTTTTAAACATTGTAATGTATCTTTAATATATAATAACTTTCCTACAAATAGACATAAAGATGAACATAATAATAGAAAAAATAGACATTAACAATGTCTAGATAATTCAGAAAATTAAAAAGCATAAATGGCAAATCAACCTATGAAAATTATGCTTATTTAAAAAAGGAAATCATTATAAAACATAACAAAGCATCATTTTAGCTTATTAAAATGCTGAAGATTTTTTAAAAGGTAATAGAATATTTTAGGGTGAGAATATAAAATGTTCTCACATATTGTTGATGAGAAAATATGTTGATACAATTTGCAAAAGTCTAAAAGATATATACTCATCTTAATACAGAAAGCTTTTTCACCAGAATTTATTTAAGAATAAAATAAAAATATGCACAAGTATTCTCTATAGTGAACTTAGCAAAAACAGTAGCAAAGCAATATATGCAGAAAATTTCATTTTCAGAAAAATACATTTATATGCATGTAGAAATATCAGAAGAGATAAAACTAAAATATAATAAAGATAATAGCTGGGGTGGGGTAGTATTATGTTTAAGTTTTAATTTTGTTCATTTCTTTTAATTTATGTGTTTTAGTTTTTGAAAAGCTACTTGATTTCTTAAAAATTCT
This sequence comes from Bos taurus, assembly GCF_002263795.3. Classification (NCBI taxonomy): domain Eukaryota; kingdom Metazoa; phylum Chordata; class Mammalia; order Artiodactyla; family Bovidae; genus Bos; species Bos taurus. The sequence continues at coordinate 12,136,809 of NC_037347.1, forward strand.
ATAATATGACTCAATTTAAATTTTTAACAATTATAAATATATTTAGGTGAAAATGTGTGTATAGAAAATGACTATGAAGAAAATTAGCATAACATTAACTGCAATACTTACTGCAATGATAGACTTTGGGATATTAATTTTTTCTTTAACACTTTTTCCTACAAAGAACATGTATTTCTTTTTATAACAAACAACTAATTTTTTAAGTAAATGAAGAATTTTTAGTGAAGTACAAGTAGAAAATATATAGTAATTGACATAAATCTCAGGCAAAGCAAGAGAGTCCATCATGGAAAACAGTAATTTAAAATGTTAATTTATGAAATAGTTAAATTAGAAACAACTAAATTATGAACATAAATGGAAAAAAGTCAATGTAAAATCCATGAACATAGAGGCCTCAATGATTTCAGTGTTGACCTGGAACACTGCTAACTAGGCCATTTCTTTGAATAACAATTAGGTCCAGTTAGTTGAGAATATTTTGGAGAAGGCAATGGCACCCCACTCCAGTACTCTTGCTTGGAAAATCCCATGGATGGAGGAGCCTGGTAGGCTGCAGTCCATGGGGTCGCTAAGAGTCGGACACGACTGAGAGACTTCACTTTCACTCTTCACTTTCATGCATTGGAGAAGGAAATGGCAACCCACTCCAGTGTTCTTGCCTGGAGAATCCCAGGGACGGGGGAGCCTGGTGGGCTGCCATCTATGGGGTTGCACAGAGTCGGACACGACTGAAGTGACTTAGCAGCAGTAGCAGTTGAGAATATTTAAAAGATTGAAAAAATATATATATTCAGAGTGCCAGATCTGTTTCTCTCTCAGGAATTAAGGAGAGAGATCTTTTCATACTTTTCTTAAGGACACAGATGCTTTCCTGAGACTCCTATGTCCAAGGCATCTAGACCAGGATGAGTTTGGTCTTTGTCTTTGAGCTCCCAAGAATAATGGCATTTTTCTACTACATTATTTATTACTGACATATGTGAGACAGAATTCTAGCTATTTTATAATCAAATTGGCAAAACTAACCAAATTCTCTGGTTGTGCGTTGGTGAGAAAAGCCTGTGATAGCTTTCTCATGACACATCCTCAGTTTTAGAACTCATTTGGAACTTGATGACATTCAGACTGAAAGGGCCAATTTATTTCTTCTCTAACATTACCCCAATATGTGATGAAATGTAGCTTAGAGAAATGGCTTATCTAACCCATGGATAAATGAAAATGACTTTGTCATGTGGTGACTTGAAAGCTTACTTATATTTAGAGTAGTATTCCAGACAATAGTGGTTAGAAAAAGCTCTACACACACAATGAGCCTTTATCCTCTTTCTCCAGATTAGTAGTTTTCAAAGTGTGGTCCCTAGAGTAGCAGCACTGTTAGAAATGCAATGTTTGGGCTGCCCCCTATTACTAAATCAGAAACTCTGGCATTGGGGCCCTGGAATCAGTTATTCAACAAATTCTCTAGATGATGGTAATGAACATAAAGTTTGAGAATGATTGTTCCAGGTGGTCTTTGATATGGATCCTTAGAGAACTACTTAAGAGACTAGAATAACACAATATTAAAAGCTATAGGAAATATTTTTCTCATGATGTTTTTGTGGAAATTTTAGAGCTTTTTTAATCATTTATTATGTTTGAAAGGTAAAAATTCCACATTTATCAGAATTCTTATCATGAATAAATAATATAGTGTGCCATTTAAGAAGAAAAACCATGTGTCAATGTATTCCTGTTTAACATGAAGCATAGGGGAGACAACAAAATCCTACTAAAAGAACCTTGATCTTGTTTATCTTCCATTACACATTGTCATATAATATTTCTATGTACCCTATCAGTTCAGATCAGTTGTTCAGTTGTGTCCGACTCTTTGTGACCCCACGGAATGTAGCACACCATGTATGTTCATTAAGTTGGACTCATGCTAACATCAAAGTCCTAAACCCTGGCATCCACCAACACTAATACAATAAGAATGTTTTGCTATCATTACCAGGTAGCTCAAAAATTAGACTTTAATATTATCTCATTTAGCAGCTCAGAAATAAGAAAATAGAAGGGGAGAATTTGAGAGTGCTGCTGCTGCTGCTAAGTCGCTTCAGTCGTGTCCGACTCTGTGCGACCCCATAGACGGCAGCCCACCAAGGGCCCCCATCCCTGGGATCCTCCAGGCAAGAACACTGGAGTGGGTTGCCATTTCCTTCTCCAATGCATGAAAGTGAAAAGTGAAAGTGAAGTCGCTCAGTCATGTCCGACTCTTTGTGACCCAATGGACTGCAGCCTACCAGGCTCTTCTGCCCATGGGATTTTCCAGGCAAGAGTACTGGAGTGGGGTGCCATTGTACACATTGCGAAATCTGCAAATTATCAGTGTAGCTCTGTGAGTCTGCATTCTACAGCAAGAATACTTTCTAGAAAAGGGAATCAGAATACATGCTTTGGTAGAAGGAAGTGAAATTTGATAAGGGCCTCATGTTCATTTCAACTATACAGGAAAAATATATCTATACAGGAAAATATAACTATATAACTACACAGAAAAAATATACCAGCAGACAAAACTAAAGCTATTTCTATTCCAGAGTAAATTCTGGGATCCTCAGAAAATTTTGAATGTATCCTCTCTTTAATCTTCAAAGCATAGTGTTTAAGCTATCTCTTGCAATTATCTATTCTTACAAATCTGCAATTTACACAAGACTTTGTGGGGATAGCTCGTCTCTGCTCTGCATGGCGTCAACTGGTATGGCTTAACACTGGGGGCTGGAGTGAGTGAAGATTCATTTACTCACATGTCTGATGACTGATTCCAGTCACTTGTTGAGGATTTTGCTGGGATTGTTGACCACTCACTCACCCATGTCTTCTTCATGTGGCCTGGGCTTCTAAGGGTGAGCACTCTGAGAAAGAAAGACAGGTGAAAAGCCACATTACCTTTTCCAGCCCAGCCTCTAAAGTCAAGGCTGGCAAGACTTCTGTCATTTTTGAATAGTCAGAGCATTCCCTCCCCATCCTTCCCAGAATCCAGGGGAAAGTATATAAACCTCATTTCTTGATGAGCAAGTGCCAGGTTCTGGGAAAGCATGTAGGACCAGAAATGAAGCTACAGCCACTTTTGCAAAATACAGTACAGCCACAGCCCTCGGTGAACAACGATTTACACTTCTTCTCTGGACATGAGAGTGAGCAAGCCTGCAGACAATTCCAACTTCTAGCCTTAGCGTCAACCCAGCTGTTTGTGAGTGGATGAAAAGAAAGCTAATCCCACTGGGCCCTGGACCAGGCTGCAAACTCATGAGCAAAAGCAAAACATATAGTTTTGCTTTAAGCCTTTATCTATGTATTGGAATGTTATATAGCAGTAGATAAGTGGAGGACACATTCTCAAATTTTCCCTAGTTAAATACAGGTAAGAGACACAATGACACAGGAGACACTGTTCAACTCAACGAGATTTATAATATAAGAAAGGCTGGCTCTCAAGCTCGCTCTCATTCTATTTCTCCAGAAAGCATTTTGAAATATCTGAGGGTTATTCCAATCATAGTGATAATGCTGAATTCACCTGAATTTATGCAAAAATAGTACATTACAAATTTTGGTACCTTACCTATCATTATAACGTACTTCTAATGACACTCCAGTGTGTGATAAGAAGATACAGATTAGAAAGTACTGTCTCAGACACACTTAGGGGTAAAAATTTCTTCAAAAAAATTTAACAAATAACCCTGAAATTAACAAACGAATGCAAAACTCTGAGCTTAGTTTTATCTATATTTCAAAAAACTCTGCCTCGGGTAGCATGTTGCTGGATAGACAGGAGCATGTACAAATGGAATGGGACATGGAAACACTATCAATAAGCAACTTGCTCTGTTCACTCCGAGAGATGGTGAAGGAACCATCAGTCACTCTCTCTGTCATTGAGCAAGTTCTTCATAAATAACAGTGACCACCATTCTTATTGTTTCCAGTAGTCTCAGCATTTTACCTGATTCCACATTCTGTCCAAATAAAATTCTGAATAATAATTTGTGTGGTCATTTTATTCATAAGTCAAGTATTTACAAAAACAACTTGTGGGTTTGTGGGATGTCTTCTGATATCTCTGGACAAATCTTTGGAACAATTTCTGAGAGAATGGATCTGGATAATGTACTTTACATCCCGATCTGGAATCAAGACATGAGGCTCACGTTTGCCCTGGATTCATCATGTTTCATTCTGTTAGCTGTCCTCCTCTTCACAGTCTGACTCCCTGCCAGTTATAACACTACATCTGCTGGTTACAACTGAGCAACAAGAAGACTTTTCACTAAAAGCACTCAACATATTTTTCCAGTGGTCTCCACTGGAACTTTAAATTCAGCCTCTAAGTGCTTTGTAAAATTAATTTGCTTGCTTAGCATTTCATACTTCCTTTAGCACAGTATGTAAGAAAACTGCAGGAAGAAAGTCTTTGCCCGAGTTTTCACTGATAGAAGAGCTTTGCTTTCTACCCAGCATAGTTATGTTGAAAAAGAGTCCCAACCATACCACTTCCATTAAAACACTTTACCTGATTGCCTAGTAAGTCATCCCTGTAATCAAAGCATTTTGTTGAATTTTCTGACAGGTACATGGATTTTGATAATTAAGTTATCAGACTTGAAGCTTTCAGACCAATCATTAAAATCTTTCTTGGTCTAAAAATAAAGCCCCAAAGATGATTATATGATTACTATAAAATGGAAAATATGAAACATTAAAACAAGTGGCCTAGTACATGCTGTTTTCAAAATGAAGACAAGATCTTGGTTTTAACCTGCAGGGAGCTCATAGTTGTACATTCTGGGCTAGGCTATAAGTAAAGGGTTTATCATATGACAGATAAAGGCAGAGCCTGGTTTCCCTGTCCACCCTCATACCCAAAAGATCAAAAAGTCAATTTATCTCTGAAGTCCAAAACCATCAGTTATGAAAAGTCTTTCACTTAGAGATGACTTTTATTTTCATCAGTCTCCATCAACCTGGAAGCACTGAATATGAATATCCAAGTTTGTAAGATACATGCCTCTGATTTGCTCAGAAATATACAGAGTAGACTTGTATGTACATTTATATATGCATGGATATTTAATATAGCAATAGCTAACACTATCTTTCAAACATTTTGTGGAACAAAAGCAAGCCATCATTTGCATTCATAAAGGACCCCCTCTCTCTTTTTCACAAAAAAATAAGTTTTATTTTTTTCTTATTAATACTTTATTTTTTAATTGGAGGAAGATAATTGCTTTACAATGTTGTGATGGTTTTTGCTGTACAACACAAAACAAAACAAAAACGTGCAAAATTCTGTGAGGCAGGACCTTGCTAGTCTCCTACTACATTGGTTATATTAAGTGCACTTTCAGCAAAGGAAAATCTATAGGCTTTATTATCTATTTGCCCAAATCAAAAGGACTGTAGCCCTGGGGATTGTTGACCATAACTGATCTTTTCCTCATTATTTAAAATAAATGAGGGGATATAAATTTGAAACATCTTATCTGGTCTAAGAGCCAAAAATGCAAGTTTATAAAAGTAAACCCGGAAAAAGGCTTTTTGGGCTAGTTGACAGGCATCCAGGAAGCTGCTATGGTAAGTGTGGCCTGCCTGGTGTTCCTTGACCCTGTGTTCTGAGCTGGGTAGATTGAAACCCAAACTCTCCCTGCCATGTGAGATAGCCCATGGGTTTAATCTTAGGTTTCTGGGATGCTGAGTCTCTTTCATGGCACCATGGCTGCTTCTGGCTTAGCATGTGGTACCAACCCGCAATACACATGCATGTGAGGAAGTCCATAGTGCTAAGGCTCTTCCATGTATCTCTGCAAGAAATCTCATTCAAAGAGTCTAAGTTTGGATAGCTTTAAGATGAAATACAACAATCATAAACTTCATGGGAAATAGATGGGGAAACAGTGGAAACAGTGTCAGACTTTATTTTTCTGGGCTCCAAAATCACTACAGATGGTGACGGCAGCCATGAAATTAAAAGACGCTTACTCCTTGGAAGGAAAGTTATGTCCAACCTAGATAGCATATTGAAAAGCAGAGACATTACTTTGCCAACAAAGTTGGTCTAGTCAAGGCTATGGTTTTTCCTGTGGTCATGTATGGATGTGAGAGTTGGACTGTGAAGAAGGCTGAGCACCGAAGAATTGATGCTTTTGAACTGTGGTGTTGGAGAAGACTCTTGAGAGTCCCTTGGACTGCAAGGAGATCCAACCAGTCCATTGTGAAGGAGATCAGCCCTGGGATTTCTTTGGAAGGAATGATGCTAAAGCTGAAACTCCAGTACTTTGGCCACCTCACGCGAAGAGTTGACTCACTGGAAAAGACTCTGATGCTGGGAGGGATTAGGGGCAGGAGGAGAAGGGGACGACAGAGGATGAGATGGCTGGATGGCATCGCTGACTCGTGGACGTGAGTCTCAGTGAACTTTGGGAGTTGGTGATGGACAGGGAGGCCTGGCGTGCTGCGATTCATGGGGTCGCAAAGAGTCGGACACGACTGAGCGACTGATCTGATCTGATCTGATCTGATCATGTAGGTAGGTAGGCAGAAAGTAAATGAGATCATACTGATTGGTCCTGTCACGTCTCCTATCAATAAGAAATCAACTGCCTGTGTTTAAACATATTTAGGTTCTGAGTTTAAACAGTGGCTATTTCTCAAAGGTTTGGAGCTTTGGTAATGAGGCTTCTTTGGGGTCAGAGACTATATTTAACTCACTCTTATATCCCTAGAAGTTAGTACAGTACCTAGCAAAAGTATTCTGTAAATATTAAGAAAATAAAGCATTATAGGCTCAGTTTAGCATGCAAACATGTTTTATGACCATCCTACTTTTATAGTGGAGAAGGAAATGGCAACCCACTCCAGTATTCTTCCCTGGAGAATCCCATGGACAGAGGAGACTGGTGGACTAAAGTCCATGTGGTCACAAAGAGTTGGACATGACTGAGCAACTAACATACATATAACTTTATAGAGCCTGTTCCTTAAATTTGCGTATATGATTCACTAAAATTCCTTTAAATGATAACTGTGCAGCCAATGCTTTATTAATAACTGCAAAAAAAAAAAACTACAGGGTCTTAGCATTCCCCTCCCCTCTTCTCAATAACCTCCTGTGTTTATCTTGTACTTAGTACAATAATAAAAATATAGTAAAAAGCTTTTCTTCTGGGATAACAGAATTAAAACATAACGCTGTAATGCTCTTGCCCAGCAACTGTGCAGATTTAGGAAAGATGCTGTTAATGACAAAACACAGACACAATGCTAGGTAGATCTGCTGTTCCTAGAAAGTAGTCTTTTTAGAAGCATTTTACTACAGCCTTTCTTCTCTCAAATCATAGTGACAAGTAAATGTCAGTTCCCAGAAGGATCATAAAGACCACAGAGTCAAGAACATAATTCGTGAGGTAACACACAATACAGCATCTGCAATCCCTGTGCCTTCCCACAAGACAAATACACTCAAGAAATGCTCAAGGACACAGGCATTCCACAGGGTTCCACTTATACTTCCTTGAATACTGCATATTACTGAATCTTGTTCAAGACTCAGAAGACTTGTTTTAACCTAAATTCTTCTCAGGCCCATTTATCCATTTCTATTAGGTTTTGAGGAGAAGGCAATGCCGACCCACTCCAGTACTCTTGCCTGGAAAATCCCCTGGATGGAGGAGCCTGGTGAGCTGCCATCCATGGGGTTGCTAAGAGTCGGACACGACTGGACAACTTCACTTTCACTTTTCACTCTCCTGCATTGGAGAAGGCAATGCCGACCCACTCCAGTACTCTTGTCTGGAAAATCCCCTGGATGGAGGAGCCTTGTAGGCTGCCAACTATGGGGTTGCACAGAGTCGGACACGACTGAAGCTACTCAGCAGCAGCATTAGATTTTGAGCACAACTGGCAGGGAATGGGAAACAAACAAACAAAACCCCAAGCAAACAAAAGAACCCACTTTCAAGGTATTCAAATTAAGTTTATTTTATTTAACTAGGCACCTTTATCCAGTCCATGGCGTTTCCCTGGTGGCTCAGACAGTGAAGAATCTGCCTGCCTGCAATGCAGGAGACCCAGATTTGATCCCTGGATCAGGAAGATCCCCTAGAGAAGGAAATGGCTACCTACTCTATTATTCTTGACTGGAGAATCCCATGGACAGACAAGCCTGGCGTGCCATAGTCCATAGGGTCACACAGAGTCAGACATAACTGAGGGACTAAAACACACACACACACACACACACACTTATATCCATTCCATAAGATGTTAGGAATACACTCTTTCTAGTCTCAAACACAGAATTTAATCTGCTTATTCTCTGAAAGAACTAATTTTACTATCAAAGAATAACTTGAGTCAATTAATCTCATGTTTTTAAATTTCACAATACTATAAAAATTAGAAAAAAATAATCAGGGGAGCTACATAAATTATTTTTTTCTAGGTAAGCTCATTAAGAATTTTCTAACTACTATCCCCATTTTATTATTTTTCAAAATGACATTTTAAACCATAAAAAGTAAGAAGAATATAATTTGAACCTGCATCAGTTCAGTCCAGTTCAGTCACTCAGTCGTGTCGGACTCTTTGTGACTCCCATGGACTGCAGCATGCCAGGCCACCCTGTCCATCAGCAACTCCCAGAGTTTACTCAAACTCATGGCCACTGAGTTGGTGACAGCATCTAACCATCTCATTTTCTGTCATCCCCTTCTCCTCCCATCTTCAATCTTTCCCAGCATAAGGGTCTTTTCCAATGAGTCAGGTCTTTGCATCAGGTGGCCAAAGTATTGGAGTTTCAGCTTCAACATCAGTCCTTCCAATGAACACTCAGGACTGATCTCCTTTAGGATGGACTGGTTGGATCTCCTTGCAATCCAAGGGACTATCAAGAGTCCAACACCACAGTTCAAAAGCATCAATTCTTCTGCACTCAGCTTTCTTTATAGTCCAACTCTCACATCCATACATGACTACTGGAAAAACCATAGCCTTGACTAGACGGCCCTTTGTTGGTAAAGTAATGTCTCTGCTTTTTAATATGCTGAACACTCATACAAGCAAAAGTTAGTTTAGAATTACCAAAACTTACCACATTTTAATTTTACTTAATTTTTATGTTAGTAAATTGAACTCATGTTGAGACTCGCTTATGTAATCTATAGTGAGAAGGTTTCCATCACCAATAGAGTACAAAAGCACATATCTAGGAAGACACTGGTGTGGATAAACTGTCTTATTTCCCTGAAGACATTGATGAAAAATATGCTAGGCTGAGAAGCAAGCATCAACCAGCCTAGACAATTAAGACTCTTTACAGAGCTGTGCCTTGTCTTTCTGCTATTTTGTTTGCTGACATTTACACTTTAAAACCAGCACAAACAGGGTGTCTATCTTATCTTCCATGTACTAATTTGACCCAGAAATACTCTCATATAAGTAGGTACACGAGATACTAATATCAGAAACCTAAACCCCTTCCAGACCCATTTCCATATTTAAAATGAGTTCATCTAACAAATAAGCTTTTCAGTTTATTAACAGCTGACCCATTTCACATACCCTGTTGTATGTTAGAAGACTGGTTCTTCACAAGATAGTTTCAGTGAAGCCCCACTGATATTGAGTTGTCATGCTGCTTTTATTTACTTCTACAACTCCAACATCATCACAACAGAAAGGTATAATTGGAAGGAAGATGTTCTTAAATATTAAAAGCATAATCAGTGCAAACGAGGTTGAAGAGAAACGATTACTAAGGTTAGACAGCTTCTATCAAGCAGGCATCCATGTGAAATCCCAAGATTCCAAATGATTAAGCAGACTTCAAGAAGGACAAAACCCATTTAATTTCTTTACTTCTTGAGGAAAGTACAAAAGGCACAGGTCCCTAAAATGATCTCAGATTGCCTCTTGAGGTAAGTTACTCCTGGTTATAATAAATTTGTTTCCTCTAATTTGTTTATTTCAAATAAGCAATATGAAACAGGCAAAGGCTAACAGAGTTTTGCCAAGAGAGCACATTGGTCACAGCAAACACCCTTTCCAACAACACAGGAGATGACTCTACACATGGATATCACCAGGTGGTCAATACTGAAATCCGATTGAGTATATTCTTTGCAGCAGAAGATGGAGAAGCTCCAAATGGTCAAAAAACAAGACCAGGAGCTGACTATGGCGCAGATTATGAACTCCTTATTGCAAAATTCAGACTTAAATTGAGGAAAGGAGGGAAAATCACTAGACCATTCAGGTATGACCTAAATCAAATCCCTTACGAGTATACAGTGGAAGTGACAAACGCATTCAAGAGATTAGATCTGTTAGAGTGCTTTAAGAACTATAGACAGAGGTTCGTAACATTGTACAGGAGGTGGTGATCAAAACCATTCCAAAGAGAAGGAAATGCAAAAAAGCAAAATGATTGTCTGAGGAGAGCTTACAAATAGCTGAGAAAAGAAGAGTAGTGAAAGGCAAAGGAAAAAAAGGAAAGATATATCCATCTGAATGCAGAGATCCAAAGAATGGCAAGGAGAGATAAGAAAGCCTTCCTAACTGATCAATGCAAAGTGGAGGAAACATTAGAATAGGAAAGACTAGAGATCTCTTCAAAAAGATTAGAAATACCAAGGGAACATATCATGTAGAATGGGCACAATCAAGGACAGAAATGGTATGGACCTAACAAAAGCATAAGACATTAAGAAGAGGTGGCAACAATACACAGAAGAACTACACAAAAAGATCTTCATGACCCAGATAATCACGATGGTGTGATCACTCACCTAGAGCCAGACATCCAGGAATGTGAAGTCAAGTGGGCCTTAGAAAGCATCACTACAAACAAAGCTAGTGGAGGTGATAAAATTCCAGTTGAGCTATTTCAAATGCTAAAAGATGTTGGTATGAAAGTGCTGCACTCAATATGCCAGCAAACTTGGGAAACTCAGCAGTGGCCACAGGACTGGAAAAGGTCAATTTACATTCCAATCCCAAAGAAAGGCAGTTCCAAAGAATGTTCAAACTACTGCACAATAGCACTCATCTCATATGCTAGCAAAGTAATGCTCAAAATTCTCCAAGACAGGCTTCAAAGGTACGTGAACCAAAAACATCCAGATGTTCAATCTGGATTTAGGAAAGTCAGAGGAACCAGAGATCAAATTGCCAACATCTGTTGGATCATAGAAAAAGCAAGAGAATTCCAGAAAAACACCTACTTCTGCTTCATTGACCATGATAAAGGCTTTGACTGTGTGGATCACAACAAACTGTGGAAAATTCTTCAAGAGATGGGAATACCAGACCACCTTACCTGCCTCCGGAGAAACCTGTATGCAGGTCAAGAAGCAATAGTTGGAACTGGACATGGAACAAAGGATTGGTTCCAAATTGGGAAATGGGTACATTAAGGCTTTATATTGTCACCCTGCTTATTTAACTTATATGCAGGGTCAATTCAGTTCAGTTCAGTAGCTTAGTCGAATTGGACTCTTTGTGACCCAAAGGACCGCAGCATGCTAGGCCACCCTGTCCATCACCAACTCCCATAGTTTACTCAAACTCACGGCCATTGAGTTGGTGATGCCATCCAACCATCTCATTCTCTGTCGTCCCCTTTTCCTCCTGCCCTCAGTCTTTGCCAGCATCAAGGTCTTTTCCAATGAGTCAGCTCTTTGCATCAGGTGGCTAAAGTATTGGAGTTTCAGCTTCAACATCAGTCCTTCAAATATACACTCAGGATTGATCTCCTTTAGGATAGACTGGTTGGATCTCCTTGCAGTCCAAGGAACTCTCAAGAGTCTTCTCCAATACCACAGTTCAAAAGCATCAATTCTTCTGCACTCAGCTTTCTTTATTGTCCAACTCTCATATTCATACATGACCACTGGAAAAACCATAGCTTTGACTAGATAGAACTTTGTTGGCAAAGATGTCTCTGCTTTTTAATATGTTGTCTAGGTTGGTCATAACTTTCTAAGGAGTAAGCATCTTTTAACTTCATGGCTGCAGTCACCATCTGCAGTGAATTTGGAGCCCAAAAAAATAGTCTGTCATTGTTTCCAGTTTCCCCATCTATTTGCCATGAAGTGATGAGACAGATGCCATGATATTAATTTTATGAATGTTGAGTTTTAAACCAACTTTTTCACTCTCCTCTTTTACTTTCATCAAGAGGCTCTTTAGTTCTTCCCTTTCTGTCATAAGGGTGGTGCCATCTGCATATGTGAGGTTACTGATATTTCTCCCAGCAATGTTGATTCCAGCTTGTGCTTCATCCAGCCCAGCATTTCTCATGATGTACTCTGCATATAAGTTAAATAAGCAGGGTAACAATATTCAGCCTTGATGTATTCATTTTCCTATTTGGATCCAGTCTGTTTTTCCATGTCCAGTTCTAACTGTTGCTTCCTGACCTGCAAACAGGTTTCTCAAGAGGCAGGTCAGGCGGTCTGGTATTCCCATCTCTTTCAGAATTTTCCACAGTTTATTGAGATCCTCACAGTCAAAGGCTTTGGCATAGTCAATAAAGCAGAAATAGATGTTTTTCTGGAACTCTCTTGCTTTTTCAATGATCCAACAGATGTTGGCAATTTCATCTCTGGTTCCTCTGCCTTTTCTTTTTTTTTTATTATTATTATTATTTTTTTTTTCTTTAATAGAAAATTATTTAATTAGTATACATGTGTTCCCCATCCTGAACCCTCCTCCCTCCTCCCTCCCTCTGCCTTTTCTAAAAGCAGCTTGTACATCTGTAAATTCACAGTTCACATATTGCTGAAGCCTGGCTTGGAGAATTTTGAGCATTACTTTGCTAGCATGTGAGATAAGTGCAATTGTGCACTACTTTTAGCATTCTTTGGCATTGCCTTTCTTTGGGATTGGGATGAAAACTGACCTTTTCCAGTCCTGTGGCCACTGCTGAGTTTTACAAGTTTTCTGGCATATTGCGTGCAACACTTTCACAGCATCATCTTTTAGGATTTGAAATAACTCAACTGGAATTTCATCACTTCCACTAGCTTTGTTTGTAGTGATGCTTCCTAAGGCCCACTTAACTTCACATTCCGGGATGTCTGACTCTAGGTGAGTGATCACACCATCTGACTATCTGTGTCATGAAGATCTTTTTTGTACAATTCTTCTGTGTATTCTTGCCACCTCTTCTTAATATCTTCTGCTTCTGTTAGGTCCATACCATTTCTGTCCTTTACTGAGCCCATCTTAAAGAGATGGGAATACCAGACCACCTGACCTGCCTCTTGAGAAACCTGTATGCAGGTCAGGAAGCAACTGTTAGAACTGGACATGGAACAACAGACTGGTTCCAAATAGGAAAAGGAGTACGTCAGGCTGTGTATTTTCACCCTGTTTGTTTAACTACTACGCAGAGTACATCATGAGAAACGCTGGGCTGGAGGAAGCGCAAGCTGGAATCAAGATTACCAGGAGAAATATCAATAACCTCAAACGTGCAGATGACACCACCTTATGGCAGAAAGTGAAGAAGAACTAAAGAGCCTCTTGATGAAAGTGAAAGAGGAGAGTGAAAAGTTGGCTTAAAGTTCAACATTCAGAAAACGAAGATCATGGCATCTTGTCCCATCACTTCATGGGAAATAGATGGGTAAACAGTGGAAACAGTGGCTGACTTTATTTTTCTGAGCTCCAAAATCACTGCAGATGGTGATTGCAGCCATGAAATTAAAAGATGCTTACTCCTTGGAAGGAAAGTTATGACCAACCTAGATAGCATATTCAAAAGCAGAGACATTGCTTTGCCAACAAAGGTCCATCTAGTCAAGGCTATGGTTTTTCCAGTGGTCATGTATGGATGTGAGAGTTGGACTGTGAAGAAAGCTGAGTACTAAAGAATTGATGCTTTTGAACTGTGGTGTTGGATAAGACTCTTGAGAGTCCCTTGGACTGCAAGGAGATCCAACCAGTCCATCCTAAAGGAAATCAGTCAAGGGAGTTCATTCGAAGGACTTATGTTGAAGCTGAAACTCCAATACTTTGGCCACCTGATGCAAAGAGCTGACTCATTTGAAAGGACCCTGATGCTGGGAAAGATTGAGGGCAGGAGGAGAAGGGGACAACAGAGGATTATTGGATGGCATCACCGACTCAATGGACACGAGTTTGGGTGGATTCTGGGAGTTGGTGATGGACAGGGAGGCCTGGCGTGCTGCAGTTCATGGGGTCGCAAAGAGTCGGACATAACTGAATGACTGAACTGACTGAACTTGCATGAAATATTCCCTTGGTATCTCTAATTTTCTTGAAGAGATTGCTAGTCTTTCCCATTCTGTGTTCCTCTATTTCTTTGCATCGATCACCAAGGAAGGCTTTTTTATCTCTCCTTGCTATTCTTTGGAACCTGCATTCAGATGCTTATATCTTTCCTTTTCTCCTTTGCTTTTCACTTCTCTTTTTTTCACAGCTATTTCTAAGGCCTCCTCAGACAGCCATTTTGCTTTTTTGCATTTCTTTTTCTTGGGGATGGTCTTGCTCCCTGTCTCCTGTGCAATGTCAAGAACTTCTGTCCATAGTTCATCAGGCACTCTGTCTATCACATCTAGTCCCTTAAATCTATTTCTCACTTCCACTGTATAATCATAAGGGATTTGATTTAGGTCATACCTGAATGGTCTAGTGGTTTTCCCTACTTTCTTCAATTTAAGTCTGAATTTGGCAATAAGGAATTCATCGTCTGAGCATAGTCAGCTCCCAGTCTTGCTTTGCTGACCATATAGAGCTTCTCCATATTTGCCTGCAAAGAATATAACCAATCAGATTTCGGTGTTGGTCATCTGGTGATGTCCATGTGTACATCATGTGAAATGCTGGGCTGGATGAAGCACAAGCTGAAATCAAGATTTCCAGGAGAGATATCAACAACCTCAGATATGCAGATGATACCACTCTAACTGGGCTTCTCCAATGGCTCAGAGGGTAAAGAATACACCTACAAAGCAGGAGACACACGAGATGTGGGCTCGATCCCTGAGTTAGCAAGATCCCCCGGAGAAGGAAATGGAAACACATTCTAGTATTCCTGCCTGCAAAAAAATGCATGGGCAGAGGAGCTTTTTGTGGGCTACAGTCCAAAAGGTCCAAAGAGTTGGACAAAACTGAGTGGCTGAGCACAAGGCATACCACTCTTATAGCAGAAAGTGAAGAGGAACTAAAGCTTATCTATCTTGATGAGAGCGAGAGAGGAGAGTGAAAATCTGGCTTGAAACTCAGCATTCAGAAAATGAAGACATGACATCTGATCCCATCACTTCATAGCAAACAGAAGGAGGAAAAGTTGAAGAGGTGACAGGTTTTATTTTCTTGGGCTCCCAAATTACTGCAGACAGTGACTTCAGTCATGAAATTGAAAGATGCTTGCTCCTTGGAAGAGAAGTTATGGCAAACCTAGACAGCATATTGACAAGCAAAGACATCACTTTGCTGACAAAGTCCATAAAGTCAAAGGCTATGGCTTTTCCAGTAGTCATGTATGTATGTGAGAAGTGGACCATAGAGAAGGCTGAGCACTGAAGAACAGATGCTTTCAAACTGTGGTGCTGGAGAAGACTCTCTAGAGTCCTTCGAATTGTAAGAAGATCAAACCAGTCAATACTAAAGGAAATCAACCCTGAATAGTCATTGAAAGAAGTGATGCTGAAGCTGAATCTCCAATACTTTGGCCACCCTATTCAAAGAGCTGACTCATTAGAAAAGACCTTGATGCTAGGAAAGATTGAAGGTAAAAGGTAAGGGGGTGACACAGGCTGAGATGGTTAGATAGCATCACCGACTCAATGGATATGAATTTGAGCAAATTCTGGAAGATAGTGGAAGACAGAGGAGCCTGGCATGCTATAGTCCTTTGGGTCACAAAGAATAGAACATGACTTAGTGACTAAACAACAATAACAAAATGGAAGAGAATGTTGATAAACATTTTACTTGAAACTGCAGCTGAAGTAGTACGTGGAAAGAAATGTCTGAGTTATTTCTAACGACTAGTTTTTCATGGTATAGAGTTAAATGAAGAAAGAATTGCAAAACTCCGCAGATTCTAGGAGATGTTTTTGTTTTGTTATGTTTTAGTCATTTTTTTAATTGAAGTATAATTCATCTGCTATGGTGTGTTAATTTCAGGTGTAGAGCAAAGTGATTCAGTTTTACATATGTATATGTAAATATATACATTGTTTTTCAGATTCATTGCCATTAAAGGTAATTACAAGATATTGAATATAATTCCCTGTGCTATACAGCAAATCCTTGTAGGTTTTCTATTTTATATATAGTAATTTGTATGCTACTGCTACTGCTAAGTCGCTTCAGTCGTGTCCGACTCTGTGCGACCCCATAGATGGCAGCCCACCAGGCTCCCCAGTCCCTGGGATTCTCCAGGCAAGAACACTGGAGTGGGTTGCCATTTCCTCCTCCAATGCATGAAAGTGAAAAGTGAAAGTGAAGTCGCTCAGTCGTGTCCGACTCTTAGCGACCCCATGGACTGCAGCCTACCAGGCTCCTCCGTCCATCGTATTTTCCAGGCAAGAGTATTTATCTCCCCCCACTACTATCCCCTTTGGTAACCATTAGTTTGTTTTCTGTATCCATGAATCTATTTCTGTCTTATAAATAAGTTAACTTGTATCATTTTTTAGATTCCTCATACAAGTGATATCGTATGACATTCACCTTTTTCTATCTGACTTATTTCACTTAATACGAGAGTCTCTATGTCCATCCATGTTGCTGCAAATGGCAATATTTCGCTCTTTTTATGGTTGATTCATACTCTATCCATTCATCTGTTAGTAAAAATATAGGTTAGTCCATGTTTTGCCTATCATAAATAGTGCTTGTAGCTGGCCATCAATAAAAAGTCTACAAATAATAAATACTGGAGAGTGTGTGAAGAAAAAGGAACACTTCTACATTGTTGGTGGGAATGTAAATTGGTGCAGATACTATGGAGAACAGTATGGAGGTTCCTTATATAAACTAAAAATAGAGTTACCATATGATCCTGCCATCCCACTCCTGAGTATACATCCATCCAGAAAAAAAAAACTAATTCAAAAATATACCTGCACCCCAAAGTTTTAGCAGTACTATCTACAAAGGGAGACTATTAATGATAGCTTTTGAATTACTATATAAAATCTAATGTCCTATCAGACATTATTACATCCACTTTGTGGTGTTTTATTAAGCATTTATGTTTTGTACTTTTACAGACCGTAATTAGTTTGATGGTTACAAGGTTTATGCTTAAGTAGTCATTCCCTGGTGGCTCAGACAGGAAAGAATCCACCTGCAATGTGGGAGACCTGAGCTCGATCCCTGGGTTGGGAAGATCCCCTGAAGAAGGGAACAGCTACCCACTCCAGTATTCTGGTCTGGAGAATCCCCATGGACAGAGAAGTCTGACGGGCTACATTCCATGGGGTCCCAAAGAGTTGGACAAAACTGAGCAATTAGGATAGCATGGTCATTTATGAACACAGAAGTCAAATACATGGGTTTGAGTTTCTGCTCTTCTAGTTGAAAGGCTAATGGCAAGACTTTAGCATCTTAAGTCTCAAATCCTTCATCCAAAAAAAGAATTTGTAAAAGTAATAATATCTACCATTGAAACTCTTTATGATGTTAAATGATTTAAAACACCAGAAACATAGTGTAACACTGAACAAATAGTAAGAGCTCAATAACTGTGAATTAATATTTCGACATGTACAATACTCATTTGGTTTCTTGTTCCATCACTCCTATGCTCCTTGAAGAGAAATAATGCTTTGTTCATCTTTGACCAATGAAGAGTACATAGAAGCGTCAACAGCACAGTTGACTCTAAGTATATTTATTGTACTAACGAGTGAAGGTTAGCAACTTCTTCAGGCTACTTTGGTGTTAGATATCAAAATTCTCCAGCAAAATAAAGCAATAAACATGAAGATATTGCTAGTGATTTGTAATTCTATTTAAGTCCTATATTTAATTATCACTTCTCATTTAGTATTGACATGACACTTGAAATAGTTAAACCAATTTTGCTCTATCAAGTCTGACATTTTCAAATATTCATTAAGAATCAAAACTGTTAATAGTAAGATATTGTTATTGAATGAGGGTGGGGTTGGAGCCTGTTGGTTTTCTAATTTTAGACATATGACAGTGATGGAAAACATATATTCACAGATGAGACACACGAAAACAAGGACATAATTGCAAAGGGTACAAAATACATAAAATGTGTTATTAGATAGGAAAAAAGTACCTTTATGTAAAGCAAGGTAAGATCCTTTGTATTCTAGAAGAAAAAATAAAATCCTATAGTTTTCAGAATCAACTGTTTCTACAAAATTTCATAACATTAAAATGCGAATTTCATCCTGATTACAGTACATTTATTTTCTTTTAATCCATTAATTAAATCTCGTAATGCTCTGCAGGTTTTTCTTTTAGTAATCTATTTTTTAATAAATTTCATAGTACCTTAATGTGACCTAGGGTTGACTGAGTCCAGTGAAAGACCACAATAGATAACTGGGGGTTAATTTACTTTGCTGCTAGTGTAAACACCTCTGGCATTCTTTTCATTAAGCTATTTTGGGGGCAAGATGAGCATTTCTTCTTCTTCTACTAAGTGGATCTTCAGAGACTAGAGTGTGTCACCCAGGAAAAAAGTTTCTTCTGGAGGTTGTTAAAAGGAAAGGAAAAGAAGAGGAGAGGGAAGGGCAGGGGAGGGGAGAAGAAGGGCAGGAGAGAAAAAGGGGAGGAAGGCAGGTGGACAATTTCAGTGTAAAAGTCAGGTGTCCTGAGATACTAGTTGGAGCAAGAAACTAAATAGAATAATAATGGTCTTTCTAATCCTTGAATTTAATTTTTTTCAAATTGTTGAGGCTTTAATTAAAAGTAAAAATCATGCAAACACACACACACATACACAATCTCAAATGAGAAACTTTAACTTTAGTTTCTATGATAACTTTAGCTTTAGTTTTAGTTTCTATGATAGCTTTAGCTTTAAACTTTAGCTTTAGTTTCTATGATAGCACATCCCAAGAATGGTGATACATTTGACACTCCATGATAAACAAATGTATCCAGGAATCTCATATGTATCAGTTTGACCCTACAAAGTCTTCTATCTTCCTGAATCCTGTCTTTTTAAGTGCAATAGTGTCAGTATCAGTTCTCAGTCAGCATGTTTAATTTAGTTCTCAGAGACTACCTGTTGTGAACCCATTCCCCCTCTAAGAAGTAAATTCTTCTTTATTGTTTGTCCTTCTGCTACATGAGATGAAAGTAACTCATATTTCTTGTTGGAGTATAGAAACTACCCAAAGTTCTATGGAAATACCTTTTCAATAAGTGAATTAACTAGTGAATATTTTGGAAGGGGGTAGGGAATAGAATATATCTTCAGCTTAGGAGCTATACATGACAATTGGATTTGCAACTCTCCTTAACAATTATGACACCTCTCAGAAAAGCATTTATTTCATTTGTAAAATTGCCCCAATATTTTAATAGTGTGTGCATGTATGGAAGGGGAAGATTGATAACCACCTCTTCTGAGGAAAATATTCAAAATAAATGCCTTTTTTCTGAAATGTCACTACATCCAGATTTATCTATTCAATCCATCTTTATCAAACTTTCATGTCTCCCAAATGAAAATATCTACTTACAAGCTACAAACAAAGAATTTCAGTCACTTGATATCCCTAAGTGAACCAGCCATTCTCAATTATTTGCCTTATACCCCCTTTCCCATATCATTTTTTAGTTCTTTATAAATTATTTTCTCATACAAGCTAAATGCTACACTATGAGATACTAAAATTGGTGTGATTTCTTTAAATTTATTATTATTATTTTTTTTTTTACTTTACAATATTGTATTGGTTTTGCCATACATTGACATGAATCCGCCACGGGTGTACACGTGTTCCCCATCCTGAACCCCTCTCCCACCTCCCTCCCCATCCCCTTCCTCTGGGTCATCCCAGTGCACCATTAACCGATTGGTGAATCTACCTAAGAATGAAATCTAAGCCCATATTCTTGGGTAAAGGAAAAGGAAAAACAATAAGAAAAGAAACAACCCCATTTAAAAATGGCAAAGGACCAAAGAAGACATACAGCTACAGCTACAGCTACTGTGCAAGGTATTTTCTGGTATTGCCTCATTCTCTTCTTGGGCAACCCTTGGACCAACAGTCACACTGGCTACCCCAGAGATAGTGAAGAGAAGACTGCTACTATTACCATTATCAAGACCGCAAGAAGAGTGAGGAGACCATTGTACAGAACACAATAATATTGCTTAAGGCAAGAGTTAGGGGAAGGTTTCCTTATTTGTGGGCTTCCCTGGTGGTTCAGATGGTAAAGAGTCTGTCTGCAATGTGGGAGACCCGGGTTCGATTCCTGGGTCAGGAAGATCCCCTGGAGAAGGGAATGGCAACCCACTCCAGTACTCTTGACTGGAAAATTCCATGGACAGAGGAGCCTGGTTGGCTACAGTCCATGGGGTCACAAAGAGTCGGACACAACTGAGTGACTTCACTTCACTTCCTTAGTTGTAAAGTAGTGTGGACGGAGAAATCTGGTGGGCTACATGGAGCCAGCAAAGAATTGGGCAAGACTGAATGACTGAGGACACAGAATAAGTTAAGAGAAAAGCAAGAGACAGGACTTTCCCTAGTTCTCACATCTTCATAAAAGCTTATATACTCACAATCCTACCCCAGTTCTTCTACTCTTTGGTTCTTTTTTTTTTTTTTCTTTCTTTCTGTGTATATTCTGCATTACACTGCCATAAAAAAGAGACTAGTGAATATTTAATATCAGAGACTTATTTTTTAAGTAATCTCTAGGGATGTGTCCTGGGCTTAGTACGGGCTCAGCTCCACTCTCCAGACCTTCCACATATGCAGTCCTGCATAATAATTTCTGGATTGATCCTAGTAGTTTTTGTTCCTGTGTTTTAGTTTGGAAATTCCTAAACTATCTACAGAAACAAATCAGATTAAATCATTTCTGGAATAGTGTTACTGCTAAGTGTACTATACTAAATTCAAATTCATGTACAAAACCCTCAGTTAATCAGAATATTCATTTAACTGGAAGTGAAGTCCCACTGAAGATAAACAATCTTTTGCAAAATAAGCAAAGTCCTTGTTAGCACATGATTTAAAAAAATTTAATGGGTATTTATGAACCACAAAGAAGGAAGCTGATGGTTGCAATTCTTAATCTGAAAGTCCTGCACTTTGTTTCATTCCTCAAAGGACATTTTTAAAACTTCTGGGGGAAAAACTCAAATAGCAAGTGCTCCCTATGACTTAGCTACCATTTATCACCATATTTCATAGAAAGTCCTCCATTATGAATGTTCTTTATATTTTATCTTCCCAAATATAGATGTCTTGACCCTTTGGAAAGTATGACTTTTAAGAAATATGATTTATTTGCCAGTATTTTGTATGTAGAAAGCAATTATTAAATACTTGTTGCATTAAATAAAGAAGGAATGAATGCAAGAACCAGCCACTGTGGGGGAAATAAAGCAGTAAACTAATTCTACCTAGTTGTGCCAGTGAGAATGCTAATGCGAGCAGCATACCTCAGTGCTAAGAGTGTGTACCCTGCACCTTTTTTCTGGGATGAACACTAGTCTATGGCTACTAAGTCCTCTCACAGACCCATTATCTGTCACTGTGCCCCATTCCTCTGCCTAATTAAAGCATTCTTTCTGGAAGGCATGACTAAGTCAAAGATGCTTCAACCCAGATGTGTGTGGCATGCAGAAACATTCTAGCTCAAGCAAACTGCGGTCTTTTCATCTGGGTGATGTAAGCACTGGCCTTGGCTGTACTCAGTTTCAACATCAAAACTTGTCCATTTGTGCTATGCTTATTTACCCATTACACTCATTCAGTGTCCCCACATACCCTTCCCAATTAGCTACCCATTTAGTCTATCTCTACTACAGCAAACATGTTCCCCTTTACCATTTACTAGCACTTGGGCTGGACTTTCAAGGGCCTCTAACAGGCTTTGTGATTTATTTATTTTTTCCTCCTCTTGTTCAATTTTACACTTATGACTCATCTCAATAATGGATGCTGCTGCTGTAGACAAATGCATTGGCAAGAACCTAACTACACAATTGACCATTTAGTCTCAAAACTAAATGAAACAGAATAATGGCTGCAAAATTGGTCTGGGCCATTGGGGCAGAAGCTATACTTAAACTTCATTCAGCATAGCACCTGCCACAAAGCTGATGTAGCGAAAATTGTATCATGATGATATGCTCTAGTTCTGGGTGCCATTTACTGTCTTTTCCATTATTGTTGATAATAACAATGCTTTCAAATGGAACAACATTCCTCCTGCTGCAGATAAAGAGGATTTGGGAAAATATCCTATCATCTTATTTGAGAGACCAATAAAGTAATAATTCAATTTTCTCCATTTTTCTGGGAACTTAGCAGATAATATTAATTATTATCTCTAGCCAGGGCACGAGTGAAACTAGTAAATAAGAATAAAGTGCATTTGTGAATAAAAATAAAGCTAGTAAATTAAAATAAAGTTTATTTGTCTGTTTTGTAGGAGAATTAGACCTTTCTGACATTTTGAAAGAAAAAGGTTTGGCTCATCTGACACTTCTTATAGGTACTTCAAAGCACCCTAACTCTCTCCTTCAGTACAGACCATTTGGCATAAAGATCCTGAAAGCCAATTTGTCATCAGTTTACTCTTTCATCACCCATAATATCCCACATGCCATCTCTTGATTAGGAAGGTTTCTCTGTCCTCGTATGTTGCTTTGCTCTTCATGAAAGCTCTTTCTCCTATGTGCTAAGAAAAATATCTCAACATTCCCAAAGAAAAGTACACACAGCACCTGAAGAACCATGAGGATGAATCAACAATTTCTCCCACTGAAATTAGAAAGAAGGGAAAGCATAACCACCCAATTGGCAATAGCCACATTTGCCTTCACAAGCTTGAGATGACTGAAAAATAGATCATGGAAAGGACGGTTGCTTGACCACCACATGGTCTGCATTTCCCCCTTCGTCCTTACCTGTAGAATCTGATTTTATTCAAGGAGGTGATATGCCCGGACGAAAGTGTACATTTCCTAGTCTTTCTGCAACTAGTTATGACTAGTGAGGCATAAGTGAAAGTAACTGGGTGGGGATTCTGGCAAATCTCTTTAAAGGAAGCTAATTTCCCAGAGGGTGTTCACCATCGTGAACCACTTCTTTCTGACCTGAACACACATGTGATGGACAGCAGCACTCCAGCAGTTATTCTGGATCATTTTAGAGATGAATAAGAGGCACAAAAGATGATGAAGCAGAAAGAAGAACCTGGGTTCCTAATAACTATGGCCCTGATTTGCCAGCCCCAGACCTCCTACCTCTTGCAGGATTGAGGAAAGAAAATCTGTGTCTTTTTAATGTCACAGATTCCTGAGTTTTCCATTTAGGGAATTCTGCTAAGCCTAGTATTAACTAACTGATCAAGTAATCATCAATGGTGATGGAGCTCTATGCTTTTAACATTGCGTTAGGTGCTTCCATTAATATAGCAGACATTCAAAACATTGATACTTGGCCTCTTACTTAAAATGTAAGGAAATAGAACTGACATTGAAAACAATGACATGTCAACACTTCTGTCAGTAATACACATGAATTGACATAGCACTTTATTCTTCTATTAGGATGCCACTTTCCATGTGATTTTTTCCTTCTTGGTAAGACTGGATAACTCTTGAAAGAGAGTGTGTAGTCGTTCAGTCTTGCTTGACTCCTTACGACACTTTGGACTGTAGCCCTCCAGGCTCCTATGTCCATGGGACTCTCTAGGCAAGAATACCAGCGTGGGTTGCTATGCCCTTCTTCAGGGAATGTTCCCAACCCAGGAATCCAACCCACATCTCCTGTGTCTCTTGCATTGCAGGCGGATTCTTTATCCACTGAGCCATCGGGGAAGCTCTAAGGTACAAAGCTGACTCACAGGGGATCTTCTCAACCCAGGGATTGAACCTGGGTCTCCTGTTTGCAGGCAGATTCTTTACCACTGAGCCACCATGAAAGCCCTAACCTGAGTCTAACTCATACAGTGAGTAATCAATAAGAACATTACAACTATGACACATAATAATTATATATGAGTTCTCCCGGCCCTCTGCTTGCCTCTTGCAGCTAGAGATGATTCCAGCTTGGTCAACTCTGTGTCTTTCCAACTTCTT
Source organism: Bos taurus (assembly GCF_002263795.3). Classification (NCBI taxonomy): domain Eukaryota; kingdom Metazoa; phylum Chordata; class Mammalia; order Artiodactyla; family Bovidae; genus Bos; species Bos taurus. Next base: position 12,161,161 of record NC_037347.1, read on the forward strand.
ATTGGCAAGAAGCACCTGTTTAACCACTTAAGTACCTGGACTTGTTTAATTAAACAAGGAGGCCGTTAGACTGAGGCGACTCTACTGTCATGACAGCGTATATAAGCAATTCAGAATCTAAGCTGGTAAATGCCTCAGGGTTAAGATTTATCAAAAGCTAAGGACAACCAATCACAAAGAGTCAATGAGGCTTTAAACTATAGCCAATCAATACTTTCCTTATTTTGCTTCCACCTTTTCTCTATGAAAGTCTCTCACAAACTCCTGTCCCCACAGCACTTCTAACCACATTCAGTTTGGCACTGCTCAATTTGAATCAATTTTTGTTCAGATATACTCTTAATTTATTAATATGTTTTACTTATCTTTTAACAGACTTTTGAGACTCAGATTCAGGAAATAATAGGAGAATAGGAGTTCCCTTAGGCAAGGGACACACAGTGGCAAAGGCTGAAGGAATACTTTCTTCTTAATGTTCAATAGCATTTTTCCAAGGTTTAAGATCTACTGCTCTCAGTCATCTGGTAAGTGTATTTTAATCTTTTCAGAAATTGCCAGACTATTTTCCAAAGTGGTTATTCCATTTTATAGCACCAGCGGTGATGAATGAGAATTCCAGTTACTTTACATTTTAGACACAGTTGTTACTGTTATTTTGTTTATTTTAGCTATTCTGATGATATACAATGGTATCTCACTGTGGTTTTAATTTACATTTTTAAATGATTGATGACTAATGATAGTAACTTTTCATGTCTAACTGGCCGTTTGTAGATCTTCATTTATGAAATGGCTGTTCAAATTTTTTCTCATTTTTAATTGGTTCAATTAACTATTACTGAATTATAAGGGTTATTTCTATATTCTGGATGCAAGTGCTTTATTTAAAAATTTCATGTTTATTTTTTATATATCTTCCATCCCTTTCTGCATTATGTTTATGTTTTATTTTAAATTGTGGATATTAAAGGCTCATTTAAGGTCTTTGTCTTCTAATTCCACACCTCTGTTATTTCTGTATCTATTTATCATGGCTGAATTTTTTCTTGGTTATGAATTACATGTTTTTGCTACTTTTGATATCTAAGCAATTTTGGATTAGATGCTGCATAATGAATGCTATGTTGTTGTGCATCTAAATTGCACTGTCTTCCTTTAAAAATGTTGCCTTTTCACTTGTTAGGCAATTAAATTGAAAGGATCAATTTGATCTTTTTTAGGGTTTGCTTCTAGGCTTTGTTGCTGCTGCTGCTGCTAAGTCGCTTCAGTCGTGTCTGACTCTGTGCGACCCCATAGATGGTAGCGCACCAGGCTCCCCCGTCCCTGGGATTCTCCAGGCTTTGTTAGGATGGTCTAATTTGGCCATATTTATGAAGTTTGATCTTTCAGGAGTCTCTATTGAATGCCTTAGGAGTCTCTTCATTCTGGATGGTTAAAACTAGAATGTCTTTCTGCCCCATATGAGCTCTTAGGATGGTCTAACTTACAGCTCCTTGGTCATTCTTTGTCCTCCTAGAGTTTCACCCTGTAATACACAATTCAGTTTTCATTTAAAAACTCAGAATCACCCACCCACCCCCCTTACTCCCATGCAGAGCCCTGGAGTTCCTTCTCTGAGAAGCTGCCCTTCTTCTAGTACTCTGCCACGACTTCTAGCTGCCTCCACTTCCGTCAACTCTGATATCTATTGCCTCAATTTGGTGAAGCCACCAATGCTTCCCTTGAGTTTCCTCTCTCCGGACCACCATCTATTGAACACCTAGAGGCAGAAAGCTGAATCACTCTAGGACTCACCCTGTTTTCTTCTCTTCTCTCAGGGGAAACAGTTCTAGTTCGCCTATTGTCTGAGGTTTGAAACCTGTTGCTTTGTGTTTCTTCCAAGTTCCTACTTGTTTTCAGTGGAAGGGAAAGTTTGTTGGTAGTTACTCTACCATGATCGGAAGCATACTTATCCTAGATGAATATGTCTCTGTGTGGATGTGTAATGGGAGGGTCATTGACAAGAGACTAGAGCAGCTGTGGTGTGTGAGGGTAGTGGCTGTAAGAAGACAGAATTTGACAGAGCTGATGCTCCTTTCAAATAAAGGACTTTAATAGACTGCCTGTGATACTGGGCATATGAACCGTGACTTTATAAGCAAATATATTGTTTATTATTAATAATTATTATTAATTATTAATATATATTAATAATATATTATATATATGTATACACACACACTGGCAATATAAATATAAGTATAAAAGTAATGATATAGTGACTACATATGATGGAGGAGACCAGAAATGAGAGAAATGAATGCCCTGGAAAAAATAGAGATGTTTATTTAGAGAAGGTGAGGCTTGAACTTAACCGTGAAAAACTAATAGGATTGAGAAAAAAGTAAGAGAAGGCTTATGAATAAAACTTCTCAAGTCTTCCAGCTTCCTCCAATAGGGAAAAGAATTACATATCCACCCAGTTTTTTTTAGATATCTGTTAAAGTCCTTTGATCAACAGCATAAATAATTATCAATATCATCATTAATCCACATATATGAGATGGAGGTCAGGTAGTATTCCTCCCTAAATACTCAGTAGCTATTATGAATAACTCTGTTACTGAGTTGAGTCAAACACAACCTACAAAGGCAGTGAGTGTCACATGTTTCAAACAAAACCTTTATCCAGTTAAACTTTCCTGACCAGCCCAAGGGTGATATTCAGAGATATCATTTTATACCTAGATCTGCTATTTTAATAAGACACCAACAGGTTTAGCAGATGTTTCAATGAACAAGTAAATATGTTCCAGGCAATAAATCTGCAAATAGGCATCCAACTAAAAAATGTGCTTCATTCTTTCCAATGTAATCACAAGTAATAATTTATGACTAGTTACAGACATACACAAATATTCATGATTACTATATTAGAAGTAGAATTACCATGCAGTATGATTTGCAAAGACCCTACACATCTCACACATTATTTTATAACTGAGAGAATATTTCAGCACTGAATATTCTTTATTTGGCATATCAGATGGTTATGTGACTTGGGAAAAAAATCACCACTGATTCTGGCCACATCTGGGTTACAAATTGAATATATCAGCTTGAGAATATTGTTCAGTACCTCTCTATACCTGATTTTCTCCATTTCTAAATTGAACAATTATCTAAACTGCCAAACAGCTCGATGGAAAAAAGAAAGGACAGAAAGTTGTTCTGACAAAGCAAATATTCTATGCACACTAAAAAATAATAATATAATATGGAATTATTGCTGCACAAATTGCCCCCTTGGATGTTAGAATGAAAAATTTAGGCTGAAGAAAGAAGCAAATGTGGCTTTAAATTATTTCAATGCTTAAGGTAAGTAGGAGTCATCAATCATTCTCACTTTTCCCCTTTCCTCCAACATAATAAAAGCTAATGGCTTATAAGATAGCAATAAAAGTATACAGAGAAACTGTACTTAGTGAGATAATTCAGTCTAATATTAAAGATTAGGATTATAAAAACACACAACTAAAGAAAGATATTTATTGCTAAATAAAAAAAGAGCCTTTTCTTGGACACAGAAAAATTTTGCACAAATGTTTTTCACATTTTTAGTTCACCAAAAAACTACTATCTGGCTTTAATTCTTTATAGCAGTTAAGACAATTCATCTAATGATTATTTGCCTAATAATTATATGGTAACACAATAACTGGGTATAAATAGACAAGTTGACATATTATGTAATACTTTCAGTTATTTTGAGCAATACCACCATTGTTTCTCCAACACAATGGTGGTATATAGTAGGTGCTCAATAAGCAGTGAATGAATAAATAAATGCACAGTAGCGGGAATTTCTTATAAGACTAGTTATAGAAAAATAATCAAATCTGAGAAATTTATAGCCCACACTGACAAAGCATATAACTTAGTAAAACAAAACGTTATATTCAGGTACTCCAACATAATCACTGTTTTAACCTTATAGAGTAATTTTCCAGTAATTTCCCCAACTACCAAAAACCAAAAGAGAAAAGTATATCTTTCTTTTGCAGGGCTCATTTTAATCCACAAAATGAGACAATTTATAAAATGAGACCAAGGGTTCCAATATTACTTTTTGTGCTCCTATAGGTAGATACGGAGAAGGCAATGGCACCCCACTCCAGTACTCTTGCCTGGAAAATCTCATGGACGGAGGAGCCTGGTAGGCTGCAGTCCATGGGGTCAAGAAGAGTCGGACATGACTGAGCGACTTCACTTTCACTTTTTACTTTCCTGCATTGGAAAAGGAAATGGCAACCACTCCAGTGTTCTTGCCTGGAGAATCCCAGGGACTGGGGAGCCTGGTGGGCTGCCATCTATGGGGTCGCACAGAGTCGGACACGACTGAAGCGACGCAGCAGCAGCAGCAGCAGCATAGGTAGATAACTGTGTTCAGCATCCTGCATTTCACACACTAGCAGTGTTGAGTAGAGTTCATATGTGAAGAGACCTTCTTCTTCTTCACTGCACTTTTATAACTCCCAGCCCAGAGAACTGTTCTTCTAAGGTACAGCCAATCTGCTTAAGTATTCAGCTTCACAGCTGCCCTAAAAAAAAAATGCCCCAAAACAATACCTTAAAACAATAAGTATAAATAATGTTTAACTTTTATTGGCAAGGTGTGTTCTCAGGTCATATTGAAAATGTTTTCTTTGGTGCCAAGTGGAACCATGAACCAGCACTGGGCTCTTCTAATTAAGGACGGGTGTCTGTCTGAAGAGAGGTTGGAGCAGTTACCCAGGCACTTAGCTATGTGTACTCTCATCTTTCATTACCACAAACCAGCCACTGCTCTTTGTGTTGGAGTCTCCATGGTGGCAAGATAGAATCAATAATAATGAGTTCAGCATAAGAATTATTCACAATTAAGAAAAATAGCCTGCCGAGTACCCTGAGCTCCTGGGAAACTGTGTAAACACAGTTCACCATTTGTATTCTGATGCCTTGTCCTCGTTGGAATCTTGTGATTCCCAGTGCCATGTTCTTGTGCGTTCTTTCCACTCGAGTTGCTCCTGTTTGATGTGTGGACATGCTGGTCCAAGGTTCCATAATTTCCAGCCACACTTTTTTTTTTTTGGTTTAATAGAAAATTTTCCTAAGCCTATAATCATGCTTTTTTTTTTTCTTTTTAAAAAAGGCTATCGGGTGCCATTTCAATAGTTAGTTTGAAAGTGAGAAGACAAGTCCCAGATATCATGTTCAGTAAGCATTACCATCAAAGTAAGGATGGCAGACTCTGTTCTGGGGACATGATTCTCCAAATGTAGCCTATGGGCAAGATCGTCTACATCAGAAATACTTAAGTGGCTCAGTTAGAATAAAGTAGTTACCACCCTAGGCCTCACTAAACAGAAATGTCTAGTTTGAGACATTTTTAATAATCATCTCAGCCTCAGTTATCCGTGATAAAGTTTTCGAGCACAGCTCCAATATCAGCAATTGATGACCTTCTGGTTTCAAGGGCTTCAAAGAAGAGATTCAAGCTTTGTCACTCTAGTACAACTTTGAATAAGACATCCTTAGTGGGACCAGCTCTGCCCTAACAACACTGTCTTCAGAATATTAGGTAGAGCCATGGCAAGGGTTTTTATTAAATCCCTGCTCTAAAGACCATCTGCTTTTTAACTTTTAACCTTCAAGTAAAGAAATTCCAAAAATGTCTTTTTCTTCTGTCTGTGAAAGAAGAAAATACCTTTAAGATACTCTTCAGTCTACCCAAGATACATAATAAGAAGAGTAGAATGTTGGAACGTTTTGGGTTTATCTGACACCTTCTTGTTATGCTTCTTGTAGTCAGCACCTGGAGAAAGCATCATTCCCTCCAAAGAAATCCCAGGGCTGATCTCCTTCAGAATGGACTGGTTGGACTCCTTGCAGTCCAAGGGACTCTCAAGAGTCTTCTCCAACACCACAGTTCAAAAGCATCAATTCTTCAGCGCTCAGCCTTCTTCACAGTCCAACTCTCACATCCATACATGACCACAGGAAAAACCATAGCCTTGACTAGACAGACCTTTGTTGGCAAAGTAATGTCTCTGCTTCTGAATATGCTATCTAGGTTGGTCATAACTTTCCTTTCAAGGAGTAAGCATCTTTTAATTTCATGGCTGCAGTCACCATCTGCAGTGATTTTGGAGCCCAAAAAAATAAAGTCTGACACTATTTCCACTGTTTCCTCATCTATTTCCCATGAAGTGATGGGACCGGATGCCATGATCTTTGTTTTCTGAATGTTGAGCTTTAAGCCAACTTTTTCACTCTCCACTTTCACTTTCATCAAGAGGCTTTTTAGTTTCTCTTCACACCAATATCAATTTCCTGATTTTGAGAATGGACTAGACTTATGTAAGATGTTACTATGCGGCAGGTAGCTGGGTGAAGAGCACATGAGACCTCTTTGTATTATTTTTTTGTAACTACTTGTGAGTCTATAACTAGCTTAAAATAAAAAGTTAATGGAAAGGTTGAGAGTTCATCCCATTGTTTATTCTTCAAATATACTGATTGCTCATACTTTACCCACACAAATTATCTGTGCAAAGTATAATTCATTTGATTTGAAAAATTCAATAAAGATCCAGATCAGCTTCACTAATCACTCATCACCCTTTAAAACTCAAGCTAAATTCTACAGAACATAAGTAACCCCAAAGTGAAATTCAAGCAGGTGTTTTAGTGGACTTCTAAACACAGATTTCTCAGACTTTGAACTGTCAAGGGATTTATTGTCCAGACCTCAGTCATTTGGTCACTTGAGGGAGTTGCCTCTCTTTTAACCCTTCTCTGTGCATACTTGCTCTTTCTTCTCTATGTCTTCTTATCTCCTCTCACCTCTTTACTTGCTAAAAATAATCTAATTCTTCTTGGAAATTCCTGGATTTTTCTCCAAAATTTTGGATCTTGGACAGCCTTTATTGAGCATCATGGATGGCCTCAAGAATGTGAGATGTAATTTCTTGTAAATTTGTCCTGTGCTTAAGAGAGCTTGAGAACATGCTTGCCCTGTTCCCTCTTATGAAATAGCAATTTGCATTTAATTACTTAATCACTACTTATGGGCACTTCAGGAACCCCAGTTTTGCTCAGCCTACTAATGCCAAAGAACCCTGAACAAAACCAGAGTTGGTAACACAGGTGTCTGCGGGGGCAGAGAGCAGGCAAGGGGTGTGAATGTGTGTTAAAAAAGAATTAGACATGACTGGGAAAGAGAAGAGACTGTATATTAAGAAAATAAAATCTCTCTTGGCCTCAGATTCTTCATCTATAAAATGAGAGTTTAGACTGGAAAGCCAAAGACAACAATATTCTGTTATTTGAACCACTCTAATAAATTAAGCAAATAATCCGAAAAGCAGAGAAAAATCACTTCTCTGCCTGCAGCTCATTTTGTAGATCAAAAATAAACATTTTCTTGTATTTTATCTTGGAGAATTCAAATATAAGGGGCAAGGAAGGATTTTAGAAGTAACTTTCTCCCTGGTTCTATTCATAATTTAACTGTAGTCATCAGATCATGTGTGATTCTATTCCTATTCACAATCTCCAATCTGTTTCCTAGAGCTTGTTCTGAGTGAGAATTGGAATAAAGAGAAATGGTCTGCTGCTCTTGGCCCTTCCTTGTGAACAACCCACACTGGGATTTGAAGAGAAAAAAAAAAAAAAAATATATATATATATATATATAACATACTGCCGGCTCCAGAACTGCCTTGTCCATTGAACTGGGGAATAATGTTTTCCTATCTCAGTCTGCCTTTGCCCTGCAGGATTTATAGCCTGTGGAGGCCTCTGGATCACCACAGCTCATATAAACAGGAAATACAATTCCAAGCAGAGAAAAAAAGGAAGAGAAAGCTGGAGCAAAGAAAGCACTATAGGTACAATGCACAATGAAAAATTAGCATATTGCTAAATTTCCTTCCCCCAAGATTACACCATCTGGATTTCCAAAGAGCTCAAGATTGTATATAGTTGATGCAAATCAAGTGCCTCGGAGTCTCAGATGGGAAGTTCATTAGTCCAAAGTTAAACGTGGTGGGGTTGCCCTGCTACAGACACTGGGAACAAAGTTTCAATCTGCCTGGGTCACATCCTCCCATGATAGGTAGGCCCTGTAAATACTGAAGTGCTAGGGAAATGGAAAGTCTCATCTGACACAAGCCAAAGTGCATTTAGGAAGTGAGAAATGGAACCGATTTAACAAATGGCAACCCACTCCAGTGTTCTTGCCTGGAGAATCCCAGGGACAGAGGGGCCTGGTGGGCTGCTGTCCATGGGGTCGCACAGAGTCAGACATGACTGAAGCGACTTAGCATGCAACAGTACAGTAAATTGTGATATTGCTAGAGTTTACACAATAATTGTGCAGAAAGTCAGGCTTAAGTTTCCATAGAGAACAATGTTTAAATAATAAAAACATGTGGTTAAGTATACCACTCTATATGTACTGTTTTACCTTTCTAGATATAAATTATTAATATTATTAATATTATCGATTGATAATTAATTAATAATTAATATACATAATTAAAATTTTAATTTACTTAATACCTTAAGTATTCTCAAACTTCAATGTGTCTGCTGTTGTAAATAGATACATCAAGGGGTCATTCATCATACAAGTAAAAGTGTACCAGTGGCAAAAGCTACCCATATGTGGCTTTCCACCCTCTAGGTCTTCCTGTGTACATTTATGAATAGTAGCAGCGACACAGTATTCAAATTGCGGGATTTTTTTTCTCTGTTTTTGATAAGATTTAAGCTGGTCTCTGGAATCTATTTACACAGTAGAAAATGCTATCTGTGAAAACTCTGATAAGTGGGGATAGGTGTGGCATAGAGATAATAAATAAGAGAGAAATAATTCCTAATTGAGGTGCCACAGTTTTGTAGTGGACAGAGAAGCATGCAGAATCTAAAGACAGGTGCTTAAGGTGCTATGGGGTCTGACATGTTGGGGAAAGTTTAGCTGGGAAGAGTGATCTGAGCCACAGAGTAGGTTGGACAGAGGAGTATCTTATACCAGACCACAAAGTAAAGAGCAGAGGACACCCTAAGGGAAATAGCAAGTACTTGATACTGCTATGCTTCAGTAATGATGCTACAGAGGGGCTAGTGCTCACATCAACATGGGCCTTGTGTGCCCTAATAAGAATTTTGAACTTGATCCTGAAAGGTTTAGGAGACATGGAAGGATTTTAAGCAAGGAGGGCTAATGTGTTTAGACATCCCTTTTAGAAAAATCATTCTGCCAATTATATGATGAATGAACGTAAGTGCCAGTGAGACCAGTTAGGAAGCTGTTGCAAGAAAATGATGAGAGCTTGAACTAAGATAATGACAGGAGAAATGGAAGGAAGAGCATGAAGCTGGCCAATAATGAGGAAGAAGAATCAAGAGAACTTGGAGATGGACTAGACACAATGAGAGGAAAAGGAGGGACTCGGGTGGTCCTAGGCTTAGTGAGCAGATGGACAGTGACATCAATCACAAATATGAATATGAGAGGGATTTAGAATGTGATGAGTTAGTTTAAGATATATTTGATTGGAGTGGCACAAGTGGTAACGAACACACCTGTCAGTGCTGGAGATGTAAGAGATAGAAGTTCAATCCCTGGGTCGGGAATACTCCCTAGAGGAGGGCACAGCATTCCACTCCAGTATTCTTGTCTGGGAAATCCCATGGACAGATGAGCCTGAAAGGCTACAGTCCATAGGGTCAAAAAGCATTGGACACAACTGAAGTGATGTAGCACGCACACATGCTTCTTCTTTCCATCCGTGGATCATGCAAAAATGAATAATTTGGAGTAATCAGAGATTCCAAGAAAGAAATCTTAATTAGAGATACAGCTCTGGGATCATCACAAGGTCCATGATTAAAGCTACAAGTGTAGCTGAGGTCACCAAAGGAGAGGATATAATGTGAAGGAGGAGAGGATATAGTGTGAAGGAGGAGAGGATATAGTGTGAAGGAGGAGAGGATATAGTGTGAAGGAGAGGAGACAGTGTGAAGGAGGAGAGGATATAGTGTGAAGGAGGAGAGGAGACAGTGTGAAGGAGGAGAGGAGACAGTGTGAAGGAGGAGAGGAGACAGTGTGAAGGAGGAGAGGATCTAGTGTGAAGGAGGAGAGGAGACAGTGTGAAGGAGGAGAGGAGACAGTGTGAAGGAGGAGAGGAGACAGTGTGAAGGAGGAGAGGATATAGTGTGAAGGAGGAGAGGATATAGTGTGAAGGAGGAGAGGATATAGTGTGAAAGAGAAGAAAGAGATTTTAACTCTGGGAAGTATAATCCTTTGAAGAGTGGATAAATGAAGGAGGTATCTATACAGGCATCTGAGAAGAAGCATCAAGACACAGGAGCAAAGTGTCATACAATCCAAGGCAGGACAGAACTGAAAAGGAAGGAATAATCAATAGGGAAGGCAACACTGTAGAAGAGTTTCTCAGTAAATTTGACAACTTTGGTTGTAAAAATGAATCTAAGTTCATTTGGAAAAAGTAATTTCAAAAAATAACAAAGAGAGGGAGTTCAGGTTGAAACTATAGAGAAACTTATATACTGAGAGTAATGACCTTTAGAAATGAAATAACTGAAGATCTGAAAGAGAGAAAGGACCATTTCAGAGAGTTCACAGAATGAATGTGTACTTGGCAGTGTTAGGGAGGACAGTCAACAAAGGGATTCAGAACACAGCTGAAGAGACTGACCCTGAACAAATAAATGAATGAATCCCTCTATCACTGAGTTGGGAGAAGGCAATGGCACCCCACTCCAGTACTGTTGCCCGGAAAATCCCATGGATGGAGGAGCCTGGTAGACTACAGTCCATGGGGTCGCTAAGAGTCAGACACGACTGAGTGACTTCACTTTCACTTTCCACTTTCATGCATTGGAGAAGGAAATGGCAACCCACTCCAGTGTTCTTGCCTGGAGAATCCCATGGACAGAGAAGCCTGTTAGGCTGCAGTCCATGGGGTCGCACAGAGTCAGACACGACTGAAGCGACTTGGCAGGCAGCAGCATCACCGAGTTAGTGATGAAGAAGAGAGTTACAGAAGTTTGAGATGTATGTCTTTAGGGTGACTTCTATTTTCTACATGAAAAAAAGGCAACGTTATCCGTTGACAGTGAGTGGGGAGGCATAAAAGGAGATTAGTATGAAGGTTTCATTCATTCAACAAACATTCATTCAATATCAATGTGCCAGCCAGAACCAGATACTAACTCCCATGAACCTCATTATGAGAGGGACTAAAAAAATTTGTCCAAAACCAGGTACTTTTTAGAGTCATATAAACTACAACTAAAAAATTTGCCAGGACAGTAAGTACACACTGAGACATGAAGATGTGATACACACACATACATGCATGCTCGTGCACACACACACAATGGAATAATACACAGCCATAAAAAAGAATGATATGTTGCCATTGACAGCAACATAGATGGGCTTGGAGGGCATTATGCCAAGTGAAATAAGTCAGACAGAGAAAGATAAATACTATATGATATTGCGTATATGTGGAATCTAAAAAAATACAATAAACTACAGAATTTAACATAAAATATGCAGACTCACAGATGGTTACCTGTGTGGGGGAGGGGCATTCGAGGAGTAAGGGAGTGAAAGGTACCAACTGTTGGGTGTAAGATAAGCTCAAGGATGTCCTGTACAGCACAGGGAATATAGCCAGTATTTTGTAATAACTGTAAATGGAAAGCAAACTTTAAAAATTGTATAAAATTTAAAAAAAAGAATAAAATAAAATAAGAAGGTTAAAATTATCCTCATCCTTTAAGGAAAATGTTATATTACTCTAGCCATTTTCTACAAAAAACAGCTTTGTATATGAGTTTGTTCAGTTCCAGAGGTATTTGGAGTGGCCACAGAGATCTGCTGACTTTTGACAAAGGATTATAGAGCTATTAGTCATGATGCCTAGGAACTTTACAGCCAGTCAGTCAAACAACTGGTTAGCCCATTATGTTCCTGGTCAAACTGCCCAGAATGATGGAAATGAGGGAGAGAGATTGAATTTAGACAGCAATTCTGTTACCTTCCCCACACCACTGAAATTTATTTCACTTGATTAACTCCTATTCAATGTGGAAACAAGTCCCACGCATTTGAAATGCACACTAAAAAATACCACGTATACCCTGTGGACCAAATATAAATTGAAATCATTTGTGTTGGATTCGGGTTCCATGTGAGCTGTCAGAGAATGATAGTTATGGCCATTTTATTTATTTATTTATTTATTTTAATTTATTCCTTTATTTCTCATGTGTTCCCCATCCTGAACCGTCCTCCCTCCTCCCTCCCCATACCATCCCTCTGGGTCGTCCCAGTGCACCAGCCCCAAGCATCCAGCATCGTGCATTGAACCTGGACTGGCATCTCGTTTCATACATGACATTTCACATGTTTCAATGCCATTCTCCCAAATCTTCCCACCCTCTCCCTCTCCCACAGAGTCCATAAGCCTGTTCTATACATCAGTGTCTCTTTTGCTGTCTCGTATACAGGGTTATCGTTACCATCTTTCTAAATTCCATATATATGCGTTAGTATACTGTATTGGTGTTTATCCTTCTGGCTTACTTCACTCTGTATAAAGTTATGGCCATTTTAGTAAATCAATTTTTTTTTAAAGTTCTTAAAAGGAGATTGATCCTTTTTTTAAAAACAGTATATAGTAGTAAACTCATGTCTACATCTCAGAAGGCCCTTTGGTCTCAGGCCTGGCTACTCACTGAATATGTCAGAGAAAACTGCAGGTTGCAATTCCAAGCAGACGAAAGTGAGGAAACAAAAGTAAATTTCTGATAGAAATACAGACTGACAATTTCTCATCCTAAAGTGGAAGCCCCAAGACCACCCACATTGCAGGGTTTTTCCAACTCTGAAAGAAGGGCCCACCCTGAATCTGAGCATTTATGTTAAGTACCTAAAAATAACATGTGGGGGCTGAGTTATTTAAGCTTCTTACTCTGATAATTTCTTTTTCCAGATCATTATTAAGCAAGGCGACCTTTAGAAGGAGATGTTTCGAGAGATTCTGTGAATGCTTTGGCTGTTTCTGACCATAACTTTAATCTCCCCTCTCCTAGCAAGGTTGCAATGGTTCAGGGGCAGAAACCCTCTTCCTTACTCCAGCTGCAACTCCCAAGAGGTTCTGAAGGTGAGTCAGGTGTTAGGCCCCAGGGGTGAAATAAAAACCTCAGAGAAAGACTGGAGCTGAGGCACAGCGTGGGGCATTGTATAACAAAGCAAATTACACAGGAGCCGCCTAGAGAGATTCCTAAGAGACCAGTCCTGCTCACAGGTTCTCTTTATCTACCCCCAGCCCTCCTCCTCTTTTGTACATCAGTTCACTTTGGCATCCCATCAAAACCTGGGAAACTTTCAGATGAGACATTAGTTCAGGGGTCTTCCCAGGTCGCTCAGTGGTAAAGAACCCGCCTGCCAATGCAGGAGATGTGGGTTACGTCCCAAGGTTGGGAAGATCTACTGAGGAGGAAATGGCAACCCACTTCAGTATTCTTGCTTGGAGAATCCCATGGACAGAGGAGCCTGGAGGGCTAGAGTTCATGGGGTCACAAAGGGTCGCACACAACTGAAGCGGCTAAAGTACAATAATAGATGCAATTCAGATTCCATCAGTTTGGTGTTGCCTCCCTTCATACAGTTTGAAATCAAAATTAAAGACCACAAAGACTATTGTAATTCTCTGTATACAGTTGAAAGTATAGCATATTTTAGGCCAATATTTATATAATATAAACTAAACCTCCACAGAATGCATCAAGGCAGATACAGGAAGATGTGCTATCTTTTAAAAAAAGTAGTGGTTCCTACATATGCAACCTGGGTGCATTGGTTTTTTTATCCTCCACTATTCTGTGAGGGAAATCTATTTAATCCATTCAGTTCAGTTCAGTTCAGTCATTCAGTCATGTCTGACTCTTTGGAACCCATGGACTGCAGCAACCAAGCCTCCCTGTTCATCACCAACTCCCAGAGTCTACTCAAACACATGTCCATTGATTTGGTGACACCACCCAACCATCTCATCCTCTGTTGTCCCCTTCTCCTCCCATCTTCCATCTTTCCCAGCATCAAGATCTTTTCCAATGAGTCAGCTCTTCACATCAGGTGGCCAAAACATTGGAGTTTCAGCTTCAGAATCAGTCCTTCCAGTGAAAATTCAGGACTGATTTCCTTTAGGATGGACTAGTTGGATCTCCTTGCAGTCCAAGGAACTCTCAAGAGCCTTCTCCAACACCACAATTTAAAAGCATCCATTCTTCGGTGCTCAGCTTTCTTTATAGTCCAACTCTCAAATCCATACATGACCACAGGAAGAACCATAGCTTTGACTAGACGGACATTTGTTGGCAAAGTAATGTCTCTGCTTTTTAATAAGCTACCTAGATTGGTCATAACTTTCCTTCCAAGGAGCAGCATATATTAATTCATGGCTACAGTCACCATTTTAAGTTATTTTGGAGCCCCGAAAAATAAAGTCTCACTGTTTCCACTGTATCCCCATCTATTCCCATGAAGTGATGGGACCAGATGCCATGATCTTAGTTTTCTGAATGTTGAGCTTTAAGCCAAATTTTTCACTCACCTCTTTCACATTCATCAAGAGGCTCTTTAGTTCTCCTTAGCTTTCTGCCATAAGAGTGGTGTCATCTGAATATCTAAGGTTATTGATATTTCTCCCAGCAATCATGATTCCAGCTTGTGCTTCCTCCAGCCCAGTGTTTCTCATGATGTACTCTGCATAGAAGTTAAATAAGCACGGTGACAACATACAGCCTTGACGTACTCCTTTTCCTTATTTGGAAACAGTCTGTTGTTCCATGTCCAGTTCTAACTGTTGCTTCCTGACCTGCATATAGGTTTCTCAAGAGGCAGGTCAGGTGGTCTGGTATTCCCATCTCTTTCAGAATTTTCCACAGTTTATTGTGATCCACACAGTCAAAGGCTTCGGCATAGTCAATAAAGCAGAAATACATGTTTTTCTGGAACTCTCTTGCTTTTTCCATGATCCAGCAGATGTTGGCAATTTGATCTCTGGTTCCTCTGCCTTTTCTAAAACCAGCTTGAACATCTGGAAGTTCATGGTTCACGTACTGTTGAAGCCTGGCTTGGAGAATTTTGAGCATTACTTTGCTAGCATGTGTAATAAGTGCAATTGTACAGTAATTCAAGCATTCTTTGGTATTGCCTTTCTTTGGGATTGGAATGAAAACTGACCTATTCCAGTCCTGTGGCCACTGACGAGTTTTCCAAATTTGCTGACATATTGAGTGCCGCACTTTCTCAGCATCATCTTCTAGTATTTGAAAGAGCTCAACTGGAATTCCATCACCTCCACTAGCTTTGTTTGTAGTGATGCTTCCTAAGGCCAACTTGTCTCATTCCAGAATGTCTGGCTCTAGATGAGTGATCACACCATCATGATTATCTGGGTCATGATGATCTTTTTTGTATAGTTCTTCTGTGTATTCTTGCCACCTCTTCTTAATATCTTCTGCTTCTGTTAGGTCCATTCCATTTCTGTCCTTTATTGTGCCCATCTTTGCATGAAATGTTCCCTTGGTATCTCTCATTTTCTTGAAAAGATCTCTAGTCTGTCCCATTCTATTGTTTCCCTCTATTTCTTTCCATTGATCACTTATTTAATCCATTACCAGATAAGAAAAACCAAAAACACATATGAAAAAAATAAGTTAAGCAATTTATTAAAGACATTAGCACTAAAGAGCCTCTTGATGAAAATGAAAGAAGAGAGTGAAAAAATTGGTTTAAAACTCAACATTCAGAAAACTAAGATCATGGCATCTGGTCTCATCACTTCATGTCAAATAGATGAGGAAACAATGAAAACAGTGACAGACTTTATATTTGGGGCTCCAAAATTACTGCAGATGGTGACTGCTGCCATTAAATTAAAAGACACCTACTCCTTGGAAGAAAAGCTATGACCAACCTAGACAGCATATTAAAAAGCAGAGACATTACTTTACCGACAAAGGTCCATCTAGTCAAAGCTATGGCTTTTCCAGTAGTCATGTATGGATGTGAGAGTTGGACTATAAAGAAAGCTGAGCACTGAAGAATTGATGCTTTTGAATTGTGGTATTGCAGAAGACTCTTGAGAGTCCCTTGGAGTACAAGAAAATCCAACCAGTCCATCCTAAAGGAAATCAGTCGTTTGTATTCATTGGACCGACTGAAGCTGAAGCTGAAGCTGAAACTCCAATGCTTTGGCCACCTGATGTGAAGAACTGACTCATTGGAAAAGACCTTGATGCTGGGAAAGATTGAAGGCAGGAGGAGAAGGGGATGAAAGAGGATGAGATGGTTGGATGGCATCACTGATGTGATGAACATGAGTTTGAGTACACTCTGGGAGTTGGTGATGGACAGGAAAGCCTGGTGTGCTGCAGTCCATGGGGTCACAAAGAGTCAGACACAACTGAGCAACTGAACTGAACTGATTTGTGGCAAAGCTACAATTTAAACCATGTACTTTTTTCTTCAAAACCTTAAGCCTTCTAAATTTATTAATGAAATTTCCAAAGGGGATCAATACAAACTTTTAATCCTATAGCATGTGTAGGACAGATTACTTACATAGAGGAACCCATTGAATATCTTTCTACCTTATTTACACATTTCCAAAGATGGTCTAATCAACATATGGTTAGTTTTAAGGACCCAAAGCTTTTGCCATGACATTTACTAGCAAGAAATTTTCTTCAACACTTTGCACTTATGGTTTATGGGTATGTTAATGTCCTCCATTCTAGGAGTACTTTTCAAAGAAACAGAACAGATTTCAACTGTTTCTACATGTGCAAAGGATGCATGGGACATTTAAAAAGACAAAATAATACAATGTTTTTTACAGATAGTCAATAATAATGTGACAAAGCACTGGTTTATTCTCCCATGGTTTTGCAAGTCATTTACTGAGCCTGTTCAGAAAAATGTGTAAATTACTAGAATTTAAGAAGGAAAAATTCTGTATATACAAATAATCTCAGTAGGTATTTACCAAGGATAGAATGGAAAGACACTAGGCAATTAATCAGAAAAACTCTCCTAATGTAGATCTTTTTGACGTCATTGATCAAAGGAATAACTTTCCCTGAACTAAATCAATCTAAAATCATTAGTCCACGTGACCTCAATAATTTTCTCACCTTTTTTCCCACTTACAGACCTCATTCTTCTCCTCCAGTGCCACCAGACTCTATCCTAGGAGTCCCATAAAACTCCATATGAGAATCAAACATGAGTTTCAAAATTTTATAGTACAAAAATCCGGCTATTCAGAATTATTATGTTATAGACTACAGCTATCCCAGTAAGAGCATCAGGAGAATGCTCAATCAAAACCTTGGCTTTTCTTAAGCCCCAAGTGTTGAAATAAACAGAATGTTGAAACAGCACTGCTGTTCACCTCTCTACATGTATATCATCATTCTTAGTATTCTCATCTATCTCTCACTAACTGCTATCCCACACTGGAGATTTCTGCCTATCTTTTACTTTCATCTTAAAGAGGGGGAAATTTGATTGTGTATATTTCCAATAGGGTGATATCTCAAATGACTAGCCAAAGTCTGGGATTAAGAAATGTGGATTTCACATTCCAGTCCCCTCAGCACATTAACGAGAAATCACATGAAATGCTGGGACTCTCTTGACACTAGTGATGATCTTTGCATTTATACAGCACTTGTAAGTTTGTCATGGATACTACAGAAGTCCTACAGAGCATGTGGTGGAAAACGACATGGGACAGTATCAAACATTTAGGGGATTTTTGATAGTTCAGATTATAGCACTGGTGGATCGAGAATCACTTAGATTGATCAGAGCAAATAGTCACGTCAAAAACACAGTTTCATTCATCACAGCCATATGCTGTATTGACTCTCCATTAATGGTTTGCACTTACAAAGTTCAAATACTCAGGCATTTTCCATTTATAATGTGCAAGATATTGAAGGCTGTAAACACCCAAGAGGGAGAAATTCTAGGTGGTCTTGGTAAGGGGGGAGAGGACATAATTAATTAGGAATGACATTATCAAGGGGAAGAAAGGCAGACAATCAGTGAACAGCAAACAACTTTTCTAACAACACCAAAAGCTAACATAATATTATCCAAAGAAAGGTGAAGGAAACCAATGACAAAAATGATTTCATGAGGCCAAAGGAAGTATTTTAATTCCTCAAACATCAGTAGTGCAATTTTCAGCTGAAAGCAAGAGCATTGTGAAATAAATAATAGCATGTTTACTTTACTGAGAACGTGAAAGAAACAGAACAAGCAAAAGGAAGCATGTATATTTGAGATCATGACTTTCATGGCAAGCTTGGTAACCCCAGCTAATGTGACAACCCATAAGGGAACCAGAGCAAGGGCCTGCAAGAATCTCAAATTTTCTCCTGCCCATTCTGTGGCTTGGGATAGTGAACACCTCAGCCAAACAAGACTGGGAAACCAGAGATCTTTTTCTAGAACTAAACTTTGGATGCAGAAATCATGAATCATTCCTAAACTGGCAGCAGAAGTGTGAAGAATTTGGAAAAGCACAAGAAGAGCCCAGCAGCCAGCACTGATGCCTCAAAGGAGGGGGTCAGAGAGGGCTAAAGGACAGCCAGACACCAGCCAGAATCCGGAGGGGAGGAGGGCCAGCCAGAGCTGCTCTGGAAGAAAAGTGCAAAGCAAGGCATGATGAGAAAGAGTTCTTCCAAAGAGGCCAGCAGCAGACAGCTTGCCCTTATTTAAAAGAAAACGTTTTTTATTCTATTAAACTGGTAGGTCTCTGAGATTAGGCTTATGTTTCCTTCCCTGTTCCCCAACCCACATCTTACCCAGGTAAAGCTTGTTCGGTGCTGGAAGAAAAGATCGTAGAACTATAGTTGCTGACCTTATTTCTTAAGGCTTTTGGATGTGCATAATTAAAACTCAGCAAATGAGGAAGAGGAGGGAGGAACTGGGAGATGGGGATTGGGAGAATATAAGGAAGAACACTGAATAAAAGAAAGAGATGGTGGGGATCCTGTAGAAACTGTAGAGAGAAGAGGCAGATGAGAGTAAACGTCAAGGGTATCAGAGGAAGGGGTCAGTATGATCTGCTGAGCTTGAGGAACTTTGGATATTTCCAGACACAAAACATATGGATAAAGAAATAAACAATACCAAATCCTATGGCTAAAATGAAAAACAATTCTTCACTTCCTGTGAAAAATTGGAGTCTGCTCAAAACACTGGGGGTGATTATATTTGGTTTGCTTTGCAAATGCTCTACTATAAAATGTTGGTACGAAATAATCTTAAAGTTTTAATTTGCAGAAGAATTCCCTCTATTTTAATTTTAGAATTCTAAATTCTTAGAGTTGGGGTCATGGAAGTCAACTGGGCCAGCTTTTATCAGATTCATAGAAACCATTTCTCTCTATGAGCCAACACCTCCCAGTTAGGCAATGTGGTCCACACTCCATGTATTTCCAATGGTGTGATCTCTCAAATGATTAGCCAAGATCTTGGATTGAGAAATGTGGATTTCACATCCCAGCTCTCTCAGCATGTTAATGAGCAATGACATGAAATCCTGGGACTCTTTTGACATTGATGGTGATCTTTGCATTTATATAGCTCTTTGAAGTTTGCCAAAGCCATTTTCATCAATGTTCTCCTCTGGTTCTCACTATAGACACAAGAGGGATTATATTTCTTACTTTTCAGGTTCAAATACTACTAGGACTCAGAGAATTTTGAGACTTACCTAAATCACAATTAATAAGGTCCTCTAATACTAATTTACTTCTGCAGATATACAAAATACTTATTAATTTTATTTCAGGTCATTATAAATTTCCAATAAAATGGATAATTAAGAGTATACTCAATTTTAGCATGGATAATTAATTTGATCAAATATATTTTGCTTCTCTCAGTTTGTGTATGCAAGTATCTGAAAATCTGTGAATCTATTATATCTTTTTACTTCACAAAAATTATGTTATTCATAAGCCATTATTTTAGGAAAAAGTTTCTGCTAGAAGATTCTGAAGAATTCAAGAAAAATGAGAAAGAAATATAGGTTCCAAAAATCCAAATTAAAGTCTTGTATTTCTTAATAGAAAAGACCCTTACTATTGGGAGATAGGTTGGGATGATGATTAAGCACACAGACTTTGTTAGCAGTCGGTCCTCAATTTCAAACTCAGTTCCAACACATCTCTCACACTGAGCAAGTTAATCTCCTGTGCCTCTGTCTTCTTATCTATAAAATGGGAATAAAATACTATTGACCCATTGGAATATTGTGAGAATTCAGTGGGTTAATATCTTTAAGGTGTTTAGAACTATGGCTGACATATAGTAATGTGTGTGTGTATGAGTTATTCCCATTTTTATCTGTCAAGGACTAGGTGCAGAGGGGTCTTATCCAATTCACAAAGTAACTCTGTGAGATAGGTACTATTACACTAGCTAGAAGGGGAGGGGCGGAGGAAACCTCAGAGAAAGACCAGGAATTAGCACCATGTCACATAGCGCCAGCTGGGAAGCCAAGAATCCACCTGCCAATGCAGGAGAAACAAGAGAAATGAGTTTGATCCCTGGGTTGGGAAGATCCCGGGGAGAAGGAGATGGCAACCCACTCCAGTATTTCTTGCCTGGAAAATTCCATGGACAGAAGAACCTGGCAGGCTACAGTCCATGGAGTTGCAAAGAGTCGGACACGACTGAGTGTGCACGCACGCACACATGCACGCACGCAGAGCATTTGGCTTTGAAGGCCAGCACAGCCTTATCACAGGAACGCCATAGGACTGTGAGAAATAGAAACTCCACTCTTGGAGGGCGCACACAAGGTCTCATGGGCACCAGGACTCACAGAAAACACAGTGACTTCATAGGAGCCGGACCAGACCTACCTGATGGTCTTGCAAGGTCTCCTGGGGAGGTGGGGCTGGGGGTAGGGGTTGTGGCTCACTATGTGGACACGGACACTGGGGCAGAGATATCACAGAACATTCATGAAGAGACTTTAAAAAAAAATAAACCATTTTATGTGACTAAAAATTGCACTTCTCCATCTATAGATACTAAAAATGTGGTCGTTTTCAATCTTGTCTCAAACTGAACAAGATATTAGGAAATGTACATATATACATACAGTTTTTTTCAAGGTCTTTGTATAAAAACTTTCAGGAACATTAGTGCTGAATTAGAATGCTTTAATATTTATCTGGCAAAGGGATTGTTTTTCCCTCCTGATCACTTTATTCCAGGAAAAAGATCCAAAGGAGCTTCTCTGAAATTTTACTTTGACAAAATTTCAAAAGTACCCTCTCTAAGTTGCTACTCAGCAGAAAGAAATCACTCATTTTAGTCCACTTGGGAGCTATAAAATCAGAAATCAGGAGAAAAAGCTTTGCATCCCTGATTTCAGTTGGTTGATGCAATTAAACAATTTCATTAGACTATTTCAGAGCTGCAGTTCTGAGTAGAAAGTGAAAAATAACTAAGATACCATGGTGTTTATCACTTCTCCAAGAATTTTAGACAAGTCAGATTTCATACCCTCTGGGAAACAAATGTCCATTTTGGAGCTCATTCCAACATCTTCTAAGAACAAAGCGTTTCCAGGACTAACTTCAAAGGAACCGCATGAGCAGGGTTTATAAAGCTTTATACTCAAAACATTTCCAATCAGTAGGTGACTTAAATCATTTATTCCAACCAATATCATTACCTCAGCAATTAAAATGAAAATACTCCAGTTTTTCTCAAGTTCATTATTCTTCCTTTCATAAACTGGAAAAATTCTATTACTGTGATTCTAACTATTGAGAGTGGAGCACTTAGAAGTATTCAATAGGATTTAAATTATGTGTATTTTACATGGGTCAAAATGGGAGCAGTGTGGGGGAAGGGTTCTCTTGAACTGATTCCATTCAAGTTACTTGCTTTAGTGCTTAATTAATGACCTGGTGACATGTTTTGAAACAGCAATGTTTCTAACTCCCTTAACAATGTCAAGTCCCGGACTTCCTTCTCATGGCAGCCAAGGTTGAGCTTAACTTCCAGGTCCGTGGATAATAAGGAAACAAGCTTTCTGTTAGGGTAGCTAAAAAATGTATGTTCACCCCAGTGACTATGTCACGAAACAAAGAAACAAAATATAGGAAAGGTGGGATAGGAAGAGGGCTGAGCCTGAATAACTGGGCAAGCTTATCTCATCCACAATAAGCAGCAGATTATTTGAAACCATTTTTGCAAAGCTTCTTACAATCCTCACAATGAGGGAGTAACTAGATGTAAAAGAAGAGATTCTGCAAATGGTGGCATGAACCTCTACATTTGTAGGTGCCAAGAGACCCTATATTAATGGTGCAATGAAAACAAAATATATATGTATGTGCATATATATGTATATATAACACACACACACAGTACATTCACTTTTGTTTTCCAAGAACACAAGATTTCTAACATCATTTTCTCAAAAGCATGCCTAATCCATTTTTAACCTAAAAGAAAATACTTTACATCAGAAAATTACAAAGTATGTGTTAAATTACAAATGCCCTTTGGTAACATGGGCTTCTAGCTGGTTGCACACTTTCCTTCTCCTTCCATCCACTATGAGGGTTTGAGTCAATGATGCTACTCTGACTGCGGGAAGGAAATATGTTACTCAAAATCTTTTCCTTACAATCGTTTCACACTTGGAAGGCATGTACATGCACTTCCCACTCTATGTCTATTCTTGAAGCTAACTGCAGTTCAAAGGATCTTTATTTACAAAACAAGCACGTATATTCTCTCTAACTCTTTTCCCTTTTCTAACTCTTACATAATTACTTTAGCAAATCTCTCATCTTTTCTTGGTTATGTATGCAAACAACAAGAAGTTCTTCTTGTTTTGGAGTTTTAGAAGTATAAAAACACCACTATTAGCACAATTGTGTCAGATAAAAAGAAATCCTTTAGATTTAAAATGAAATTGCATATAATAAACATTTATCTCCAAAAGCCTTATAAGTACTCTAAAATCTTCCCAAAGTTTCTTTTTCTTCATTCTTCTTTCCCTTAAGTTCAATCATCTAAGAATAAAATATAACAACTTTGGCTTTGTATTTTTTTACTAATATTTTAACCACATTGCTATTTTTCTCTTGTTTTATTGCAAATGAGCTTATTTAGATATTTCATGGCTTAACTAGATTACAGATTTGTCTGGAAATTTAAGTACTCCTTATAAAAGTGTTCCTAACACAGAAATGTGTTAGCATTACAGATACTTCAATTTTTAAGTACTCCTTATAAAAGTGTTCCTAACACAGAAATGTGTTAGCATTACAGATACTTCAATTTTAAAATAATTTCCCAACAGAACTCATTCAAAAGATGCTGAATACTACCAGCTTTTGACAGATCTGACATAGTACACTATGCATAGAGGATTAGCAAAAATATGAAGGCCCCAAATGGGCTTGCTGTTTCATTGATTGTCATCAGGAGCTATGGTGAAAGGCAGGTGGGCATAGTGATAAATAATGTGGGCTTTAAAGCCCGGTGGCCCACGTCCAAACCTTAGTTCTGCCACATACTAGTTGGGAAAATCTGAGCAAGTCACTTAGAATAGTGTCTAAGTTTCTTCATCCTTAAAACTTGGATAATTATAATATGTATGTCATAGAGAGGCTACGAAAATTTAATAAATTCATTCATGCAAAGTTTATAGAACAATTCTTGGCACAGAGTGAAACTTCAGTAAATATTTGCACCATTATTACGATTATTATTATATCAGAGATAATCTCTTCCTCTCTTGTGTTTTCTTGCCAAAACTCTCATGGAAATGGGTACACTTCAGAAGAAATGTGATGACATCCAGCCATCCAAATGTGCACTGTGTGTGGTAACAGCTGAGTAAGTTGTGAGGAGAGGAGTCCCATAGAGTGGCCACTGCTATGATCCAGAGTTAATGAGGGCTTGAATGAACCTGTTGCAGTGGAATAAAGATGGATAAATAGAATCTAAAACTCAGAGTGGGAATGTTGCCATCCTCCCAACACTCATGCAAACACTCCTGATATAGCACAGAAGCCTATCAGGAAAACAACAAACAAACACTTTTGGGTGACCAACTCTGCCATGTTCCAGAACCCTGTGTGCTTCCTGGAATCTTCAGGACTCAGCTGTCAAAGGAAGTATAGGGTCCCCGAGGTCCCGAGCAGCCAGACCCAAGATGGGGGTAGGCACTGACAGTCTCTGTAACATTTTAGGTCTTCACAAGTGAAAACAATCTGGAGCTAACAGAGTAAAATATTAACATCTGTTAAAGATGGAAGATAGAAATATGGGTATCATTTCATTTCCTTAATTGTCTATATGTTTCAAATATTTGATAATTAAATGAACAACCTAAAAATGTAAACACAATCCACAATGGGCAGACTCCACATGTAGTAAAGATGACTAAAATACACCAAGGATTATGATAAAATTTCTGTTTTAGTTCCTAGTTAGGGATTTTCACCTGAGAGGACTAGACCGACAGGAAGAGAAATAAACAGGCAAGTCAGGGTGGGTGAAGTGAGGTGAGGCAGTCAGTTTTCATCATTGTCCTCGGAATGGAATGGTCAGGTTGAGGCTAATGAGCCACTCACCGAACGACCGTCATGTCTTCCAAAATAAACCTCTTTATGTTCAGATTCTAAAATGCTTTAAGATTTGGGTCCAAAGAAGGACCTTGCATGTAAATGCCTTCTGTCTAAAGGTCAACTTGTCTAAGAAATCTTTCTTAACTCCTCAGGTCTAGCTAGCTGCCTCCCCTCTGGGTTCATCATGTGACAGCAGCATGACCAGCACACAGGAAGGTGTCGA
Organism: Bos taurus; assembly: GCF_002263795.3. Classification (NCBI taxonomy): domain Eukaryota; kingdom Metazoa; phylum Chordata; class Mammalia; order Artiodactyla; family Bovidae; genus Bos; species Bos taurus. The sequence goes on from NC_037347.1 coordinate 12,186,140, forward strand.
GAAAGCTCCAATCATGTGATGCTGGGGAGCTACTCAGCATACTTTGCTTAAGCAAAGGGGTTTTAAGAGTAAATCTGCCCTAAATCCTGATTCTTTCCTTTTGCCCTCCAGGATCAGACTGTTAAAGGGCCCCCATCACCTTATCTAATGAACATAATCAGTGGTGATTCACTGTCCTTTTTCCCTAGAATAGTTTACTTTCCACATGCTCTAGTTTAGGGATTATCAAACCTGGGAAGAGTGTCAGAATTCCTTGGAGAAATATTTTAAATACATAGTTACAAGGCCCCATACCTGACCCACTGGATCCGAATCTATTCCCTTGGGGCCAGGTGTCTGTCCCAGCTGAATTGAATCAAGCCCAGGTTTCCCTGCTCTGAGATGGGCATTCTTTTACAGATTGTTGCTTTACTGGTCATCCCTAAAGTTTGGAGTTATTACTCTTCCTGTGTAATCCCAATATTCCCCTGGAAGCAGTACCAGCAGAACTTTAGTGGGCCTAAAGTTCAATTTGTTTCTAAATCTCTAACTACAGTCCCAGCAAATATTGGATTAGGAAAAGATGATTCTACGTGGCAGGAAAGCATGGAGAGAGCAGAATGGGTCCTCTGGTACGGCGAACAGAAAGTGAGGAACATGTATAATCTACATCAAGGTCCTCCACAGATTGCTGAACACTGCTGAGCAGAGAGGCAGTATGTTTATGAGCACAGGCTTTAGGGTCAGAATTATCTGAGTTCAGGTTCTCGGGTTTGTGATCTTGGGCAATTAGTCTTCCTCTGTTTCCACTTCACATGGGGGTAACTATGGCACTTTCAGGGATTACATAACTTAAAGCCTTTAAAAGTTTCAGAGAAATGTCTAGAACATAGGAAGTGCTGGCTAAGTGTTAGCCACTATTATCATCATCATTAACATTATTATTTGTCCTGCAATCTATTCCCTGGACTGGAGTATAAACAACAAGAAACCATCTTTCTTGCAGATACAAAAACCAACTCATTCTGAAGTTCCATTCATCCTTTTGCTTTATGGTTTATGACAGTAATTTTAATAGATGTACAGCCATCTATATCATCAGTGACAAATCTGACTGAATAAATAAGACAAAGAGTGTAAACATCAAAAGTCTAAAAGGATCTCACCAAGGTTGTAACAGGGTGTTCTTTCAACCATGTTATGAAAGTCACTCTTTGCTCGGATTAATAATCCATCCAGCACCTCCAGCACCAAGACTTCCTGTGTAATCCAATCCAATGTTCCCCTGGAAGCACCAGTACCACTGTTTCCATTCATGGCCAATCATTTTGCAGATGGACTACAAAAGGATTCATTTAAAAACATGTAGCAAAAGTATATCTTTGGTTCTCAGAGCTTAGAAGTAGAATGACATTATATGCAAGAGAAAAAAAAATACAGTTATACTAGAGTCACAAATGCCACAAGATCTCACTCTCATATGTAATGCTGCTTATATTAAATTTTTTTTCTCACCTGCTGCTAAACTCCCCGAGGATAAAATGTCTTAAACCATTGCCACTATATCCTTTTGCACAGGAGAGAGGCAGAGACACACCAGGGAAGGTACAAAGCCAGAAAAGATACTGCAAGAGTATTTTAGAGGCAGAAAGTGCCAGATTGCATTGATTGGCCCAAACTTTTCAGCATCAAAATGAGTGAAAACCGAACCAGGGGGAGGAATCTGTGTCACTCAGGGTCACCTAGATGGCTGGGGACAAGTATGAAACTGAGGTTTCAATTGTCTGACTCTGGTCTAATACCATGCTCCATGTGCTATTTATACAAAAGAAAGAGTAGTAAATTTATATTCCATATCTAGCATTTAATTAAATATAGATATATGTTTTCAAATTTAACTAAAAAACAACAAATGTTGCTTATAAACTCCCTTTTTTATCTTCATAAAAAGGAAAAGAAGGAACACCATTTTAGTGAAGTATGTTTTATACAGTCTATTGTAAAAGTGAAACACATGCATTTGAGCAAAATTAGATGATATCAGGCCAGAAACAACAATAACAACAATATCAAAATAAGCCTTAGACCCACCATCCAAATGCAGTCACTCTTAATTGGCTGGTAGATATCCTACCAGTTTTATTTCTCTGCCATAATTTTTATACATTTGTAGCTAGATTATATACATGAAGCTGAATTTTCGTTTTCACTTAGTATAACAAAAGCATTTCTTTTCTGTTTTAAAAATGCATGCTCTGAGGAAAAACTGGAAAACACCAAAATAAAATTTCTTTTCAATATATTTAACAATTAATATTAGTTTAAATTATTAAATAGAATTTAAGTCACTGCTATCACACCACTGAGTATGATCTTTCCTATTATTGTTCAGTACAATTTCCTATCCCCTCCATTTCCCTGCATAGCACTTTTCTGCTCTGCATAAATTCCAGGGATGGACTTTGGAGCCTCAGGATACATCACGTGAGCAGAGGAGAGAAGAGTAGGGCACAAGAGAGGCTAAGTCTGTGAACACTTCATCGTGCCTTGCTTACCTCCCAGCAGGCCCAGATTCTCCTCACTGAGAACCGACATCATTCTCATGTTCAGCTGGAGGAGATTCTGAGAGGGTAAGGAGGGAACAGCATGATCCAGGGAGAGGCAGAGAGTTAAAGGCGAGGTCCTGACTGCACACTGATAGTAAATCTCAAAGAGAAAGCCTCCAAGGACTCCAGGACCAAGCTGGTGAAATACAAAGTGGGAAATGGGAGAAAGAATAACTGGGACATAAGAGAGAAAAATTAAGAACCAGAAAAGGAAAAAGAGACGGACACAGAGAGAGAACGTGCTATTCCTTTCTTTTCTATCCGCTCTTCTGTAACCTAGACTGATGGCAACATGACTGCCCAAAGTATGTGGTGAATTTGGAGATAAATTTTCTTCCCCTGATGCTCAGCTTGGCTCTCCATGTTAGTTCCTTTTGATGTATGACTTGACCTCTGTCCAGCGCCCCTCACATGGTGGAGAACTATGATAACTTACTTCTCTTTCTCATTTTCATGCCAGTTAGAACATGAAAGAACATGCCAGTTAGAGATCTTGTGGTTGAAATGATGGCATATTTATAAATACATTGGAGATAAGTTTCTGAGGTTCCATAACTCTCAGTTTTTACAATGATGTTTTTAACCTGTTTCCATAAAACAGGTTTCTACTTAAGGAAAGATTGCCCGTCATGTCAACTGATTGGCCATAGTAGGATTTATTCAGTTAGGATTTGCACTGTTGCCCATGACACCTTTCCTTGGGTAGAGTACACAATTTGTTTAGTTTTCCAGGGGACATTTTTTGGAAACACCTACTGAGTTAGAGTTCTATATTTAAAATATCTTTATGCAAGAAAAGATACCCAAAGTTTTTAGTGTGAATGATTTGTGCTTTTAATGTGAATTTAATAGATTTGTAAGAACTATTATAATTAGATAATTATATAAAATAATAGCCCATATGTTTAGCCTATATATTTCTAATATGACTGCTTCTTTATTCGTAAACAAGCTACCCAAGATACTGTGAGAAGTAGGGGAAAGCTCATTCAGCTTCCTTATTTTACCTGACAGCTAGTTACTCCACAGCTTCAAAGGGTATCCCCACCATCCTGAACAAATATGAAAAATATAAATTATTCTAAACTAAAAAAGAAGGCAGTGGAGAGTTCCCTGGTGACCTAGGAGTTAGGATCAGTGCTTTCACTGCAGAGCCCTGGGTTCGATCACTGGTTGGGGAACCATCTCACATGCTGCACAGCACAGCCAAAATACAAAAATAAATTAAGAAGTAAACTGGGCAAGTTTCCAGTGACTTCTGCAGAATCCCTACACCAGGTCTGGGGCAGGCCTTATATCTTTTCTAAATCCTTACAGGCTCATTCATGGTGTAGTCTGAAGTTTGAAGAACAATTAAGACTCTTCCCTCTAGCTTATCTTTAACCATTTCCTATCCCTTATACAGGGACTTCCCTGGTGGCTCAATCTGTAAATAATCCACCTGCAATGCAGGAGACCTGGGTTTGATCTCTGGGTTGGGAAGATCCCCTGGAGAAGGGAAAGGCTACCCACTCCAGTATTCTGGCCTGGAGAATTCTATGGACAGAAGAATCTGGCAGGCTACAGTCCATGAGGTCACAGAGTTGGAAACAACTGAGCAACTTTCACTTTCATCCCTTATACACGAACCTATGATAATATTATACTGATACATACACAGTTAAGTATCCATGTTCCATCTTTGCAAGGCTGCCGCCACAACCCAGTGTGCATATGTGTGTGTAAATTGATATATTTTCCAGTCAGAAAATAATTACAGTTGTATACTCATCTATCTTTGAAAGACTTCTTTGAAAATTAACAAAAATAATAAAATCTAGTTGAGTGATCAGTCACAGACAAATACGTCAGGCTACAGACTTTATGACTTGGATGATTTTGAAGCACTAGATTGTACTGATGTATCTCCACCTATATAAAATGGGGAAAGCACATTTAAGCCAAATACAGTGCTTGAAAAGAAAAGAAAAAGAATAGGAATATAGTAGTTTTTGAAAATAAGGCAAGTAAACCAATGTTAAAAAATAAAGAAGCTCCCTTTAGCCTTGCTCGCCTCTTGTTCTACTTTAGATTTATAGTGCTTTCTCATTTCTAAGGAATTTTCCCATTATTGACTCTTGCCTTCAATTCTTACTTTTCTAATAGAAACATTAACCAGCCTGCCATACTCCCATTTTCCTATATGGAAAGGGCTTTAACAGCAGATTAGACATAGAAAAGAGTGTGTCTACTGAATGCTCACTCCAAATCTTCTTTCCAAAGTTGAATGAAAGAAAGAAAAGGTCCATTGAACCAGGGCCAGAATGCCACAAAAGCATATTTTATATTAAAGTGAGCTTGGCCAAGGATCTACTTTATCAAAGTTCCCAGCAGACGCCAGCACATGACCTAATCACTGAACTAGCAGCATAGCTGGTTCCTGGCCCCAAGACAGCACCAGCAAAACCTGCCAATGTGCCTGAGATTCCCTTAAAAACACATTCCCCCAGGTTAAGACACTGCCTATTCCTAGATAACCTCTTTTTAAATTAATCTTCTTTTAAATTAAATTCCTAATGTTCCTGCTGCTGCTACTGCTGCTAAGTCGCTTCAGTCGTGTCCGACTCTGTGCAACCCCATAGACGGCAGCCCACCAGGCTCCCCCATCCCTGGGATTCTCCAGGCAAGAACACTGGAGTGGGTTGCCATTTCCTTCTCCAATGCATGAAAGTGAAAAGTGAAAGTGAAGTCGCTCAGTTGTGTCTGACTCTTAGCGACCCCATGGACTGCAGCCTACCAGGCTCCTCCATCCATGGGATTTTCCAGGCAAGAGTACTGGAGTGGGGTGCCATTGCCTTCTCCGATGTCTAATGTTAGGAAGGATAATATAAAACATATTATTTATCTGCAAGGCCATTTTGTAAATACTGGCCTGGCTTTTTTCTATCCTAACTAGAAAAGCTTCCTGTGGTATATACTTGTTTCTACCTTTTAGCAACTGTGTGAGTGTTCATAAATTATCTTTCTGAGCACTGTTGACTTCATCCATATAAATAAAAGAAATCATTACCTTCCCAGATTATTGTGTAGTGTCATTCACTCATTTCAAAACATTTATTGAGACCTTTGTGTCAGGTACTCTTCCAGGGACTGGGGACACGGCAGTGCACAAAGCAGGTAATATCCATGCCATCTTGGTGCAGACAATGGTTTGTGTTGGTATGGCACCGGGGCAGGGTTCAAGGAAACAAATGATTAACAGACAGGTAGCTGACTGGTGGTAAGTGCTATAGAGCATTCCATTTTTAGATAAGGTGATTAACAATGGCCCTGGCTGGTAATGCAAGTAATTGATGCAACAGTTGTTCTGGAAGAAGTCACAGTAGGTTCAAAGGCTCTGATAGAGGATCTTTGCAGACACCAGGGTGGCTGGTGCAAGCCAGTGAGGTCATCAGTGGTGGGGGATGAGGCCAGAGAACCAGCAGGGCTGAGCATCATGGGGGGGGCATTGCAAGCTAGTGGATGCAAGGGCTTTGGGTTTTACTCTGCATAAGACAGGAACCTCTGGAAATTCTAAGAAGAGAGAGCACACGGTCTGACTTCTGTAGTGAAAGAATCTCTCTGACTCCCATGTTATGATTAAACTGGGAGGGTAAGTGTAGAAGCTGGAATCAAGATTGCCAGGAGAAATATCAACAACCTCAGATATGCACATGGCACCACTCTAATGGTAGAAAGTGAAGAGGAACTAAAGAGCCTCTTAATGAGGGTGAAAGAGGAGAAGAAAAAATCTGGCGTATTCTTGCCTGGAGAATCCCAGGGATGGCAGAGCCTGGTGGGTTGCCGTCTATGGGGTTGCACAGAGTCAGACACGACTGAAGCGACTTAACATAGCATAGCATAGCATAAAACTCAAAATTCAAAAAACTAAGATCATGGCATCCGGTCCCATCACTTCATGGCAAATAGATGGAGAAAAAGTGGAAACAGTGACAGATTTTCTTTTCTTGGGCTCCAAAAAATCACAGTCTGCTCACTGCAGACTGTGATTGCAGCCTTGAAATTAAAAGACACTTGCTCCTTGGAAGGAAAGCTATGACAAACCTAGGCAGCATATTAAAAAACAGACATCTCTTTGCCAGCAAAGGTCTATATAGTCAAAGCTAGGTTTTTCCAATAATCACTTAATGAATGTGAGAGTTGGACCATAAGAAGGCTGAGCATCAAAGAATTGATCCTTTCAAACTATGGTGCTGGAGAAAACTCTTGAGAGTCCCTTCAATTCTAAAGGAGATCAAACCAGTCAATTCTAAAGGAGATCAAACCAGTCAATTCTAAAGGAGATCAAACCAGTCAATTCTAAAGGAGATCAAACCAGTCAATTCTAAAGGAAATCAACCCTGAATGTTCACTGGAAGGACTGATGCTGAAGCTGAAGCTCCAATAATTTGGCCACCTGATGCAAAGAGCCGATTCATTGGAAAAGATCCTGATGCTGGGAAAGACTGAGGGCAAAAGGAGAAGGGGGCGACAGAGGATAACAGATGATTGTATGGCATCATCGATACAATAGACATGAATTTAAGCCAACTCCAGGAGATTGTGAAGGACAGGGAAGCCTGATGTGCTGCAGTTCATGGAGTGGCAAAGAGTCAGACATGACTCAGAGACGAAACAACAACTGTAGATGCAGAGTCCATTTAGAAGACCATCCATGAGGGGTGGTAGTGGTTTGGTCCAGGGTGGTGGCAGGTGAAGGCGAACAGAGGCTGGATTCTGAAGACACTTCCAAGGTTGACAGGATAGGACTTGCTGATTGATTGGAGGAAACAGATAGAGAACAAAATCTAATATTGGCACATAGTAGATATTCTCTATATATTACACAGTTTCCTCTCACGCCTTTCTTCCTAATAGATATCTGAGATAAAGTATTGGGGAAAGGAGGGATTTGGAGAGGTGGGACCAATGAAGACTGAATGCGAGAGGACAGAGAACGGGTTTTGGCTGGAGAGCAGCCTGATTGGTGCCTCTTTCAAGTGTGAGTCTTTGAAAACTATTTAGGAGGAGAGTTCCCTCCCTCCCCCACCCCTCCCATCGCTGCTGCCTTGAAGGGTGAAGAAGGAACACCAGAAGGGAGTCCTTCTAGAAGAGCATATGGTTTGCAAGACACACTTTACTAACTACTTTACTTCTGATTTAAGATTAGTCTTGATAACCCTGCAAGAGGAGGGAAAACTTTTTATTAATGTTAATAAGGTCTTAAGTTTCATCAATACTTAACTCTCTCCTTCCCCCTAAATGCCCATTGACACACCCATTGCACCAGATAAAACCTGGAAATTGGATGCAACTTAAGGGAAAATGGAGGAGCAAGAAGACCAGAATTGATGGGAATTTATCTTTTCTTCTCAAAGAAATGAGGACTCAAATGATCAAAATAATATCATTAGAAAAAATAAACTATTTCATCCTCAACTCAGTTTTGTGGAATGAGATGCTACCCATTATAATAACAATAGTATTGTGCTTAGTCGTGTCTGACTCTTTATGACCCTTTGGACCGTACCCCACCAGGCTCCTCTGTCCATGGGATTTTCCAGGCAAGAATACTGGAGTGGATTACTTCCAAGTTTCCTCCTCCAGGGGATTTTCCCGACCCAGTGATCAAACTCGCATCTCCTGTGTCTCCTGCATTGAAGATAGATTCCTTACGGGCTGAGTCATCAGAGACCTTATGTTAATATCTACTTTAGTAGTTTACTATTCATCTATTTTTCCCTACAAAAACAGACTCAAATTGCAAATATTTCATATGAACTTATTTAAGCTTGATCATATTTCAAAACTCTAATTCCAGATGGGTAAAATACCTTAATATGTCAATGTATGACAATCATCTTGAAGTCAACTATCTAGAGCCTTGGAAATGGTAGGTACCACAGGCAGGGAGTCCTTTTCCCAGATCCATTCCGTAGTAGGACTTGGGAAGCCCCAGGCATACCAGATGTCCGGGTATAGTGGCAAACCAGGAAAACTGGAAAATCTATAGGATCCTAATGATGTTTCTTTCCTTGATAACCAATAGGAAAGAAAGGAATCTTTTCCTTTCCTTCTGGTTTCTGACAACTTTTCTATGTTGTATTGATAATGAGCCTCAGATAGAATTCTGGATTCCTACTGTAGTTTCTCCCTGGGCACACATTATGGAAAGGAATCATGATGGTCCTGAAATACTCATTTTCCCCTCACTGCTCAGGGAGTTTTCTCACTCTCATAATTTAAGACAAGATTTCATTTCATTTCCTCCTCAACATTGGCCACAGCCACTCTATGCTCTTACTATACTTCAAAATGTATTTCCAACAGCCAGAAATCACTTGAGATGAGAATGAGAGTCTTTGAAAAGCAGAGGGCTTTAGAAGCCAAAAGCTTCAGAAGAGAAAAGTGAAGCCAAGGGGGGCTGAGTAATGTCTCTCATCTCCAAAAAGAGAAAAGAAGAAAATGCTGGTATGTGACATTCAAGTTTTCTTTAACTTTACAAATGTCCAGGTTATGCACTATAAGATTCTATTTTTATAACATCTTTGAAAGGATAAATTTTAGAAATGAAGGGCATATTTGTGGTTGCAGAGATTAATGCAGGGGAAAAAATGGTATTTGTGATTATAAAAGGGCAACATGAGGGTGTTGGCTGGAACTGTTCAGTATCTTGACTGAGGTGGTGAATATACTAACTTACAGGTGATAAAATTGTATAGAACTTAAAACACACAAACATGCAAGGTGCAAGTAAAATGAGAAAAACTATTTTCTGGATGTTCATATACACCAACACAAATGCATAAAAAAGACTGAAGGAACACGCAAAACGGATAACATTTATTTGTGAGGATGGGGTATACTGGAGAACTTAATTATTTGAGGCCTTTAAAATGAAAATACATAGGAGGATTACTCGATTTAGTTAAAACTATTATTTACTTCTACAAAATCCTACATAAAGAACCAGACAAAAGAAAAATAACAATGAACAGAAACACCTCCATTAGATGAAAGTTTATTAATCTTTTTATGTACTATTTAATGTTTTATGAATTAAATTCTCCCATTCCCATCCATTTTAGTTCACTGATTCCTAAGATGTCAATGTTCATTCTTGTTAACTCCTGCTTGACCATGTCTAACTTACCTTGATTCACAGACCTAACATTCCAGGTTACTATGCAATATTGTTCTTTATAGCATTGGACTTTACTTTCAGCACCAGATCCATCCACCACTGAGCATCATTTTTGCTTTGGCCAGTCACTTCATTCTTTCTGGAGCTATTAGTAATTGCCCTCTGCTCTTCCCCAGTAGCATACTTGACACCTTCCAACCTGGGGGACACATCTTCCAGTGTCATATATTTTTGCCTTTTCATACTGCTCATAGAGTTGTTGAGGCAAGAATGTTGGAGTGGTTTGCCATTCCCTCCTCCAGGGGACCACATTTTGTCAGAACTCTTCACTACCTATTTTAAATAGCTGAGCTATTTAAAACTCTAAATGCTGAGGCTGTTCAATCAGAAATAAAAAGTCCTGACAGAGTGGTAGCTTTCAAAGCAAGGTAAGAAAGGCTCCTCTCTGGGGCAGCATCTTGCCTGTCAGTGATCGTTTCTAGGTGGTCTGCTGCAGGCCGTGGGATAGAACAAAGGACTTGAGTTTTTTTTGGCTCTATGTCTATAAGCAGGAAAAATTGAAAAATCCTCTGATACCTAAATGACACATTTTATAAGTTGAACTTTAAGGTAGTTTTAAGTACAAAGTGACCTGGGCAGAGATTCTCTCATGCAATATTTTATATCCAGAGAAAAACTTCCTTTAAAATTACACATGTACCCCAATGTTCATTGCAGCACTGTTTACATAGCCAAGACATGGAAGCAACCTAAATGTCCATCGGCAGATGAATGAATAAAGAAGATGTGGTACATATATGCAATGGAATATTACTCAGCCATAAAAAGTGAATAAAAAAGAATGAATAATGCCATTTTCAGCAAGATGAGTGGACCTGGAGATCATCATACTAAGTGAAGTAACTCAGAGAAAAACAAATATCATCTGATATGACTTACATGGGGAATCTAAGAAATAAAATGATACAAATAAACTTATCTATAAAACATAAACAGACTCACAGACTTAGAGAACGAACTTATGGTTACCAGATTGGGGGAAGTGGGAGGGACAAATCGGGGGCTTGGGACTGACGTGTACACACTGCTATATTTAAAACAGATGCCCAACAGGATCTACTGCATAACACAGGGAGCTCTGTTCAATATTCTGTGATAATCTAAATGGGAAAAAAAATTGAAAAAGAATTTAAAAGCTCAAGGTTCTCAAATGTCTTCAATAGATACATATAACTCTCAAACCAAAATCATTTTTAACTCAATTTAATTTTTACTGTCAGAAATATGTGCAATTACTGATATTTAAGCTTCAAGAACCTTCCCATGTGTGGATCCCTTGCAAGGCCTTGAGCTGTCCTAGTAATCTGATCAACTGACTAAATGTTTTAGTAAAATATGTAAAAGGAGATTTTGTTGCAATTTTCTTCTTAAATAGATGGTCCAATGTTTTGCATGGTTTTCGCCCCACAAACCTGGATCTATCTTTGGATAGCATTAACAAGGTCAATATATGGTTGGAAGGAGAAGAGCCAAGAAGAATGAATAATATAAAACATTTACTGAGTGCTAAATATGCTCTAGACCCAATGAAAGGCATTTTGTACAAACTAAAGTTTCAGTTTGATTTCCTGCTTTGGAGATTGCCTCTCACTTCCTGACTTGGTGTGAAGTTAGTTCAGCTGAGTTATGAAGGCCCACAAAGGCAGTTGGTTCATGGCTATGAAGGTAATGAGAAAGAGCAGGGATATTTATCCCTGCCTCCATTCTTTGTTGTCTTTCCCTTCTTTCTTTGTTTGATAATATTGCATTTTACTTATAATCACTCTGGTTTTAAAGTGCTTTTTATCATATTTCATTTGACCCTTCAACCACTCTGGAAGAAGGCAGATTTTATTATTCAAGCCATTTTACAGACCAAAAAAAAAAAAAGAATTAAAATTTAGAGATGTTGGGTAGCATCTCTTCCTTTGGTGAAGGTAATAAAGCAAATAACAGAATGATTACCAGTGAACTTCCCACTACTCTATCCTTTGAAGAAGTATAAGAAGCACATAGTAAACATACCAACCATCCTCAACAAAATAACATTAGTTTCTACAAAAACACCCCATATCCATCCCAGACTAAATAAGAGCCACACACAGCCGCAGGAACTCAGAAGGAGCAAAATGCTAACACAGTAATTTTCTCTCCTGACTTTCATTGTGCGAGCATCAACACACAAGCCAATCCATCTAACCCAAGGCCAACACCAAGCACTGAGCCCCTGAATCTCTGCCTTTAAAATAAATGTGTTGCCCTTGATATCCACCACTGCACTCCCCAAATCTTCATCTTCTCAACTGTCTTCCACTAGCTTCCTCCTCTCCATCCCCTCCCCATTGTCACTTAGATATTTCAACCAATTTTCCCTTTTAGGCACTTGGATCTCATTTTATTACATGTGGAATCCATGAAAGTAGTTCTAATGTCAAAACAGAGCCACTCACCGTCATCCAATGTTATTAAAATAAAGATGTTGAATATGAAGATAGCCAAAGAGGTGACCTTGCCAACTCTGCCCAAATTTCCAAGCTACAGGAAATTCTTTTCCCTCCCTGACTTGAAGTTTTTATAACCCAAACAGGCCAACAAAATGGAAAAGGAAAGGTAATAGACATGAAAAATGATTTCCAGAGAACATGGCCACATTTCTAGAATAAGTGGGTTATAGCCATTGCTTCCATTTTTTTTTACTACTTGTTTCTTTATTATCTCTTTGCAATCGGCTTCCCTCCTTACAACTCTTCTGAAATTGCACACTGTAGAGTCTCCAATAGCCCCTTCCTCACAAGTCAAATTACTTCTTTATTCATTCCCTGTTTTATGCATTCTCTCAGTTCAGTTCAGTTCAGTCGCTCAGTCGTGTCCGACTCTTCGCGACCCCATGAATCGTAGCATGCCAGGCCTCCCTGTCCATCACCAACTCCCGGAGTTCACTCTAGGGGGCCGTTTATTCTGTTAATATAACCTAGCAGGACTCTATACGGGCTTCTCTATGGGACAGACCCTTGTCCCACATCCTCTGCTTTAGCTCCTCTCTGATTTACCTAGATAACAGTATCTGATACATATTCCCTGAGTTGTTTCACAGTTGTTAAAACCCCTACCAGTGGAAGATGCTAACTACTTGATGATCATAAGCACTTAGCCTGCACGCCTACTGGAGCCAAAGGATTGATAATGCTCCCCTATGACATCACCCTGTTACCTCACCATCAACCAATCAAAGAATTGTGCATGTGCTTATAACCTACTCTGAGACTCCCTTCCTTCACCTGACCTTTAAAAATGCTTTCTGGTAGTTTAGGCTTTTTGAGCACTGGATGTCCTGAACTCCTTACAGGTGCCTTATAATAAATATTGCACTTTCCTTCACTACAATCGGGTGTCAGTAGATTGGCCTTACTGACATGGGTGGGTGGACCTGAGTTTGGTTCAGTAACATTAACTTCCCTTCTTGAAACTCTCCATGACTTTGGCATTGGGGCTTACTAGGGTTCAGGTTCTTAATTTTTTCTTCCCTTTGCTACTTTTCTCTTGCATTCTCCAGGTATACCTATAGAATGCTTGGCTAATCTCCATCTCCAATTCTGTTTTGCTATTTTTCCCATTCCCACAATAAAAAGGATTCAAAACCTGTGTGTCACCTGTGTGTCAGTCTGATAGCCCACTTGTTCCTTCTTGCAAATACAAGGTGTTTTCAGAGTTTAGCTCAGAAAAGACTCTGGAGGAAAGCAAGGAAAAGTGAATTCACCTTGGGTTGAAATATTCATAATCTCAAGCTGAATGAAGTTGTCTAAGAGTCAGAGACCTCTCTGCCAGAGTCTTCCCCAAAGTGGTAGCAAATAGTGAGCCATTTTATATTTCAATAATATAGACCAGATGCCAAGGATTCAAGGTTCATAGCACAAGGGCCACACATTTAATTTGATTCTCTAATAACCAGAATTTTGTTGCTGATCACTTATAAGCTAAATTGATATATAATTAAAAGGATCTTTCGCCTGTAAGCACTCTGAGAATCAGCACATTTATCTAATAGAAAGGCAATGCAATTAAAGAAGTTCTGCATAATGGAATTAGGAACTCACACTATCCACAGTGTCTCCTACCTAAACAAGGCTTTGTCCAGAGCCTCCACCAGTCACATGCCCAGGGAAAAAGCAATGGTCATCGACTAAAAGCTTGATCGATCTGATACAATGGAGGTTAAATTCCTTGCTGTCCAAATAAAAATTTCATTGAATGTTAATTAGTGTGTACCACTAAATATCACTTTATGTTTGACTGGGCTCCTTGTATTCACCCATTTGACAAGTCATCTAACTGACTGCTAAACACGTGCATGTACTGTAGGAAATGTAAAGGTACATTAGAAATGGTTCCTCTGTACAAGACATCGACAGTAGAGTAGTATGATTAAATATGCACTGAAATAACTACAATGTAAGTGGAAAACAGTGATGCAAGAACTGCCCAGATAAAGTACTACATGTTTAGCTTCTTGAATATCAGGATAGAGAGATTACTTTTAAGTGGTGTTTGATCATATCTCATATCCCAGTGCATTCATTCACTCAACAATTACCTATTACTGGCCCACAAAGTGCAAGGGTATAAAGGATAGAGAGTGACAAAACACAGAGATCCAATCAATCTTATCAGGAAAGCACACATTACACACACACACACACACACACACACGTATTTGCAATAGCACCAAGATCACCAAAGCTATGTGCTGGGTCTTGTAACTTGACAATATCCTAGCGGTCTTGTCTCCTCCTGTCCAGCCTTCATAAAATATCCTTGTGTTTCCCGTTTCCCAGTCAGGAAGCCCTAAAATGCGGCCTTGGGGTTGAAAATGTCCACTCATGGTACAAAAGGCCCATTTATGAGTAACAGACAATATTGATGTTTTAGTCCCCCAAGAACTGCATTTCTGCTGAGAAATATTTAAAATTAGGGCAGTCAAACGTATTTTGGTTGTTGAGCTGACCATGAATGTAGCCTAGGTAACGCTCCTCAATTAGACATGATAATCCTCTTCACAAAAGCCACATAAGCATATTATGTGTTTATACTAAACCCTTCAGCTTGTTGGTGACAAGTAGCTGAGACAACTCACACGGGACACAGACCCAGGACTACAAGTGAGAAAGGAAGTGACTCCTTTTTATGCCACACAAGCAAAAGTATTCATATCTATCCTTGGTGACTCATTCACTAGAGATATAAAAAAAACTCACTATGGCTCTGTGTAAAATGGAGGTTCCTTTGTAAAATCTCATGGTATATTTCCTTAAAAAACGATTCTTATCTTTTTCTGAAAGCCTAAATGAACTTTAGGTAGTTACAAGCTTATTTCTTTTATTCTCTGATTCATTATTTGTTCCTGTACTCAGCACACATTTAGACACTATACTTGGAATTAAATACAAATAAAGCCCAGCCCCTGCTCTCGAAATGCCCACAGTCCAATTATTAAAGCACAGAAGAGGGAGTGATCACTACTCAAAGATGAACTTGAGTCTTATTGAACAGACTGGTTCCAAATAGGAAAAGGAGTCCGTCAAGGCTGTATATTGTCACCCTGTTTATTTAACTTATATGCAGAGTACATCATGAGAAACGCTGGACTGGAAGAAACACAAGCTGGAATCAAGATTGCCAGGAGAAATATCAATAACCTCAGATATGCAGATGACACCACCCTTATGGAAGAAAGTGAAGAAGAACTCAAAAGCCTCTTGATGAAAGTGAAAGTGGAGAGTGAAAAAGTTGGCTTAAAGCTCAACATTCAGAAAACAAAGATCATGGCATCCGGTCCCATCACTTCATGGTAAATAGATGGGGAAACAGTGGAAACAGTGTCAGACTTTATTTTTCTAGGCTCCAAAATCACTACAGATGGTGACAGCAGCCATGAAATTAAAAGACGCTTACTCCTTGGAAGGAAAGTTATGACCAACCTAGAAAGCATATTGAAAAGCAGAGACATTACTTTGCCAACAAAGGTCCGTCTAGTCAAGGCTATGGTTTTTCCTGTGGTCATGTATGGATGTGAGAGTTGGACTGTGAAGAAAGCTGAGCGCCGAAGAAATGATACTTTTGAACTGTGGTGTTGGAGAAGACTCTTGAGAGTCCCTTGGACTGCAAGGAGATCCAACCAGTCCATTCTGAAGGAGATCAGCCCTAGGATTTCTTTGGAAAGAATGATGCTAAAGCTGAAACTCCAGTACTTTGGCCACCTCATGCGAAGAGTTGACTCATTGGAAAAGACTCTGATGCTGGGAGGGATTGGGGGCAAGAGGAGAAGGGGACGACAGAGGATGAGATGGCTGGATGGCATCACTGAGTCGATGGACATGAGCCTGAGTGAACTCCGGGAGTTGGTGATGGACAGGGAGGCCTGGCGTGCTGCGATTCATGGGGTCGCAAAGAGTCGGACACGACTGAGCGACTGATCTGATCTGATCTGATCTGATCTATTGGAGATAGGTCCTAAAAAGAATTACATAGCCATTGTTCACAAAAGGTGACCTCTTTGCATGCCAGGCCAAGTAAATTTTGAAGGGGGAAAGCCCAGAGGCTTATGAGAGTGCAGTGAAGAAACTTTTATATTTAGAGCTTGGCTTGATTAAATATTAATTTATTAATAATATACAGACTGTAGCCTGCCAGGGTCCTCTGTCCCTGGAATTCTCCAGGCAAGAATACTGGAGTGGGTAGCCATTCCCTTCTCTAGGGGATCTTCCTGAGACAGGAATCGAACCCATGTCTCCTGCATTGCAGGCAGATTCTTCACTGTCTGAGCCACCAGGAAAGTCCAATATTTAAATATTAACTTCTATTCTAAAAGAGTCTTCAAAGTATCTAAAATTTTTTACAAAACACATTGACTATGGACTTTAAGTGCTTCTATCTAAATAAAACCCATGGACTTTAAGGGCTTCTCTCTAAATAAAACCGTTCTAGAAATCCCATCTTCAATCTGAGCTTCAGGACTTATAAAAACACTGTTTATTAAAAGCATGTGTTCTGTAGAAGGAAAGATAAACTCAAAGTCCTAAGAACAAATGCGGGGGAAAATCAGAGTATAGTGAGTGGTTTTACAGTTAACTTGAGCAAACACACCCAGAATGACCAGCAAAATAGATATTTACAGGAGGACAAACAGTATGAATGTCACTGTAGCAGCCCAGTTTCACTGAGAGGGAGAGAACACTTTCACAGCCATAAAGTAACGACCAATATTTTCCTCACCACTTTTTCATTCCTACTTCTCAACATCCCTGACAGGTAGCACCTGATGAAATTTATATTATTCCACAGCAGAAGTCTACAGAGGTTAAGAGTTTGACACAAATACAATAACTCAGGATAGGAGAGACGAGGTTAGATTTCAGGCCCAGGGTTCAGTCTATCATTCTACTTACAAAACAGTTCTGGACAACACTTTCAAAAATGAGCTATAAATCAAAAGGAAATGAACTCTGAGTCACCTCATAACTGATCCAAAACACCTCAATTCAGAGCCACCACCCTCCAACTCAAAGTGACCAAGGGCCAAGAAATCTCATAGATCTTGCATCTTTCATGCTGAAACAGTGAATTTCTGCTTGGATCTGCAGAAATTCCTCTCCCCTCTCTTCTTATCCCTCAAAATACAGCAAAGTGTTATTTCCTTTTGCCATACTCTCTGGGGAGAGAATGGACTTGCCTTGTGTGTCCATTAATTTTTTTCTATTGTTATCTCATACTAAGTTATTTTTTTATTTTAATTGCAGTTTGATAAATTTTAACAAGTGCGAAATTTGGTATAACCATTATTCCTGTGAAGATATAGAAAATTTTCATCACCTAAGAACCGTCCCTAAGCCTTTCTCAGTCAGTTCCTCTCTCTCCCCAAAAGAGGCAATAACAACACTGACTTCTAATTCCATAGAATAATTTTGCCTGTACTAAAATTTCATAAAAATGTAGTTATCCAATATGTACTTTTTTGCGTGCCTGGCTCCTTTCACACAGCATGTTTTTGAGATTCATCCATGTTATTGGGTATATTGGTACTTTGTTCCTTTTAACTGTTGAGTAGTATTACATTACATTGCTGCTGCTGCTGCTAAGTCGTGTCAGTTGTGTCCGACTCTGTGTGACCCCATAGACGGCAGCCCACCAGGCTCCCCCATCCCTGGGATTCTCCAGGCAAGAACACTGGAGTGGGTTGCCATTTCCTTCTCCAATGCAGGAAAGTGAAAAGTGAAAGTGAAGTCGCTTAGTCATGTCCAACCCTCAGCAACCCCATGGACTGCAGCCTTCCAGGCTCCTCCATCCATGGGATTTTCCAGGCAAGAGTACTGGAGTGGGGTGCCATTGCCTTCTCCGATTACATTACATTACTATACCACAACTGTTTGTCCATTACACTATTGATGGCCATTTGAGTTATTTTAATTAATAGGCTGTTAATAATTAATCTTCCATATATATACCTGAAGAAACCTTTTTGGGAACAATTGTTTTCATTCTTCTTGAATAAATACTGAAAAGAATCATAAATCAGTTATGTTTAACTTTGTAATAAAATAATTTTTGTTAACCTGCAAACCCTTTTTTCTTTGGAAGTTGCAGCATTTTACCCTCTCACCAGTAATAAACTTCTGTTACACATCATGGGTAAAAGTTGTAATTTGTCTTTTTAATTTTAGCCAATTTAGAAGGCATGTAGTGGTATCTCATTATGGTTTTACTCTTTACTTTTCTGATAACTACACTGAACACTTTTTTCATATTTATGTAGGCCATTAATAAATTTTCCTTTGTGAAGTGTCTGTTCAAGTTTTTTATCCAATTTTTAATTGGGATATTTGTCTTTTATTATTAAGTCATAGGAATCCTTATAGATTCTTGATACAAGAACTTGTTATATTTGTGTTTTGTGAATATTTTCTCCCAGCCTATTTATTTTTTAATATCTTTTGCTTATGATATGAGATAGGAGTTTGGTTTCCCTGTTTTTTTTTCTTGCTGCTACTGCTGCTAAGTCACTTCAGTCGTGTCCGACTCTGTGCGACCCCATAGACAACAGCCCACCAGGCTCCCCCGTCCCTGGGATTCTCCAGGCAAGAACACTGGAGTGGGTTGCCATTTCCTTCTCCAATGCATGAAAGTGAAAAGTGAAAGGGAAGTCGCTCAGTCGTGTCCAACTCCTAGCGACCCCAAAGACTGCAGCCTACCAGGCTCCTCCGTCCATGGGATTTTCCAGGCAAGAGTACTGGAGTTTTTTTTCCTTAGAGATATCTAATTATTTCTAGCACTGGTAGCTCAGATGGTAAAGAATCTGCATGCAATGCAGGGGAGCTGGGTTCGATCCCTGGGTCCAGATAATCCCCTGAAGAAGGGAATGGCAACCCACTCCATGCCTGGAGAAGTCTATGGACAGAGGAGCCTGGCAGGCTACAGTCCTTGGGCTTGCATAAAGTTGGACATGACTAAAGGACTAACGCTTCCACTTTTCCTTCCTTCACTGGACTGCTTTGGGACATTCATCAGAAATCAACTGAATCTATTACTGGACTCTGTTTTGTTCCATTGGTCCATTTGTCTAACCTCACTTCAGCCACACTGCCTTATTAACTTTATGGTCCATTTGAAAATCAAGCCATATAAGTTGCTCAACTTTGTTCTTTGTTCTAGTCTAGATGCTCTACTTTCCCCATAAACATGAGAATTAGCTTGTCAATTTCAACAACAACAATAACAAAAATGCATCTGGGATTTTCATTGAGATTGCATTGAATCTGTACATCAATGTGAGGGAAGTTGATATTTTTAACAGTTCAGATGTTTTTATCTTATACTTTTGCTTTATGTATTAAAGCTTGTTTACCTCATTCTGATTAGTGGGAATACTTATTAACCAAAGAGGAAAAGGAAGGAAAGATGGTGCAGGGACTAAAATAAATAGTCTGTTAAAGGGATCAGCTTTATCCTAGTCTGTGAAAAATATTCTATCCATATTCTTTTAAAAGGTTTTTAGTATAAAGCATCCTTAGCCCTCTTCTCTTTAGTCCCTTGATTCTATTTAACAGATGTTCCAACCATTTTAAAGCTTGGTTTCCATTGATTTCTTTGACTGTGCTCAGAAAATATGACCACAGAATGTTCTCATGCCATTGAGGTATTAAGGAGAAAGCATAATAATGTTCTTTTAAAAACTTTGTCCTGTAGTCCTGGCCAGATAGGAAGCATTTTTAAAAGAGAAATGAACAAACATCTCCTCCACTGTTTCTCCTTAAACCGATATGAAATAGGTACTATTGTTGGTGTGGGTGATATAAGTGAATGACAATGTGTAATTGGCAGGTTTCTCACAGTGGCTTGATTGGTCTGATGCCATCCATGCATAAGTGAGCAGGAGATACTTAAATTAAAAAAAAGAGGAAAAAACCTGCTGATGCAGCTTGGGTCAGGAAAGTATTTAATACAACAACACTGATGCACTGCACTGATAAGAGGCAGGCTTCTAAAATTTCCAGAGCTCTGCAACAGACATTTGTGGGCATTGTAGATATTATAAAACTGTATCTCTTTCAATTCTGAACTATTGGAATGCATGAATACTAATCAGAACATAAATCATAGTGACTTTATTAATACAGTTTATGAGGATTCTGAACTTAAATTTTGAACTTTTTAGCAATTAAAAAAGAGTCAGTCTAATGATCATGATATGCGAAGGTTATTTATTTGAACTAAATCAGATACAAACTGGAAGAAGCTTGAGGACTGCTCAGAACCAGGAGATGAAAGAGGAGGAAAAAAAAATCAAGAATAGGTCCAGTACCTATCTCAGCCCCTTCTAAATAAAACTTTTCAACTGTTTACTAAAAATTGGTAACTAATACCAATTACCATCAGAGATGAAGGCAACTTCATCCTTCTAATTGTCTGGGCCAAAACCATGAAATCTTTGTTGACTCGTGTGTCTTAGATCCAATCTCCAGGGAATCCTGTTTGCTCCCCCCTCAAATAGATGTTAAATTGGAACTGTTCACACTACCACCACTGTTCCTTCCCCGCCCACACCACCACGATTTCTCAATTACATTACTGCATAGCCTCCTAAGTGAGCTTTCTGTTTCCAGTCCTCACTTTCTTATATCCTAGTTTCAACCCAACAGCCGGAGCAATCATTTTACAATGAAGGTATATCTTGTCACTACTTTATTGAAAAACAAGCAAACAACAATCACAAAACAAGGAAGATCTTTATGTGGTCTACACATGCTGGTGTAGAAGCATCAGCATCAGTCAGTCAATAATGCCATGGTCCAGCAACCAGGCCATGTTTATACACAAGGCAGAACAGACTCCTTCCAACATCTAATGATATGACTTTATGGAGCCAGAAAGTCTCCATCATTCAAAAAACCCTCCTCTTGCTGATGAAAATTAGAAATTCAAGCAAGGTGATCTTTATGTCTGACCTTATGACTTTGATCTTTGTTGAATAACAAATATATATTCAAGGGAAAAAATATATATGCTCTTAGAAATAATATATATTTAAGAGTATCGATTTCTCATACTCTTCTTGGCAGGAAATTTTGATAGATAGCATGAGCACTATGATAAGGAAATAGGAAATGGAATAAAATCTTACAGAATAAGGAGGCAGATAATAGAGACCACGAGCATAACTGCATCACAATTTTACCAAGAGTCAAAACTAAAAAGTAATTTAGTAAAAATGGTGGCTCAGATGGTAAAGAGTTTGTCTGCAATGTGGGAGACCTGGGTTCAATCCCTGGGTTGGGATGATGCCCTGGAGAAGGAAATGGCAACACATTCCAGTATTCTTGCCTGGAAAATCCCATGGACAGAGGAGCCTGGCAGACTACCATCAATGGGCTTGAAGTCCAGACACAACTAAGCGACTTCATCTTCGCTTTCAATTCTCTTTTACAAATTCACTGCAAAAATAATAGTAATGCTTGTTGCAACAATCAATACAGAAATACATTAAGAAGAATCTCTACTTCTATCTCTAATTCTATACCCATCACCATCAAGATACATTATTTTAACAGTTTAGTACATTTATATTTAAAGTATAACTTTAATGCTAACTGAGTTTAAATTTTTTATAATCAATTCCATTATAGTTTCCTTGGATTAAGCTTATTTTTCAAAAAAGTATTTTAGATTTCTGTAGAATATTTGAAGATAATCATTTTATTAAAAAGAAAGGTGATCTAAATGTAAAAGAACTTTTATTACATCTCTCACTAAGTCTGGCAAACTAGCTCATTAAGCAATTTTTTGCTTAAGTTGAGATTTTTGTGAAAGGTCATGCATTCTTTCAAAAGAAGGAAACGAGATGCTATTTTCCCAGTGGGAAATTTACAGAATTACTTTTTTTTGTTTTTTACATTGAAAGTACACTTGGATAAATTGATAATTTCTTTAATTGAATCCCTATTTCAGTGACAGCCTCTGTTCAGTGAGCACTGTTCATGAATTATTCTAAGTCTTCATAACAAGGAGAGAGCTTTATTCTGGTTTTAAAGATTACACAGTTAAGGACTAGAAATTACTCAAAGAGTTTTGAAAATCTAGAAACAGAATATGTTCAAACTAGGATTTCTCTGATCTTTAGAGACTTGTCTACCTAATATTACATTCAGATTCTAAGTTTTTTTTTTTTCCTTTTTTTAGTCTGGTCTTGAAACTTTCCAAAGAATAAGTTTTAGACTAAAATATTCCATATATATAAACTTTTTTTGAAGGTTTCAAGTATACTTTATTTCTTCAAACATGCCATATTTTAATGGGTACATAGTACTTTTACTTGGAATTAATTATGAGTTGATTTTGAAACAATTCAGTATTAAACCAGCTGGGATGATTACTGTTCTCTCCATTCCTTTGGGGTGACTCTGCCAACAGGCGATGGGTTCCACTCTATTCCAATTTGTGTTGCCGTATATACCCACACAGCAGCACAGAAAGTGGCTCCACTAGCTAATACGGCATTACCGTATTTGTCATGGAAATCAGGTGCCCGCTTCTGGTGGATCTGCCTTGCCACTGCTTGCTGAATGCTTTGAACTCTCAGACAACTTAGTGCGTTTTTGGCCAAGGGAAACATCCTGAGGTTGAACATAAAATAGCTGCAACTACAGCTGCTGGCCTCTAGCAATCTGGCATCTAGTACCCTTGCAGAGTCCTGTACATATATATATATGTATATATGTATATATATATATATTTTTTTTTTTTTTGCTAAAACAAATGGGAAGGAATAACCAAAGTAACAAAGTATTTCAATCAACTCAGGATAGAATAACTTTGTATATCCAAGCCATAGTAAGCCACACCTTTGGTTTCTCAGAACCATTTTAGAATACAGGAAAAGAAACAGAAATCAAAGGTAGAATGTGGGTAGGCCCTGTTCTAAAACAAAGTCAGAAGGCAAAGTGCTAGACTGATATGGTGCGGGAACGAAGCAGATAGATGCAGCAGAACCACATTTAGAAATGGGGGGAAGAAACCATCTCTCATTTATCCAAGACAGGATGACAAATAAGTCCTACCTCATGTGTGAACTCTATCTGATTCATAGTAGCAGCCTGGAGTGAGTGCTAAAAGTCATTTTAAGGCTCTCCATGAGCTCAGCCAGAAAGTATTAGGAAGATTTGACATGTTCTAATTTGGGCATAATTTCTATGTATCTGTTATCTCAAGGAGGGTGACAAAGAAGAGATGGGGACTCATAGTAATTAAGTACTTGCTTCACATTAGGTACTTCATATACATTCTATAAATTTTCCTGGATCCAATGAGGTTAACATTATAATCTACATTTTACAGATGAGCAAAGTCATTCTCTGAGTGAAATTTGAAGAAAGAGGGAAAAAACAGTCACTTTGTAATAGAGGGAAGGAAAAGTGAAAGCAAAAATCGCTCAGTCCTGTCCAATTCTTTGCAAACCCGTGGACTGAAATTCTCCAGGCCAGAATACTGTAGTGGGTAGCCTTTCCCTTCACCAGGGGATCTTCCCAACCCAGGAATTGAACTCAGGTCTCCCACATTGCAGGCAGATTCTCTACTAGCTGAGCCACAAGGAAAGCCCAAGAATACTGGAGTGGGTAGCCTGTCTCTTCTCCAGCAGATCTTCTCCACCCAGGAATCGAACCCGGGTCTCCTGCATTGCAGGCAGATTCTTTACCAACTGAGCCAGCAAGGAAGCCCTGAGGGAAGGAAAGGTACTATGCAAATAACCAGTCCTACATGAGAAGTTTGAGTTGGCTATTGTCATCAAGAAGCACCCATGTACACTAATAATTTTCATTGCTTCCGGTGTTTCCAATGCTTCTTATATTTAAGTATCACAAATATTCAGCAGTCTAAATTGTTTCATCCTTCAAGAGGTGCCACTATGCTAATTATAACCTCTTCATAAATGATGAATAATTATTCCGTTTGGAAATTATTTTAGAGTTTGAAAGAAACTTTATATGAACTCTCTGATTACTACTCTTAGACCACAAAGAGATTATTTTAGAACAATCAAAAAGAAAACATTAGTCCAAGAGTACAGAACTTAACAGCAGCCTCTGCTACAGAGATACTTAGCTATTTACAACTTGGTCTGCATTTTGGATTAGTCGCTGTCTTCCTCTGGCCTTAGTTTTCCCATCGTGGGTTGGACCACTCCCTCTAAGGTTAATGTTGACTCCCACATGCTGTGGTTTCTGAGTTCAAATGCAACTCTTACTGGAAAGAGTCAGCCTTTACCATGAATAATAAATAATGTTGGCTGGTAATAAAGAATAAATATTTTCTTTCTCTTTTCAAGTCATGTAAGATATTTTTAAGATATACTGGGCATTGACTAGCCCACAGACCCAGGGACTAGGTACTGACCATTGGCTATAGGCGAGGTACTGTGTAGATGTGAGAAGAATGTAAAGCTGTATCAAGTATAAATTTGCTCTGAATTTATGAATAATAAAGGTACTTAAGTACTACAAAAATACAGCAGAAAGCTAAAAAGAATTATCAGAGTTGCACAGATAAGTTTCTATGGAAGGGCAAAAGGAGGGCATACTTCTTCCTGTGGGGCCAGGACATGACCCGGTAAAAGAAGTCTCCATGGATAGAGCCTTGTGAACAGATCTTTAAAGAAAAGGAAGACTTAGCCACACAGTGAAGTGTGTGAAGAGGAAGGTGATCCACCAGATGGTCCACCGTACGCAAAGGCAAGGAAGTGGGCAATTGCAAACATAAATGGAGAAAAGTCAACCACTCATCATGGCTGGGCTGGAAGGTTCCTGAAAGAGGGTAGTGCAGCTGACAGTGGAAAACAGAAGGGAATCCGCTATGCCAAACAAAGAAGATAAAGACCTTATTTTCTAATTTAAATCCTTTTGAGCAGGAAAATAAAATATTTGCCATCTGTCAGATTAATCTGGTAGCAGAATGTAAGCTGAATTGGACTGAGAAGATCCTGAGGATAAGGAGATCAATTAAGAACTACTTCAGGACTTCCCTCATGGTCCACTGGTTGAGAATCCGTCTCCCAATGAAAGGGACGTGAGTTCGATCCCTGGACCAGGAAGATTCCACTTGTTGTGGGACAACAAGCCCATGCACCACAACTACTGAAGCCTGCGTGCTGCAACTGCTGAAGCCTATGGCCTAGAGCCTGTGCTCTGTAAGTGGAGAAGCCACCGAAATGAGCAGTCCACGTACTGCACAAAAGAGTAGCCCCCGCTTGCTGCAACTAGAGAAAGCTGCACAGAGCAATGAAGATCCAGCACAGCCAAAAATAAATAAATAAATATTTTTAAAAAGAATTAGTTCAATGCCCAACCAAGAACTAAAAGTGCCTGGATTAGCATTATTACAGGAAGAATGGAGGGAGAGGGGGAGATACATGCAAAAAGTAGTAATAATCACAATAGCTCACATCTATTGGGTATTTTGGAGAAGGCCCTGGCACCCCACTCCAGTACTCTTGCCTGGAAAATCCCATGGACGGAGGAGTCTAGTAGGCTGCAGTCCATGGGGTCGCTAAGAGTCGTGTCACTTTCCCTTTTCCCTTTCATGCATTGGAGAAGGAAATGGCAACCCACTCCAGTGTTCTTGCCTGGAGAATCCCAGGGACGGAGGAGCCTGGTGGGCTGCCGTCTGTGGGGTCGCACAGAGTTGGACACGACTGAAGCGACTCAGCAGCAGCAGCAGCAGCATTGGGTACTTACTGTGCACCCGGCACTGTTCTAAGTGAGTAAATCATTTAATCACACAGTGCTCTGAGTTAAGTTCTGTTCTTTCACCTTTATAGATGCAAAAACTGAAGTACAGAAAGGTTAAAATTTGCCTATGGTCACCCATTTAGGGCTTCAGTCTCTGGTTCCTGAACCTTATTTTTTAACCAATCTGGTACACTGCTTCCCTGTAGATTAAAAAATAAAATAACATGGTCACTGACTGATGAGAGGCAAGGAAAAAGGAAGAATCATAATTAATGGAGAGATTCCCAAGCCAGATTGTCAGGAAGATGGAGAGGTGATTGTCAAAAGATAGAGGAGGGAAGAACAAGACGGTGGAGGAGTAGGTGGCCATGGAGTACATCTCTCTCCACGGATACATCAGGAGTATGCCTTCAGACACAGAAGCACATGCAGAACGCCATCTGAGAGCAAACAGGAGAACCTGAACAGCAGAAGAGAATATATAGGCCCATGCCAAACTCGGTAGGATGAGGGAACTAGGGGGAAAAACAGGAGTGATAGTAGGACTGGACCTGCCCTTGGTGGGTGGGGGAACTGAAGCAGGGGTCCAATCCCTACATCAGGGCAATTGTCTGAGTCAGAGGAGAAACATTTAAGGTTGAGAGGGAAACAGCTGATCTGTGGCAGCCGAAATGGAATGAGAATCAGACAGTCCTTCCCGCAACCATACATACCCTGGACAGCACAGTGGCTGGGAGCTGGAGTTTAGGGATTTTGGAGCAATCCCAGCGCGAGGGCTGCTGTTGATGGTGGAGAGATGAATCAAGGGGATGTGAAGGAGGAGATTGTGGTAAGAAATTCCTGCGGAAGAAAGCCAGGCAGCCTTGGAAGCAAGGCGATATTGCTGAGTCATGTGTAGGAGGTGGAGCCATCACCATAGCCTCTCTCGCCCACACACCAACATTGGGAGCTGAACGATAGAGAGGCTGGCCCATCAAACACCTGATGCACTGAATTACAGAGTAGGACCCCACCCAGGATGCCCCCTTAAGTGCCTGACATGCCTATGTACAGAGTAGTACGCCTGATGCACCGAACAGAGAAGGACCGCAGGTAAGGAAGCCCTCTAAGTGCCTGAATGGGCAGAGCATGAAAAAAGACTGCCCAAAGAGGCCTTCTGATCACCAGCTTCAAGAGGCTTGAAAAAAGACTCTGATAGGGCCATAACTCCTGCGGTGGAACCAGTCTGTGCCCCTGCACACTTGGGCCGCCTGGGTCCCCACAAGCCAAGCCGCTGCACCACCTTCATGCTCAACTCCCACTGGGGCAGAGCTGCCACAGGCAAAAGAAGTCTTGCGCCTGTGCACACAGGGTCACTTTGGTAGTGTCTGACTCTTTGCCATCCTGCAGACTGTGAGCTGCCAGGCTTCTCTGTCAGGGAAGAATACTGGAGCTTATTGGCCAATACTGGTTGCCATGCCCTTCTAGAGCATTATATTTCCTGCTGCCCCAGCCGCCAACTCCCCTGAGTACCTGGTGCTGCCAGAACCCCTGCGACCCAAGCAGCTACACCACTTCCACACCTGGCCCTCACAGAGGCAAACCCAAGCCCTCCAGGGCAGCCTCAGGAGCAAACCCCAGTGGATGACCCAAATCCAGAGGTAGAAATAAAACCACAATAGAAACCCAGGGGCAGTGTGACTAGGGAAGAAGACCTAAAACACTCCCACCAGCTGTACAAGCTGCAGATTAAATCCATATGATCAACTAGGCAGACTCTGTGTCTATGGAATATATAAAAGGTCATTGAGCACTCCCACAAAAGAAAACACACTAGTTCTGATAGCTGTGGACATTGGAGGCAAGAACACACAGGAGTAGGACCAGATTAGAATGTGAGCTGCCCTACAGCAGGTCCAGAGATCAGCACAGTGCTGGAGGGCATCCTAGGGAGGTGAGGTGGACTGTGACTCCCAGCTAGGGAAAGGACTCTGATAGCAGTGACTCAAGAAAAACACGGATTATTCTTGCGTTTTGACTTGTTCTGTAGATTCTTTTGGATTTTTTTTTTTTTTTTTTACTTTCCCCCTGCTCTCTGTTGTAGTTGTCGATTTTATTGACACTATGTAATCTAACTTCTGAGCTTTTGAGCTTCCCTCCCCGCCCCAGTCACGAGTTTTATTGCTGTTATAAACCTCTGCCTCTATTTTGGGTTTTTGCAATTCCGGGGAGTTGTGTTTTGTTTTTTCTTTTCTGTTCTCTTTTTTTAATTTTAATTTTTACTATTTTAAACCTAGTATTATTTTTTCTATATTTATTCCTTTGTTTTTCCTATTGTTCTTTTCCCCTTGCAGTTAATCTTTAAGATATATAAATCTTCTTCATCTACCTCTATTTAACTTTGCATAGCTATTTTCTTTCTTTTCTTTCCTTTCAACATATTGTTAGTTTTATTTTCATTGCTTTATTCCCCAGTTGGCACCTTGCTTTAGTTTTGTTTTCCACTTTGTGCTTTAGTTAGTTTTGTTCTGGTATATATAATTTTAGGTTTATTTTGTTCACTGTGTCAATCTATTGTACTTTATTTTTGTTGGACTGTTTTGCCTTTCCTTATGGGTGTGTATATATTGGTGTATATTTAGTCACACTTTTTATTGTTATAAACCTCTGCATCTACATTTGGCTTTTGCAGTTCTGTGGAGTTTTCCTTTTCTTTCTTCTTCCTTTTTTTCTTTTTTTAATCTTTTCTATTTTTTATAATTTAAACTTTTATTTTTTTTAACCTTATATTTTCTCTACATTTATTCCTTTGTTTGCCTTTCCTACTGTTCTTTTCCCCTTGCAGTTAATCTTTAAGATATATAAATCTTCTTCATCTACCTCTATTTAACTTTACATAGCTATTCTTTCTTTTCTTTCTTTCCTTTCCTCTCAACATATTTGTTAGTTTTGTTTTCATTGCTTTATTCCCAATTTAGCACCTTGCTTTAGTTTTGCTTTCCAGTTTTATGCTTCAGTTAGTTTTGTTCTTAACAGCTAAATATAATTTTTTATTTCCTTTATTCCCCAGATCAATCTATTGTACTGTACTTTTGTTGGACTGTTTGACTTTGCTCATGGGTGTATATGTATATGTGTATATTCCATTATTTTAATTATTTGACTGATTTTGTAACTGCTATTTGTCTGGGGTTCATCATTGGTTTCTTGCTTTTGGAAATTGGTTTCTGACTTGATGTCATAACAAACCACTTGTGGAATTTTCATTCCTGACCAGAGATCAAGCCTAAGCCTTTGGCGTGGAAACACTGACTCCAAGACCCTAGACTACCAGAGAAGTAATCCTATGGGGTGTCAAATAGGGAGAACTCACACAAAGGGAACCACTGTAATACAAGACCCTGCATCACACAACCACCAATAGCACCCTGTGCAGGATGCCTCATCTAAAAAACAAACAAAGCAAAATACAAACCCAATCACCAGTGGACAGGATTACCACCTCACTTGGCCTTGCCCATCAGAGGAAAAGCAAACAAAAACAAACAAAAAAACTCAACACAAATCTCACCCTATAAGAAGCTTACACAAACTACTGAACCAGCCTTAGAGGGAAGAAACCAAAAGGAAGAAAGAATTCAACCTTGAAGCCTGGGAAAAGGAGACCTCAAACACAAAAAGTTAAAAAAAAAAAAATAAATAATGACAAGGCAGAGAAATACTACACAAATGAAGGAACAAACTAGAAACACAGAAATCCAAATAAATGAAGAGGAAATAGGCAATTTACCTGAAAAAGAATTCAGAATAATGAGAGTAAAGATGATCAAAAACCTTGAAAACAAAATGGATAAAATGCAAGAATCAATCTTTAAAGACCTAGAAGAATTAAAGAATAAACATACAGAGACAAACAACACAATTACTGATATTAAAATACTCTGGAAGGAATCAATAGCAGAATATCTGAAGCAGAAGAACAAATCAGTAAGCTGGAAGATAAAATGGTGGAAATAACTTCTGAAGGGCAGAATAAAGTAAAAAGAATGAAAAGAACTGAGGATAGTCTCAGAGACCTCTGGGACAATATCAAACACACCAATATTTGAATTATAGGGGTCCCAGAAGAAGAAACGGAGAAGGCAATGGCACCCCACTCCAGTACTCTTGCCTGGAAAATCCCATGGATGGAGGAGCCTGGTGGGCTACAGTCCATGGAGTCGCTAAGAGCTGGACACGACTGAGCAACTTCCCTTTCACTTTTCACTTTCCTGCATTGGAAAAGGAAATGGCGACTCACTCCAGTGCTCCTGCCTGGAGAATCCCAGGGACAGGGGAGCCTAGTGGGCTGCCATCTATGGGGTCGCACAGAGTTGGACACGACTGAAGCGACTTAGCAGCAGCAGCAGAAGAAGAAGAAAGAGAAAAAGAAAGGGTATGAAAAGTTTTTTGAAGAGATTATACTTGAAAATTTCCCCAGCATGGAAAAGGAAATAGTCAATCAAGTCCAAGAAGCACAAAGAGTCCCATACAGGGTAAACCCAAGGAGAAACATCCCAAGACACACACTCACCAAACTAACAAAGACTAAATACAAAGAAAGAATATTAAAAGCAGCAAGGGAGAAGCAACAAGTAACATACAAGGAAAACCCCATATGATTAACAGCTGATCTTACAGCAGAAACTCTGCAGGCCAGAAAGGAATGGAGGATATATTTAAAGTACTGAAAGGGAAAAATCTACAACCAAGATTACTGTACCCAGCAAGAATCTCATTCAAAATTGATGGAGAAATTAAAAGCTTTTCAGACAAGCAAAAGTTAAGAGAATTCAGTAACACAAAACAAGCTTTACAACAAATTTTAAATGGACTTATATAGTCATGAAATACAAGAGAAGAAAAAAGATGTACAAAATCAACCCCAAACAATTAAGAAAATGGCAATAGGAATATATATATCAATAATTACTTAAAATGTAAATGGATTAAATGTTCCAACCAAAAGACAGACTGGCTGAATGGATACAAAACAAACCCATATACATGCTGTCTACAAGAAAACCACTTCAGACATAAAGACACATATAGACTGAAAGTGAAAGGATGGAAAAATACATTCTTTGCAAATGGAATCAAAAGAAAGCTGGAGTAGCAATCTTTATATCAGACAAAATAGACCTTAAAATAAAGAAGATTATAAGAGATGAAGAAGGACACAACATAATCGTCAAGGGATAAATCCAAGAGGAAGACATAACAATTGTAAATATCTATGCCCTTATGGCAGAAAGTGAAGAGGAACTAAAAAGCCTCTTGATGAAAGTGAAAGTGGAGAAAGAAATATTTGGCTTAAAGCTCAACATTCAGAAAACGAAGATCATGGCATCTGGTCCCACCACTTCATGGGAAATAGATGGGGAAACAGTGGAAACAGTGTCAGACTTTATTTTTCTGGGCTCCAAAATCACTGCAGATGGTGACTGCAGCCATGAAATTAAAAGACGCTTACTCCTTGGAAGAAAAGTTATGACCAAACTAGATAGCATATTGAAAAGCAGAGACATTACTTTGCCAACAAAGGTCCATCTAGTCAAGGCTATGGTTTTTCCTGTGGTCATGTATGAATGTGAGAGTTGGACTGTGAAGAAGGCTGAGCACCAAAGAATTGATACTTTTGAACTGTGGTGTTGGAGAAGACTCTTGAGAGTCCCTTGGACTGCAAGGAGATCCAACCAGTCCATTCTGAAGGAGATCAGCCCTGGGATTTCTTTGGAAAGAATGATGCTAAAGCTGAAACTCCAGTACTTTGGCCACCTCATGAGACGAGTTGACTCATTGGCAAAGACTCTGATGCTGGGAGGGACTGCGGGCAGGAGGAGAAGGGGACGACAGAGGATGAGATGGCTGGATGGCATCACTGACTCAATGGACATGAGTTGAGTGAATTCCGGGAGTTGGTGATGGACAGGGAGGCCTGGCGTGCTGCGATTCATGGGGTCGCGAAGAGTCAGACACGACTGAGCGACTGAACTGAACTGAACTGACTGATGCACCCATAAGACAAACACTAACACACATAAAAGGAGAAATTGACACCCCACTCACACCAATGGACAATCATCAAAACAGAAGATTAAAGGAAATACAAGTCTTAAATGATACATTAGATGAGATGAATCTCATTGATATTTTCAGGACATTCCATCCAAATGCAGAAGAATACACGTTCTTCTCAAGTGCACATGGAATATTCTCCAGAATAGACCACATCTTAGGACACAAATCAAACTTCAGTAAATTTAAGAAAATTGAAATTATATAAAGCATCTTCTCCAACCACAACACTATGAAACTAGACATCAATTACAAGAAAAAAAACTAAGAATACAAACACATGGAGATTAAACAACACATTTCTAAATAATCAACAGGTTACTGAAGAAACCAAAAGGGAAATCAAACAATTTCTAGAAACAAATGACAATGAAAACATGACAACTCAAAATCTATGGGGTAGAGCAAAAGCAGTCCTAGGAGGGAAGTTTATAGCAATACAATCCTACCTCAAGAAACAAGAAAAACATCAAATAGCCTAACTTTACACCTAAAACACCTTTACACCTAAAACTGGAGAAAGAAAGAAAAAAAAATTAGTAGAAGGAAAGAAATCATAAAGATCCGAGCAGAAATAAATGAAAAGGAAATGAAAGAAACAATAGTAAAGCTTAATAAAACTAAAAGCTAGTTCTTTGAAAAGATAAACAAAATTGACAAACATTTAGCCCTGAATCATCAAGAAAAAAAGAAAAATCATCAAATCAACAAAATTAGAAATAAAAAGGAGAGATTACAACAGACAATGCAGAAATACAAAGGATCACAAGAGACTATTATGAACAACTATATGCCAATAAAAAGGATAACCTGGAAGAAATGGACAGATTCTTAGAAAAGTTCAATCTTCCAAGACTGAACCAGGAAGAAATAGAAATTACGAGCAACCCTGTTACAAGCACCAAAATTGAAGCTGTGATCAAAAATCTTCCCCAAAACAAAAGCCCAGGACCAGATGGTTTCACAGGAGGATTCTATCAAACATTTAGAGAAGAGCTAATGCCTATCTTTATAAAACTCTTTCAAAAAATTGCACAGGAAAAAAATACTTCCAAACTCATTCTATGAGGCCACAATCACCCTGATACCAAAACCAGACAAAGACAACACACACAAAAAGAAAACTACAGGCCAATATCACTGATGAACATAGATGCAAAAATCCTCAACAAAATTTTAGCAAACAGAATTCAGCAACAGATCAAAAAGCTCATACACCATGAGCAAGTTGGATTTATTCCAGGAATGCAAGGATTCTTCAATATATGTAAATCAATCAGTGTGATACACCATATTAACAAATTGAAAGATCAAAACCATATGATAATCTCAATAGATGTAGAAAAAGCCTTTGACAAAATTCAGTACCCACTTATGATGAAAACTCTTCAAAAAATTGGTATAGAAGGAACCTACCTCAACATAGTAAAGGCATATATGATAAGCCTACAGCAAACATTATTCTCAGGGGTAAACAATTGAGATTCCCCCTAAGATCAGGAACAAGACAAGGGTGTTCACTTTCATCTCTATT
The DNA here is from genome assembly GCF_002263795.3 of Bos taurus. Lineage (NCBI taxonomy): Eukaryota > Metazoa > Chordata > Mammalia > Artiodactyla > Bovidae > Bos > Bos taurus. Next base: position 12,219,824 of record NC_037347.1, read on the forward strand.
ATTCAATATAGTTCTGGAAGTCCTAGCTACAGCAATCAGAGAAGAAAAAGAAATAAAAGGAATCCAGATCAGAAAAGAAGAAGTAAACTCTCACTATTTGCAGATGACATGATACGGCACATAGAAAATCCTAAAGATAGTATCAGAAAATTACTAGAACTTATCAGTGAATTTAGCAAAGTTGCAGGATACAAAATCAATACACAGAAATCACTTACATTTCTATATACTAACAATGAAAAATCAGAAAGAGAAATTAAGCAATCAATCCCATTCACCATTGCAACAAAAAGAATCAAATATCTAGGAATAAACTTACCTAAGGAGATGAAAGAACTGTACACAGAAAATTATAAGACACTAATGAAAGAAATCAAAGATGACATAAACAGATGGAGAGATATTCCATGTTCCTGGGTATGAAGAATCAATATTGTAAAAATGACTATACTACCAAATGCAATCTACAGATTCAATGCGATCCCTATCAAATTACCAGTGGCATTTTTCACAGAACTAGAACAAAAAATTTCACAATTCATATAGAAATACAAAAGGCCCAGAATAGCCAAAGCAGTCTTGAGGAAGAAGAATGGAGCTGGAGGAATCAACCTTCCTGACTTCAGGTTATACTACAAAGCTACAGTCATCAAGACAGTATGGTATTGGCACAAAACCAGAAATATAGACCAATGGAACAAGATAGAAAGCCTGGAAATAAACCCATGCACCTATGGGTACCTTATTTTTGACAAAGGAGGCAAGAATATGCAATGGGGCAAAGACAGCCTCTTCAATAAATGGTGCTGGGAAAACTGGACAGCTACATGTAAAAGAATGAAATTAGAACACTTCCTAACACCATACACAAAGATAAACTCAAAATGGATTGAAGACCTAAATGTAAGACCAGAAACGATAAAACTCTTAGAGAAAAACATAGGCAGAACACTTGAGGATATAAATCAAAGCAAGATCTTCTATGACCCACCTCCTAGAGTAATGGAAATAAAAACAAAAGTAAATAAGTGAGACCTCCTTAAACTTGAAAGCTTTTGCACAACTGAGGTGACTATAAGCAAGGGAAAAAGACAACCCTCAGAATGGGAGAAAATAATAGCAAATGAACCAACTGACAAAGGATCAATTTCCAAAATAGTCAAGCAGCTCATACAACTCAATACCAGAAAAACAAACAGCCCATTCAAAAAGTAGGGGAAAGACCTAAACAGACATTTCTCCAAAGAAGACATTCAGATGGCTAACAAACACATGAAAAGATGCTCAACATCCCTCATTATTAGAGAAATGCAGAACAAACCCACAATGCGATAGGACCTCACACCAGTCAGAATGGCCATCATCAAAAAGTCTACAAACAATAAATGCTGGAAAAGGGTGTGGAGAAAAGGGAACACTCTTGCACTGTTGGTGGGAATATAAATTGATACAGCCACTATGGAAGACGGTATGGAGACTCCTTAAAAAACTAGGAATAAAACCATCATATGACACAGCAATCCCACTCCTAGGCATATAACCTGAGGAAACCAGGGTTGAAAAAGACACATGTATCCCATTGTTCTTTGCAGCACTACTTACAATAGCTAGAACATGGAAGCAACCTAGATGTCCATTGACAGATGAATGGATAAAGTTGTTGTATAAAAACACAATGGAATACTGCTGCTGCTGCTGCTAAGGCACTTCAGTCATGTCCGACTCTGTGTGACCCCATAGACGGCAGCCCACCAGGCTTCCCCGTCCCTGGGATTCTCCAGGCAAGAACACTGGAGTGGGGTGCCATTTCCTTCTCCAATGCATGAAAGTGAAAAGTGAAAGTGAAGTCGCTCAGTCGTGTCTGACTCTTTGCGACCCCATGGACTGCAGCCTACCAGGCTCCTCCATCCATGGAATTTTCCAGGCAAGAGGTGCCATTGCCTTCTACCAATGGAATACTACTCAGCCATAAAAAGAAATGTGTTTGAGTCAGTTCTGATGAGGTGGATGAACCTAGAACCTATTATACAGAGTGAAGTGAGTCAGAAATAGAAAGATAAATATTGTATTCTAATGCATATATATGGAATCTAGAAAAATGGTTTTGAAGAATTTATTTATAGGGCAGCAATGGAGAAACAGACATAGAGAATAGACTTATGGACATGGAGAGAGGGGAGGAGAGGATGGGATACATGGGAAGAGTAACATGGAAACTTACATTACCATATGTAAAATAGATAGCCAATGGGAATTTGCTGTATGGCTCAAGAAACTCAAACCAGGGCTCTGTATCAACTTAGAGGGGTGCGATGGGGAGGGAGATGGGAGGGAGGTTCAAAAGGGAGGGGATATATGTAAACCTATGGCTGATTCATGTTGAGGTTTGACAAAAAAACAACAAAATTCTGTAAAGCAATTATCCTTCAATAAAAAATTAATTTAAAAAAAAGAAAAGAAAAAACTTTAAAAAAGAAAAAAAAAAGATGGAAGAGGAAAGAGGCAGAGCAAGTTTGAAAGAAAGATTATGAGTTTAGGGTTTGTTACTTTGTGATGGAAGCCATGAATGAAGGTACTGTCTGCAATAACAAACAAATAAAGGTGAGGAACTCGAGGGGAAGTTGGGGCCGATGAAAAGATTCAGAAAGGTGAAAGTTAGTGCCATGACATTCCCCAAGCAGAGAATGTGGTTAGATCAGGTCCTTCTGGAATATTTAAATGAGGGGAAAAAAAGAAGAATTGAAGAAGAGAAGGGTTAAAAACCAGCGTTAGACAAAGGGAATAAGCCTGAAGACCCTATGTTATGAAATACAAAGAAAAAAGTGATTCCAGGAGAGAACAAAGGGAGATGTTAATGCAATTGGAGAGGAGAGAGCAATGTGTGAAGCCATCTAGAAGACTTTTTCTAGTGAGTTTAATATTTCATAGTGACCCCACAGGGAGAAGGCAATGGCACCCCACTCCAGTACTCTTGCCTGGAAAATCCCATGGACGGAGGAGCCTGGTGGGCTGCCGTCTATGGGGTCGAACTCACGACTGAAGCAACTTAGCAGCAGCAGCAGCAGCAGCAGTGACCCCACAGCAGCAACATCATTTCCACAGGGAAATGATCAAGGACACAGAGAAAGTTTGATTCATTACTGAATGTAATGCATTCTAAAAAAAAAAAAAAGGCAGAAATGCACAAATCATTACCTAGTTTTTGATTCTTTTCAGGGACCCACTGCTTTAAAAATAAATAAAATATGCAAAATAAACATTCTCAACTTAACTATACCATTTGCTCAACTCTTCAGAAATGCATACATCATGACATGATCAACTCGCCAATGAGATGGTAATACCATGATCTCACTGACTAAAGCATGGAGGGCCCCTCTCAGTCTTGCCTGCCACTGCATGTGCTCTTGTTCCCCAGATGAAATATGTGTGAAATTCATTTTTGAATTTAGTGAGCGAAAGAGTTCCCACCCCCAGCCCCATTGTGTGTTGGCTGATTTTGCCATGGGAAGGTGTGTGGCTTTCTGCCAGGTGAGCCAAGGATGTGGACTCAACAACTGTCTCCTCCCAAGTTTCCCTGACCAGTCAAGCTGACTCAGCCCTAGTTCTCTCAGCTTTCGGCCACAAGACCCGGCTTAAGCTGAACTAGTGGTTAGGAATGATGTGTCCTCAGAGAAGGACACAGCATTGGAGTCTATTTTAAAGGAATATAGAACTTTATTTACAACTCCAATTTTCCCTGATTCTCAGAGGTAACCCTGAAGTTTTCGTGAATACTCAGTGATACCCTTAACAACCTATCTGCATTCTGTATTTACACTACTACTTCATCACTTTCTCTTTTGCTCATTTTATTAGTTTTGTTTGTTTGGGCATCAAGAACAACGCTTATGAAGACAATGACATAAGCAACATAAAATGCTGGAAGGAAGGAGAAATGTCAATGATTAAAAGTCAAAGAGATTCATATTTAGAAGCTGAAACAAATGCCAGTTACATAATTCAAAGAAAGGGCCCTTGATTTAAAGGCAGCCCACTTCAAATCCAGTGCCTCCATTCCCTTGCAGCCCTGTGTGTCTGTCTTCTGGCTGGCAGAATTCATTGCGGGAAAAAGCATAGCTGCCATTTGACAAAACATATTCAATTTCCAGTGGGGAAAATTAATGGTCTTTACAATATGGTTCTTGAGGTAAATATGTTATATATTTAATAACAAACCATGTGCTAATTTGCTTTAAATAGGCCTAATAACAACTATTGCTTAAAATTACGGCAGTGAAATAGCTTCTGCTTTTTGAAAAGTTAATTTTGACAGCAGGTGCTTTCATGCCACCATAATTTTTCCTATAAAGATCATTATCACTTAATTGTAAATGGCAGCTGCTTTGAGGGTATTTTGGTTCATGATGGTGGTTTGATTGATTGTTGGATTTCCAATTTCACTATGTTAATAATGCTAGTCTGTTGAATTTCCAAAAGGCATCATAAAAATTCTTAATATCAGCTCACATGGGTTTGCTCTGTCACAAACTGTCAGCCATGAGGTAACATGTTTTCTTTGCAAAGCACAAAGGCAATTATCTTTTCCTTTTGGTCAAGAAATTTAAAAAATAAACAGAACATTTGTGTGTGGCTTAAAATAATATGTTTCTTTAGCTTCTGATTCAACTAAATATGCTTTGAAGAAAACTAATTTAGACCAAGTGTTTTGTTTGAAGGACATTATTATATTTAAAAAGGAACAGAAGTTCTCTAGATTTCAAGGAAACAAATATGATGATGGCAATACATCCAAGACATTTCATGTTTTAAAAAGCAATACCTATTGTCTTTAGAAAACCAATTTTGCTATTTTCTCCCAACTGTATGATAAACATAAAAATGAGCCAGCGTGGTTACTTATCCTGGAAACTATGCAATCCTCTGCTCAAAGGTTCTGTAGATACGTGTCAATCTACATTTGTTTTCCATCAGAGAGAGGGATGTTGAATACATCAATTGCAGGGACGTTATGTCCTATTTTGGAGTCTAACCCAAGACAGGAAGAACGTATACAATTGCCTCTGTCCCAGTCCAACTTCTTTTCTAACTTCTTAAAGACTTGCAGCTGCATACTCTTTGGCAAGTCCCTCAGTATCTCCATGCCATGACTGTCTCATCAATAAAATGCTGCTGACAATATGATTTGATTTTGTGCAAACCAAATGAGAGAACCTACACTAAGAGAATCACTGTCACAGATGAAGAATTTAAATATTATGGGATAATCTTATGTTCATTATTAAAGAGTTGCCCATTTTTATCAACATCCATCTCAAGGTCAGTCACTCTGCTGGGTGACAGAATGAAATACAATCTCCCTCCTCTATGGGTAATGTCAGCAGACTGCAGCCTTAGCAGCATGTTTCTTCTTGACTCCCCCTGACAACCAGAGAATCAATTTTATATGTTCAAAGGATTGTAAAGAAAAGTAAGTTATAATATGCAACAAAGGCTTGTAAGGCCCTCAGACTCTAAAATATTTACTACCTGGCCCTTTAGAGAATAAATTTGCTAAGTGATGCTCTGGAAAGGCTCTCAGTTTAGTGAGGGTGCTAACAAGCCCTACGGTAAGAGTTCCATAAAGAACAGAAATATTCCGGCAACAAAACTGCAGGCTATTAATCTCACCAGGAACAGTGAAGAACAGAATGCTTTACAGAAGAGGCTATATATGAACCAGGATATATGGACTTACAAAGTAAGTAAGATCTCATCAGCCCAAGAAGGTATACAAAAAACATGATCAAAACACTAGGATGGTGTATTTTAGGAATTGTGGTTAATAGAATGTAGTTAATTATAGGGTGTCTATATGTTAGAAGGTGGATGAGGGAAAGGAAGAATTAACACACCAGAATGAGTGTGAAAGAGTCATAATGTGAGGGGCCTTAAATGCTCTATTAAAGGTTAGAACATTGATTTGATGGTAAAAAGTTATCATCAAAGATTTTTAAGTAGGAGAATAACAAAATTAGACCAGAGATTCAAAACACTAATTCAGGCAATAGTTTAAAAAATTAGTTATGAAGAAACTCTGACTTTGAGCCCAGGTAGAATGACAGGAACCAGATTTAACTTTGTGTCTGAAACAACTGAAAAAACTAGACAAGATATAGGAAACAAGATTTTCAGAACTGAAAGAGACACATGTACCCCAATGTTCATTGCAGCACTGTTTACAATAGCTAGGACATGGAAGCAAACTAGATGTCCATCAGCAGATGAATGGATAAGGAAGTTGTGGTACATAATGGAATATTACTCAGCTATAAAAAAGAATGTATTTGAGTTAGTTCTAATGAGGTGGATGAAACTGGAGCCTATTATAGAGAGTGAAGTAAGTCAGAAAGAGAAACACCAATACAGTATATTAATACATATATATGGAATTTAGAAAGATGGTAACAACAATCCTATATGTAAGGAAGCAAAAGAGACACAGATGTAAAGAACAGAATTTTGGACTATGTTGGAGAAGGCGAGGGTGGAATGATTTGAGGGAAAACCACTGAATACCCTTTGTAAAATAGATGAGCAATGCAAGTTTGATTAATGAAGCAGGGCATTCAAAGCCCATGCTCTGAGGCAACCCAGAGCAATGGGGTGGGGAGGGAGGTGGAAGGGGGTTCAGGATGGGGGACATAGGTGCACCCATGGCTGATTCATGTTGATGTATGGCAAAAACCACCACAATGTTGTAAAGTAATTATCCTCCAATTAAAATAAATTAATTAATTTTAAAAAGTGATGTATGAAACAAGGTTTTCAGACATTGTCAACAAGTAGTGTCAGACACTGACTCTTGAGAAGGGGGAAAATTAGCTGAGTCCTATGATTTCCAAGATTCCTGTGTGGAGAGAGATTTTTGGCTTAAGCATAGCTTGGGGAAAATATAGTCCATGATGAGTAGAAAAAATAATCAACAGAATCAAACTGAGGAATGACAAAGATTAAAGAATTGGCAGACAAGTACATTAAAAGTTATAACTATATTCCAAATGTGCAAATGTCAAAGTAATGTTTGAGCCTGTTAAGTAGAGATTTAAAAGGTATTTTTAAAACATCTAAATTGAACTCTAGAGACAAAACAAGTCTAAGATGAAAAATAAACTGGGTAGGATTAACAGAAGAGAAGATTAGACACTACCAAAAAAGTAGCAATGAATCTGAAACACAGTCTTAGAAACTATTCAAAATAACACACAGAGAGAAAAAATAATATCCTTCCCCAAAAGTAAATGAGTATTAGTGAGTCACTGGAGAACTACAAACTTCCTAATATGCATGCACTGAGTTCCTGAAGGAAAGAAAAAAGAGGCTGGACAGAAAAAAATTTTGAAGGAGTAATGTATCAAATTACCCCACGTGGATACAAACTATAAACTCACAGATTCAAAGAGACAAATGAACCCCAAAGCATAAGAAACATGCATATAATAACACCAAGTTTCATCATAATCCACTCAGTTAAAAACCAGTGATAAATAGAAAATCATAAACAAAGTTAAGGTCAGGGGGAAACATTACATTTAGAGAAATAAAGATAAGGACAACAGTAAGGTTTTTATTGGATATAAATGTAAAGCAGAAGGCATTAAGCAACATCTTTAAAATACTGAAGGAAAAGACACACTGTCAACTTAGAATTTTATACCCAGACAAAATTTCTTGCAAAACCAGATTAAATACAGACTCATAACATACAAAAGCTGAAGGATTCATAGACTTATACTAAAAAATAAATAAATAAATAAAATTAAAGGAGGTCCTATGGGTGGAAGAGAAGTAATACCATATGGAAATCTGAATCTACCAAAAGAATGAAGAGCAATGGAAATAACTTTTTCTTTCAATTTTAAAAAAATTTATTTAAAAGAGAATTGACTAAAAAATAACAATATATTGTAGGATTTATAACATATATAGAAGTAAAATGTATGTAAACAACAGCAAACTAGAAATAGAGAATTCTTCAACCTTAATAAAGACAGCTATGGAAAACCTATAGCTAACATTATATTTGACAATCAAAGACTGGCATCAAGAACAAGACAAAGATGTCCTTTCTCACCTCCTGTATTCAACACTGAACTGGAACTGCAAGCAAAGGCAATAAAGCAAGATAAATAAACAAAAGGAATCTTAATTAGAAAGGAAGAAATAATTATGCCGAATGAAGGAAGTCAGAAAAAGAGAGGACATTCCACTTACATCAAATTCTAGGAAATGCAGACATCTGTAATAACAGAAAGCAGATCAGTAACTGACTTGGAACAGATTTATGTTGGTGGAGGAACGAGGGGGAGATTACAAGGGAACATAGGGAATGTTTTGAAGATGACCGTATGTTCATTATTTTCAAGCAGTGATAGTTTCCAAAGTTCTCAAATTGTATACTTTATATATGAGAAATTTATTGCCTGTCAATAATATCTCAGTAAATCTAAAAAAAAAAAAAAAAAAAAGAGGTTCATAATAATGAGATGCAAGGGAAAGGATTTACCTAGGGGATAATGACAACAGACAAGCAGACAAATGACTAAGATCAGAGCTAGAGAGGTGGTTTCGGGAAGGAAGAGAATAAACAAATATGAGGCAGTCTTCTGAGTTTGACTAAACAATTGAATATTTGAGTATATGGTGTAAATGTCAACAGCATAAAGGAAAACAGAAGGAGCATCTGGTTGAAGGGGAAAGGTTATGACTTGCGTCCTAGATATGTCCTGCTGCTGCTGCTACTGCTGCTAAGTCGCTTCAGTCGTGTCCGACTCTGTGCGACCCCACAGACGGCAGCCCACCAGGCTCCCCTGTCCCTGGGATTCTCCAGGCAAGAACACTGGAGTGGGATGCCATTTCCTTCTTCAATGCATGAAAGTGAAAAGTGAAAGTGAAGTCGCTCAGTCGTGTCCGATTCCTAGCGACCCCATGGACTGCAGCCTACCAGGCTCCTCTGTCCATGGGATTTTCCAGGCAAGAGTACTGGAGTGGGGTGCCATTGCCTTCTCCAGATATGTCCTAGGAGGCATTTAATTACTAATTGAAGAAATATTAATAGTTGCATATATAGTACTTGGTTTCAGGAGAGAGGTCTTGGTTGCAGATATAGATTTGGAAATAATAAGCAGATACAGTAGAAAACTGAGGCCATGGGAGTGGTTGAGAATGCCCAAGGAGAGTCCTTAGGCTAAGAAAGAAGTGATAAAGTGGAGCCTTGGGGAATACCAATATTAAGGGAGTAGCAATAGGCTTTGCTGTCTGAGTGTCTCAGGCCTCTTTGTATCATCTTATACTCTAATCTGAATTTCTAATCAGGGCAGATTAAAAAAAAAAAATCAGCATCTTCAGCAACCAGAGAAGTATTTCTCTCTAGAAACTGATAAGATGGATGCTTAAAATTTCAGCTCAATCTTGGGCCAAATTAAAAACTGTTTCTTCAGGTTTTCAAGTGCCACACAAAATACACCCCTAACTCTTCTCAGGGTATTCATGGTACCTACATTTTTCTACGCTTGGTAAGAGACAGTAGAGAACTGGAATACATAGGAATGAAAGAAAGCCTGGAGTGAATTTGGAAGACACGGGTTCTTATCCTAGCAAGTACATTTCTAGCTCCCATCACAGGTACTAAAATAAATTTCAATAAATAAGAAAAATTATATTTAATTCTCTTTAGGAAAAAGAAAAAGCCATTTCCACTCTAAGTTCCTCTGTAGTTACCAGGATAAAACAAAAGATATTGAATTGAAAGCTGTTCTTTATTGACCAAGCAGATAGAGATTATCTTCCTTCAGGTAAAATACAAGCTTTGGGCAAGAATATACAGGAGAACTATACAAAAAGGTATTCATGATCCAGATAATCATGATGGTGTAATCACTCACCTAGAGCCAGACATCCTGGTATGTGAAGTCAAGTGGGCCTTAGGAAGCATCACTATGAACAAAGCTACTGGAGGTGATGGAATTCCAGGTGAGCTATTTCAAATCCTAAAAGATGATGCTGTGAAAGTGCTGCACTCAATATGCCAGCAAATTTGGAAAACTCAGCAGTGGTCACAGGACTGGAAAAGGTCAGTTTTCATTCCAATCCCAAAGAAAGGCAATGCCAAAGAATGCTCAAACTACCGCACAATTGCACTCATCTCATAACGCTAGCAAAGTAATGCTCAAAATTCTCCAAGCCAGGCTTCAACAGTACATGAACTGTGAACTTCCAGATGTTCAAGCTGGACTTAGAAAAGGCAGAGGAACCAGAGATCAAATTGCCAACATTAGTTGGATCATCAAAAAAGCAAGAGAGTTCCAGAAAAAAACAACTATTTCTGCTTTATTGACTATGCCAAAGCCTTTGACTGTGTGGATCACAATAAACTATGGAAATTTTTTCAAGAGATGGGAATATTAGACCACCTGACCTGCCTCCTGAGAAATCTGTATGCAGGTCAGGAAGCAAGAGTTAGAACTGGACATGGAACAACGGACTGGTTACAAATCAGGAAATGAATATGTCAAGGCTGTATATTGTCACCCTGCTTATTTAACTTATATGCAGTGTGCATCATGAGAAACACTGGGCTGGATGAAGCACAAGCCGGAATCAAGATTGCTGGGAGAAATATCAATAACCTCAGATATGCAGATGAACACCACAGTTATGACAGAAAGTGATGAAGAAGTAAAGAGCCTCTTGATGAAAGTGAAAGAGGAGAGTGAAAAGTTGGCTTAAAACTCAACATTCAGAAAACTAAGATTATGGCATCTGGTCCCATCACTTCATGGCAAATGGGGAAACAATGGAAACAGTGACAGACTTTGTTTTGGGGCTCCAAAATCACTGCAGATGGTGACTGCAGCCATGAAATTAAAAGATAGTTTCTCCTTGGAAGAAAAGCTATGATCAACCTAGACAGCATATGAAAAAGCAGAGACATTACTTTGCCAACAAAGGTCCGTCTAGTCAAGGCTATGGTTTTTCCAGTGGTCATGTTTGGATGTGAGAGTTGGACTATAAAGAAAGCTGAGCACCGAAGAATTGGTGGTTTTGAACTGTGGTATTGGAGAAGACTCTTGAGAGTCCCTTGGACTGCAATGAGATCAAACCAGTCAAAGGAAATCAGTCCTGAATATTCATTGGAAGGACTGATGCTGAAGCTGAAACTCCAGTACTTTGGCCACCTGATGCAAAGAACAGACTCATTTCAAAAGACCCTGATGCTGGGAAAGATGGAAGGAGGGAGGAGAAGGGGACAACAGAGGATGAGATGACTGGATGGGTGGACTCCGGGAGTTGGTGATGGACAGGGAGGCCTGGTGTGCTGTGGTTCATGGGGTCGCAAAGATGACGACTGAGCGACTGAACTGAACTGAACTTGGGCTATCACCACTTCCTTCCCCTTTCCATCTCAGCCTCAGTTACTATATGTGCTGAGGGAAAACAACACTGTTCACATAACCACCATCCATAATGGGAAAACGTTCATATTTTGATTTCTAAGAAAAAAAATTCAAGGAGCCAAAGCCTCTTTATTCATTGTACTATTCAATTAATACAAACCTCTCAGCTCTGGAGACATCAAAAATGAAGTGTTCATAGCAGCACTATTAACAATTTCCAAGTTATGGGAGCAACCTAAGTGTCAACCAACAGATGAATGGATAAAGATGTGCTGTATACATATACAAACAAATATATGCTTAGCCATAAAAAAGAATTAAATGCTGCCTTTTGCAACAACATAGATGGAGGGACTTATGCTAAAGTGAAATAAGTCAGACAGAGAAAGACAAATGCTGCATGATATCACTTATATGTGGAATCTAAAATATACAACTAATGAAAATAACAAAAAAAGAAGTAGACTTACAGACACAGAAAACAAACTAGTGATTAACAGTAGGTGGTGGGGGAAGGCCAAATAAGGGGTGGAGGACTGGAGGGTATAACTACTGGGTGTAAGGCTACACGGATGTTTCGTGCAACATGGAGTATAGAGCCAATATTTTGGAATAACTGTAAATGGAGTTTAACCTTTAAAAAATTGAAAATTAATTTTTTAAAAATGAGGAAATTCAGACACAGAGCCACATACACAAGAATAATGGGATGTGAAGACGAAGGCAGGGATCAGGGACCACCAAGGATTGCCAGCAAACCTCCAGAAGCTAGGAGGGAGTCCTTGAAACAGATCCTCACAGCCTTCCGAGAGAACCAACCCTGATGACACCCTGATCTCAGCCTTCCAGACTCCAAGACTGTGAGATAATGAATTACTCAAGCAAAACAAGCGAACAAAAACAACTGGAACAGAAGGAGCTACAGCAGAAGTGTCCTTTCCCGAATATCCTTACAGAGTATTTTGACTTCAAAAGAGAGAAAATGATTGAAGGCAGACGAGGCTGCCTCTTGCTCCATGGCATTAACTTGATCCTCTTTTTTTCCCCCCACCTTCCTCCATATGTAGACCAAATTCCAACTGATTAAACTCTCAGTTCATCAGATTCCTCTGTATACTTATACATGGAGTTAGCTGTTGGATAACATTGGAAGTTTGTTTTTGTAATCTGTATTCTTGACCCACACCCTGGACTGCAAAATATCCTATGTGGTCAACTCAGAAATGTGTTTCTAGAGTAGATACAAGCCGAAATGACAGTAATAAAGCTTCAGATAGATAAAAAAGAAAAAAATCCAAGTCTCACTGCATGGAACTATAGATAGGACTCCCACAAGGACTTCCTCCCATAGGAAGATAAACAGTAGTTCTCAAGGAATTCCTCCTGTGGTTGTTGTGGCTGGTCTTACAGTAACTGTTGACCGTTTTTTCAGGTCACAGACACAAGACATGGCATGGTAAAATCATCATCCTCATAAAAAGATATGTTTGTTACCTGCTAACACAAGCAGATACCAACAGCATTTACTTTGTTTTAATCATCTGAGATACACTGTATCCAAGAAAAACAATTTAACTCAACACCTTAGTAACAAAGGTAGATGAAAAAAGCTGATCAAGGGCAGTTAAAGGCTTGGATCCAACCCTGAGTGCAGAAGAAATAAGTGAGTTAACCTCAAATCGCTAAAAGATTTGTTGGTCAAGGTCTTAATGTTTATCAGATCTTTCCTTCAAGCAGGCTTTTTTTGAGTTTTAAAGTCTTAATAGCTTTCTTTCATTGCCTCTGGCATCAAGTTTTCTTTCTTATGTGTCCCCTTTCCTTACTTTTAGCCTTTTATCTGTTTCTAAAGCACTAATAGTACTTAGACCTCCTATACAACAGTCCTCAAAGTGATTCTGCACAGAGTTCATTAAAAATATAATATGAAGGAGAAACAGACGTCTAGAATAACTATTTTATATATGCATATAAAATATTGTTTATTTGTGTGTGTGTGTGTGTGTCAGCACATGCTAAAAAACTATACTAGAACACAAGCAGTTTTCTAAAAACCAGTGATACAAGTTCAAATAAATAATATCTTCATTTTGTTTGACTCATTCACCACACACAAAGACTTTGCATGCTAGTTGCATTGAAGAAAAGGAAAGATGTCATGGTGGGGAATGGAGCAAGATTTGGAATATTATACAATTTATCAATTAATGAGGAAAATATTTCTGAAAGTATTGGTATACCACTTAAAATATGTCAAGCATAAGTAAAGTACTTGAGTTAACACTGCTCTTATTTCTAAAATCTTTTGTTAAAAGAAATTTCTCTTAAACTTAGAATCAAGTCCCATAGCCATCCAAACAATTTTTCTCTTCTCTTTGCATAGATACTTGTTACATATACAGAAATGGTTTTAATAGTCCATCCTGTGCCTCTGTTCAGCAACTCAAAACTAATTCTTAGAGAAAATTCAAGTCGTCATGCTTACTGGCTCCCTACAGCTTGTTTTATAATTAGCATAATTAGTCAAAGGTGGCTAAAAGGGGAAATCATATCATTTGCTTCCCAGGAACAAACCCTGGGATTCCTTGCCAGTGTTTTTCATTAATAGAGAGAGCAGAGATTGTGCAAACCCTGCTCCTCAACTGGACTCAAAACAGAGAGTTAATTTCCAACATCCAAATTACTTAGTCTTTAAAACTAACTCAAAGTTGATTCCTTGTTCACCAATATGTTTAATTAAGGCACACAAAGTAAAACTATTGTCTAGGTGATATCTTGCCTAAGTATAATTTCTTAATAACCAGATTTAATGCAATAAACAAAGTATTCAATGATTATTTGAAGAACAAAGAATGTGTTGACTTATAAAAGTGAATCCTGCTCACAAAGAAATCAAGTAATAATGAAGAATTTTAAAAATCACCTGAATCTCCCGAATTACCACTGATGTTTGGTAGACAACTTTATAGACATCTCTCAATGTATATGGACAAATAAAACATGGGCAGACAGACTTATGAATGCATTGCAATAATTTCATTAAAGTAGATCCATAATATATTCTACTTTTGAATAAAAATATTCAGTTTAATTTTATCTAAATTTAACAGAAGAAAGTAAAGTGAAATTAAAGTAAATTGTACAGTGAAATTAAAGAAAGTAAAGTGAAATAGCTAAATTTTAGACAGACTCTTGGAAGAAAATCAATGACAAACCTAGACAGTGTATTAAAAAGCAGAGATGTTACATTGTCTACAAAGGTCCATTTTTCCAGTAGTCATGTATGGATGTGAGAGCTGGACAATAAAAAAGGTTGAGGGCTGAATAATTGATGCCTTTGAACTGTGGCACTGGAGAAAACTCTTGAGAGTCCCTTGGGCTGCAAGGAGATCAAACCAGTCAATCATAAAGGAAATCAGTCCTAAATATTCATTGGAAGGACTGGTGCGAAGGACTGACCACCTGATGTGAAGAACTGACTCATTGGAAAAGACCCTGATGCTGGGAAAGATTGAAGGCAGGAGGAGAAGGGGACGACAGAGGATGAGATGGTCAGATGGCATCACTGATTCAATGGACATGAGTTTGAGCAAACTTTAGGAGAGAGTGAAGGACAGGGAAGCCTGGTGTGCTGCAGTCCCTGGGGTCTCAAAGAGTCAGACACAACTGAACAACAAAGACAGATGCTTCCCATATTAAAAATATAATATACAATACAATGGAATATTTGCTCAGCCTTTAAAAAGAATGAAATAATGCCATTTGCAGCAACACTGATGGATCTAGAGACTGTCATAGAGTGAAATAAGTCAGAGAAGGAGAATACCATATGACATCCCATATAGGTGGAGTCTAAAAAGAAATGATACTGACGAAACAGAAAGAGAGTCACAGACTTCGAGAAAAAAGTTATGGTTGCTGGGGATGGCGGGGTAAGGATGGGGAGAAGGGATAGTTAGGGAATTTGGGATGGACATGTACACACTGTTATATTTTAAATGGGTAACCAACAAGGACCTACTGTATAGCACATGGAACCCTTCTCAATGTTATGTAGAGTCTGGATGGGAGGGGAGTTTGGGGAGAATGGATTCATGTATATGTATGGCTGAGTCCCTTCACTGTCCACCTAAAACTATCACAAAATTGTTAATCAGCTATACCTCAATATTAAATAAAAAGTTTAAAAATAAACAAAACCTTTAAGAAATAAGAATAATTTTAATTTTAGGCAATATCTACTGATGCCTTGTAAGAGATAAAGTATTAATCTTACATATCTTCCTACTTAACCTTCCTTCCCATCTTTTTTTGTTAATCATTTTCATATGCTTAATGCTTATAATATTTAGATTTAGTTGTACAATCACAATTCTCATAGTGACTTCACATTTTAAACTCAAAAAGATTCAAAGAGTTACATCAATTTTTTTACAAGTTTTTCTATTTATTCATTATTTTGATTCACCTTTGGGCTGGGATGGATTTCATATTATAATAGGTTATTCAAAAAGAACTTTATTTTCAATCGGTTGACGTTACACCTGAAAGGCAATCGGAGCTTGTTACACAGCTTTTAGCTCATATTTCCCTTAAACTTCCTAGATAACATTCAACTGTCTTATATTATTTGTTGTTGTTATGGGGAAGGTATTAAGAGTTAGGGTTCTAAGAAAACATAAAGATGTCTTACAATTTAACGCATATGTATGGAATTTAGAAAGATGGTAACAATAACCCTGTATACGAGACAGCAAAAGAGACACTGATGTATAGAACAGTCTTATGGACTCTGTGGGAGAGGGAGAGTGTGGGATGATTTGGGAAAATGGCATTGAAACATATATAATATCATATAGGAAACTAGCCACTAGTCCAGGTTCAATGCACAATACTGGATGCTTGGGGCTGGTGCACTGGGACAACCCAGAGGGATGGTATGGGGAGGGAGGAGGGAGGAGAGTTCAGGATGGGGAGCACATGTATACCTGTGGCGGATTCATTTTGATATATGGCAAAACCAATACAATATTGTAAAGTTAAAAAATAAAATAAATAAAAAATAAAAACAGCCAAAAAAATAAATAAATAAAATAAAAACATTTAAAACAGAAAATTAACATCCTAGATGTTGCAATAATAAATAACCAGAACTTATTTATTATTAAAGAGAATAGAAGAAGGATAAGCAATGTTTCTTTTGCAGGCTTATCTTTACCAAGTTATTCTTTCAACTATATAAAATTATTTAATATTTATTAAGTTTTCTCTGATAGCTCAGTCAGTAAAGAATCTGCCAGCAATGCAAGAGATTCAGGAGACATGGATTCAATCCTTGGGTTGGGAAGATCCCCTGGAGGACATAGCAAAAGACTCCAGTGTTCTTGCCAGGAAAATCCCATGGACAGAGGAACCTGGCAGGCTATAGTCCATGGGGTCGCAAAGAGTTAGACACGACTGAAGCCACTGAGCGTGGGCACGAATATTGAGCAAGTGGTAACATGATGCATCAGAGAAGGCAATGGCGCCCACTCCAGTGCTCTTGCCTGGACAATCCCATGTACAGAGGAGCCTGGAAGGCTGCAGTCCATGGGGTCGCTGAGGGTTGGACACGACTGAGCGACTTCACTTCCACTTTTCACTTTCCTGCATTAGAGAAGGAAATGGCAACCACTCCAGTGTTCTTGCCTGGAGAATCCCAGGGACGGGGGAGCCTGGTAGGTTGCCGTCTATGGGGTCGCACAGAGTCGGACACGACTGAAGCGACTTAGCAGCAGCAGCAACATGATGCGTGTGTGCTGCATGTGATGAGAATCTGGTACTTGCAAAGCTAAATGGAAAATAACTAAAATGAGGATAAAAAATATCTACAATGTAATTATTATATTATAAATCTTAAAACAGGAAGGTGACTAACACAGTTAATTTCAGTTCAGTTCAGTCGCTCAGTCGTGTCCAACTCTTTGCGACCCCATGAATCGCAGCACGCCAGGCCTCCCTGTCCATCACCAACTCCCGGAGTTCACTCAGACTCATGTCCATCGAGTCAGTGATGCCATCCAGCCATCTCATCCTCCATCGTCCCCTTCTCCTCCTGCCCCCAGTCCTCCCCACAAGGGGTTGGTAAAAATTATATGTATGTATAGATATGTGCAGTAGTTTGATGCTAAATGTTTAAGAACTAGTTGGAGGAGGGGCACCTGATTTATAACAGGTGCCCATTTCCATGGTGCACATACTATCTCATCACAGCTGATTTGAAGCCTCCAACATGATTTCACTAACCAGGGAGCTTGGAAGAGATGGGCATGACCCGAGCACCATCGTGTTTATGTGGACGTTGGGAAAACAGAAAGCAAAAGCTAGAATGAGGGAAAGGAAAAATGTCAGGGCTTCAGGGATTCAGGTTTCCTAGGGAGTGTGAAATGAGAGAGGTAACCTCTCAAATAAATGCACGATAATTTCTACAGGGGAAAAATAAAGTGAGTAATGAGAGGTTAAAACAGGGGGCCCTGGTTAAAGAAACTTTTTGACAAGATGATTTTAAGGCTGATTACTAAAGAACTAGTAGGCACTGCTACTAGTACTAGTACTAGTACTCTACTAGTACTAGAGTGGGGGGACAGTGCTCCAGGAAATGGAATGCAAAGTCAGTGAGCTGGAGAAAGTCTATTTCAAGAACTAGAAAGGAATGTTCCTCTAATACTCCCTGTGAGAATCTGGTTGAGATATTGGAGACACAGGGGTGGATGCTGACAGACAGAGCCTTTTCAGCTGCTTACGAGCCCCAGATCTGACCCTGACTCTTGTTGCTGGCCTGCCCTGTGGGGCTTAACTGCTGCTCACTCGTCCAGCTGTGTACCTGCATCTCGTAGGCCCAGCTCTCCTCACCAAACACGAGTGGTGAGACCCTACAGCCACAGGACTGCACGCTGACAAGCAGGGCTCCCGCAGCTGCGGGTGCACTGGACCTGGCCCCGCTCTTGCTGCTGGCCCTGGCCCCCGCCACCATATGTATGTCCGCAACTGGCCCCTGTCACTACACAGGCACCTTCTTTCCCTCTAAGATCAGGAACAGGAGAAGACAGCCCAGTCTCAACATTCATTTTCAACATTGTCCTGTGAGTCCGAGCCAGAGTAACCAAAACCAGAAATAAAAAACTTCCAGATTGGAAAGGAAGAAGTAAAATTGTGTCACGCCGATGACATGATCTCGTATATAGAAAATTATTATAAAGAACAACAGAAATGTTAGAATAAATGAATTCAGTAAAGATTCAGGATACCAAATTAACATACAAAAATTCATTGTTTCTAGATACTAAGAGTGAACTATCTGAAAAAGAAATTTAAAAACCCATAGTATTTATGGGCTTCCCTGGTGGCTCAGACAGTAAATAATCCACCTGCAACGTGGGAGACCTGGGTTCGATCCTTGGGTTGAGAAGATTCCCCTGGAGGAGGGCGTGGCAACCCACTCCAGTATTCTTGCCTGGAGAATCCCCATGGACAGAGGAGCCTGGCGGGCTACAGTCCATGGGGGCGCAAAGAGTTGTACATGACTGAGAGACTGAGCACATACTATTTACAATAGCATCAAAGACAATAGAATAATTAGGAATAAAGTTATTCTAAAAAGTGAATGATATATACAACAAATCTGTAAAATATTGAAAGAAACTAAAGAAAACACACATAAATGGAAACATATTCAGTGTTAATGGACAGGGATTAGTATTGTTAAAATTTCTACTTTATCCAAAGCTATCAGTATAATCTCTATCAAAATTCTAATGGCATTTTCCACAGAAATACAAAAAACCATCCTAAAATGTGTAGGGACCACAAAAGGCCCTAAATGGTCAAAGAAATTTTGAGAAAGTAAAACAAAACTGGAGGCATCACATTTCCTGGTCTCAAACTGTATTACAAAGTTACAGTATGGTACTGGCCTAAAAACAGACACATAGGTCAGTGGAACAGAACCGAGAGCCCAGAAAGAATCCCATGCGTATAGAATCAACTAATATTTGATAAAGGAGCCAAGAGTACGCAATGCCAAAAAGATAGTCTCTTCAAGAAATTGTGCTCAGAAAAACCAGATATTTAACATGTAAAAGAATGAATTCAAACTACTCTCTTTGACCTTTCACAAAATAATCTCAAATTGATTATGAACCTAAACATAAAATATGAAACCATAAAGCTCCTAGGAGAAAACACGGGGGGAAAGCTCCTAGACATTGGTAACGACACCAAAAGCGCAAGCAACGAAACCAAAAATCAACAAACGGGGTGAGGAACACCAGAAAGCTTCTGCTCAGCAAAGGAAACGGTCAACAAGATGAAAAGGCACCTTCGAGAATGGGAGAAAATGTCTGAAAATCACACAGCTGATAAGGTGTTACTATCCAAAACACATAAAGAACTCATACCACTCAAAAGGGAAAAAGGCAAATTATCCAATTAAAAGATGTACAAAGGACCTGAATGAGTATTTTTCCAAAGACATACAAATGACCAACTAGTACATGAAAAGGTACTCGACATCACTAATGACCAGGGAGATGCAAGTCAAAACCATAGGGATAGTTTTGACCTCACCCCTGTTAGAGTGGCTATCCACAAAAACACAAGACAAATGATTATTGCCATTATTTACCATTAACTAAAAATTATCTTTTAAATATTCACAATTGCTGGTAAGAATGCAGAGAACAGGGAAACCTGTTCTCTAGTACACTGTCAGTGGGTACATAAATTCATGCAGCTACTATGGAAAACAGTCAGCAGTTTCCTCAAAAAATTAAAAACAGGACTACCATTAATCAACAAACCCACTTCTTGGTATATATCCAATGAAAATTAAGTCACTATCTCAAAAAGATATCTGCTCTCCAGTGTTCACAGCAGCATTATTCACAACAGCCAAGACAAACAACTTAGGTATCCATAGACAGAAGAATGGATAAAGAAAATGGGAAAGATAAATATCTCACTCTTGTGTTTACATATATACAATACATATTGAAAGTGAAGTCGTTCAGTCGTGTCCGACTCTTTGCTACCCCGTGGACTGTAGCCCATTAGGCTCCTCTGTCCATGGGATTTTCCGGGCAAGAATACTGGAGTGGGTTGCCATTTCCTTCTCCAGGGGATACAATACATATTATCCAGTCATAAAAAAAGGAAATCCTACCATTTATATCAACATGAATGGACCCTGAAGGCATTATGCTGAGCAAAATAAGTCAAACAGAGGAAAACAAATACTGCACGATCTCATTTAAATGTGGAATCTTAAAACCTTAATCTCATAGAAACAGAAAGTAAGTTGAGAGTTACCAGGAACTGGGGTGGGGGTGGGGGGGAGTGGGGAATAGGGAGAGATAATAGTCATAGGGGACAGACTTTCAGTTATAAGGTGAATAAATCCCAGGGATTTATTTAATGTATAGCATAGTGACTATTATTGACAATACTGTATTGTATACTTGAAAGTTGCTGTGAACTGTTCTCACTATAACAGATACCAAAAAAATAATAATTATGTGATGTGAAGAATGTGTTAACTGACATTATCATGGTAAACATTTCACAATATATATATGCATTTATCAAGTCATCACACTGTACACCTTAAATGTACACGCTATATGTCAATTATACCTCAATTAAATGGGGCAAAATGTTGACAACAACAACAAATAATAATAAATATCAATTTTTAAAAAATGCACAGCATGAGAGTTGCAAGTTAAGTTTTATTTGGGGGCAAAATGAGGACTGCATCCCAGAAGATGGCACCTCAGATAGCTCTGAGAAACTGCTCCAAAGAGGCAGGGAGAAAGGCTAATATATATGTGATTCTGGTAAGGGGGAAATAAATGCAATCAAGCACATACTTTTCAGAAGGTTTCTACTAGTCTTGTGAAGCTTTGCTAGTCATGAGGAATAGCTGTCACCATGAAGGATTTTAGTGTTTTTCTAGATAAGGGGGAGATACAAGAATTGGGCTTATAAAATTAGCTCCTGAAAATCTCTAACTATCTGAAGACCCATCCTGGCAGTTTTTCCCTGAGTCCAGAATGCCTCATTTCTGCTCTCCACCCTGAACTCCTCTCAGGGGGTGTTGAAAATCAGCAGCTGTAGCAGGAACATGATTAATCCTGTAGAGGCAGATTGCAAGTGCTAACAGCAAGAGTCAATTTGTAGTTGACACTAAGAAAAAGAACTTATCCTAAACAAAGAAGAAAGAAGCACAACATGAGGCCAGAGAAGGAAGTGGGCAAGGTTCAGGTCCCACGTGCCCTGTGCACCAGTCTTATTGAAAAGTTTGTGTTTTATTCTAAGTTTAATAAAAAGTCAATGCAAGCTTCAAATAAGGGAGTAAAATTCAATTTAAAATGTAAGCCATCAATTTGGATGCAGTATGGGAAAAGGATTTTAAGAGGACAAAAGTCTGAAATCTGAAGAGTTATTAGGAAGACAAGGAAAAATTAGGAAGCTCAAGGCAGGAAGCTGTGAAAGCATTTACAGGGAAAATGTGACTTTGAGTTGATCCAGGGTAGGGAAGGCAAAGATGGAGAGATGGAGTTTCAAGATAGACTAGGAAAAGGAGTCATGAAGAGGTGTGGGTAGTAAAACAGAGGCAGAAGTCAAAGCTGGCTTCCAGATTCTAGCTCATACTAGTGGGCTGTTAGAAGCACCGTGCACTGAGAGGAGAAAAACTGAGGAAGGGCACCTTTGGGGGAAAGACTGTTGAGACATCAGTGGTATATCAGAGTGATTTTTACAATATCCTTTCGAATATGTGGTTCTGGTCTTCACGTGAGCCTGAGATTGAAATTTTGGGTGTGTCTTTTTAGAGCTAGAATTTAAACCCGAGGATGAAAATGCCTAGAAGAAGAGTGTAGAGTAAGACCAGAAAAGAGCCCAGGACAAATACTGGCTGGTAAGAGAAAGAATGATGGATGAATCACAAGCTAGAATAGAGATTGCCAGGAGAAATATCAACAAGCTCAGATACGCAAATAATATCACTCTAATGGCAGAAAGTGGAGAGGAACTAAAAAGCCTCTTGATGAGGATGAAAGAGGAGAGTGAAAAAGCTAGCTTAAAACTCAACTTTCAAAAAACTAAGATCATGGCATCCAATCCCATCACCCCATGGCAAATAGTAGGGGAAAAAAATGAAGGCACTGACAGATTTTCTTTTTTTCAGGCTCCAAAATTGCTGCAGATGGTGACTGCAGCCACAAATTCAAAAACTTGCTCCTTGGAAGGAAAGCTAGGACAAACCTAGACAGCATGTTAAAAAGTAGAGACATGACTTGCCAACAAAGGTCCATATAGTCAAAGCTATGGTTTTTTCAGTAGTCTTGCACAGATGTGAGAGCTGGACCATAAAGAGCACTAAAGAATTGATGCTTTTGAACTATGGTGTTGGAGAAGACTCTTGAGAATCCCTTGGACTGTAAGGAGGTCAATCCAGTCAATCCTGAACAAAATCAATCCTGAATGTTCATTGGAAGGAATGATGCTGAAGCTGAAGTTCCAATACTTTATCCACCTGATGCAAAGAGACAACTCATTGAAAAAGACCCTGATACTGGGAAAGATTGAAGGCAAAAGGAGAAGGGGGTGGCACAGGATGAGATGATTAGATAACATCACTGATTTAATGGACATGAATTGGAGTAAACTCCAGGAGACAGTGAAGGACAGGACAGCCTGGCATGCTGCCGTCCATGGCGCTGCAAAGAGTCAGATATGACTTTAGTGACTGAACAACAAGAGAAAAACACATCTTCAAAGGAACCTGAGAAAGAGACATCAGAGGAGAAAGAAAAATCCAAAAGAACATGGTGTCACGAAAACCAAGAGAAAATTTTTCAAAGAAAGGGGATGGTTAACCAGGTCCTATAAGCAAAACATAAGGTGAATCCTTTGGAGTTAGGAACTTGGGAAGTCATTGGTAAAGTTACTGAAAATTATTTCTGCAGAGGAACTGGTATACAATCCAGGCATCAGTGACTTATAGAGAAAATGATTCTACTACATGATTCCTCTGATTTTGAATGTAAATTCAGGCCACTACAATGGGCCAGATTTCTTAAGGATTTGCTCAGTTATGTGATTCAAAGGGCCATGTGTGATATCCACTATAAAGACACAGGAATTCGCCTTCCTGGAGTAATATGAAAAATTCACAAATTCTGCATAGAAGAAGCAACCAAAATTTCCACAGGGTAAAAAAAGTAAATAATGAATCACTTTTGAAGACATATGTCCTGGAGCCTTCCCAGGGCTCCTTTCACAATGGGTGATACACGCATACAAGCGAGTCGGATGAAGGAAATAAGTTAGCTAAAATATAAGATGGCATTGACTTCCCCTTCCCAGCAGCATTGGAAAACACTGGATCCAAACTACTGTAAAAAAGGTACAGCATTTCTTGTTTGCTTGCGTGGAGTTGATGATGATGGGTTAAGATGTTTTGTTACTGTTCTCATTATTTGCTACTAAATAAAAATTTGAAACTAAATCTGCCTATAACTGTGGCATAGAAAAATTGTACCATTTTCCTTCCAAAGCATAAGTATCATATTCCTAGGCAAATATTTTAAAAGATACATGTGCTCTATTCCCAAATTCTTCACACTGAGAAGAGAAAGGTTAAATACATTGTGATTCTTTCCTCAGAGTAAATGACTTAAATTCCACCACGACTAAGAACCGCTATTGGTCAACTTCAGGTGTTCCTGCTCTGATTTCTTTAAAAGACCATTTGGCCGACTGAATTATTTCTTGTTGAGTTTAAATATTTGCTTAAAATGGCTATTTCAAAAGTCTATTTATCCTCTTTTACAGCTGAAGTTACAACTATAAATTAAAAATCTTTCTGCTACTAGGAAGATAAAAGATTTTCTTACTCAATTTAAATCTTTTTTCAAATAAAAATATGTATTTGCAGCCCAAATTATGTTTTTTTCACATTGTGCTGTACCTCTAAAACCTGCTCTACCATTATCATGGAAATTTAGAAATTGAGAAAAACCATACAGACCCTCTTAGTCAACTAATAATCACAGAAAATGAACACATCTGCATTACACTTTTAATGAAACCTGCACAGTGTTGAAGTTCAAATTTCTAACCAGACACATATGGCAAATATTAGAAGTGACCTTTTGTCCTTTTGAAAAGCCAAACAAAACAGAATTTGAATGCTGTATTATGGAAATTTCTCTTCTGGGAATATAAGAGTTCTAAGGTAGAGTCCCATCCTTTATGTACATATTAATCAGATATGAAAAGAGAAAAGAGAAGAGAAGAGAGTATGGACAGAAGGGGAAATCGGTGCAGCAATCTTTGCTACAATCCAGGCATGAGGGGAGCAGGGTTAAGGTTGGGGTGCTGCTGGCGGGAAATAACAAGTGAGAAGAGGAGAAGGCTGTAGAACGAAGAGCCAATGGGATCATTCCAAACGACTGCTACATGTTAGGGATGGGAGGGAAAGGAAGACCTCAAGGCAGACTAAAGTTTTCAGGTGCAGTGAGAATGGAGGTGTATTGAAAGAAATATGGAAACCTAGCGTGTGACTTAAGAGAAAGTAGAGCTTTCTCAAAAGTGGAGCTCAGTTTTAGATGTACTGATTGAAGGCAGGGTAGGACTGCAGTGTTATCAGGAAGACAGGGAAATGGAATTGGAGTGCAGGAGAGAAGTCAGGCCCAGAGAAGTAGATCCGTGAGTCATATACATAAACATGACTGTCCCACCAAAAACACATGAGCAGAGTGAGGGCAGGAATGAAGAGGAGGGATAGCAAAGGGGTCCTCCTGGTGCTCCTGAGGAAAGACTACATTCAAGGGCAGCAAACAGACATCAGCTGGACATAGGGACCCCTTGTCAGAGGTCAGAGTCATTTATTCTTTTCAATACAGGTAAAAATGCTTAAATCTCCTAACTATTAAAAAGTATCTACAAACAGATTCGACCTGGACTTTAAAAACAAAGGAGAAGAAAATGAAAATAAGTGAGACAAATTTTATTTAATTGCAAAATAAAATTTGAAAGCAATATCAGTAAATAAAAAAGTAAATTTTGTAAAAAACTTTGAAGTATGGAAATAAGTGGGTAAAATAGATATTTTTTTTCTTAAAAGAGTTCTCCCTGTCTTATGATTTCTACTATCTGTAATACAATTTGTTGAGTTTGAATATGAGATTCTCTATGCTGACGATTTTCTCTTTTTCGAAATATTAGAAATATTAATTTTCCTTTTTAAGAAAACATCTAAGAGATTCTAAAAGTAATTTCATATTTTAAAAGGCCTACTAAATAGTGTGAGAGAGAGAGAGAGAGAGAGAGAGAGTGTGTGTGTGTGTGTGTGTGTGTGTGTGTGTGTGTGTGTGTGTGTGTGTGTGTGTGTGTAAAGTGCTTTAACCCTTTGAAACTGTTAGGTCAGCCACAGGAAAGACTGAGAGTCATTCATGGGGTAATTTCCCATGTAGCCATCTGTAGGAGAAGCGGTAAGGGTGAAAGCCACTTCCTCCCACCGCTTTCCCTAACCTAAATTAGGTTTACTTTATCCTTAAGACTTTATCTGTAATTAAAAGTACTAAAATTGAATAAATATATCTTTCTCCTTTTGCAAAGTAAAGGCAGAAAATCCACCAGTTGTTAACTTCTTCTGATTTCAAAAATCCAAAAATGTGATGTAGTGTAAAAAAAAAAAAAAGATGGTTATTAAAATGAGGTAGAAAAGAAGTAGAACGCATAAACAACTTAAATACAACTGGCAACCCTGGAGTACTTCTTCAAGGAGGTACAATATCTGCTCACAATGCCAAATAGAGTTGACAGGCTATTTCTCTCCTGCCATCTTTCTCAAAGTTAAAGATTTCAAGAGCCCCATCCAGCATATGGGCTAGGGCCTTCTGGAGCAAGCAGGTCCAAGGAGCTGGGAGAAAGGAGCCTGGGGGGAAACTCAAACTGTTTGACAGGAAGACGGGCAGATTTAAAAAACAGAAAGAAAAAGAATTCTTCCTAGGTGGTTGAAATTTTTATTGTTTGCTGACTGACCCATGACCCTCAGCCTCTCTCTCCAGCCCTGCCCAGTTCTGGCTGCCTGCCACTGCTGAGAGGGACAGATATTTAGCCTCCTGGGGTTCTCTATCATCTGTCCCGTGTTGGTCATTCATTCCAGCTAACTCACATTCACATGCTATTAATATATCGGGAAATGGAGCTGACAGTGAATATTTCAGGGCATCCAAAATACACTGTGGGCATCATTTCCCTTAAACAGAGCAAAGGCTGTATCACTGACAACTAACATAGTGAGCTTGTGTGTGTGTGTGTGTGTGTGTGTGTGTGTGTGTGTGTGTGTGTGCGCGCGCGCTTACTCGCTCAGTCGTGTCCAACTCTGCGACCCCATGGAACGTAGCCCGCCAGGCTCCTCTGTCCGTGGGATCTTTCCAGGCAAGAATACTGGAATGGATTGCCGTTTCCTCCTCCAGGGGATCTTCCCAACCCAGGAATCGAACCCTCGTTTCTCATGCGTTGCAGGTGGATTCTTTACCTGCTGAGCCACCAGAGGAAGTCCGATAGTGAGCCTATCAGTGTGCAAATGTCATCCCTCCAAGTAGCTCGCTCTGGGACCACATTAAAATTTCAGTCCGTATTGCTCTTCCTCTAGCTTTGCTCTCCACTGAAAGAGAGAGAGAGAGAGAAAGAAACAAGACATACACATGTGCAATTATGATCTTCTGTGTGGGTGTCACCTCAACTGGAATGTGAGTTCAGTGAGGACAGGTATTTCTGTTGTGTATTGCTACACCCCCAAAAGTTACAACTGCTCCTGCCATAGAGAGGCATTAGTAGATATTTGTTAAATGAATATATTATTTTAGATAATTAGATGTGTATATTTAGTTGATGGTCTTAAATGAACTTTCTATGAGCTGAAAGAAGCCAAGCTCTTCTTTTTTTCTTACCAATTACTGCTTATTATTTTGAAGATACAAGTTTTCTTGCTAAATGAAGAATTGTTAAACATTTATACAATTATGTCAATATTCAAAATGTATAATAGAACAATAGATATTTTGGAGGGGTGGGTAAGTTCAAGATGCATTTTGTTCTCAATTCCCTGTTGAAGAGTAAAAGACATAATTTTAATCTTCCAAATATATCCAATATAGACATAAAAGCCTTTTAAGCAGTGCTCTAAAAATTGCTAACTTTAATAGACACAACCAGTGACAGACTCTGCTCAGTGAGAACAGGAGGTCACCCACCTCTAGACATAGATTTCATCTGAGATCATGGTGACGTTGGTGATAAGAACTACAAAGACCACACCCATAATTGGCAGCCGCCAACATTTATGGTGTCCTTATTATGCACTCATTTATTCCCCTTCTTAATAATTTTATGTCTATGAAAATGCTCTTATTCATAATAATTAAATGAAGCAATCTGTGTAAAGAATTTACAACCATATCTCACACCAAGTAATTGCTTTAAACTCATTGAATGTCATTTAGACTATCATTTTAAAGACAAGAAAATTCAGTTAAGCAGCCATCTCCAAAATCACAGAGACAGTTAAGTGGTAAAACTGGTATCTGAATCTAGAAATAAACTCTATCCTTAGAACTGAGGCCTTAGCCTCTAGACAATTCTGTCTCCCCCTGGTTCTATGCCTCCATCCCTAATCTCATTCCTTCACGTTCCGAAACCCTGCACCTGTATATAACTTAAAAGGCTAAGTCTGAGTAATATAATCAGTTAATACTGTTGATCAAAATTACTTACTCAAAGAAAATTCAAATACTTCTGAATTCACTGATTTTTAAGGCGAGCACTAATTTGCAAATGCTCATATATTGACACTTTTTTCCTCATACTCATTGTCACCAGACACAAATGAAACTCTCATCAATTCAACTGAAAATGTGAAAAATTCATCTCTTCCATGTTAGACAACCAGCTATGTTTTAATTGCATATGGTAAAGAGAGTAGCCTCCACCTAATATTGTGAACATAACTCTGAAAAATTTTTCTAAACCCAACTTTCATCACAGAAGTTCTTTGTTCTATTGGATTTTATGCAAATTACATTTTGTCTTGGGGGAAAAATGGGTTTCTAATTGAAATAAAGTCATGTGCATACAAAATATATGTTGTAAAATCACGTGAGAATGATAATATCTATAAAAAGCTACCCATTTGAATTAGTCAAGGGACAAAATATTACTAACAAGTCCACGCTCCAAGTCATAATGTGGATCAACCATATTTGCATAAACCTGCTTCTGAAGGTGCAGGCTGGTTGGCCCACTGTCTGCCTAATCTGCTTTGAGAGCAGCAGGAATCTGAGTTAAACAGTATTTCTGTCCTTTTCTATTTCCCTTCTGGAATCTTCAGATAATAGCACAAAGATATAATAAGTAATTCATTTATTTATACATTTCCTACCGAGTATTTTTTATCCCTAATCCACTTTAATGAACAGCTCTTCTAGAGAAAAGAAAGCTGACCATCTGGCAGACACAACCCAAATACTTATTTTAGTCAGAGTAATTGAATATGAGGATGTGATGAGGAGAATGAGATTTTGCTGAACAGAGCTGATCCTAGTCAGCAGTTCCTAGCTAATCAGTAGCTAATCCCACTTCGGCTGCATGAAACCTGAAGCTAGGAAAAACTCTAAGCTTCTTTCAAGCATCCAAGAGTCACCTTCTAGAAATAATGACTTCAGCTAAGAGGCAACCTATGCTCTTTTTGCACCTTCCATGCCTTCTGGGTCTGTAAATTTAGTCCTAGTTTGGCTTCCCTCCCTGAGATCCCAGCCTTCTTTGCAATGTCCTTGTATGTACCTTATATTTGCTTACCAGCAGGCCTATCTCCCACATTCCTACAAACATTACTTTCCACCAGGCATAAATGATTTTTAAGTCCTATTTCTACAAGAGAATAAATCCTTTGAGAACATAGGCTGTATCTAATTCTTCTAAATGCTTTTAGAGTAAATGCATGCTTGATTGACAAAATACAGCTGACCTTTGAACAACGTGGAGGTTAGGGACTCTGAACCTTTGCACAATTGAAAATCTCCATATAACTTATAGTCAGCCCTCTGAATACACGATTTATCTGTATCCATGGTTCCGACCAACTGTGGATCATGTACTACTGCAGTATCGACTACTGAAAAATAATCTGTATATAAGTGGATGCACGCAGTCCAAATCCATGTTGCTCAAGGGTTAACTATAATTGTTTATATGGGGTACTCACTCTGAGCTAGCACCATGCTCCAGAAATATCAACTGCCTGTTAAGCCATTTCTCTAGCCTGATTTGAAAAGTGTTTTAAATTTAAGATAGACTTGAGAAATAAATAGAATCTTCTTTTTTGTTTAATAGGATGAACTGATGCAGAACTAAAAAACAACACTATTTCCTTTGCATTCCATGATGAGGACCAAGTCCAGTTTCTATTTCTAGGCTTAAACCCTTGGACTGGTCCATGGCATTGACACCACCTGGGATCCTGTAGCAACTACAGCAACAGAGACTCCACCCCAGAACTAGTAAATCAAAATGTGCAGTTTAACAATCCATAGGGGAACTATACGCACATCAAATCTTAGACGCTGATTTAGTTTGTAACTTTTTCTTTATAATACTGTATTTTGTCTTTTGTTTCATTTGATTGGATTTTTTTTAAAGTACTATGTGCCTCACGTAACAAATTAAACAATATAAAATTGTACGTGTAAAAAGTTAATAAACACTCCCATCCTAACCCCCATGATTATCAATGTTAAACATTGACTGTGTATCCTACATTTTAGTCTAGGTTCTTATATAATCGCACACACACAAAAATATATGCATGGAAGAGATAAGTTGTGAGAGATGAGACAACTTTATTTCCAATCAGCTCTAGAATGTGGACATTGACACAAGGAGGTTATTAACCTAAATCAACATCAGCCACCTACATTTGCTTAAGCCATTTCTCAGATTCCCTATGTGCGAATGGGCCTTTTCACAGTAATCTGTGCATAAGTGCCAACCTCTGAGCAGTGAAAAAAAAAAGATGAATAAAGTAAACATGCAGAGTAAACCCTCAGGTTACAAAGATCCAAGCCTTTGTATATGATATATTTCATATAATGGCATGCACATGATGTGAACAGAACCAAATGTTTATGTTGTCAAGTCAGCACAGTGTGGTATTTTCTTTCTCCACTTAGTTGGAGCAGCATGGACAATGATGAAAAGTATATGGCTTGATTCAGAGGACGAAAGACATAAGTACAATTTACCCCTAAAGTCAAATGGCAAAGTTATTACATAAAGCCAGAAAATGGCTCTGTTATATATTCACAAGTTTTTTTCTAGGCAAATAGCACAGATTGCTTAGGCATTCATATGGTGAATTATGTAAGTAAAATGGACTATTTTTCATGAAATAAAGTTACAGATTATCCTAGGACAACTGGTAGCTGAAATCATCAAAATAAGACAAAGTTGAAGAAAAGTGAAGACTAATATTAATAGTAATGAAAGGCAGGGTATGAATCAAGCTATGAGCTCACCGACTCTGATGACAGATGACTTCCTTAACGTGGGACAAGTCTAATTTGAGCCACTAACATGTACGGTTGTTAGACATAAATGTGACATAAACTAGCCCATAAAGTGTTTGGCCTGAAAACTAGTCATACCTTTTTTTTCTACGGACAGAAGGTTTGATGGGTTCATTTAAGGCTCCATCAAAGGGTGGATCAATGAAAGGCTGAAGCCCTTCCTGATGGAGCCGTTCTCTCTGCTGGCACAACCCCCAGCGTAGGGTACAGAGTCTGTCATCAGTTCCAGAATCAGTCCTTTTAAGTTATCCTTGAGATCTCATCCCACAGGTTAGCTCTTCAAATATTCAAATCCTAAAACTACATGGTTTTTACCTTTGAACTGAGCCCTAGGGTTCAGTCTGCAAAAAAATGAGAACAGAAAGAATCCTTAAGTTAATGAATAATGACTAGGTAAGCTCAAATGGCACTATAATATATGCCCATTAATCAAGCCCCAGTGCCCTCTAGTTAGTGGATACTCATCAGGATCCAACCAGCCTGGGTATAAAGAATAAAGGATTGACTTTGTTTCCCTTTTCTTGTAAAACCTTTCTTGTGTATAACAGAACTTCATTACAAGAGAAAAATGCAGTAAAAACATAAGGAGGTTTGCAACATATTTTCAAAAGGGTAATGTTTCTAAAAATTATTCCCCATGAGTTACTCTACCAAGAACATCCAAAAGGTTGACTTAAAAACAGGAAACACACACACACAAAAGCTTGAAATCAGTACTACGTAACAGAGCTAGCTATGTGCCTGGCAACATGCTAAATGTTTTACCTGATGTAATCACTAAAACAACTCAGTCTGTTAAAAATTATCACCATGTTACAGATAAGGAAATAGAGGATTAGAGACACTAAGTGGCTTCCAAGGGTCACACAACTACAGTAGCCACAGAGATGCCTTTTGATTGCAGGTTTTTCTGCTGCCAGAGCCCATGGTCTTTTATCCTTAAAGTGAAAGTGAAAGTCGCTCAGTCGCATCCAACTCTTTGTTACCCCATGGAGTACACAGTCCATGGAATTCCCCAGGCCGAATACTGGAGTGGGTAGCCATTCCCTTCTCCAGGGGATCTTCCCAACCCAGGAACTGAACCGGGATCTCCTGCATTGCAGGCAGATTCTTTACCAGCTGAGTTACCAGGGAAGCCCTTATCTATAGATAAATAAATTACATATAGTGGGAATAAGCACTAGACTTGGAGTCACAATATATGAACCTAAAAGCTGGCTCTGCCACCTGCTGCAGGCAAGTTACTTCAGTATCATTGAGTGGCAGAATCCTCATTTTAACATAGGTTGCTTTAAGAATTAAATAGGTTTACACAGAAAATAGAGTGCCTGGTATGTAGTAAAACTTTACAAATAATAAGTTCCCCAAAGTGATCTTCATACTTAGCTATTTAAAAAAACTGTAGCGACTTACCCTTGATGTATAAATTTATAGCTCTTGCTGCTTGTTAGACAATGGAAAAACAAGGGCCATCAGGGTCTAAATGATTTTGTTGAAAGAAAGATGACATCATCCCTACTTAAATTGAAAAACAAAGTTGGAGAAAATGCCTGTGGTGTTTCACCTTTCTCATTAATGCATGGCCTGAAACATAAATTGACAAAGATTTTTAATCCTCCTAATATCAATCCGATCAATTCAAACAGAATTTGAAATTAACATATAGATTTCAACTCAGGGGCATTATTACTTTTAACTGGCTGTGTATATCTGGGTTAATATTTATGAAACGGTACAAATCTTATTTAGCAAAAAGTCTGCTTCTAAGCCAGGAGACGTGCAGGGCTCACTAAATCTCATCAGCACAAAAGCCAAAAGAGGTTAATCCTGATTTAGCCGCCTAGACATTAAAAGCTGATCATTCGTTTCTGTCCTTTTGTTCTACCCTACCTGCACAAATCCTCCAGGCTTTATCTAACTCTGCTCCTACTCTAACTCTGCTGGGTGTCAGGAGTGCCTCAGGCTGGTGACAAACAGACTTTACTGAGAATGTTCCACAGCCCATCCCTGCCCTCCCCACACATGCCACTGTCAGAGGACTCCCGTGGTGTCCAGAAACTGAGGAGAAACTCATGTCTGTCCCAGCTTTGTGTCATGCAGAATCTTACAACGGTTTGTATATTCTTTTTATTTTTGATAAAAAACAAAGAATGAGAAAGAAAGCAATCCGATCTTTGCAGTCTCCGGGGTTATAGGTTGGGGCCGGTACATCTGCAAACTGAGACTGTCCAGGAGCTGTGGTGCTGTAGGTGCCAACCCAAGAAGGTCCAAGCATAGACAAGGTAAGAAAGACTGAGTCACAGAGCTTTCTGCAACCCAGTGAGTCTTTCGTTATCATTACACAAACAAGAAAGAAAAGAAAGGAAATCATTTGGTCCAACACATGCTTTTTGCTGATCAAAAAAAAAAAGTCCAAAACATGGGAAAGGAGGGAGGAACTCAAGCCTGTTTTATTAAAAAAGAAAAGAAAAATCAAAGCCTGTCTTCCTTTGACCCAATCTCCTCCTCTAATTATGATCTCCTTGCTCTCTCTCTCATTTGACATTAGTTCAAATCCTGCATCTAGAGGATTTACTATTAATACCTGTTCATGAGCAAATTATTTACATGACCTGTACTTCCTTATCTAGTAAGAAGAGGATACTAAAGCTCCATACCAGATGGGGCTGTTGTAAGGAATGACTGAATACCTGGAAAGAGTGCTCAACTTATGAGGGACGCTATGAGACCATGGCAAGTTAGAGTCTGCAAGGAAGGAGTGATTACTACGTTCAGACAATGTCCCTCAGCACGTGGAGTCACTGAGAAGCTGAGTTCCAGAGCAGGCATTTCACGTAAGGAGATAAGGTAGCATGTAGTCTTCTGAGGAGCGTGCATAGACTTTAACTCAAGGTCTGGGACATAAAAATCTATGCAGGGGGAGTAGGTGGTGGTAGAAAGTCAGGGAAACAAAAGGGCCTTTGTGATGTGTCCACTCCATGGAGAAGAAATGCTAGGTTGGGAGAACCGACAAGTATTGCTGGAGGAGAAGATGAAGGTCAGAAGGTAGCTCACACCCAGAGCAAGTGACCAGAAACTCAGGGTGAAGGTGAGGATCACCGTTGTGTTAGTTCAGGGCTTCCAAGAGGCAGAAACCAAGGCAGGGTTATCCATGTAGACCATTTACTGGAGGAAATGCCTGTGAAGGGAACAGGGAAAGGGGCCAGAGAAGGGTGGGAAGAACCTGTAGGCCATGATGCAGGTCTGAGTCCTGGGAAAGAGAGCGGGCAAGAAGGAAGATGGACAGGAAGAGTCCCAGAATGCAGTGCAGTTCCAGCAACGTCCTGGCTGGCCCAGTGGGATGTCCTCAAGCCAAAGTAACCAATCAGAGGCAGGGAAGGGCCTGCATGAGCCCCGCTCTGTGCCCAGTCATTGGCCAAGAGAAGCCTGTGGGAAGTGAGGCTCCAGTGGGAAACGGTGGCGGATCCAGAAGGACAGCATCTGGGGCCATCAGCCAACTAGGCTCCTGCAGTGCGAGATCTGAGGGTGCATTTCAGGGCCGCCCACACTCCTCTTGTGCTGCATGGGGGTGGGTTTCTATATGCAGACTTAGGAGCAGCTCCTTCATCCCTTCTGGTTGGTCTCCTACTGAAGGAGGTTAGTAGGTCTCAGGCCACCACTGCTTCTCATCCTTTCCCTCTTCCACTGTCCATTCTACATTCCTACATCCCCTGCTATCACCTTGGCAAATCTTGGTGGCTTATCTAATAGTGGGACCCACACTTTCATCCCTTCTGGGAAATCACACCTTTCTGGGCCTCAAGTTGCTACACTTACTCACTCTCAGTTCCATAGGGGTAGGGAGTACCAGCGGATACCAAAGTGGATCAGAAAGTTTCCACAAACATCTCTCCCCATGGTCCCCACTGTGCAAACGCAGACCTCTTGCTCCTGCTGGTCAGAATGTGTTACTGCTGACAGGAAGTTAATTTTTCTTCTTGCTGCTGGGCTCTGGACACAGTCTCTCCAAAATGTTTTGCCAGCAGGGGTAACCTGGACTTCACAGGACCTGATTGTGTCCTCTTCAACCCTGTGAGCATAGAATTTCAGGGCGAGGAAATCTCCAGTAGGTCACTGGAAGTGAAGGCAAACGGAGCTGCCCCTGCACCCACCCCTTACTTCCCAGACTTGCAGACTTTTCCTACTGGGACACAGCATCGTAGAGAGGTTTCTGTAGTAATGCATATACTGCTTCTTGAAGGATGACACTCCATCCTTTCATAATGTTGCCTCTAAGATAGTGTTTCAGGCATGCCTTCAGATGGTCATTCGAGGGATTTCTGAAGTCATTTCCTATAGGATAGTGGGCAGTGCAGTATGTGGTAGATCCTATGTTCATGTCCCACTCCCACTGTCCCTGTGCAAAGTCAGATCCCTAGTTGGATCCATGTCTGTGGATCAGGCCTTCTGCAAGTCCCTGGATAGTGGTATTGGCTGAGATTATGCAGACAGAACAGTCTAGCACATACCCAGAGCAGGATTTCTATCTCTGTGAAGATGAACCATGGACCTTGTGGGATAGACCCAACTTAGACACTTTACCATCAGTGGGACTTCCCTGGTGGTCCAGTGGTTAAGAATCCACCTGCCAATGCAGGGGACACAGGATCAATCCCTGGTCTGGGAAGATTTCACACGCCATAGGGCAACTAAGCCCATGCGCCACAACTATTTAGACCGTGCACCTAGACTCTGTCCTCACAACAGGAAAAGCCCCTGCGGTGAGAAGCAAGCGCACTGCAACTAGAGAATAGCCCCTGCATGCTGCAAATAGAGAAACCTGCGTGCAGCAATGAAGACCCAGCACAGCCAAAAATCACTATTTTTTAAAAAAGGGAATATGGTATATTAGGGGCTCACTTTTGCCTCTTTGGCAGATAGGTAGAACACTGCACAGCAGAAGGGACTGTATCCAAGCGCTGCACCATTCATGCCACCACTCTATCTATGCTGTCCAATGTATTGTGTAACCTTGAGCAAGTCACACGGCCTTTCTGCATCTTAGTTTCCTTTTATGAATAAGGGAGGTTGCCCTAAATGCTCCCTGAAATTTCTTCTATGATCAACCCTATGAAATACTATGATATGAAGATAAGATATTAATAAACCGGGATGGAGGTGTTCCTCTAATCCCTAAATCCTTGAACAACAGTAAGCCCTTCCTTGAATTTCTTGAATGACTCTTTCCTGTAGAGAAATGTATTGGCAGAAATTCACAACAATCTGGATCATGAAATATTTGAGGTTTTGTTACTTTCAAGTAAACTAGGCTAATGCTTAGTAAAGAACCTACTTTAACGAAAAGAAAAAAGTATGTGGTTTTTATTTTCATTTCACTAATTTGCATGTGAGTGGATAGTTAAAATTAAAAAAAGAAAGAAAAAAAAGAAAACCTGTCTCTTACTCCTTTCTCAAATTCACTACACGATCAAGATTTTAATCGCAACTCCATCAGGTTTATAATTACCAACAGCAGGGCCCTCAGTTAAACGTACTTAGGATTCGGATATCACCAGGGTGACAAGGTGATATCCTTAGTGTAATCAAGGCAGTCAAATCCAGATGTTTCATTATGAAGACTGAGCTTCAGGGCTTCAACCAGGCATCTGTTTTCCTGGCTATTTTGTCGCTGCTTTTCTTCCTGAGAAGTTCCCAGTTACTCTGGTGCAGGCAGACCTTATACGAGTTGCGTAACTTCTCTGTGAGCTTGCTCAGTTTCTTCATCTATGAAATGGAGATCATTAGGTTTACCTCATAATGCAGTTGTGACGATTTAATGAGGTAATGTACATGAAGTGGTTAGCTGAGATCTTGAGTGTGGTTAAGTGTTGCATACATGATTATTGTCATTATTTTGACTTGATAATGCACTTGCCCCATTCTCTGCACCGCTGCCAATTGACAACCTCGCCACTGTTTGGTAGGCATGGGTCTCCTTTCATCTTTCTCAGTTCTCAGAAAGACGTTGATCTAAATTTCCACTGTTCCCCTGTCTCAGACACTGGCATTTCACTTGTGTCTTGGTCTTAATACTTCTCCCACACTCAGGACTCTGTGTTATCTTCAGAGTTCCAAAATGAGGCACTTAAAAGGAGTTTGATTTCAAATATTTTAAATAGTTTCCCCTTTCTACATTCAGAAATACAGTCACCTTTCTGCTCATGATAATTGGCACAATCTGGGAAGGAAGATTTCATGTGCTCAACAATGATAAGTCACATCTCGGACTTGACCCAAAGTACTAAGGTCTGATATTTGGGAGCATTGTCCAATATGTGCTCAAAGCAAATAATTTGATGAAAAGGGCAGTCCCCCAAAGTTGTCCAAAATAAGTCCATCATTTTCCCTCCCCAAATTTAAAAGCAGTTCCATTGAAATTCTTATTTTTCAATGGAA
Source organism: Bos taurus (assembly GCF_002263795.3). NCBI lineage: Eukaryota > Metazoa > Chordata > Mammalia > Artiodactyla > Bovidae > Bos > Bos taurus. Next base: position 12,257,361 of record NC_037347.1, read on the forward strand.
AGAGGCCACAGAGTTTTAGATGGTACTACCTATGAATGTCTAGTTGTACGGAATGTCTGAAAGCTTTTCAGATTTTCTGACCATTTTCTATTTGTGAGGCTGTCAGGTAATTGGGGCTTCCCAGGTGGCTAAGTGTGTGAAGAATCTGCCTGCAGTGAAGGAGATATGGGTTCAATCCCAGGGTCAGGAAGATCCCCTAAAGAAGAGAATGGCAACCCATTCCAGTGTTCTTGCTTAGAAAATCCCATGAACAGTGCATGGGGTCTCAAAAAGTCAGACACGGCTGAAGTGACTGAGCATACATGCATGCAGGTTTAATCATCCTAAAGTCATGGACAAGGGAATAGGCCCAGAGAAGACATGCCATTTACCAGGGGTCACAGAGATGATGGATTAGCTCTAGACTTTCTTCAGTTCAGTTGCTCAGTCATGTCCAACTCTTTGTGACCCTATGAACTGCAGCATGCCAGGCTTCCCTGTCCATCACCCACTCTTGGAGCTTGTCCATCAAGTTAGTGAGGCCATCCAACCATTTCATCCTGTGTTGTTCCCTTCTCCTCCTGCTTTCAATCTTTCCCAGCATCAGGGTCTTTTCCAGTGAGTCAGTTCTTTGCATCAGGTGGCCAAAATATTAGAGTTTCAGCATCAGTCCTTCCAACGAATATTCAGGACTGATTTCCTTTAGGATTGACTGGTTTGATCTCCTTGCAGTCCAAGGGACTCTCAAGAGTCTTCTCCAAAACCACAGTTCAAAAGCATCAATTCTTTGGTGCTTGGCTTTCTTTATGGTCCAACTCTCACATCAATACATGACTACTGGAAAAACCATAGCTTTGACTAGATGAACCTTTGTTGGCAAAGTAATGTGTCTGGTTTTTAATATGCTATCTAGGTTTGTCACAGCTTTTCTTCCAAGGACCAAGTGCCTTTTAATTTCATGGCTGAAGTCACCATCTTCAGTGACTTTGGAGCCCAAGAAAATAAAGTCTCTCACTGTTTCCATTGTTTCCCCATCCATTTGTCATGAAGTGATGGGACCAGATGCCATGATCTTTGTTTTCTGAATGTTGAGTTTTAAGCCAGCTTTTTCCCTCTCCTCTTTCACTTTCATCAAGAGGTTCTTTAGTTTCTCTTCACTCTCTGCCATAACATTGGTATTATCTGCATATCTGAGGTTATTGATATTTCTCCCTGCAATCTTGATTCCAGCTTGTGCTTCATCCAGTCCAGCATTTTGCATGATGTACTCTGTACATCATGCAAAGTAAGTAAGACTCTTTCTTACTTAGACTATATTGGAGTCATCAAACTTTTACTTAAAAGAGATAGTAAATATTTCAGGTTTTGTGGGCAACATATGGCTAATTTTGCATATTCTTATTATATTTAAGAATGTAAAATCTCAGCTCACATGCTATATTAAAACAGGTGGCGGACTGATTTGGCACTACAAGCCATAATTTGTTAACCTCTGTACTAGAACAGTTTTGCATTCACACTCTGTCCCATGAACCAGATAAAATTAAAGATGCCTTCAGGTTTTACACTAATTTTTATTTTTGTTTGGGGAAAACAGTAGTGTTTGTTTGTTCCATAGAAATTATAGCATTTTTTATTTTCTTTTCATAGTTAATTCTCTTCCAAAAGATTTTAAAAATAAATTTGGAACTTATAGATCTCTAAATGATTTTTCTGCCTAAAAGAGCTAAATAATTTGACTATATTTCTATGCAGGGTAAAAAATGTCAGTCTAAACACTTTGATTTAAAAATATCTTATGTATTCTAAATTTGCAAGGATTTCTATATGGTGTCCTTTGTTTCTAAAAATTTCTAGATATAAAAAAAGAAAATGGGGCTTCTGAGCTTCTTAGACTAAACTTTACAATTTGTCAGCACATTGAATTTAACCAGACTCTTTCAGAATCTCTCTGAAAAATCCATCAGCCCATATGAATAGCACACAAAGAAGTCAAAATGAATATAAAGAATTAAGTTCTTTCAGCAATATTCACTTGTCTGACTATTTGGTTCTCATAACATTTTTAGGGGTTAAAGATCATTTGCCATGTTGACTCAGAAAAAGCAAACAGGAAATCAATAGCATGTTAATAAATACAAAGGTTATCCCGGGTGAAAATAAGTCATTCTTCAAATGTTATTGGCCTTAATCTGTTACAGGAATTGCTTTTCTTATGACCTAGAGTTATAGGAAATGTGGAGTTGCAGTAAGCCAGATGCTAAGATGACCTTCTTCACAATCTATTCCATATGCCAGTTGTTTCACGGACCCACTCATCTCTACAACCAGGTGGGTCAAAATCTTTTTGGCATAATGTTGATGAAAAACATATCCCATATGTTATGTATTATGCCATTGCATCTATACAATAGAGACAGAGTCCATCCTTCTTCTCCTTTCCCCCACCTTCCTTCAGGGAATTAGGGCCTGGCTACAGCCAGACGTTGAATGTTTCCTGTGCGCTATCTATTCCTGTGGGATCACCTCTAAACCAAGCCCCGGGTTACCATCAGTCTCTGCCTGCTGCTTTATGTAAGCACCTGTTTATTCTTCACCGGCCTCAGCGTCGCCTTCCACTCCCCTTTGCATCTGTGTACTTTCTCTTAGTGTTTTACCCATCCCTTTAAATAATTACACTTTGGGGCTTTTTCTGTGATGTTTTAAACTTGAATCTCTCATATAACTCCATTCAATAACAGTAACTAGATTGTCATTTAAAAGAAATATATAATCCACCCATAATTCATATTTTTTTTTTTTTTTTAGGGCTCCAAAATCACTGCAGATGGTGACTGCAGCCATGAAATTAAAAGATGCTTACTCCTTGGAAGAAAAGTTATGACCAACCTAGACAGCATATTAAAAAGCAGAGACATTACTTTGCCAACAAAGGTCCATCTTGTCAAGGCCATGGTTTTTCAAATAGTCATGTACGGGTGTGAGAGTTGGACGATGAAGAAAGCTGAGCGCCAAAGAATTGATGCTTTTCAACTGTGGTGTTAGAGAAGACTCTTGAGAGTCCCTTGGACTGCAAGGAGATCCAACCAGTCCATCCTAAAAGAGATCAGTCCTGGGTGTTCATTGGGAGGACTGATGCTGAAGCTGAAACTCTAATACTTTGGCCACCTCATGCCAAGAGCTGACTCATTTGAAAAGACCCAGATGCTGGGAAAGATTGAGGGCAGGAGGAGAAGGGGACGACAGAGGATGAGATGGTTGGATGGCATCATCAACTCAATGGACATGAGTTTGGGTAAACTCCGGGAGTTGGTGATGGACAGGGAAGCCTGGTGTGCTGCAGTCCATGGGGTCTCAAAGAGTAGGACACAACTGAGCGACTGAACTGAATTCATATTTTAAAGAAAATGTATAATCCATTTAGAGTTTATCATCTACCATTTTCCTCACTGCTGAATCCTTCTTCAGTTACTAGTTTTGGTCTTAGTTATAATAGTCTCGTCTCCAGCAATTTCACTGTCCAAGCAAATTTTAAAACAAATACCATAGAAATCAGTGGTTCTCAAACTTTCATGTGCACAAGAATCCAAAGAACTAGTTAAAGATACAGATCACCAAGTTCCACTCAAAGAGATTCTGATTCAACGTCTGAGGTGGAGCCTGGAAATCTGAATTTCAGCAAAGCTCCCTCGTGAGTCTGATGTAAAAAGTTCATTGGACAGGTACATAGTTTAACAAGTGAGGACTCTTTGGGCAACATTCTGAAAATCATTGGGTGAAAGTTGATCTGAGTTTGCTTAATGATGCCATAGGAGAAAAATAACATACTAATAATTTATAAAATTATAGATCTTACAATTCATCTTATAATGCATTCATCAGGGTTCTCCAGAGATACAGAACCATTCGTATTTCATACATATGTACACATACATACACACACATATGTGTGTGTGCATATGTGTGTGTGTGTATTCTTGCATATTTTCAAAGTCTGTTGGGGGACTCTGCAGGATGGCAACTCAGGAAAGAGTTGCAATTCAAGCCCCAGAGTAGTCTGCTATAGAACTAGGAAGAGCCGATTTACAGATAAAGTCTAAAGGCAGTCTGCTAGAGAACTCGCTGTTGCTCAGGAGAGATCATTCTTTTGTTCTTTTCAAGCCTTCAGCTGATTTAATGAGGCTTGAATGGAGGGAGAGCAATCTGGTTTACTCAACAGCCACCAGTCTAAATAGAAATCTCACCCAAACATTCTCAAAGAAACATCTAGAATAATATTTGACCAAATACCTGGGCAGGAAGATCCAGCCAAGTTAACACAAAATTAAACATTATAGGGAATCTAGTACAAGGGGTTGAGATTTGGAAGTCATGAGTTATAATCCTATAACTCTCTGATTATAAGATTCATCTATTTTCCAGTGTTAATGTTGTCTCTAAGATATAACTTCTAACATAAAAGTCCTACCTTTAATAGGCAAACATACCTATTGACTATTTATAGTGGTTTGGGGGCTAATCATGACCCTTCTTTCCCTCACTTGCTCTCTCACCCAAATTGCCAGGAGGTTGATGGCAAACATTTCTAAATAATTCTTGGTGGCTGAAAATACTGTCAGTGACATTGGGAAGTTTTTCACTTAGGAATCTAAGATCTCAACTTCCTTAGTATCAGGCTCTAACCGTTGAATAACCTGATGATTAAGGGAAAAAAGGCCTAAGAAATGGGTGTGAGGTTTTCTCACTACTTTAAATGTGTAGTTTGTAAGATGAGGAGTCAGGAGGCTCTTTTACTTTCTCTGATATTTCACCATTTATTCGTTCAGTCATTTTGCAATTCATGCATTCAATCACTTAACCTCTCTTCATCTACTACCCTGCTCTAGGGTTTTACTGTAAGACAGTGTCTAACCTCAAGTAGGTCAAAACACGAGAAGCAAGCATCCATACAGCAAAAATAATCATAACTATTTACTAAGGGTCTCCCATATGATAGGAAACCATGCTGTATATGTGTATATATATATTTAGCCACTCTCAGACACAGTTTTCTCAAAGTGGGATTAACTACTTTGAGACCTCACAAATTTGCTGAAGTGTAGTTAATCCCACTTTGAGAAAACTATGTCCGAGAGTGGCTAAATAACTTGTCTAATCTCATAGCCAGTTTCTAGAGACTGAACTATCAATCCATTACTGCATACTTCTAACTCCAGCGTCCAAAACCTCACTCTACTGTAGAATTATCACACAACAGAGGCCCAATAATTGTCAGTAACCGTCATGCCGTAGTCACCATGGCGTAAAGAAAGAGACACAAGGATGACTGATTTGGAGAACATGACACTCAAACGAGCTCAAGTGAGCAAAATGTTGCCACAGTGAAATGATGAGAAAGGGGATTCTAAATAAACACTCTAATCTGAAATATAGTACGGTAAAATGAAAGTGCCTGCATTTAAGTACCAGGGTGTAGCCTGCTATAGCAGAATGTAAGGGTGTAAAGATTAAAACCTCAGGGACTCCCCCGGTGGTCCAGTGGTTAAGATTCTGCACTCCCCATGCAGGGGCCAGGGTTCAATCCCTGGCAAGGTCTCTAGACCCTACATGCCACAGCTAAAGAGTCCCACGCTGCAGCTAAGACCTGGCGCAGCCAAAAAAAAAGATTAAAAAAATGCAGAGATGAGGCTCAGGACTTATAAATTCTTACATACAACTTTTCCTTGCAGGTATGGGGTGCTTTAAATTTAGAGTTTGCCATCACCACAGGGATGTCCCTCCTGTCATGATGATACCACAATATGTACAGCAGGAACTCAACTGTATTTGAATATCATAATTTGGTTGTTTAAACTTCTCCCATCTAATCAAGGGGATTTAGAAAACTGTTAATTTTTTACAAGGGAATATATAAAACTCTTAATTTTAAAAATATAATAACGTTAAAATCAACCTGTTTGTTAGTAATATGGTACTTCTAATTTTAAAAACATTAGGGTATCACACAATGTTTAAAATAATACCTGTTCCAATGAAAGAAAATCTATGAACAACAAGAAAAATTTACATTTGCATAATAAAGTGGTTTTTTTTCTTTTAGGTTTCTAATAATGAAAACAATTTTATTGTATAAGTATTTTTTTATTGTAAGCTAAAAATAGTTGGTTGAACAAAGGCATAAATGTTTTCTTGTTAGCCCTTCAGTTCTCACACTCAGGAACTCCTCATCTCCTCTGTCATCTTTGCCTTAAACAATGTTGCTGGCAACTCCACCACTAACACCAGCAAGAAGTGGAAAAACAAAGGCCAGCTATTCAAATAAAGCACTTCCAACTTTTTCTTTGATTGACTTTTGTGGTGCTAATTACAAATTCCAAACATATTCCAAAAGATGGGTTCACACCATTCAATTTGTGTCCTTCAGTTAATTAGCATTATATTTGAATTGCAGTTTAATAACTGGGATTACAGAAATGTAAGAGAAATGCCTGTATAATACATTAAAAAATATTTCTAAAAGTTTAAAATAGCTAGCTATATTCAGTTCAAAAGTTTACTGACATCTCTTTAATCTTCAGGTCTTTAAGGTGAGAAATCATTAGTTCTTTTCCATCATTTACTGAATTGAGATTCAAAACACCCAGACCTTTGGAGGGTAGAGTTCTAGAGACCTCATTTATAAGTCCACCTTTTGATCTCAACTTCCTTTATAACTTCAGTTGTAAAATTCTACCAAATGATTGCTATATATTTCCTTAATTAATTATTAGAGGAATCACAGGTCTTTGATATTTCCTTTCAAAAGATAAGATATTTCCATAAATTAAAACTCTGATTTCTAAATTCAATGCCAATCAAACTGAGTTCCAAGGACCTCCAAGGGAACCTTGAATTATTTTCTTTAAAAGGAGCTGATATGGATTCTTAGCTTGAGAAATACTGTTTGCTTTCCAATGGCTTACACAGTAAAGAATCTGCCCACAATGTGGGAGACCCAGGTTCAATTCATAGGTCAGGAAGATTCCCTGGAGAAGGGAATGGCTACCTACTCCAGTATTCTTGCCTGGTGAATTCCATACATAAAGGAGCCTGGCAGACTAGAGTCCATGGAGTTGCAAAGGGTGGGACACGACTGAGCAAAGAACACTCTCTCTTTTCACTTTAATTTTCCAAAGATGATAGACAGCAAAATAAATGTCCTTGGTGTTTGGGGGGCAATAAAGTGGATCATGCATGCTCTGTACCGATAGTCCAGATTTTCTTGGTATTTATACATACATTCTAATAATGAAACCTCTGCAAGGTAGGCAGGAGGATATCCAAAAGCCAATACAACTATTATCAAAGCTATTGTTTTGGGAAACATTACCTACAAAAGACGTTATTCCACACTAGAGCACTAATCGTTTAAAAATTCTGATGAGAAAATTACAAGTCAAAAAACAGAATGACAAGCTCCATGGTCCATGTTTTTCACTTGCCCAGAAATTTTGCCGTATCAAACACTGATACAGGCAATTTAGCTATTACCTAGGGTTGAGAGGTGCATCTATTTTGTTCAGCATGGCATCAGACATCATCAGGTATCACTGAGTAAAATGCATGCATGTTTCCCCACAGAAATATTCAGGGACCTCAGGTATAGAAACCAGGTGTGACATAAAAAAATATATAGAACTCTATTTGGATATGCAAACTGAATCAACAGAAGTCATTCGATCAATTCGATTTCTTTTTCATAGAATGTTACAGGAGCTTGCCCCTCTATAGGGTCTCCTGAAAGAAGTTAGTTCTGACAAATCTTGGTCCTGTGTGTTCCCTCTTTTCTCTAGCATAGAGCAAACTTATTACAGCATCACCACAAACGTTTGTGGGTCTCTCAAACATGCATGTGTGTGACTTGGTTTATGTGTACATTTTCTTTCTTTCAAAATAAAAGAGATTCAGTTTGTTCCCTTAAAAGTCTGAATAAATTCTTGGATTAAGAATGCCAGTTCCAAGCGCTGGCTAGAACACCAGAGTAAACACATTTGTGCTTGTGGAAAGCATCCTGGGGGTTACTGGCCAGACTTGTATGGGTGTTGGCTTGGTTTGTCACATAGCACCTTGAGAAAAGGTACTTCTGATGAAAAAAAAAAAAAAAAATCCTCCTCAAAGCCATCCATTCTTGAAAAAGTTGAGTTTCATTTATATTCTGAAAATGAGTGATTGGTTTACTAAGCATAGAAAGCATAAAGTTAAAGCCTTTGTCCATCGAAATCCTCCTTGAGCATCTGTGCTCAGTGATGAAGATAAAAGATGAAATGGATATATTTTCTCTCCTCTCAGTGCTAAAATCTACTGGAAAAGACAGATACATAAACAGATAATTAAACTAAGTGCTCTAAGGATACGTGAATACAGCGAGGTGAAACCCAAAGGAAGGGAGGATTGGGGTGTGTATGGGTACATATGTGTGTGTACGTGTGTGTTGTTATTTTTCCCCATCACTGGCATCTCTTTCAAGAAGCCACGTGAGTCGGCAATCAAACAAAGAAGTTCTGAATATGCATCTGGGAATATCACACAGGGATGGGGGCTTCACTGTACTGCAATTGAATAAGGTGCTGATTATATAAGTATCATTACCTGCCCGTGTTGAGCTTTGACTATTTCTAGCACGTTGCTAAGAACGGAGGCTTCTCAGTGGTGGTGCCAAGGAAACTGTTGGAGGTTGCCAGTCATTTTAGAGAAATGCCACAGAACACTGCATGCCAGATGGCTACTGATGAAAGTGATGAAGGTTCACGCTTGGAAATGAAGGCCAACTCCATATTTGGTCCTTCTTTCCTTCTTTCTATTTTGAATGCAGAAGAGCACAAACTCAGCCTTTTTCTACTCTTGCCTCACAAAATCCCCATTATCCTTTCTTCTTTTAATAAGGTCCTGGAGAGATGGAGTCAAGTTAAATCTGCCTTATTCCCAAAGCCTCAAAAGCCCCAGAATCCTGTCTCTTCCTCAGCCAGGTCTTTTCTTTTTTACCTCTTCTTATTTATGACTGCCAGAAATGAATGTCAACGGAACCCACTCAGGGTGGGCCTGCCAGGGACTAAAGTTTCTGTGACGTAAGTTTTTCCCATCTCAACACCTCATGGAAGGGGGTGGGGAGAAATGCCCACTAGCAATGTTTTCTAATGGTTCTGCTTTGGGGAAGTTCACCTCATCTCTACTGGGGACGTTCCCCACAATCACAGCCCCAGCGACCTTGTCTTTCTTTGACCAGGGCATACTATTAGGAATAACTGCTTCTTCCTAACTCCTTATGGCCCAGGTAGAGGGGGATCCCCCAGGATAACAGTCCTGGTCTCTGTCCTCTCCTTTCTTCATCTGACCACAGGAGAGCGAAGTGGTAAAGGGAAAAATAATCTGAGCCTGCTTCTCCCAGCATCTGCTACACTGGGGGCCAAGGCACCACCATCCCTCCATGCTGGCTTAGGTGGGCACGTCTGCTTGAGTCTATGGGCTCAGCATCATAGGCTGTCTTGCCTAGAGTCGTACAACCACCATCCGAACTAAGTTTTATCATAGTAAGGGTGACATTTTGGTTCTCTAGCCATTTTTAGGTCCTCTCAAAGACCTTCTGCAGGTGAGAAACAGTGATATGAATTCTAAGAAAACAGACTTCACTCCAATCGGATTTTTAATGGACAAAAGTGTTATGTCGCTTTCTGCTCTTTGGCCTGGAAGTAGAAGATGGCTTTGTAGGAGAAAGGGAAATGGTGGCAGATTTCTCAATCTATCTTGAGGGGTATAAGAAAGCCCTGAGATGGTACAGAACAAGTTAGGAAAACTTTACTCTTTGATGGCTTAAACTTGATTCTTGTCCTTTAGGGAAAGTGGGAAAAAAACAAACAAACAAACATTCAGATATTCTGGGCAGATAACTGCCTGAGGTCTCCCCCTTCCTCCTACTATCATGACCTCATAACTACATCTCCAAAAATCCCTCCTAAAGCTTTCTAAGAAGTGTTCTCTAGTCTCTCTCTTCTAGCTTCCCACTGTACTTGCTCTAAAAGCATTTGGATGAATGAATAGGTACTGAATTTCAAAAAAACATAATGGAATAGCCCTTGCTTGCCCATCCGTATGAGAGATGGAATCTTCTCCAGTCTTCTTTGGGGTTACTTTTCCTCTGTCACTTTGAGCCGCGTTGAAACGCTTTGGGAACAACAGAAGCTGAAAAGCTTTTCACCCAGTAGCCAAGTATGACGATCAAACTAGCTCAGAATATGCAACTTGATTTTCATCACACTGGACTTCACTTTGCACTGCCTTGGACTTTGGGGTCAGCCTTAGGTCATTAACATTTAGACCTGAAGCCTTTTCATTTGGGCCAGAGAGCCAGACTGCCCAGCCTGAGATCAGGTCTCCACCAGCACGGGATGCTGAGACAGAGGGCAGTGTTCCAGGCCATTTGGAGGAACAGAGGCTGAGCTTGGCTAGAAAAGACCTGAGGAAAGCAGTTCTGATGCCTGGATAATTGCCCCCATTGCTTGCAAAGCATGCCAGTGGAAACCTGTCCCAGGGGTTCCAAGCTTAGAAAGTGAAGGGATTGAAGCTCAATCCAGAATGAGGGTTAGTGAGGCAATTAAGCAGGGGAGCAAGTGGACCCTTTGCTTGGAGCAACTTCTGTTGCATCAATTGAGAGAATTTACTTGCCCTCAAAGGAAGGTTATTTCAGCACCTGGCACCAGAATTCTCAATATACAAGCTATGCTGTCTCCTTTGATCTGCACTTACCAGTTCCTGTATTATCAGGCAGTCACCAGGGGAAGAAACATGTTCTCCAGTTGCACTTGGCCCATGGGCTGTGACCAGTTCTGAGGGCTGCAATCCCCACATAGCTGGCCTACTTTGTATATAAGTTTACTCACCAGAGCTCTTTTCCAAAAACCTAGTTGAACAGAATTCAGCCACCTCTAAGGTCAGCTTACATCTATACCTGTGCCATAGGTTACTTTTAGCGTCTCACTTTTTCATTTCCTAGCCCTATGCTGATGACTACAGTCATATGATGCCATCCACAGAGGTTCAGGGCCTTTTTTTTTTTTTTTTTTTTTGAGGGAGAGGGGCTTTGTGTTCACTCAGTCCTGAATTCAAACCTCAGTTATGTGACTCAGAAAAGTAATAATTGACTTCTCAATTTCCTCACCTTAAAAAAAAAAAAAAAAATGGAAATAAAAAAATACAACCTCACAGATTTGTTACTAGGACAAAATTAAACATTTTATGTCAAGGACCAAAACACTGACCTGCACATTGTAATTATAAAATAAGTGATCACTCCTTTCCTTAATCCTGTTCCCTAAGCAGGGTCTGGAGAATTGTCCTAAATCAGTGGTTCCATTCCAAGGGTGTGCTTCTGAGAGGCGATTGTTAAATTTTTAGGAATTTTGTGAGCCAACTGATATAGGGCTGAGAAGTTAAAATTGGCTGAGGTGGGGGTATTCACATCAGAGAAAGCAGCAGATACTTTATTCAGGCATTCCACCCACTCTCTCAGGGATCTGATTTATCAGCACACCACCAGTGGTTTTCAAGGTGTTGTCCTGCAACACCAGCAACAAAGTCACCTGGAAACTTTCAGAAATGCAAATTAACCAATCACAACCCAGCCCTGATGAATCACAAACTCCAGGGGCGGGGTCCGGAAATCCATGTCTTAACAAACCGTCTTAGTGTGAGTTGTGCCTGGCATGTCTATGACCCTCAGAGAAATAAACCAGTGTGGCTGGAGGGAAGGGAGTAACAAGAGGAGAAGGAAACCACTGGAGGGTTTTGAGCAGAAGAACAGAATGTCTTTAAACCTGACTTAGAAAGATTCCTCTGACTGCTGAGTTAGGAACAGATAGTGGAGACAAGAGGGATAAGAAAAGACAGTAGTTTGAACCCAAGGGGACAGAGATAGATATGGTAAGAAGTGGTTAGCTTCCAGATATATTTTGGAGATATAGCCAAGAGCAATTGTGTTGCTTGTATACTTTTTTTTTTTTTTTGCCCCTCTCCCCCAGTGCAGCTTGCAGTATATTCAGATCAGATCAGATCAGTTGCTCAGTTGTGTCCGACTCTTTGTGACCCCATGAATCGCAGCACACCAGGCCTCCCTGTCCATCACCAACTCCCGGAGTTCACTCAGACTCCCGTCCATCGAGTCAGTGATGCCATCCAGCCATCTCATCCTCTGTCGTCCCCTTCTCCTCCTGCCCCCAATCCCTCCCAGCATCCGAGTCTTTTCCAATGAGTCAACTCTTGGCATGAGGTGGCCAAAGTACTGAAGTTTCAGCTTTAGCAGTTCCCCCAACAAAGGACCCAAACCCACTGCAGTGGAATCGCAGAGTCTTAACCACTGGACCACCAGGGAAGTCCCTGTTGATGGTTTACATGTAGAGAAGGAGAGAGAGGAGTCAAGGATGACTCAAAAGTTCTTTAGCTTAAGCAACAGGAAAGATGGAATTTCACTAAGATACAGAAAGGAAGATAGAAGGCTGGTGATTAGGAGATCAGTCCATTTTGGACGTGATGAGTTTAGGAAATTTACTAGACATCAAGAGGAAATGTTAAGGAGATCATTCAAAATGAGTTTGGAGTCTGGGGAGAGGTTGGGCTGACGATTTAACTTTGGAACTCATCACCTTTCAGGTGGTACTTGATGAATTCAGATAATATGGTAAATGCAGTTAGAGAAAAATAGGACCTGGCTCTGGGAGGTAAAGAGATCTGGAAGATGCAAAGGAACCAGCAAAGGACACAGAGGAGGAACCATCAGTGGATATGAGTTCTATACAAGTTACAGAAGCACTCTGTTGAAATATTACATTGCAAGTAGCTATACAACTTTACAGAGAAGGCAATGGCACCCTACTCCAGTACTCTTGCCTGGAAAATCCCATGGATGGAAGAGCCTGGTGGGCTGCAGTCTATGGGGTCGCTAGGGGTCGGACACGACTGAGCGACTTCACTTTCACTTTTCACTTTCATGCATTGGAGAAGGAAATGGCAACCCATTCCAGTGTTCTTGCCTGGAGAATCCCAGGGACGGGGGAGCCTGGTGGGCTGCCGTCTCTGGGGTCGCACAGAGTCGGACACGACTGAAGTGACTTAGCAGCATACAACTTTAGCTGGTTTATCCCAAGGCCTCTTACATGTCCTTTCTTAACCATCAGTGTGTAACATGCCTGACCTCCTAAGTTAAGTCAGTGGCCTCTGAAGGTAAAGTGTGAGCTGCATGTGAAGTGTGACCCTACTAAGCCAGTCTACTCTTTCCTCACCACCTCCCCTCACCATCCTGAGCGGCTGGCTTCTCCCTAGGGAGGAGAAGAGTCGTTACCACAAGTTAATCACAGCTGGCAACAGGCTCAGCAGACCAGTCTGAAACTACATCTGTGTTTGTGAATGTTTTTGCTTTATCAAAAGGAACATGTAATTATCTTAAAAACATAATTTTCCATCTTTAACATAAGCTGGAATGGTCAAACCTCCTTAAACCCAGAGTGCTTTTACAAGGACAGTTTATTCAATTACCTTTTAAAGCTTTTAAAAGTCTCTGACTCATTTGAGTGAGTGGGGGAAAAAAAAAGACAAAACATCAGTATCTTGCTGGAAAAATATTGTGGTTATTGGCCCTGAAACAAAAACAATTCTATGATAAGGGCATTGTGTTCCCCAAATCAAGTGTACACCTCATCTTTTTCTTAAGAAGTCTTCCTCCACTGAGGACTTCATGAACCATGAATGTTTACAATTTACACGATGTGCCCTTGGATAAGTTCATCCATTCTGGGTAAAATGAGGATAATAGTACCTACACAAGAATATATGAGTGGGAAGCAATCAACATAACGCCTGATACTCAGGAACTCATTTTCCAGTGGCCTTAACACAAATATGACACATGTGGCTGGAACAAGCACTCCATACTTGAGAGAACTGCTCCTGCTGCCTGTCTACCCCACGCCTGCCTCAGAGTCCCTCTCTAAAATCTCCAGCAGTACAACCCGTACTTGGGATCATCTTTGCTGGAAAGGGACACTGTTGTTTGTAGAGAATATCAGAACATGGCCTCATCAAAACATTGGTGAACAAACTGTGAAATGTCTTTCTAAAAAAATTACAGTGATGTGCAAAACAGATAATCAACTGATGTACTTCAACCATGACCTTCATCTTAACTGAACCCTTTGTTCAAGAGTTAGGTTAGGGTTGTATGTTTCCCACATTGAGCTTTTCTAAACTAAAATTTTACTGCTTATTTTTTCAACCTAATCAAAACATGTTGTTCAAAAGATGCATTGCTCTGTGTGTGTGTGTGTGTGTGTGTGTGCTAAGTTGCTTCAGTCCTGTCTGACTCTTTGTGATCCTTTGGACTGTAGCCCAGCAGGCTCTTCTGTCCATGGGATTCTCCAGGCAAAAATCCTGGAGTGGGTTGCCATGCCCTCCTCCAGGGGATTTTCCTGACCCAGGGATCAAACCCATATCTCTTGTGTCTCCTGCACTGGCAGGTGGCTTCTTTACCACTAGCACCACCTGAGACATGCTAATATCATTACTCAGTGTTCCAGTGGGGCTTCCCTAGTGGCTCAGACAGGAAAGAATCTGCCTAAAGTGCAGGAGATATGGGTTTGATCCCCAGATCAGGAAGGTCCTCTGGAGATGGGACTGGCTACCCACTCCAGTATTCTGACCTGGAGAATTCCATGGACAGAGGAGCCTGGCAAGCTACAGTCCATGGGATCACAAAAAGTCAGACACGACTGAGCAATTAACACTTTCACTCCTTTCATAAGATGTATAACACCAAGAGTGAATCCTGATGTAAACTATGGATTTGGGGTGGTAAATGATGTGCCAGGGCTCATCAGCTGTAAGAAATGCAGCATTGTAGTGCGGGATGTTGATAATGAAGGAGACCATGCATGTATGGGGCATACGGGAACCTCTGTAGCTTCCTCTTAGTTTTGTTGAGAACACTAAACTGCTTGAAAAAATTATTTAAAAAAATTTTAAGCAAAACACATTTTTAAAATTTCATCCTGAAGTGGCACATATCCACCCTTGTGGTCAACAGATATGAGATAGCTTCCTAAGGATGAGGGTCTGAGTCAGAGCTGGCTGAGCCTCCTGACAATAGACTGGACTTGGTATGTGACTCATTTTATATTTTCTTTCTTCTTTTTTTTGGCCACACCACATGGCATGTGCGATCTTGGTTCCCTGACCAGGGATCGACCCTGTGCTCCCTGCCATGGAAGCGCAGGATCTTAACCACTGGACCACCAGCGAAGTCCCATATGTGACTCATTTTAAATGTAGTTTCTCGAAGTAGTTTTTTGCCCCTTGAAAAAATATCATAGCAATTAACAAGCAATAGGGCAATTATGGTCACTAGCTTCTTGGAGAATATATCCAAGGCAGCCTGGAGTTCACCAGCACTGGAGAAAATTCAGATAAGTGGTTCCTTGACCTCTCTTTTGTGAAGCTCTCCTGACTTAACTTCTGTGACTGGTGTTCTCGTGGGGGTCCCGCCTGCTTTTCTGACAGATGAGTGAGTCCCCATTGAGGTCTTCAGTCTCCACTTAACTCTGAAATGTGGGGGCACCACTACTTTTCCCACTCTTCATGTTAACGTTCCCTCTCCTGGATACAAAGAGTCACTTGGGTTTCCTGAGATTGCTGGGATTTCAGAAGACAGTGCTGGATTCAAGAAAGGGGAGGATCTAGTGGGGGAATTTGTAGTAAATGTAGCAAGTGTAAGTGGGAGAGCCTTGCCTGAACTATACGTGTAGAGAAAATGAAGAGCTAAGTCTTCCCATTGCACTGATTTCAGTTACTATGTATATGGTAAGGAATTCTCCAAATCTATTATCTCTAACATAATACTCCTCACAAGCTTCACAGCCTTGTATCTCCACCTGGATATCTTCCAGAGAACTCAAACCAAAACTAAAACCACAGTATTCACCTTCAAACCTACTTCTCATTCTATTTTCTACACTTTTTGTGGGACCACCATCTATCCAGTGGGCTTCCCGGGTGGCACCAGTGGTAAAAATCCACCTGCCAATCCAGGAGAAAAAAGAAACACCAGGTTCAATCCCTGGGTTGGGAAGATCCCCTAAAGTAGGAAATGGTAACCCCTTCTGCACCAATATTCTTGCCTGGAAAGTTTCATTGACAGAGGAGGGACATGGGGACACAAGAGTCAGGCACGACTGAGCACGCATGTGCATGCGTGCACGCACACGCTCACACACACACACACCCCTATCTAGTTATCCAAGTTAGAAACCTATTTCCAATCTCTCTTACTCCCATTCCCCAAATCCAATCAGAAACCTTATATATTCACATTCCAAATATTTTGTGCATCCATCATACCTCTTAATCCATCATTAAGTCAAAGCATCAAGGATTTCTAAGAGCTGCCCAGATCCAGCCCCACAGGCTAGCCCTAGTGACTAAATCCAGGATATATAGGTTTCTTGTGAGGAGAGCTCTAGAGACATATTATCCTTCAAGCCAAATAGATTTTCTCCTGCCAGTAATAAATTTTTACTTCTATAGTAAAGTCTTGTGCATTTTTTACTTTCTTTGGCATTTTATATTCTTCTAATCCTCCCAATTTCTCTTCTGGCACATAATCAATTCTCAGGAGTTCTAGAATTCAGGTCTCTTCTAGGCCAATGCCATCACTGTCTACTAGCTGCAGCCTTATGACTTTCTAAGCTGCAATGCAGAGGTTTCCAACACCAAGGGTAGACACTGCTTTGGCCCCTCTGAGCCCTGGAAGGACATCACAGACCAGACATGCATATAAATTAGAGCAAATGCTGGAAAAAGTTATTCAGATCAGATCAGACCAGTCGCTCAGTCGTGTCCGACTCTTTGGGACCCCATGAATCACAGCATGCCAGGCCTCCCTGTCCATCACCAACTCCCGGAGTTCACTGAGACTCACATCCATCGAGTCAGTGATGCCATCCAGCCATCTCATCCTCTGTCGTCCCCTTCTCCTCCTGCCCCCAATCCCTCCCAGCATCAGAGTCTTTTCCAATGAGTCAACTCTTCGCATGAGGTGGCCAATTTCCTAATTCTACAAAGAATCTAGAAATCCAGTCCCTATTTGAGAAATTAAAATAAAAATAAATAACTTGCGGATAAGCAGAGATTGGGAGAAAGGACCAACATAGCACATGGACATCTCCCTCCCAATCAACAAAGTGATAATTGGAAAAGGGCTGTCAGTTCTCTTGAAGACAACATTTGATGTGCTGTCCCTCTGGCCAGGTGGTAGGGACAAACAGAGATGCAAATAAGAGAACTGTTGTTTCAGCAGGTCTCTAGTACAGAGGGAAAAGTGAAAGTGAAAGTGTTAGTTGCTCAATCATGTCTGTCTATTTTGACCCCATGGACCGTAGCCCACCAGGCTCTTCTGTCCATGGAATTCTCAAGGCAAGAATACTGGAGTGGGTTGCCATTTCCTTCTCCAGGGGATCTTTCCAACCCAGGGATCAAACCTGGGCCTCCCACATTGCAGGTAGATTTTTTACCATCTGAGCCATCAGGGAAGCCCACAGTATAGAGGGAGGGGCAGATGAATATAAAAGAAAAAGAATTGTAATGAGTGTGATGGGGGATAGTCTCTTACTAGCTTTATGAAGAAATTCAAACTTTGTCTTATTTTGTATCTTAGAAATAAGACTCTGGTGGGGAGAATATAGGACTACAGGAAGAGTTATTTATAAAGAGGTTTATTGTAACACTTTAGATGAGAAATTTGGTGGCTTATATGAGGAGAATAACAATGGGATGTAAATAAGTGATTGTGTTAAAAAAACAGTTAGGAGTTAAAAAAGACTTGATGATTATACATGAAGATAAAGGACACAGAGAAATGAATGATGACTCCAGGTGTCTGACATTAGCAACTTGTTGGGTGAGACAGCAGTCACTACGGTTGGAAATTAGAGATAAGAAGGGTTGGGAAATGAGAACAGAGAAGAAGCATAAGCTGAGTTCCTGATATGTTACATTCCACATTTCTGCAGTCTCTTCAAGATGAAGCATATGATAGGCAATTAAGTATGGAAGTCAGAAAAGTGATCTTGCCAGGAGATAAAGCTTAGAGTAAAAGAGCATACAGTAGTGAATGGCATTTGATGGTCTCTGCCATAGAAACAGTGGGAGCTGAGACTCAGATACCCTAGAACAGGACTCAGACACTGGTCCTTGCAGAGGAGACTAGAAGATGCTTACAGAGAGAAGAAGGAGCACTGTTGTGGGTTGGTGAGCAGGATCTTTTCAGAAGGAGAGAGTTTACAACGATGTGCTGATATGTGAAGATGTTTAACAGACATTACATGAAAAGAGGTCACTGAAGAATGATATGTGTGGCATGATCTCCTTGTATTTTTTTCCATATTGAATCTGAATTGAATATTTCTGGAAGGACATACAAGAGACTGTCAAAAAAAAAAAAGGTCCTTAAGAAAGTAAGGCTGGAGAGTCATAGACAAGAGAAGGGGCCTGTAAATTACCACATGGTGTACCTCCAGGATTGATGTCATATTTCACCTAGAGTGTGTACCATATTTGTATATATTTTAAGTTAATTTTAAAAGGTGAAAGTGATCAATAGTTATCAATAGTGCAGAGAAATAAAGTCAAAATGGAAAATATTCATTAACTTTGCAACTAGAAGGTCATTAGGGAATTGATGGAAGGCTTTTCATGGGAGAAGAGGATGCATTCGTAGATCGCTGTTTTGAAATGGGAGAAAACTAGGAGGAAATCTGTGTAGATAAGTCATTCTGAAAGATTAGTTATCTACAAGAGACCAGGAGAGAGATAAGAAGAGACAGGGCCATTACAGGAGTGGGCATGAAGTTCAGGAAGGGGATTTTTTTTTAATCTGTTGGGTTTAGACTACTTTGACATCTTGATAGACTTCACCTCATTATTAAGGGAGCTTCTACAAAAGCAAGAAGTGGGACAGGGACTTGAGATAGATACCTTAGAGAGGTAGGAAGGGATGAGACTTGAAGGAAAGTTTTAAGAATTAACCTTGCACTGGAAGAGATATCCCTCTCACTGCTCAAAAAAAGTAGGAGGAGGGCGGGTTGAGAAAAAGTAAGAAGAAAAGAGTGAAGGCAATGCAGATAAATATGGAGGGGTTGCTAGCAGGGACATTCACCAATATCTGGGACTTATGAAATTTCCCTCAATGCAATAAAAATATAATTACATCCCATGTTTCAGGCCTGTAGCAGAGTAATTTAGAGTCTGAATGTTGATATCTATGATAAAAACATATTACTCTTTAATATTTTCACTGTACAAAGCAAGTACATATGCCAAAAAAAGATCTTATATACAATTAGTGGGGGGGGGGGGTTGTTTTTGTTGGTTTGTTTTTTCAGTTTTTATTTTATATTGGAGCATAGCTTGTTTGTTTTTTTATTGCAGTATAGTTATTTTACAGTGTTATGTTATTTTCTGCTGTATAGCAAAGTGAATCAGCTACATGTATACATATATCCCCTCTTTTTTGGATTTTCTTCTCATTTAGGTCACCCCAGAGTACTGCGTAGAGTTCCCTGTGCTGTATGATTGGTTCTCATTAGTTATCTATTTTATACTTATTGCGCCATTTGCAGAGACACGGGTGGACCTAGTCATATAGAGTGAAATAAGTCAAAAAGAGAAAAACTAATATTGTCCGCTGCTGCTGCTGCTGCTAAGTTGCTTCAGTCATTAACTCATATATGTGGAATCTACAAAAATGATACAGATGAACTTATCTGCAAAGCAGAAATAGAGGCACAGACATAGAAAATAAATGTATGGATACCAGGGGGGAAGGGGAGGGAGGGGTGGGATGGATTGAGAGATTGGGATTGACGTATATATTTTGAAGGGTTATCATTTATATCTGAATATGTTTAATGAATTATAAGCTGTCTAATCATTCTTGATTGACACCCAAGAAGCCATGCAATGAACATGGGCCATTGATTTATTTTATGAGTAATGCTGTGAGGTTTTTGAGGGCAGGGTTTATGTCTTCTTCTTTATGTCCTTGTATTCAGTCAGGACCCAGCACAGAGTCACAGATCAATTAACATTTAATGAATAAATAATGTAATTCTGGGAAAAAAGTTGATGCTTTATTCTGATCTATACCACCAACAAAAATGCTTAATGTGTGTGTGTGTGTGTGTGTGTGTGTATATATATCAGATCAGATCAGTCACTCAGTCGTGTCTGACTCTTTGCCACCCCATGAATCGCAACACGCCAGGCCTCCCTGTCCCTCACCAACTCCCGCAGTTCACTCAGACTCACATCCATCGAGTCAGCGATGCCATCCAGCCATCTCATCCTCTGTCGTCCCCTTTTCCTCCTGCCCCCAATCCCTCCCAGCATCAGAGTCTTTTCCAATGAGTCAACTCTTCCCATGAGGTGGCCAAAGTACTGGAATTTCAGCTTTAGCATCAGTCCTTCCAAAGAAATCCAGGGCTGATCTCCTTCGGAACGGACTGGTTGGATCTCCTTACAGTCCAAGGGACTCTCAAGAGTCTTCTCCAACACCACAGTTCAAAAGCATCAATACTTTGGCGCTCAGACTTCTTCACAGTCCAACTCTCACATCCATACATGACCACAGGAAAAACCATAGCCTTGACCAGACGAACCTTTGTTGGCAAAGTAATGTCTCTGCTTTTGAATATGCTATCTAGGTTGGTCATAACTTTCCTTCCAAGGAGTAAGCGTCTTTTAATTTCATGGCTGCAGTCACCATCTGTAGAGATATAGATTTTATTCTTTACAGCCTAAAAAGGTACTTTTATTTATTTATTTTAGCAATTGCAAGGGTGCTAACAGAAATGGAAAGGAGAGAAAGAGTTATAAAAACCCTTAACAGTGCAGCGTCACCTGTGAATATTTATTCCATATTGCTCACTCCAAGGTTGGTCATGACTTCAAAATGATACCATAAGTTAATGCATTTTCACACTTCAAAGAAAGGTTACACTCTTCATGCCAGCCTGCTGTGCACAATTATGAAAGAGAAACCACGGGGAGTAACAAGTTGCTAACAAGCTCCTGCAGAACATCGGCGGATTTTCAGCCACACATCCACTCACCCAGGCTGCCCAGCACAAATTCAATCAGACCTTTCATTTAGAAATTGTGATTCTGAAAGCAGCCTCTTCTGAAGGACCAGATTGTTCCAAGGGATTGCAGGGAGTGGAGCTTTGCATTCCTTTTTTCCTCCTCCTTGGCTACAATTAGAATTCATTACCATCTGAGGGCTATTTACCAGGCTGTATAAAAGGAGTTAAATGTTGAGCTAACAGATTGGAAATACGTCCTTGTAATACGATTTGCTCTCCCCACTGGCACTCATAATGCAGCCTAGAAAGAGGGCCAAGAATGTAAAACACATCATATCTATTAATATTAATACTTAGCTGCATCCCTAGGTAGGTTTGCTCCAGCAGGGTTAAGGCAGACTGACCAGAAAGCCGTTAGCAATCTGCACTCTGATTTTGCACAATAGAAAGAAGAACTTTCAGACGTACTAAACTTATTTTATAAAGTAAATTGAGAAGCTGGCCTTCTACACAGAGCACTCCCCATACAAGCTGTAGAGGCTGCCTCACCGCAGCCACACAGCAAGATGAGCAATGTTTGACTGGGGTCGCCCTTGCCAAATACCTTGTATCTTTCTGCTCTCATTTCCTACCACACAGCTAGTAACCTCCAGCAAGTTTTCTTTCTTCTTCCAGGCTCAAGCTATTTGAGAGGTAAAAAAATTAAAAAGGCAGGGGGAGGAAAAGAGCCGGGCAATGTTGCAAAATTAAGGAACAACCAGAGGAGACAGAGCTCCAAGTGTGTGTATGTGACATCTACCTTCTGAATAGTTTAAGGCAGAATCATGCAAACCCAACCTAAGACTCCAAGTCTTAGACATAAGCATTCATTGTCTTATAAAAGCAAAGAAGCATGTGATACCATCTGATGACCATCTTATAATCTGTCCCAACTTTTAAGCCTCAACTTCTGTAGCTGCTAAATGGGAATAATGCATATATCACAGGGAAGTCATGAGCGTTAACGAGATTACACGGCAATGTGCTTAGCACAGTCCCTATTACTGTGGAAGCACTCAATCCATTATGACCATAATTGTGATTAAGCAGAGTCAGAATCTGGATTAGGCGGTGGCACCCCACTCCAGTACTCTTGCCTGGAAAATCCCATGGACGGAGGAGCCTGGTGGGCTGCAGTCCATTGGGTCGATAAGAGTCGGATACGACTCAGCGACTTCACTTTCACTTTTTACTTTCATGCAGTGGAGAAGGAAATGGCAACCCACTCCAGTGTTCTTGCCTGGAGAATCCCAGGGACTGGGGAGCCTGGTGGGCTGCTGTCTATGGGATCACACAGAGTCGGACACGACTGAAGCAACTTAGCAGCAGCAGCAAAGTCAGAATCTCACCCCTGGATGACAAGATAAACTGCCAAATTTTTCCTGTTTCATTGCTTCTTTCTGAGGTTATATCTTGTTCTTTTGTTTGGAACATGCTCCTCTGTTTCCTCATTTTGCTTGACCCTCTTTTTTGGATTCTGTATATTAGAAGAAACAATTCTCTCTCTCAGTCTTGAAGCAGTGGCCTTTTATAGGAAGTGAACCTTCAATCTTGCCCTGGCTCTTGGTTGCCTCTCAAACATTTTTGAGTGTCCAAGCAGCCTATTTCATGTTTTAATCGCTCCCAGGGATTAAGGGTATGCCAAGACCTGTCACTGTCCCAAGGCAGGGGAGGAGGGATTTGAGTCAGCACCTAGACGCAGATTGATTGGAAGCCAGACTCTCAGGAAGCAGGTTTTAAAATATGCAAATACATACCACCCTTTAGTATGCATGCAAAAGTCCCTCTGGCCAGATGATCTAGAGGTGTCCCCAGAGTGAAAGTCACAAAGCTCAGAGCTCCAGACAAGTGTCTAAGTGCCTTTCTGGACAATATCAGTGAGCTGGAGCCCAGCAGAGGGAGGGTGCAAAGACGGCATCCCCCTGCCTCTGTTCCGAGAGCCCCCCTCCTGGCCCCTAGGAGGAGGGTGCCAGGCCAGAAGCCTGCCTTTGAACCAAAGCTCCAGAACAAGCAAATAGGCCTCTTTCTCAGAAAGACTGCGAGTATCTCAGTCCACCATCTATGCAGTCCCCTGCGGGTGGCATGTTACCATCCCAGGGACCCAGGAGCTCAAGGTCCCCACCTCCAGAGTCAGACCATCAGGGGTGCCCCTGGGCAGCTGCTGTAGAAACCAAGGCACCCAATGACGTCTGCGAATGCTGCCCCATGAGAACCACTGATGCTGTGAAACTGGCAGTGGGAGAATGGGAAAATGGTGCCCATTAAGTCTAAACTGAAAAAAGAGCCCATGGGGTTTAACAAGATTCAAAATGATGCCTGCCCAAGATCAAGATCAGCAGGTGCAGCTCTTTGACAAAAAGTCCAGGACTTTTCAAACAGTGGTCTGAGCATGCCGTGGCCACTTAGTCTGTGCACCAGCCCTTCCCCAGCTCATTACAACCCTTTTGGTCATGTGGACACAAGCCCTGTTGGTTTTCAAAGCCAGGTGTTTGGAGGCTTGTCCTCAGGCTCAGGCCTTAAAAGCTGGGGCACCTGACATGGGGCCTAAACCCTTTGCTCCTCAGGGAGAACCCTTAGGTGTGGAGTTCCTCCTAGGGTGGGTTGTCATGCCCGGGGTAGTGTTTTGGGCAGGACTGCATCTCAGCCTGCCCCATCATTTGCTTCCTTGCAGACATGAAGGGGTTGCTCAGCTAGTTTTCAGGCCTCTTCCAGAGGAGATTGTTCCACATGTAGATTTGCTGTAAATTAGGTGTGGCCATGGCGGGAGGTGACTGCAGAATCCTCCCACGTCACCATCGTGAAACACCTTCTGCTGGATTATACTGATCCATGAGGTACAAGGTCTTTAACCTTGTACATCAACCTTAACTGCACATCAACCTTTGTTTTAGGAAAAACAAAATCCTTGGGCACTGATTCACAGCAGTCACCAAAGGGATCTGGTTGTTTATTAAACACAGAAAATGACTGAATTACTCTCTATTGAACAGAGTGGAAGCAGAGCTATAAGAAGAGGATGGGCCTTCTCACCCCCCGGGCTTCACTCTCAGACCCGGGTGAGGCCACCCAGTGCAGCAGAAGCCATTCTGTGAGAATCTCACCTATATTCTCAGCACAAGCCAACCCGGTGGCTCCCACCTGCATGCACCTATGGCTCTTTGCCAGGTGGCTTTCCCTGGCCTACTGAGCCAGAAGAGGGAGTGGCAGAGTGCCAGGGAGTTAATAGGCTCTGGAGCTGACTTCTACCCATAACGGGTGGAAGCTGGTGGATGGCTAGCTCTTCAGGTGGGATAACCTGAGCTATTTCTACACTGTCTCCAGAATTGCCCAGCAGATTGTGTCCCACTGCACACAGCAGTAATCTGCTTAATGAGGTTGGTTTCCTTCCCTTCTCTCACTTCCCCACTTCCTATCAGTGTTTCCTGGACCACCTCCAATTTTCTTGCCTTCAAGTTCTCCTTCTGGAAATATCCAACCTAATAATACACCCAAAAGAATCCTTCCTTTAGGCTCCATAAGGAGCTCCCCCCAGTTCCCCATCACGGAGTTCCAATGCCATCACTGGCATTATAGCAATTGCCATTTCTGTTTGTGGATTCTAATTCAGGGACATCCAGTACAGCTTCCAAAACAACTTTTATCTTGTGGGAAACTACACCAGCCAACATTTCTTGCAAGCTCACCTTGCTGCAACCATCATAAGAATCAACTTCCATGTATTATCATCTGTAACTATCACAGCAAAGAAGGTATTACGGTCCCCACTTAATAGATGTGGAAATTCAAGTTCAGGGACGTTATGTCACTTCCTAAAGTCTTACAGCAAGTGAGAGGGAGAGCTGGGTGGGAGCCATGTTGGTTTAGCATAAATGGCCGTGAAATTCTTTTTGCTCTCTGTAAGACCTGCAGGGGGCTTCTCTGGTGGCTCAGACAGTAAATAATCTGCCTGCAATCCAGGAGTCTGGGTTCAATCCCTGGGTCAGGAAGATCTGTGGAGAAGGGACTGGAAATGCACTCCAGGAGTCTTGCCTGGAGAATTCCATGGACAGAGGAGCCTGGTGGGCTACAGTCCATGGGGTCGCAAAGAGTCGGATACAACTGAGGGACTAACACTTTCACTTCTCACAAGAAGTGCTGAGAGGCTGCTCTAGGGTCTGTATATTTATAGGGCATGATTGGGGGACTAATATATTTGGACTTACTGGAGTAGTAGAACATTTTTTTCCTTCTTCTTTTCCATTAGCTACTTTGAATCTAATCTGCTTTATCATAACCCTCTATCATCTTCCAGCATGTAATTTAACAGCATGAGTGGTATTTGTCCCCTCATATCTCTCTGCTTTCTCCTTTTGATAACAGAATCCCTTGGTTTTAGCGGAATGCTTGGTCACCAACTAGAGACTTCCTCTCCCAATCTGTCTTGTAGCCAAAAGATGTAGTCAAAAGCATGCAAGTAGAAGTGCTGAGGACAATTTTCCAGGACCTACCAGGTGGTGCTGTATCCCTATATATTCCTTCTCCCTCTATTTGGGAGTGAATTCAGATGTGCGGGCCACAGAGTGTCAACAATGGAGAACCCAGGTAACTCCCTGGCAAGAGGGTGGGACAAGCTAGAAGGAGCCCAGGTCCCTGTGATCACCGACCAGCACATATTTTCATGTGAGATTCAAACTTTCATTCGTTTGAATCACTGTTATTTGTTCTGCTTTGAAGCAGCCAAATTCAAATCCTAACTAGTACAAAGAGGAAAGAGGAGAAACTGAGAAGAAATCCAGCAGGGAAATGGAGCAGAACCATGGGGGCAGGGCAGTTGATGCAGGGGAGACCAGGAAGGAAAGCAAAGCTCAGAGGGAACTGAGCTCTATCTTATTTGTTTGCTTGTTTTACTGTTTTCCGAAACACAGAGGAGGAATAGAAAATCAAAGTCAGAGAAGAAAGGAAAAGCAACAACACTCTCTTTTATCCTGCCTCTCGGGAGGCTGTGGGTGGCAGGAAAACAGAGGGGGAGAGGAATCCCCAGCTGCTATCAGGGCCCCTAAAAAGTTCAAGCTCAACCCTCTGCTGGGGAGCAGAAGATGTCATCAACTCTGAAGCAGAGGGGGGTTCTTTGGAGTAACTGGGCATCCACAGGGTCCTTTGCATGGGTGAGGACCTCCCTCGTCCCGGAACAGAGCAAACGTCTTCGTGTGAAGGCAAGGGAGCAGGTCAGTCACCAGGCTTTCACTTTACTCCCAAGCATGATAACCACACAATGCAATTGTGTGCAAGCTTCCAGTCATTTTTCTAAGAGGACACGTGATTTGAAACATTTATTTCGAGAGTCCACCCAATAGGACATTGTCAGTTATTAACACAAAAACAAATACAGCCACTCTGAATTAAGGAACACTTTTTTAAAAAATCACATGCTAATGATTCTCCCATGCAATGCTTGGCCACAGCCGGCACTTCTGTGAGTGAACACGACTGTCTGCCTTTCAGGACTTGGCACAGCCCCAGTTCCACACAGGCCCCACGCACAGCACTGCTCAGCCTGGCTGCCAGGTTCTGCAGCTCAACCACACTCTGCCAGGGCAGTGGTGGTGATGTGGTACCTTATAAGCAAGGCGCAGATCAACTGAAAAGTCACCATGGACACTAAATACCAATAAGAGAGAAAAATATCTAACAGCAGCAGACAGCTTCAATCAGGACATAGCAAAAGTTAAAAGCCAACAACTCTGGGTGAATATAAATTAGAGTGTATAATCCAGGTTTCCTATCTCCTCAACTGTCACAAGTCAGTGTTACCTTTAACACTCAGCAGCTTGAAAACCCATTCTGCAGAACTTTAAGAAGCCTACTTTGGGGAGGAATTTTCCTACCTCAACTGTTTCTGAATCTTTCTGGAGATGCCTGCACATCACACAGAGATTCATCCTGACTGTCACCTGCGCTTCAGGCTGCCTCCTGTTTCTCGACAACTCAACTCATCATTTGCGCTTGCCAACTTTACTTGCCAACTCACTACCAGTTATCCAGACTGTTGCCTTTCTCCTTGAAATACTACTCCCTGAGCTGAGCTTTAATGCCTTCAAGAATGGTTGAGACCAAGATAGAATATCTAACTACAGACAGGCTGGGGGATACTCAAAGGAACAACAATGCAGAAAGAAAATCTCCAGCAGGCTATTGAACATCGCCCATCCCAAGATCCACAGAGCAGGACCTTGCTTAGGGGGTGGGCAGCTTGTGTCTCAGTGCCCCCACAAGATGTTAGGGGGAAAGGGAAGGAGATGATGCTCTCCTCTGATTGGACTTCAAGTAGTATGGCATCCCTGGTGTCTCCACCGGAACACATTTTCCTCTTTCCTTTTTCTGGTCAGTATCCCTCAGAGATGCCATTCTGGCTAAAGAAAGGTCACTTCCATGTCATGAGGCAGGGCCTCTCGATTCCTCAGTGTCTTAAACCTGCTTTGGGCTTTATCTTGCGTGATCCAAGTTACAGACATGAGGAATCTACTTAAACCTCTGGCAGAAACTGCCAACAGCTTAGAAAGAGATACTGAGGTTCCCTAAGGGCTGGATTAAACCCATTGGAGAGCGCTGAGAATATTCTAGTGCCTCCAGCAGATATGAAATTCAAAAGGAAACTTAAATCACAGTATAATGAAATCCAAGCACATTCTTATTTTTCTCATCATGATGATTCTGGTACTTTTCAAAACACTTTTCAAATTTGAATACTTCTTCAAGATGCCCCCATTTTCCTTGGAACTTTTCCCTGCTGGTGCCCCCAGGTCATTCAGTTTCATAAGAAGCACAGCTCTGGGTCCAGTGTCAGAACCCCCAATTACATGTGAGGAGCTTAGTCGCAGAGCCCTGCGAATGTCATGATGGCCCCTACCTAGAAATCCACCAAGCTTTCATAGGAAAAAAATGAAGTCTTTTCTCCAGTGTCTTTCTACTGGAGTATTCCTGAGAACACTGGGCTTTTGTCCTCAGCAGCTAAGATTGCACTGTCTCCTAGATTGTTTAGAATCACAGGTAGCCCCTCTGTTTCTTTTTGTCCACTCTTTCCTCTGGGACTTACACCTGAAGGTCAATGGAAACCTCCCATGACTCATTTATTCAACAAAGTTTGTGGAGCACCTGTAGAGGGTTGAACAGTGTCCCTCACAAATCCGTGTCTACACAGAACTTCAGAATGTGACTTTATTTGGAAAGACTGTCTTTTGTGGTTGTTCAGTTGCTAAGTTGTGTCCGACTATTTTCAATCCCATGGACTGAAGCATGCCAGGGCTCCCTGTCCCTCATGATCTCCCAGAGTTTGCCTAAGCTCATGTCCATTGAGTCGGTGATGCTACCCAACCATCTCATCCTCTGCTACCTCTTCTTTTGCCTCTTTGTGGATATAATCCAATGACTGACGTCCTAACAAGAAGAGGAGACAACACACAGAGATACACAAGAGGAAGAGACCACATGAGGATGGAGGCGGGCACCCGAGTGAGCATGTGGCTCCAAGCCAAGGAACTAATTTCAGTGGCTGCCAGCAACCACTGGAGGCTAGAAGACAGGCAGGGAACAAGCTGTGCCTCGGAGCCTCCAGAAGGAACCAATGCTGCCAACACCTTGATTTCTGATTTCTGGCCTCCTGAACCAGGAGAGAGTAAATTTCTGCTGTTTGAAACCACCCAGGTTGTGGTAGCTTATTATGGCAGCCACAGGAAATTAATACAGCTCCTAATGGCCTCTACTCATGGTGAACGAAGCAATGGGCAAGACAAATAAGATCCCTGTTCTCAGGTGGCTAAGACTCCAGTGGGAAGGAGAAACAGTAAGTAATCAAATAAATAAATAGGGTTAATTCAGAATGTGATTAACCTCGTGAAGAAACACACGAGAGTTACAGGATGGAGCAGGACCAGGGTGGAAGGCAGGGCAGGGGCGCCTTTTAGAGCAGGCTGTCTCTGGGACATCAGGAAGGGCAGACTAACTGCCATCCGGCCAGGACACCCCAAGGGGCGTGTGTCTGTCCACTTACGCGTGCTCCCCTCATCCCCACCACAGAGATCCGGCCTCTCCTCTCCTCTCTTCCCAGCCCAACACCGCTGAGTTCCAGCAGCAATTCTGCTTCTGACATAGCCCTCTGTTTTCACTCCACACAGATTTCTCTTCCTTTACACGTTCCCGAGCTTGAACATGTACAAAACTGACAAGAATTGTTTTTGTTCCCCCCCAACACCCAGCCTGTACATAATGGATGTCAGTCTATTTCCTCACCATACTAAGAGAGCAGATCCAATTTGATTTAATTGCTGCCGGAGCTCTGTAAACAGCCGCGAGTTACTGCCGAGCCCTGTGGTTTATGAAGAGAACACCACAAATGACAGGAAGCTGCAGGGAGAAAAATAGTCTGAGCTGACTTTGGCGTGTTCATTTTCAAGTACAGATACTTCCATTCATCAATGGGACACTTATGAAACCTGGGCTGTCAAGATGATATTCTAGAAAGGAGTAACAGAAACCCAAAGTGTTAGTCGATCAGTCGCATCCGACTCTTTGCGACCCCATGGACTGCAGCCCGCCAGGCTCCTATGTCCATGGAATTCTCCAGGCAAGAATAGTGGAGTGGATAGCCATTCCCTTCTCCAGGGGATCTTCCCTACCCATGAATTGAACCCAGGTCTCATGCATTGCAGACAGATTCTTTACTGTCTGAGCCACCAGTGGGAACTCAAAGTGTTGTGATTATGAGGCCATCCATCTCTGAGCAGAAGCCCTGTGACTAGAATGCAAGATGCCCCATAAGAACCAGAATCAATCAGACATAGAGAACCCACCCACCTGACAGCGAATTTCAGTGAATGCCCCTTGCCCCCAACCAACCCTGGCATTTAAGAAATCAGCACAAACCCAAAAGGAAATTCATCTAACCAGAAACTTGACTTCATAAGAGAAAGATTTCCACCCCACAAGCGCAAGATTTCATAAGATGAAAGATGCTGCACCGTCATCTCATAGACTTAAAAATATAGAATGGGCCCAGAGGGAAGAGCTGGTGAAAGGAAAGCAGACATCTCCATTCTCCCCAGTGGCACACAGGTGCCCTGAGCCCCGGTGGCTCATAGCAAGAACAGACAAAGGCGGTACTCAGAAAGGGAGTGCTCAAGCATGTAAGTGGGGCTCCTATTAAAATGCAGGTTCTAGTTCCTTAGGTCTGAAACAGGGGCCTAGAATCCTGCGTCTTGATTCCGACAGGCTGTCGAGAACCCAAAGGAGCAGTAGCAATGGGAAGCTGCTGTGAGGCCCAAGGGGCCCAAGAGAGAAGTGCTGGCACCTTGCGTCTCACGGAGCATCCAAATTTGGACACAGACAAACTCCGGTTCATATTAGATGCAGGTGATCAACAACAAAAATCATTTATTAATTTAATTGCATATAATAAATCTATGTGTTGAATTAAGACAATCTCAGTAAGTAGTTCTTAAAAGATGATTAATCAGCATCTCTCAAATCCATCTGCATGTGAGAGTCATCTGAGGAGCCAATCATCTGGTTACAAATCCTAGTGCCCAGGCTCCGGCCCACAGCCACTGAATCAGGATCCCTTGGCCAAGTGTGTATACAGGGGTTTACAAGCACGGAAGGGGTAAAGAGCCACGAAGGGAGAAAAGAGACGAACCCAAAACAAGAGGGATTGGAGAGGAGACTAAATCCGCACATTGCTTACTTTTATTCTCACTTCTTTCGATTTCACTTCTCTCTCTCCCCTGATGGCCTCTCTTTCTCCCCAGTAGTCTTCTGATCAAAAGATGTTCCACAGATGAGCATCACCTGGGAGCTTATTAGAAACAGATTCCTAAGCTCCTCCCCAGACCTATTGAATCAGAATCTGCATTTTAACAAGATCCCCAGGTAATTAGTGGGCACGGTACGTCTGCAAGCATGGCTCTACATAGACATGAGCCCAGGCTTCCTCCACAGACACACGCTAGGTACAAAGGCAGTCATTAAGCTGCTCAGGCACTGCAACTGGGGATCAGCTGCTGCCTGTACCCTGCCAGGCAACTGTAGGAGAGGGTGCCTGCGAACGTGTAATTGATTTACAACATCATCTGGCCGTAAACCAGCAAAAGCCAAGTTGTCTTTTTCTCTGTATTGATATAATTACTGACTTGAGAGGAAGCAGGTTTTCTTCAGACCAAATAACCTTGTTATTTATCAGTCTGTGCTAGCTTCGCTTCTGATGAGCAATTCATTCTGGGTGGTTATTGACTGACCCCACTTGGCTCTCCTTATTCATCCTGTCCCCACTGGCAACAATTATTCAGCTCTCAGGGTGATGGCAACATCAATGCAGTTACATATATTTGCATTTTCTGTACATTCTTCCTATTTTTCTTGCCTGCTTTAATAAACAGAATACTACTTAAGGACCATGATGGCTGTTTTAACTCCTCACAATATCTAGCAAAGCAGCACTTACTGAAAAATGTAATGGATGCTGCTGGGTGGTGCCAGGAACTACTTTTAACACAGTTCCTCTCAACTCTCCATCTCGTGTGCTAGAAACAAAGCTGGTTTAAAGCCACACTGGAACACCCTCACTTTGACAAATCTCACTTCCAGTCTCTGCACACTGACTCTGTGCTGTCAGTCAGTCATAAAAAGCAGATGCTGTCACCAGCTTAGAATGAACTCTGTTTCCCAAGAGTTCATTTCAAAGTCATTTATTGGAACTTCAAGTGTGTGATCCCCAAACAACCCCTTTGGTTCTCACTGTTTCCAGGCTGGACCTCAAGAGTGGGAAGCCACACTCTTAGAAAACTACTAATCAATAGCTACAGTGTTAAATTAAATCCAAATGGGTTTTTATCCAACCCAATGTTGGTGCTTAACGAATAGTTTACATCAGGCCACAGTGAGGAGGTAGCAACAGATGATATTGCAGAGATGGCCTTTTGTATATTTTTAAGAGCTTTCCAGACGGGTAGCATTGATTCTTCATGATAGTTTATTAAAATGTCTCATTTTCCCTTCTACTACAAAACATGTAGGGGTGCCTTCATTTTTGTTGTGGCTCACAGATGAATTTAGAAGAGGGAGAAAAGAGAAAGGAGAAAATAAAAGAGAGAAAGAAAAATGAAAGTGATCTTAAGTCTGCTGCTGCTTGCTGCTAAGTCACTTCAGTCGTGTCAGACTCTGTGAGACCCCATAGACGGCAGCCCACCAGGCTCCCCTGTCCCTGGGATTCTCCAGGCAAGAACACTGAAGTGGGTTGCCATTTCCTTCTCCAATGCATGAAAGTGAAAAGTGAAAGGGAAGTCGCTCAGTTGTGTCTGACTCTTAGCGACCCCATGGACTGCAGCCTACCAGGCTCCTCCGTCCATGGGATTTTCCAGGCAAGAGTACTGGAGTGGGGTGCCATTGCCTTCTCCAGAGACACAGTACTGACATCTGATGTTTAAGGACCGGGGAACATGCTTAACATCCGACAATGCCCGAGGCAACTCCCCATAATGAAAACTCAAAATGCTGCCCCAAACATTAATAGTGCTGAGACTGAGAAACTGCCTTGGAGGAAAGGAGCAACATATAAGAAGGCCACAGGCTGGCTGACTAGAGTGAGTCATTTCAGGTTGTTCTACAACAAGATAGTGAGGTGGAGAATTGGAATGTGATAACCTAAGGCTTGGTGCACTTGAGAAGATGATCTGCTCCATCAAATACTAAGAGTAAGACAAAGCAGAAAAAGAGTCAGTGGTTGGGAAAGTCATGGGTTGGGAAAGCAAGGTGCAAAGAATGAGCAAAGGAGAACAGTTCCAGGGTTCCAGGCTGAGCACCCCTGATGTTGTGGAAGTAGACAAAGGGATAGTCTTAAAAGAGTTGGCTCGAGCAGCTCCCTCCCATGAGTTTGTCACATGGGCTGAGCCTCCGGGTTGGTAAGAATGGAGACTGGGCCAGCTTCTGTG
Organism: Bos taurus; assembly: GCF_002263795.3. NCBI lineage: Eukaryota > Metazoa > Chordata > Mammalia > Artiodactyla > Bovidae > Bos > Bos taurus. The sequence goes on from NC_037347.1 coordinate 12,290,488, forward strand.
TAATAGTCCACTACTATGAACATGAGATGTTTGTAAGGAAGATCCCTGTAACTTGGAGGGCATGCATGCGTGCTAAGTCATGTCTGACTTCAGACGTGTCCGACTCTTTACAACCCTATGGACCATAGCCTGCCAGGCTCCTTTATTCTTGAAATTCTCCAGACAAGAATACTGAAGTGGGTTGCCATACCCTCCTTGAGAGGATCTTCCTGACCCAGGGATTGAACCCAGATCTCTTACATCTCCTGCATTGGCAGGTAGGTTCTTTACCTCCAGCACCACCTGGGAAGGCCAACTTGGAGGGCATCAGTATATAAAATGCTCTCTCACCTCCAGGAACTACCAATCTCATTAAGATAAAATTTACATGTATGAGCTGATGGCTCTCCAATTTTTAACTTTAGCCAGACCTCCTCTCCTGGACTCCTAAATCATTTATCAAATGCCAATTCACCTTCTCACCTTAAATATCCAACAGACATCTCAAATAGCATGTCTAAAACTAAACTCTTGATAATCCCCCAAACCTGTACCTCCTACAGTTTTCCTCATTTCAGCCACTCAAAAAAAAAAAAAAAAAAAAACTAGTCAGCAAATTCTCTCAATGCTACTATCAAAATATATCCAGACTGAAAACATTGTTAAGTCAAAGAAGCCAGCCATAACAAAGGACTACAGATTGCTTGACTCCATGTGTATGCAATATGTAGAATGGGCCAATCTATAGAGACAGAACATGAGGGGGGTTGCTATGGCTGAGGGGAGATTGAGGGATGATGGCTAAGGGGTGCAGGATTTCTTCTAGGAATGATGGAAATGTTCTAAAGTCAATAGTGGAGATGGTTGCATAAATCTTTGTCTATACTAAAAGCCCTTGAGTTGTAGATTTTAAATGAATGAACTGCACGGTATATCTCAGTAAACTGCTTAGTAGGAAGTACATATATACACATATGTACAATTATGTCTCTAGAATCTGCCTTCTTCTCGTCATCTGTGTCATAAGATGACCCCTCACCTGAGTGCTGCGGCAGCCTCCTGAGCTAACTGGCCATTGGCTTCTCTTCCTGCTCTACCTGGGCCCTTCTGCACAGGCACCCAGAGCAACCCTTTGAAACATAAGTCATGCCTTCTCATGCCTCTTCTCAAACCCTTCTGGCAGCTCCCGTCTCACCAGAGTGAAAGCCAACGCAGGCCCCCACACAAACTGGCAGTCGGGAGGGACCGGTTTTGTGGGAGACAATCTTTCCATGGACCAGGGTTGGGGTGGAGGGTGGGGAGAATGGTTTGGGGATAATTTAAACACATTACACTTATTGTGCACTTTATTCCTATTATTAGTACACCAGCTCCACCTCAGATCATCAAGCATTAGATCCTGGAGGTTGGGGACCCCTGCTATAGAATTTTTATGATGAAATCATTTCACATCTCTGTTTTAAAACCCTGATTTCTTTTTCTACTCCTTTAAGTATGTTCTTTTATAGACATGGTGACCTAATTTCCAAAAGCAACAATTAGAAACATGGAAAAGAATATATTATCTTTAGAGAAGGAAAACTGTTAAAAAACAATTAGGAAGAATAATATTCCTTTAACACTTGATTAGTTAGAAGGGGCCCAAAAGGAGGACAAGTCCCTTCCAACCTGGACATCATTCTCTGGTCCCCTTGCCTTCTGTGGATGTTGGCTTCATCACAACGATGAAAAGCAGTTCTTTTATAGGTACTTAAAAAAAAAAAAAAACAGACTATAAGAAAAAAAACAAAGAAAACAGATTATAAGAAAGAGGAGAGCTGAGGTGCCATGCATGGTTGGAAAGAAAAGTGACCTCTAAGAGCAAATAAATCTCTTTGAGTAGACAATACTGCAGGGCTCTTGCACCTCCTAGGGTTACTGGAAATCCTAGAGCTTCTCATCTTTTCCTCAACAAGCTTTTGAGTCAGATAAGTGACTGCAGATGAATTACAGAAAATATTCTAATAAACCTAGGAGAAAATCATGATTTGATGAAAGAATCAATAATGATTACTGAGTAACCATCTATTTCCACTTTTCTTAAGCATTTCTCTCAGCCCTGCTCTAATATACATCTTATTTAAATAGACTCTTAAAATATAATGTACTTAGCACATAGAGTGTAAAACCATGCTGAGTTCTCAGTTAAAACTTGGGAGACCCTAGAGCTGGGGCCATGCAGACCCCTAGTTCAGGAGCTACTGCTCATTCAAACCTGACAGTCTTGTGTTAGAACTGCACTCAAAGTTTCCAGAGGAAAAGGGCAGTGACCTGTGGAAACCCACAGCTACAAATTAGTAACAATATCATATTTTTGAAGAAGGCATTTGTGGAATCAAGGAAATCTTCATGGAAAACAGTAGAACTTTAGAAAATAGAGTGCTGGATAGGTGAGGAAGAGTGAGAGTAAGATGTCGGTGGATAAAGGGGATTTTAGGTAGATGAAATCAAAGACAAGTCCTCTGTGATGACAGCAGAGAAGCCTCTCCACTCATGCCTTTCAAAGAAGTTAAACTGTGTCCTAAGGGAAGACCCCAGAGACACAGTGCTAGCCGTTTTCTGGAGGGCATGGTATTCCAGAGTGCTGGAGCTGGGGAGCAGATTATAGCCAATAGTGCCAACATTTTCTCATATGCAACTTTGTGCATAAACAGGTATGCCTCAAATATTTTCAGAGCCTAGGGCAAGAGTATAAATAGAGGGCCACATGCCACATATTTGAATCATCACTCACACAAGCAAGCTATTAGATATGTTCTAGTTACCTACCTTAACAGATATTCTTTTTCAACAACTTGGATGGTCAGATTTCAAAGTAGAATTCTCAGAATTTGTACCAGAACATGACATCGGAGGATGGCATCTAGGGGAGAACCAACTTCAGCCTCTAACCTGTGGACTTCCCTCTTCCCAAACTCAGTCACTCCAAATCCAGCTCTGTCTTGTATCTCTGTCCACACATGTGGACATCCAGGCTGCAAGGCCAGGCTCCATCCACAGCAGTCCTTTGGCCACCCTTCAGGCCTAGAAGTTTCTATGTCAGTGACCCGGGATGACTTCTGAATTCAGACTTGGAAAAGAAGACCATGGAAGTTCATTTGAGCAGAAAAGTCCAGGGCCCTAGGTACCAGGGGCATGATCTTAAAGGGTAATGCAGGTTCTAAGTGGGCATACGGTGGAAACATGCTTGGAAAAATGCCACAGAGGATCTAAAGCATGTGGTCCTATTGTCTGGGTGATGTAGAAGTAACTGCCTGAGCAAACTTCTCACGTATCCTAATGCTTTCAAGGAAGTAAGTGGGAAGATCAAAGATTACAGTTCTCCCAAACACCCAGCACTAGATCCCTCACTGCTTCAGAAAACTTCCCTTACATTGACATCTCTAAAAATCATTCAGGAGAGAGGGGCCAGTGCTTTATTATAGAAGAATTCCAACAACTATAAGTAGATATCCCTCTAGAAATGGAGCTTAAACCCTCCCGCTTTGAGCATGGGTTGGACTTGGTGATTTGCATCCAACAAACAGAGTTTGAAGTATAGAAAAGGAGAATAATACCTTTACAGTGGAGCAACCTGGCTAATACTACCATAGCCAAATGATCAGGGTTAACCTCATCAGTGAAAAATCATGTTGATAACGTGTACCCCCAATAACATGCACATTGGTGAGGGGGTATCTTCTCTGTGGTTTTCTCTCCAAAATCCCTTAACCACAGTCTAACTAATGACAAAACATCAGACATGTCCAAAACGAGAGACACTGGTACAAGACCTGGCCAGATCTCTTCAAAAGACTGTCAAGATCCTAAAAAGCAGAGAGACTGAGAACTCACAGACAAGAGATTAAGGAGATGAAAACTGAATGCAGCGTGGTGCCCTGGATTGGATCCTGGCACAGAACAAGGACATTAATGTGGAAACTTGTGAAATACAAATAAACTCTGGAATTTACTTAATAGTACTGTAACAATGTTGGCTTGTTAGTTTTGACAAATGTACTGTGGTAATGTAAGATGTTAACAATAGGAAAAACTGGGTGAGGAGTGCACGGAAACTCTCCGTATTACTTTGGCAACTTCTCTATAAATCTAACATTGTGCCCAAATAAAAAGTTACTCAAAAAATGCTCATCCACATCATCAAAGAATCACAGAATATGCCCCATTCTGTCTCATTGTGGCCCACACTCACTCGACGGGGCAATGGGATGGCATTTTCCAGGTCTGGAATGTTGATGGAGAGCCCTTTCTCATGAGATCTCCAAGATCCAATTCTCACGGTCAAAGCCAGTGTGATCCCAGACAGCATGTAAGTGACAGCTCCTCAGAACATCAAGATGTGTTTGTAAGCATTCCAAAGAAAATAAACAAGGTTTTGAAGAAGAAAAAGGGAAATTACTTGTGGCGTGTTTACAATTTGGAACAGCATAAAATAGGAAACAAATGACATATATAAAACTCCTGCAATAAACTGAAGGAGGGATCCTAAAACAGACCACAGAGACCACAATGCTTTGGGATAGAATTTTAAGCTGTAAAACCTCCCTATAGCAAACGCACTGTAGGATGATTTCCCGCTGAGCCACGGGGGAAGCCCACAGATTTAACTCAAGCTGGAATGAACTAAACATATACCATTGCATCCATCTACTGGTTACAGAGCGGGAATCCCATTTAATGCAAAGGGAATTTGCATTAAACTTGATAGATTAACTATTTTTAAGAATAGCACTTGGCTTTACCATGAGTAAACAGCACAGGACCTAGATCTTGCCAGGTACCAGGCCCCATTCACGCAAATGCCCAGAAGAAAATGTGCTGAGTCTTCTACACATAAATGTCTAGGATTTGAGAGTGCAAAAAAAAAAAACACACAGGATTTCAAGTATTTCCTGTATCTTCAAGTATTTTCTCATCAAAAATAGTAAATTTCTTTCCTAATTAATTTAGTTATCCTTCAATCAGTCCCACCAGGTTTAAGAGGGGCAAAACCATATAACTATACTATAACCATTCCAATTAAAAAGAGAAATGTCAGGAAATCCATCAGTATCTATTTCAAAAGCCATATTTGCTCTCTCATTGAGATTCTTATTGTTGAAAAGTTGTTTTGAAAGTGATTAAATAATTATATGTAATGCTAGGCCTTATCGGAGAAGGCAATGGCACCCCACTCAAGCACTCTTGCCTGGAAAATCCCATGGACGGAAGAGCCTGGTGGGCTGCAGTCCATGGAGTCGCTAGGAGTCGGACACGACTGAGCGACTTCACTTTCACTTTTCACTTTCCTGCATTGGAGAAGGAAATGGCAACCCACTCCAGTGTTCTTGCCTAGAGAATCCCAGGGACAGTGGAGCCTGGTGGGCTGCCGTCTATGGGGTTGCACAGAGTCGGACACGACTGAAGCGACTTAGCAGTAGCAGCTAAGTCTTATAAAATTTGGCAGCAACATCATTTACATTAGAAACATCATTTGCATTTATATAGATCTAGTTACTTTTGAATAGATGCTTCAACATTCATCTATGACTTAATTATTAAGCCTTCCTTTGTCAGACCACCAAAGCAAGAGAAAGATTCATGAGTATCGAGCACAGACTGTACACTGAGTTGCATGTGCTATTTTCTTCATTCCTCCCCCATCCCTGTGAAGCAGGTACTAGATTTCTTTACACACAAGGTAACCAAGTGTGTGGGGGCTTAAGTTCTAGGTAAAGTCACATTTCTGGGTGTGCTGGAAAATATGTTGCCATTCACCCACAATGACGCCAGAAATACTCTGCAAGACAGAAAGAGATTGAGAGAGAGAGACAGATAGACAGACAGACAGTTGGGATCAAGATTTGCTGTTGGCAAACTCTCAAGAAATTTTCTGCTTGGCCACACTGTTTGTTTTACTTTCCTCCTTTTCTCCTCTCATCCAAACTTTCCTGCCTTGGAAATCATCCTTGCAGGTTTACAATTACTTTAGTTTCATTAACAGAAACCCCAGCTCAAAATGTCTTGAATCGATAGCAGAAGAAAATTTTAAGATCAATTACTAGAAAATCTAGAAGCAAAGTAGGTTTCAAGCCCTCTCTGTCCTAGGCTCTCACCAGGGGGCTGGGGCCTATTTGGTTCCTCACTTCTTTTTTCCACATCTCAGAGTTATCTCCATTCACAGAGTAGCCTTTTCCAACACAGCTCCCAAGGAAAAATGTTTTCTAATTTGCATCCAAAGAGAACTATGTTGGAAATTGAAAGAAGATAGTGACATGGACATATGAGACTATAATACAGAAAGGTCCAAATTCTGTCTTGGCTTAGTAAGCACTGCCCTCCATCCTCCTCACCAGCATCCGCATCCCTCACCTCCAGCTTTGCGGTTTCCTGTGGGACGTGTATATACAGGACAGTGGGAACTGAGATGTAAAACTCCACCTTACCACTCACCAGGTACACAGTACCCACAAAGCAGAGGTCCTTGGAAAATCTGACAAGAATCCTTGATGAAGCGTTATGGTCATTCTTTTCCTGCCACCAAGTTAAATGCAAAGAGAATTCCCAAATACCTAAATGTTTCTGTGCAAAAAGGAGAGTGATCCTACCTAGATGACAGCATGGTAATAGAAGAGAAAGAGAAAAGAAATCCAGAGCCAATTTCTTGTTCTAAACATTATTCAGATGGAGGCAGAAACACACAGCCATGCCTGTAGGTGGGACTCCTCCTACTAGAAAATGTGACTTCATCAGTGTGTCCTGAAATCTGACCAAGTCATTTCAGTATTAATTCCTCTTATAAAGAGAAATACATTTGTCATTAGGCATTGCCTCCAAGGCTCAGAAGATATTTCTTCCTAGAAGGAGCTTTCTAGCTTCTTAGGTGGGATGAGTGATGTCTTTTATAACACAGCTAGGACAGGTAAAGTAATCCAAGGATGATCTGGGGACATTGTTTTGCATCACTGTTCTGAGCAAATGTGACCTTAAGCAGCAGTCAACTCTACTTGATTTTTCCAAAAATCAAGCTTGAAATGACAAGCTCTGCATGGATTTGTGGTATAGAAATTTGCTGAAAAATGTCTGCAAGATAACCAAGACTTCATACCCATGTTTTTCAGCACTTAGAGACCATCACTTATTGGGTAACTCTAAAAGACGCTTACTCCTTGGAAGGATAGCATATTGAAAAGCAGAGGCACTACTTTGTCAACAAAGATCCGTCTAGTCAAGGCTATGGTTTTTCCAGTGGTTATGTATGGATGCGAGAGTTGGACTGTGAAGAAAGCTGAGCGCCGAAGAATTGATGCTTTTGAACTGTGGTGTTGGAGAAGACTCTTGAGAGTCCCTTGGATTGCAAGGACATCTAACCAGTCCATTCTGAATGAGATCAGTCCTGGGTGTTCTTTGGAAGGAATGATGCTAAAGCTGAAAGTCCAGTACTTTGGTCACCTCATGTGAAGAATTGATTCATTGGAAAAGACTCTGATGCTGGGAGGGATTGGGGCAGGAGGAGAAGGGGACGACAGAGGATGAGGTGGCTGGATGGCATCACCGACTCAATGGATGTGAGTTTGAGTGAACTCTGGGAGATGGTGAGGGACAGGGAGGCCTGGCGTGCTGCGATTCATGGGGTCACAAAGAGTCGGACATGATTGAGCAACTGAAATGAACTGAACTGAACTGAAGGAAATCACCTTCCTTCTCTCTGCTTTAGTTTTCTCATTTAAGCATTGGGAGAAGGTGGGAGTTGGCCAAATCCTCAAATTTCTTCCCACAGTCTCAAATATCGGGAAAAAATGGTATGTATACATAAATGTGGATTCTAGTATTAGTTGCTAAGAAGTAACATTTATTTGTACCCTACCTTGTTTTACAATAGACATAGGGCTATTGTAACTTTTCAAGCTTAATAGAGAAAATACTATACCTTAAAAATGTATATAGCTCAGAAGATATAGAAGATACTCAGAAGATCTTGGGTAAACTGTTAGCCAGGATACCAATGAGGATAGAGTCATTCTCACACAAGGGTCCAGTAAAGAAATAAGATCTTGGTCCCCAAATCAGATACGCAATTTATTCCTATACTGATATGACTTAATACACCCAAACTACAAAGTAGGTTCCAAAAATTAATATATTTAAGTGTACAGAAATATTTTAATACTGTTATGCCCAGCTTAGCTTTCAGCTTACCATGTAGATGAAAATGTTCTTTCTTACTTATTTTCTCTTTCCTCAAAGAGCATATTACTCTATGGACCCTCAGTAAAAGCCAAATATTGAATTATGTCCTTGCTTTGAGTGCTTTTTTTCTCCTTTGTTAGTATTTTTAAAATACACCACGCAATGCAAGTGAAATAAACATGAGATCAAAAGAGCTAAGCTCAGGTTTCCGTTCTTCTACACTATAGAGGGGTGGCCTAAGCAAGTGACTTCTCTCATATAAAGAGAACAATCACATTTACCTTACAGGATTATTGTGAAAATTACTTTTATTTATTGACACCTTGTGCTCTTTCAGAAAAGAGTTAAGACAGCCTCCATGAATATGTAAGAATATAAAATGCCCCCCCCCCAAAAAAAATGGGACTAAGACAGGAAAAAACAAGACTTGGGATATAAAATGGAGCTGGGAATAAAATTAAAACAGCCCGTTACATACAGACCTAAACATTTGCTGCAGATAAGCCAGAAATGGGAGTGCTGAGGATGGTGAGTGACATCACTGACAGAAGAGGGCTGAGGAAGGTCTCACAAGCCATGAGGTTGCTCCTTGTTCCTGTGAGAAAAGCCTGGGCTTTGGTACCCTGCCAATCCCATTGGGACCACTGGCTCTGGGTGCTACTGCTACACCCTCTAAGGACCTCGAATTTTCAATGAGGAGAGTAAATCGCACTTTGCAGGGTTGTGGAGATATTGGGTTGGCCAAAACATTTGTTCAGGTTTTTCTGTAAGATGGTATGGAAAAATTCAAACGAACTTTTTGGCCAACCCACTCCAAAGTGCCTTGTATGTGTTGGCAGCCAACGTAGAGCAGGCCCCTGCCCCTTCTTTCTCCCCTCTCTCTGTCCTCACTCTGGGCTCTGTTTTCTACTTACCCCACGTAGTCAACACTCCTGTGAGATATCTTTTGTAGTTCACTAAATTACCCTCTGTTTGTCATCATTTTATTTTTAATAATCATTAACAGCAATATGATACCCATATCTGCCTCAGAGAGTTACATACATCTGTATTTGATAGAAAATGGTCTCCTCTCAAGGTGTTGACAATAACAAAACAGCAAAGTATCTTTAAGAACTTGCCCTGAAATACACAGAGCCATTAATGTCACATGCAATATAGCAGAGTTGATTTCTTGACAGAAGGTTAATTAGTTCTCTCCCATAGGATGGCATCGCCATAATTAAACCAGTAACAACAAGGAAAAAATACACTCCTGGGCAACTGAAGACATTCTTACAATAATGAGAAATGGCAACAGGCACCGACTACGAAGGTTACTTTCTAGTTGCTGTTGTTTAATCATCACTGGCACAAAAAGACATTCCTCCCTACGCCAGATAAGGTCTGTTCCTGAGAGAGCCCTGTTGTAAAAGGAAGGCATTTCAGCTTTTTACTAGCTCTGTACAATCCCTTGATAAATGTAAGTAGGAAGCTCCAAATGTGGAGAGAATCCTGTACCTGTGGTTTTGTGGTACCATGTATCAATTCCCCTAGTAACAATATGATTAATAGCATCTGCTCTGTGACCTAATTATAGCCAACTTTGTGCATATTCTTGATGGGGAGGGGAGGAGAGGGTGCTTGTTTCCCTAAAGGAGGGTCCTAAACAAGACCCCTGCAGAGACTGCTGTTCTGAGCACCCACGCACACCCGCTGACATGGCTGCCATCTTTCTTTCCTCCATTCAGGCATGGTGGACATGCACAGCTTCCCCGGACACCCTTCTAAGAACTCAGGAGAGTGTCCAGGGAAGTGTTATACAGCAGCTTGGATTCACTGGGATGCCCTTCACTAAGGATTGAGGGGTTCCAAATTCAAAAGAAGAAAAGCAGTGCCTTGTGGTTTCACATATCCCTACACCACCACCCCCATGAAGGTTGACTATGTTGGAGATAATGCAGCCATCCAAGCCCTGTACATCCAAGACTCCAGTGGACTGAGAGGTGACCATTGGGGTCCAATGTGAACTTGATTCAAACACACACCACCATCAAGGCTCAGCTGAGTACCTGGACGCTCATGGCTAAAAGCAACCAGGAAAAATAGAACCAAATAAAGATGACTTCTCAGAATATATAAAAACTGCTCCAAAAGTCCTCCGTCAGAATTCCAGAGCACTGTCAGTCTGCTAAGCCTGTCTCTTGGCATGACATTGGAAGGTCATGAGCATTCATAGTTTCTGGGACCTTTACTATGATCTGCCAACTGAAACTCTGGCACTGAATATGCAGGACCAAATGAACAGTAATATTTCTCAATATAAAACTTGGCTCCATGGGAATTTGGACACCTTGGTTTTCTATCTAGAAGCACCTCTGCATCCTCTCTGTTTCCTGGGCTCAGCTTAGTTTTCAGAGTAGCATGAGAACCAATGTTTGCCAAGCAAATAGAGTCTGCTCCAAGGAAGCAGATATGTAGATGGTTATTATTTCCTCAAAAATCTAGGGCATTAGCAGACATAATCAATGTGCTTTGCAATCAGAACACACACACACACCTTTGGAATATACCTTCAGTGTCACTGAAAATTCATACATTGATGCTGCTCCTAGATGGTCCCTCACACATGACAGTCAAAGAAGTTCACCTGCTTGGAAATAATTTATAAGAATTTCTACCGAGATGTAAAGAAATTAAAAGATGTTTAATGTAAAAGATGTAAGGAAATTAAAAGACACTTGCATCTTGGAAGAAAAGCTATGACCAACCTAGACAGCATACTGAAAAGCAGAGAATTACTTTGCCAACAAAGTTCCATCTAGTCAAAGCTATGGTTTTTCCAGTGGTCATGTATGGATGTGAGAGTTGGTGAAAGAAAGCTGAGCACCAAAGAATTGATGCTTTTGAACTGTGGTGTTGGAGAAGACTCTTGAGCATCCCTTGGACTGCAAGGAGATCCAACTAGTCAATCCTAAAGGAAATCAGCCTGAATATTCATTGGAAGGACTGATGTTGAAGCTAAAACTCTAATACTTTGACCACGTGGTGTGAAGAACTGTCTCATTGGAAAAGACCCTGATTCTGGGAAGGATTGAAGGCAGGAGGAGAAGGAGACGACAGAGGATGAGATAGTTGGATGGCATCGCCAGCTCGATGGACATGAGTTTGAGCTAGCTTCAGGAGTTAGTGATGGACAGGGAGGCCTGACGTGCTGCAGTCCATGGGGTCGCAAAGAGTCAGACATGACTGAGCAACTGAACTGAACTTACTGAGATGTGATTCCAGGCAATGTATCAGAATATTTCTAAAAAGCTTCAGAGTTCTCTAGCAATTGAAACACACACTCTAACCTAATTTTGAATAATTTAATAGAAATTTCAGTCTTTACATCAAGACACATGAATTACTAAATTAAAACCCAACGAGGTATGCAATGGAAATTAAGACATAGCCACTGACCTCCAGGAGCTTAAAACCTAGGTGACAAAAAGTAAATGATGTAAAGGAATAGCCTTCATATGAAGGAGGATGTGAAAAATGTCATTGTATACCAACAAAAAATAGATGCTGATCCTGTCCAGGCATAGAAAAATAGGAAATCAAACTAAACTCGAAGACTATTATTCTATCTCCATATAATGTGAATCTCCTTCTATCTATATAGAAACATAAGTTTTCAAAAAAAAAAAACCAAACATAAGTTTTCTTATTTCCATTGATTAGGTCCTAATTGATACACATGTCAAATCAATTCATTTTGTGGCCTAATGCTATTGCCTTCTGAAGTAGTCACAATTATAAGTTCACCAAGATGATGAGGCCAGTTAAACAGATTACAAATGAGATGTTCTGGTGCCATCATAAACCCAGAAGGCAAACCAAGTCCTCAAGATGGAAAGCGTTTGACATATTAGAATTTAATCTTGCTATCTTATATTTAACAGATGGTGCTCCTGGGAGAAATGCCAAACACTCTAAATGGAAAGTTCATTGATTGAATCTAACCTCAAAGTTTAAAAATACATAACATCAAGGCAAAACCTCTAGTTTGGGCCTAAACCAAAGCCATTTAAAACTCAATTTAGTGCTTAGTAAATATTTATTGGTAACCAACCGACTGAAAGAATACAATTGCCATTCATACCGTGTGATATTTTATTATTTGGATTTTCCATGGCCAATTATTATATGCTCCCCAGATGAGCAGGGCACATATGAGCCAAGACATTAAGATGGAAGGGTATGAATCCCAGTGTTCTTGATACAGTGCTTTTCATATGCTGCTAAAAGTTGAACAATCAGAATGCATTTGTTTCATACACGTGCTGAGCCCTCCCAACTTAAAATATCCATTTGCATTGATTTAAGCAAAGTACTATGAAGGAAGATTTAATAATAAGTCCCCTCTCCTTTACTGTTCTACTATCAGCCTTCTGTCTTTGTACCTTGACAAAGAAATTCATTCATAACTAGGTACTTGATCAAGTGGTGTGGAACTGTAGACCTTGGATGGATCCCTTTTCACTCAGTTGGGATATAAAAATGAGATCATTTATCTTTAAATGTTCTAATTAACTGACTTCTAGTTTCCTTACCATGAATGACTGACTGTCTTCCCTTCTTGTGATAAGTCCAAGACCCCAAGATGCTGGGGAATCAGTTTTAATGATCACCTCATGGAAAGAGAAGCACAAAATCAATCAGCATCCTCCATGGAACGGCCACCTTTTCTGCTGCTGTCACTGCCAGAACCATTACTTGGTGTTGTTGAAAATAGCAGCTCAACACAGCCCTTGCAACTGCCGCGACAGTGCAGTGAACTGGGCCTGCCCCTTCCTTGACTGAGACATCCCAACAGCTTGATGCTACAGACAGGCCTCAAGGAGCGGTGACCATCCAAGCATCTGTCCACCTACTCTGATCTAAGTTTGTGACGCTTGTGTCTTAGGTTTTACACACGTGCTTTGTCCTTTGATTCCTAGCCATAGAATTCCTACAACAGCTCCAGATGTTCCCATGGATGGAACATCTGTTGCTGGTGCTACTCCATCACCATGCCACCACTGACAAGGAGAGGCCTGTGCACAGGCTGGCGGGGGCCACAGAGGCAGTGACAGCCTCCAGCTGTTTCCCAGAGTGACCAGCCTCCCAGCCAAGGAGTGAGAGGGTGTGAGTGTTCTGAGACTCCTCTTCAGAAGGCTCTGTGAACACACCTCCCATGACTGAACACAAAGCTACACCCTGCTCTGTAACACATCCCTTTGTATTTTCGCTCCCTGCCTCCCTTGCCTCTTTTTTCCCCTCCCCTTGGTTTCCCTGACATGACACCTTCTCCATAAAGCACAGGGAAGCATATAAGCATTTCCCTCAAGCTATTTTCTAGTAAATCTGGACTAAGATTCCACCTCCACTGAATAAACTGAAAAGTCTCAGGTTCTCAGCAAATGGAGAAAACTCTCCATATATGTTACATGCAACACTATTTACTCTACATCATGGTAGCCTGGGCTCCTAATGCTACTATAGTTAGAAGCAGTGTACTTGTAGTAGTATACATTCTCTCTCTCTCACTTTATCTCCAAGAATCTATCACACCTCCATCCCAGGGTCAGGGTAGGGGGGACAGAAGAGGCTTCAATTCTTAACCACAGTGTGTTCAGATAACCATTCCTCTCCCATCCCAACCCTATGAACATGGTGCCACCTTGGAGAGCAAAAGAGAAAGCATCTCCCTCTTCTAGTCTTAAGAGACACTTTATTTCCTGCCTTAAAAGGACTGGCTTTTTCAAGGAAAATTTCAGCTTACTATAAGAGGTTATAAGAAAATCATGATCATTCAGAAAGCTACTTTGGTAAGACCCCTTGCACAGCTCTCTATTCCCCTGGAACGGGAGGGTCACAAAAGGACATCACAAGGCTAATCATGACAGGAGAATTCATTCTACTCTCATTATTTAGCTAGGACAAGGTCTACTGGGTGATATTTATTCAGCTACCTTTACGGTTTAGTTTGAATGGCAAATAAAGGAATTTCTCACCAAAACCATCTAATCACTTTCCCCCTTCCTGATACGTTCTTTTTAATTCCTGGCATTGAGTTTCTTAAGAAACCTCTGGATACATGTGAATCTCACCTGGATAAAATCATTAAGGGGCAAGGCAGAGAGGGGAATGGTTTAATATTAACTAGTCAATACAACTTGCACAGATCAACTGGCAGGAAGCCTTGTCCTAATGCAGTTGGATGTTATTCAACAACTTTCAACCAATGTACAATGAGCCCTTATGATGTGCCAAGCATTGTACCTGGCCCAGGGGAAAAGAAGGCAAAACTCCCTCTCTCTGTCCCAGAGGGACACACTGGAAAATGGTTGAGGCTTGTTTTACTTGCTTTGTTATCATCAACTTTATCATGAAACTTCACATTTTACAGTAAATAAATTTTGAAAGAAATTTATATCATTGTCCATCACTCTGAGTACATTTTAGAGCATCATATAGACATATAAATGCCTTTTTACACAGGTAGAATAATTATTTACAAAATATTTTTCATTAAATATTATGTCATAAGGCAATGGCACCCCACTCCAGTACTCTTGCCTGGAAAATCCCATGGACGGAGGAGCCTGGTAGGCTGCAGTCCATGGGCTCACTAAGAGTCAGACACGACTGAGCAATTTCCCTTTCACTTTTCACTTTCATGCATTGGAGAAGGAAATGGCAACCCACTCCAGTGTTCTTACCTGGAGAATCCCAGGGATGGGGGAGCCTAGTGGGCTGCTGTCTATGGGGTTGCACAGAGTCAGATATGACTGAAGCGACTTAGCGTGCATGTATCATATTCTTGCATAAACCTAAATGTTCACAATTTAATAATTATATAATTCAATAATTGTATATAACATTTCAGTAATCTTTTTTAATGAAAAAAAAAATTTATATTCAGGGACTGGAAAACTTAGGGTTGCTAAAATATCAGTACTGCCCAAAGAAATCTACAAAGTCAATGCTGTAGGCATCACGCTACCTCATTTCAAAATATATAACAAAGCTACAATAACGAAAACAGTATAGTACTGGTGTAAGAACAGATACATAAAACAATGGAACTTGACCATTATCTTCTACCATCAGTTCAGTTCAGTTCAGTCGCTCAGTCATGTCTGACTCTTTGTGACCCCATGAACCGCAGCACAGCAGGCCTCCCTGTCCATCACCAACTGCCGGAGTCTACTTAAACCCACGTTCATTGAGTCGGTGATGCCATCCAACCATCTCATCCTCTGTTGTCCCCTTCTACTCCTGCCCTCAATCTTTCCCAGCATCAGGGTCTTTTCAAATGAGTCAGCTCTTTACATCAGGTGGCCAAAGCATACATATACTAAAAAAAAAAAAAAATCCAAAAAGAATTAAAGTCTTAAATGTAGACCTGAAACTGTGAAACTACTAGAAGAAAATAAACCGTGCTGCTGCTGCTAAGTCGCTTCAGTTGTGTCTGACTCTGTGCGACCCCATGGACAGCAGCCCGCCAGGCTCCTCTGTCCACGGGATTCTCCAGGCAAGAATACTGGAGTGGGTTGCCATTTCCTTCACCAGAAAATAAACCCAACAGTGTATAAAAATAATTATACACCAAGACACTGCGAAATTCATCCCAGGTGTGCAAGGCTGGCTCACTATTCAGAAACCAACTATTGTACTGTATCTATCACATCAACACACTAAAAAGAAAAATCATATGATCTTATTGATAGATGCAGAAACAGCATTGGACAAAACCTAATACTCATTTGTGATTAAAAAAAAAAAAACTTTTAGTAAAATAACAATAGAGAGAAATTCTCTCAACTTAGAGGAAAATATCAACAGAAATATTGATAACACAGTGGAGCAAAGATGCCTTTTTCAACAAAGATGCTGGAACAACCACTACATGCACATTGGTATGAATGCAAATGGTAGAGCTTTGATGGAAAACATTTGTTTTTTCTCTCTCAATAAATTAAAAATGGAATTACTGTTTGATACAGTAATCACTCACCTGGGTAAGTTAAATCAGGTTCTCAAGGAGATATGAGGACTCCCATGTTCAGTGAAGCACCATTCACAATTGCCAAGGTGTTTTCCCAGAAGTCTTTACTTCTGTTTTAGGTTTGAAATATTCATTAACAAAAGAAATTATTCATTACATGCAATTTCAGTTTTTTACAGAAGATTATTTGACTTAACCTCAACATACGGTCATTAAAAGAAAAGAGATAGAAACAATAGAGAGAAGTAACATCACTAAACTGGGCCAACAACCTATATCCAGACTGGGACAGCACTGGGAAGTACCTCATTAACACCAATCTAGAATCCCAACTGGGAAAGAGCGCTAGGCAGTTCATCTACCTCAAGGGTGAGACTTCAGATTACAACTTTGGGACTTCCTGCTTATAATCCCAGGTCACAAACTGATATTATCATCAGTTTGCACACAAAAGTGCAGCTCTGGTTTTTCTTTAAATTTTATAATGCTGTTTGCTTCGCCTTGAATTATAAGATTTCATTAGACACTAAGTGGCGGAGGGTGTTGGCCAGGCCCCAAGGGGCTTAAGAAATTCCAAGACCCATTCCCTTTCTTATGAAAAGTGCTGCTTGACTTGCTGACAACAGTTGGTGTGTTTGCAAACAGGCTTGTAGTCCAGGCAAGGTCAGAAGTTAGTCAGAGGCCTGCTCCCCTACTTCTGAAGTCTGAATGAGGCTACCTCCATTTTAGTTTCCCACCCCACTCCAGTACTCTTGCCTGGAAAATCCCATGGACGGAGGAGCCTGGTGGGCTGCAGTCCATGGGGTCGCTAAGAGTCAGACACGACTGAATGACTTCACTTTCACTTTTCACTTTCATGCATTGGAGAAGGAAATGGCAACCCACTCCAGTGTTCTTGCCTGGAGAATCCCAGGGACGGGGGAGCCTGGTGGGCTGCCGTCTATGGGGTCGCACAGAGTCGGACACGACTGAAGCAACTTAGCAGCAGCAACACTGTGTAACAAATAAACCTAATAGTCCACCAGTAGAAGAATGGATAAACAAAATTTATTAATATATATTTATATATATTCTTTCTATCCCAATATCCTTTATGAAGGTGATAATCACCTACCAGTAACAATGGCTTGTTAGAATAGTGGTCAAGGAGCCCCCTCACTCCTAACCCCTATTCTGATCTTCACCAAAATATAACATTTCACAGTGATGAAGAACCAGAGTTCACTTAAGCATTACTCTACTGATCATTTGTGTGATTGTTCTCTTTCATATCTACTTATTGGTATATCTCACTGCCATAGACATGTTTTAATAAGTCATCCTTTCTTTCTTTGGGGGTATATTCCTCAATGAAGTGTGTAACCTTTATTGTGCCATGCAAGGTCACTGTTTATAAAGGCTAGAATAATAGAGAGCCACTAATAAAACAATTAATGTGTATGTGTGCCCTGAGTCCATTAGGCTGGATCACTTGCAATTATTTCTGCTAACTCAAGTTGTCATTTTCATTTTCTCAGTCATTTTCAAAGCTATGTATTTACTCTATGTGGTGTTTCACTTACTCTGTTTTCCTTCTATGTAAACCATCTGTTCAAATCCTTGGACTCTTAGACGTGAATTTTTATGTGAAATAGGAGGAGTTTCTAGAAAATTGGGACAAAGTAGGGCTTATAGGCTTTGACTGCCTGGGGTAGCATCCCAAACACGGGGCCCAGGTCCTGAGCTGAAAGAGATGAGAGAGGAATTCTGATTACCCTTAACCTTCTGCACAGTACACCACAGACCTCCACCCAAGAAAGAGAAGTTCCCCTAACCTTGGTGCCAGTTCCCAAACCATAGATATAGCCAGTGATTCTACATGAGCGGGGATTTTCAAAGGCCTTTCAAAAACGCCTTACAGCTTTCAAATTAATCTGACCACCCCCAATTTGCAAAGAAAGGAGCTGAGTCATAGAGGGTTTGGCTGACCAACTCGGAGGGCCAAAGGGGCCAGGGTCTGTTAGTGGGAGAGTTGGAGGCTAGAGGCAAAGCTCCTGAATTCCTGTCCCGGGCTAGGGGGAAAAGAGGCCGATTTGCCTCTTTACTGTGTCCATCAAGGAACAGACAACCAATTGTGAATTCCCCAGTGCCCACAAAAGAGCAATTTGCGGCTTTGCCAACAGTAGGACCTGAATAAACTGGCTTTATGCTGAAAGTCTGCTGAGCCCAGCTCTCTGCTCCAAGCCAAGAACAGTCCCAGCTTGCTCTCTGGCCATATCATCTGCAGGCTGAATTCCAGGGTGGTGGGAAGACCTCTCATGGAGCTACAGATAGTTTGAATATGAAAGAGGGAGTCATTCTTTTCATTTTCAGGAAGAAGGAAACGAAAAATGCGTAATACACAAAAGCCAAATTATTTTTTTCCAAAAAAGGTAAATTAATCCTAATTTTTAAGTTAGACATTCAGATTCATTGACTCTCCAGAGATTTAAAGATAGTACCAAAGCCACCTAATCAGTTTAATTGATCCTGCCCTCTCCCTTCCAAGTTGTTTAACCAGCATTTTGCCCAACATCCAGGTAGGTTGTAGGACCACTTTGATGGTACCCAATGAACCAGATGTTTGGCAATGAATAAACACTTTCTGAAAAATTCTAGAACTCCAAAAACCAGTTTTTCAATGATCTGACTTTATATTTTGCATCACTTGGAAGTGACAGAAGAAGCAGACTTGTCTGCTTCCAAATAAGCCCTTTCCACACTATTGCAAGGCAATTCACATGCTCCCTTATGAGCTAGTCCCTTCTCCCATATAAAGCCAAGCGAGACTCTATTGTCAGGATTTCACTTCACTTTCTGGCTATCACTGAGTAGACATATTTATTTTTTTAAGGGACAGTAGATCATGAAAGGAAGACCAAGATTTTATAAACCAGTGTTCAAGCACCCCCTTGGAAATTTGCTACCAAGAATATACTGTGGGAGTCTCAGGAATGGAGACATCACTTTAAAAAGTTTTTCCTTCAAAGTGCTCTAATCATTCTAAGCAAATAAACAGAGCAGCATTTCTGGACTCGTTCGTAGCCAGAGGCAGAGAACCACACAGACTGCCAGTGCTCCCAGGGTCCTAGGCCTGCTTTGCCTTTCTTCTGCTTGCTGCCTCGCTCGGCACAGGCAGACAGACTGTGCAACAAGTTGTTGCTGGCAAATCCTCAAACTTTACCTGGGAGGTAATGGAACCCATGAGTTTTATTCTCCAGTTGTAGGGGAAATGCCTCTGTTTACATTAGGTCCCCAGTAAACCAGCTCTTGCATGCACACCCTGCCCAGAAGGACAGGCACATGGGCAGCAGATTGCTTCATGTGAAACCAGGGACAGCTCCCATATGGCACAGACCTCTGTTCTCTTTTGCTTCCACAGTCCCTAGCGTAGGAGGCCAGAATTCAACCAGTAGTACTTAGGGTCTCATGTGTCAGACTCAGTTTTAGGCTTGGAGGATACAGAAATGAACAAAATTAACAAGGTCCTTGTTCCAAAGCAGTTTACTTTCTAGAAGGGGAGACAGACAAAAATAATTTATTTAAATATTAATAATAATTAGATGTGACCACTGCAAGCACTGCCAGCATTCTGATGAAAATGTAATTGGGTGACATGATACTAACATGTGTGGTAGTGAGTTTCAAGGAAGTCCTCTCTGGGGGATAACAGCTGAGCTCCTTGCAGCTGAGTGATGACGGTAGAAGGAATAAAACCCACAGACCTTGTAGATGGACTGGGCAGAAGCATCTGTGGTCTCTGAGAAAGATTTATGAACTCCAAGCCCATCTTAGGCAGTAAGCCTAGCCAGAATACGTGCCTAGGAGACCAATTACCATTGAAACATAACAGAGAGCCAACTGTAGCCATGGAGGTCATCTCATCCAGCCCCTCACCTTAAAGCCAGAGAACAAAGGCTCAGAAAGACGGAGTGATTTGCCCAAAGTCACATGACTTCAGGCATGTTAAGCTCAAGGGCAGGATGGAAAGGGGTGCAGGTATGAGGAGGTGTTGATATGCTAAGGTAGAACAGTCTTTCTAGAACCTATAAATCACAACAGACTTACTTCACAACAGGGTAAGAAGACCCTGAGTTTTCATCAGACACATACCTGCCTAAAAATCAGTCAAGATAGGCCAGGTTATGTTGCTATGACAAATATGACAAACATATTCTCAGGGGAAGGAAGAGCAGATATATCTGCAAATTGAACTTAAGACTCTATACCTTGTTCTTCTAAACTCTACAGGCTGCACCAGCAAATAGAAAACTCCTCCACAGGACTAAACCTTTTATTTTCCATCCTAGAAAAGCCAAAGTACTATCAGGAATAAAGTAACAAGAGAGTGTGGTGAGTAGAGAAATACCCAACAGGCAGTCAGCAGGAGAGACGGGGAAAGGATGGTTGGCTGAGGAGAAAGAATGGCATGCTGAAAGTTGACGGTCAGTTCCTTGGGCAACCTGGATCTAAGAGGTCCTATCCTATCAGGAATAGAAACCTTCAAGTATATCTTAATACCCAGTTGTGACTTCATGGACTGCAGCCCACCAGGCTCCTCTGTCTGTGGGGATTCTCCAGGCAAGAATACTGGAGTGGGTTGCCATGCCCTCTTCCAGGGGATCGTCCCAACCCAGGGATCAAACCCAGGTCTCCCATATTGTAGGCGGATTCTTTACTGACTGAGCCACCAGGGAAGAGTTAGTAGGAAGTCTTAATGTTATTTTAAAAGACAGCTTCAATGGTAGACTGGCTCCAGAAAGAGTCTTGGCTCTGACACAGAATCTGCTCATTTCCAATCTTGTAGAGCTGTTCTCTTGCAAGGTAAGGCTGTCTAAACAGGTAAACTCAGTCCTACACATCCCCTAGGACAATAAATACTGAAATAAAACCCATTTCCATGCTCAGACCAACTAGATCTTGCCTTCGAACTAGGCATATACAGATCTGGCCTGCCTGAAACTTGGGCATGTGCAGCTCACCTAAAGTTTTCATCTACTGTCTCTCCTGGCCTCAGGGAGCTCGTGCAACTCATGACTCTTGTACTATTGCTGCATCTTGTGTAAGACACGATCGCCACAAACATACACACATGTCCACACGCTCTTAAGTGAGGGCTCACTCTCTCTAATCCGAGCACAGTATGAATTCTGAGGACCGGAATCACCTTCCGTCCTCTCTCGCCCCAGCACAAACCACGGCTGGGGTTTAGTGCTCTGTTCCGAAAGGCCACAGTGAGAGATGAGTTTGAAAATTCAAAGGACCCAGTGCTTCAAAGAAACCACACAATAGACCACTAGTCACATGAACCCCAAGAATGCATTTGTTATTTTTAAGTCTTCAAAATCTGCCCACTTTTCCCACATACATCACTCTCTTAGAAGCCTCTTTACCAAAGCCCCCCTGCCAGAAGGAGAAGCATTCCAAAATCACATAGACTTAAAGGCTACAGAATTCTTCACCACTTTTCCATGGAAATTGTGCAAAAAGCTGGCTTTACAGCAGGATGTCAAAATGGTCTCAGCCTACCGGCCTCTCTGTATGAAACACTGGAATCCTTCTTAAGGAAATTCCACCCAATGACCTTTTTCAGCACATAATTAAGAGTGTGAGGTTTTCTTAAGCTCCGTGCTAAGATGTTTCTGGAATAAATCCATTGGTGATCTGAAATCTCCTGTGATTACTGGAGATTGCTGTGCCACTTCTCAGAGTTCAAAAGCCAAGCAGACAAATACCACTGGGCTTTGGGGACACACAGCGCCAATGTGTTTGCCAAACTTCAATGCTTCCTCATTAGAACTACACGAAATCTGTAATTACTGGCCTGCCGGGGCTTTGGAGAGAATTCCTATACATTTTATGCACCTCACAATGAATCTGCAGGATTTCAGAAACCGCCTCGCCCCCACCCCCATCTGGCTCAACGTTGTCAAGGCTTGTTTTAATCATATTAAAATGTCACATCTGGGGGATAAACTTTTTCATGGGACTGCACATATGGCCTTTATGAGGGACTTTTACTGCTGATTCATGAGCTGTCTCCCGTGTGAGTTGAAGTTCTGCTTCAGTTCCTAGCTAATGGTTCTTTCTCCCAACACCCATCTCCTTTTTTCTCCCTCCACCTTGCCCCTCCATCATCACCTTCACTGCTGGCACTTGGTCTGCAGTTTCATTTGTGCCACAGCTGGGAATAAAGTTCTCCCCCATCATCTACTGTGCAGCTCACTTCCTCCACTGAGTCACCCAAGAGTGTTGGTTTCACCAGCTGAGAGTAATTTTTCAGGAACAGTACAGCCTCCCTCCTCCAGGCAACCCACCAACACACTCTCTTTATAGGGTTAATCACCACCAAAACCTTCCTACCCAGTGTCACCTTCCCAGGTTAGGCTGAGAAATGAAAATGGGAAGCAGCAATGGGAAGCGCTGGTGTCAACTGTGAGGACATTATCACCATTGTGGTTGCAGCAAATATTTTTGAGGGATTACTCTATGTCAGGCACTAATCTATTGCTCTCCCTTTATCATCTCATTCAATCCTAAAAACAAATGCACGAGGCGACAACTCACTAGCTTAGTTTAGAGTCTCAAGGAAAGTAAGCAACTTGACCGAGGCCATGTGTCCCTTAGTGACAGAGCCAGGATAAAACTTAGACCTTCTAACTCTGGAACTCCTTCTCTTATCAGCTGTCTTTCTAAGTGATATAAAGAAAAACACCTAAAAAGGGTGTTTTCCCCAGAAAAGGGTGCTCTCATCACTTGTGACTTACCAATTTTCTGCTTTCTCCTTCTCTCTTGCTGAGGAACACAAGAACCCATCCAACCTTGCAGGACGGCGGGGATCTTGGTGAGGGAAAAGGTGGCCCAACCCCCTGCCCAGCACACCTCTCTTCCACTCACTGCCTGGTCATCCGCCAGGCCGTGTGAAAAGAAGGCAGACACAACCCCAGCTTTCTCACAGTCTTGAGCTCCTCTGGGACCTGCAGGGTCTCCATTTACATCTATGTAATGGATGTGCCTGAAGGAAACACCAGCCACAGTTCCTGTTCGTCCAGGATTAAAACCAAAATTTCCTCCACAAGGCCAGCCCCACCTCAGTTCCCAGATGGCCACTAAATGGACCTAAGACCAAGTCTTCGCCCCAACACTGGCAGAGTCAGGACGTGTGATTTGGTGTGAGTAACCTGACCTCTCTGAGGCAGTTCCCTGGCGACAGGGCTGCTGCAGGCCTGCAACCAGCCAAAGGGTGTGGAGCACGGCGCCCACTTCACAGGCCCACACGTGTTGCCCTCTCTCTGGAGATGAGTGGTCTGCCCTGAGGTCCTGGCTCTGGTGAGCTCCACTTAAGGACATCCAAATCCCACAAACGCCTCAGTGCCTGACCGATTCTGTGACCTTTGACCTCCTCTCTGCTTCCAGCTTTGTTAATAACTTCACCCCTGCCTGGCTTCTTCTTTGCCTCCCTCATTCCTGGAAGCTGATTGCCCCCTTGCCCTTGGCTCAGCCTTGCCAGCCCGCCATGTGGGTGTGGGGCTCCCACACGGACACCAGGGTGGGGACCACCACGTCTCTGAGGAGCAGCAAACTCATGCCAGGTCCAAGGCAAAATTACTAAGTAGGCGATGTGTCTCAACACGCCCCCCAAATGCGCCCAGCCTGTCCCAGTCCTGGCTTATCTCCTAGGCAAATCCTGGCGGTGGCTCCCTCACTCTCAGACTCAGAATTTGAGAACGATTTTATGGCCTACAGGATCGAGCACAAATTCTTGCTGAGGCGTTCCAAACCCACCACCATCCTTTCCTTTGGCCAATTTTCAGCTTTATTTTCACTAGACCCTTCCACCAGACCAGCTTCAGCCAAACAGAACCATCGCCAGCCTCTGCACAGCCATGGACCTTCAGTAAGTTCATTCCTCTCTCAGGACTTCAGGCTCAACTGCACAACGCAGAGGCCCTCTAAATCCCTTCCCCTAAAGTACTCAACTGTCCGACATGAGCAAATGAAGGCTCATTTGACAGCAACAGAGCTAGGAAGCCACTACATATATATATATTTTAACCTTGGCAGGAGTTGAGTCCATACTACCTTAAAAAAAAAACCTGCCCCTTCCTTGTGTCCAGCATCACCTTGACCTCTGCTGTAGGACGACTGTCTACCTATGGTCCCTGGAGTGGCCCCTGGAGTGTGGAATGACAAGCATCCTCAGAGGCCACCAGACCACGTCAAAAAGACGCATCAGGGTCTGGAATGATGCAGTAATAAAAACCTATGAAAGTTAAAGTTGCTACAAGTGAGAGAACTTTTATGAATGAGATTTTTCTCACTGTACTAACATCAGGAAGTGAATCATTCAACCGCCAGAAATTCCTCCCTTTAGATCAGCAGGATTCACCATCCAACAGTTTTTACATCCAGTGGGGGAACAGGAAAGCAGGTCCCCCTATGGTGGATGTTAAAATAAACAGGCTCTGGCAGCGTGAAGAACCTCCTGTTTCTCTAGGCAGGATCTGAGACAGAAGAGGAAGTGTATGGACACAACATGTAAGTTTCTATAAACTGCCCCAGTGTGTAAGTCAAATTCAATTTACAAATGATGATGTGGATACTAATATCCAGTTCTAGATAAAGTCACAAACCCTTTTTTGTTTTTTTAAGAGTTTATGCCACTAATCACTACAGCCAAGAGGATAGGAACTGAGAAAAAGAAAACATCTTGGAAGTTACAGACGCTTCATAAACCTCCCAAGTTCTGTTATTAAGAGTTACATGTATTTTTTGTTCAAGGGCAAATATTAATAGGTCCTGGGCCACATCTAGCCACTTCCAGGGATTACTTTCCTCCATGTTTCACTCTTCATTCCTGGAGGTGGACCTCAAAGGACTCATGAACCCCCCTAAACAGTATCCACATCCTTGCATTTATGTCTGTACGTGCACCCTTTAGGAAGAAAACATAAACTTCATTAAACACCAGAGGATTTTGAAACTCAACAAAGGTCAGGGACATAATTTGAAAAGAGGTCCTCATCTATCTTTTTTTTTTTTTAATTGGAGTACAATTGCTTTACAATGTTGTATTAGCTTAATCAGCTGTATGTATATATATATCCCTCCCTCTTGGGCTCCTCTCCCACCCTTTCCCCTTCCACCAATTCCACCCATCTAAGTCATTACATAGCACTGAGCTGAGCTTCCTGTGCTTTAAAGCAGATTTCTACTATCTATCTATTTTACACAGGGTAGTGTATGTACTGGCAACCCACTCCAGCATTCTTGCCTGGGGAATCCCATGGAAAGGGGAGCTTGGTGGGCTACAGTCCGTGGGGTTGCAAAGAGTCAGACACAACTGAAGCGACTTGCACAGCATAGCATAGAAGTATATATTGCTATTGCTAAGTCACTTCAGTCGTGTCTGACTCTGTGCGACCCCATAGATGGCAGCCCACCAGGCTCCCCTGTCCCTGGGATTCTCCAGGCAAGAACACTGGAGTGGGTTGCCATTTCCTTCTCCAATGCATGAAAGTGAAAAGTCAAAGTGAAGTCGCTCAGTCGTGTCCAACCCTCAGCGACCCCATGGACTGCAGCCTACCAGGCTCCTCCATCCATGGGATTTTCCAGGCAAGAGTACTGGAGTCGGGTGCCATTGCCTTCTCCGAGAAGTATATATATGTCGATCCTCATCTCCCACTCACTTCATCTTCGCCTTCCTCCCGACCCCACCATGTGTCCACATGCCCATTCTCTGCATGTGTATCACTATTTCCGCCCCGGGAACAAGTGCATCTGCACCATCTTCCTAGATTTCACATATATGTATTAATATATGATTTTTTTTTCTCTTAGTTCATTATGACAAACTCTAGGTCCATCCACACCTCTACAAAAGACCCAATTTTGTTCCTTTTTATGACTGAGTAGTATTCCACTGTGTGTATGCACCATATTTTCTTTATCCATTCATCTGTCAATGGACACTAAGGTTGCTTCCATGTATGCAATGAACATTGGGGTACATGTGTCCTTTCGAATGGGTTTTCTCAGGATATATGCCCGGTAATGGGATTTCTGGGTCATACAGTAGTTCTATTTTTAGTTTTTAAGGAAACTTCATACTGTTCTCCACAGTGGATGTATTAATTTACATTCCCACCAACAGTGCAAGAGTTTCCCTTTTCTCCACACCCTCTCCAGCATTTATTGTTTATAGATTATTTTGATGATGGCCATTCTGACTGGTATGAGGTGATAACTCATTATAGTTTTGACTTGTATTTCTCTAATAATTAGTGATATTGAGCATCTTTTCATGTGCCTCTTGGCCATCTGTATGTCTTCTTTGGAGAGATGTCTATTTAGGTCTTCGACTCACTTTTTGATTGGATTGTTTGCCTTTTTAATATTGCACTCCATGCACTGTTTGTATATTTTTTTGGAGATTAATCCTTTGTCCCTTGCTTCATTAGCAAATATTTTCTCCCATTCTGAGGGTTGTCTTTTTGTCTTGTTTATGGTTTCCTTTGCTGTGCAAAAGCTTTTAAGTTTGATTAGGTCCTGTCTGTTTATTTTTGTTTTTATTTTCATTACTCTAGGAGGTGGGTCAAAAAATATCTTGCTGTGGTTTATGTCAAAGACTGTTTTTCCTATGTTTTCTTCCAAGGGTTTTATAGTGTCCGGTCTTACATTTTGGTCTTTAATCCATTTTGAGTTTATTTTTGTGTACAGTGTTAGGCAATCTTTTAGGGCAAAGAAGTAGATCAAATGGAGCCCACATGGATGTCTGTAGGTTCTGTGGACTATTTAAACTAAGAAGAACTCAAAACAGATGTCTATAATTTGTAACCTCAAAGCTTAGTCGGGGCCCTAAGTATATTATATTCAAATTACCTGGTTACAACTCAAAAAAATTTATTGGACAACTACTGTGCCATCATTGTTCTAGGCATTAGTGATATAATTGGGTATACCCAATTATACCCCTACGACTGTGTGGGCTGTTAGAATACTAAAGTTCTTCCATACTGCCCCAGCCAATTCCTCTCCATTTGGAATCCCTAGAGTCCCCCCAAATCCCTCAGCTAAAGGGTGAACACTTGGAAATGCAGAAGGTATCCAGGACCCTACTCAGTGCTACAGTCAGTGTCCTCATACATTGGTTGGTCCCAGGGTTATAGCATCTGTTAACATTTATACCACCCCTCAATATAATCATGAACAAAAAAACTGGACTGGCCCTTACCCTGTTTTTACTTACAGTCTGTATTAATCAGAGTAGTTAACAGAAGCCATTGTGAGAAACAATGCCCCAAATCTCAACTACTTATTACAATAAAATCTAGTTCTCATAGTCCCATACAGGCTGTCCAGTCTAAATGCAAGGAAAGCTGGGAAATGTAGTCTTCCTGGGTGCCCAGAAGAGTACACAAGCATCTAGCCATTACTGGCACACAGTCTGTACTTACAGCTCAGAGTGGGATGCATGCCTATTAGTCAAATAATCATATTAGTAAATGTTAAATGGCGCCTGTGGTAAGCTTCTCTCTCTGCTACCAGAGGTCACCTGGATGGCTCTATATATCCAGTGCCAATCCTTCTTCGCACAGTACTTCTCAAAGATGCTGTGTGTTCAAAACCTGGGCAGCTTGCTAAAGCCTGGCTTGCTGAGCCCCACTCCAGCATTTCTGAATCAGTAGGTCTAGGGGGAAGCCTGAGCATCTGAGTTCTAAGAAGTCCCCTAGCGATGATGATACCAAGACTGCACTTGACACCCAAGCATCCTGGCATTCCTAGGCCAGCAAAGAGGGCCTGAGCCCCGAGGAACTGTCTTCTTCCCCCTGTTTGGCTTCTCTGAAGCCCTTTCCTCCTCTCTCTGGGGTTTTCATTTCTCCCTCTGAAATATTTGTCTCTGGGTGGTGGTGTTATCTTCTTGACTGAGGGGAGGGCAGCCTCGAGGCCCTTCCAGGCTCATTGCATCTTGTTAGCGGCTGCCTGTGGTGCCCCTTCCCTCTCTCTACCCAGAGTCCTTGCCCCAAGTCAGACCTCTACAGAGACAAGCAGGGCCAGCAAGGGCAGGTCCTCTTCAATCACCCTCCTTTCCTTCCACACTCCTTTTCTTCCCCCACTCATGGGAAAACCTGCTTGCAACAACCCTCAGAATCTCTTTCAGAAGATTAACTCTGGTCAGAAGGGAAACACATACTAACGAGTTTATTGTAACCAAGAACTAGCAAACCAAACTTGATCTGAAATGTTTACTCTTCAATTTCTCTCAGAATTCTAACTCCCCAGATGTCAATGAACCCACTGCCCACTGTATCTATTAATACTTCATGTTCAGATATCTTTGTGTTTATATGTTCCACAGGCAGCTGCTACAGTGGACTCTAATCACTATCACTATCTCTGCCAGCTCTGTGACCCTGAATTTTTGTTTTCTAACTTGTGAAGTAGGGATAACAATGCCAACCTCATAAAGCTCTAGTGGTGGTGAAAGGAGACAAGTCTGTGGCCCAAGGTATGTTTTTCAGGTACTCCATACACAGAAATTATCAGTCACTTGAAATGCATTATCAATGTCATGGGCAGGCAGCATTAACAGTGACTAAGCATATATGTTTTTTTGTTTTTTTTTTTATGTGTTTTTACCAGATCCCATCCCTCGCTGTGTAACCCTAGGCAAATCACTTGATGTCTCTGTAATTCTAAGCCGTTTGCCATATGTTAGAAGGGAAATTTAGTTACTATCTTGTTTCTCCTGAGGGCATTCTGCAAATAAATAGGAGAGAAGATTAAATTCTTTGAGCTCCTTGAAAAGAAGTATACTACAAATCCAAACCTATAATTAGGGTGGGTGGGTGTGTGTGGGTGTGTGGGTGGGTGTGTGGGTGTGTGTGTGTGTGTGTGTGTGTGTTAGTGGCTTAGTCATGAGCGAGTTCTTGTGACCCCATGGACTGTAGCCCACCAGGCTCCTCTGTCCACAGGATTCTCCAGGCAAGCATACTGGAGTGGGTTACCATGCCCTTCTCCAACATAATATAAATAAGTGAACTATTTAGTCTATTTAGACTACTTGATGCAAACTTGTTTTTCTAGATGAAAGACTTGTCTCCCAAGAAGGGGTTACCTACAAATAATACTCACTGAGAATTGAAGTGGGAGGTTGGGTTTTGGTTTTTGGTTTGTTTGTTTTGTTTTGACTGATTTATGCCCACATGAGCCTGAACATGAAAGTTTTAACCTGAGATCCTATATCTAAATATTTAGAAAGATTCTATAGCAACTTGAGGATTAAACGCCAATGTATCATTCAGAAGAAAGCAGACATCACTGCTTTAACCCAGGGTTGAGTTAGTGTCATCTCCTCTCTCCTCCCAGCACGTCGAGCATCTGCACCACTTAGCACGTGTTCCAACAGCCCCGGAATCTAGAAATATCTGAGAGCAGGGCTGCTTCAGAAAGGAAATTAGGAAAGCTGATGCCATCCACCAGGAAATTGAGTATTTAGGATAATGTGCTTTTCCAGCTTAAAGAACTCTGTGAACTACATCTTTCTCACTCCGTTAATGATAGGAAATGAATCATTCCCTGCTTCAGTGGGCCAGCCAAGTTCCATTTTCCAGGGTTAGAGAGTTAGCCCATTAGGAAGGATGTTTCTCTTGCGACGGCAGCCCTGAAAAGATCCTCCAACACTCAGAATCTCATAAAGGGCCTCGACCAGGTAGAGAAGGTTGATGCAACTCAGCACATGAGGAACACATATCCACCCGGCTGGGAATTCAAAACCTCTGTGCCCCTTCCCTGGCGTGTTCCAGAGAACAGTAAACCATCAGGGTTTTGTGCGTGTGTGACTTCTGTTTGCCTCCTGTCCCTCTCTGCCTTGCATAGACAAAATGACCTTAGGTATACCAAAATCAATCAAGATGTCTAGTAAAATGAGAGCTTGCCAGCTTAAAATCCAGCAAACAATATTATAAGTGGATTCTAATGAGTTTGAGAATCTTTCTTTTTCCCTGTGGCACTCCAAAGCACCCCTTTCACCAGGGAAGCCTGAGCAGGTCTTCAAATGTTTGGGAAGAAAAATGTTAGATACAATTTTAAAAAGGGAGAGATCACTGGTTAGCGCCTAATATCCCAAAGTCTCTTCTAAGTGCTCCTTGCGGTTTATTTCATGTAATTGGAGCAAATCAGGCCCAGGGTTGACCCAGCCTTACACATTCATGATTTTTTTCCATGTGTGCCTTCTCTTGCTTCTCAGAAGCAGCCATCACATAGCGTCATGGATTTTACCAGGGACACTTGATGCAAACCCACAGAACAAGACAGGGCACGGGCACCGCCGTGCAGAAGAGGAACCCTGGAGGGCTGTTATCACAAGTGTGCAATCGCAAGTGGGAAAACAGGACTTCCTCATCCGCAGAGAAAGCCTGTCCTCGCCAGCGCTCTGCATGCATGTGAGGTGAAACAGTGCATTCTAAACAGGTCATGTGGAGAGAAAAACAAGTGGAGGCTAAGACGAAGTGGGGCCTTCTAGGTGAAGAGAAACCACGCAAAAGCACACAATGCTCCAGAACAAATGCAAAAGAACAGCAAACTGATTCTTCAACAGTACTGACTAGGAAAGAACAGCCGGCCAATTACATGTAAACAGAGGGAAGGAGGGAGGGAGGGAGAATAGAGAGGAGAGACAGGGAGCAGAGAGAGGAACAAAGAGCAAGGGTAATAAAGACCTCCTCTGGGGCAGTTTGCTATGTTTGGAGTGACAGGATCCTTATTCTTCCCTCCAAAGTATAAGCAAAAGGATGGCTAACCTTGACATTGAAAGTAGATTTTATTCTTTTCCTGAACACTACCTGCCCTTCCCCCATCTGCATATATGTACATACACACACACACACACACACACAGAGCAGAAAGTTTGGTAATTTTCAGCCTGAGGGTGTGAAATGCTCAGACTCCCTGGAACCACAGGTTCAAATTCTAGCAGAGAAATTAGAGCCCTCTTCCTTCAATGGCTGCTGATTTGAGGGATTGGGGGGTGGGGGGCGTGGGCAAGGAGATTATTCATTTTATTTGTTTCTTCAAGGTCCAAGCCCACAAATTTCCAGTGTGTACTAACATTATCTGTTATTCATCAGGGTTTATAGGACAAAGATAAGTGTGTTATCACAAGTGTAAAAGAGGCAAAGATCTGAAGTGTTTAACGGGGGAACATTTTGGCAAATTAATGACTCAGATTTCTTATTGCTCATCTTTGTGTGGAATAATCATATGTTAATCTGGGTGAATGTGAGAGGAACATCTTGATTCCAAGCACCAGAAGAAGAATGTGTTGATGAGAAAAGAGTCCCAGTTAAGAGAAGCCAGAAGCAGAAAAATCAAACA
Source organism: Bos taurus (assembly GCF_002263795.3). Lineage (NCBI taxonomy): Eukaryota > Metazoa > Chordata > Mammalia > Artiodactyla > Bovidae > Bos > Bos taurus. The sequence goes on from NC_037347.1 coordinate 12,322,085, forward strand.
TTCATATTTGCTCCTGACCATTCATGGTGTTAATCAAAGTGTTATATCTTTGGTAAAACAAATGATTAACTGTGACTATACGATGGAAATGGGTCATTGCTAGTGGTTCCAGATCATCAGTGGTCCAGACCACTTGGCTTTGGAACAAGACAGTCTGCGACCCTTTCCCACCTGATCACTGATTAAGTGGTATGATCTTGGGCAAGGTGGGACTTCCCAGGTGGCTCAGTGGTAAAGACTCCATCTGAAAACGCAGGAGACAAAGGAGACCCAGGTTCGATCCCTGTGTCAGGAAGACCCCCTGGAGGAGGAAATGGCAACTGGCTCCAGGATTCTCACCTGGAAAATTCCATGGACAGAGGACCCTAGCGGGCTGCAATTCATGGGGTTACAAAGAGTAGAACATGACTGAGCACGCACACATGACAATGACTTGGGCAAGTTATTTAACCTCTCTGTGCTTTAGCATTGCTCTCTGTAAATCAGGGAAACGGTAGTACCAAGATCATTGAGTTGTTTAAATAATTTAAACAAATGACTTAATACACATATATCAAAGAGGAAGAAGGCCTGGCACAAAGTATAAATTTGAGACTTGTAGCTTTCATCATGTGAAACATATCTGTAATGGGATACAGCAGTGATTTGCAAGGAATACCATCGCCTACCCCATTGTTTAAGAGTAAGAGTCACTACCCGAAGGCTTCCCAGGTGGCGCCAGTGGTAAGAACCCTCCTGTCAATGCAGGAGATATAAGAGACATGGGTTCCATCCCTGGGTCGGAAAGATCCCCTGGAGGAGGGCATGGCAACCCACTCCAGTATTCTTGCCTGGAGAGTCCCACAGACAGAGGAGCCTGGCAGGCTACAGTCCATAGGGTCGTAAAGAGTCAGCCACAACTGAAGCAGCTTAGCATGCCTTTAAACAAAATCTGGTGCATGCATGTCACTCCAAAATAAGAGTTATTACAAGGAGTATATGTTACCTATGTGAATGAGGTAAAGGTTAAGAAAAACAACAACAACTGATACACAAGCATTGGTTAGTTTAGTATTTAACCACAAACAGTCACCATTTGTAGATATATAGCTCAAAGCAGTTATTTCATTTTCAACAAAATTCATCTTGCAGGCCCTCCTAGCTGAATGGGAGCTACAAATACAAAGAAAACCATGATCCCCTCAGTTTAGAGGGGCACAGACTAAAAAGAAAGGCTGTATGACAATGTAATGCTACAAGCACTGTGTCACGGCATGTGCCATGTGCTAGAGGAGCACTGAAGAATAAATTATTCTCTCTTGGGAAGCCAGGAGGAATACGTGTGCTGAGTCTTGAAAGATATACTTTAGTTCTCTATGGGATAGGAAGTCCTCTGGGGACAAATTGGTTCAAGACTGTGAAGAGCCTTATATGATATTCTGAAGAGGATGGATTTTACCCTTCAGACTCATCAAGAGTTTGCTCAGTGAAGTGGTGTGACTCTGCCTATGTTTTTAGGGGGTACCTCCAGCGGTAGAAGGAGGATGTGGAAAAGAGACAGAGGGAGAACAGGCAAAGACTACTGAAACAGCCAAAGCAGGACAGGATGAAAGCCTGCTCTAGAACAGAGTCAATACAGATGGAGAGCTGGACAGGACTGGAGAGGGGAAGCAGAAATAGCAGGATGTGGTATACTGAAATATCAGGAGTCAAAAGTCAAAATAATCCCAAGGACTCCGAGTCACACTATGGGCTAGATGGTTGTGTCCAATTCAAAAGACTGTGGGATAGAAACAAATGTTCTTGTTTTGGTTCTGGTGGGCACGGGAAGATACAAATGTGTGGACATGTTGAGTTTGAGGAGACTCTGAGGTGATTAGATAAAGGCATCCATTGGTAGAGGCAATAAAGTCCTAGAGTTTAGGCAAAAGACAGGAGTCTGAAACACAGGCCTAAACAATACTGGCGTTCAGGCTGTCTTTCAGGATAGTCAAGGAGAGCATGTAAATTGAGGGGAAGGTCAAGGATGGAGTCCATGGGCACACAAAGGGAAGGGCAGCTCATGGAGCTGTCAGAGTGAGGGGAATGTGGCTGGAGCACTGGTCGTGGAAGAACACAGGTTTTAACTTTGTAGCCACAAGTGAAATTCTGACTCCTCAAGATTTCTTTTCTCATCACATATATGAGAAGGATTTTACCCCTATTTGATCTCATGATGAACAGCTAAGTAAACATTTGTGAAGAATACAGAGTCTGGGAGCTGGCATTGGAAGCACCAATGATGTATGATGGGGACACCGTCCTTTTGACAGCGTGGACTCTGGCACAAGACTACACATGTTTTTTGTATGACTTGTCACTGCTGAAGGATTAGCCTTTTCACCTCCACTGCTTCTCAAGAGGTGCCGTCCTACTCCTGGCCATGTACCAAATCACGTTGGCTCCACATGGCATTCTCAGCATTCCACATTGCTAAGCGTGAGATGTCAATTACTCCACCAGGTTTTACAATCTCCTAAAAGAATCTTACTTCAGATGCACCCTCATGATCTGAGTATTTGCAAAAGACACAGGGCAGCTATATATTTACCCATTTTAAGGATGTGTAATCACATGGCACCCGGTCCCATCACTTCATGGGAAATAGATGGGGAAACAGTGGAAACAGTGGCAGACTTTATTTTTCTGGGCTCCAAAATCACTGCAGATGGTGATTATAGCCATGAAATTAAAAGAGGCTTACTCCTTGTAAGGAAAGCTATGACCAACCTAGTTCAGTTCAGTTCAGTCACTCAGTCGTGTCCAACTCTTTGTGACCCCATGAATCACAGCACGCCAGGCCTCCCTGTCCATCACCAACTCCCGGAGTTCACTCAAACTCACGTCCATAGAGTCAGTGATGCCATCCAGCCATCTCATCCTCTGTCATCCCCTTCTCCTCCTGCCCCCAATCCCTCCCAGCATCAGAGTCTTTTCCAATGAGTCAACTCTTCGCATGAGGTGGCCAAAGTACTGGAGTTTCAGCTTTAGCATCATTCCTTCCAAAGAAATCCCAGGGCTGATCTCCTTCAGAATGGACTGATTGGATCTCCTTGCAGTCCAAGGGACTCTCAAGAGTCTTCTCCAACACCACAGTTCAGAAGCATCAATTCTTTGGTGCTCAGCTTTCTTCACAGTCCAACTCTCACATCCATACATGACCACTGGAAAAACCATAGCCTTGACTAGACGGACCTTTGTTGGCAAAGTAATGTCTCTGCTTTTCAATATGCTATCTAGGTTGGTCATAACTTTCCTTCCAAGGAGTAAGCATCTTTTAATTTCATGGGTGCAGTCACCATCTGACCAACCTAGACAGCATATTAAAAAGCAGAGACATTACTTTGTCAACAAAGATCCGTCTAGTCAAGGCTATGGTTTTTCCAGTGGTCATGTATGGATGTGGGAGTTGGACTGTGAAGAAAGCTGAGCACTGAAGAATTGATGCTTTTGAACTGTGGTGTTGGAGAAGACTCTTGAGAGTCCCTTGGACTGCAAGGAGATCCAACCAGTCCATCCTAAAGGAGATCAGTCCTGGGTGTTCATTGGAAGGACTGATGTTGAAGCTGAAACTCCAACACTTTGGTCACCTGATGTGAAGAGCTGACTCATTTGAAAAGACCCTGATGCTGGGAAAGATTAAGGGCAGGAGGAGAAGAGGACAACAGAGGATGAGATGGTTGGATGGCACCACTGACTCAATGGACATGGGTTTGGGTGGACTCCAGGAGTTGGTGATAGACAGGGATGCCTGCTGTGCTGCAGTTCATGGGGTCACAAAGAGTTGGACACGACTGAGCAACTGAACTGAACTGACTCATAGGAGTCAGATGAACCATGCATTATAATTTTTATCTCTGCACCTTGCTAGCTATAGGACATCAGACATGTTACTTAAGCTTTATGATTGCCAGTTTCTTCATCTGAAAAACAGGGGTGATCTTTAACTGGATGCAGAGAAGGCAATGGCACCCCACTCCAGTACTTTTGCCTAGAAAATCCCATGGACAGAGGGGCCTCGTAGGCTGCAGTCCATGGGGTCGCTAGAGTCGGACATGACTAAGTGACTTCACTTTCACTTTTCACTTTCATGCATTGGAGAAGGAAACGGCAACCCACTCCAGTGTTCTTGCCTGGAGAATCCCAGGGACGGGGAAGCCTGGTGGGCTGCTGTCTATGGGGTCCCACAGAGTCGGACACAACTGAAGTGACTTAGCAGCATTGGGTACCAACCCTGCATCCATTTTCCCTTCTTAACAAGACCCCAGTTTTGCCAGGTATCCACCTCTTCCCTTGGAGGCATGACCTTCGGGGCAGCTATTCCCACCCTTAACTCCAGGAGTAGACCTAATTGACCTAAGAATAATTACATTTGCTTTTCTAAAGACTGATTCAGAAACAGGCAAAATTCTGAACACTAAAGTGTAATAGAAAATCTACAGCAGATATTTAGGGAAATTGTTCTCACTTTTGAGAGAGAGCCATGCAAAGAGATAATCTTACTCCGGACTTTGCTGTGTTTGGCTGTGATATCTGAAATTACTGCCACCATCTTGCTTCTAGCTCAAGAGTGAGGCCAATGTAGGGATGGCAGAAGAGAGAGAGAAAAAATAAGCTTGCCCTTGACAATTTAAATCCATGAATCAACCGACTTTACAGATTGCTCTAATTCTGGACTTCTTGTCCTGAGAGAGAATGAATTAATATATACTTTTTGCAGAAAAGTCCCACCTTGTAAGTTTCACCTTGGGAAAATGTCACATATCATGTGTATGGGACTGAGCATATTTCCTGTTATCTCACTGAACCCTTAAATTAATCCAGAATCAAATGCTCACTTTTAATATTTAATATTTCACTTTACAGAGGCTAAAACTTTGTCTAGAGAAATGCACCTGAATCTAGGTTTATACCTGTAAGCCTAAAGTTTATACCTACTGTTTTGCTTTTGAAATGATACATTTCATAGACACCTATGAAGGAACAGGTGTCTCCTGCAGCTCAGCCGTGTATAAAAACTTTTGCAAATGGGTCCTCCTGTCTATGATGGGACAGGAGGCTATGTGGGGCCAGCAGAGGTACAGAGGATTGAGGCTATTTAGATGTAATCAAAAGGTCAAGAAAGCATTCTACAAGAGGATGGGCAGAAATAAGAATGCTGAGAGGCATGTGACTGAGCTAAGCAGATTAAATGATGAGCTCACTGGAAAGGAGCATAGATGCTAAGAACACTGTAAAGATCAGAGAAGGCCAGTGAGTAAGTTTCCTGCGTCAGGCAAAAAAAAAAAAACACATTGATTCTAATTTAGCCTAAATAGAGTTATCTATAATGAGCTGGCATAAGGTCATTTCTGATCTGAAATATGTTATATGTGCAACATGTATGTATGTTGTCATACAAAGACAAGTGGAAAGAAATGTAGCAATGTTTTGCAGAGATTTCTCTGGATGGTGAAATTATGGATATTTTTATTTATTTGCTTTGGGTTTTTTCCACATTTTTCAAATCCCCTAGCCAAAATTATTTTATATGCAGTAATTATATAATCAGAAAAATAATGGTATACATATTTATGTGCACATGTATGTATGCACACTCACACACGTCTACTTCCTATTAACCACACTTCTGCTGGCCAGTTCAGCTTCAGTCATGTCCTCTCTTCTGCCCAGGCTTTCCTCTCCTATCGCCACTCACCACCTTCTGGCTTGTCTCCCTGAGGAAGTGAGCTCCTCCCTTGAGGGGAGGGGGACGATCTAGAGATGCACCCTGACCCTAACCAGCTGTCTTGCTCCAGAGACCACAGAGCCAGGATGGGAGACGGCACGCTGGGAAAAGCAGAGGGGACAACATGCTCGATAACAGCTCCCCAGGGCTCCTCACTCAATCTGTGAGAGCTAGGAGGTGAGCGTGACCAATGAACTATTCTAAGAGGTAATTAGGAGAAAAAGGAAGGGTTCTCGGAAAAGTCAATAAAACTGGAAAGGGACAAAAGTAGCATTTCAACACATATATTGTTCTTGATATTAGAAAATACCTAACCAGCGAATTCAGTCTTTTTCTTAGATTTAGGAACACGGAAGTTGTGCAGGCAGTGGGGAGAAAGGGAAGCTAAAGAGAGAAAGGGAGAAAAAAAGAAGAACACCATTAACCAGCCAAAAGAGGCTTCTCTCCCTTAAAAATCAGTGTCAGAGTAAAAAAGAAATTACCTTAACAGCCAGCTCTGGGATTCTCTTTAGAAAACTGTTTCATCTTCATGCAGTAGCATGTGAGACTATGAGAACAGGAATTAGCAGGAGACACGGCAATAAGAGCTATGATGTGGACAATATGGACTTTTATGAAAAAGTGCACCCAATATTCAACTGCGATTATATGCCTTTCAATATGGAAATTCCCTTCTGAGTCCCTCGGAGCCCTTGGTAAAACCTACTTAAACACACATTCAAGGGTCTGGAGAAATAGTAGGTTTACGGAAATCAAGAGGACTGAGTTCTATGATGAGGTTGATATGGGAGTAAGACCTGGGAAACCAAGGATGAATCCTCAATAGACTGAATGTATTGAGCAGAAGGAGGATCCCAAGTCCAAAAGTCACACCCATGGTAATCATCAAGCCTGGAGTGTTACTGTGTGTGAGCATGAGTGGACTAGTTTAATCCTCACACCCACCCTGCAAGGTGGAGACCATTCTTATCTCCATGTTACAAAGGAGGAAGGAGAGGCACAGAGGAGTTAATCATACCTTCTATAGCCCATGCTCCGAGAAGCTGAACTGCCCCTCCCAAAAACAGCCTACATCCCCAGGAACTCACAAGAGGCTACTGGACTTTCCTTGCATTTTTGGATGGCGGTGAGTTTCTTGTTTATTCATATTTGAATCGGCAGGACGGGCCCAACTGACATTTGGGCCAAAGGGGTATAACGTAATAATCATTTATAGTCAGACACCCCAGGTTTCCTTTATAATTTCTACCTTTGTGACCTTGGAAAAGTTATGTATCTCCTCTGATCTGTGGTTTTATCTGCAATAAAGTAGTAGGCTAGTAAGAAGACCCACTTCATAAGGTCATCTAAGTAATAAATCAGCTAATGAGCCTGAAGCATGGAACACAGGGAACAGCATATAAGTTACCAATAAATGGAGCCTCTCATTTGTTCTCTGCAGTTAAAATGCACACTGCTGCTGAGAACACCAGCTAACAGCTGGCAACCAGCAAACCTGCTAAGGCCACATCAGGTGCACCTTCTGCAAACGGAAAACATCTGGCTCACTTCACACAGGCCACCAGGGTTTCAGTCAAATAAAATAAATATAGCCCTGAAGAAAATTTAGGGAAAATATGCACTCAAAAGTCCACTTTAATGCACGATTGTATGAACTGAATATTAAAATGGGAAATAAAATATTCCTGCCACTGTCTGAATATACTGCGATTAGTTGCAATCTGCAATTGACACAATGCTGTTTTTCCAAGGATTAAAGTTTCTTATTCCAAGTTCAACACATACGTTGAGGCTTTGGGTTCTTTCTCCCACCAGGATTTTTATAGAGGAGACTGAATTAAGATTAAATAAACATATAACAAACTCATATCACATTTTTAGTTGGAAAAAAAAAAATGAAAGCCTGAATCAGTCCACCCACCCTTCTCCTTCCAGCTGGGCCATAAATGTCAGTTGTTCTACTTAAACAGAAACAGAGGGCCTGTCTCATGTCTCCATGGGAGCCAAGTGAGATGAGAAACCAGAGAAAAGAGACGATTGTTTCAAAAACTGCAATGCTGGGTGTACTTGGAGTTCTCAAAAAGCAATAATTGCTGAACATCAGATTTTGAGCTATCAAAAGACTTCTGTTCAAGAGTCAAACCTCATCCCACAGCAGGGCCTTAATGACATGTGATGTGAATAGAAAAGTTTCTATACAATTTCTTTCTTAAAACATTCTAGGGAAAATACCAAAGCTGGTAAAAGAGAATCATTTAATGGAAGAGAAATGATAAAACTCTTCCAGCTTTCAAAAATCTCTGAAATCCATCCCGCACAGTGAGCTGAGTGGTGAGGTCACACGGATTCACATTAAGGATAACAAGTGTAAAACTGAATAACCAGAAAATAATTTTTCTTTTAAAAAGTTGTGTATGGAATATGTCTTAAATGAAGAAGGACTTCTGTTTTAAAAAAGAAAGAAAGAAGAAATTCGATGATTTTCAGAATTCCAAATGGCTTGGACTGAATTTATCCTCGGAAACAAGATCAAAACACTCATGAAACACACAAAGGTCCCACTGGTACTTTCCCAAACCATCCAGAGCAGATACAAGCTAACCTTTAACAGCAGTGCCCTAGCAACTTCGTCAGCTTTTTCAGCCTTTGTCTGAGAACTGGACGATCGCAGGTGCCATTTCTAGGATTCCCACAATTGAAGGAAAGTAAAGCTGCTAATGATGTCTGTTGAATAGCTTAGTAATCAAGGCAGAGGTATATCCCCTCAAGAGCCCTAAGCCCCTCCTATTAAGGTGCCCATGCTCTGTCTGTGACCATCGCTGTGCCATGTATCACATCAAGGTCACACTCAGGACAGGAGACACAGTTCCCAGAATATTCAGCAATCCCATGCTGGGCGGGGCAAGATCCTTGGAACAAGAAATCTAACGAAACAGAAATCACGCTGAAAGTGTTTTGAAACAGTGAATTTTGTGTATGTCAAACAGAGGATCTTTTGATTTCATTTTTTTTTTTTTTTTTTAAGCTTGTGGGCAGAATGGTCTGATGTGCCACTTCTGTGGGTGTTCTCAGCAAGTTCACCCAGTACGAAATTCTACCCCAGGAGCTTTCCCCTTCAAAAGGAACACATTCCTCCATCTCTGCCTCCTTCTGCACATGCAGAGCTTAATAATTCAGCAGAGATGTTCTTCTACCAGAGGGAGAGGGTATCCAGAGGACACTGAAAGGTTCACCCACCCAGAGATCACTCCCCATCAAGCTTTTCAATTAGAATCAACTGTTGGAAGACAGGGATGTCGCATGGGCATGTCTGGGTAGAGGGCTGCAGCGAGGGTGGAGAGCAGAAGACCTGCTTGGGCTTCACAATGGGGCTGCCTGAGACCCTCAGGGGCGGGATGAACAGGCACAATCAGGAACTGGAGTGATGAGAGAAGCCAAGGACTCATATTTCTTACTTCTTAATTACTTGACCCCAGAAATCCCAGCCAAGACCAGGAAACAGGACTGTACCAGAGCACGGACCTACATTGTAACATGTTCTCATGTTACAATGAAACATAATAGATTGAGGGAATCACAGCCCCCTCACAGAGCTGCTGCTGCTGCTGCTAAGTTGCTTCAGTCATGTCCGACCCCGTGCGATCCCATAGACGGCAGCCCACTAGGCTTCCCCATCCCTGGGATTCTCTAGGCAAGAACACTGGAGTGGGTTGCCATTTCCTTCTCCAATGCGTGAAAGTGAAGTCGCTCAGTCGTGTCCGACTCTAGCGACCTCATGGACTGCAGCCCACCAGGCTCCTGCATCCACGGGATTTTCCAGGCAAGAGTACTGGAGTGGGGTGCCATTGCCTTCTCCAGCACACCTGAATAACTTTAGAATCACAGAAGTGCAACAGCATATTCAAAGACTGTTAGGGTATTTAAGGATCCAGTTCAGGAGTTGGTAGCACTTGAGAAGCCATGGACCACTGTAGGCAATAGGACCAAAGTAACGAGCCTTCCCCAGAAAAATGCCCATGTGCACCAAGATACAAGACACTGCCAACTATCCTATCTTGGAGGGTTCACAAGATTCTGAAGCCCTCTGGATCATAAGCAAAAGACATCTAATCCAGCGACCTCCCACCTTTCCTACCCCATTATAAAATGAGACATCAGAGGGCCAGTGGGTAAGATAATCTCTCGTTTTGAATAGCCAGAGCTGCAGCAGAGCCAAAGCTAGCTCCATCTTCCTCGATTCCTAAAGCAGAATTTTTCCAGTGCTTTGTAAATCATTCGAAGGTTTTTTTATCCTTTATATTCTTTTATATCTCAGTTCCAAGACACTTGCATAAAAATCAGCATCTTCCAATGCCACTCAACTCTAAAGGGGCCACAGGGCGAAATGTAAGAGCATCTAGACAATTAAACAAGCGCATCATTCTTTTATATGCAATTTTGGTTTTTAAACCCTGGGAAAAGAGTGTTCTGATGAGAGCTACCTGGATAGTCTTAATTTAAGTACCCATTTTTCCTGACAAGTCCCTCCTGGGTGTGAGCTTCCGTACTCAAACCATCCACCACACGACCTGCAGGCTGGACATCTTTCTGAAGCACTTTCATCTTATTCTCATTAGTGTTCAGCTCAGAACTCTGTCCTTTTACTCTCTGTTCAGAACGTGTGCTGTCGTTCTTTCCAGATAAATGGCAAATGTTCCAAGTTGTCATGGAGCCAAACTCCCTGCTTGCCCCTGACTAATAAATCCTCTTGAAATCCAGGCCCGAAATGTCAGCTATTTTATTGTGAAGGGCCCCTTTAGATAACGAAGCAGGAGTTTGGGTGGGCTCTCACAGAACTTCAGAGCATTTGGCTAACGATGCTAACTGAAAGTTACTGTGGACCAATATTTTTTGGATCCCTTTCTCCCTTCACTTTGCAAGAGCAAGGACTAGTCCTTAGAGAGGCAAAGATTCTAGGAAAAAGGAGAACACCGGTTGCATAAAAAAGTTTTTTAACCAAGTATGCAGAATGTAAATCTCTCCAAGACTGGTTATTATCTGCGGGTGCTATTGTCATTGCTTAATGGGAGAGGCAGAATAGAACACAAATGCAGGACCTTGGGGTACCGGCTGGGCCAGTCCCAGGGAGGGAAGGCCCTGGTGCCAGGTCAGATCATTCCAGGCCATCAAAGGTGACCATCCTCAGCTTTGCCGTGGTCCCCTACTTGTGCTCCTTTCATCTGTCCTCTCTCCTAAAGGCCTTTCACAGCCCAGAGGGTACACACAGCCGAGCCAACTTCGGGGGCCCCCACATTTGGCAAACCGTATGTTAAACCCCAAAGTCTGATTTGGCTTCCAAGGGTCATTTGAATGCATGAATCTGCAGGAAATACACCTATCCTATCCACCCTAGAGCAGCTTGGAGCCCAGAACATCCCATTTCTCACATGGGAGAACCTGCAGACATCTCAGTGCTTAACATCACTGGGCACAGTGCAGAGCTGCCCATGCCCTCACCAGCAGAGAGGGGAGAAGAGTTGGCATGGTTCCTCTGCGTGCATGCCTGACGGTGTGCCCTAGAGTGGCTCCTGGAGGTCCTGGCCCTGGCTTAGCTTTCCACAGCTCACTCTAAGCCACCTACAACCTCACCAAGAAGAAGAACCTCTCAAGATCCAATCTTCAATTTGCCAATAGCTCAATCTTCTTTAAGACCAAACCCACCCTCTCACCTTCGCCTCCTTGCCTGGGTGACTGCTTCCATCAGTCCCACTAGGTTCAGTGTCTGGATCATTTACCACTGCCCCTTTTCTTCTAGTGTGTTGATAGCGTAAATCGTATGACTGCCTACTCCCCTCAGGATCTTTCTTTTCCATTTTTAAGAGTGCTTTTTTTGGCAATTCCACTTCTGGATATATACCTCCAAACAACTGAAAGCAGGGACTAGAACACCAATGTTTAAAGCAGCATTATTCACGAAAGCCAAAATATAGAGGCAATCCCAGTTTGTCTACAGATGAATGGATAAATAAAGTGTGATATATATATTAATACATACAATAGTGCATTATTTACATATAAAAAGGAATAAAATTCTGACACATGCTACAACATGGATGACCCCTGAAGACATTTTGCTAAGTGAAGTAAGCCAGTCACAAAAGGACAAATACTGTACGCTTTCACATATGTGGGTTATCTAGAGTATAAAGAATCATACAGATAAAAGATAGGACAGTGGTTGTCAGGGGCTGGGAGGACAGGGAATGGGGGGTTCTTGTACAATGGGTGTGGAATTTCAGTTTGGAAAGATGAAAAAGATGGATGATGATGGTTGCAGAACACGGAGAGCGAACTTAATGTCTTTGAATTACACACTTTAAAAGGATAAATTTTATGTTCTATATATTTTGCCCCAATTATTTTTAATAAGTGTGAAGAGTCTGTATTTGGAAGCAAAGTAACACTAACAAAAAATAAATCAAAATGTCACCTCTTTGGATCACATGTACTGAATGCAATGGGCTTCCCCTCACATTTCACTTCTTGGGCTTCCCCTCACATTTCACTTCCCCATTGTGCCTTGGCAGCTGCCCTCAAGTTGCCAGTGGCTCCTGGAGGCCTGGGAGGCATGACACAGCTCTGGGCATGCGAACATCCCCGCCAGCCCCGGAAGATGCCATCTTTCCCATGTGTTTCTGCTGAGATGATAAGAATTCACAGTGTGACATTCTGAGAAAGAATTACATAAAAGCAATTTTCCTCGGTACTATTTCTGGAACGTGTCTGAGTCACTCCCTGCCTTCTGAAGTGCTTGCATCGCTAATGAAGGATTTCAATGCACAATACAGCAAGAATCCTTCAAAATTCTATTGAGATGGAGAATAAAAAATCTGCTGTTTCATTTTTATGTTCATCCTGCAGGGTTAGAAATGACTAGATGAAAGAATCAAACGCGTATTCACTGGGTGCTTTACTACAAAGCCAACCACCTGGGAAGTACTACCTCAGTGCAGCCAACCACCCCTCCCCCAGGAATAGTTAATGATTCTAAGAGCTTATTGTGCCAGCAATGAGAAAAAGAGTGACTTGCTCCTTAGACGTAGGGCCAGTTTATATTTTGTGCTGACCTGGAAACTGGTATTGACCATGACATTTACAATGACCACTACTGTAACTGCTCTAAGTTTGGAAGACCTCAAAGTTGAAGGTCTCCTAAAACCTCAATTGAAAAGACATTTTATGTAGACTAGTGCTCTAGCCCAAAAGCTTCTCGTGGATGGACTGTTCACAGGATAGTCCATTATTAAAGGATTTGTTCAAATTAAGACTTGCTTTCCTATCTAGCTCTCCGGAGGAATGAAATAAGCATGCATATGAGGCTATTTGGAAAAGTGTAACTCATTACCCACACAGAAAGAATTCTATCAGCCCCCTTTGTAGAGAGGTAACAGACACACGAAGACATCAAAGACACACTAAGACATCAAAGCAAGGTTGCTTTTAGTGGCTTCAAGACCTTCACTTTTCCTCAACTCCTCTCACATTCTAAATCCCCAAAACTCAAGGGACACCCACTTACTTAAAGGAACTGAGATTCCTCAATCTGTTCAGTAAAGAGACACAGACCAAGGCAATTAACCGCAGAGAATTTCTTCCTCCTCCCCCTTCTACAAATGACCCATGTGACAGGTAAGCTCCCTTCCTTAGAAAGCAGCAACGATCCCTTTTGGAAGGGGACTCTGACTTGTGATGAACTCCCCTGACAGTGCCCTGCCTGCTTCCTCCCTGTGTCCAGGTGGTTGCTGTCTGGGTTACTGTTGTCTTACTTGTCCCTCTGGACAGCACTGTCATCAAACAGAACATCATTTCAGGAGTCCTTTCTGCCACTGATGCCTAAGCTAGCTATTCATTTCCTTCCCCTATTTTTATTGACTTCTTGACAGATGCAGCCCAGGCTCTGAGAACTTTAGTGACATGTCCAAGGTCACACAGCTATTTAGTGACATGGTTAGTGGCATAGTATTTTTCTTCTCATCACTCTTTTATCTCTAACTCAGTACCAGGCATATAGTTTGCACTCAAGCTCTATTTGATATAATCAGTGAATGATTTTCATATCTTCCATGGAACTGATCATTCTATTTCTTGACAGGAGGTGGGACAAGGAAGAGAAATGAAAACCACCTTTATTACTCTTCGTTTGGCCAGCAGATGAGAAGACCAGGCACTTGGAGCCGAAGGATCCGAGGGTGCCCTCACTATTCTGAAGGTCACTTTTTCTGTCTTTTGCACATCGAGATGTGGTCACACTTTGTGTAGTTTGTGAATGAACACCATGCCTTGCCCTTAGTTTTACATGGGAAATTATGAACACACACACACGTGCAATGTGTTGGGGAGAGATAGGGCAGAGGCAAAAACATAACAAATGCCTCTCACAGGTAGGGTTGGCTGGTGGTGAAAAAGACCAGGAGTGCGAGCCGAGGGCTGCGATTCCTGCACCACCAAGTCCCTGTGGCAGTCACAGTTGCAGAAGCCATCCTTCCACATTTGCTGGTGAAAATGAAATTGAAGAACAGCAAACTCTCAGTTACTGCTATGAAATTCCAAACCCCGCACATGCTTCAGCAAGGCTGGGAAAAATTGTGTTGCCCTCCAGCACAGTGTTTCCCAGCCCTGAGGGCAGGCTCCGCCTGTGAATGGAGCACAGAAAAGCTGCTTCCCTTGTGTGGAGAATGGCCCTGAACAACCTTAAACAGTAAAGCCCACTCAGGGCCAGAATCTCTCTGGAGCCACTGAAGCTGCGGGCAGCTCTGCTTGGCCTTGGACTCTGCTTCAGTGTCTGAACTTGCCAGGGTGACAGATATGGCCTTGGTGGCTTGCTAAAGTTCTATATGTGGCTGGCAAAGCTTTTGACCATTTCAGAGGCCATGTGCCATTTGAGTGTAGAATGACACTGTGATTTTCAATATAATTTACTATAAACTATACTTCAAAATCCTTTCCAAAGCTTAGCGCATTTAAATGAATAAAATTATTGCCTTCTGTCTTCCTTTGCCAAAGAAAATTACAGAGGGGCCAGTGCTGGTGTGGTCCTATTCTTTCTCTGCCAGATGACAAAGTGCTGTAAGCTTATCACCCAGCTCCTCCGTAAAGGCAGAATCAATGCAGACAGAGGGAAAAGGTGGCCATTGTGACCACTGCCACTTTTCTTATCTCTATATATTGGCTTTTTATTTGAGGCCGGGGGGTCTGAAATCCTCTAAGAGGAGGTGGCAAAATTAAAAGTATGGTAAAAACTTGTTCAGACTTAAAGAAAGCAAAATTACAAGTTGTGGCTTAAATTCTTACAAGGAATGGTATCCAAAGAGCTTATTATTATATTTTCAAGATAGAGTCAAGTCTCACACATAGATATTCAAAACCATTTCTTTCATCTAAAGCTTTACAAACGCAATGTATCAGAGTTAAAATGAAAAGACATCTGAGGAAAGCTTTTCTTCTACTCAGAGAAATGGATAAGACAAAGCTTGTAAGTGGGCTCCACTGGGCGCTCAACCTGGCTGAAATAGCACCAGCAGAGCCTCCCACAGCCTCATCAGCATGTTGACATTCAGTGACTTTTCACACTTCAAAATCTAAGTGACAAGCTTATCTCATCAAAACTACTGCCATCCTCGAAACCAAAAGACCCTTGGCACAGGTGGCTAAGAAGGAAGAAAATGTTTCAAAACCGCAGTGAACATGAGAAAAAATGGAAATCAAAATTAAAAGGATGTTTGAACTTGAATTCATGATTCTTTACAGGCTTTTCTGTCATTCATTCATTCCTGCATCAGGCTGCTAGGGAATTGGGGGCAGCACCAGAGAGCAGACGAGAAAACCAAGGCTGAGATACCCCAGGGCAAGTCTAGGGTTTTGGACCAAATGCCAGACCTTATGGCTGGAAGGAGCACCAGAGCTGCCTCCCTTCTGAATTCTGAGTGGCATCTGAAGATGCTCTGAGACAAGATTCAACACCTCCAGCTGTGGGCCAACTCCAGCTGTGATACTGGAGAAGACTTGAGAGTCCCTTGGACTGCAAGGAGATCAAACCAGTCAATCCTAAAGGAAATTAACCCTGAATAGTCATTAGAAGGACTGATGCTGAAACTCCAATATCTTTGCCACCTGATGTGAAGAGCCAACTCATCAGAAAAGACCCTGATGCTGGGAAAGATTGAAGGCAGGAAGAGAAGGGGACGACAGAGGATGAGATGGTTCATTGGCATCACTGACTCAATGGACATGAGTTTGAGCAAGCTCCAGGAGTTGGTGAAGAACAGGGTCACAAAGAGTTGGACATAACTGAGCGACTGAACAACAACAACAAGCCAAGAATGGTTTTCACATATTTAAATCAAAAGAATATTTTACCACATGCAAAAATTACATGAAAATTAAAATGCTTTGGTGTCCATAAATAAAGCTTCATTGGAACATGGCCCCACTTGTTCCTTTACATATTGTCTGTGGCTGAGTTTTAAAACTACAAGAGCAGAGTTGAGTAGTTGCAACAGAGACTTTACAGCCCCCAGTGTCTAAGATATGTACTATCAGGCCCTTTAAAAAAAGGCTTCGCAGGTGGCACTTCTGGTAAAAAAAGACACCTGCCAGTGCAGGAGACATGAGAGACCCAGGTTCAATCTGGGTCAGGAAGGTCCCCTGGAGGAGGGCATGGCAACTCACTCCAGTATTCTTGCTGGGAGAACTCCATGGACAGAGGAGCCTGGCAAGCCACAGTCCATGGGGTCACAGAGAGTCAGACACGACTGAAGCAACTTAGCATGCCTTTAACGAAAAGTTGCCTATCTCTCTCTAAGATCACTGAAGGAAAGAGTAAAGAGCAGAGAGTATTCTGGGCGCTTCTATCTGGGATCAGGAGGAAAGAGGCTGTTTTCCCCATTAAAGATTCCTTCACCAAGGAGGAGAACCCAGAGGCCAAACTGCTCTTGGTTGGATGCTGAGGCCTGAGAGAAACTGCTGTGTCATGGGATTCTGATTCCTCTGGCTGTGTAGCCATTAAAGTCAATGATCTGTGTGTTTTCAGCTCCTGCATTCAAGTTCCTTGGGCCTCCCTATTACCTCGTGGTAAACAGCAGACTGTAATCATATAAATGTGTAATTACATCAGCTAAACACTGAGAAGGGAAAAAGAGGCCAATGAGGCCCCGTTTTGTGGTGTTGGACTGTGTAATCCATCAGACATTCCAAACACACACCCCGGGGGCCAGAACTCTGGACTTGCCTTGTTGATAGAAGGATCTGCCCTAGATGAGCATCACTGGGATTGAAGGATTTAATGTTGCCCTGTTCTTACAATGCTCAGGCTGAGTGTCAGGCAATCTGGGATCTTGGGGTAGTTGGCGTTTCTCCACTGACTGCCCCACAGAGCTTCGCACCCAAGCATGCGGTGCTTCCCAGAGCTCACAGAATGTTGCCCCACTTGGGGGAGAAAGAAGAGAAGACAATGTAGCATTGTTTGCCAACAACAAGTTTGACTCATCCCTTTGTTAAACTGAATCTACAAAGCTGCCGCATCTGTGTAGGCTCTGGAGTCAGCACAATTGGCATTGTTTATGGCCGCATTTGTTGTGGCTGCTTCATGTGCGCAGATTTATCAGGGATAGAGATTTCCATATTAAAGTTCTTCTTCGAGTGCTTGGTGGTTGGTTCTCCAGTTACACAGATCTTTGCCTACCATGCTCCTGGACTGGACAGCCCAGCCTGGAATAATCTGAGGATGGGGTAGCACATGGGACAGCCAGCGTCTTGAGTCCAAGAATGAACAGGCATCTTGAGGCCGGGGAAGAAGCCAAAGAAGCACGCTGACCCAGTGGACACGTGCTGACATAGTTCTAGCTTACAGCCCTAATTTTTCCAACAAAAAACATTCTAAAAATCTAATCTGCACCTTGGAAATGCTTGAATTCTAAGTCCTAAAGAAAAAAGAGTTCTGGAACTCTTTAGAAAGGAAGGAAGGGAGGGAGGTAGGGAAGGGAGGGAAGGAAGGGTGTGTTGGGTTTCAGGATGTTAGATTGACTGGGGTAAACTATAAGGATGGAAGGGATGACAACAGCCTTTTTGCAGAAAACACATACCTTCTCCCAGTTATTCACACACTAGTCTAGGCACTGCTGTGAAGGGGTTTTATGGCTCAAATTAAGGTCCTTAATCAACTGCCTTTTAAATAAAATTATGTTGGTAGACCTGACTTAACCAGAGTATGCCTTTTAAACAGAGCATGGCATTCCTTGAGCCACATACCAGTAGCACCTGGGTGTTAACTACTCTCCCCTCACGGGCACTTCTGTCCCTCAAACAGCTTCAGCCTGTGCCTGTGGGCTCCAGCTTGCTCTTGCTCTTCACTTCTTAGCTCTATCTGCCCATGGGTTCCAGCTTCAACAGTCACGCAACCCAGTTCCTTGCAGTATCTATCTCCTACTGGTTCTGGGTCTCTGGTCGAACTTGACTCATACAGAGAAGAAGTAAGGCTATCCACGCAAATCAGGACGAGATCACATGATATCATCAAGTCCACCAACAAAGTTGTTCTTGATTTTTTCCAGCTGTACCCCCACCCTTACCTAAGGATGTGACACTTTTCTGTCTAAACCATGGCTCACTTGAGCCCTGATTTTCAATAAGGGGATTAGTAGGAGACTAGAGCAGAAGACTCAGAGACTGGCATTCACAAAGCCTCTAGAAAGTTCTGCTACCCTCCTCCCACACCCAGGATGAAAATCTCTGCAGCCAAGAGCGTCTGCAAGGTAGGCAAGGGAACTTCGGTTTCTTTTCTTCCCTAGATAACCTGTTCATCTGCAGGTATATCCAGCTGGAAGAATGCCAGAACCTGGCAATGACGGAGCAGCCATACCACTAGATCTGGATTCAGCACAAGCTTTTGCCTGTTCTCCCCACTTCCAGTATCAGAGCAGGAATGATTAGGCCTAACCAGGGTGGGTTTTTTTGTTAGTTGGCATATTCCTCATCTACTCAGTGAATCATCAAGAAAGAATACTTTGGTAATCTGGGTCCTACCACTACTACTGGCCTCAGGGCAGGGTCAGAGAAGTGTATAGTTTTGCGTGGTGGGGTAGGGGTGTGTGTGGCCTTCAGCACTGGTCCATCCTGGGATCCTTGGATTTCCTAGGAAAGGACTCAGAGCACCCCGCAGCGGCAGAAGAGAAAAAAGAAGGAGCGGGGTGAGCGGGGATGGGAAAGAGCCCGATTTCTTTCAGCTCCCCCATTCAATTTCCAGACTTGTATTCAGGGAGTCCTTAGAATCCAGGTGGAAGTCCCCGAGGCTAGAAACGCCTGTGTTTGATTTTATGTTTATGTTGGGCACAGACATATCAACAGGCTCTTAGAAACACAGCTTAGGAGGTCTCTGCTTGCTGTTTACCTCCGAAGTGACCAAGAAGAGGTTGACGTGCAAGTAGTGTGTTTTGAACGATGTGCTAATTTAAAATCTTGAGAAGACACGGTATGCACAGTTCCAATCACAGCTCCTGTGGTTTGGCAGCAGAGCCCTCGGCTGAAGTCAGCATCAGCGAGCAGAGTGTCTGCTCCTCTTCCCATCCCTGCATGTTCGGACCTCAGTGGGCTGCACTTGCTGACCTGCTCAGCCACAGTGCAGAAATGGTATTTTCATGCTTTCTTTATGAACATGATTTCTTTTCTAAAGGAAAAGAAAATACCAGTTCTTGCTAAAGATAAAGATCTTATAAAGGTTCTTTATCTTCAGCAGGAACTATTTCTTAGTTCTTGGAATTGGACTATAGGATAATATCAATTTGGGAACAAATTTTTGGCTAAGACTCTTAATTGGCTGGATCAAGTTTCTGGAAAGTAAAAAAAAAGTTTAAAAAGAAAGAAAGAAAACATTTCAGACAAAGCATTCCCTTGTGTTTAGTTGATTCAAAATCAACTTTATATCAAATGAGGGGAGAGTGAAACTGATCATGTGAATACTATTCCTGAAAAGAAAGGTTTAATTTTTTAAAAACTGGTAAACCAATTAAAATATATTGGTTAACATATAAACACCCACACACATACCCCTCAGGCTCATCAAAAGCCAAAGGAGTCATACATTCACACAACAAGCCTTTTGCCTTTTTGAAAACTAAAACAATTATGACTATTACAGAAGTAATCCCAAACCCTGGTAGTTTCCATGAGGTTTATGAACTTTCCTGTAAAACAGGCTTTGTGTCTGTGATTAATATATTTCTGAACCAAAAGTTGAGACATGATGTCTGACACAGAATTTGCAGGGGGAAGAGAGGATGGTTCCAGGAAATCCTAGACACATGGTTGCTGTAGTAATGCCACATGTATTGATATAATAGCACCAATTTTTATAGTTCTGCAGTTATAAGAACTATATTCTATATATTCCTTACATCCCTCTTCCTCCAAAGGCCTAGAAGATTACTGGTCATGGAACAGGGCTCAGTATGCTTGGATTCTATTTTATGTTTTATAAGATATTTTTACCTTTTGTTTTTCACTTAAAAATCATCAAAAGTATCAACATGAAAGCAAAGAAGCAATTATGACTGTACCTATTTTATTGAAAGTACTATTATAAGGACCTACCTATAGGGAACTGTACTGAATACTTGGTAATGACCTAAGTGGGAAAAGAATCTAAAAAAGAGAAGACATATGTATAACTGATACACTTTGCAATACAGCAGAAACTAACACAATATTGTAAAATCAACTGTATGCTAATAAAAAAATTTTAAGTACTATTAAATTCCTCATTCTGCTTTTATAGTCAAAGTGGCAGGATGCCAAAGGTCATACAAATGGGAAATGGCAGAGCCGAGACCCATAAACACTCATTGATTAACGAGTTGACTGATTCAAGAAACTGCTCTTTATTACCTATGTAACTGGCAAAGACAAGAATCAAACTGTGTGCGTAGCTGATGTGGTTAGCTGTGCATTCCCAGCTACCTCTGCAATGAGCGTACAAGCTGGAATCCAGCAAAATTAAAAGTTGCTGCTGCTTAAAAGACAGCTGTGAAAATGAAATGAGCATGCATACTTTGAGAAAATATGCACAAAATGCATATCTGATAATGACTGGTACCCAGAATACATAAAGAACTCTCAAAGCTTAATAAGAAAACAAACAGCCTTAATTAAAAATGGGCAAAGGATTTGAAGAAACACTTCATCAAAGAGATGTGGATGGCAAACAGGAACATAAAAAAGACTCTCTAAACTATTAGTCATTAGGGAAATGTACATTAAAATTGCACTGAGATACCACAATAAACCTATTAGAATGTAAACAGACAAATATAAAAGGTGGCATTACCATGGGCTAGTGAGGATGCAGAGCACTGGGAACTCTCATACACTGCCAGTGGGCACAAAAAGGCCCACTTTGGGAAACTCTTCAGCAGTTTCTTAGAAAGTTAAACATAAATTTCCACACAACCCAGCAACACCCATTCTCAGGTATCCTTGCAAAGGAAATTAGAATTGATATTCACATAAAACCATAAAAAATGTTTATAGCATCTTTAATCATTGTCAAAAACTGGAAACAAGCCAACTAGGGGAGAGAGAAATTATGGTACATCTATAAATGGGACTACTACTCAGAAGTAAAAAGGAACAGACTACTGATACATGCAAAACATGGATGAATCTCAAAACAGTGTTTTGAGTGAAAGAAGTGAGATACAAAAGGCTAAATACTGTGGGATTCCATTTTTATGACATTGTTGACAAGAAAAAGATCAATGGTTTCCAGAGAGTACGGTGGAGGGGCAAAATTTATTATAAAGAGGCATGATGGAACTTTTCCTAAGAGCTTTGAAAATATCTATAACTTGACTTTTGTGGAATTACATGACTATATATGTTTTTCAAAACTTACAGAACTATATATGTAAACTGGGAGAGTTTTACTGTATGTAAATGATACCTCAATAAACCTTACATTTTTAAAAAGTGAGAAAAAGTATTTTTTTTTGCACCAAAACACAGAAAGAAAACAAAAACACAAAGTCCTATTAAGTGACAAGTCAGTTTAACACTAGTTGATGTCTGTAAGATACAAAGAAGGTAAATATCTGGCTCTTTGTATGATTTAGATCATATTTATATAAGTTTTCATATATCTGGAATAAAACCAACTATCCTAAACTGGATTATCAACAAAGAAAATATTTATATAGATGCCAGAGAAGGTGATTTAGGATATAAACTATATACAGTGAGGCTTTCCTCATAGGTCAGTTGGTAAAGAATCTGCCTGCAATGCAGAGACCCAGGTTTGATTCCTAGGTCAGGAAGATCCTCCAGAGAAGGAAATGGCAACCCACTCCAGTATTCTTGCCTGGAGAATTCCACGGACAGAGGATCCTGGCAAGCTACCATCCATGAGATCGCAAGAGTCGGACACGACTGAAACTCCAGTATTCTTGCCTGGAGAATTCCATGGGCAGAGGATCCTGGCAAGCTGCCGTCCATGAGATCACAAGAGTCGGACATGACTGAGCGACTAAACCACCACCATCAGAGTGGACTGAATGGTCGCCCAGCAAGATACGTCCACATCCTAATCCTCAAAACCTATGAATGTTACCTAACATACAAAAGAAGGAATATTACCTTATATGGGAGAAGGTGTGATTAAGCTAATCTTGAGAGGAGGATTATCTGGGTCTGCCTTAAACACAATCACATGTGCCTTTCTAAGGAAGGAGCTGTGCGACACACAGAGGAGAGGCTGTGCGAAGATCGAGGCCACGTGACGACTGGAGTGACGTAGCCACCAGCAGCTTGAAGAGGCAAGAAATGGGTTCTCCCCATGAGCTGCTGGAAGCAACACAGCCCTCTCACCTTGATTTCAGCTTGGTGAAACTGATCTTGGACTCTGACCTCCCAAATTATAAGAGAATAAATTTCTGTTGCTTTAAGCCACCGAGTTCACTGGCTTCTTTTGTTACAGGGGCTATAGGAAATGAATATAAACATCATAATGACTTGGTAATGTAATGGCTGGACACGAATTTGAGCAAACTATGGGTGACTGTGGAGTGCAGAGGAGCCTGGTGCGCTGCAGTCCATAGGGTCACAAAGAGTCAGACACAGCTTATTGACCGAACGACAACAATATAACGACATGAGTACATATGCCCAACTCAGCCACAAGAAGCAGGCCCTACGTGGATTCTTCTTGGATTGTACTGAGCAAGGTACCCTGTGGCTTCGATTGTTCCCTACCCTCACCATCACATCTGGCGGTGAGCCTGCCCAGAGAAAGAAGTAGAACCACAGGGACTACAGTAGAAGCTGCTGCTTGCACACCCATTATCCTTTCTGCCTTTGTCCTTAGTAAGAAACGCCTACACAGTTAGACTCTGCAATAGACAAACCACATTTCCAAACATCCCTTTTAGATACAGGCGGCCAATGAGATTTAAGTAGACGTTATTGGCAAAAGCTGCAGAGAAAGATCTTTAAAAGAAGTTGATTCAATTGAAATGCAAGTACCTTTACTCACCCTGCTTTCCTTCTTCCTGTTGTCTGCAAGGCAGAAGTGATGGATTGAGCTCCAACAGCCATCTCTTGACGGTGAAGTGACCTTGAACACAGAAAGCAAGCACTAAGGATAGAAAAGCAAAAAAGATAAAAGGAGCCTGAGTTCCTAAGGACCATGGAGCTGCTGTACTAGTTCTAGGCTGCTTGCTTCTATTTCACATGAAAGAAATGCAGAAGGGCCTTATTTTGTAAAGCCATTGCTATTTTGAGTCTTTATTAGTAGAAGCCAGAAGCAATTCCTAACTGACTGGAATTAAATAAAGATCTAATTAGCTTTATTAAATAATACTAAAAAGTAGAAAGTTAAAAATGAAAAGTTGTGGATAGCTTGATTTTTCTCCCCTGATTTAGCTCTCTTGAGGACAAATGTGTCAATCTCATAAAAAAAATCCCTATTATCTTAATCTGCTAATCTTTGCTTTTTTCTTTTTCAGTTAAACTGAAAATAAATGAAAATGTACAAAAGACTTATAAGTCACATCACTCTATGTCCCCAAAACTGCATGAAGAAAGTACCCAGCCCTGTTACTTGTTCCAAATCAGGAAAAATTTACTCTAGGAGCCAAATTATTGTTACTAATTCCCATCTTCTTATATTAGTACCCAATGTATGCAAAGAGGCTTCCCAGTGGCACTAGTGGTAAAGAACCCACCTGCCAGTGCACAAGGCATAAGAGATGCAAGCTTGATCCCTGGACAGGAAGACCCCCTGCAGAAGGGCATAGCAGCTCACTCCAGTATTCTTGCCTGGAGAATCCCATGGACAGAGGAGCCTGGCAGGCTAGAGTCCATAGGGTCGCAAAGAGTCGGACACGACAGAAGTGACTTAACCCACACACAGCGTACTCAAAGAGCACCAAAACACTTTCTTACTAAACTATGTAATTTTGCATTTTGTAGAGGCTGGCTGACTTATATGGATTCTAAAAAATTCAGACAATTCTTCTGATCATTAAAAACAGTTAAATCTGCAAGACAGGTAGAGAGATGCAAATTCTAAAATCTTTAAAAAAAGAAAAAAGTAAACTCCCAAATAAGGAGAATTAATAGGGAAAATTGCTGAATGAAGTGATTGAAAGAAAATTTATACAAAAGATACCTAGAATTTAAAAAAATGATTTAAATAAGAATAAGAATGTTTTATAACCTCAGGAGGTTCTTTTATAAGAGGACCAGTGGCCCGAAGGACTGATCACCTGTGGGCCTGAACCTCCCCGGCCTTACTTTATGTTTACAAGAGCCCCATTCACACCACCTTACAAACCCTCCATTTAACCACCTCCCAGGCTGTCGTGGGGGAGCAGTTTGGGGAAACAAGGACTATAAACAGAAACCATAATAAACAAGATCACAAGTCCTGCCAGGTACAGGACGGAGGGCAGAACCGTTCGTCTACACTGGGCTCCTAATCTAATTTTGTGTTTCCTTCACCCCATGTTTCTTAAAAGGCAGGTTTAAACCAGTTCAGGGGGAATCAAGACTGCGAGGTTCTTTCTGGGTGCACTTCCCATTGAAAGGAAGCCCCTGTACACACACAGGCTGAAGCTCCACTGTGCACTGTCCAGTGTCCAGGGCACTTCTGAAACAACTGTAACCCTCATGCGTCTGCTCTGGGTAACAAAATTGAGAGGAACAAGAAGTCACTTCAATTGCACTCTAATTTCAGCTTCCTTATCTGAGGAAAACTGAAAGATCATTCACACCATGGAGAGCACTGACTTTAGTTTGATGGTGTGGGAAGAATGGAGATGTAGGCATCTAAAGCTTTGCACAGGCGCCTCACACGATTCTGTTAAATGACCTTAGCTTTACCGTTAAATGAACTTAACCTCCATGAGCTGCCGTGTCCTCATCAGGAAAATGAGAGTGACACTACATTTATCCCAGGATCAGGTGAAAAACAACAGCCACAGATGTTCAGTAAATGTTGATTTATTTTCCCCTTCTTCCACACAGTATCATAGCCCCAGGCTGGCAGCCTACAAGCCAAAGCTGGCCTATAGACATGATTTTGCTGCAAATTGTGGGTTGTTTTCATTCTGATTCTTTTTTAATTTTAGGAAGACATTACAATTAAATATTTTTCTAAAACTGCAATTTCGGTTTATCTTGAAACACTGGGATGGCAACAGTGGGCCCTATTTCTGCACGGCCACATGACTGTTAGAGTTGATTGTTTAGACAAGGCACGTGCTATCCAGCTCATCAGCTTCCTAACCCAGCCATATTCATTCCCTTGAGTTAAATGCCTGACCTTATAGGCATCTGAATTTGCCAAATCTGCTAGCAATCACATGGGGGTCCGCTCGTATCACCATCTTTTCTTCCCTCCACCACATCACATCTTCCAGTACTGAAGCTAAACATGCCATTTGGGATAATTCTAATGTTGGAGCAAGAGACCGAAAGTGAAATTGAAAGGTTAATCAACAAGTCACAGGAAATCAAGTCATGGGGGAGGAGGTTGAATGACACACAGAGACACATACAAACGAACAAACAGATACACACGTACATTGTGTAAGCCCATGATTGATTGACTATATTCAGTTAGGTTCATTTGTTTCCCTATGGAACTCAGTGAAATGAGTGGGCATAAACAAAGTATAAATCATGCACTTTAATTCTACAAGCGTTAATGTTTAAATGTACTTTTTAATTCTAATTTGAGTCAGCTTACAGTTACACATATAATCAAACATATTTAATTATCAAAAAAAAATTAGAACAAACTGTTAGGAGAGCATGGAGGAATAAGCACTCATATTACAGATCAGAGTATGAAATGTTACAATCCCTACAAAGGAGAATTTGCAAATATCTAACACAAGCCTAGATGAATTTACCATTTAGACCTTAAAAAAATCCACTTCCAGGAATATATATTGAAGATGCAAAAGTGTATTAATTATCTATTGCTGCATCACAAATACAGCTACTAATCATCTTGGTTTGTCCAGGACTGTGGATTTTACTGAAACTCATAATTTTCAGTACTCAAACTAGAACGATCCCAGGCAAACTCAGACTATTGGTCATCCTAGTAACAAATTGCCCTAAAATTTAGAGAACATATTCAGTAAGCTTGTCAGTGGTCTTGGCAATGATTTATCTGACACCAAACACAAAAATAAACAAGTGGTAATACATCAAACCAAAAAGTTTCTCCACAGCAAAGGAAATCATCGACAAATTGAAAAGACAACCTACTGAATAAGAGAAAACATCTGCAAATTATATGTCTGACAAGAGGTTAATATTCAAGATATTGTATATTCAAAATATCCTCATACAATATTCAAAATATTGTGTGAGAAATTCATACAACTCAACAGCAAAAAAGCAAACAATCCAATTTTAAAATAAGCAGAAGATCCAACTACTAATAGATATTTTTCAAAACAAGACATACAGATGGCCAACAGGTACATAAAAAGATGCTCAGCATCACTAACCATCAGGGAAATGCACGTCAAAATCACAGTAAAATATCTATCACCTTATACCTGTTAGAATGGTTATTATCAAAAAGACAAAAAATAATAAGCACTGGTGAGAACACAGGAAAAACGGAACCCTCGTGTACTGTTGGTGGGAATATAAATTGGTACAGCCACTTTGGGAAACAGTATGGAAGTCATCAGAAACTTAAACACAGAAGTAGCATACGACCCAGCAATTCCACTTCTGGGTATTTATCTGAAGAAAACAAAAACACTAACTTGAAAAGATATATGCGTCCTCATGTTCATTGCAACACTGGTTAAAACAGGAAGCAACCTAAGTGTCCACCAGCGAATGAAGGGATAAAGAAAATGCCACACACACGCACGCGCACACAGAAATATTATCCAACCGCAAAGAAAGAAGGAAGTTTTGCTATTTGCAACAAAATGGATGGGCCTCAGGGGTATTATGCTATTTCTATGTGAAATAAGTCAGATAAGGAAAGACAAATATTGTAAGCACTCACTAACACATATAATCTAGAAAACAACCATAAACCAAGCTCACAGATATAGAAAACAGATTGGCAGCTGCCAGAGGTGGAAGACTGGGAAGAGGGGAGAAACGGGTAAAGGGGGCTAAAATATGCAAATGCTCAGCTCTAAGAATATAAGTGAGGGGATGTAAAGTCCAGCATAGTGACGACAGTTAAAAATACTGTATTACATATTTGAAATTTGCTAAGAGAAAAAGATATTAAAAGTTCTTATTATGACAATAAAAACACTATGTGTGGTGATGGATATTAACTAGACTTATTGTGGTTATTATTTGGCAATGTATACAAATAACAAGTCATTATGTTGTACACCTGAAACTAATATAATGTTATATACCAATTATTTCTCAATTCTATAAAAAAATTTTAAAACCTTAAAATGCCAAGACTAGAACAGGCAAACTGAGATTGTCATCCCAGTAACAACAGGTACACACTGCTATATTAAAATGGATAACCAACAAGACCTACTGTATAATACAGGGAACTCTGATCAATATTATGTAACCACCTAAATGGGAAAAGAATTTGAAAAAGAATAAATATGCGTATAAGTGAATCACTCTGTGTAAACCTGAAACTAATACAACATTGTTAGTCAACTATAGTCCAGTATAAAATAAAAGAGTTAAAAAATGCTGTAAAATTTGGCAGCTTAAAATAATACACATTTATTTCTCTCACAACTTCTGGGAGTCAGGAGTCCAGACAAGGCTCAGCTGAACTTGTGCTTCACGGCCTCTCACAAGGCTGCATTCAAGTGTCAAAGAGGGCTAGGGCTTCACGTGAAAGCTCAACCAGGGGAGGAGCTGCATCCAAGCTTATTTACAAGGTTGTTGCAGGAGTCGGTTCCATGGGGCTGTTGGAAGGCTACCCTCAGTTATTCTCTGTCTGTAGGTTGGAGGTCACCCTCAGTTCTTGCCATGTGGGTCTCCCCAACATAGCAATTTGCTTCATCAAAGCCAAAAAAGAGAATTTTCCAGAGAGGCGGAAGTAACAATTTTGGTAACCTAGTCCTCGGAGTGATAGCCCTTCCATATTGCCATCTTCTTTGGTTAGAAGAAACTTACACAAACTACTGCACAATTGCACTCATTTCAAACGCTAGCAAAATAAGAGAGTTCCAGAAAATCATCTACTTCTGCTTTATTGACTACACCAAAGCCTTTGACTGTGTGGATCACAACAAACTGTGGAAAATTCTTCAAGAGATGGGAATACCAGACCATCTGACCTGCCTCCTGAGAAATCTGTATACAGGTCAAGAAGCAACAGTTAGAACTGGACATGGAACAACAGACTGGTTCCAAATAGGAAAAGGAGTAAGTCAAGCCTGTATATTGTCAACCTGTTTACTTAACTGATATGCAGAGTACATTATGGGAAACGCCCGGCTGGATGAAGAACAAGCTGGAATCAAGATTGCCGGGGGAAATATCAATAACCTCAGATATGCAGATGTGAGAGTTAGACTATAAAGAAAGCTGAGCACCAAAGAATTGATGCTTTTGAACTGTGGTGTTGGAGAAGACTCTTAAGAGTCCCTTGGACTGCAAAGAGATCAAACCAGTCCATCCTAAAGGAAATTAGTCCTGAATACTCATTGGAAGGACTGATGCTGAAGCTGAAACTCCAATACTTTGGCCACCTGATTGGAAGAACTGACTCACTGGAAAAGACCTTGATGCTGGGAAAGATTGAAGGTGGGAGGAGAAGGGGACGACAGAGGATGAGATGGTTGGATGGCATCACTGACCTGATGGACATGAGTTTGAGTAAGCTCCAGGAGTTGGTGATGGACAGGGAGGCCTGGCTTGCTGCAGTCCATGGGGTCGCAAAGAGTCAGACACGACTGAGCGGCTGAACTGAACTTGCGCAAGGGGAGTGGCTTCCACAACGCCAGAAGGTAGAAATCAGCTGGGGCCAGCAGACTGTCTGAGCCCAGGCCTGGGCGCATCAGATACATGTGTGTCCTATTTCAAACCCTCGCAACCCCCACCTCTTATTCAAGCCCCTGCTGCAGCAAAGCCTCAAGTCTTGATTAGCCTTGCACAGGTGCCACCTGGCAGGGCTTTGCTCCTAGCCTGTGATGATGTCTGATACAGACCATGGTATTCCACGGGGTAGCAATGGATGGACAGCAGTAGAGTGTTTCTTGAGCTCTATATATAAGAAAAAAATAATAAAAGCTTAAGAGCTAGAGGAAAGAAAGCTGAAATTAGATGCTATAATGGAAAAAAAATAAGGCCCTCTGCCTGGCTCCCAGGTAAGTTCATTCATAGGCCCTGAGCCCACTGACTGAAGGTGAGGTTGCATCTCCTTGAAGAGGAGCCCTGGCAGTCCATGACAAGTATAAACAATGAGCTTTCCCTCAGTCTTTCTCCAAAGTGACCTAGGGACACTTACCAGAGTACTGTGTACTGGGGAAAGGGAAACACAGAGTTGCTTCAACCTTAGCCTGCTGTGAGAAATCATAAATGCCAGTTACTACCGTTTGTCTGATTAAAGAAGTACAGAGGACAGGTGATAATTGAAAGTCCCACCCTGGTCCAAGTCACAGTGAAATCCATACTTATTTCTCCAGTAATTGAGTCTATAATTGGGACAGGTAAACTTAGAAAATGGAAACCCCTAATATCAGCTCCCTGAATTTTGACGTTAGAATTTTAGGGTCATGTAGAAGGCCATTGTGACTTTTTACAGTTCTAACAGCTGTAGGTGATAGGGACACGCAAAGCAAAATTAGATACCACCCATTTTCTTCCCGGAAGAAGGCAACGGCACCCCACTCCAGTACTCTTGCCTGGAGAATCCCATGGACAGAGGAGCCTGGTAGGCTGCAGTCCATGGGCTCACTAAGAGTCAGACAAGACTGAGCGACTTCCCTTTCACTTTTCACTTTCATGCATTGGAGAAGGAAATGGCAACCCACTCCAGTGTTCTTGCCTGGAGAATCCCAGGGACGGGGGAGCCAGGTGGGCTGCCGTCTCTGGAGTCGCACAGAGTCAGACACAACTGAAGCAACTTAGCAGCAGCAGCAGCATTTTCTTCCCAGGTGTCATTTGAGGGGGGATGAAAAGTGCTGAAGGCAGAATGAGCCCCAGGGGTGATGTGTGGCATACGGGGCACCCAGGTATTCTCTCCACCCGCTACTTTGCTTCTGTAAAAGGTACTCACCCTGAAGGGAGCCACACAGAAACAGGAAGTCAGTTATACCCTCTCTATCACCCATCAGAGGATCTTCTTGGCCTTGCCTAGACACTTATATGATAATCACAGGCCCCCACTGGTCTTCTCAGAGTAGTGTAGGGCAGGTCCACAGGTCGCCAGCGGGACGGCACCAGGGGTCCCCCTGGGTGGAAGTCTGTACGTCAGCCTGCACAGTCCTTCCGCGCTAGCTTTTGCTCAGGTGCGAGGGTGAGAGCCACACTGGCAGGTGTGGGAGCTAACCTGGCTGAGTATCTTCACTCCTCAAAGGAGCCTCTCCTGTAACAACTCCCTGGACGTGGCTTTCATTCCCTCCAGGGATACCTATAAAAGTCACCACACCCAGGGAGGCCTCAAGAACCGTGTCCTTAGCAGAAATGCACAGTCTTTCATAGCTCTTCCCAGCCCAAACATAACTCACCAATCAGGGTTGTTTTTATCATCCGCAGTGTTACTTGGAAATACAGTTTGCCTTTTACCCTTAAGAGGTAGCCAGAGTAACGGCAGTGTGTGTGTGCGTGTGCGTGCGTGCACACACGCTCTTAGTCATGCCCAACTGTTTGTGACCCTATGACTGTGGCCCACCAGGCTCCTCTGTAAATGGGATTTTCCATGCAAGAATACAGGAGTGGGTTGCCATTTCCTTCTCCAGGGGATCTTCCCGACCCAGTGATTGAACCAGAGTCTCCTAAATCGGCAGGTGGGTTCTTTACCACTGAGCCACCTGGGAAGCCCAACATAGCTGTACAGCTACCCAAAGGACAAGTTCTCATGTAGAAGGGAAAGCTTTGTTTACCCCTTACTTTAGCCACCCTGGCTAAAAAGCAGACTCTACAAATTCTGTCCTTTCTTCAGGACGGAGCTACCATAGCTGCAGGGGTGTTTCAAAGTCTTTGGGGAGCTGCACAGAAAGACATGGGTGGATGGAGAGGAATTCCAGAACCAGCTTTATCTCCTCCTCTGTTTTTGGTTTAAAAAAAAAAAAAAAAACAAGCCCTATTTGAAGTTATGAGGCTGATGTTCTTAACTGTTCAAATAGGGAGGCCGTGGTGGCAAACAATGCAGACAAATCCCTTAGGGCTTCATCTGACGCCAGAGATTGAGGTGCTTGGACCTACTAAAGCAGAGTGTAAATGCCACCCTCTTTCCACTGTGTCCTTAAAATCAGGCAGGACAGTCTTACCCAGATTGATCAGATTGTCTTCCCAGTGAGAGTGCGGGCCTCAGGAACAAGATTCTGTTCAACTTTGCTAAAAGGATCACTGACTCTTTTCTCCCACTTTGAGTTACATTAAGAAGAGGTCTTCCTCTCTCCTCTTGTTTGATGGATGCCATCCCCCAGGAGATGAGAGGAGACCAGGAACTCACTCTGCACATACATACTTCCAACTTTACAGGAGCCTGCTTTGTTGATTTCAAGAAACTGAATGTCCATGCGAAAAGTTTTGCCCTGAAAGAAGACCTCACCTCTTCCCGAGGCTATGCAGCAAGCGAACCCTCTAGGGAGACGCGTGTTCATCTCCAGGGCCTGCCCTGTCCTCCTTATAGCCAAACTCACCCTTACAGCTTGGGGACTGGCACCAGCCCCATGGAGAAAACTCAGCTCTTTTCTCCCTCCGCAAGTCCAATATGCTTCTTTAATGAGTCTGGTGGTGCTTCGGTCAAGTGTCCAGAGAGACAAGAACAGACTTGGAGGGGATCGGGGGGATGGGGAGATGAGGGCAGATGACCTGGCATCTGTGGGAGAAGGAGAGCTGTGCGGTGATTCCTTAATGAATTTATTTAAGGGCGGAGGTGGGGGAGATGAAATATAGGGCAGCCTGAGAGGACAGAGGGGGAGAAGGAGAGAAAGAGAGCAGATGTTGTGAAAGATAGTCTTTCATGTTTCCTCCGCACTGGCAATCTGCAGATGTATGTTGGCAGGGCTACAGTCAGAGAACAGAGGGAGGCTGGAGTTTACACATCTGGAAATCATTTGGCAGGGGGCAGAGTTCAAACGCTTTCTGCCTCAGCCGCTCGCAGACCTTCCTTGCGGCGTGGGCTGTGGCTGGGTGAGGGGCCACCATGCACAGAGTCCCTCCAGCCTCACTCTGGGCGGAAGCCCCACCTAAGCCGGTGGGGTTTGCCTCTGTATGGGTTCAGTCACGCGGAAAAGTTGAAATGCTGATAAAAAGAGAGAACGGGACGGGGGGAAGGACAGGAGCAAAGCGGAGAATGCACCACAA
This sequence comes from Bos taurus, assembly GCF_002263795.3. NCBI lineage: Eukaryota > Metazoa > Chordata > Mammalia > Artiodactyla > Bovidae > Bos > Bos taurus. The sequence continues at coordinate 12,354,861 of NC_037347.1, forward strand.
CGGAGAGAAGCCTGGCTGGAAATCAAGAAACAAAATGTACTTGGACCTAATCCAGAGCGTGAGTTAACTGGAGAGCAAAGAACACCATTCAGCGGAGGGAAGCAAAAAAAAAAAAAGACTCCTCTGCTGCATAGTAACACCCAAGGATCATGCTCAAGCCACATTTACTTTTCTCAGAAATCCCTGTCCATGTTGCCTTCACTGGTTTCAGGAATGCAGAGGGCCTTCTTGATCCTGAGGGAATTGCTCCCTTTGGAAGGATTTATGGAGTTCTGCAAGGAGACAGCAGGGTCTCCCAGGACCGGTTCATCATCCCACTGACCCAAAGCCTCTGCTGCCACTGGGAGACGGGGCCCTCCCTCCCAAAAGGGGCAAGGTCAGCTCGGGTGTTTAGCTTCCCTCTGAGGAGAAACACATCCCTGGTGAACTTGTGTCCCAGCTCAAAGATCCTGCCACGCTCAACTGAGTAGACACGCTGGCTGCAGCTGCTGGCCGGCGAGGCGCGGGGGCCACGTGTTCTGTGTGGGAGGTGAACGCACAGGGAGTGGTTGTGAGTTAAAGGCACACGGGCTCACCCAGGTCGGGTGATACGGTCCAGGACCTCAGAAAGATCAGGGTCCATCTGGGGAGAGAACAGAGCGCATGAAAAGATGAATTACAAAATACAACTGAACGGAATAAAAGGCCAAATGTGAGATCAAACACACTCTGATGGATCGCTTCATAACCCCCACCCCACCCCAAAGCTGCTTAACTTCCTATCCGCTCTACCTCACTGGAAGCTTCCGCCTTCCCTGAGGCTGCCCGTGCCATGAACGGTCGTTACTCCCCCTCAGCTCGTGTCCGGTGTGGCCGAAGGTCCTGCTAATTTATGCCTTCACATCTTTTGCACGCGTCCATCACCCTCAGCATCTCTAGCCTGAATCAGTCTCGCTGCTGCTGATCTGATCCCCCAGACCCACGCTCCGGGTTCTCGGTCTGAAGGGAAATCTGAGTGTGCCACTCCTCTAAATGGTTCAGCAGTCTTCCACAGCTTTCAGGATAAAGCTCAGCCTGCAAAGCATGACACACAAAACCGTCATGACCTGGCTTTTGTCCACGTTCCGAACCTCATCTTCAGCGGTGCACTCAGAAATGTTTAACAACCAAGGCCTCCAGACACACCATGTGTCATCTCACACGACACACTCCCCCTGAGCAATGAAGCTCCTCCAACTCCCTGGCCATAACCATGTCTCTCCCTTACCTGGGCCTCTGCACATCTTTCTCTGCCCAGAAAGACCTTCCTTCTGCCTCTCCCCCATGCTCACACCCCTCAACCCACCCCTGCCAACCATCATCCTTCCAGACCTGGTTTCCACCAGGAAGTCAGCCCTTAGCAGTCATGTCTGACTCTTTGCCACCCCATGGACTATACAGTCCATGGGATTCTCCAGGCTGGAATACTGGAGGGGGTAGCCTTTCCCCTCTCCAGGGGATCTTCCCGACCTAGGGATTGAATCCAGGTCTCCCACATTGCAGGCAGATTCTTTACCAGCTGAGCCACAAGGGAAGCTCCTTAGCAAGCACTGCTGCTGCTGCTGCTAAGTTGCTTCAGTCGTGTCCGACTCTGTGTGACCCCATAGACAGCAGCCCACCAGGCTCCCCCGTCCCTGGGATTCTCCAGGCAAGAACACTGGAGTGGATTGTCATTTCCTTCTCCAATGCATGCAAGTGAAAAGTCAAAGTGAAGTCGCTCAGTGGTGTCCGACTCTAGCGACCCCATGGACTGCAGCCTACCAGGCTCCTCTGTCCATGGGATTTTCTAGGCAAAAGTACTGGAGTGGGGTGCCATTGCCTTCTCCATAGCAAGCACAGGGGCCACCAAATGCTGCCTTGTAACTGTGCAGGCGGGGCTGTTGCTATATCAGGCACCTTTGAGGACAGAACTATTTTTATGTTTCAATCCACATTGCCTCCCACACTTTCTGGAACATAGTAGGTTTTCAGTAGTCACTGAAATACAGAATATAAACACTGCTAGTTTTTAACTTACTACTTACACTCTACCCTCAAGATTCAAGGTTGTGAATGAATGCTATAAGCCTTTTCCACAAACACAGAGCTCTGGGAAGTACAGAAGTCAGAGTGCCCAGAGAAGACTTCTCGGAGTAGAGCTGCCATAATCAGCAAATTAAAATACAGGATGCCCAGTGAAATTTGACTTTTAGGTAAGTGATGATTTTTTTTTTTTTGTAAGTAGTTCTTATGCAACATTTGCGAAATTACTTATAGTAAACAAATATCCATTCACCTGAAATGCATGTTGAACTGGGCGTCCTGTATTTTATCTGGTAACCCTACCTTTGAAGAGGCTGCCTTTGAGCAAGAGCTTGATGGATGACTCAGATTTAGAAAGGGCAAGAGAAGGGGGACTGGTTTTTCTCACTGGAGACTGGTGGGAGGGGAGATGAGCCAAGTCCATGGAGACCAGGACCTGCAAGGAATTTTCACATTGGTCTTGTTAGAGCATGAAGTTGGTGCTCACAAACAATGAGAGGCTGGAAAGGAGGAGAATGTTGAAATGGAAGTGGAAGTGATCAGAGAGAGAGGGTCACTGCCATTCTTTAGACGTTTGTTCAGTTTAAAAGTCCTGAACTGGCCCAGAGGCGACTGGAAAAAAGGACAGGAAGAAAGGGCAGATTTCTAAGTGTGCTGGGGGATGGAAAGGAGAGCTGAGGAATCTACAAAGACTTAAGACTCAAGAGGAGAAGCCAGATTAGAAGGGGCAGGCAAGGGAGGATGAGCTTCATTTAGACCAAACGGTACTGATGGGAAAGCAGGACCCACAAGGAGGACTGAACACCAAGTAGGAGATGAGATGCTAGGGCCTTCCCATGACAGTGGTCATGGAGTGTCCCTACATACCAACAGGGATGGTCTGCAAGGGTTCTCAGTCACGTACATGCTCCACGTACATGACAGAGGAGGATTTGTGGGACTATCATCCCACAGATTTGTGGGACTAAAGTCCCACACTGCCAAGGCAGTGTGACAGACCACTGATATGCTCCTGTGTTCCATGACTCCTCCTCATTCCAGGCCTTCTCAAGAGTCCACCAGCCCACTCGAGAGATGTCTCACTCTTCTGTTTCATGAAGGAATGATTGATGCAGTTCACTGCAAGACATTCAAAGATGTAAAAGGGCATTTCCCCACTGCTACTGCTGCTAAGTCGCTTCAGTCGTGTCCAACTCTGTGCGACCCCATAGATGGCAGCCCGCCAGGCTCCCCCATCCCTGGGATTCTCCAGGCAAGAACACTGGAGTGGGTTGCATTTCCTTCTCCAATGCATGAAAGTGAAAAGTCAAAGTGAAGTCGCTCAGTTGTGTCTGACTCCTAGTGACCCCATGGACTGCAGCCTACCAGGCTCCTCTGTCCATGGGATTTTCCAGGCAAGAGGACTGGAGTGGGGTGCCATTGCCTTCTCTGATTTCCCCACTAAGTTACCTAAATGTAAAGTCCAAATTTAATACACTTCAAATCTTTGCCTGACCAGAGCAAATTGTTTATCTATGTGAAATTGGCAAAGGGCCAGTCTGTGGATATGAAAATACTTTGAAAATTATACTGTACTATACAAACCTAAGGATATTATTCATATAAATGGAGTATCTATAACAGACAATAATCACCCAGATATCCAAAATTATGCTTGCGTATTATTAGATGTTTGGATATTTCAAGATGTCAAATTCAGTCCTTTCCCTAATATTACCCATGTCCTTCTTGTCTTATTTTTACATAGTACTTATCACCATCTATCATACCCTATATCCAGTTCAGTTCAGATGCTCAGTCATGTCTGCCTTTTTGTGACCCCATGGACTGCAGCACGCCAGGCTTCCCTGCCCATCATCAACTCCTGGAGCTTGCTCAGACTCCTGTCTGTTGAGTTGGTGATGCCATCCAACCATCTCATCCTCTGTCGTCCCCTTCTCCTTGTGCCTTCAATCTTTCCCAGCATCAGGGTCTTTTCTAATGAGTCAGTTCTTCGCATCAGGTGGCCAAAGTATTGGAGTTTCAGCTTCAACATCAGTCTTTCCAATGAATATTCAGGACTGATTTCCTTTAGGATTGATTGGTTTAATCTCCTTGCTGTCCAAGGGACTCTCAAGAGTTTTCTCCAACACCACAGTTCAAAAGCATCAATTCTTCCACGCTCAGCTTTATTTATGGTCCAACTCTCACATCCATACGTGACTGCTAGAAAAACCATAGCTTTGACTATATCTATTCCCCATATGGAATACCTTATTTTGTGTTTTCCCTGATCACCCACAAGGCTGCATGAGCATTGAGGGCAAAAATTTATATCTCTTTTGTTGATGGCTACACTTCTCCATGCCCAAAGCAAAGCTTATTTCTGACTGAGTGAATTCACTTTAGTTTTCTAAGGGATGATTCAGTCAGTCAGTCAGTACAGTCGCTCAGTCATGTCCGACTCTTTTCGACCCCATGAATCACAGCACGCCAGGCCTCCCTGTCCATCACCAACTCCCAGAGTTCACTCAGACTCACGTCCATTGAGTCAGTGAGGCCATCCAGCCATCTCATCCTCTGTCACCCGCTTCTCCTCCTGCCCCCAATCCCTCCCAGCATCAGAGTCTTTTCCAATGAGTCAACTCTTCACATGAGGTGGCCAGAGTACTGGAGTTTCAGCTTCAGCATCATTCCCTCCAAAGAAATCCTAGGGCTGATCTCCTTCAGAATGGACTGGTTGGATCTCCTTGCAGTCCAAGGGACTCTCAAGAGTCTTCTCCAACACAGTTCAAAAGCATCAATTCTTTGGCACTCAGCTTTCTTCACAGTCCAACTCTCACATTCATACATGACCACTGGAAAAATCATAGTCTTGACTAGATGGACCTTTGTTGGCAAAGTAATGTCTCTGCTTTTGAATATGCTATCTAGGTTGGTCATAACTATCCTTCCAAGGAGTAAGAGTCTTTTAATTTCATGACTGCAGTCACCATCTGCAGTGATTTTGGAGCCAAAAAAATAAAGTCTGACACTGTTTCCACTGTTTCCCCCTCTATTTCCCATGAAGTGATGGGACCGGATGCCATGATCTTCGTTTTCTGAATGTTGAGCTTTAAGCCAACTTTTTCACTCTCCTCTTTCACCTTCATCTAGAGGCTTTTTAGTTCCTCTTCACTTTCTGCCATGAGGGTGGTGTCATCTGCATATCTGAGGTTATTGATATTTCTCCCGGCAATCTTGATTCCAGCTTGTGCTTCTCCCAGGCCAGGGTTTCTCATGATGTACTCTGCATATAAGTTAAATAAGCAGGGTGACAATATACAGCCTTGACATACTCCTTTTCCTATTTGGAACCAGTCTGTTGTTCCATGTCCAGTTCTAACTGTTGCTTCCTGACCTGCATACAGATTTCTCAAGAACCAGGTCAGGTGGTCTGATATTCCCATCTCTTTCAGAATTTTCCACAGTTTATTGTGATCCACACAGTCAAAGGCTCTGGCACAGTCATTAAAGCAGAAATAGATGTTTTTCTGGAACTCTCTTGCTTTTTCAATGATCCAGCGGATGTTGGCAATTTGGTCTCTGGTTCCTCTGCCTTTTCTAAAACCAGCTTGAACATCTGGGAGTTCACGGTTCATGTACTGCTGAAGCCTGGCTTGGAGAATTTTAAGCATTACTTTACTAGTATGTGAGATGAGTGCAATTGTGCAGCAGTTTGAGCATTCTTTGGCATTGCCTTTCTGTGGGATTAGAATGAAAACTGCCCTTTTCCAGTCCTGTGGCCACTGCTGAGTTTTCCAAATTTGCTGGCATATTGAGTGCAGCACTTTCACAGCATCCTCATATATCTTGATTGCTAGGAAGTATCCTAAAGGCAAACATGAAAGAAATATCCAAATTACAATATCCATTGTTCTACAACTGGGTATCGAACAGTCATGCGAAGTCACTAGGACTGCCATGTAAACTTGATTGTCCTAAAAATAAGACACATGTAGACCAATGCTAAGTTCTCCCTGGTAGCAGACACTATAGGCATCTCAGGTGACCCACAAGAGTTAATTTCCCTCCCTTAGTATGGATCTTGCTAAGCTCAGCTGTTTGATAGCTCTTCTTATGTCCCTAGATGCCTCAGGTCCTCCCACACCCCTGCTGAGGACTGACTCAACAAAGGCCCCATGTGGACTGTGCCTTTCCCTCTCTTCCTAGGACAGTGTGTTTGTCCCAATCTGGAGAAGAGAGCCACATTTTAATTCCAATCCCAGAGCTCTCCGTGTCTACCTGAGCCTATGGTTCTTCTTGCACAGTTCATTCCCCTGCTGTTGGTAGCAATCCTAACCATCTTGGAGTGATGACTGGACACCACCTTGCACATGGTGTTCTGCAGAGTAAATGCAAGAAAAAGGATCCCTGCTCAGCTTCCCAGCATGAACTGGCATCCCTGACGTAGACAAACACACACAAAAATACACCACAGCTGAGGCTCAGATGAGCCTTGAAAGGCATCCAGCTGCACTCTTAAACCCAGCTGGTATGTGTCCTGGTTAAATAACGGAACAGACTGGCAAGTCTCAGAGAGCTCAGTGCTGAAGTCCAGAAGGCTGTCATGTCTGTGTGTGTTTGGCATCCCTGGGAGGCAGGAGGATGGCGGGGAGAAAGATTCAGTAGCAAGATGTTAAGGAAGCTGGAGGTGTCGTAACTAAGAAAGACCCTACTAAATAGCTGACTCCTTCTTGGAGTCTAGTTTTAAGGAGACGGGTGGAAATCAGCAGTGAGAGGTGGGCCACGAGGCCCACAGGGGGCATACTGTAGAATCATGGCTGGGATGTCTGAATCCCAACAGGTCATGGAGGAAACCTCATGCACCGCTCACCACTCCCTCCGCCCACTACGCTGTCTGCTGTCATGCGTGGAGCAACCGACCACCCACAAAGAGCCAAAGAGGAGGTGCCCCTGCTGTTTCCTCTGACCTTGGGGGACTGTCTCCTGCAAGCTCTCCTCTTCCTCTGGAAAGTCATGCCGCTCCACAGAGCCCAAGAACCCTTTGTCCTTCCATCCTGTCCTCAGCAGATTCATGCGGTGTTCCTTAGCCTCCTAATTACTGCCAGACATGAAGCTGATGGGCTGGCCTTTATAGACACTATTACTGCCAGATCCTCTTCCCTTCACTGTCTGGAAGCCTGTCTCTATTTAAGCTCTAATCCTTTTTGCCATTTTTGACCTAGTTCCCATTATTTTATATTTTTCCATATTAAGTTAAATAAGCCACTTGTCATTCTGCATATATCTTATTGAATCCAGCTCTTCTTTTGTGACTCAAATGAATGCCTAATGGAAAAAAAAAAAAAAAAAAACAACCCTGCACTGGCCAGTTCCTGGGATTGATCCACTTTCTTAACTTCCAGCATAAAGGACTAGATGGAAAGTCCCTTTAAAAATGCTGGTGATATTCCTTAACTGGGTAAAGAGAGACCGTAACTCACTACTGTCCTGCCTGCAGTCTTCAGATGGACGAGTATGTTTAAATACATCAAAAATGTTTAAAGAGCGTGGATGAAGCACCCCTTAGAACTGGGATATCCACCATTCCTCGACGAAAAACTGATAGCAGTGGATGAATGTGTTTCACAGATAAGAAGAAAGAAGAAAGTGAGCAAGAGAAGAAAAGGAGAGTGAGCAATCAAAAGCACAACGACAGACAACTCACCTGAGGCATCACCGACCCTCCCTCCGCATCTTAAGCCCCATGTGACTGTATGTGAAGCCGAGCAAAAGCCGAAAAGGCTCCACTTTAGAAAATATTATTTCTTGAAACATGCATGCCATGACCACAGGTCTGAACAAAAACACCTTTCCTCTCATGACAAACAATCCCCAGACTGGCGCCCGCCCTCTTCCTAGCATGCTTCAGAAGGAATTACATGCGCTGTGCTTGTACCACAAACTCTTTGCACCAAACCAGACTTTTCAAGGCGCTCTCTGTTGCTTGAATATGCTCTATCTTGTTTGCCCATCATTTAGGGAAACATTAAGACTACTTAGTGGTGTTTTCATGTGCTATTCTTAGTCTATTTTTCTCCTCCAAAATCAAGTACTTTCACAGCTGACCAACTGAAACTGAAGAGCACGTGGAACCCTCAGAGATCGCACCCAGAAACAGTAATGGCCAGGTGGTTTTATAATTTTGGCAAGGAGCGCTGACTGCCTTGCCCTGACTGGTGGCAACCTGCCTCGCACAATCCAGAGACCGTGTCAGGGACAGGTGAAAAATAAGAAAGAAAATTTACTGGTTTTGACCCTCCAAGAAGAGGAGCTGATGCTTATTTTTTTCAATTCTCATTGAATTGTAGAATCAATCCTTTCTATTTTGAAAGAGCAGTTTTCATTATTGATAAAATACCAATTGTAAAAAGTAAAGTGCGTTAACTCTGACAAAAATATGGTATGCACTTTTCAATGCATTACTTTAACACAACCATCTTTCAGCTTGGTATTATTATGATGTACATTTTATAAGAGGAAGCCTGAGATTTAATTAGGTAACCAGTATCAATGGACACTTAGTGGATATGCACAGGTTCAGTTGAACTCAGAGAACATGATCTTGGCTACAATACTTTAAAATACTTTCATGATGGAAATGTTTTTAAATTAGATATGTAAAAAGGAGAGCAAAAACAATTTTCACCACACTCAGAGACAACTTGATAAACAAACTTTGTACATACATCCCCAATTTAAAAAAAAAAATGAAACAGAGATCATACTTAACATACTGCTGTAAAAGCTTTGTGTTTTACATTTGAAATATATTGTGGAGGTCTTTTTACATCAATAAATATACTTCTACCCTATCATATTTAATGACTGTTTTCCATTGTTATCCCTACACCATAATGTATGTAATAAATCTTCCTTTTGGACATTTTGGTTCTTATACAGAATGCTGTGATAAATAATCTAATAGATGACTCCTTCACACATCTTTAGACCTCTGAGATAAATTCTTAGAAGCAAGATATACAGTTTTTACATATTGCCAAACTGCCTTGGGAAATGTATGAATTTTCATTCCTGTCAAAAATGTATTAAATCATCCTCTCCCCCCACCATTACCAGCATTGGGTATTTTATCGTCTTTGCCAATTTAAAAGCTTCCCTGGTGGCTCAGAGGTTAAAGCATCTGCCTGGAATGCGGGAGACCTGGGTTCGATCCCTGGGTCAGGAAGATCCCCTGGAGAAGGAAATGGCAACCCACTCCAGTACCCTTGCCCGGAGAATCCCATGGAGAGATCTCACTGATGTTTTAGTTGTTCTTCCGTAATTAGTTCTGCCGATGGAACACTCTTCATTTTTGGTATTTGTATTAGTCCTTTTGTGAAATCTCTACTTATGTGAATAGCTAATCTTTACTTCACAGCTCACTAGATAGTAATCACTTGCCAAAATAATGTGTCAAATATATTTTCCCAATTTTTTCATTTGTTATTAATTTTCTTGGTTTTTTAATAAAAAATGTTCACAATTTTTCTTTTCTTTTTTGGTTTCTGTCATTGACATCATCCTTACAAAGAACCTCCCCCTCCTTCAAGATTATTTAAAAAACTTAAATTTCCTTATTGTACTTTCAAAGGATTTTTTCACATTTAAATATTTAATATCTAGCATTTCTTGGTATAAAATATAGCTTATTTCTTATAATTTTTAAACCAAATGTCTAAACACCATTTACTAAATGATCTATAAAATCATACCTCATTTGTAATTTTTTATTGTATACCAAAACTTTATATATTTATGTCTAGAATTATTGTTCTACTCCATAGATTTTTTTTTCTTCTGATTCCTATGCCATTATTATCTGTTCTAGTCATTACAGCTTTATAAGCCACATCAGTGTCTCAGAGGGCAATTTTCCCTTCATTATTACCAACTGTTTATTCATTCAAATGCATTTAAAAGGCATCCCTTCAGTTTCAGAAAAATGGGGGATTATGGTTAGAACTGTGTTATATCACTAGAATAATTGGAAAGAACTGAAGCCTTACAATTTGATTAAACTGTTCCTTCCTGGAACAAGCAACACATGTCTATTTAATTCAGGTTTTCTTAATAATGCATTTATTTTCTTCATATATTATAACGTATCCTATTATATGAATGGAATCTTCTCCCAATTACATTTAACAATTGGCTATTGTGAAACTTAGACTTATACAACTGAACTCCAAGCCATTCCCATTCTTTTAAGGGTAAAATTGATGCCAAAAAATACTAATTGTCATTTAAAAGTCATTCATTTCAGTGAAGGTGGTGAAAAAATACAAACTTATAGCCACAAAATAAACAATTTGGGGGATATAATGTACAGTGTGGTGACTGTAGTTAATAATACTGTATTGTATATTTGAAATTTACTAAAAGTAGATCTTAAAAGTTCTTATCACAAGAAAAAAGACGCTTGTCACTATGTGTGGTAGAGACGGATATTAACTAGATTTACTGTGGTGATCATTTCAAATCATCATGTTGTACATCTGAAAATAATATAATTTTATGTGATAATGATACCTGAGTTTTTTTTAAGTCACCTATTTTATTTGTAACTGAACTTAGTATATAAAGGCATCAGCTAGTTCCAAAGACTCTGTCTCCAGGATGCATCCCTGAACAGTCCACTTCTCCCCATCTCCACCACCACTGGTCAAGGCACCAGCAAACTTCGCCTGGGCTATTGTTATTATAATTTTGTCACTGGCCCCCCACAGTTCCTGTTTTAATTCATTCTTTGTATCCCACAAATGAACAAATCATATCACATCCCTGCTTAAACTCACTCCCCCCACCCCACTCCGGCCCAGGCATCTTTAATCTAAGTACCTTACTGGGGCCCACAAGGTCTATGGGATTTGGGCCCCACGTCCCTTTCCAACCGCACTTCCTACCTGTTCTCCTTTCTCAGCACTCTCTACCATCCTTGCCTTCTTTCAGCTTCCCACGTCACCATCTCCTCCTCAGGGCCTTTCTGCAAGCTCTTCCTCTGCCTGGGAGCTCTTCTTCTAGAGGACCATTCCTGCTGACCATCTGAAGCTCACATTAAGTGTCACGCTCAACAAGGTCCTCCCTGTCCATTCAATTTAAAGTAGACCCCATCACTCTCTTATCGCATCCTCCAGTTTTATTTTTCTAAACCAATTTACTGTGAAATGTTGATTTATTTATTTGTGTAGTGTGTATCTTCTCCCCTCAATTTGTCTGGCCACATTCCCACCTTAAAGGCAAAGTTTCAGAAGAGTCATAATTCCTATCTTAACCACTACTGCATCTCTAAGGACTAGATGAATTCCTGGCACAGAGCAGGCGCTCAGTAAAAATGTGTGAACTGAATGAATAAATGAACAACCTAAGGCCTTGTGAATCATGGTGAACAGTTTGGTGCAAGCAACATGCATTTCATAATCAGATAGACCTATGTTTGATTCTCAGTCTCAGTCCTTAGCTAATTTGAGCCCTTGGGAAAAATAGTCTTAGAATATTGCTTTCTTTAGTTATAAAAATGGAGTGATTAGTTACTGCCTGATACGTTTGGTTTGAGAATTAAATGAAAAAATGTATAAAGCATTAGCACAATTCCCGGTACACAAAACTCAAGATATGTTAGTTCTTTGCCCATTCCTGAGCTACTTCCACTCACCAACTAGTTTCTTTATCTACATTACAGCTGGGGAGCTATGGAATTTAGTGCTTAGAGAGCCTCAATATTAAACAAGACTTTAAAATTGGGTAAAAAAAAAAAGAAAGAAAGAAAGAAAGCGAATGCTACCATCTGGGATAGGTCTTTGTTCCAACTAGTTCTCTGAGATTCAGAAGGAATAGACTGTTCAGCAAATTATTCCCTGCCTTAAATTGGAACATGGAATTAAAGACAAGGACAATTGAACAAGTCAACAAAAACTTTTATTTTGCTACAAATTAACATAGTATGGGTCTCTAATCTTAATGCCACATAAGAGGAAAATACTCATTAGTAAGATGTCACATAGTACACTGAAATTATAAAAGGAGCATTAAACATAATCCCCAATGGAGGACCCAAAATTCAAAAAATTGGTGATTATGATTTCCTAGAGCAAGTTCACTAAGTTTCCAAATGCCTCCAACATCAAGGGAGTACATAAATTATACAAGGCTATAAAGTCTGACACAGTAAAAGTGGTTCATTCTGAAAAAGGAAATGAATTCTTTGACCTTGACTATCTAAACACCATCATTGATTTTTCTATACTTTCCTTTGGAGTTTACAATTGAGAAGTCACTTCATTTTGTTTCTCTTTCATTTATATTTTGAGGGATTAAGCCCATGGATACAAGTTTTCTAACTTAGAAAGGGTCAGCAAAAATGCCAATAATCTCAGTTTCTGGCACCTTCCGAATCATGAGGGCCCTACTTAGGATTAGGGCTCACTTTACCTGCAAATACTACCTGGAAAGTAGTGGACCAAAATTACATATCATCTGCTATTACAAAGAGATTGTATGAGCCTGTTGTTCTGTATTTTGGTTTCTGCTGTTTGGGGGATAGGCTGCTGAAGCATATATTGGGAAAACATATGCAGCATATGTTTTCCCAAGAGAAGAGCCAGCCAGCATCAGACAGGAGTGCAAGTGAAGCCCAGGGACTCAAAACACGCACTTTGGAGCACACTACTGAGTTTCAATCCCTATTCCGCATGGAACAAAGGCCCCAAAGGCCCTAAAGAAAGCAATATTCTGAGACTTTGAGTATTTTTTCACATCTTACTAGCTGTGAAACCTCAGGCAAATTATTTAGCCTTTCTGTGCCTCTGTGTTCTTGTCTGTAAAACAGAATGATGAAAACATTATCCACGTTGTAGGGCTGTAATGAGGAGTAAATGAGAATTTGTAAGAAACTCAGTAAAGCTTGCTAAAGCATTTATTAATTCAATCATAACTCAAAAAAGATTTTCAGTGCTTTTGTTCTGTGAATATGTGTCTTCAAAGGGAAGGGAAGGGATAATCACCCCCACCATGTGTGGGGTGATGAACAGGGACTCTCTTCACCTTTTCCCACCTTGTCCCAGAAGGTGTCAGAGGGAAACACAAGTTGCCATACTTTTATTAAATGAAAAACTGTTATAAGTGAAATGAATTTAAAAAGCCAATCCCATTCACTTTAAAAATCAAAGGAGGATGCAGAAATGGAACCCTAGTTCTTGGGTTTCTAGGTCTCCCTGCCTCTTTCTACAGGCATCATTATAAATCATGGTCTGTTCCCAGGGCACAGATCCTGAAGGTAAGGATTGGCAACTACAGGATATCAAAATCTCCACCTTCTGAGGCCACCATGGAGTTGAAAGAAGTCAAATAAGACAACGTTATTCTAATACTCCTGAGAATAGAAAGCTTCAGCATGAAAAGAGCACTTTAAACTCTTTAGAGTGTCAGTCTGACGTGCCCTGCTCCTCATCACTCACTGCCTTGCTGAGTCTTACCTTTGCCCACTAAGTACTGGGTAGTCTCTTTGAAATCTGAAAATAATTTTCAGTATATTCCATGAAAGCAGCCCATCGGCTAAGAGAAAGTTTAAATAAAACTTCTGAATAGCTTTCTTTACCATGAGATGGGGATGGCTTTAAGACTAATGTTTCTGAGGGGGAAGAAGAAGTGTAATTTGTGAACCCAACCTGGGTAACCACCACAGAGGGCTCTTCACAGATTCCGGGCCAGTCCAGATGAACTGTGGCTCTCTGGCACCCAGGGAAGATGCTCCTAACCAGAGGATAATTCTAGAACGTGAGAACAAAGACAACAGCCACCCCCCGCCCCCATTCATCAAGATTGTAACAATGAAGAACCATAATGACAATGATAGGAGAAAGCAGAGAAAATAAAATGTTACCAGACAGAGAGGCAGTTTGGAAAACTGCGTACTGATCATTTTTCTTCAGGACACACCATTGAGAAAAATTAAGTCTTTAACCTCTGATGGCTTCCTGTGGCAAAGCCACAGAAATCTAATTGAGAGACTCAGGTCCACAGAAATCTGCTGTCTGGTCTGGCTATAGAATCACATTATGATAAGCCTTTGACTGGATTACTGTAAGAAACAAAGGATTGTTGCTACGACATCATTATGTAGACTGTACACCCAAACGATACTTTCCTAATCTTTATTCACTGAGCTCTCCTCCCATTATCTCTAACAAGCAGATGAAGCAGAAACCTCAAGAGACGCTGTATTCTGTTTGATTCTGGGGGACTTCCAAATGCACTTTGTATTTCCATTGAGAAAAGACACAGAATTGAGTGGTGTGTAAAAGATAGAAGGGCAATGACTTCTGGTCAGCATTGTAATATTACTGACATTGCAATACACTTTCAACAGAAAGTGGGGTTAGTAAAGATGTTAGAACCACAAAGACTTGTCATGATTATATGCTTGCTGCTCTTTCTATCTGCCCATTGCACATTCTGAGACAGGTGGAAGTATATCTTTCCATTTGCCCACAAAATGTAGCTCCAGTAGTATCCTACAGAATAAACCCTAGCCAAGGGATGGGGTCTCAGCACAATTTCATACTTTTTCTTTCTCTGGCTACGAGCAGGTGTAAACAACTTGAAGACCTGCAGGCTTTCAGAGAAACAGTTCAGTTCAGTTCAGTTGCTCAGTTGTGTCCGACTCTTCACGACCCCATGAATCGCAGCACGCCAGGCCTCCCTGTCCATCACCAACTCCCGGAGTTCACTCAAACTCACGTCCATCGAGTCAGTGATGCCATCCAGCCATCTCATCCTCTGTTGTCCCCTTCTCCTTCTGCCCCCAATCCCTCCCAGCATCAGAGTCTTTTCCAATGAGTCAACTCTTCGCATGAGGTGGCCAGAGTACTGGAGTTTCAGCTTTAGCATCATTCCCTCCAAAGAAATCCCAGGGCTGATCTCCTTCAGAATGGACTGGTTGGATCTCCTTGCAGTCCAAGGGACTCTCAAGAGTCTTCTCCAACACCACAGTTCAAAAGCATCAATTCTTCGGTGCTCAGCCTTCTTCACAATCCAACTCTCACATCCATACATGACCACAGGAAAAACCATAGCCTTGACTAGATGGACCTTTGTTGGCAAAGTAATGTCTCTGCTTTTGAATACGCTATCTAGGTTGGTCATAACTTTCCTTCCAAGGAGTAAGCGTCTTTTAATTTCATGGCTGCAGTCACCATCTGCAGTGATTTTGGAGCCCAGAAAAATAAAGTCTGACACTGTTTCCACTGTTTCCACATCTATTTCCCATGAAGTGATGGGACCAGATGCCATGATCTTTGTTTTCTGAATGTTGAGCTTTAAGCCAACTTTTTCACTCTCCACTTTCACTTTCATCAAGAGGCTTTTTAGTTCCTCTTCACTTTCTGCCACAAGGGTGGTGTCATCTGCATATCTGAGGTTATTGATATTTCTCCTGGCAATCTTGATTCCAGCTTGTGCTTCTCCCAGGCCAGGGTTTCTCATGATGTACTCTGCATATAAGTTAAATAAGCAGGGTGATAATATACAGCCTTGACGTACTCCTTTTCCTATTTGGAACCAGTCTGTTGTTCCATGTCCAGTTCTAACTTTTGCTTCCTGACCTGCATACAGATTTCTCAAGAGCCAGGTCAGGTGGTCTGGTATTCCCATCTCTTTCAGAATTTTCCACAGTTTATTGTGATCCAAACAGTCAAAGGATTTGGCATAGTCAATAAACAGAAATAGATGTTTTTCTGGAACTCTCTTGCTTTTTCCATGATCCGGCAGATATTGGCAATTTGATCTCTGGTTCCTCTGCCTTTTCTAAAACCAGCTTGAGCATCAGGAAGTTCATGGTTCACGTATTGCTGAAGCCTGGCTTGGAGAATTTTGAGTATTACTTTACTAGCATGTGAGATGAGTGCAACTGTGCGGTAGTTTGAGCATTCTTTGGCATTGCCTTTCTTTGGGATTGGAACGAAAACTGACCTTTTCCAGTCTTCTGGCCACTGCTGAGTTTTCCAAATTTGCTGGCATATTGAATGAAGCACTTTAACAGCATCATCTTTCAGGATTTGGACTAGCTCAACTGGAACTCCATCACCTCCACTAGCTTTGTTCGTAGTGATGCTTTCTAAGGCCCACTTGACTTCACATTCCAGGAAGTCTGGCTCTAGGTCAGTGATCACACCATCGTGATTATCTGGGTCGAGAGGCGCCTAAAATGTTGTTTCAAGTCTCCCTCCTGTTCTCCATTAGAGTAACTTCATGCACTGTTGCATAAACCTCCACTTCTCTTCATCCAGAAACCTCTCCATATGAAAAATGAGCTGCTTGGGCATTCCCTAATCCTTCCAGGACAGACAGCACAGCCCTCGGCCCCTTGACCAAACAGAGCTTCTGTCAGAAGCATCACTTCCTGGTATAGTGATCTCTTTGCAACTCTGTCTCCCCACCTTGGCATCTGAAACCCTAGAGGCAAGCTCAGTTCTCAGTTCTCGAGAAACGTTTTCCAGATAAATGAATGGATGAACAAATGAATGAACTAAAGACGGGAACTAAACCGTTAGGAAGCCTAGGAACGTGGGATGTTGACACCTGCTAGGAGTACCATTCTCTCATTAAGTATGAAGTTGAGGTTGAAACTGAAAATAGAGGACCCCCAGACAAGCATGGTAACATTTGACAGATCAAAAGTGTACAGATTTGGTTGTATTAGTTTAATCTTCTATGACATGCAATTTACATAGTCTGTGGGTATAAAACTGAATAGCCAATAGAGTTCTAAAATGTATCTGCAAGTGTTGCTTAGCTCAAGAAAATTATAAGTATGATAATAATAATGAAAGCAACCAATAAAGGCAATACAGGCTACTTTACTATAAAGAGTAACCATATGAACAGATGTTATTTTCAGTTATGTCCTTGTTCAGGGAATGGGCAGTGGGTTCCTGGATGTTCATCTTATTTAAAAATATTGAACCACACATGTCTTGAACTTAAGATTATAATTAATGATCAATAAAATTCAATGCAGCTAGGGATTAAAAAAAAAACTAAAAAGAGCAAATCTTCCTATAATGTATAATCCTCAGTCTATTATTAGAATTATTCTGTTTTTGTATGGCTCTTCAACTTAACTAGCACTCAGTGTTATATCTTACTTAATATTTTTGTCTAAAGCTTAATAAAATCCTTCGTTAATACTGAAAATGGTAGACAGACAGTGCTCAATATCTATAAGTGAGCTAAACACATAATGGGGCCTTTGATTTTAAGCAGATGTTCTGTTTACAGGACATTATGGACTCATGACCTATTTGAATCTACACAATAAACTATGCTAATAAAAATGAAGACAAAAACAATAAGTTCTGCTATGTTCAGGCACAAAGCTTAAAGACTTGTGAAAAACCAACTCAGTCCCTATCTTCCCTCATTCATAAGCAATGTCTTTCACAGTCATAAAACTAATCATAGTTAAAGTTCAATTCAGAGGACAGAATTGAATTAACTAATGTTCTAACAACAATAAAAAGAAAAATAATTGAGTGATGACTTTCCACTCATATAAGACTTTGCTGTTTCCATGACATTAGAACTCATATTTGTTACCAGCACTAGGATCCACTCAGCACACAGCCAGTGGAGCAGAGCATCCAGTCTGAGATGGATAAATAATCATTAGTGACGGTGACTGCTTTGACGAGACCACCCATAGAGCTCAGCATCTTTCATTCAGGAGTTAGTATGAAATCTGATCATAAACACTTCATTTTATGGCCTGCTTAGTACTTCCCTACAGAGAGCAGCACATTAACAGGGCTGAGATTAGAATTTAAATAGAGGAAGCATTTTACCGTTAAGGCTGTAATGATGCCTAAGAAGAGCCGGTTAGCTCCAGGTTGAGAGTTCACCCTGCACTCAAGAGGATATTCAATCATGAAGCAAATGCCATTTTGCTGTAAGTTTTTGGAAGGACCTCTGAGTCCTGATTTAAACCTAGGATATAAGGACTATCACTCGTTACCTTCATAACAACTGTCCTAAACATGGATCTCATGGATGGCTATCTGTCTGTAAGGACCTTAGAGGGAAGGGCAATGTCACAGAATATAAGTTAAAGAAAGGACTTTGTTGAGGGAAGTGGAGGCTTGCACAGTTAGACTCACAACATAAGAGGAGGTGGGGTCACCCTCTGTCTCCACGGAGAGGGGGCCAGGGCATCCTACTACACAAGCAGTGTGGCTTACATCCCAGTCAAGGACCCCGAGCCCCTTTCCTCTCTGCCTCTGATAAGGCCACACAGGAGAAGGTGACACTGTTAGGAAGAGCAGACAGGTTCCTGGTGCGAGGTGGGGCGGCTTTAGATGCCAGCTGTCTACTAGAATTGTTAGGGCAAGCCAGCACCCAGCATCCAGAGATCTGAGATCCACACAGGACTGCAGGCCACCCCACTCAGGAGAAAGGCCATGCTTCAGGTAAGAAGCTGAGCTCAGACCTACAGCCCCTCTCCCTGGCAAGGGGAGCCCCCCGGGGGCTGGCTGAATCACTCACTGCCAAGGCCACCCAGAGAGGGCACCTAAGGTCATCTGCAGACATAAATGCCTTGCATCACAATATGACCCATGAAAGTTTGCAAAAGACTGTGAAATAAAATCAGGCTAACCTAAATTCTTCGCTTCCACATGCCTTGGTTTGGCTTCATTAGAATGACCCTGTTATAACTAAAGACCAACAAATTACTCTGTAGAAAGAGGGCGTCCCTTGCCAGCTGTCTTTCTTTCCTTAGGACTAAGTGTGCATATTTCTCTACCAAGCACTCCTTTGTCTCCTTTTATTTTGTAATTTATTACACTAGGACCAATACTAGGAAAAAAACAAAACTAACTGTGGTGTAGGTCACAGCTGTCATCAGAGCTCCCCATCCGCACATGGCTGCCACCCTCCCTGGGCCAAGATCCTTGCATTACCACTCTGGTCTCAGCCTCAGGGCGCTAACCTCCCAACTTGACCTCCTTTCACCAACAAAGTTGCCTGCTCCGTGCCCCATCCTCTAACAATAAATGCTGGTTTCCTACCCAGGGAAATTAACTCCATTAAATTGTTTCACTTTCTAGGGTGCAGTGAACTGAGTGGTGATGAATACTTAGAGAGGATATTTTTATTAGGGAAAGCTTCTTCTTTTCTGTCTGTGGTCCTTTCACACTTGAATTCAGCTTGGCTTGCTGCCACAGAGGAAAACAGACTGTAACACCCGATGAGCCCTCACGTAGCACACTTGAAGTCCTTCGGTTCAGTTTGCATCAGTCTTTTGTCCTCATCTAGATCTTTCAGCTCCTCCAGTTTACTATTTGCCATTATTTATTGTACATGTCATTGTTGCACAACACTTCATTCCCTTTATGGAATGAGGTTGTGCATAAGTAAGCTAGTGATAAATGTGCCCTCAGACGTTGCCCCCTAGTTTTTGGTGTATATGAATCTCCAAAATGAAACCAGAACTGCCATATGACCCAACAACCCCACTGCTGGGCATACACACTGAGGAAACGAGAATTGAAATAGACACGGATATCCCAATGTTCATTGCAGCACTGTTTACAATAGCTAGGACATGGAAGCAATCGAGATGTCAATTGGCAGATGAATGGATAAGGAAGTTGTGGTACATATGCACAATGGAGTATTACTCAGCTATTAAAAAGAACACATTTGAGTCAGTTCTAATGAGGTGGATGAGACTAGAGCCTATTATACAGAGTGAGGTAAGTCAGAAAGAGAAACACCAATACAGTATATTAATGCATGTATATGGAATTTAGAAAGATGGTAATGACAACCCTATATGCAAGACAGCAAAAGAGACACACATATAAAGAACAGACTTTTGGACTCTGTGGGAGAAGGCGAGGGTGGGATGACTTGAGAGAACAGCATTGTATATTACCATATGAGAATTAGATGACCAATACAAGTTCGACGCATGAAGCAGGGCACTCAAAGCCAGTGCTCTGGGACAATGTGGAGGGATGGGATGGGGAGGAAGATGGGGGGGGAGGGGTTCAGGATGGGGGGAACACATGTGCACCTGTGGCTGACTCATGTCTATGTATGGCCAAAACCACCACAATATTGTAAAGTAATTATCCTCCAATGAAAATAAATTAATTAACTTTAAAAATGAAGCCACAATCTCAGGTCTTCATTGATTAACTATTAAATACTTGGTTGACTATTCATGCTAAAACAGTGTACTGAACTTGGAATCCAAATATCCCAGTCTGACTTCTGATGCGGAACGCATTTATCCTAGATCTCCCTTTCTCCTCTGTTGTTTCTCCACACTGAGGAGAGATGGGACATCGTAATAAAAGAAAAGCAAGAGGCATATTCCAGGAAGTCACCGAAGACTACATTCTTGCCAATGCTTTACTGTCAGGGACAAACTTTTTTTTAAGAAAAAAGAAAATATCATGTTGAAAATAGTTGTTTAAGTGATCAAATAGCAAGACAAGATATGCTTCTGAAGTTGCATTAACAAACCAACTGCAAGCCAACCCTCCAAACATCCTTTATGAGCCCTTTTAGTATTCCTTAAGCTAAGTTTCCTAAAGTCTAAAACAGACCACTTGACCTTGAGCCCAAATCCACAAAGTTTTCCCAAGATTCCCTGAAGCCCTCCAGGTGAGGGCCCAATGGCTGGGTGTGGGATGGCCTAGGGAGTTCAGCCTGTGCTGCACAACACAGGCCAAGAAATGTCTGCAGCCTTGGAGAGTCAAGCAGGTACCTGCCTGTGTTTGCTGTGGTCTCAGGAGAAGGCAGTGGCACCCCACTCCAGTACTCTTGCCTGGAAAATCCCATGGACTGGTAGGCTGCAGTCCAAGGGGTCGCGAAGAGTTGGACACGACTGAGCGACTTCACTTTCACTCTTCACTTTCATGCATTGGAGAAGGAAATGGCAACCCACTCCAGTGTTCTTGCCTGGAGAATCCCAGGGACGGCGGGGCCTGGTGGGCTGCCGTCTATGGAGTCGCACAGAGTCGGACACAACTGAAGCGACTTAGCAGCAGCAGCAGCAGGAGCTGGGAACCAGACCAAGTCACACCATATTTCAAGTGCAGCAAATCATTAGCAAAACAGGCAAAAGGCAACAGCGCAGTTGCAACAACAAGCAGGTGGCCTTTTTACCAAAGATGTTATCCTGAAAATCCAACTGATCGGCTAGAATGTAAACAGCACACCTTTCTCATAAACAAAGAAGGCTGGCGGCTGGCAGCGGATCTGAGCCTCCTGATTTGCATTGCTACAGTGGGCATTTGAGAGCCCTTCATAACATATACTTGTGAGCAAACGAGCAAAGAAACAATGAAATCCATGGCACTCCTGTCAATGCTCCAGAGCACCAGAGGACACGTCAAAAACTTCAACATAAACCCAGGGCTTCTGCTTCCATCAAAAGGCTTCTTAGCTGCTCTTACGTCTATGATAATTAGCCTCCAGCTGGTTCAAGATTTGTCATCACAGAGTGAGATTCTTTCCTTTTCATATGTATAAAATTAGGAACTTGATTCCTTTGCAATGCATCTCTTTAAAATCTACAATGACTTTTCTTCTCAAATATTATGTCATATCCAACCGTGACAGCCATAGGACACAGGGGATATTTTCTCATTTTTAAAAAAGCATCAAAATATCTGAATATTTTAAGTATGCATGAAAAACTGTCCTAAATAAACCTCTTAGATCCTTGATATATTATGGGACTTGACATCAAAACCGAATATTCCACACATACAAAAGCACTGTATATGTCAGAAATAGCCCAGCTGCTTCAAAATAAACGGAAGTGAATGACTAAAACCCATATCTCTCGCTACACTCCCTCTACACACACCATCAGTGCCTTCACACATAACATTTCCCTTCACACAACTTCCTGGATGGACCCAAAGGCACCTCTGCAAAATAAAGGCTAAACATTACTACCCTACAGTTCAACCATAAAGTCTAATAATTGATATAAAGTTCTTCCATACACTTCAAAATAATAAAAAGCTTTTTTAAAAAATATTTCTACAGGCTAACATTCCACCAGCATGATATATATCACTGTCCTTGGAGTTTTATATTCTCATTAACATAGTTTTCCCTAAGCAGGAACCAGTTGATTTCTATATGATGAATTGAATTTCCAGTTAGGTCAATGCCTCTGTAGTATGAATTATCTGGAAGATACCACAGCTACAATTTCCATGATCAACTTATACTATTTTCCCCAGTTATAGAAAAAATTCAATTTTTCCAGGCCTCCTGCTCTGTGAATGGTGGAAAATGTTATAGTGATGCTGACATAGAAGTTGATGAAAATGTATATAAAAGAATCAGAAACAATGTGTGTGTATTACGATATATGTAATGTATACATATTACAATATATACATCCCTCATCTGCTTGCATGGGAAGCAGGCATTAGAACAGAACAGGTCTGTTCGTTTCAGAGAGACCTATGTCATTTTCCCAGGTTTTATCTAAATAGAAATTGCAAGACAACGCAGACCCTTTTTCCCTTTCACATCCTTGCACTGTTCTCCCATGAATAATTTCCAGGCTTACCTCTTGATTCTGCCACACAGTCGCTTTGTGACTGTTGACAGGTTATTTAACTTCTTAGAGCCTCTCCTTGAGAATGAAGATATTAACATCATCTGATTCAGAGGGTTGCTATGGAGACAAAATAAAGGAGCATCAGTGTAAAGTTCTGGGTGCTTCTACTTACTTACATTGGAACACTGGCCACTCCTGCCTTTCTTCAAGAAAGATTATCTGTACCATTATATCAATACCCCACCTGCAATGTACAAACTTGAAAAACATCAGCTTTTTATCTCTCTGTCCATCAGTAAATGGATACTCCATGCATACACAGAACATGCAAACTCGAAAACGTTCACTTTTAATGACAACGGTCCTGGCACCGAGGGAGTCACATAACGGACAACATGTTTTAAAGTGAAGCATTATTTTCCAAGTTTTCATTTACCAACTTTCCACACGCCAAGTTCCCAAAGCAGTCAAGAACATGTGAGGCCCTGCAGGCTTCATGTGTCCCTAACGGGGCACTAGCTGTTTTCAAATAAATGCCTTTAGTGTGCAAGCTCTCCATGTAGAATGAAAATGGATTAAGGAATGGGAAGCGTAACCCATCATTCTGCTGTCTACAGTGCCACACTTCAGAAGTTTCCAGGAAAGATCTGATTGGAATTAAATGTATTGACTATCTAATAAAAAATATTTAGTATTTGAATTACAAGAGTTCAGCTGTGAAACACTTCCCTCAAAAAAACAAACACAATTCTATCACTGCTCCCCATAACATTTACTCTTCCTCAAATGACTACAGCTTTAATACACACACATATACACACAAATAATCACATACACACTTCGCTCCTTTGATACTAAGCATTTTCTATGTGAAAGTCTCTGTGTTTTCCTTCATTTGCAACCTTCTTCGGACTTTAAAATGAGGTGTTTTAATAGCGCCACCTTGTGGTGATGAGCCATTTCACAGTCACCCTCCCAGAGTCATATCTCTTCCCACACCTTTCCTCGCTTCTGTTTTGTGAGCTATTTTATCGTTTGTATTCATTAATCATTCCTCAGCATTTGTTACGAAGGATGAAAAAGATTTCACCAAAACAAAGTAGGCCATTAAATAAACTAACAAAATAGCAATAATGTGAGGAGAACAGAAGAACTTGTACCTTTAAGACTATGGCACTCTGCAGAGGAAAGGAGTGTAACTAAAAATCAACCAGAGATTTAGTAAGAAGAATTTCAAAGTGGGTTATAAAGGAAAAACTAATGTGATTTAAAGCATTTTTCCTGGAGTTTTCCATTTATATCGACCACATTCTTTGCCCTGTTGCCAGTCTGAGATCCAGGCCGCTCCGCACAGTAAGCAAATGCTTCCCAGAAACAAACAATGGAATATCGAAGCCATTGGTATTCTTCTCACAGCAGTAGGAACCAGAGCCAGGTGCTAAAGGAATTGGTTGTTTATGAATTATTCTTTCCTTTCTTCCTTCCTCTCCATTTCTGCTCCTCTCACAGAACTACCAGCGACCCTTTCCCCAGGGGCTAGAGTGCTACTTGGAGAACTACTAATAATGCCCCTTGTTTTCCTAAGTCATTTTAGGCCCAGGGATTTAGACATCCATTAGGAGCTTATGCCCAGCAGCAGTTCTGACCAGTTGATCATCAAAATAAGTGATACATGTACTCTTTTCAGGATGAGATGATTAAATCCATTGGAAGCATCATCCCACCTGTAAGACCGCTGTATGAATTCACAGGGTGAAAACCGAGAGAGGAGTGAAGACTTGAGAATGATGGTTGGGGAACACCCACTCATGAGTCCAGCCAAGAGCTACCAAAGGATCTTACCAAGCTACCAAAGGATCTTTCCTGCTCAGAGAGCCCCAAAGGGAAGCTGAGCTCCTGATTGAAAGGTCAAACTCAGATATGCATACATATATGTACACACAGGCACACATGTGAACACATGCACACATATTAATGCACATGAACTGAAATAGTCATCCAGTTTGCTGACATAAGCATAGGGTTTAATCCATGCTTCTTTCATTGACCTTCTGTGGAGAGACATTGGTCCTGTAGGTCCTCAGACCTGGGACTCACAAGTCAAGCTGTCAAGTTTTGTGGAAGATGAAACTGAGAGGAGACCATCTTTGTCTATTGGAGATTTTGATGAACAGGAAGAAAAGCTTAGCACTGGCAGACGATAAGTGTAGGAGAGGGGGTGAAACAGTGGGGGGAATTATATACCTGACTGTGAAGAGGACGGGGTCACTGGAGCAGCCAAAGGAAGCTGCACAGAAACCAGCCAAGCACAGTGCTTCATGCCGTGAGTGCAGAGCCCTGGAGGCCTGCCAAAATCAGACAGGCATCCTCACTGACCTTTCCAAGTCTGAGCGACTCCCAACCCAGACGAAGGACTCTGACCAAGGAGTGAATTCCTTTTCCTTCCTGGTGACCCTGCGTTACTTTCCAGTAAGTTCTCCCGTGGTACAATTGTTCCTTTATCTGCACAGGAAGGGGATTTGTGATTCCTTCTGGAAACCAGAGTATTGCGGGTGCCAGGCTCACTCTCTCAGCTGCTGGCTCAGAGTCTGAGCAGACCCTGACCTGGAAGGAAGCCCAGTCGTGTGTGGGCGCTGATGCAACCGCCCAGCTCACCAACAGGCTGGGGGTGGCTTTAATTCTCTAGGACTCAGTAGCCTTTTGGTGACCATCAGGCAGAAACTACCATGACACCAATGCTGTGAAACAGGGGACAAATCAGGCCTACCACTGGGGTTTGTAACTAAAGCTGCTCTGGAACCCAGCCATGCTCATTCACAGCAGTATCCTCTACGGCTGCTCTCACATAAAAATTGAGCAGCTGGGACAGCAACCATTGGCCTGCAAGACCTAAATTACTTACTATCTGGACCTTTACAGAAAAAGTCTGCCAACCTCTGGTTTAAAAGAAGGAACATCAAGAGAAGGCAGTGTCATGTAACAGAAGGACCATGAGAAGGCGGCTCCCCAGGCCTAGGTTCTAGCCTGGGTTCTGTTACTAACCATCTGCCCTAGTAACTTTTTTTTTTTCCTAGCTGTAAAAGATCCTAAAATCCTGTGATTTAAACCTTTGAAATGCACAGGGTTCTAGATGTCAATTTCACTGCCCAATACTTTTCATTTTCAAAACATGTCATTTTTTTGTACGTAATCCAAGGATTGTAATATTTAAGATCATTAGATTGGAGCCCATTTGTGTATTTTAAAAAAGAAACAAATACACATACATACATGTGTGCACACACACACACACAGTCACGCACATCAGAGCAAGCCACTGGTATACATATAGGATTTCACACCCAGGCTCCTTGCACTGACCTTTTATGGGAAAGACATGAGTCTTCTCGGGCCTCACCACTTGCTCAGGGAAAGCTGCTGTGTCAGGGCCTCACCATCTATAAAGCAATGATCAGAACATCACTACTCAGTTACAACTTAAGACACAGCTGTAAAATTATGGAGAATTATTTTCTATAAAACTGAGCAATTGTCTGAGTCCATCTCCTGACTGATGGAATAAAAATGCCTAATTCACAAAACATTTCACTCTTTGCAGCATTATTATGTGGTGGATGCTATCCTACTTACTTGTATTCGGTACCATCTTTATTTAGGGGTTACTTTTTGAGACTTGCAAATAGTTTCCAAGCATCTCTCAATGTAGAAAAGTGTAACATAGTGAAGCTGGTTTTACATGAGGGCTCTGTCTTAGTTTAGGTTCTCCCCAAAAGCGGAGCCTGAGACAAGATCATCTACCCTGGGATGTAATTCCAAGGAACAGGAGTAGAGGACTGGGCAGATTTAAACAGGGAAAGAAGGGAAGTTGAGCTGATCCAAAGCCTCTTCACTGAACTAGTCACTCAAACGGGCAACTACAGCTCCAGAGCCCGAGACGCTTTGAAATGCCTAGTCGGATGAGACCCTGATGTCTCCCTAAATAGTACGGGACGTGGGCATTATTTATCCTCCAGCTCCCATCATTGCCCCAAGGGGTTTTAGTTCACTCCCACTTCCAGCGTGTGCACGGGGCAGAATGGTAACTTGGCCTCTGGAAACAACAGCCTCAGGAAAGCCCCATGTCAGAAAGCAAGAATTGTGTGAGGCAGTTGAAGAAAGGACCCAGTAGGTCACAACAGCACAGAGCAGGCACAGCAGTGACGAGTCAAAAGGTTGCGGAAGAGGCTATAAGGAAGGATAGTGAAGACGCTGTCCTTGTGTTCAAGCAGAATTCCATTTTAAAGCAGGATACAATTCCATAAATAAACCATGTTAATGCATTCAGATCAACATTGCCGGTTAATATGTGAACACAGACAGATTCTGCTACTCTGTCAGATGAGTAGCAAGGAATGGAGGTCAGCATAAAGGAAGTCTTCAGAGAGAGGGTGATACCTGAGAGGTTTCAAAGGACCGCTGGGAGTTTTCCAGGAAGTAAAGCAAGATAAGTGAACAAATCACTTATGCAAAGCCATGAAGTTGGACAAGTCAGAATACATGCAGGAAAATACAGGGACTTCAGAAAGGTTAAAATAGAGATAACGTCTGGGGAAACGGTCAGCCATGAAGAGAGAGCAGAGCCCAAACCATGAAACACTGGATCCCATCCCAGGTACCTTGAAGTCCTATCTCCTGACAATAAAGGAACATAGAAAGACTGCTTTACAAAAAAAAAGAAGAAGGGAGTTATTCAACTTGCTTTTAAGAACGATAACTCTAATAACATCAGGGAAGGGAATTCATATTATCTCAAAGGAATTTCAGAGGTAGATTAAAGTTTATGTTTATTGATGATCCCAGGATTAAAATAATGCAGATCTGTCAAACATCTCAAATCATAGAATACACCATAACCTATTTTTCTGTAAATGTACAGAACATTATAACTAAATTAAGACTATAACTAACAAGACTAAATGAAAACCATTACAAGGTTTCATCAGATTTTTGTGACAGTGCAAGTCTGTTATTTATTATTTAGCATTCACAGCACTTTGCAATCAGGTCTGGAAATAATTTAAACCCACTGGTCATTCCCCTAACCCTTTACCTCTGTGAAGCAATGTGATAATTCAGGAAGACTACTGCTAAGACTCAATTCAGAAGTGTAGCTTTTTGCCACCACACCGAGAAGAAAATGAGTCATTTGGGTTTTTTATTGAGATGATGAGTAACGGGCATCCAATACACAAAATTGCTGTTCTCAATGTATTAATGTGCTAAGTTGCTTCAGTCGTGCCCAATGCTTTGCCTGCTAGGCCCCTCTGTCCACGGGATTCTCCAAGCAAGAATACTGGAGTGGGTTGCCATGCCCTCTACCAGAGAATCTTCCCAACCCAGGCATCAAACCCACATCTCCTATGTCTCCTGCACTGGCAGGCAGGTTCTTTACCACTAGGGCCACCTTAATAAATTTGCCAAAAATAGTAATTCTAAGGCTCCTTTTACATGAATTTGTGTGCCAGATACAAGAGGGGGTTCGTGTCCACGGAGGAAGAAGCCGCTAAAGGTGTGACACTAAAGACGAAGGGACAGACATAGTGACAAAAGAAAGGCTTGAAGGAGCAACCATGTCGCTGGGCCTCAGCTCTGCACCATCTATAATGAGGAATACCCATTCCTCCCTGTGCCAGACCATTCATGAAAACTGATACTGAGGCTGGGTGACAAGGCTGACCCATTTCTAGAGAGGTAATCCAGAGCCCCTCAGCTCGTGTTCAAGCCCCTCTCTGTCATGGAGCCAAGTCTGCCATCGATTTTGGAGCCATGGTCCACGCTCGCAGTCTGGTGAGACCTGGCTACCTAGAGACCTGGCTTGCTAGGAATGTAACAGACTAGCATTTTCAGTAAATCCCCCAGAGGGACCAGAGCAAGCCTTACCATGGAGAAAGGGAAAAACAAAAATATACCTCTAAAAAATAGGATAGAATTGGGAATTCACTGGTGATCCAATGGTTAGGACTTCATGCTTTCACTGCAGGGGGCCATGGGTTTGATTCCTGGTCAGGGAACTAAGATTTTGCAAAAGAAAATAGGATCAAATTTTATTTAGCTCACTTCAAGAGACAGCTTGAATACTACCCATGGTAACTGCTGGTCACCTGACTTCACACAAGCTATTTAACTTCTCTGCCCCTCAGCTCATTAAAAATTAAGATAATAGTAGTAGCTACTTCATAGGTTTGTCACAGAATTAAATTTCAAAAGTGCTAACTATACCTGGCATATGGTAAGTGTTCAAAAATATTAACTGTTGCTATAATTGCTATTATTATTACTACTGTACCGAGAACAGACAAATCTACAAATAGTGACCAATTTTCTACTTCCTCCCTTAGTTTCAAATAATTTTTGTCTCTTATTTTAATTTCTGCAGCAAAACAAAAGACTTTTTAAAAACCAAATAGGCTGCAAACAACTTTTTCTTTAGGGAGTCCTTTATATATTATCACCTACATTTGGCTTTTCTCTGAGCTCTAAAGAGCTCTATTCTTAATAATAATAATAATAATAATAAGGAGTTATTTATTTTTTCTGTCTTATGTGGCTGGCAGAGGTTGTGTGTATATAAATCCTCACATCCTAACTATAGACTGAAATTTAATCAGGAGATCCATAGGTGCTAAGCCCAACTTTCTGGGTGCACTATTTCTTGTTTCCATATGGAAAATACCATACGGAATTGATGTGACCCATGCAAAGCGGGGGTTGAGCTTTCCGATATTCACAGACATATTGGCCCCTGGATTAAATCTGAGATTTAATACACCAGAACTCAATCCTCTGACAGAGCCTGGTAACCAGCAGACTGGAAATAGACTTTCTGGATGACTGCTGAGTTTCTAAATCACATTAGCCTTTTGTCAACTCACACAGCAGGTAAAGAGTGGAATAATTTAGAAACTCGACATCAGGGGGAAAGTACACGCTCCAGAGAGGAAATGACCTCTGCACGGCTGCGTTTCTTCTTTGTCTTCCTCTTGCCCTGCAGAGTGTCTCTTACAATCATCAGGGCTACCTGCCTTGCTTTGACTGCGGGCCTGTTCTCTTGGGGTCTGCCAGCCCAAAGCGGGTAGATGCCGCCCCTCTGACGTCTCACCTGAATCTCTGTGCTGTGCGTCTAAGTCTCCAGAGACAAGCATTTCTGACCCAAAGCAAATCAACTGCCGGGGGGGCTGGGCAGAATCTCAAGAAAACAAATAACAGCAACTAAAGGCAGAGTCAAAAGAAACGGGCCATAGCAGAGGGGGTTTCCCCCAACTTTTTAACGTGAGCATTTTCTAAAGTGAAAGCTGATAGTCTAGAATAACTCGTAACTGCATCCCCACCACCAAGACGGAGCAGCTGTTCATGTTTTGGCATTCTGTCTGTCTGTATCCATTCCACTGTGGCTATGTGTGTGTGTGCTGAGCCATTTGAAAGAAAGTTGCTGTTATCAAAGACACTGCACCCCCTAAACAGTTCAGTATGTGTCTTTTCAGAATGAAGACATTCTCCTCTGTAAACTTAGTAGAAAAATCACACCTAAGCAAATCAAGAGCAACGAATATCGCCTGATACTAGTCCACACTCCAGTCGTCCTCCTTATCCTAAGAATTAAAGCGCGGTGTTCGATTACTGTAGCTCCTCGGGCCCTGAAACTAGAGCAGTCCTCTACCTCTCGCTTCAGTGGCGTTGGCTCCTGCCTGTGTCTGCGCCAGCTGTCTATAAGACGTGCACTGGTGAGTAGTGATCGTGACGGGAAGGGGCAGGAGGGGAGAAAGGGACACAGCACAGGAGAATCCGTGGGACTTCCCACCTCGCTCGGACTGAGGACAGCGGCAGCCCCGCCCAGCGCACACCTGCCCTCACCCCACTTCTCCACCTCACAGACCTCGCTGCAGCCATGCTGGCCTCCTTGGGGCTTCCCAACAAACTAAGCACACACCCAGTCCACACTCTAGCCCTCTCTCCTCTTCCCGGAATGCTTATCTCCCACAGATCGAAAGGGGTACTCCCCACCTCCAGGTCTTTGCTCATCTTATTTAAAATTGCAAACCACGCTCTCTGCCTTATTGTTTCCTTACGGTGTATTTCACCTTCTAGCTTTCTATGCATTTTGTTTCTTTTGTTAATTGCTTCTCTCATCACCTGGCTGGAGTTTTGTGTGAAGGTGCCAGGGCTGCACCCCAGCTCCTCTATTAGTACCAATATCATCAACTCGGTTCAATCACCACGTATTAAGACCCACTGCTGTGCTCCAGACACTTGCAGCGAAGCAGGACCTCAGAGGCACTCCTCGGAGCTGACACAAATCCAGGTCGGTAGTGATGCTATGTCTCAGCATTGAGAATGGCCCTCAAAGGGCAGGTGAGACCCTGGAGCCCCCCAGAGCCATTTGTGAGCCCTGGAGTTTGCCTGGAGCTAGCGCTGACCATCCAGCCCACTCCTGCCATCCACCGTCCCCCTCATGAATCCCGCCACTATCTGTGCGGGTCTCAGTTTACCTGGGCCTGGCGACTCCTCAGTGTGTCCATTTGGAACATCCACCACAGAAGTGCCCTCCCCTCCCCTCACAGGACCATTTCATCCCTCCAGCCACCCCCTCCCACCTGTACTCCTCAGGGCCATGGCCAAGAAGCAATTGTGGCCAAGCCAGCTCAAAAGATGTCCCCGGCATCCCTCCCCACACAGCACCTGGCCTCACATGCGCACAAGACCCTTCTTAACCTGACTACCACCCTCTCACCCCTTCTCCTGACACTCCTCACATTGGACAACACTAAGTCATTCTTGGTCATTTCTGGAATAATCCAGGCTCCTCATGCCTTGCAGTTATTTAACCTTTTTTCTAACTTGTACCTCCTACCCCATCACACCTCCAGGCAGTCCTGAAAAATTTCTACTCTTCCTGCTGGTTTCAATTCAAATGCTATCTCTCTGGGCCCCTTTTCTGACCTGTGAGAACTTGGGCTCTCCCTTCTGTTCTTCTCACACAGGGAGTTTTGTCTAAAATGAAACTCACTTTAACAGTGTCACCTCATCATTATTTGGTTCTCTGTCTGCCAGCTAGATGTCAGCATGGTCCTGGCCCTATGAAGGGACTGGGATCTTCCATCTTCCTATTCAGAGTCTTGGGCAAAAGACTAGGTGTTTAATAAATTTGGACCGTTTGGTCTAAGGAGCTACTTTGCCCTGGGCAGAGCTATTTGCTGAGGGCCTTAAAGAGTGTAGTCAGTGACCCTCATCTTTCCCCATTCTGATTTTATGGCTCAGGCCTTGAGTTAATGGTAAATGTGCTCATTGTTTCGGTTTGCTGAAACATTATGTAAACCCAGCATCAGGCGGCTGTTTGACTGGCGACAAACAATTCTGCATTCCAGAGCACACTGACCCCTTGGCCAGTTCGTTTTGTTTGCTTTTCACTAACAAAGAGCTTATCGTTTAAACTTCTGAAAGTTAAACGCATTCTGTGTTCCATTTTGCCCTCCCTCATACAAATGTCAGTGTGTGTTTGAGAGAGACAGAGGCAGTAACAGAGGGAGACAGAGACAGAAAGAGATGGAGAAGCCATGGAATTAGCTAGCTGCTATGCTTCAGACTACTGCTCATGTCCTGACCCAAAAGAGGCCTGGAGAGTGCACAGAGGATTAGACACCAGGCCCAAAGAACCACGCTGAGGTGCTGCTAGACTCAGCAGACCAGCTGCTTCCAAAGCACTAACAAACATGGACAACATCCTTGCCACTTCTCCACTCCATTCTAGTTCCCTCTTGGGCTTCCCTAGTGGTTCAGATGGGAAGAATCTGTCTGCAATGCAAGAGACCCAGGTTTGATTCTTGGGGCAGGAAGATCCCCTGGAGAAGAGACTGGCTACCCACTCCAGTATTCTTGCCTGGAGAGAGGAGCCTGACAGCTTACAATCCACGGGGTCACAAAGAGTTGGACTCAGAGACATTATCTTTTCCACCCAAATAAGTTGAGACAATTAGGTGGGCCTTACAATCTGGGCCTGGTCAACATTCAGTAAACAGCAGTGTTAAGAGTTTTCCAAG
Source organism: Bos taurus (assembly GCF_002263795.3). NCBI lineage: Eukaryota > Metazoa > Chordata > Mammalia > Artiodactyla > Bovidae > Bos > Bos taurus. Next base: position 12,387,582 of record NC_037347.1, read on the forward strand.
GAGTTCTCTAATTTTCTACAACTAAAAATCCTCTATATTGTGAACAAGCTTCTGTTGTTTCTACCTATGACACGTTGACATGGGTGCAATATCACTTAGAATTATTATTGAGAAATCTTCAACTGTTATCCATCTCCATGAAAGCTCTTCATTCATGGTTCTGTGCGGGGTGAGTTGGGGGGAATACAGAAGGACACTCAGGCTGCTAGAAGGCTCATGCTAAGAATTTACAGACTTCAGGCTGAAGGTGAAGGAGCATTTCTTGTGAGGTCTAGACTCCTTCCCTTACTGTTGGTATTATTTTAGTTCATCTGGTTTGAACCAAAGCCAGCTGAATCTCCTCCAAGTTCTAGGCATGGTCAGATCTCAGGAGACAGCCTGTCTGTTCGTTCAAAAAATATATATATATATATCTGCCTGGACATCCACCCCAGCCTGGAGTCATGACAGATCACTGATGCCTTGTGACCCCAGGGAGTATCCCCATTCCATTCACGGTGAAAGGAAGGGGCGACAGCATTAAGCGCTGTAATCTCCACATCTGAGGCTACTGGAGCCTGAATAAGAAGCCCTAGGAGCAGACGATGAGGCTGCAAGGTCAGTTCCCATCCGGTTTAGTCGGCCTCTCCTGCCAGGCATCTCTGTCTTCTTCATTTTTCCCTCTGTTTACTCATGGGCGAGGCGCTTGGGGTCTCAAGGCACTTTTGATTGTCTGCCGCTAATTAGTGAGCATATAATGGGCCTGACTGTGACCAATTCCCTGAAAAGATAGGAGAGAACCAGAAGAGGGGTCTCCATTCAGGAGGAGCTTAGAATCTAGAGGTGGAGATAAAAATGACAACATTCAAAATGGAATAGAAATATGCAATATACTGTATGCATGTGTTTGGGACTTCCCAGGAGGCGCTAGAGGTTAAAAAAAATGCCACCTGCCAATGCAAGAGACATATGGGTTCAATCCCTGGGTCAGGAAGATCCCCTGGAGGAGGGCATGGCAACCCACTATTGCCTGGAGAATCCCATGGATTGAGGAGCCTGGTGGGCCACTGTCCATAGGGTCACACAGAGTCAGACACAGCTGAAGCAACTTAGCACACACACGCATGCACATGTTTGGGGCCTTTTGACCAATAAGCTTTTCTACAAATGGCTGAGATCATCTTCAGATCAGTATTTAAGACCTATCCATGAAGAGGGCAGAGGTGGGGTGGGATATGACTCAGTACTTTAAATAATCTACTTTTCAAACACTATGGAATTGAATTATAGTGATTTCAACTATTTTTCTTTTAATTACAATCTGACTTTTTAAGTTAGTGAAAAAATCCTCATCAAATTTACCATATTAAATTTGTTTAAATGTGTAAGAATATACATATTTTATTAACATAGACTTTACTCCCTCTCCCTATAGCTGTCTAAATATATATATATACCATATATATATACCTGTATATACATAAATACATGTTTTTCTTTACTACCAAGAAAACTCAGAGAAAATTTTAATGTTAATCACTATACACTAATATAACAGAGATATATGGTAATTAATATTATAAACAACTTAATAGGGACTTCCCTAGCTGTCCAGTGGTTAAGACTTTGCCTTCCAGTGCAGGGGGTGTGGGTTCAATCCTTGGCCAGGGGAACTAAGATCCCAAATGTCTGAAGGCCAAAAACCCAAAGCATAAAAAAAAGAAGCAATACTGTAACAAATTTAATAGACTTTAACAAGGGCCCCCCAGAGAAGGTGATGGCACCCCACTCCAGTACTCTTGCCAGGAAAATCCCATTGGACGGAGGAGCCTGGTAGGCTGTGGTCCATGGGGTCGCTAAGAGTCAGACACGACTGAGTGTCTTCACTTTCACTTTTCACTTTCATGCCTTGGAGAAGGAAATGGCAACCCACTCCAGTGTTCTTGCCTGGAGAATCCCAGGGACGGGGGAGCCTGGTGGGCTGCAATCTCTGGGGTCGCACAGAGTCGGACATGACTGAAGCAACTTAGCAGCAGCAGCAGCAGCAGCAGCAACAAGGGTCCCGATCAAAAAATCTTAAAAAAAAAAAAATAAACTGCATGGTGAAGCAGCAGCTAAGTACAGCAGAAAGAGTGCAGATATTGGAGAAAAGAAGCATGAATTTAACCTGTTCCTTTCTCATGATTATCTCATGAGGTGTTATTATGGGGGGAAAGAATTAATGTACATAAAGTTTCTAGCACAGTATTAAATATGCTGTTCTAATCACTGCAGATGGTGACTGCAGCCATGAAATTAAAAGATGCTTACTCCTTGGAAGGAAAGTTATGACCAACCTAGATAGCATATTGAAAAGCAGAGACATTACTTTGCCAACAAAGGTCCGTCTAGTCAAGGCTATGGTTTTTCCTGTGGTCATGTATGGATGTGAGAGCTGGACTGTGAAGAAGGCTGAGCGCTGAAGAATTGATGCTTTTGAACTGTGGTGTTGGAGAAGACTCTTGAGAGTCCCTTGGACTGCAAGGAGATCCAACCAGTCCATTCTGAAGGAGATCAGCCCTGGGATTTCTTTGGAAGGAATGATGCTAAAGCTGAAACTCCAGTACTTTGGCCACCTCATGCGAAAAGTTGACTCATTGGAAAAGACTCTTATGCTGGGAGGGATTGGGGGCAGGAGGAGAAGGGGACGACAGAGGATGAGATGGCTGGATGGCATCACTGACTCGATGGACGTGAATCTGAGTGAGCTCCAGGAGTTGGTGATGGCCAGGGAGGCCTGGTGTGCTGCAGTTCATGGGGTGGCAAAGAGTTGGACACAACTGAGCGATTGAACTGAACTGAACTGAAGCTGACTAGTATACCTTTGGCAATTGGGTATAAACCATTAAAAACTATAAGTTAACTTTGTTGATAAAAATTATCCTTGTAGCCTAGAAATATCAACCAAAAAAAAAAAAATAGAAAGGAAAATAATAGTACACACAAAAAAGTTTCAATGTATCTAAAAGGAATGAGGTTTTAGAAGTTCAGTTCAGTTCAGTCGCTCAGTTGTGTCTGACTCTTTGCCACCCCATGAATCGCAGCACTCCAGGCCTCCCTATCCATCACCAACTCCCGGAGCTCACTCAGACTCACATCCATCGAGTCAGTGATGCCATCCAGCCATCTCATCCTCTGTCGTCCCCTTCTCTTCCTACCCCCAATCCCTCCCAGCATCAGGGTCTTTTCCAATGAGTCAACTCTTCGCATGAGGTGGCCAAAGTACTGGAGTTTCAGCCTCAGCATCATTCCTTCCAAAGAAATCCCAGGGCTGATCTCCTTCAGAATGGACTGGTTGGATCTCCTTGCAGTCCAAGGGACTCTCAAGAGTCTTCTCCAACACCACAGTTCAAAAGCATCAATTCTTCGGTGCTCAGCCTTCTTCACAATCCAGCTCTCACATCCATACATGACCACTGGAAAAACCATAGCCTTGACTAGACACACCTTTGTTGCCAAAGTAATATCTCTGCTTTTGAACATGCTATCTAGTTTGGTCATAACTTTCCTTCCAAGGAGTAAGTGTCTTTTAATTTCATGGCTGCGATCACCATCTGCAGTGATTTTGGAGCCCAAAAAATAAAGTCTGACACTGTTTCCACTGTTTCCCCATCTATTTCCCATGAAGTGATGGGACCAGATGCCATGATCTTCGTTTTCTGAATGTTGAGCTTTAAGTCAACTTTTTCACTCTCCTCTTTCACTTTCAAGAGGCTTTTTAGTTCCTCTTCACTTTCTGCCACAAGGGTGGTGTCATCTGCATATCTGAAGTTAATGATATTTCTCCCGGCAATCTTGATTCCAGTTTGTGCTTCTTCCAGCCCAGCATTTCTCATGATGTACTCTGCATATAAGTTAAGTAAGCAGGGTGACAATATACAGCCTTGATATACCTCCTTTTTCTATTTGGAACAAGTCTGTTGTTCCATGTCCAGTTCTAACTGTTGCTTCCTGACCTGCATATAAGTTTTTCAAGAGGCAGGTCAGGTGGTCTGGTATTCCCATCTCTTTCAGAATTTTCCATAGTTGATTGTGATCCACACAGTCAAAGGCTTTGGCATAGTCAATAAAGCAGAAATAGATGTTTTTCTGGAACTCTCTTGCTTTTTCAATGATCCAGCAGATGTTGGCAATTTGATCTCTGCTTCCTCTGCCTTTTCTAAAACTAGCTTGAATATCTGGAAGTTCACGGTTCACGTATTGCTAAAGCCTGGCTAGGAGAATTTTGAGCATTACTTTACTAGCGTGTGAGATGAGTGCAGGCCTGGTAGCTAAATATCAGGAAGCAAGAGTTCCCCAGTCATACCTTACCACTTTTAGTAATTGCAGCCACATTCCAGTGCAGAGTTGCCCAGGTGGAACCATATAGAAAGAAAGCTTGGCTTAACAAGCTAGAATTACAGATAGCCAATCAAGAAATTCAGTAGGTACCTGATACAGAAGCCCCAGATGATACCCTTTCTGTGGAGAAGAGTAATACTGATTTGGGAAAATGGGATTCTGGCTCCTGGAATGGGGAGGTGGAGTCAGAGATGGTTTCTTTCTCGCAGAGCGCCCCACGATGGCCTACAGTACAACAGTGATCAATAGAAGGTCAACAGCGCTTAGAGGCTGACTGCTCCCAAATGACAAGGGAAATAGGTAAAACCACCATGATGGGGACCCACAAAATTCCTTAGGAATTTCCCTGCAAAATTTCAGTTCCTGCAGGGGTCAGAGTGGAGTCATTTCAGGAAAGAGAATCTCGTTCATGGGGCCTGGATGCCAGATCCTGAACAGTGGTGGCATCCTAGAACACAGGGAAACAAAGAGGCAAAAACCATAAGCTCCAGAATCAACTAAAGTAGTAACATCATCTCCTAAATCCTACAAAATAAGAATAAATATATTGTATGCACTGATTATACAAGGCCTCCCTGTGTTCTCTAAACAGCTCTACCATGTAGCCAAAATACGTATATTTTAGCCATAAGGAGCTTTAAACATGCAACTGACCATAACTGTCTTTTTGGAATTCGGAAGAGTTTTTGAGGTAATGCTACAGATGATCTAGCTCTCCTAACAAAACTAAGACATTCATGCCACAGCCTTCTTACTCTCATCACATTCTTTAAATTAGTTAAGTGAGGAGGCCATTAGACTGAGGTGACTCGAATATTTTAATGCAGTGCTAATGTTTGGCACCTACGTAAGCAAACCAAAATCTAAGCCTCGAAGTTAAGAAATCGAAACCAAACAGAACCAGTCACAACCAACCAACTAGACTTTCCTGAATGAGGCAACATATAATTTCCTTCCTCTCCTTCTAAGTCTCCTCTACCAAAGTCTTGCTTCTAACTCTTAACTACCTCTGGTTTGTCTCTGCCTGATCAGAGCCCATATTCGCTCAAATAAACTTTTAAACATTTTAATATGCCTCAGTTTATCTTTCAGCATTCAAACTCTGTCCTAACTACCATCCTAGCTTATAGTCATGTTCTCTGATATTTAAAAGGGAAAGTGTTTTAGAGATCATCTGGCCCATTCCACCCCCACTCTCCCCCCACCACAGTTTAAAAGAAAGGAACCAAAACTCAGGTAGATTGAGAAACAGTCACAATCATAATAATGCTAGTGTTTATCCCTTCATGAACACTCACCAAATCATTTTAACGACACCTAACTATATCCACATAAGTTGCCAGTGCTCAGCAATATGACTAGCGTAACTCAGAAAACTAAAATGAAAAATAAAGTGATGTATCATGTGCAGTCACATGAGAAATCTATTATTTTGAAGATTGCCACAAATGCACTGCAATTTGGATTCCCAAAGACAACTGCGAAACAGAAAGTGTTCTTAGTCACACGAAGCTTATAGTGACAGTCAATTCTCCAAGCAATTCACACATCATGGAAATGAATTTTTAATTATAATTTTATACAGCTGCATTTTTAAAATCAACATAAGGGTATTTCATTAAAACAAGCATTTCACTAAAATGACTAGACTTCTGAAATCCAATTAGCGTTTCCTTCTCTTCCTCTGCTTCCCCACTGCCTCCAAGCCACCGTCAGTCCACACTCAACTCTGACCCCACTTGCCCAACGCAAGCCCACAGCAACCATCACTGCAACGCCCTGCTGGCCTCCAGAAAATCATTCTGGCCTCTCCCTTTGTCTCTCAGCCACAAATTGGCAAGTCCCTCTCTGAGTCTAGGTGGTCCTTTTGTTTGCCTTGAATAGATCTACTTTCACATCTTCTATAACATCCCCCACAAATTGATTCCATATTGCAGCCTAAATCCTACCCAAATCCACAAGAAGAACCAGGCGCCTATTATAGGTACCAATTCATCAGGAAAGTGCACTGAACCAGCACAAGAATAAGTCTGCAACACGATGCCAGTGAATTCAGCTCTCTGCATGAAACTTTTCACATAACTGGCCAGACAGAAGCCCACGCCCGACTCTCACCAACATGCCACTGCTGTTTAGTTGCTTAGTCGTGTCCAACTCCGTGCAACCCCATGAACTATAGCCTACCAGGCTCCTATGTCCATGGGATTTTTCAGGCAAGAATACTGGCATGGGTTGCCATTTCCTCCCCCAGGGGATCTTCCCAACCCAGGAATCCAACCTGCATCTCATGCATGGGCAGGCAGATTCTTTACCGCTGGGCCACCAGGGAAGCTCATGTATACACCAACATGTATACTGTATTCAAGCATTCTGTAAGGCACTGCCCATTTGCTACAGTTCGCTTTAACAAGTTAGATGGTTTGCCCAAAGAGCCACAGATCTTGAGATCAGCTGATAGAACAGCTGAGGCCAGCACCAAGTGACCAACGGAATGCTGGAACTGCAGGATGCAGATTGTAGCCTTTATCATTGATCCACCTGGTTATCTCAGTTTGAAGCACTGACCTAAGACTTCTATGAAGTTGTCTGGCTCAGGAAAAAAAAAAAATCTCAAAGAAAGGACAGAGTGAAAGAGAACTAAAGAAAACTGAGATGTGTTTTACCACTATGTAAGTCAGAAAAGGAAATGGCAACCCACTCCAGTGTTCTTGCCTGGAGAATCCCAAGGACCGGGGAGCCTGGTGGGCTGCGGTCTATGGGGTCACACAGAGTCGGACCTGACTGAAGCGACTTAGCAGCAGCAGCAAGTCAGAAAAACGAAACTTTTAAATACATTTTGAACAATATTTTCCTACTATTCATGTAGTTTTTCCTGTACTTAGTAAATAAGAGTACCTATCACTACAGAAAATATGTGAAGTGAGAGACAATTTCAACTAAGTGTAAATATTATGGTACATACGGGCCTGCAATGAACTCCAATTTCTAAATATAAACATAGGCATGCAATTTTAAAAGAAAAAATCAGCTTCTCTTTGCCACTTCAAAAACATGACTACTGGACAAATATTTAAGGAATAACCACTTGAAGACTGCCAAACTATTTCCCTGCCCTGAGAATCACCCCTCTCTGCCCCTCCAGTCCCGCCCACTTGCTGGTCTGGCCCTGAACTCAGCCCAGTTTTATTAGCCCACCCACACATAGCATGAATCCCAGCTCTTCTTCCAGACTCCCTCCTCTCCTCCTCGCTATTTCTGTATGTGGCTTCTCCTATTTCAATAGTAGGGAGGTTCCTTTTCCTCCCCAGCTTGCTTATTCCTCAGTTCCCACATGTAATTTTGGTTTTATCAATCACTTCCTCTCCCACCTCTTCAGTCTCTTATTCTTTACTTCAATTTTTCCTCTTGGGTAACACCAAATGGAACATGCGTCTCCCTCACCCTAACACACCCATTCTCCTCCTTCCTCACTACCCTGATTAACCATCCTTTTCTCTTCAGCGTGTCATCTCTAAGCTTTCGAAGGAGTGGTCTACTTGAAAGAGTAAATGCCTTCTATTTCCTCATCAGTCTCACGTGCCTTGTACGCCAAGTCCCTTCAGTCAGGTCTGACTCTTTGTGACCCTATGTACTGTAGCCCACCAGGCTCTTCTGTTCATGGGGATTCTCCAGGAAGAACACTGGAGTGGGTTGCCATGCCCTCCTCCAGGGGATCTTCCTGACCCAAGGATCGAACCTGAGTCTCTACATCTCCTTCATTGGCAGGCTGCTTCTTTACTACCAGTGCTGTCTGGAAAGCCTTGCATATGCTTTAACCAAGTGCAAACACACTGACAGCAGAAATGTCAGAATGAGGTTGGGTGTAGCTGGGGCAACCTGGAGATTGCCTGGAGATTCCCACCACCCCATGGCCACCTCTCACAGTCCCCATTCCACATTCCAGACACAGGGCCAACATCCAGCCATCATCCAACCAAGAGGCATGAGGGCTGCAGTTGGCTAGATCATGTAGGTTTGGAATTTGGGGTTTTAAGTGAAATTGAACAATTTCTAAATATTAGCCTTTAATTTGATTTTTAAACACTGAGAATGAAATGAAATACCTCTTCTGGATTCACCCTATAGCCATGAAATTTGCAAACTATGCTTTGAATCACTGGTGGCCACAGTAAAGAATTTGCCCACAATGCGGGAGACCTGGGTTCAATCCCTGGGTCGGGAAGATTCCCTGCAGAAGGGAATGGCAACCCACTCTGGTATTCTTGTCTGGAGAATCCTGTGGACAGAGGAGCCTGGCAGGCCCCAGTCCATGGGGTTGCAAAGAGTCGGACATGACAGAGCAACTAATAACCCACATGCCTTATATCTCTCTAAAACAGTTCTCTTTAAAAGTCATCAGTGACCACATAGCTGCTATAAAAAATAGCCTTTCTCATCTAGTTTTCTTCACCTTTCTGTGTGTGTGTGGGGTGGGGGGTGGTATCACAAACTCCTGTGTTAAACTGCAATACCCAAAATTCGGTGACTCCATTCTTTCCTTATTATTCTGCCATCACCTTTCTTTAGCTTATCCAGCTTGATCATTTTCTTTTCTTTCAAAAACCCCTAATTGAAAAATCATCTAATATCTGGGATTCAACCACTTCCACTACAAAGCTCACTCCCCACAAAAATCTCCAGCTTCCCTCCTGAGCTCCAGCCTCAGACTTCTGTACATGTGTACCAGTACCCCAAAATAACCTGTGCTGACTCATCCTCTTCCTTAGCATCGGTACCACCAATTCCACTGATTCTATCCCTTTCCTCTTAGCCAATCAGCCTCAGAACTCCACCATTTGGGCTCCCCAATCAATCATCACTTCTTTTCTGTGTCCTTTGAAGAATTGGTCATGAATGTCTCCACTTCTTCTTTCTTTCTCCTTGACTCTCATTAGCTCTCAGCTGAAGGACTAATCCCAGAGCCTACAAATCCATCTCCCAGGCTTAGGTCCTTCATCTCCTTACCTCCACTCTGCTGCCAGGTTCATCTTCCTGAAGGACTCAAGTTCTGGCTAATCCTGTACTCAGAACTAAAGTGGTACCTGTTGCTTACCCAGAATGGAACTCAGGACCCTCCCTGATACTTTCAGCCTGCTTCTCCTCCACTTCCTTCCCTCTATGAACATTCTAAGTGCCAAGCAAAGTCCTTTATAATTGTTTGGACTACCTCCTGGCTAGTGTCATCCTCTTCCCTGAAATCCTGTAACCCTGGATCTATTCCTCTGATGGTCTTTACACAGTAGAGCTTCTATTTAAGGTTCATGGGTCATGCCTTTTCTCTGTAAGATGCAGGATTCCTTGGCATGGCAGGTTTGGGGTCTCATTAGTCTTGGACCCCTCACAATGATAGCAATGACTTCTGTCTCCCTATTTGAGGACCAGATGGCTGGGCCAGTTTCCTGACTGCCTGTAACAGTGACAATCACATCATAGCTTCTCACCAGCTGGGAAGGAACCAGTAGTGTGAGAGTGAGGACCCCTTGTCTATCTGGCTGGTAACTTGGGCATCAGAATGATAATATAGTGGCACAGAGGGCAAGCTACAGGTGCAATTTCATATTTCTTACTTTAGTTTGATACTGGTTCACATCAGGTGAACTTTAACTGCCATTTCCAGTTCTTTCAATTTGAGAAGAGCTGTTCAGTCACCAAGATAGCAAGCTCCTTTGTGGCAAAATAAATCTCCTCAAAGGTCCCCCCCCTCCACCCTGTCCCCTGGTCCTCTGTCCACTGTGTTAATCTGGACTTGTCCTCTAGGACTCAGCCCAAGGTATCTGATCCACAAGGTTGTCTTGGGCTACAGCGTTTTCATTTCATTCTCTTTAAAAACAAATATTTTTTAAATTGAAACAGGAATACATCCCACATGGTTAAAAGAATTCAAACAGAACAAAAGTGTACTAAATGAAAAATATCTCTCCCACATCATACTGCCCGAGTTGAGGCTTCTCTCAGTCTCCTAAAGAAAACTGCTGTATCATTTCTGTGGGCACCCTTCTAGAAGTTTTCTCTTGTTTGCAAATATATACAAAAGACAATCACTTTTGTATAAGAACAAAAGAACTCAATGCACATTAGTAGACCACTTGGGTTTTGTTCTTAACAATATTCGGTAATTGTAAATATGCAGTAACTTGTAAGCCTCATACATGGAAAGCCTTTGTACTTGGCCCATCATCAACGCGAAGTAAACGACCCTTCACATGGTACCTAGCAGAGGACGTTCCAAGATTCTAAAGTTCATACCAATTAGACTCCAGGAGCACACCCTCACAAAAAAGCTGCAGTTCTGCAGGACAAGGGCTCTAAAGTGCTTCTTTCCACTCACGTTCCAAAGGCAGGCTCCAGCAGCCTTGGCTGTCACCGCTCACACTGCCGCCAGAGCTCCCGGTCCCCTCGGTGTAGTCACACATGCCTTCCTCTGATCCCACCTAGTCCAAACAACCCATGCAAGAGTGAAGGCTTCCTAACGGGTTTTGTTGCAACCCCTTTCAGAAAACTGAGAAAAAAGCAGCTTCTTGCCCTTTCATTTGATTACATGGTGATGAAAGATAAATTCCCCCGTGTACTATGAGCTGTGTTGAATCAGCACCCGCAAGTTTTGCCCAAGCTGATTTAGTTCGGCACCTCGTCACGAGGTGTTTCTAGAAGGTAATGTGGGGGTCTTCGGCCTTCAGCTCCTGCCCCCAACCTCTCTTACTGAGTCCTCTAATTAGAATAGATCTCACAGGAGGTGTATATGAAGAAATTAACAGGACCAGGGAAAGTGGAGAGTGAAAAAGTTGGCTTAAAGCTCAACATTCAGAAAACAAAGATCATGGCATCTGGTCCCATCACTTCATGGGAAATAGATGGGGCAACAGTGGAAACAGTGTCAGACTTTCTTTTTTTGGGCTCCAAAATCACTGCGGATGGTGACTGCAGCCATGAAATTAAAAGACGCTTACTCCTTGGAAGAAAAGTTACGACCAACCTAGATAGCATATTGAAAATCAGAGACATTACTTTGCCAACAAAGGTCCGTCTAGTCAAGGCTATGGTTTTTCCAGTGGTCGTGTATGGATGTGAGAGTTGGACTGTGAAGAAAGCTGAGTGCCAAAGAATTGATGCTTTTGAACTGTGGTGTTGGAGAAGACTCTTGAGAGTCCCTTGGACTGCAAGGAGATCCAACCAGTCCATTCTGAAGGAGATCAGCCCTGGGATTTCTCTGGAAGGAATGATGCTAAAGCTGAAACTCCAGTACTTTGGCCACCTGATGCGAATAGTTGACTCATTGGAAAAGACTCTGATGCTGGGAGGGATTGGGGGCAGGAGGAAAAGGGGACAACAGAGGATGAGATGGCTGGATGGCATCGCTGACTCGAGGGACGTGAGTTTGAGTGAACTCCGGGAGTTGGTGATGGACAGGGAGGCCTGGCGTGCTGCGATTCATGGGGTCGCAAAGAGTCGGACACGACTGGGCGACTGAACTAAACTGAACCGAGGGCTCGGCTGCGAGTTGCAGGGGCCTTAGGAGACCACCAGAGAAGTCTTTGCTCCCCTAGAAGCAGTTTTCGGTTTGAATGACTTTGTCCAAAAGCTCTGCCGAAACCACACCCACCGCACCGCCCGCATTTACACCATTATCAATTCCCCACGGGGAGGCCTGTAGCATTGCAGCTGTTTCGTTCCCATACCTGAGGAGCTTTTCACTTCTGCTGCCGCTGACAGCCTACCCAGCATGCACCACGGGGGAGCAGCCACCCAGTGGGGAAAGGCAGGGACAGGGAAGGGCAAGACCACTAGGATCTCGAGTTTATGTGGGTGTCTGTGAATTTAGAGAGCTGGCTTTTAGGGAGAAGCTGGCGACTGCAACTTCTGAAGAAAGAGCTGAGAGCTCATTTACGTTCCCTCCCGCAAGAAACTTTGCTTTCCAAGTACACATAGGTTTATGGACTGGAAGACAGAACACACACACGAGCCAGGTCTCCCAACAACGGACGGTGGGGAGAAATGCCATCACAATGGTACCCTGACTCTCATCAAGGGAAGAAACATGAGATGCCTGACCCTTTCTTGTTACTCGCTGAGAGGCTTATGTGGGGTGAGAGACTGGGTCAAAGCAGGCCAGCCGGAGACAACTGTTCTGCCACTGACTTTCCAGACATTCCCCAAAGCCCTTAGCACCCGATACCCGTGCCGGCATAACCACACATGCAAGGGAGGGTGAGCTGTCTTTCGTAACAGCTACCGCTTCTTGACGGAATGGCCTTTCCACTGAACCAGCCCAGCCCAAAGCCGCTGTCAGTTAGAATATTAAAAATTCAGGAAGAAGTTGAATAAACGGCACTGTTACTTAAAGTGGCCCTTGGCCAGGCTCCCGGGGCCAACAGAGATCCAGGGACTACTGAATGACCTCAACTGCTCTGGACTAGAATGACGAGAAACTTCTATGAGAAAAAATAATAACAAGCCCAACCCGAATCCGGAGTGTGAACAAAGGCTAGGGTCGGAAGGATACCTCAAACAGCGTGCCAAGGCTCAGGCCGATCTCTAGAGGAAGGCCCAGGACGCGCTGGGACTGCGGGTCATGGATGGAATAAAGGCTGAGGGCTGACATCGAGCTGAAGGCACAGTGAGCAAGCTTCTGTGCACAGATGTGAGAGAAAAGGGGGCGTCCATCTAGGGGAGGGATCCGACACTCTCCAGGGAAGGATGGATGACAACTCTGAGCAGCTGTCTGCAAAGTTCAGGGCTGCTGGGCCGTTCCAGTGACTTTAGGGAATTAAGATGTTTGGGGTAGGAGTTCCAGACAAAACTGAATTTCGTCTAGCTTCCAGTTGCTCTGGCCAAAAACCTGGGCATCATTCTTGACCTCTCTCTCTCTCTCTGACCCCCACCCCATACCCAACCTATCAGGAAAGCCTATTGGTCTGCTTTCAAAATTCTGCCCAGTTCTTACCACCGCTGCTACTATCTAGCACTCTGGTCCAAGCCGCACCATGTAACACTTCAATTACTGTAACAACTTTCCCAGGGTTCTTGCTTCCACCCTTGCTCCCCTGCCTCCACACAGCAGCCAGAGAGATATGTTTAATCTGTAAGTCAGAAAGCGTCCCTCCTCATCTGGAAACCCTCCCCATGTTACTCAGAGGAAAAGCCAAAGTCCTCCCACTGTCTTATAAGATCCTGTGCAGTCTGTTTCCATGGTTCCTTAGCCCTCATCTCCTGCTCTCAGCCTCACTCACTCACTCCAGCCACACTGGCCTCTTCATCCTCCTTGAACTGACCAAGACCACCCCTGCCTCAGAGACCTCCTTAAATGCATGTCCCTAAGTCTGGGACGATCTTTCCCCAGATATAGTCATGACTCACCCCTCGACTCACTCAGATCTTTTCTCAAATGTGAAATTCTCAAGAAAGCTCTACCCCATCCAAAATTACAAAGGCGTACAAATCCCCTTTGATTGTTCTATTTTTTTTCATGTCATTTAACACTGTCTAATGTGATATACAGGCACATATACATATACAGAATTCATTTGTTTTACATATATTATGCTTTCTATTTGTCTTTGCTCACACTAAAATGCAAAGTTTCATAACAGCAAGGAGTTTTATGTAGTTTGTTAATGGGTAATAATGTTAATTCTTTGAGCCTCCTAGAACATCTATCTTATAGATGGCTCTCAATACAAATGGCTTAAATAAGCAAGTGAAATGATCTACAGTCAAAGCCACTGAATGGCCCCTTTCCCAGACCAGTAGCTCCACCACGGCAGGATAAGTACCATCCACCCATCATACCTGGGATAGGTGTTTACTGAGCAGCTAATCAATGGGGCTTCTCTGGTGCTCAGTGGTAAACAGTTCACCTGCAAATACAGGAGACATGGGTTTGATTCCTGGGTGAGGAATATCCCCTGAAGAAGGAAATGGCAACCCACTCCAGTGTTCTTGCCAGGATAATCCCATGGACAGAGGAGCCTGGCGGGCTAGAATCCATGGGATAGCAAATAGCAGGACATGACCAAGCGTACGCACACACATACACACACATACACACACACAGTGAATCTATACAAACAAAGCACTTTGCTGGGGTCTAAAATATCATGGTGATCAAAACATATATGGTCCTACCGTCAAGGATCTTGCAACTTAGTGACTGGAGACAGATATTCAACAAATAACTCCACAAATAAAGAGATAATTACAATTGACATAAGTGTACTATTAAAAGAGTCCAGAAAAGACATTCTATTTGGGATTAGGTTGGTAAAAGAAGAAATGGAAAGAGCTGAATTGATTCAAGATTATTTAGAAGATGGAAAATATAGGTGTTGTCAGTGGATTAAATGGGGTTGGGGAGAATCTTATTGACAAAAGTGAGTCCTGAATTTTTAGTTTAATTTCTGGAGTAAGGTGCCCTTTGCATGAAGTTAGTGTAGGAGACTTAATAATGGACCCTCTAAATATATCCATGTTTTAAACTCTGGAACCCATAAATGCTACCTTATCTGGAAAATGCATTTACGGGTATGATTATTTTAAGGATCTCGAGGACAGGAGATTATTCTCTATTATTTGGATGGGCCCTGAATGCAATCACATGTATCCTTATAAGAGGGAAGCAAAGGGAGATTAAGACACATATTTCACACTTGAAGGCAATGTGAAGATGAGACAAAGGGATTTGAGCATGCTGACCTTGAAAACTGAAATGATGTGGCCACAAGCCAAGTGTGACAATTTCATGTGTCAATTTGACTGGGCCACGGGATGTCCAGACATTTGGTCGAATATCCATTCTGGGTGTGTCTGTGAGGGTGTTTCCTGATGAGATTTGTTTGAATCAGTGGACTGAGTAAAGCAGACTGTCCTCCCTAATGTGGATATTCCTCATCCAATAAATTGGAGACCTGAATAGAACAAAAAGTCTGAGAGAGAGGAAATGTCTCCCGCCTAACTGTTTGAACCAAAACAGTCATCTTTTCCTGCCCCTAGACTGGAATTTATAGCATGGACCCTCCTGAGCCTCTAGCCTGATGGCTACAGAACTTCTCACCCTCCGTTGCTACACGAGCCAGTTCCTTATAATAAAACTACATGCACACACACACACACACACACACACACACTATTGTTTCTCTAGAGGTTGTGAGGTTGTGAAAGTCACTCAGTCGTGTCCAGTTCTTTGTGACCCCATGGACTATACAGTTCATGGAATTCTCCAGGCCAGAATACTAGAGGGGGTAGCTTTTCCCTCCTCCAGGGGATCTTCCCAACCCAGGGATCGAACCCCGGTCTCCCGCATTGCAGGCAGATTCTTTACCAACTGAGCCATAAGCTAAGCCTGTTTCTCTAGAAAACCTCATTAATACTCCAAGAAATGCTGGCAGTCACCAGAAACTGGAACAATCAAGAAACAGATTCATCTCTGAAGCCTCCAGAGAAAGTATAGACCTGCTGACACCTTGATTCAGCCCAGAGGAACTAATTTTAGATTTCTGGCCTTCCCATTGTGAGAGTTTAAGTATGTGCTGTTCTAAGCTAATCCATTTGTAGTAACTCATTACAGAAGTCACAGGAAACTAACACAGCTAGAAGCAGTGTAAGAGGATCATCTAAGGTGGGGGGACATCACGATTCAGTCTGGAACATGAGCTCTGAGATAGCTATCACACACCTAATGGAGGGGAAGACCAAACAGGGATTTGGATGTGCTGGTGGAGGAAATGGTCTGAGCAGGTGTTACCAGCCCCAAGGTCCCAGAGCCCGGAAAGCATCAGAAGTAGAGTGAAAAGGAAAGATGGCCAAATACCATGTCCTGAGGAACTCTCAACACTGAGAGATCAGGGAGAAAGACACCCTGGCAGGGGGAGGCAGGGAGGAAACAACAGGAAAACCTGGGGTCTTTGAGGCCAAGAGATGTGAATGTTTTTGAACAACAGAGTAACCAATTCTGGAGCAGAACGCAGTCTGGAGTAGATTCAAGATTGAATAGTTGATGAGAAAGCAGAGACAGCCTGTGTGGGCACCTTGTTCTTGAATTTTGTTTGACTTGGAACATACATAACAGAGCAGATAGTGGCCATGGATAGTGGATCCAGGGAGGATTGTTCACTCTTATTTTCAGATAGAAGAGTTTGGGGCATTGTGTATGAATTGGAAATAATCCGAAAGAATGAAAACAAATGGAAACGATATGTGAGGGTGAGGTTACCTTTGAATGAAGCCTGAGAAGGCTGAAAGGGGGAGCATGCTGCAGTCAGGTCTCAAGCCTGGCTATAGGTTAGGTGTCCCTGGGGGCACTTTAAAACTCCTGATTCCCAGCTTGCACTGAAAACCAAAGACATCAGATTTTCTGAGTTGAAACCTAGGCATCAGTCACCATTAAAGCTTTGCAGACGATTCCTATGAGGGGTGTAGGATTCAGCGCACATCTGGAAGGAGTGGCATTGGGTCCAAGGAGGATCAGATATGGATGAAACTAAGTCTGGAGGTTTAGTGGGTGTGAGTTAGAAAGTTTCTGACTTCACCTTTATAATTCCAAAATTCAAGACAAGGTCAAGTGCTAAGCATGTGTGCAGTATATAAGGGAGTAAGGGGGATTCTGAGAGTTGAAGAAAAAAATGACATAGTTCATAATGAGAATGGGAAGGGGAAGATGCCTCAAAAATGCGGGAAGGGTGTGGAAAGGGCTATTAACTCATAGCTATGTGTGAGTGTTAGTTGCTCAGTCATGTCTGACTCTTTGCGACTCCATGGTCTGCAGCCCGCCAGACTCCTCTGTCCATGGAATTCTCCAGGCAAGAATACTGGAGTGGGTTCCATTGCCTTCTCCAGGGGATCTTACTGACCTAGGAATCAAACCCAGATCTCCTGCATTGCAGGCAGATTCTTTACCATCTGAGCCACCACAGAAGCCCTAATTTATAGCTGTACCTTCCATCCACTCACTCAACTGGCATTCATCAGACAGACACCAAACCAGGCTGTGGGGATAAAATATAAGCAAGACGTTGTCCCCAGCCTCACCGATTTCATAATTCAATGGAGGAGAGGAGCACAGGAGTAAACAGAAGATTCAAGAGCTGTAATAGGATCAAGAACAAGGGGTAGTGGGGACTTGGACCTTTGTAGGGACAGAAGTCACCTCCTCCCATCACAGTACTGGGCACGGAGGACGTTCTTGAGACATTTGAGAGCACCTTATCATTGTGAGGAAACAGAGCGGGAAATGACAGCTCAGCTCTTATTCTGCAGGTATGACTACAGCAGCCCTCAAACGGTAATGACATGTCAGCGGTTCAGAGCCACCCAGGGCGTCTAAGCAGGAGAAAGTCTCAGCTGTCAGGAAGGGTGGTTGCCAAGCTGAGGTGCACGCAGGATGTTCTATGTGGCAATCTCCATGTGACATTCAGAAAGTGGTCACTAGGTGGCAGGGTTAACATTTGCAAAATTACCACTAGTAGCAGTTAACTACTAGCTGGATTCTAGCTGGAAGCATTTTTTGTTTCTATCCCAAAGGAGAGTGGAGCCAAGTCCTAGGGACATAGGATGACTGGGTGGTTTCTCAAATCTCGCCCAGAGCTTCCTGTGCACACAGTCCCTCATTTCTAAAGCTGGATCCATCTCTGCTCTAGGGGCACTGGGCTCAGTACACACGCTGTCCTCAGGAGCAGGTTCAGAGTGAGGTTTGGCTGGGAGGAGCAGGGGAAAGGCTGCCAAGTTCTTCAAAGCTTGAAGGGAAACAAGTGGCTCTTATGCTTTTTACATCTTCAGCTTTCCCTGCCACTGTCCAGCTTTATCTGGCATCACACTCCTTAGGTTCAAGCCCTCCCTTAGCCACAGAACCAAATGACCTTGAGCAAATTATTTAGCTTCCTTGTGTTTCTTTACCCAGGGGTGACAGAGTATAGTCATACAGATTAAATGAGGTAAAGTCTCTAACTCACATAGAATAGTACCTGTAAGCACTATGTGCTAAATATTATTATTTTCTCTAAGTAAAAAAGAGAACTTTTTTCTCAATTTCTTATGAAGATGGTAAGGAGTTGGAATTCTAAGTTGTAATTTTAAAACAAAGACAAAAAACAACTTTGAGTTCCAAATTTTCAGATAAAATTATAAAGAAAAAAGTGACCACTCAACAAAAGGTATTTACATCCATTCTAGAATGATGAGCAATAGTCAGGCTCTTTTCCTGGTAGAATTCTGGATTGGAAATGGGCCACCTCCTGACAAGGAAGCATCTAATCCCCCAGGTATCTAGCTCCCCATCCCTCTCCCTACGGAAAAACATAGCCTGAGACCCCAGAGCCAGCAGATGCTTTATGACTTGTCTGTGGTCATGACTGTGGTGGTGGTCTCTCATTTCCTGTATGAGAACAGAATTCTGACATCACAGGCAACTTCTCCAGACACTCCAAAACTGCACTGTCCCACCAAGGCTGTACAATTTTCTTTTCCAAAAAAACTTCATACACACAGCTTCAGGTAGCTCAATTTCAACCTTGATTAGGACCTTATCGACTTATATAAAGCAAAATGTTTGGCATTTGTTTAGTTTCTCATTGGCTCTTGAAGAGTGAATGTGCATGTATTTAAAAGCTACAGATGAGCCTCATTTTTCATAGCAGATATATGTGTAATTACATTTTGAAAAATCTGATCATAGACTGCATAAGATTTGGTTGCAGGAATTCTATAATGCAGAGCAGTCACAAACTGACTTCTTTAATAAAATAAATGGTTGTATTTTTCTCAGTCCTACATAAAATTTAAATTTTTATGCTTGATTTGCTTAAAGTGAATTCAACCATATCTATAAAGTAGAAAGGAAGTTTTAGAATTTCCCCTTTCTTCTTCTTCTTTTTTTTGTTTGGTATGATTCATGGGGTCGCAAAGAGTCGGACACAACTGAGCGACTGAACTGAACTGAACTGAACAGAGTACAACAGGAACAGATTGTGTTCTAAAGAGGAAGATTCTGCTACAGTTGAAGCTACAATCTTAAAATTTTCCTATACTTAGCTAGTATTGATTGACTCTCCACGTAGAGATTTTGCTCTTAACTTCACACTAATTTATGGTGAGACTTATCATAATATATTTAGCAATAAAAAATGGATTTTCTCTCCCTTGTTGAAAATCTCAAGATACCCCAGTTCTTGGCTCCCTGTGTCCTCCCCCAAGGAATCCACATATTTGCATCTCATTCAAAAAAAAGATCAAAAGCTAGACTGGTGCCCTCTCAGAAGTGAACCACCTACTATTGGTTCAGTTCAGTTCAGTTCAGTCGCTCAGTCGTGTCTGACTATTTGTGACCCCATGAATTGCAGCACACCAGGCCTCCCTGTCCATCACAAACTCCCGGAGTTCACCCAAACTCATATGCTTCGAGTCGGTGATGCCATCCAGCCATCTCATCCTCTGTCATCCCCTTCTCCTCCTGCCCCCAATCCTTCCCAGCATCAGGGTCTTTTCCAGTGAGTCAACTCTTCGCATCAGGTGGCCAAAGTATTAGAGTTTCAGCCTCAGCATCAGTCCTTCCAATGAACACCCAGGACTGATCTCCTTTAGGATGGTCTGGTTGGATCTCCTTGCAGTCCAAGGGACTCTCAAGAGTCTTCTCCAACACCACAGTTCAAAAGCATCAATTCTTTGGCACTCAGCTTTCTTCACAGTCCAGCTCTCACATCCATACATGACCA
This sequence comes from Bos taurus, assembly GCF_002263795.3. NCBI lineage: Eukaryota > Metazoa > Chordata > Mammalia > Artiodactyla > Bovidae > Bos > Bos taurus. The sequence goes on from NC_037347.1 coordinate 12,407,678, forward strand.
CTGGAGAAACCATAGCCTTGACTAGACGGATCTTTGTTGCCAAAGTAATGTCTCTGCTTTTTAATATGCTATCTAGGTTGGTCATAACTTTCCTTCCAAGGAGTAAGAGTCTTTTCATTTCATGGCTGCAATCACCATCTGCAGTGATTTTGGAGCCCAAAAAATAAAGTCTGACACTGTTTCCACTGTTTCCCCATCTATTTCCCATGAAGTGATGGGACCAGATGCCATGATCTTCGTTTTCTGAATGCTGAGTTTTAAGCCAACTTTGTCACTCTCCTCTTCCACTTTCATCAAGAGACTTTTTAGTTCCTCTTCACTTTCTGCCATAAGGGTGGTGTCATCTGCATATCTAAGGTTATTGATATTTCTTCCGGCAAATTTGATTCCAGCTTGTGCCTCTTCCAGCCCAGCGCTTCTCATGATGTACTCTGCATAGAAGTTAAATAAGCAGGGTGACAATTATACTATTGGTTAGGCACCCACAAAACAAAGTTCTAAGGGGAAAGGACAAATGCATGTTGCTTGGGCCCTTACAGAGACCAAGAAATACAATGATCCTACAGAAAACAAGTTTTGACAAGTGAGGGACAAAGGACATGGTAAGATTATGACCAGCCATTGCTAAAGGTGAGGCTCAAAAATAAAATATGAAAATCAGAGGGGGAAAACCTTACACTGAGACACAACTGAAGTAAGAACCAAATGCCAGCAAAAGACAGAGACCTGGCAAGAAAAAGATTTTCAGAAAGGAAATGCAACAGAAGTGAAATGCAAGACAAGAAGAAAAGACATGCAGCCTATAAGAGAGCGAAGAAGAAAGAAGAGGATTTTTCCTGAGCGAGGAGGCCAGAGAGATGATAAGGTTTGGACCACTTCTCCAGCTATCTCCACCTGAACAGGCACATTCCTACTGCTGGGGTTGGTTTGATTTGGTGTTTAAGTCAAAAACAATAGTAACTTGGAAAACATTTATAGACACAATATTTTTATGATTTTGAAATTAAAAACTCAAATGTTGATTACACCCAGACTAGCAAATCTTCCCTCCAAACCCCAAAGCCTTCAGTATGTTCCAACTATATGGAGCTAAGAGAAGTATTTGGAGTAGGTTTTATTACTGCCATTTTGGGGCATTGGGATTTCAGGAGTCTACTTGGGGCAAATGGCACCTCTATGGGGGAAGAGGAGGGAGCAGAGTTTGGTTCCAGCTGTGCTAAATTCAGCAGCTTATTGAGAGAATTGCTTTGCTTTAAAACAGACACAAGCTGGTGTGTGAGAGTCAAGCTATTCCTAGAAATGTGTTTAGAAAATGGGTCCAGAGGTTGCCACATTAAAAGCTCTCTGTGCATTATCTTAGCCTTTTACTCCTTGATCCTCAGCTCTTCCCCAAAGCCCTTTGTCCTCCACAGGTTGGTTCAAGAACTCCCATGACGAGACAGAGCCTCCCTCACAGGAGGAAGCAGCCTAGATGGGTATGTAAACCCAGTGAGCCACCTTAATTAGCTTCTTTGTATGTACAAACATTTCCTCTCAGCCCTACTTAACAATCACTGGTCATGATGGGCTCTAATTACAATGATAAATTGGGCCTGGGGCAGCCACCTCCTGCTCCATCATTAAAGGGGACTATTCACGGGGCCTTTGCAGTCAGTCCATATCCTTAGCAGTAGAAAGACACCACAGCTCACGGCGGTCACTGGAGGTGAACAGGAGCGCCCAAGGTGGCCGAGAGCATCAGGCACTCAGTGGCGCCAGCAGCAGCTCAGAGCTCTGCGTTCTGCACAATTAAGAAAACGCATCTGTGCAACACGAGGACTGGACCATGGGCCTGGGGAACAAGTCAGCACATCCTTAGCATTTACTAAGTCCAGATGTCTTTATCTTCTGGGCAGGAAGTCAGAGTCTGTCCAGATGGCATCTTGATTGCTTTCATCTCAGCTGATTAAATTTCTAAGGCTGACATCTCTTCCAAATACCCTCTCCATTCTATGAAAATGGGGTTGTTAAACAGTGCCAGAAAAAGTCCCTGAAGATGGCAGACTGAGAGGGCCCAATTGCAAACCTGAGTGCCTGGGACACAGAGCCAGGCAAATTTCCTGCCATGTGGCTGGGGGTCTGGGATTTTTTTTACTACAGCAACAGAATTTCTGGAGAGGAAATGTTGAGGGGTGAGACCGTGACTGGACCCAAGATCTGGGTAGGAGACCTGGCTCTTCCGCTTTCTGACATGTGACCTTGTGAATATCCTTAAGCCACTCTGACCTCAGTTTACTCACCTATAAGCCTGGGATAACAAAAAGACCTACTGCAACAAGTTGCTTTGAAGATTTATGAGATCATGCACATCAAGTGCTTACAAAAGTACCGAGCACATAGTAAATGATCCCTGTGCATGCTTGTCACTTAGTCCTGTCTCTTTGCGACCCCATGGACTGTAGCCCACCAGGCTCCTCTGTCCATGGAATTCTCCAGACAATACTGGAGCGGGTTGCCATTCCCTTCTCCAGGGGATCTTCCCAACCCAGGGATCTAAACCAGGTCTCCTGAATTGCAAGTGGATTCTTTAGCATAAAGATACACCCCCTGCCACCAGCCCCATATCCACAGGTACTGCATTCATGGATTCAACCAATCATGGATGGAAAATATTTGGGAAAAAATTCTAGAAAATTCCAGAAAGCAAAACTTGAATTTGTCACACACCAGCAATTGTTTACACAACATTTACATGGAAAATTCAGCAGTGGCCACAGGACTGGAAAAAGTCAGTTTTCATCCCAATCCCAAAGAAGGGCAATGCCAAAGAATGTTCAAACTAGTGCACAATTGCACTCATTTCACATGCCAGCAAGAGAGTGAGTGAAAGTCACTCAGTTGTGTCCAACTCTTTGCAACCCCATGGCCTATAACCTGCCAGGCTCCTCTGTCCATGGAATTCTCCAGGCCAGAATACTAGAGTGGATAGCCAGTCCCTTCTCCAGGGGATCTTCCAAACCCAGGGATCGAACCCAGGTCTCCCACATTGCAGGTGGATTCTTTACCATCTGAGCCACCAAGGTAATGTTCAAAATCCTTCAAGCTAGGCTCCAACAGTACATGAACCAAGAACTTCCAGATGTACGAACTGGATTTAGAAAAGGCAGAGGAACCAGAGATCAAATTGCCATCATCCATTGGGTCAGAGAAAAAGCAAGGGAATTCCAGAAAAACATCTACTTCTGCTTAATTGACTATGCTAAAGCCTTTGACTGTGTGGATCACAACAAAAGATAGAAAAATCTTAAAAAGATGGGAATACCAGACCACCTTACCTGCCTCCTGAGAAACCTGTATGCATATCAAGAAGAAACAGAAGCAGACTTGGAACAATGGACTAGTTCCAAATTGGGAAGGGAGTACTTCGAGGTTGTATACAGTCACCCTGCTTATTTAACTTTTATGTAGAGTACATCATGCAAAATGCCAGGCTGGATGAAGCCCAAGCTGCAATCAAGATTGCCAGGAGAGGTATCAATAACCTCAGATATGCAGACAATACCACTCTAATAGCAGAAAGTGAAGAGGAACTAAAGAGCCTCTTGATGAAGGTGAAAGAGGAGAGTGAAAACCTGGCTTAAAACTCAACATTCAAAAAACTAAGGTCATGGCATCTGGTCCCATCACTTTATGACAAATAGATGGGGAAATAATGGAAATAGTGACAGACTTTATTTTCTTGGGCTCCAAAATCACTGGGGACAGTGACTGCAGCCATGAAATTAAAAAATGCTTGCTCCTTGGAAGAAAAGCTGACAAACATAGAGTATTAAGAAGCAGATACATCACTTTGTCGACAAAGGTCAAATGGTCAAAGCTATGGTTAGTCATGTAAAGATATGAGAGTTGGACCATAAAGAAGGCTGAGCACTGAAGAATTGATGCTTTCAAAGTGTGGTGCTAGAGAAGACTTTTGAGAGTCCCTTGGACAGCAAGGAGATCAAACCAGTCAATACTAAAGGAAATCAACCCCAAATGTTCATTGTTAGAACTGATGCTGAAGTTAAAACTTCAACACTTTGGCCACCTGATGTGAAGAGCCAACTCATTGGAAAAGACCCTGATGCTGGGTAAGATTGAGGGCAGGAGGAGAAGGGGATGACAGAGGATGAGAGGAGTGGAATGGCATCATTGACTCAATGGACATGAGTTTGAGTAAATTCTAGAACATAGTGAAGGACAGGGAGGACTGGCATGCTGCAGTCCATGGGGTTGTGAAGAGTCAGACATGACTGAGCCACTGAACTGAACTGACAGGCATTATAATTAATCTAGAGATGATTTAAAGTATATAGGAAGATGTCATAGGTTCTATACAAATCTGACACCATTTTATGTGAGACTTGAGCATCTGCGGATGTTGCTTTCCCTTGGGGTCTTGGAACCAGTGACTCACAGAGTTTTGAGATGACTGTAGTCTTGCTAGTTTTTGTTCCTAGCTTTACTTTGCCTTCTGCGGAGGTGCTTCTTAAAAACACAGACTTTCATGAGGGCAAGGGACCATGCATAAGCTTTATATCAGAAATAATAAGTAATCCTTTATAGTCCTTTATGGGTTACCTTTCTTTCACAGGCATCCTTGAGAGAGAAGCAGGGCAGACAGTATTTCTCTTCTACAGAAGCTGAGACTCTGGGAGGGCAATGGCTTGTCCACATCAGTAGCGGTGTCTGAGGATGAAAAAGGCTGTTGAACTCCTCTGTGCTGCACACACTCCTACGTGCTACAGATCCTGTGCTCACATGAGGAAGTCAGTGCCACACATGGAGCAGAGGAATGAACATGCTCCCCTCTGACCACCGTCATCTCACCCCCAACAAACGCTTCCGGTCAGGCTGCCAGAACACGCTGAGGACCGCCATGATGAAGAAAGGAGGCCATAGCGTGAATTTACAGAAATTGTGGCCTATCTCTTGCTGTTTTACAAACTCCCTTCCTCCCATGCTTCACTCTAAAGGGCTGTGGGAACTTAAACTAATACTACACTCACAGTAAAAAGCATCTCAAGGGACAGGATGTGGAAAATGCTCCAGAAGGCCTAAAAGTCAATGACTTAATAATAATATGAATAATCTCAACTCTTGAGAATGCTAGATTCATGTTTTCTTTTACATTCTTAAAAGAAAAAGAAAATGGCATGGTTGGATTAAGTTATTTTGAAGTTTATTTTTAGCTTTAAATTTTTTGATGTTAATGGACCACTATTATGATCACTTTTATTTCAGAGTGTTTATCTGAGAATTCCAATTCCCAGACCTGTGCTCTAGTCCCCACATTTCACTGCCTATTAATATCATATTCATTTAAAGCTTAAGAGAAAAGCCATAAAGATGCATTTAAAATCCTCGCCTTTATAAAATACACCAGGTGAAAGAGAAGTTAGTAAATGGCACTCGCTGTTAATTAGAAGTTAAAGCCAAACAAGTATTCTATTATGTTACACATATTTCCAGAACCACTTGTGCATAACTGGGTGACCACAGAATAGTGAAATCTAGTTTTAGAGAAATGTACCAAATCAGAGAGATTTTTAATTGTTATAACGGCCCACAGGAGTAGGTATTTCCAATATTGATCATCTCTGGGAGATAGAAATTGTGGGGCAAGAAGAACACCCCCTTTCCCTGAGTGCAAAGCCAAGAAGCCTTGGGCTCTGAGACGTGAAAAGTCTTGGAGTGTTTTTAGTGATGGAGGGGAGTTGGCAATGCCATGGGAAGATGCTATGCCTGCTTTCATGGTGGTGGCAATGGTAACATCAGTTTACATGGCAGAGAAAGAGCCTGGAGCAGCAGGATCAAGGCTGGCATATTGAAGCCTCTGACACAACTGAGCTTGAACTCAAGCAGGACATAAGAGGAGCCATGTCGCCTCTCCAGGTGGAGGAGGCCCACGAGCACTGTCTGTTCTGTCTAGTCTGGGGGCTTCCCAAGAGCCATCAGCTGCAAAGGTAGCATCCAGGCAGCACGACTCACAGGCTTGCGGGCTCTGTTCACACTCTCAGAGACAAGGAGGGCAACTTACAACCATTATGACTCTGAACCGTGTGTCATAAGAACTTGGTAACACAAATAAATACGGAGAAATATAATGATAAGGAGTAAAACTGACCATAAAATGCATTTACATAGTCAAGTTAAAGGAGAATTTTATATGCAGGTAGATTTAACCATCTGGAGACGGAGGGGAAAGCAGGCGTGACCCAAAAAGCAGAACAAAAACTAAATGTACAAGAAGGGGAAAAAAATACAGTTTAATACCAACTGGTACCCATAAGCTGAAACATATTAAACATCTAGTTCTTTGCTAAAATTGAATCACAAAAGCACATTTTGGTTTGCACACCCTTGAAAAAAAGCAATTAGCCCTAGTCATTGCTAAGAAAGGGTAGAAAGAGCCAGACAAGGTATATAAGAACTCCACATGGCTTCCCAGACTGTAATTGCCTTGAAATACACAAAGGTGAGTACATGGGCCTCCCAGACATAAAAGTGGGGAGTCACCCATAGGGTGACAGCTGACCCAAGGGATGAACTTCACGGAAATCAGGTGGAAAACAAGACACAATACAATAACAACAAAGAATGGCTTGGGGTTTACATGTAAATATGTAATATAAGGGTACTTGAATTTTATGAAAATTTCTACAGTCCAAAGATCTATTGTTTCTCCACTGACATGGGTACCAATGTGTAGAAATAAGTGCGTTACCTGTGCCTTTTTTCATCTTCTCGTATCGCTCTCCATATCTCTGCAAGAACTGGTCCTTATAACAGGTGATGGCAGTCCATCCCTCAAAGGCATTGTGAATAAATTGAGTTTGCAGCAGTCATGATGGGCATAGCTCCAGCCAAACCTCTCTATTTTTTATATTTTCTCAGAAGGGTTAAGACCACCTACCTACATTAGTAAAGAAAGAGCAATTGTCAACAAAAAGCCAGTGTAGCTCTGTTTTGGAGAAGGCAATGGCACCCCACTCCAGTACTCTTGCCTGGAAAATCCCATGGATGGAGGAGCCTGGTAGGCTGCAGTTCATGAGGTCACTAAGAGCTGGACACGACTGAACGACTTCACTTTGACTTTTCACTTTCATGCCTTGGAGAAGGAAATGGCCACCCACTCCAGTATTCTTGCCTGGAGAATCCCAGGGACGGCGGGGCCTGGTGGGCTGCCGTCTCTGGGGTCGCACAGAGTCGGACATGACTGAAGTGACTTAGCAGTAGCAGCTCTGTTTTATTGGCTCAAGCCAATGGCTGTTAAATAAGTAAAATAAAATCTTTGTTTGGAAATAGAATGATAGGATTTTTCAGATGGAGAAATGCCTTGTAAATAGTCCAGCCCCATCATTTTACTGATAAGGAAATTAAGACAGACTTTCCCAAATGCATAACTAGTTAATGGCAAAGCTAGGACCAGAATTCAAGTTAGTGCCTTTCTTGGGAGATTTGGAAAATATTCATATAGACAGATGGTTAGGGACTGTAATGCATGAACTTGTGATACAGTTGAAGGAATGATTTTTTAACCTAGAAATGGGACAGTTCAGGGACATAATGACTATATTCAAATACTTGAAGGACAGACAAGTAGTAAAAGGGCTTGAACTTGTCTTCCCAGCCTGAGGAAACAAGGTCAATTATGAGAAGATAAGAGGAACGATTTTAGTAGGTCAGTATAAGATAAAATCCTTTAAGAAGTCAAAATATGCCAAAACAATTTGTTGGGGGATAGTAAGCTTTCTGTCACCAGAGAAACTTCAGAAAATACAGGAAGATACTGTAGTGTGTATGTTTTGTCCACAGAAAGGGGTGTGGTAAGGGGTGTGGAGGAGAAAATTCAGGCCTGAAAATCATTTGGATAGGGTGACCTGTAAGAGTATGTGGTTCTTTACAACTTGGGACCAAATAAGGGTTTCATTCTTGCCTCCAAGCTCTAAAACCTATCTTCCTATCTGTTTGCAATAGTTTAAATTTTAATCTATTTCATATTTCAGGGTATTGTGCCCTGAATATTTGATTTGAATGCTGTGGCAGAAGGTCACTCGTATTCATTTATTTTCTTTTATACACTTGCAGAGAGTCTTTAGAATCCATTATGCAAACACATGCAAATCATATGCAAATAGCATGGCCTCAGAAAATGACAAAATCTTAGGGTCTTAACTGAGCCATCAAACCTTTCTTTAAGAAGGCAAGTATAATATGCCTTTTGAATGTCTCTGGGGCAGGAGACAATTTCCTGAGAGTGATATTTACAGGATGTTGGAATTGGTTACTCAGAGGAGTTTTTGCCTCACATTCTTCACATTTATGTAGAACTTTGAGGTTAAGAAAGCATTTTCACGTAAATGATCCCATTTGATCCTCATAATTACCCTGTGATATTGGCAGAACAGGAATTGGAATTCTTGTTCTATTATTCAGATGGGAAATAGATTCAGAAAAGTTAAACGACTTGCCCAGCTTTGCTCCATTGATGAACGATGGATCTGAGACTTTGAAGTAGACTTTCTTTCAGTCTAAGACTCTTCATGACACTAGATGCATATCTTCTTTAAAGCAAGGTGCTTGTCATCAGTCTGGGTTTGCTTGGATGGATGGCATTTTGCCAAAAGCATCTTTGAAGGTGCTTCTGTTGATGAAGATGACATTTTACAGGTGGGCAGAAAAGTCTAATTATTTGTAATAGTGCTGGCACAGAGCCAAGTACGTAGTGTCTCCAACCCTCCTTCCCTTGCTTTTTATTCACATCTGCTCTGAAATCTCTGGATGAAGAACTTTCCTTAACCTGTCCACATTTCAGCTTTTTCAGGAGAGAGAATTTTTTCTTAAACCATGCAGAGTAACAGCACGGTCTCTGCAATGAGCTGTCTAGATCTGAAAGATCCACCTCTGTCAATTTGCGTGTGTGTGTGTGTGTGTGTGTGTGTGTGTGTGTGTGTGTGTGTAGTCACTCAGTCTTGTCTGACTCTTGTGGCCCCATGGACTATAGCCTGCCAGGTGCCTCTGTCCATGGAATTTCCCAGTCAAGAATATTGGAATGGGTTGCCATTTCCTTTCCTAAGGGATCCCCCCCACCAGGGATTGAACCTGCGTCTCCTATGTCTCCTGCAGGCAGATTCTTTTCCCATTGAGCCATCAGGGAAGCTCATGTGGCCTTGGAGAGGTCATTTATTCCTCTAAGTATCAGTTTCTACATCTATTAAATGGGGAAAATAGCACCTCTTTGATAGAATGTGTGATGAGGAGATATACACAAAAGAAAACCTGCTTAGCATCTGACACATAATATGTGTTCAATAAGCGGTAGCTACTATAATTATCATATTAGTGGTGGTAACGCAGTAATGGTGGTACCTCAAGGCGTTGTGAACTCCAATGCTAAGAATTGGCTCTTGGAAATGGAATGGGAGGACAGTAATGCCAAGTGTCTCTTATATGCCGAAGGACTGAAAACAGACAGTGTTTGAGGCAGCTGAATTCAGCCCAGTGAGGAATGAATGAACTTTCTTTAATCACTATTGTATCTTGCCTCATAATGAGGGTAGCTGCAATCCTATTTCAAGGCTATTTCTAAGAAGAAATAGAGCCAAGGCTGACATCCTTAACTCTGCTCTCTCTGAGCCGGACTGCTCTGTATATGGCAGTGACCTTTACTTCCCTGGGTCACCTTGGAAAGGGATTTCACGGTAGCTGCTTCAGCAAACCTGAATCACTGGATCATGGGATGGATTTGTCTTCCTCCTATACCGAGACTAGATGTGGGGACCACGGAGGAGGCTGAGGCAGCAGCTCCACCCTCTTTCTGGGATGACCCTGCTCCCTCTTGCCCTAGTTCCCAGCTCCAGCAGGTGCCCCTGGAGGGCAACTTCCCTCCATGCCCACAGAGTGCTCTGCCCTTCCAGTGCACCCCAGTCCCTTTCCTGGTCACTCACCCAGGCTAACTAACAAGGTGGCGTCCTCCATGAGGACAGCCTCCTGCTCCCACAAGCTTCTTTCATGGAGAGGGACTGGAAGCTTGCCGAGGGTCACTAGGAACCATTGCCCCGAGTGTCCATGTGGCCAGAGCAAGGGCACTGCACAACTGGTTCCTGTTTGCCAGAAGTGCTCTGGGCCATTCTGAGGTTGGGTGCTCAGCTATTTTTGGCAAGAATGAGTCCTATGCAAAAGGGACTTCCCCTTTTTTGCAGTGCAGAGCTACCAAATGCTGAGCAGTCAAGAGCATTTCTTATTCCCAGATTACCCTCTGAGCACCTCTCTGGCTGCCAGATTACCAAGATTGTCATAGCTTGATTCAATTTCTCAGCTCCAGACTCTAGCTAACCACACCAGGCTGGGTGGCCTCGGTCCTGAGAATGGCTCCCTGTGTCAGCTGCTTCCTGTTGGCTGTGCTGATTTCTGCCGGCTGTAAAGCCATCCCCTCCTCAGATCCGAAGTGCACTGAGGTGAGTCCAACTTCTTTGTCTTTGTCCAGATTCAACTTTCTGGAAATGTTGAGATTCAGCATGCAGTTGTATCTGAGCTTTGGCATTCCAATATCCACTGTCTTTAAAAGGGCAATGGGGTGTGTAGAACTTTTTCTTTGCTGTGAAAAAGGAGCCAAAGAGCTCTGCTGGGGAGGTGCACTCACCGATTCCTAGTAGGAAGAGGTGAGAATTGTTCTCCTCTGCACACAATTTCCCCCAAATAATCCCAGTTGGGTCATAAAAATGTCAACAGGTTCCCAGTGCAAAGAGCAGAGCTCCAAACCTGCTTCCTAGCATAAAGGGGCTGTTTGTCCAACCTCCCACCACAGGGCCACTTCCCCAAAGAGTCCTTCAGTTTCCTGGCATTCAGGATGGAGGTAAGTGAAGACCACCTGTGTCAGGCTTTAGAGAAGAGAAAGATCACTCTGAATGAACCTGGCTTTCTCCTCGAGTCAGACCCTCCACCTGTTTCACTAACCCATAGGAGTAACATTTGAGAGCAGGGCCAAATTGTACCTTCTGTTTGGACCACAGCAATGTTTATCGACCTGTGGGAAGTTCTTAGGGCTTCCCAAGTGGCTCAATGACAGAGAACCCGTCTGCCAATTCAGGAGACATAAGAGATGTGGGTTTGATTCTTGGGTTGGGAAGATCCCCTGGAGGAGGGCATGGCAACCCACTCCAGTATTCTTGCCTGGAGAAGCCCATGGACAGAGCAGCCTGCAGGCTACAGTCCATGGGTTTGCAGGAGTCGGGCATGACTGGAAGCGACTTAGCAATCACGCACGCAAAGGAAGTTCTTGGGCAGGGTGATGAGATAGAGAAAGAAAAAGGGATCATTTTCTTACCATCTTCCTCCTTTTACCTCTGATCCCATCAGGTATCCAGCCCCACATGGCCTGTCAGACAAGGGCTGTGGACAGGAAGGACCGTCAGTCTCGGTGGCTGAGTGGGCTGCTTTCCTAGTTTGGAGCTGAATGACCAAAAAAGAGGCAGGACTAGCTCAGTGGAGAAAGGCAGAGCTTAAGACCCAGGGTCAGGAGAATCAGGGAAAGTGGGGCAAGGACCTGCCAGCCAAGAGCAAGAACAGAAGCCAGGACTTTAAGAAGGCCTAGGAGCAGAAAGCAATAGGACCTTGTTAGTCTGGTGCGTGTATGATCAGAAGGTAAGTCATGTCCAACTCTTTACAACCCCATGGGCTGCCAGCCTCCTCTGTCCATGGAATTTTCCAGGAAAGAATACTGGAGTGGGTTGCCATTTCCTTCTCCAGGGGATATTCCTGACCCAGGGGTCGAACCTACGTCTCCTGCATCAGCAGGTGGATTCTTTACCCCGAGCCACCTGGGAAGCATTGTTGATCTGATATTGGGATGGAATCAGGATGCACACTCAGACCAAAAGGAAGTACAGTGCCCAGGAGAAATTATTCCATCTGCCACAATAGTGCACCAGAGACCAGATGGCTCCAACAACAGGAACCTGCTTGGGTACAACTCTGCAGGCTAGCTCCAAGATCAAGATGTCAGCAAGGTTGCCGAGGCCCCTTTCCTTGGCTTATTGACAGCCTTCTTCTCAGGCCCTGTCCTGAAAACAAGGGTTTGCTTCTGTTTTGAGTTCAGTAAACTTTTTACTGAAGTAAAATTTACATACAGAAGAGTTTACCACCCCTAAGGGCAGAGCTCAATGAGTTTTCACCAAGAGGACACATCCATGTGAGCAGCCTGCAGAACAAAAAGCAGAACCTTCTCAGCACCTAAGAAGCCCTCTCGTGTCTCCTCCAGATCACCAGCCCCTCAGACCCTCCAGTAGTCTCACTTCTATCACCAAAAAGGGATTTTGCCTCTTTTTTGAGTTTTGTATACATGAGATCAGAGTACCTGGTCTGTACCTGGCTGATTTTGCTCGGTATCAAGCATATGAGATCTATCGACGATGTTCAGCCACCATGGGCTCGTTTCCATCACTGGTATTCTGTTGCGTTACTGTTGTTTGCTGGGTCATGTCTGACTTTCTTGTGACCCCATGGACTGTAGCCCACCAGGCTCCTCTGTCCATGGGATTATCCAGGCAAGCATATTGGAGTGGGTTGCCACGCCCTCCTCCAGGGGATCTTCCCAACCCAGGGATAGAACCCATCTTCTGCATTTCCTGCATTGGCAGGCAGATTCTTTGGAAGCTCCACATTCTTATCTAGGTCTTCAGTAAATAAATGAACAAATACTTATTAGGTATATGTCAGGGAGTAGATGTATTTCATCATAGGGTACACATATATTTGGTAAATATTGCCAGTTTTCAATGTGTTGGTATCCATTTATTCTCACCAGCAGTGGATATGCGTTCTGGTTGCCCCAATGCCTTACTAACATTTGCTATTGTTTGTTTAAGAACATTAGCTATTCTGATGGATGAGTAGGGGCATTTCACTGTGCCCCTGATAATTATTTTCCTGATAATTAAATTGAGTATATTTGTGTATTTGTGTGTGTGTGTGTGTGTGTGCATGTAAGTGCCTTTTCCAGTCTTTGGCCCATTTTCTCTTAGACTGTTCACGGGTTTTTGGTTGGGGGTTTTTTTTTTTTTTTTGGTAGTGGTTCTTTATGTATTCTGGATACAGTTTCTTTATCAGATTGCAAATATCTTCTCCTACTCTGTGGCTTGCCTTTTCATTCTAAATATTTTTTTAAAAACAGAAGTCCTTAATTTTAACATAGCTTGATTTATCATTTTTCTTTTATTTATTTTAAGTGAATGTCTATTTTGTTTAAGAAATTTTTGCCAGCCCAAAGCAGTGACGATATTATCCTATATCTTCTTTTGGATGTTTTATCATTTTTTATCATTTTGTATGTATTTCTAAGTTTCACATGTAAATTTACAGTCCATCTGGAATTATTTATTATTATTTATTTTGCATGTGATGTAAAAGAGAATTTTTAAATGAATTAAAGATGAATTTTTAAATAAAGCTTTTTGTTTGAAAAAAATGTCAAACCTTGAAAAATTCTGAAATATTCTCAAAATATTATAACGAATGCCAATAAATACTCCACACAGAATCTTCCATGTTTAAATGGAATGTATGTATGGATATGTGTGTTTCGCAATAAAATGAGATCTATGACCAAGCTTTTGAAGGTTGGTAAATACGCAAACCATAGCTGGAATTCAGCCTTCTGTGATTTGGATTCAGGTGATATTTTAGATGTGTTCTTGAATCATTGCTGGTGAATATAGGGATGCCTGCTCCTTTCAGGTGACTATTTGTCACTGTACAGTCACTAAGTCATATCCAACTTTTTGCGACACCATGTACTGTAGCACACCAGGCTTCCTGTCCTTCACCATCTCCCAGAGTTTTCTCAAACTCATATCCATTGAGTCAGTGATGCCATCCAAACCATCTCATCCTCTGTCGTCCCCTTCTCCTCCTGCCCTCAATCTTTCCCAGCATCAGGGTCTTTTCCAATGAGTCAGCTCTTGGAATCAGGTGGCCAAAGTATTGGAGCTCTAGAATCAGTCCTTCCAATGAACATTCAGGGTTGATTTCCCAGATGACTATTCAGTCCCCTCAAACCCACAGTAGGAGACAATCCTTCACGTCCAGGTATGGGGGAAAGTGCTTAGTAAAGCTCTGTTTTAAGAGAACTCCAAGTTCATGATACAGGGGCTTCCCATAACTCTAGACAATGACAATGATGTTTCAATGATCCAGGGAAATGCTGACTTTTCTTGTGGGCGCTTGATGTATATTACCTCGTTAATCCTCAGAGCTGGTCTACCAAGAGAGGTTATTGTCCTCAATCCATAGCTGAGCAAAACAGGAGGCTCAGAGAACACAGCTTGGTAGTTGAGAGCTGGGATGTGAACCCAGGCAGTCTGCCTCAAGACAAACAGAAAGTGAACTTCTTTTAATCTGAGTGCCCTTTGCCTGGAGTCAGATTGACAATAGATTTTAGGGATGTGACCTCTTCAGAGTGTTTATTTGCAGAGAGTAACTGTTACTCTGGGATTTGACTCAGTCAAATTGCTGTCTCTGGATAGAGAGAAGTGATTAGCAAGGGAAGGTTGGAGTTCAGTGTCCCAGATTCCCCATGTCTGGGGGAGCTGGCTGCTGCTGCAGGTGCCAAGTGCAGAGGAGGCAGCCAAACACATGGGAATCAGTGCGTGTGTGAAACTCAGAGAATCTGAAGTCAGAAATGATCTCAGCACTTGTGAGGAGAGAAATACTGTGGGGTGGGAGGGAGTCAGAGATACAGCAGGAAGAAGCAAAATAAGATCATGATTGAAAAAATGCAAATGAGTACCTGGAGGGAAAAGGGATTGCAGACACAGATGGAGCACTTGGGCGCCCCGCTCTGTGTAATGGCACCACTCTGTGTAATGGCACCGCTCTGAGGTGGAGCTGGAGACAAAGGGATGGGCGTGGGTCCCAGTGCAAATGCCCGTGACTGGAATAGAGGTGGGCATGGGTCAGTTGTCCTGAATACCATGGGGCTTTGCCTCAGCCCTGCGTAAGTTCACATCCAGAAGGGTCCAGACTGCAGTGGAATGGCCAAAGCAGAAGAGTGAGAAACTGACCCCGGACTGAGGTCTAGCAACAAAGTCTGGGTTTATAGAAAGTGGTCACGTGGGGCTCAAAGAAACCAAAGGGGCTGCAAAAGCAGTGGTGGGTATCTGCCTAGAAAAGCAACTGAACATGTGGTCCTCACAGGTGACCCAGCCCTGAGCACAGGGGCAGTGACCACATAGCTGGGACACAGGATTTCTCTTCTACACCCCACCCTTTCAGGTTCCTTTCTAGTATCAGTCTGCTGCCCAGGAATCCTGTGCTATGCTATGGGAGCTCACTGTGAGGAAGTTTCGCTGTGAAAACTGTCAGCGAGAAAGACACAATCTCACTGATACAGTTTTACAAAAAGTGTATAACCTGAATCAAATCATGAGGAAACAAACCACAGAGAAGGAACATTCTGCAAACTACTAGCCAGAATTCTTTAAAAAATTAATCAGTGTCAGTAGAGATCATGAAAGGCTGAAGAATCTGCTCAGATTAAAGGAGACAGAAGAGATGTGGAAATGAGAGACAATGATTGAACAGAAATGTGATGTAAAAGCCATGGTGAGGAACCCAGAATAGTTTCTGAAATGCGCTTGGTTTTCAAATTTTCTTATGAGTTCTTATCATTTGCCTCATTCCTTAGGAATCAAGGGCAGATAATTCATTGCAGTTTACCTAACTAGAGATTATTGAATGTTACAACCCAGGCTCCCAGTGAGCTTCTCAGTCCTCCTGGGAAGGGTTGTGCCCTGGCTCTCGGGTTTTCACTGGGTTGAAACTGAGCTATTCCTTTCCATTTGCTAGGTCAGTGGTTCAGGAGAGCTCATACTCCCTTTCAACTTTTGGGATCACATTAACGCAGTGAAGTGCTTAGTGAAGCATACAAGAGGAGTAATTTAGTTGTCACAGAAATGTATATATTCTGGAAAAGGAGGGAATTGCCAATGCCGAGCCTTTTACTGCAGGGGCAGAACAGAGCAAGACCAACTGAGGGAAGGCCCCATTTCTCCATGTATTTACGACGTCAGTGATGCCAGAGATCAGAAAAGAAAAATGGGTCTCCTCAAAGCCAATCTGAACCTCAGAAGGTGTACATACATCTTCTCCCTGGGTCTTCTCTCTTCATGGGGACCAAGAGGGATCTCACAGCGTGTGTTTTCCCTCACCAGTTAGTCAAATATATTTTAAAGGCCAAGTGTGCATTTCAAGGGCATTCTGTGGATTTGTGGCAGTGCCTGAAGGAATTTTGGTCTATGAAACAATTACGGATGACAAGGGATTATAAATATGGCATTTTCATTGGTGACTTTGTAACATTGTCACAACATAGAAGAAAACTGGACTTCTTTGGTAGCTCAGACGGTAAAGAATCTGCCTGCAATGCAGGAGACCTGGGTTTGACCCCTGGGTCAGAAAGATCCCCTGGAGAAAGGTATGGCAACCCACTCCAGTATTCTTGCCTCAAAAATTCCATGGACAGAGGAGCCTGGTTGGCTACAGTCCATGGGGTCACAAAGAGTCGGACACGACTGAGTGACTAACACTTTCATGTAGAAGAAAACCAGTGATTTCCTGTAAATGAACATTCTCAGTTTTGCTTTAAAAAAAGGGCCTGGCTAAGCAGAAGTCGGAGAGTGAGTAAGGCAAAAAGCAATTAAAATGGCGACACCTCTAAATCAAGGCACGTCAGGGTAAAGGCAGATGTGTCCCATCTTCTGTGTGCAGTTAAGCAGACTCGTTTGCAACTAAGCATGAGGAAAGCTGCTGATGCAGATTTCAATGGGGCAGGCCATTCCCTATCTGGGGCAGTCTCAGTGGGGCCTCTGGTGAGGACACCACGTGGCCTGGAGAAAGTAGTGCCTGAAAGGTGTGAGGAAATCACATGGAGCCTGAGATGAGCTGAGAGATGGCCCGTGGTCCTGGAATGTCTATCTTCTTTGTGTCTCCAAGTTGTACTTCTCATGGAGAAGCATTTCTTTCTTTCCCTGGAGCCTCCCCATGCAATATATACCCCACCAGACCTTCAGACCTGTCCCACCACCCTTTATCCTAAGGCATCAGCCAAATAAATTTATGAGCCCATAATTCTAAGGGCCTCTAAAGAACCCCTTCACATTTTTACCTGCTTAGTCCAAGATCTGTAACTTGAGTCAGCACATCTAGCAAGCAGTAAGCAGCAGATGTGAGAACACCTGACTCTCACATTAGCATGTGGGACCCAGCATGAGGAAGTCCTCTGAATTTACGTGCAGAGCTGTGCCCTATGCTGGGTCTGGTATCAGCAGCCTGCAGTTCAGGGAGCCTAAACTGAGTCATACTTCAAGATTATAAGACCTTATGACCTAAGGTCTGTGCCATGCTGCTAGTTCTTTTCTTTTTTAAACATTAAGAAAATTTCTAAATATATACAAAAATGGTTAGTTATAGGGAACCTTGTGAATGGGCTCACTCCACATTCAGCAACCACCAACATTTTGGCTACTAATTTCCTCCATCCACTCTCTCCTTTTTTGCCAAAGTATTTCAAAGCAAATCTCCACCATCATGTCATTTTGCCTCTAAAACCTTCAAAAAGTAACTCAAAATAAGAACATCTCTCCTACATAATTACAAGGTCATTATCATTAACAAAATTTGCAGTTCTTTAATATTCTATAATGTCCTGTCCTCATTTGAAATTCCCTGACAATGTTTTCCCAAATGCCTTATTTGAATCAGAATCTAAAGAAGTGCCGGAAGTGAAGAAAGTATTACTCACTCAATTGTGTCATTTCAGCTCCATAGACTGTAGCCTGCCAGGCTCCTCAGTCCAGGGATTCTCCAGGCAAGAATACTGCAGTGGGTTGCCATTTCCTTTTCCAGGAGATCTTCCCCACCCAGGAAGATCACCCAGGAACCCACATCTCTTATGTCTCCTGCATTTGCAGGTGGATTCTTTCCCACTAGTGCCACCTGGGAAGCTCCGTACTTCAAGCTGCATCACATCACAAAGTGTGCAATATCTGGTTGTCTTCTTTTATTGACACTAGAGTTGATGTATTTGTTTCAAAATGAAGGAAAAAAAAAACATTTTTATGCATCCAAAATCAAAACTATAAAATTATGTTCAGAAAAGGCTTGTTTTTATCACCACACCTCAATCTGCTTCCTTCCCTTCCCTTAAATATAGCCAGTTTAGGGTTCACCTCCCCTGTTTCTTTTTGTAAACGTAAGAAAATGCACACGTACTTTCCCTAGGGATCATACGGTATACTACATCTTATATGCACCATATACTAACAGATGTCTACATCTTGATTTTTTTCACTTTACAATTAACCTGCATATCACTCCATTATGATTATTTATGAAGATTGTATTTAGTCCTTTTTTAGCTACACAGGGTTCCATTTTGTGAATGCACATATTTCAACTGGCCTATATGGATAGATAATCTGGTTATTGCCAACCTTTTGCTATTGTAAAAAATACCACAATGAATAATGTTATGCATAGTCATTTTGTGCTTTTCCAAGTATTTTATTTGGTGAAGATTCCTAGAAATGAGACCTCTGCCCAAAGGATAAAACCTGTTGTTTTACTAGAAAGCCAGTAAATACACTGTCTGATATTGGCTCACACTGTTCTCTTCTCAGAAAGAAGGCAACAGGACATACAACTGTGAAAATTTAGGTCTCAGAGAAATTCCTGACACTCTACCAAACACAACAGAAGTTTTGGAATTCAGCTTCAACTTCTTGCCTACAATTCAAAATACAACCTTCAGCAGGCTCATAAATCTTATCTTTTTGGATTTGACCAGGTTTGTATCTGAGTTTTTTGTGTGTGCTTGATGTTTTACTTAGGTCAAAACACAATATGCATTCAAACTGTTTCCAGGACCTTCCTTTGGGGAGCAGGACAACCTGCTTATTCTGCGTGTTTACCCCTTCCCATGAAATATTTTTACACAGGTGAAATATAATTTAAATAAGCACCAATCAGTGGGGAGGAAAGTGGCTTATTCTCAAAATAGATTGTGTCTGCAGTGCTGTTTAAGAAGGTCGAAGGAATATCAATAACACAACTGAAAATAATCTTGTACTAAATCAGATGTCACATCAGACTATATTTTAGGAGAGTTGATTATGAATGGGTGTGACATGTTAAGAAAAAAGTTAGAGGAGATATATACACCGTCTACTAACTTTTTTCATGAAAATTGGTTTTAGAGGCAGGATGAAGATTCTAAATGCTGACCCAGGGCTTCTGAGCCAGCGGGCAGAAGTGCCAGAAGAAAATAAAGGGATAGAGCAAGAGAGAAATGCAGCTGGGGTGTGTGTGTATGTGTGTAAGTTGGGGGAGGGCTCCGTATGTGGATGGAGCCTGCTACTCTTGCCCAAGTTCCATTTCTTCTACCTTGGTCCTTCAACTGAAGCTTCTGCAGAGCAGGAGCATATTCACATCCTTTGCTGCTGTTCAGTCACTAAGTTATGTCCAACTCTTTTGTGACCCCATGGACTGTAGCCCACCAGGCTCCTCTGTCCGAGGAACTTCCCAGGCAAGAATACTGGAGTGGGTTGCCATTTCCTCCTCCAGGGGATCTTCCCCACCCAGGGATCGAACCCGTGTCTCCTGACTCTTTTGCGTTGCAGGTGGATTCTTTACCACTGATCCACCAGGAAAGTCCTTTCACATCCATAAGACTATACAGTCACATCCGCATGACCACTACTGGGCGGCAGGCATGGTAAATGCTGCCATTCCACCCGCGTTAGATGGGAAAACAGAGGCTCAAGGAGATTTTGCGAGCCTGCTTAAATTCACACAGGAAGGAAACTGGGACTTTTGCTCTCCTGACTCCCAGTCCAGAATTTACTTTCTCTTTTAATATTTCTCATTCTCACATGAGAAGAGTTTGACTTTTTAAGAAGTATTAGGCCAGGAGAGCTTTCATAACTAGACGACTCTCAGTTTCCTCTTCTGCTATTTTCAAAAAGTGATAAAAATGGGACCTCATACTTTCTAAGGTCCTCCTCCCTCTGCTCCCCTCCCCACCCTGTATCTGGCTACAAATGAGGCACTGTTTTCATGACCTTACACAGTTGCTGTTTCCTTAGCTTTACCAGTTTGCTTTCTTTGCCCTTTGCTCATTCTTCTGTCTTGCTTTTCAGAGCTTCCTCTCTGGAATTCTTTTCCTTTTTAGACATTTCACTTCTTTGGTTACTGTCTGTTATCAGTCAACTTCCTCAGTTCTTTATTTTCTGAAAATATTTTTATTTCACTCTGATTCTTGCAAGATAACGTTTTCTGGCCTATGTCATCGCTCTCTGGCAACTGTCTAGGCTGACCGTAGTTTTGTTCTCAGCCCTTCAAGATTATCATTCCAGGCTCCCATTGTTGCTGCTGGGAGGTCATCTATCTGTCCAGTCATTGTTCATATGTTAAATATCTGTCTTTTCTTCTCTGGATATTCTCAATAGCTTCTCTTTGTCCTTGGAATTCTACAATATCACAGTGATGCGTTGTGTAGATTGTCAGGCTCCTTGAATCTGAGTTTGGTGTCTTTCATCAGTTTTAAAATATTCTAGCCACTATCCATTTGAACTCTGGTTTGCTCCCACTCACCCTTGTATCATCTTTGGATCTCTGATTAGACTTATATTGCATCATCTTAACTGTCTTTTATATATCTTAATATCTCTTTATTGTTTTCCAACTCATTTTTTTTAATTTTGGCTACTTCTAGTCTATTAATATCCTCTTTAGCTGTGTTTAATCTCTTGTATAAGCTATCCATTGGTTTTCTAATTTCAATTATTAACTTTTCTCATTTTAATATCATTTACTTTTTATTTTACAAATATAGGAGGTCAGTTTTAATATTTTTTCATTTATCGTACTTTTGGTTCTTACTATTTCCTTTAAGCATATCAAGCATGTTTGACATAGTGTATTTATAATGATATGATAATACATATAAGCTTTATCATCTATTCTTTAACAGATCAGATCAGATCAGTCGCTCAGTCGTGTTCGACTCTTTGCGACCCCATGAATTGCAGCACGCCAGGCCTCCCTGTCCATCACCAACTCCCGGAGTTCACTCAGACTCACGTCCATTGAGTCAGTGATGCCATCCAGCCATCTCATCCTCTGTCATCCCCTTCTCCTCCTGCCCCCAATCCCTCCCAGCATCAGAGTCTTTTCCAATGAATCAACTCTTCACATGAGGTGGCCAAAGTACTGGAGTTTCAGCTTTAGCATCATTCCTTCCAAAGAAATCCCAGGGCTGATCTCCTTCAGAATGGACTGGTTGGATCTCCTTGCAGTCCAAGGGACTCTCAAGAGTCTTCTCCAACACCACAGTTCAAAAGCATCAATTCTTCGGTGCTCAGCCTTCTTCACAGTCCAACTCTCACATCCATACATGACCACAGGAAAAACCATAGCCTTGACTAGACGAACCTTTGTTGGCAAAGTAATGTCTCTGCTTTTGAATATGCTATCTATTCTTTATACATCTTATACATATATTGCATACACACACACACATATATATGTATACTTTATCAGATATATCTGATAACTCTGGCATCTGCTGCCTTTTTAAATCTGATTCTGTAGAGCTTTTTTTTTTGGCTGACTTTGGCTAGTGTGTTTTCCTTATGTGTTTAGTTAATTTTTATTTTGAGAATTTATCATGTAGAACTTTGTATAAATCTTTCTTTAAAATGTTTCCTTGAACTAGATAATACCAATGAACTATTAATATTGGTATGTGTGACGATGGCATCATGCCTAAAGAAAATAAGCCTTTTATTTTTTTGAAATGCATACTGAAATATGTATAGACACCTAGGATTTGACTTAATTTAAGAGAGAGAAGTAGGTATAGAAGAAGAAATGACTACGGCAAAATGATGAGAACTGTGTGATACATATATATGGAAATTCACTGTATTATTCCCTTTACTTTTATGTAAAGTGGAATGGTTTTTATGTAAATCTTTTCACCTGCTCGTTACCTGAAATCACTACCATTTTGGAACTGTTTTAAGCTAAATCGTCCATTTGGGTTTCTGTGGGGAAGTCCACAGAGACAGTGTAAACTCAGGCTAGAGTTTTCATAGGTGGAAGCTGGTGGTGGTTAGAGAATCTCAGAGGATGTTTTTCTTGTTGTTCTTCCTGTTTTTCTACCCAGAAGCAAGGTCAAGATAAACATAGATCCTCAAAGTCTCCCTCGGTGAGTTTTCTTTTTTAAGTTCACCCACTGAAAGGATCCCTTGAGGGTCTTGGTAGTCTTCAGGTTTTTGAAAAGACCTCCTATTCTTAGCCCAAAGCTTTGTCTCCTGCCACTGGGCTGTGCGGCTCATTAAAATCTGGACTCTAGGCCACCAAGGATCAGCAGATATTGACAGATACGACACAGCTAGCTCCAGAATTTGGTCCTATGGTTTCAAGCTTCCTTTTGACACTGCATCTCTAAACCATTCACTTACTGACCTCCAGGGGAGCTCTGTGTGTGTCTGTGTGTGGGTGTATAGTGCAGTATTTTGAGGTATAATATCAGGATGAGTTTTCTCTGAACCTCGAGTTCCATTTTCATCATTTGAATCACAACCATTCTACAAAGCAATCATTGTTTGCTATACTTTATAGAAGAAAAAACAGAGGTTGAGAAAAGTTGTGACTTGCCCAGGATGGCATAGATAACATATTTTATATATCATGTTATACATTATGTATTTTATGACATATTTTATATTACTTGTAACAGTAAATAATAGTTTGATTTTGTCTACAAACTACTAATTGTTCCAAACACAAATCTCTGAGAATTCAACTTAAAATAGAATTTTTCTCTTTTCCTTAATTAATTCTTCTTAAACACTCTTATCTTTTTAAGGTGCCAGATTAACTGGGTACATGAAGACACTTTTCAAAGCCATCATCAACTGAACACCATTGTGTTAACTGGAAATCCCCTGATATTCATGGCAGAAACATCACTTACCGGGCCCAAGTTCCTGAAGCATCTTTTCTTAACCCAAACAGGAATATCCAATCTCGAGTTTATCCCAGTGCACAACCTGGAAAATTTGGAAAGTTTGCATCTTGGAAGCAACCATATTTCCTCCATTAATCTCCCAGAAAACTTCCCAACACAGAATCTGAAAGTCCTGGATTTTCAGAATAATGCTATACACTACATCTCTAGAAAAGACACCAATTCTCTGGAACAGGCCACCAACCTAAGCCTTAACTTCAACGGCAATGACATTAAAGGCATTGAACCCGGGGCTTTCAGTTCAAAGATCTTTCAAAGTTTGAAATTTGGAGGGTCTCTCAACTTATTTATTATATTTAAAGGTCTACAGAACTCTACTCTTCAGTCTCTTTGGCTGGGGACATTTGAGGACACTGATGACCAATATCTCACTTCAGCCACATTTGAGGGACTTTGTGACATGTCTGTTGAGAGCATCAACTTACAAAAGCACCGTTTCTCTGACTTATCATCGTCCACATTTCGGTGCTTCACTCGAGTCCAGGAGTTGGATCTGACAGCAGCTCACTTGAATGGATTGCCTTCTGGGATTGAGGGTATGAACTCTCTCAAGAAATTAGTTCTCAATGCAAATAGTTTTGATCAATTGTGTCAAATCAATGCTGCCAGTTTCCCGTCCCTTAGGGACCTTTATATCAAAGGCAACATGAGGAAACTTGACCTCGGCACTAGATGTTTAGAAAAACTAGAAAATCTTCAGAAACTTGATTTAAGCCACAGTGATATCGAGGCTTCTGACTGTTGCAATCTGCAACTCAAAAACCTGCGCCATCTGCAATACTTAAACCTGAGCTACAATGAGCCCCTTGGTCTCGAGGATCAGGCGTTCAAAGAATGCCCTCAGCTAGAACTCCTGGATGTGGCATTTACCCACCTACATGTTAAGGCTCCACACAGCCCTTTTCAAAACCTCCATCTCCTGCGGGTTCTGAATCTCTCTCACTGCCTCCTTGATACCAGCAATCAGCACCTCCTAGCAGGCCTGCAGGATCTCCGGCATCTGAATTTACAAGGGAATTCCTTTCAAGATGGGAGCATCTCAAAGACCAACCTACTTCAGATGGTAGGCAGCTTGGAGATTCTGATTTTATCCTCCTGTAATCTCCTCTCCATAGACCAGCAAGCATTCCACGGCCTTAGGAACGTGAACCACTTAGACTTGAGCCACAACAGCCTGACAGGAGACAGCATGGACGCTCTTAGCCATCTTAAGGGGCTCTACCTCAATATGGCCTCCAATAACATTCGCATCATCCCACCTCATCTCCTCCCTGCCTTGTCTCAGCAGAGCATCATCAATTTAAGTCACAATCCCCTGGACTGCACTTGCTCAAATATTCATTTCATAACATGGTACAAAGAAAATCTACATAAACTTGAGGACTCGGAGGAGACTACGTGTGCAAATCCCCCATCTTTAAGGGGAGTGAAACTGTCCGACGTCAAACTGCACTGTGGGATTACGGGCGTGGGCATTTTCTTTATTGTAGTATTTGTATTCTTGCTCATCCTTCTGCTCATTTTTTCAGTTAAATTTATTCTTAGGTGGAAATACCAGCACATTTAGTGCTGAAGGTTTCTGGAGAGGGAAAATAAATATGCTTAGCAAAATTGCCCTTGGTAAAGAAACTGTTGTCTGTTAGTGACCAGGTTTTTCTGACTGGTTCCTGGGATTGGGTAGGGATTCACTGTACTTTTTGGAGTCCCAGAACTGATGAGCCTCCCAGGAAGGTAAACTGACTAGGGCCAGAGGGTCAGATGCAGCTATGAGAGACACAGAGCCTTTTGCTCATGTGGAAGGTGGGTAGAAGTTGAGGGGAATCAGTGGTAGGGAAAGGCCAGGAGACTATTAGGAGGTCATCACTTCCACTCATGAGCATCCCCGGAGGCACCTCCTACCTTGACCCTCCCACATCTCTCTCTCCTGCAGCTCTGGTATTGTGCTTGGGTCTGAGTTCTCAGTAATATAGCCATTTGGGAAACAAGTTGGGGATACAGTCTCAAAGTATATCTTAAATGAAAAAGAGAAAACACAATGAATTTAAAAGAAGAGGCTGAGAAATGAATCTTACCATCAAACTGACTTCATTAATTTCTTTAATCCTTAAGTCTCCAAGGATTCTACAATGCCACCATGGTACAAATAACTCCAAGGAAAAAGAAAAAAAAGACACCCTCACCAAGATGCCCCTCCCCCAAGGTTGAGATGTTCTGCACAACGAATACCCTCATTTCAGAACCAAGGAGGCTTTTTTTTGTTGTTTTTTTTAACCTGTCTGGTGTTCTCACTCTTATTACATTACAGATCTTACAGATCCTAACTTACAGGTGAGCTGTGTATTTTTCAAAAGAAAAATACTCTTTTCATTTGAATGTCTGGTCCTTGGAAGCTTCTTTCTCATAGGAACCATGAGATAAATGGTGGTTTGGTTCCCAAGCCAGCTCTCAAAAGCCTACTCACCTGGGACAGCAACTGAGACAGCACATTTACAGTGAAAACCAGTGGAAGAAAGAAAGCACTCAGGCATCCTCGACACTGGGAACCCAACAAGCTGCCTCAGTGAGTAGTAGCTTCTGTTGAGGCTGGAGGTATTGCAAATATGGTACCAGCAAGAGAGAGTGGACAGGGCTAATGAATGCAGACAGAGAACTGGGAAGCCAACAGTGTTATACTCAGGTCTTCTTCCCAAGGCCCAAAGGGTAACACCCACGCAGGCCTCGATCTTCTGAGGTCTGCACTGGCAGAGAAGAGAGCTGAGCTCTTGTCCTCAGGTGTTGCTTTTATAAGGCCTGGATTAAGTAGAGTAACCAATTTTAGGTTAGAGATAGCAGAGTTATTAAATATTGATTGGCTATCAAAGTAAAAATTAGTTAACAGTCAATCAGAATTGATTGACCTTAGGTTGGGGGCATAATATTGGAACAGAGTAGAAACTTGGGGACCAGCTCTTCTTTATCTCTGTACGTCCAGAAAAGCAGGAAAGACAAGGGAATAGTGAAGGAAAGACATAAACATACATTGCAAATGCTTTACCAGTCTTAGGGTGTGTGTGTGTGTGTGTGTGTGTGTGTGTGTGTGTGATACTACATAGGAGCCTAAGTATTCCCAGAGTTCTTGGTTAAGGACACAGACAGTGGCCAGGAAATGGGGGGTCGGGGCAGGGTGGGGAGTGAGGCATTTGCTTTGGGTGCAAAATTTAAGGGGGAGCCAAAAAACTCAGTAATCAAGGCAAAAAAAATTCTTATTTTTTAAACTCTAAATTAATGCCAAAAATCCACAATAAGTACAAAAAGATTTTAAACATAGCCAGGATCTACACCAGTGCCATGTATTAGAGCCTGAGGCAAAAGGAAACTTGTTAGTAACCATGCTGCCTTTGTTTAAAACTTTGATAGTTTGTTCATTGTGGATATTTTACATTAGTTTTGATTCTTTTAATGTTGCATTTAAATGCTATGTATCTTTGTTACTGAGTTTTTTGGTGCCCCCTTAAATTTGGCACCCAAGTAGGTGCCTCACTCACCTTACCCGGTCCCTTGCCCTGAGGACTGGTCAGAAGTGGGGACTCCCATCTAACTCCCTGGCCACCATCTCCTGGAGGCCTATTAGTAGGCACCGTTTCTCAGTTTTCCTCCAAAATGTCCCACCTCCTTCCCCTTGGTCTCTGGAAACAGGGAGAAGAGTTCAAGATCTTATACCTTGTTCTCATCCTCAGCTGCCTCCCAACTCTTGGGTGCAAAGATTTGCAGCCTTCCTTTAAAACCAAGAGAGGTGGCAGAGATGAATGGGTACCAAAACCCTCTGGTGAGAGAGGGCAAGCAGGGCACCATCCTGCTAATGAAATGAAAACTCACACAATTCACTGCTTTGATTATCTGAAACACCAGCGTTTGGGAAAACAGGTGTGTGGAAAAGGAAGTTTCCTCGGCTTTCCTGAGGGAGTGTGGGCAAGGAAGTCATTTAAGGACACATGTTAAAGGAGAAAGTGCCTGGAACTCTGAGGGCCTGGGACACCCCTCTTCGGCCACTGTCATTCCTCCCCAGGCCTAAGATGGTGGGCAGCCCCCGAGAAAGCTGGCCTGAGCCCCTTCTGCACTGTTCCTGCCCTGAGTCTGGCAGTGACCAAGGCCTTTTCCCCTTGAGTTTCAGGCTCAGAGATGACCTAACACAGAAGTGGGCATGACTGCTCCAGAATGTGCTGAGCGGGTGCTCTTCCAGGGAGCCTCCTAGCTGTGGCCACAGGAAAGGCCCCTCATTCGAGGGACCTGAAGCCAGGCAGGCAGCCGACCCTCCCGAGTCAGGGAGCACATCTCCCTCTGACCACCATCCACACCGCCCACTCTAGTGGGGCAGGAAGCATTCACCTCTGGGAACTGAGGTGAATATCTGGGAGATAGCTGGACACACAGTCTTGTTGATTTTGTTCATTTGCTTGCAGCAAATTCAGTGATCAGTTCTAGAAAGTTTGAGGAACATTCCTGGCGGTGACCTGAAGATGCCAAAACCAGGCTCACTGCTCCTTGCCTCCCTTTTCTGTTTTTCTTTCTTTGTTGCTTCTTCCCCTCCTTCATTCCTAACTCTTTCTCTCCCTCTGTACTTCCTTTCATTACTTACCTCCTGCTTTCCTTCCTCTCCTTCCCTTCTTCCTTCAATCCTATCAGGGAGGATGAAAGTCTACACTCTTAATTCAGACTGATACACCAACCCCCCAGTTCCCTGTGTATCCTAGCAAACTTAAGCTCCTTCCTGCCTTAAGGATTTAAGCTGCAGATAGGGCTTCCCTGAAAGCCCATTTGGTAGAGAATCCGCCTGCAATGCAGGAGACCCTGGTTCAATTTTTGGGTTGGGAAGATCTGCTGGAGAAGGGATAGGCTACCCACTCCAGTATTCTGGCCAGGAGAATTCCATGGACTGTATAGTCCATGGGGTCGCAAAGAGTCGGACAGGACCGAGCGACTTTCACTTTCAGGAAATACTAACTGCTGACCTAACCACTCCCTTGCCACACTGTCCTCCGTAACATGTAACTTGGAAAAACAAAAACATTCTGTACAGCAGGGGGTCCTCAACCTTTGAGCTCTAATGCCTGATGATCTGAGGTGGAGCTAATGTAATAATTACACATAATAATAAGAATTAAAGTCCACAATAAATTTAATGTGCTTGGATTATCCCCAAACCATCTCCCCCCTCCCCACCCCAATCTGTGGAAAAACTTTTTCAGGAACCTGGTCCTTGGCGCCAAAAAGGTTGGGGGTCACTGCTGTGAACTGAGGGACCCAAGCCCTAACAATCTGTAATGGCCCCGGCTTTGCTGTATCAGGCCCTTCTATGCAACACCACGAGCTACTCCATAACTGGGCACTGATCTACGGCTTTGTGACAGCTCCTCTGTTTTGAGCAATAGTAAATTCACCCTGCAAAGTCAGAAAGGGAGCTTTTTGATGGCTGCTGTCAATTTTATTGCTTTATCCTAGTTACTAGGATAGACTCTGCAGCTGCAGTGCGTTTACTGGTTTTATGTATTGCATGTTGTTGCTGCTCTGACAAGCTACTCCTATAAAAATGTGTTATTATTGCATGTTGTAGCTCACTGAGCTGACCGTGCATTTCAAAGTGTACTGAAGCAAACAGCGATGAAGTCCATAAAAACCGACTGGCCTCCGTCAGAGGATGCTCTGAATGAACTGCAACTCCCACAATCTGAAAGCAAATTATACCTTTCCTCTGTGCCAGCGGCCCTGACTGCTAACTGAACACAGCACAGACCCAAACGTAGGCATGATCTATGTGTCCATGTAAAATTTCAGGACAGGAAACTGTCATTTTACTTCTACTCATCTAATTCCCCAATAAGTGACGCTTGCAATTTTGAAGTTTATAAATGGCTTTATAATACTTTCATATATTACTATAGGATGCAAGAGGGGTGGCTGACATTGCTTTCCATCTGTTCTGAATGCTGAAGAGAAAATTAACTTGAATTATAGCAAGAGAGGATGTGGTTAGTTCATGACTGAGGGGGGTCCTGGGTGTTGAGCTAGAATCAACTGCCTGAGACATTAAGAATTAGGATGCCTAATACGATGGGAGTTAGTCTGGCTGCAGAGGAGTCAGCAGCCCCGTGTGACTCCCAGAGCTCTCAGACACTGGTTTATCACCAGAATCATTGGGGAAATTCTTTACAGAACAGATTTCCATGTCCCACCCTGTAGATATTGGGATTCTGTTAGACTAGGGTTGGTCTTGGACTTTTAGCCAAATTATTTCATGTAAAATCCTTCCCTTAACTTTATCAAACAGTAACAGAAATACATGTCAGATTCCATGAGCTAAAAAACTAGGCCATACCCTATAAGAGGAAATGTCCCAACAAAATGGGAAGAAAAGGTTAAGGAGGCTCCCAGTCCAAGAGTGAGGCTCCTGGGCAAGCAGCTCATTAGTCTCTTCTGCCATCACTGCCAGGCCACAAGCCTCTGTTCCTCAGCTACCTCGTTCTGCCACCTACCCATCCCCACTCCATTCCAGCTACTGACAACTGGAAATCACTTATTGAATACTGTGGGTCTTGAAAAAGGAATTTGGAATTTGGAAAATTCAGCAGTGGCCATAGGACTGGAAAAGGTCAGTTTTCATTCCAATCCCAAAGAAGTGCAATGCCAAAGAATGTTCAAACTACGGCAAAATTGCATTCATTTCGCACACTAGCAAAGTAATGCTCAAAATACTCCAAGGTAGACTTCAACAATACGTGAACCGAGAACTTCTAGATGCACAAGCTGGATTTAGACAAGGCAGAGGAACCGGAGATCAAATTGCCAACATCTGTTGGATCATAGGAAATGAAAGAGAATTTCAGAAAAACATCTACTTCTGCTTCATTGACTATGTTAAAGCCTTTGACTGTGTGGATCACAACAAACTGTGGAAAATTCTTAAAGAGATGGGAATACCAGAGCACATTACCCGCCACCTGAGAAACCTGAATGCAGGTCAAGAAGCAACAGTTAGAACCGGACATAGAACAATGGACTGGTTCCAAATTAGGAAAGGAGTACATCAAGGCTGTATATTGTCACCCTGCTTATTTAACTTAAATGCAGAGTACATCATGCAAAATGCCAGGCTGGATGAAGCTCAAGCTGGAATCAAGATTGCCAGGAGAAATATCAATAACCTCAGATATGCAGATGACACCACTTTTATGGCAGAAAGCAAAGAGGAACTAAAGTGTCTCTTGATGAAAGTGGAAGAGGAGAGTCAAAAAGCTGGCTTAAAACTCAACATTCAAAAAACTAAGACCATGGCATCTGGTCCCATCACTTCATGGCAAATAGATGGGGAAACAATGGAAACAGTGACAGACTTTATTTTCTTGGGCTCCAAAATCATTGCAGATGGTGAGTGCAGCCATGAAATTAAAAGATGCTTGCTCCTTGGAAGAAAAGCTATGACCAACCTAGACATATAAAGAAGCAGAGACATTACTTTGCCAACAAAGGTCTATATAGTCAAAGCTATGGTTTTTCCAATAGTCATGTATGGATGTGAGAGCTGGACAACAAAGAAAGCTGAGCACTGAAGAACTGATGCTTTTGAATTGTGGTGTTGGAGAAGACTCTGGAGAGTCCTTTGGACGGCAAGAAGATCAAACCAGTCAATCTTAGAGGAAATCAGTCCTGACTATCCAATGGAAGGACTGATGCTGAAGCTGAAACTCCAATACTTTGACCACCTGATGCGAAGAACTGACTCATTTGAAAGACCCTGATGCTGGGAAAGATTGAAGGCATGAGGAGAAGGGGATGACAGAGGATGAGATAGTCGGATGGCATCACCAACTCGATGGACAAGTTTGAGCAAGCTCCAGGAGTTGGTGATGTGCAGGGAAACCTGGTGTGCTGCAGCCCACGGGGTCACAAAGAGTCGGACATGACTGAGCAACTGATCTGAATCTATCATTTTAAAATTTGGTTTTAAAAAGCCATTATTACTCATGAAAAATTAAAGAGTGAACTACATTGAACATTCACCTCTTGCTGCCCACCTCTTCCTCCATTTTTACATAATATTTTCTAAACACTTGGCTGTTCAAGACATGATACTAGATCTTGCAAAGGGAAGCAGAGGACAGGGAACCACCTGAGCATTCATCCATCTCCCCCTTCTCCATTCATGTCAGTTCATGGGCTTTCTAACTGGCTTGGGGAATTCTTTTTTCTCTTTCTACTCTTCTT
Source organism: Bos taurus (assembly GCF_002263795.3). Classification (NCBI taxonomy): domain Eukaryota; kingdom Metazoa; phylum Chordata; class Mammalia; order Artiodactyla; family Bovidae; genus Bos; species Bos taurus. The sequence goes on from NC_037347.1 coordinate 12,439,026, forward strand.
GGAAATGATCTAAATATACAACAAGAGATAAAGGATTAAATAAGGTAAGGAAAGACACTCTATGTTCTTGGGTGGGATAAGAGCATAAGTATGCTGATACTACATGGAATTAAGAAACACAGATTAAAATAAGATAAGGTTTATATCTAGTAGTCTGGCAAAAAAGGGGAGACTGGATACTAGTGTAGATGGGATGTGAGCTCATAGGAACCGCACACACTGCTTAGGGGTGTAGACTGGTGTAGCTATTGTAGGACCACGAGGCAAAAATTCATCAAATTAAATACATCACCCACCAATCCAATGCTGGGTATGTATGACAAGAAAATTTCACAATTCCACAGTGGTATTCAGTGCAGCATTGTTGCTTTAGGGGCGAGTTTAAAGCCATTTGAGGGGTCATCACTAGGGAAATGGGCATTTAAAACATCTAAGATGCACATCCTGAGGCATCATCCAGTAACTAAAAGTGGTGAGTTAGACACAGCTACAGCAATGTAGCTGAATCTTAAGCATACAGTGTTGGAGGAGGTCATGGAGAAGACATGATCACCAATTGACCTGAAGTTGGACCCATCAATTGGAGTCTCCTCATCCCCCTCCCCTGTCCTCATAAAGTATGTGTGGTGCTCCCACAGGAGGAGTCGTTTTCAAGGACTTGGCCTTGAGAGCAAGGTGCCGAGATCATCTGTACGTTATACATGCCTGAATCCTGTTAAGGCCTCTATGTTAACTTTTAAGACCCTGGCAGGTGGGTGCAGAGATCCCTTTGTCCTGTGGCCACTGAAGAGAAGCCTCATCGGTGAGTTCCCCTGCTTATAAACCTGCCACCTACCACTTTGGGGCTGCTGTCTCTTCGGTCTCTCCTTGTTTTCCATGTATGAGAGCCAGTGAACCAACATATAGACCTTAACAGAAAAAACAAAAAACAAAAAACACCCAAATGACTTATTAACATGATTTTCATAAATTAAAAATACATGTATACAGAAAAATGATACTTACATTTTTTAAGAACACAAACAATTAACGGTTGCCTATGGGGCAGGAGGAGGCTGGATGGGAGTGTAGGGGTAAGTTAAATGAATCCTGGCTCCAAGTTCGATGAGCAGGATGACCTCAAACATCCAAGTCTGAGGTTCTCTACTTGTGCACGTGTACATGAGAGAAAATACTGTGTCACGTCTTTAACATGAAATACTATGTGGTCATTACGTAGTATTGCAGGGTACTTAGAGACATTGAAATCTATTTTTGACTTAATACTAAGCAGAAGTTACCCAACATCATGCCTCTATTATTTCTTTTTTTTTTTTTTTTGGTTAAAATAAAATTCCATATAAATTGAAGAATAAAAGTGTCTGGGGAAGGGCAGTGACTTTTTTTTTTTTTTTGCTTTTCTATATTTGTAATTTGCTTTCATTTGACCATGTATTGCACAATAAAGAAAAATAAGAATTTTTAAAGACTTTTTTGGTTTTCACAATAGCGCAAGAATAAAGAGATGGTGAGGATTTCCAGTACTGAAAAAGGAGGCGGGCTTTTTCTAAAGCTTTGCGATTTCAAAGGCAAAAGCTTAAGCCCAAGCTTCCTGGATTGCTCTCGCCTTTCCCTTGAGAACAGAAGGAGCCATGGGTGTTCTAAGGATCCCCTTTGGAAAGGGACGGCAGGCCAAGGGGCTGAGAGTCGTCTTACCGGGTGGCACTGAGCTCACAGACAAGGGAGGCCATCCATAGGAGCTGCCCTCAGTCCCCCACACGAGAAAATCTGCCTCCAGCCGAGGAAAGTCACTGCAGCACAACAGTTTCACACAGTATTCGTATTCCAAAGAGACAGAACTTCCAGGCAAAGGATATTTATTTAGACAGGTTACAGCTGGAGGAGATGGCGATGCCAGCTCACATATGAAGGCTGGGTAGAGGCAGCATGCTTGCTTTAGGCCTTGCAAACAGCTTCTTTCTTCACCTCCAGGTTCTGACAGCCGTCTCTTCAGTGCTTCAGTGAAACAGCCAATGACTTTGGGAGATGCTTTCAGCTTTATAATATTACGAGCCTTTTTGTAAAGCTCTGTGGAGCAGTTCCTAGAAACCATATGCAATGGGTCTTCTTCCTTTTCCCCTACATCTGAGCAAACTCGATGGCATGTCACAAAACATACAGGGAACTTCGGTCTTGGGAACAGAGTCCCTTTTCGATGTGTTTGCCTGCATCCAAGTATTGGGATCGACAGCCCCATCGCAGCCTATGACGTTATGAGAGGGCAGTCTTGTCTTGTGGAATGCATGGTCCCAGCAATTCATGACATGCTGCTGCATGTTTTTTTCTTAATGGTGTTAAAGCCTCCAGTCCAGGGTCTGAGGTGTATGAACTACCAGAGAAATTGAACCTGGGCCAAATGATTGATTTTCAGTATAAAAAAAAGAAATGAAACCAAAGTTCAACAAAGCTGTGGTGATTTCCAGCTTTCCTAGATATATGAGATGCATACAACACTAACTGAGGAAGGAGGTAGAAAGAGAAAGGAATACACAAAATGATGACATTGAGCAAAGTGTTAAGAACACACTGGTAGGAAGGAAATTAAATTGAGTGAACTGCCCTACCATTGAGTTGCTTAATGTCCAGCCTACACTGAAACAAGCAAATTTCCACAGTTAATAGAGCTATACTTTTTCATGTAACATTTGTGTTGCGAACCAAAAATCTAGAAGGGAAATTGCCTACTGATTAATTACAACTAATAAAGGATCCCTATTACAGAGAACGATTAGCTTCCTTGGCTCATGGCTTCCCACTAATCATCAAGTTTGTAATTTTGCATGATATGATTTTTCTGCATATAAACTTAAAAAGAGAAAATGAGGTAGCTTAGATCATTCAGAGGGGCCTGGATCTGAATTCAAGTGCATGATACCTGGTAATGTTTAGAATGGTCAAGAGCGTTAGAACCAGAAAAATCGACATCCAAAAGTAAGCTGTCTTTACAGGGTGTGTTAAGCAAATCACACAGCCTGTCCGGGCCTGTTTGCTCCTCAGTAAGATGGGGATGCCATCACCATCTGGTTTGAGGCTGGTGTTGGGGCTCAGAGGAGATGGCAGATAAAGCCCATGTCGCCCAGCACTAAGCGTGCACACAGTCAGTGTAAGACTGCTTCTTGCCATCCTGATGTCTTATCGGATGGAAGGAAAAGAAAGATGAGAAAACACAATGGTAACGGATGGAGCAAAGTTTTGGGAGAACTGAAGGAGGAGCTGAGTCTACTTAAAGGCAGACAGTCTTGAAGGAAGGAACACTGTTTCAGTTTTTTTAAATTAGCAAACCTTTCCGCTTTCCACTCACCAAAAGGGAGCTGCAGAAAACCTCCGTTTCCACAACAGAGTTCTGTTCAGTCATGTTTTGGAGATGCTATGCATGTGCGTAGATGGGGAAAAAAAATAACTTAATAGCCATTATCTTTTCATGCTAAATTTTTATTTCAATGTTATGCAACTGCATAAGTATAAATATTTGTTCAATATACAACAATTATGACATCCATAGGGAATTCCTTAGAGAAAATAAGACTGCAAACACTTTATTGCACAGATCCTAACAAACTTTAAGCTGGTAAATCTACAGCTGGGAGTACTAGCGAGGAGCACACCTTACAATCACAGGAGACCGACCGAACAGAACACAGGAGAATTTCTACCATCTGACTGGAGAGGTTCACAACAAACAGGTATTACACGAATGCAATCTTAGGGACTCGGTAGCCATCCAAAATGCAAAAACATATTTGGCAAAAATGATAATACACTATACAAAATATACATTTTAAAATATCATTTGTAAACAAGCAGCTAGTTGTGCTTTAAAGAAAACTGGACAGTTAAAAAGCAAAGGCTGTAAACCATACACTACCTCCCCGACAGACCTGTCTAGATGTCTGGGTGCAGAAGGGTTGGGTTATGACAGCCGCCGATTGCAGGTATGAATTATAAATGTTGAGACCATTTTTGAAATCTACGTAAGTTCTTTCAAAATATTTGTTTCTTCTACAATTCACAACACAGTGATGGGGAATGGCTAGAACCTCATGGGAAAAAAATTAGGGGCAAGGAAGAGAGTTTTTTCGTCACTGTCAACTCATTTTACAATGAAGGACAACCAAGGAATTGGTTAAGTTATGCCTTTGTTTTTGGAGTGGAGTTTACAGCCTCTCTAAATGATTTACAGTCCACAGGGATGTAAGATGATGCTGTGCTTCGGTGAACAATTTTATAGCCTGAAGATACTCAGATATCCCTGCGGGGAGGGGGGTTGGGTGCTGGACTAGTATTTACTGGTGATTTTTTTCTCTTACAAAACAAAACGAAAATCCTGCTATGGATCCCAAGCATCTTATAAATACTTATCTGTGTGTATTTTCTCTTAGTGCCTTAGTACTTATGTCAGTGAGTGCCCTCTTACAATACAAAACGAGCCACCAGGAAAACTGCAACAAAAACACAAAGACCCCCTCAGCACTAAAATGACTGGACAAATCCTACATATTCCATGGTATACAAAATTTAAATAAGGCTTAGCAAAAAGTAAAAAGGACAGTCACATTCAAGCACCAAATAGCTCCAACAAGTCTTTTTGTTACAAAAATGCTGCTCTTTATTAATACAGTATATATTTTTTTTGCATACAAATAAAGAGACCATGTTATGAAATGTATGGAGCTACTTGATGCACCAGGAATGAATGTGAAACCCAGGAACTTGCTAAAAACAGCAAGCTTCATCTACAACATAAGGCCCCAGCTATGTATTAAAATGTATCTGATGTCCTGATTATTCCTTAAAATATATGCTATGATGCCAAACTCCATACCCCCTCCACTTTTCCTCAAAAAAGCAAAGTGAAAGCCTCTTCCAATGCCTAGTGCTTATTCATCAACCTAAATACGAGCAGGTTCGTGTACGGCCAGTTATTTTCTTTTTTGTTCAACAGCAGGGCGGGCGCAGAACTACTACAAAACGTGTGCTTCTTGGACTAGCGACTCATAGCATAAAGGCCTGAGTTTATTTAAGAGCATGAGAAGGAGGGAAAGCAGAACAGAAATAAAAGTCAACGTGTGTGTATAGCCCTCGCTCTACCTCTGGTGAAGAGTTGACACCCACACCCACACACAAGGACAACTGGCCTTGGAGACAGTTGGGCCCAGGATCAAAATGGCCATTAGTGAAATGAAAATGGCTAGCTCCATCTGTTGTGGCCATTCCTGATGGAGGAGCATTCCAGATGCAGTGATTCGAGTTTTAGATCTGGAAATATAGGTAGCCAGATACAGTGCTATCAAAATTTCTGGTTAAAAATACACATACACACTCACAATCTAGTGTATTTCAGGCTTTCTTTCACCATCAACTCTACTCAGAATGTTTTAACTTAGAAAAAAATGTAGCCTTGCAAGAGTCTTTTCAACCACAGACCAAAACACGTGGGTGGATGTGTATATACACGAATGTGGGTGCATCTATATTTTAACAAACACCCAGTTTTAGCCATTTCGCTTCATGACTTCGTGATCAATGGTAGAGCAAAAATCCTACTTAAAAAAAACCCAAACGTTGTAGTAAATGACACCATCAGCAGAAAGGTATCAACTCTACACCCCAAACCAAACACATTGCTAGATATTTACAGAGAAAGTCTTTTCCCTCAACAACCCTCAACCTCAACCAGAAAGAATTTTTTTGTTTGTTTGTTTGTTTTATTTTGTACAAACACTATCTGGTAACAGTTTGCCGGTTCCAATTTGGGAAGGCATTTGGAAGAAGGTCCCCTCTTTCTCTGTCTCTTGTCTCCTAGCTTCTTCAGTGAGGCTCCAGGCTCTGCCGATAGCAGGGGGGGTGGTGTCCCACGACGCTGGTTTCCAAGGTAGTCAAGACGCAGTTACACACGCAGGGTGGGTTTCCCCAGGACCGCCCGGGCCTGCCCCGTCACAAGGCCTTTTTGTGGGGGCTGCCGCGCAAACTCTCTTTCCCCCGCCTCTGTCGCAGCCCAGTGTCCTTCTCAGAAGGAAGAACGATGGGGCGCTCAGTGCTTGGAGCGGGGGACGGCTTGGCCGCCTCTCTGCTCACGTTCTGGTTCCTGGTCTGAGCTGGCTGGGTGGGGGCTGGCTCTTTCCCTTTGGTTTCTCCCACGGTGGCGGTTACTGAGAGGGCCCTGTCCCGGTGGCTGGTGACCACCACCAGGCCAGGGCTGGGGTGCTGGGACTCCAGAGTGATGGCTGAGCTGCGGAAGCATGGCAAGGAGTCGCTCTTGGTCATTTGGGTTCTGCCATCCCCACCAGGCAGGGGTTTCTGCTGGTCCCTGCTGCTGGAGGCTGGGGATTCTGCTGCAGGCCCAGCAGCCTTGGCAGAGGAGGTGTCGCTGGAGGTGGTAGAAGTCTCTGGAACTGCTGGTCTGGCCTCGGGAAAGCCACAGGAGTAGCTCAGAGACTTCTCTGGGAGGGTGGCACAGCGGAGAGAGCTCTGCACCGTGGCTGAAGGTGACCGCTTCATGCCGCTGGGCTTGCTGGCCTCGGTCAGTGGCTTCTGGGGACTGAGTCCTTTCCCCTTGGCCTCTGGCCAGCCCTTCCCAGCGGCTGCTGCCGGCTTCTCTGTGCCCTTAGGCCCAGCCTCGCTGTGCACCGAGGACAAGCCGGCCCCCAGCTTCTCACCATCCGCAGGGGTGTAAAGTGCTTCAGTGCATTTCTTGCCTTCAGACTTGCCAGCGTTGGTGCTGGTGGCCAGAGGACTCGGGCTCCTGTCTGTCTGTTTGCACGGAAGGGGACAATCTTTCACAGTGGATGGTGTGGGGGCCTTTGGAGACAGGTTTTGCCTTTCCCTGAAGGTGGGGAGTTTCTGGTCCACTGACTCACTGGCCCCTAGGAGCCCTCGCCCTGGTGGATGTCCAAGCATCTCCAGTGCCTCTGGGGGACACCGAGCGCTGGTGGGTCTCAGCTTTGTGTCTAGAGGACCCCCTTCCATGGGCAGGGGGCCTGAGTACCCACTGGCTCCCTGGCCAATCACTTCACGGGCTGTGTTCTGGGGATCTGGAAGGACAGGGAACTCCTCTGACACACCCTTACCACTCCCCACCCCAGCTCTGCCGAGGGTCGGAGCGCCAGGCTCTTTGCTCACTGCAGCCTCAGCGCTCGGCTTCTGGGAGGAGAGGGGCCGGTCTGGGAACTTAGACTTTGGAGGGCCCAGGTCGGGGTCAGACCTGGGCTTGTGGCTGCTGCTGTCACTGCGCACAGCAGTGGGCCTGAGAGCATCCTGGAAGCTGGAGTCTATAGCACAGGGCTTGCTCCCCAGCAGAGAGGCAGCAGGGTGGCTGGGCAGAATGCAGTGCTGACAAGCCAGGCCAGGGAGCTCTTTGGTAGGGGGTGGGGGCTGACAGCTACTGGTGAGGTGCTTTTGTGGGGGCTGTTCTTTCCTTTCTGGTTCCCTGGGACCCAGCTGAGAGCTACTGGTGACATGCTTTAGTGGAGGTTGTTCTTTCCTTTCCAGTTCCTTGGGACCCGGCTGAGAACTACTGGTGAGGTGCTTTTGCAAACACTGTTCTTTCCTTTCCGGTTCCTTGGGACCCGGCTGAGACTTACTGGTGAGGTGCTTTTGTGGGGGCTGTTCTTTCCTTTCCGGATCCTTGGGACCCACCTGAGAACTACTGGTGAGGTGCTTTTGCAGAGGCTGTTCTTTCGTTTCTGGTTCCTTGGGACCCAGCTGAGAACTACTGGTGAGGTGCTTCTGCAAATACTGTTCTTTCCTTTCCGGTTCCTTGGGACTCAGCTGAGAGCTACTGGTGACGTGCTTTTGCAGAGGCTGTTCTTTCCTTTCCGGCTCCTTGGGACTCAGCTGAGAGCTACTGGTGACGTGCTTTTGCAGAGGCTGTTCTTTCCTTTCCGGCTCCTTGGGACTCAGCTGAGAGCTAATGGTGAGGTGCTTTTGCAGAAGCTGTTCTTTCCTTTCCGGCTCCTTGGGACTCAGCTGAGAGCTACTGGTGACGTGCTTTTGCAGAGGCTGTTCTTTCCTTTCCGGCTCCTTGGGACTCAGCTGAGAGCTAATGGTGAGGTGCTTTTGCAGAGGCTGTTCTTTCCTTTCCGGCTCCTTGGGACTCAGCTGAGAGCTACTGGTGACGTGCTTTTGCAGAGGCTGTTCTTTCTTTTCCGGCTCCTTGGGACTCAGCTGAGAGCTAATGGTGAGGTGCTTTTGCAGAAGCTGTTCTTTCCTTTCCGGCTCCTTGGGACTCAGCTGAGAGCTAATGGTGAGGTGCTTTTGCAGAAGCTGTTCTTTCCTTTCTGGCTCCTTGGGACTCAGCTGAGAGCTACTGGTGACGTGCTTTTGCAGAGGCTGTTCTTTCCTTTCTGGTTCCTTGGGACTCAGCTGAGAGCTAATGGTGAGGTGCTTTTGCAGAGGCTGTTCTTTCCTTTCTGGCTCCTTGGGGCTCAGCTGAGAGCTACTGGTGACGTGCTTTTGCAGAGGCTGTTCTTTCCTTTCCGGCTCCTTGGGACTCAGCTGACAGCTACTGGTGAGGTGCTTTTGCAGAGGCTGTTCTTTCCTTTCCGGCTCCTTGGGGCTCAGCTGAGAGCTACTGGTGACGTGCTTTTGCAGAGGCTGTTCTTTCCTTTCTGGTTCCTTGGGACTCAGCTGAGAGCTACTGGTGAGGTGCTTTTGCAGAGGCTGTTCTTTCATTTCTGGTTCCTTGGGACCCAGCTGAGAACTACTGGTGAGGTGCTTCTGCAAACACTGTTCTTTCCTTTCCGGTTCCTTGGGACTCAGCTGAGAGCTACTGGTGAGGTGCTCTTGCAGAAGCTGTTCTTTCCTTTCCGGTTCCTTGGGACTCAGCTGAGAGCTACTGGTGAGGTGCTTTTGCAGAGGCTGTTCTTTCGTTTCTGGTTCCTTGGGACCCAGCTGAGAACTACTGGTGAAGTGCTTCTGCAAACACTGTTCTTTCCTTTCCGGTTCCTTGGGACTCAGCTGAGAGCTACTGGTGACGTGCTCTTGCAGAGGCTGTTCTTTCCTTTCTGGTTCCTTGGGACTCAGCTGAGAGCTAATAGTGAGGTGCTTTTGTGGAGGTTGTTCTTTCCTTTCCAGTTCCTTGGGACACAGTTGAGAACTACTGGTGACGTGCTTTTGTGGGGGCTGTTCTTTCATTTCTGGTTCCTTGGGACCCAGCTGAGAGCTACTGGTGAGGTGCTTCTGCAAACACTGTTCTTTCCTTTCCAGTTCCTTGGGACCCGGCTGAGAACTACTGGGGAGGTGCTTTTGCAGAGGCTGTTCTTTCCTCTCGGGTTCCTTGGGACCCAGCTGAGAACTACTGGTGACGTGCTTTTGCAGGGGCTGTTCTTTCCTCTCCGGTTCCTTGGGACCCGGCTGAGAACTACTGGGGAGGTGCTTTTGCAGAGGCTGTTCTTTCCTCTCCGGTTCCTTGGGACCCGGCTGAGAACTACTGGTGACGTGCTTTTGCAGGGGCTGTTCTTTCCTCTCGGGTTCCTTGGGACCCGGCTGAGAACTACTGGGGAGGTGCTTTTGCAGGGGCTGTTCTTTCCTCTCGGGTTCCTTGGGACCCGGCTGAGAACTGGTGAGGTACTTTTGCAGAGGTTGTTCTTTCCTCTCCGGTTCCTTGGGACCGTCTTTCTGCACAGACTGGAAACCAGAAGGCCTTCCACTCTTCTCACTCTCTGGCCTGGGCGGCTCCAGAGACCACCTGGTAGAAGCAGGTTCCATCTTGGATTCCAGGCCTCTCTCTGCGCCCAGCTCTCTCTCACAAGGAGCCCCCGCAGAGCGCAAAGAGGAGTCCTCTCTGGCCGGCAGCCTCACCTCCTCTCGGCCGTCTCTGGGCTTTGCTCTCCCGCAAGGCCCGCATGCTTTCTCCAAGGCCTGGGTCTGGGTGGAGACATCCAGGCGGGTCCTCCCCACCACAGGGGGGGTTTGGGAGTTGTCGCTGGGTTTAGCAGCTTCTGGGGGACACAGCTCCTTGGAGGGGTCTCTGCGGATGTCGGGCCTCACAGCTGACCACTCGCTCCCGACTATGGAAGGGCCCCTTTCGGACAACTCTCTCCCACTCGGCTTCTCTCTAGGGGGGACACTTTCAGGCAAGAGTGGGCTGCGGGATCTAGACGTGTTGGCACCTTGGAGGTTCTGCCCTGGGAAGGGAAGGAGCTTAACGTCGGGGCTGTGGTCTTGGTGTTGGCTGGGGTGGCCCTCTCCCCGCTGGGGATGGCTCTCCATGATGGTCGCTGGGGCACGGGCTGCCTGGGAGACCTTCTTGTCCAGCTTCAGCTCTGGGTCAGGCGGGGCAACCACCGGTGAACTCTGCAGACCCCGGCTGGCCGGTGGGAACCGGGGCTCAAGCAGGTAGGATTTGTTCACCTTGAAGCCGGCAGGGGAGGACTCTCTCTGACCCGCAGTGTCAGCCTTCCTCCCTGTGCTGCTGGGGAGAGCGAGGGGCATGGGGGACTCCACATCACTGCCTGGGCTGGGGCTCTGGGCAGGCTCCGGGGAAGGCAGCTCTGTCTTGGAGGCCTGAGGTCCCGACAGGAGAGCGATGTCCAAGGTGCCTTCAATGGGCTTCAGGCACGACACAGACCGCCCTTCCAGCTTATACTCGGAGGGGCTTTTCCGGACAGGCGACTCTGGGGCAGCCAAGCCCGGCTTCTCCGCTCCACTGTCCACCCGGCCAGAAAGGGCCTTGAGAGGGACAAAGGAGACGGCGCTGAGCTGAGCCGCGTGGGCGCTGCCGATGAACGGTGTGCGGGCCTCGGAGGCTGGCGGGGCCTCCTGCTGCCCTCCCACGGGCCGGCCCAGGCTCCCAGGCAGGCAGTCCTGGGCACCAGCTGTCACCTTGGGCTTGAGCACAGAACAGAGGCTCTCGTCTTTGTCTTCAAGGGACATCTTCTTTCGGAGGTAATCGATGTTGGCCAACTTGCCGTCTAACTTCTCACACCGCAGACCCTCCTTGGCCTGGGGGGCCTTCTCTGCGGTGTCCCCCTTCCCGGAGGTGGACCTGTGGGTGGTGTGACAGAGGCCGTCTTGGAGGGTGCTGTGCGTTGAGGCTCGTTTGAAGTCACAGGTGCCCTGGCCGTGGTCCCCAGCTGCCGTTGCCCCCTCAGAGGCGACACCCTCGCTGGCCCGCACATTGGCCTGCTTGTGGAGAGCATCTTTCAAAAGGCTGCACAGGGGCTGGGCCTCCTGCACGGCTGCTTTGCTTTCAAAATGATTTGACCTCTCTGAAGCTTTTGGATAGATTTTCTTGTCTCTCTCTTCGAGCCTAAAAGCACAGAGGTTTTCCAAGTCACTGCCGAGTCCGTGGGGCTTCGGGCGGGATTCCTGTTTTTCCGAGAGCCCGTCAGGTTTCTTCACCACCACCTTGGCCTTTAGCTTCTCTCGGTCCAGCTCGTCCACAGACTCCTGGCGGCCCAGCTTCCGGGACACGGGGCGTTTCAGGCAGCCCTGCTCCACGGGCCTGGCCCGGCTGAGGGCAGGCGCGTCGCACACGTTCTCCTCCAGGCTCTGCAAGGTCACCTCCCGCTGTTGCTGCTCCCGCGGCACCTCCTCCTGGGTGACCTCAAGGCTGTGCTTGCGGGAGCACAGGTGCTTCTTGTCGCCTCCATAGGAGGGAGACAGCTTCTCCTCCGACTGCACGCGCTTGAGCAGCGGGGACCGAGGGGGTTCTGCACTCTTGGGCCTCACGACGTGCCTGACGATGGTGGGTGGGGAGTGCATTTTGCTGGGAAAGGCTTGAGCCATCTTGGAATTGCCAAGTGAGTGCCCCAGCAGAGGGGATGGGGACCGCTGCGGGGAGGTGGGCTGTGGGGTCGGAGAGGGTGTCCGGGCCAGCGGAGACAGGGGGATGCTGCCAGCTGACTTCCGCCTTCCTGACCGGTAGCGCTGCCCGCTGAGTTTGGGCGCCAGACCATGGAGCGTGCTGGGCCGGACGTGTCCTGACCCTGCTGGGGAGTTGGGAGCGCTGGAGCTTGGGGAGCTGCTCTGGGAGGAGTTAGTGCCTGTGGGTGGGAAACAGGACATTGTGAGCAAGAGCCCCCTTCCCCTTTCTTCCCAGGCTTTCCGACCCGAGCTGTTTTAGATAAGGGCAGTGAACTGTCTCAGCATCTCAGTCTAGTGAATAAATACTTTCCAGATAAACCTCCCCAAAGGTTAACCCAGTACTTCCTGTCTTTTCTAAGGGACCGAATAGCTATATCTTCTGACCTTCCTGTCAATCCTGTTCTCTGTCAATTACATCCCCACCTTCTCTCTTTAAGCTGGAATAAGCTTGTCTTCCAGGATCTCAGCTGGTGGCCCCTCAACTCTTGCTAGGAGGGGAGGTTCACTCACCGGATGGGAAGTCGGGGGTGGAACGGTAGCTGGGTGTAGGGGATCGGGGAGACAAGCTGTGAGTGGGGGACCCTGGGAGGCTCTCCCCTGACGACAGGGATCGGTTCAAGCAGGAGAAACTTCGGCTGGTGTGGAGTAAAGGAGAAGGCTGCTTAGCTAGTTTTTTGAAAAGGGATCTCCTCCTAGAGTGAAAACAGGAGAAAACTGCTCAGATTCTACATTCAAAACCAACCCCCCTTCCCCAAAGCACCAATGCACTGATTCAGTACACCCAGAGACAGTGACATGATGGCAGGTCCTCTTAAAGAGAAGGGTTCCACTTTTACATTCAAAACTTTCCTATGACTTAGAAAGGAAGAGGCTTTGAGAATACACAATGGAAACCCTCTTAATTTCAAGCACTTTAAGAAAAGTTGTGAAAATAGGAAAATATATCTGGTGACTCAGAATCTGCCTGCAATGCAGGAGACCAGGGTTCAATCCCTGGGCTTGGAAGATCCCGAGAAGACAAGGGCAACCCATTCCAGTCTTCTTGTCAGGAATATTTCAGGCACAGAGGAGCCTTGCAGGCTACAGTCCATGGGGTCGCAAAGAGCTGGACATGACTGAGCAACTAAGAATAAATGCTTATTCATTTATTTGTATGTCAGGTTTTGAGGATACTGTTTTTTGCCTGAAAGCTTCCAAGAATATAGCTCTGAACACACTGACACAATTAAATTAAGAGACAGTACAAAGTAAATCCCTGGAAGAAAAACTGTCATGCGGAATATTGGATTCTTTAATGGTGATCTGCTGGGTAGAGGCTTTCATCCTTGAGGGGCTGTTTGCTGTGCTTATTCCATCGTGAACTCCTGAATATTCCTATGGACAATGGAGGCTGTTCATTTACACAGAAAAACTGAGGAAGGTGAACTGAAGCTTATTGTATCAGCAGGGCAGCAGACACCACGCTTCAGCAGAGGGCAAATGTGTAGTGAGTGCCAACAAGCACGTCCTAAAGTTAAAAGCACAGCTTCAGATGGCTTTGAAAAGCAGGTATAGGGTTCCTTCATCTCCAGGGGCTGAGTCACACATTTTCCACTCTACTATCCCTTGAAGCAGTGTGTTCTATATGACCCAACACACACTCAAAATATAAAGCTCACATTAAAAAAAAAAAAAAAAAAGGATATCAATGTATGTGTGTGTGTGCACGGATGTGTACTTTTAATCACAGTAATAAATGTGCTTGGGTCAAAAAGTCAAATAGCTTTATAAGCTTATAATGAAAAATAGCTCTGTTCTGCCTTGTCCCCGATCCCCAGTGAAACTCTTTCTACTCTTTTAGCTGTCTGCAAATTTCTATGTAATGTGCTTATGCTGTTTTTTCAATCCTAGAAATTATCTGTTGATTTCCTACCACCGAAGATGAAAATTTAGCCCTTATAACAATCTATTCCCCTTCTAAACAAGCACATTTCCTCCCAGTTGAGCTAAACCAAACTTTTTGGTTAGGAACAAAAGGTCGATACTTTATTTTACACAATAAATACTGTTCATAGTTTGGCCATGAAAAGCATAATTCTATTTTCCTTTCTTATACAAATTTGTCTTTCCTGGAGTTAACAATCATTGCTTTTTTCATTTGCATATTTTTCTTTTCTAGCATTAAAATCCGGAGAAGGCAATGGCACCCCACTCCAGTTCTCTTGCCTGGAAAATCCCATGGATGGAGGAGCCTGGTGGGCTGCAGTCCATGGGATCGTGAAGAGTTGGACACGACTGAGCGACTTCACTTTCACTTTTCACTTGCATGCATTGGAGAAGGAAATGGCAACCCACTCCAGTGTTCTTGCCTGGAGAATCCCAGGGACGGGGGAGCCTCATGGGCTGCCGTCTATGGGGTCTCAGAGAGTTGGACACGACTGAAGTGACTTAGCAGCAGCAGCAGCAGCTGCACTAAAGTCCTTATACTGTGATCCAAAGCACCAAATTCAAGTGGGTAGAGTCAAGATGCTGTCTCCTCGTGCAGGGAGCACATCTGGACAATTGTTTGGAAGAAACTTCCACACACACACACCCCTCACCAGTGTCTACACAGGGCACTAAATGATACTCAGATGCCTTTCATAGTGCTAATGTGTAATAGACTTTCAGGCAGTAAAACAAAGCCTTTTTATTTCTAGGCTTATTTGGATGCTTTGAAGATCTAGTTATCTTAGAATATCTGGCATTCAAAAATAGCAACTGTATGTTTTTGGATTATTTATTATTACTATTGTTTAGTTGCTAAGTCATGTCCAACTCTTTCCTGACTCCATGGACTGTAGCCTGCCAGGCTCCTCTGTCCATGGGATTCTCCAGGCAACCCAACTGGAGTGGGTTTCCATGCCCTCTTCCAGGGGATCTTCCCAACCCAGGGATCAAACCCACATCCCCTGCATTGCAGGTAGATTCTTTACCAACCACTGAGCTATCACGGCTTCCCTGGTGTTTTTAGATGGATTAAATATAGATATAATATATCTATATAGATATATAGATATAGATATAATATATTAAATAATTAAATATAGATTTAATGGTAAAAGCTACCTGAAGTTTTAGTTCTTCAAATCCAACTGAAATGAAGTCTGGAAACTTAAGAAAAAGCCGAGCTTTTCATGGTTCTCACACATGAGAAAAAGTAATCTAAATTCTACAGTGTAACTACATTCATCTTTTCATTATGAAACATAATGCTGTTATGAATGAATATAAACTCTAGTGTATAAGTACATGTGAACCACAAGGCAACATGTCTTACAGAGAAATAGATCTTCCTCACATGCAAGCATTTAAATTAAGTGAGGAGTAATTTTCCTTCAGTGTGGGAACACACCAAACCCAGGAAGAGGACGGTTCTAACTCACCTTTCCAGACTTTCCTTCTTCTTAGATTTCTTGCTCCGCCTCACCATCCGGCTCTTATAGCTGTTTCTCCTGGCCGGTCCCGTTTTGATTGATGTGTTTTCAAATGGGGTGGTCGTGATTGACACCTTATTTCCACTCTATTAAAAAATGAGGTGGTATTAAAGGGAAATGCTGTGATGAAACAAGGCCAGAAAAGATATAGGAGATCCAAAGACAAATAAACATCCAAAAGGACGGACATGACCACGTGGCAAGGAGCCTTCAGGTAGTGAAGTCCTGGTAAACGGGGTGGAAATAAACAATGTGAGGTCTCCTTAAGGTGGCGGGATGTGGATCCCACAGCTGCTGTGCTCAGTTGAGTCAAACTCCTCGCAACCCATGAACTGCTGCCCTCCAGGTTCCTCTGTCCATGGAATTTTCCAGGCAAGAATACTGGAGTGGGTTGCAATTTCCTACTCCAGGGGATCTTCCTGACCCAGGGACTGAACCTGCATCTCTTGCGTTTCCTGCATTGGCAGGTGGATTCTTTACCACTGAGCCAACTGGGAAGCCCAGCAGAGCTGAGTTTAAATCTGAGCCTGTGACCTGAGCACTTGTTTTCCTCTGGACCATGTTGCAGCAGAGTCACACCTGTCTCCTAGGGCTCATCTGAGGATCAAGGGGATATAGTGTGTAAAGCCGTTAGCACCCAGAGTGACACATGGAAAGGGCTCCACAAAAAACAGTTACATTCATGCCTATGTATTAAGTGTAAACATGCCCAGAGACACTGTGCTCTTGGTTGATTTATTTTTCTTTTCTCTCCTTTTTGTGTTTTTCCTTTGACCTAGAAATCATAAAGCAGCACAACTGAATGAGACTTTTATCTTTAATTATTTTTAGTTTTCTTTTCTAGCACCAGAACCTGTCAGCCCAGCAGAGCTGGAAAGTGTATGCCAGCAGGTGTAAAGCAGCCTCTGCTTTGTCAGGTCGGGAGCGGTAAGGTCATTCCTGGGGGTTTCTGTGCCCCTCGACTTGAACCTGGGACCGAGGCTTGCTGGATAGGCCCTAGGGGTGGATTTGAGAGCAGAGTCAGGGGCCAGGGTGAGGGGGTGCCCTGGACAGGTGGGCAGAACCCTCCCCCTTCACTTCACTTTCACTGATCTCTTCTTGAATTTCTTAATAACCAAGGGAGAATCATATCCTTTCTAAGTCACAGATGGTCCTGATTACCTTAAAAAGATAAGAAGTATACATAGAAGGGCCTTTTAAAAGGCCTATGCCTGGAAGATGCCGAGCAACTCAGATCTAAGTGATGTTAAGAGATGGGGAGTTGAGTATGGTCGGGCAGGGGACTGAAAGAACAGATTGTTTAAATATCAACATCCACTTCTCCACCCAACTTGGAAAGTAATACGTTCCATTATTAGAAGGAAACAATAATGTATATATATTTTAAAAAATCATTGAGAAGCCTGCTGCTGCTAAGTCGCTTCAGTCATGTCCGACTCTGTGCGACCCCATAGACGGCAGCCCACCAGGCTCCCCCATCCTTGGGATTCTCCAGGCGAGAACACTGGAGTGGGTTGCCATTTCCTTCTCCAGTGCATGAAAGTGAAAAGTGAAAGTGAAGTTGCTCAGTCGTATCCGACTCTTCGTGACCCCATGGACTGCAGCCTACCAGGCTCCTCCGCCCATGGGATTTTCCAGGCAAGAGTACTGGAGTCGGGTGCCATTGCCTACCACTCAGCTAATGCTGGTAATATTTCTGTATATTTCCTGTTAGTCTTTTATTAAGCATGTAAAAATTATGCATATATATATATATGTAGACATACTTTATAAGTAATTTTAATCTTAATCTAATAGTTTTTCTTTCACTTCACATTTCGTAACTTTGAAAAACTTGCACTTTATCACTGAATATTCCTTCACATAATTTTTACTGGCTATTTAAAAGTGTTCCATGAGATAGGTAAATCACAATTTAACTGTTTCCTTATAGGTCTTGTTTTCTATTTTCCAATTCTTGTAAAAGTTGAAATAAGTATCTTTATTTATAAATTAGTGTCCTAACCTCTGATATTTTCCTTAGATTATCTAACTAGACTCAATACACTGAATTGGAGGGTCTAGTTGAACTTTTTAAAGACCGGTGGTACACACTAATGCACTAATTTCCAGAAAGTTCATGTCAATTTAAACTCTTACCAGCAGCACATGAGGACCCATCTTAGCACACGCATGTCAGAACTGAATACAAATATTAAATAAATTGCCAATTTTATAGGAAAAAGTTACATCAAGTTTTAATCTTTGTTCTTTGGGTATTAACAAAGCTGGATTTCGTCTCATTTATTTTTCATTGTTTTTATTTCTGTAGATAAGGATTTGTTCATGTCTTACATCCAATTTTGTATCTAAAAATCAATAATCAACTGAAAATTAATGATTTTTGAGTTCTTTATATATTTAAGAACATATAATCCCATACTTTGTGCCATAACTGTAAAAATATATATATATTTTAGGGAAATGGGATTTGAATTTGAACATGGGAAAAAGATGTTTTTCATTCTGAAAAAATAAATTACTTGTCTTATATTTATAAGCAGATGCCAAAACTTTCAAAGTAAACCTTTATCTGGTAGTAGAGACTGGCATTCAATTTATTCTTTAAACTGAAAACTCCACGTTTAAGGATGAAAGGGTCTGGAATGGGGTTTGCTCTTCACAGTTTGACTGAGGCCAGCCTCACGTTTCGGTTTTCCCTAAATGCCTCAGGGGAAGGAAGGGGGCAACAGTGTGATGGGCGTTGCTTCGTCATCGCACTTCTTCCATCCTTCACTATATCACGTCAGAGAGGACACGGAGTCCCAGTGATCACTGGGGCTGCTGGAGCCCACGAGCAGTCTAAGCCTGAACCACTGCCATCCCTCCTAATACAGTCCAGTTTTAAAAATATCATATACATTGTATGAGATAAATATAGTAAAATGCTTAACATTTTTCATTAGGAAAGTTACGGCTGGAGTTTGTTGAATCAGAGCGCACCCTTAAGCTTTGTACAAATGTCCCTTTACACAAGCAGTATTGACATATACAGACTATCATGTGTAAAATACTTCGGGGGAAATTGCTCAAGAACACAGAAGCCCAGCCTGGCACTCTGTGATGACCTAAAGGGGTGGGGTGGGGAGGAGGGGAGGGAGGCTCAGGAGGGAAAGAATGCATGTATAATTATTCACATTGTTGTACAGCAGAAACCAATACAAAATTGTAAAGCAATTTTCCACCAATTAAAATGTAAATAAAAATTTTAAAAATTAAAAGAAAAAACTCAAAAAAGACAAACCAACCTAGTTTTTAGTTTGTGTCTACATAGGGCTGTTTCAGGGGACAGTTCCCTTGACTTATGGAAACACACAAAGAGAGAACCTCCCCAAGAGGAAATACAGACAGAAAAAAATGCAGAGTGCAAACATTTGCTTGAAAAAGTTAATGCTGACAAAAATGGTAAGTAAATGACTGAAAAATAATTTTATGGGGAACAGGTGAGAATTGTGCAGCCTGCCGCCTGGTGGACCCATCAGCTATAGCAAGTGTTGCTAGAATTGGCAATTTGTTTTACTGGGTCCTTAGACCTCAACAAATTCTTTTGAAGAAGGAACAATCTCTTAGAGAGATTCTGTGGCACTATTTCAAAAAGCAACAACAACAAAATGGGGCCAGAAGACTGTCAAATGTTCTATTAAGTTACGCATTACTTTAAACCACTTGTGTGATTAGCGCATGGTGGGGAGGAAGTTACTTTAAGCTGGCTGAACTGAATACAAAAGCAGAAGTCAGGCTGCCCAGCCTCTTCTCTCACTCTGACTCCACATTAGTTCATCATCTGGCCTTGGGTGTCTCCCTGAGCTACAGTGCTTTCGCATTTCTTCCTCTGCACAATACCCATGGGAAATGCGTTCCTCCCATACCTGCGTCCTTGCCCCATTCATACTCTCCACGATCCAGCCCTAGCCACCTGCACACTGCATCCCAGATGCCATGAACTCAGGCTCCAGCCACACTGGTTTACTCATGCACCTCAAGTACTTTGAGTTTCCTGTTTTTGTGGTTTAAAGCATCATTTTATTGTGCCTAGACCATCCTGCACTGCTTCCCTTACATGAACCTCCACCCACCCTTCACAGCCCTGCACAGAAAACCCCCAACTCTCCGCCTGCCCACCGTGGTGGAAAGCTCTCTCTCCTTCTGCACTTGGGCCCTATTTACAGACCGTTCCTTGGCTTGACACCCTGATTGTAGCCTAGCACTGCAACCGTTTCTCCTGCGAACACTGAGCTCTAAGTTTCTGGCAACCAGACCTTACGTCCGGAGCGTGGCGGTATGCTAGCTGAAAGCTCAGGCTCTGGGGCTGCCCTGCCGGTATGCAAATCCTCTTCTGCTCTTTCCTAGCACAGAACCTTGGCTGCTTTGCTAGCTTCTCCTTGCTTTAATTTCTTCATCTGTAAAATGGGGACAATTCTGTGTACAGCACCTGTGCACAGGCTACGAGGATGACCTGAATTTATTCACGCAAAGTGCTCTTGACTACCTACTATTCATGCGCGCCATCTGCTGTGTGACCCTTTGGTACCTCACACAACTCTGCACATTCTGGGGACCCAGTTAATATGTAAAATTGGCAATAATCACGCTCTTTTAGCCCCCATTTTAGTATCCAGGGGTTCCCAGAGTTTAGGGAAAGGAAATACTGAGGCAGCAGCTGGTGTTATTTTAGCTTCTCTTATGACTGGGCATTTAAACTAATGCTGTCCTAAGAAAGCAACCTGGCTGAATAGGGGGTTTCCTGCATTTGAGAGGCTACACTAGGCAGGTAGTCATGTGAGCAGGGGGTATGACTGGGTCCACGTGGCCTCCACATTCCACCATAGTGGGGAGAGAGCGATTTGGTGCTGTGGGAAAGTTCTTTTAGCAAGCTACTTGTAATCTGGATGGAGGTGATTAACTCCCGGTGGCTGGAGGGGTTTGAGGCAACACCGAGGAAGCACACTTTCAGGGATTCACAGAGCCGATGGGGAACGGAACCGAATAACCATGACTTTGCTTCTTTGTGCACGTAAGTTGGTGCTTTCACAGCACGCTCACTTTGAAGCTGAGGGTAAGTGAGACCAAAAGTGAAGCCCTGACACAGGGAATACACTTAATATGTTCACAATCCAGAAGATAAATAAGTATCACACAGTGTCAGTCACTTAGTTGTGTCTGTCTGTGATCCCACGGACTGTAGCCCGCCAGGCTCCTCTGTCCAAGGAATTCTCCAGGCAAGAATACTGGGGTGGGTTGCCCTTCCCTTCTCCAGAGGATCTTTGCCACCAGGGATCAAACTGGGGTCTCCTGCACTGTAGGCTGGATTCTGTATCATCTGAGCCATCAGGGAAGCCCAGTATTGCACATGGATTTCTAAAAATATATATAGCCCTATGTGATGGCTCTTCTACCTTTTTCTGAGGATGCCATGAGATTTTGTGAAGTAGTTTGCAAGTATAAAGCATTGGGTAAACAGCACGTGAGAATACGAAAATATAGCTACTACCCTGATGGTCTGCCACTGACGGCGCATGGGAGTCCAGGACTGGTACTAGTCACTTGATCCTTTGCCAAGAATCACTATTCACATTTAGGAGAAAGATGCACGATAACACAGTTCCTTGGGAAGATCATTAAATCCCCTGTATCCACTCTGTTTCCTTACACGGGTTGCTCTTTTGAGAGCTTCCTTTATGAGCCAGAGGCAGGATCCTCTGCTTAGATGTGAGACAGCACACCATGGCCCAGGAGGATGCCAAACCTCTCCGTTACAGCATGTTCGTGGCATTTCAGGGACATAGGTCAACCAGATCCAGGAATGCAGGCACTCCGTAACCAGAGGAGGACAAAACGTTATAAATGGAATTGACTGACCCTTTTCAGAGACCTTGCCAGAGACGTTCAGGAGAAACATACGTTCAAATTTCACAGAAGTAGGAAGAGGCATTTTAAAATCCAAAATCATATGAAAATGTTGTATAAAATAAATTATGAAAGAGATCAAATATGTCTCAGCAAAATAAACAAAAGGCATATTTCCTAAGGATATGTATATTTCAGCTTGTAATTTCTTCTTCTGATTTTATGAGCAAATGCAAGAAATAATATAAACATATACTGTGCCAGGAACGAAGATGCATGTAGCGTAATACTGCTACAAAGAACGGAAGAGGTCAAACCTATTGCCATTTAAAATCCATCTGACCATCTTTGAACTGCTGATGCCAAAACTTGGAAAACTTCTAGTCAGGTGAGTTGACAAAGAAAAGAAACTCACATATAAAACATAGCTTTATTATCTAAACAAAAGGGAGGTCCTAGAAAAGCTCAAGGAGCACTTGGGAGAGAGAAGTACCTCTCTGCCTACCTTTGTAGTCCCTACACCACTGGAAAGACAAACAGGCTATAGCAGGTAGAGCCTGGGCCCTTACTCACAAAGGGTCGATGTGAGCCAGCAATGGGGTATCCCTGGACCTGGGTCAGGTACTACGAGAGAAGAGGCTGGTCAGACTCATGAATCTTTCACCTCTTCTTGAATTTTGTCTTGGGAAGTCTGAGGTCATTTCAGGGGACTCTCACAGCCAAGGACTCTCAAAGTCCACAATCCTGCTCTGCCTCCCATTTTGGGGGCACTTACTAGGAGACAGTTGTTCCATGGCAGTTGGACAAGTAATATTATCAGAAACAGATGGTGAATGAAAAGAAAAAAACTCAGTTTGAAATGGCAGCCTGCTCCAGAATTCTTGCCTGAAAAACCCCATGGATGCAGGAGCCTGGCGGGCTATAGTCCAAAGGGTTGCAAAGAGTCGGACACGATGAGCGACTGAGCACAGGTGCACTACTCAGTAGGCATACTGCAAAGTGCAGAGAGACTCCAGCCATCTCAAGGTTTTACTCCCAAACTGAACAGCACGTACATGAAGACATAACACAAGTAGCTGTGTGGTGCTTGGCTCCTCCCATGGTGACTTTTGGACAGCAAGCGAGGGAGAACCCTACTAGTCACCTCAATTCTACAACCATTTTCTGAGTACCCAGCTGCAAACCAGGCACCGTGTAAATACAGGGATGACGTGGGGAGCTTTAATAGTAGCTCCATGTCTCTCCTGCGGGGCTGTCATCAGACCTGCCACGTTTTCAGCACGGCCACGGCTGGCTTCCCATACTGCCTATGGCTCTGCAATGTCCCCTCAATATTCATCCTATTCCTCCAGTGAGCAATGCTATGCCTTTGTGAGAAAGTTGACTAGAGTTAAGGGAACCACCCATAGGTATGGAGGATAGCAGACAGTCACCTGTTCCCATGGGGCCTGAAGTCAAGACCAAAATTTCATTAATGCTGTGGACTGATCAATGGCAATAACTTCCCTACAATCTGTTACTTCACAACGGACCTTTGAATGTACATTCTATTACTACTCTCAGAATGTGGGCCAGACCCTGAATCTTTTGAAGAATACACTTGTGTTGGCTGGGGGATGACAGAAAGAAGGATAAAAGTCACTTATCAAAGGCTTACTTACTTATCAAAGACTTTGTACACCCACCTACCTGCACTAATTCCAAATTCCCAAGTTTCTTTCAAGTTTCAGTTCAGTGTCACTTCTCGGCGATGACTCTTCCTATTCACAGAATATTCTCTGCAGAAGTATGGCATTCCTCCCCCTGCTATGGCTCTGGCTAATCAAGCTGAACTTCATCTACCTGCATACATCCCCTATGTCCCTCACAGTCCGCAAGGTAAGAACTGTACCTTGATTTCCAATGTCTACCGTGTCTAGACACGTCACCAGTGTCTACCATGGTACCTGCCTAGCAAGTGCTCTAGAGACAGTCTGAATGCATGTTGTTTAAATGACACGCATGCGTTCATGTTTTGTTTCTCAACAGGCTGCAGGCTATCTGAGGCGATGGCTCACGCCTCTCTGACAGCCCCTAGTAATCCCTCCCTGTGTTCACACACTGAGAAGTCATCTATAAATCTGCTGACATGTAGAACAATCCTACAATTAATGATTGTACTTTTTCTTTAATCACAGATAGGATTTTTTCCTTGAAAAAACTTAAAATCGAGACTTAGATTCATCTTTGTTTTAACCAGATTCATATTTGGGACTATAACTTTATATTCTTTAGCTGCTGCTGCTGCTGCTGCTAAATCGCTTCAGTCGTGTCCAACTCTGTGCGACCTCATAGATGGCAGCCCACCAGGCTCCCCCGTCCCTGGGATTCTCCAGGCAAGAACACTGGAGTGGGCTGCCATTTCCTTCTCCAATGCATGAAAGTGAAAAGTGAAAGTGAAGTCGCCCAGTCATGTCCGACTCTTAGCGACCCCATGGACTGCAGCCCACCAGGATCCTCTGCCCATGAGATTCTCCAGGCAAGAGTACTGGAGTGGGTTGCCATTGCCTTCTCCATTCTTTAGCTAGCAGTGGCAAAGCAAACAGCCCAACAGAAATGAGAGAATGAGTGTAGATCATCTCTCTTCATCACATTCATGCTCTTTGTGATCTTCCTACTCCATTGGCTTGAATCAGCTTAATTCCAAGTAGAGACTGATCTACATTCAAATTTATTTGTACAAGGAGAGAAAGGTCTAGTGACTGCTAGCATCCCTTCTTCCGTTACCACCTATTATATATTCACAGCTCTAGCTTCCAAAGAAACCCAACTCTCATCAAGCTTCAGACCTGACCTCACAGTTTAATACCACTGTCTTCTGCCATAATAGAATAAGATGTACTGAAAGTTGCTAAAGAAAATCGCACTGAGGATGGATGATTTCCAAACAGATTTTACTACGTGTGATACACAAAAAAAGAGCACTCTATTTGTAATTTAGGATAAGAAGAAAACTTAAATTAGGAAGTGACTGTGGCAGATACATGAAAGTGGATTTCATGATGTAAAACCAAAAAATTCATGTTGTTCTTGCCTTTATGTTAAACAGACCACTGAACGCTTTCTCAGCAAAGAGACTGAGTGTGTATGGATAGTCCCTACAGAAGAACACTAGAACTTGAGTGAAGAACTTTTGGTGCTAGTTCTTTCTGGCTACCTGCTTCATCTAGATGGCCCTAACATCAAAAAAGACAGTACCTTTAGCAGGAGCTCTATAACTTCTGTGTGGACAAGTCCGTGCACCGGTTCTCCATTGATGTGTGTGATCAGATCCCCAGCTTTCAGTCCTGCCTGGCAAGCTGGACTTCCTTCTTCTACATTCTAAAATTCAGGAGGAGAAGATACATTAGGAAGCAAACAGATGACAACCCTGACACCTACTGTTCTCTTGCAGCACAATATTCTGAGTTCAACAAATGATCCTGTGATTCTAAGAGGAAACCAGTAAAATATGGCTCACTATTTTTGTTCTGCCATCCTCCTAAAAAGGGTAATTCCTATGGTTCCTTTAGCATTATTTCAGGTGACCTGAGAAAGTATTTTAGAAAAAAAGAAGGCGAGGTGGAAAAGACTAAGAAAAGAAGGATAAAAATAGGACTATTTTGTACTATTTCTACAAGCTTGGTATATAGAGTGGATAATCAGATTTGAAGACTAACAAAATTATTAAAAAGAATTAACTTTTGCTAAATTCAGTCCTCCCACACAGATAAAGGGCAAGCGTATGAAGCAGGTCCCAGACGCCAGCTTACCAGGAAACTCATTTGTTGTTAACTATGCCTCAGCTGATCATTCATTCTCTAGTTTGCTGGGAATGAAAACTGGCCAGAAAGAGAGTCTCACCCAAACGATATGATGCACTGTGTAAATGTCGCTGTCTCCCACGTACACCCGGATGGCTCGAATGGTGAAACCATAGTTCTTCCCCAAACTGTGGATCACAATGGGCTGGTGTGGACTGGCAGAAGCTCCTGAAGAATCTCGGCTGGGAGAGGAATCCCTTGAGGAAGAAGGGTCCGAGGACAGGGAATGGGGAGACATCGGACTTCCCAGCGGAGAGACAGCAAACATATCTGCAACAAAGAAGCCAGTCATCAAAGCTCTACCGACTGAGCCACCAGGGAAGCCGCATTACTGAGCGAGTACTGACGAAACAATCTGCCTCAGGAAAACACTGTAATGGTAACTTTCCTATAAAAGAATCATTCCTTATTACTATGATCAGAACTGATTCTCTTCAAATAGTACCTGCAGTTCCAGCAAGGTTTCTGAGAGGATAATGCAGGTGGATAGAGAAATTTTAAGAAAAACTCACTTCATATTCTTCAACACCAATTCTATCCTGTTTTCCTTGTTTTATGAACAAACACACGTTTTCTTTATGGTTCTTGTCACTGTTTCATCTATGTGAATCTAAACAAATCCTAACTGGTCATATGAAATTGTGCACCCACACCTGTGTGTGTGTTGTGTATGAAAAAGAATAATCTACAACAAGATGCTGTGGTTGAAATCTGAGCTCAGTAAGGGCCAGGCTACGAAAGGCCAGTGCTATTGAAGACTCCCGGAGTGCAGTGAGTAACACTGTGGCCACAGCAAGCTCAAAGTATCCAGACTATCTTTTTTGTAACTCTTGGGATGTGTGCGTGCTCAGTCATGTCCGACTGTTTCCGACCCCATGAACCAGGAAGTCTGCCAGGCTCCTCTGTCCATGGGATTATCCAGGCAAGAATCTTACATCTGTCCAAAGGAGAACAATTAGCTAAATGTATCAATGTCCAGGCTCTTTCACTCTGACTTCATGTGGCATCTTGACACTTTTTTCCTGGCTACCTTCTGTCTCATCCAAAGGCCAGCTGAACAGACCCACGCTGATGGGCAGGGAACTTCAAAACATGCAAAGGCAGGAAGAAGGCTGAGCGGACACACAGCTCCAAACTGCTAAGAAAGCCATGCCCCTGACTCTTCTCCTCAATACATCTTTCCTTACCTCCCCAAACTGAATAACTGACCCACGCTCACCAAGAGGTAGGCTTTCTCACCAGCTCTCAAAGTGGACTGGACCACATTCCACTTACCGACCACACTGGAGCCATTGCCTTGTGCTTGTGAATAGTCATTCAGACTAGGGTGTTTGTTTTAAGGTGCTATACGGACATCTCCCAGAAAACAGCATGCTACAGTGAGCACTACCCCCTCAATGAACATTTCTTTCTGCACAAATCTGAAATTTCAAAAATGTAAACAATCCCTTTTATACATGGTCTGTATTCTTCCAACTTCAAGCCATCTGCAATATAATTTGACTGCCACTTCCATTCTCTTACTGTCTGTCATCTGAGTGATAAGTCACAAGCACCAATGTGTATATTTTCATCTCAGCCAGTGAAATTACACCAGACTTTGTGATTAGTAGAGGCAAAACTAGGTTGTCGAAAAATACCGCAATTCAACAAAATCATAATTAAGCCCAGTTTTTTAAATATAAGGCAGAAAATGACTGGGCTACCAGTAGGAGGAAGCATAACCCAACAGACAAGGCTGGTAAAACTTGTAATTTCAGTGCTGTCTGTGATACACTCTGCATCCCCAGAAATGAAAAACGTATGTTCTCTGTATTGATTTCCTCATTAATTAGATGAGAAAAACTATACTTAGCTTTCTGACACAGATGCTGTAAACAGCTCTGTAAAGGATATAAATGATGCATGGTCTAGGGAAGAAAAATTATTCAGAAGAGGGAAATTTATCACTTAACTTGGGGAGGGGAGAAAGGAAAAAGAAAGAAAACAAAAGAAATAAGCCTTTGTGGGAAGGGATCCTGCCTCATCTCCTGCTGCTGAAAGAAGTGCGAAGGGGTAAGTCACGTTTGTCTTCTGGGAGCCCTGGAGGCCCTCCAGGGAGTCACTCAGGAGGGCTGTGCCAGGGCACCACCCATTACTGGTTCAAGCAATCTTGCATCTCAGCCAGCATGCCAGGGAGCGGGGGGCACATGCACAAGCCACACAGTTTCATGCGAGTTGATGTCTCTACCTCCTGGGATCATGAGGGACAGGGCACTGGCAGAAAGGGACTTTGTGACTTTCCCCGAGGCTTTCTGTTTCTCTGTGCTTTCTAAGCGCTGCCGAGCCATGTGAGAGGCGGGCTCATTGGAGGGCTTGGAGGCATTGTCTGTACTGTCCACACACTCGCTCCGTCCATTTATCTGATCCAAGTGCTCTGAAAAACTGCCAACTGTGCAAAGAAGAAGGGATAAACATTTCAGGAGAATTTGGGATAGGAGAGCTGGGGAGGAGGGAGGAGAGAGAGGGAAGGACGAACACCGGGAAACAGAGGCCCGTGTGGCGCATGAGTCCACGTGGTGTCAGGCAAACATGGAAATCAAGTGACTGGTTCGAGAAAGGTGAGTTGGAGGAGAGAGAATGAAAGAGCTGTCCATCCAGATTCCATTCTCCTTGTACACAGGTCCACTAATTCTTAGTTGACTCCATTTAACTAGAAGAACAATTGCGTTTTAGAATCATTTACAACTTTAATAGACAATTCCTCCTCCTGACCCCACTGTGAAAGGCCATGAACAAACGTCACTTTACGAACCCCATGACCGCCCACAGCGTACCACGATCATCCTATGATACTAGTGATCATCTTTAGCAAGGCAGTTAATACCGGTTTTTGCTAAGTGGACATCATTCAGTCACTTCATAGAGACTTATGCCCCTGTCATCTACTACCATCTTTTCAAGACTCATCTCACACTAGGCTCAGGATGTAACTTACATAAAAGTGCCTCAAGTGTCACCTTTGACCTCCCACACCTCCTTTCATTCTAAGCTCCTTGTAAATTTCACAAGCCAAGACCAAGAGTTTCCTTCACTACACGCGGCATTACCCAATGACTCACTACGTCTTCTTGGCTTTAGTCTTGACACAGACATATGCTGACCTGTCCTGAAATTCCTGGACCAGTGAGAAGATCTGTCCCCCTCTAGGCCAGCCACATGCCTTCTTTATTTTTAATTTTATTACCCTGAATATAAACTGGAAGGGGTTTTTTAAGTTAAAAAATTAGGACTTCCCTCAGCAGAGTAATGTAAGAGAATATGTCACTGATCCCAGTCTGGTAAGTGCACAGGCCCAGTGTGAAGACAGCTCTCTCTTGTCAGCAGTGACACAGTGAAAAACAAGTAACACGACCATCTCTTTCTGTTTCTCCTATTCTTTCTTTCACGGTCTATCAGTTTTTTGGGTTTTTTTTCCTTTCTTTTTTCTTATCACTGATAATACATATTTGTCTGTCCAGAAAAAACAATGCTTATCTCCCTTTTCTTTCTAAATGCTATACTAGAAGCCCCCTGTGCTTTAAAAATCATCAGCACTATCATCACATTAAGATATGCAATCCACAGAGAGAACTGAATACCATTATAAATGATCCTTTGGAAGACCAGCCAGCACATAGTAAAGTGCTGACCATGACATTCTTTGCCTAGAAAAGAGGCTTAACTGGATTTAACTCACATTGCTGTTGCAGTGCTAGACACAGTTCTAGTTCACAGAGGTGGCATGACCCCACAGGCGTGGTCCACGCTAAGGGGAGCCTAGGACCCGGGACAGTGGGGCTTGAGAACCGCGCAGTCCATGGCCACCCAGGCGCTGCAGGCGCTGTAGGCACGGGAGAAGATTCCCAGTCGTCTGTGTGACACCCATCTGACCTTGGGGGCCGTACAGAATAGAGAGATGAGCTGATGTGCTCATAGCAAATATCTACTAAAGAAGATAATCTCAAGGCAAATAACAACCCTCTTTCCACTTGTATATGCCAAACTCAACCCCATTTAACAGTGTATCTATCCTATTCACTCTAAATTAAGAAATCAACTGCTGAGGGACTAGACAAAAACTGCTTCACGAATCAAATCTCACCTCAAAAACCTTCAGCTTGCTCTGGGATACGTTACACGCTCACTCCTCCCTTCTAGTTTGGTTTGGATGGGATCATTGACAAGTATGCACTGGAAAGCTGAATCTCTTCACGATGAATAATTTGTCAGATGCGTTCGAGCACTAACCTAAATTTTCAAGACTTTTGCTTCTCACTGATTCAAATACATTGTAGTCGAGAGAAGGAAACACATACAAAGCTGGGCTTCTCTCAATGCTGGAGTGCGTGTCTTCTATCATCCCCCTGCTTGCCTCTGCCATCTCATTTCATAGCACTGCATATAAACGTGTGAGTCTTTCCTGCCAAGGGTGGATAATGTCACTTTCATGTTCTGTAAATGTCAAGGGTTCTTTCTTTTTGATGGTGGAGCAATATAAAAATCAACAAATTTAATTTTACTACAGTCACGGTTTTCAGATTTCCTAATTACCCTTGGCTATGAGCAAATCAGCTCATCTCTCTATTCTGTACGGCCCCCAAGGTCTTTGATTATTTTTAGTGTGTGTCTGAGGGAGACAGAGAGAAAGGTGGTTTGAATCTATTAATCAAAATGCATGGCAGGACAGAGACAGATTTTTTTTTTTAATTATGAAAGTAATCAATCAAATGCTTAGACACCATTCCCCTCCCCCTCCCTTATAACTTTCTGAGAGTCAGTAGGCAGAAGGATCCAAGAGACCATAAACAATTCATCATATTAAGAATAAATGTGAAATAGAGGCAGCCCTATTCAGAGTAAATAATAAACTAAGAAACACATGAGAACTTAGTAACCAGAAATATAAAGCACTTGACATATCCACATTTGATTTGATACCAAGATGAACAGGAATCCTAGGCTACTAGTTTGTTTTCACACACTTCTTCATTGCTACTATCTTGGCGCTACCAAGTTAGGACATGTGGAATTATCCCACATGGAAACAGAACTGAGAGGAAAAGAGAGAAGGGAAAAACCCAACATTATTTTTCCCCATGATCAACTATGAGCTCACATGAAGTTCTGCAGAACCAGACCTTTTAGTGAGGTGGAAATAAACCCTGTTTGTAAAAGTTGTTATTTTGAAATGACTCAAAACAAAACAATACACTGAATATTCAGTTAGTTAAAAAAAATTTCACGATAATCATTCATGGTTATCAATATAGCATCCTGGATATGGCTTAATGAAAACATTTATTATAGCAACCTTAAGCCATACCCATATTTTTATTTTTTGAAAGCATAAATGCATATTGCTCTGTGGAAGGATGTGCTATGAATAACATTTTTATAAACCAAATAACATCTGAAATGCACCTCAAGGGCTTGCTCTGAGGGGAGAGTAAGCCCAATCATTTAATGAGGACACCTCTGTGATTAAGGGCCGCAAGTATCCACGATACACTGCTGCTGCTGCTGCTAAGTCGCTTCAGTCGTGTCCGACTCTGTGCGACCCCATAGACGGCAGCCCACCAGGCTCCCCCGTTCCTGGGATTCTCCAGGCAAGAATACTGGAGTGGGTTGCCATTTCCTTCTCCAATGCGTGAAAGTGAAAAGTGAAAGTGAAGTTGCTCAGTCGTATCCAACTCTTAGCGACCCCATGGACTGAAGCCTACCAGGCTCCTCTGTCCATGGGATTTTCCAGGCAAGAGTACTGGAGTGGGGTGCCATTGCCTTCTCTGCCATGATTCATAGGCATTCTAAAAACCCGTGGAGACACTGCTCTTCTGGTCAGGAAGGTCTACCTCCCACAAAAGTAACATCAAAAAGAGTTCTCCCAGGAAAGGCCTAACCCCCTGGACTGCTTCCCACACACCACACTGTGTCTCAGAAGTGTCTTCACCAGTTACCTAGAGGCTGGAAACTTGTGTGCAGTGGAGTGGTTTCATAGCCACACAAGATATCAGTTTGAACTGTGTTGATATTTCTGACTCCCCTCTCCCCTTTCAATCTGTGAACCTCATGGCATGAGAATTTTGCTGCAATGACTGAGGG
Source organism: Bos taurus (assembly GCF_002263795.3). NCBI lineage: Eukaryota > Metazoa > Chordata > Mammalia > Artiodactyla > Bovidae > Bos > Bos taurus. The sequence continues at coordinate 12,470,173 of NC_037347.1, forward strand.
TTTAGAGTGGAGACTATTCGGTGACTGGGTATAACATGGCCCCACAACAAAAACCAGCTCCTTCAAGGAAACAGCTACCCATCTGAACACTGAAGGGAAAACTGGCTTACACTATATAGGTGGTGATTTAAGACGCTATTGAGGGTCCTGCTGACCGTCTGACAGGGTTGCTTACTCATCACTTTGAGTTAGATGCAGCTCCACAAGACCCGTGCTGTGCCTTTGCCTCCACAATGAAGAACAAGCTCCCCTACTTCTACTTCTGAAGACCATCCAAGGGTGCCGCTGAAACCCATCAGAGGACGTGAAGGCTTCAGGTGAAGCAAGAAAGACTGGCCATACAGCCATGCACTAAGGAGACGGCTGAGATGTCTGATCTCAGCTCTGAGGAGTCCACTGCCCAACCCTAAGGAGTGAGGCTGTAAGAGAGTCTAGCAACACAAAACACCCACCATCACTGCCTGTCCGAAGCCAGGCCTGGGACTCCGAGCACCGCAGTCACTTGTCAGCTTGGCGGGCGATGCTGGGATGGCAGGGGCCAGCCCACGGCCTTACCTGACAGAGTGGAGCTGCTGATGGTGCTGGCCGGGGTAGTGACCTCGGGCTCCTCCTGAGCATTCTCTGCAGCAGGCAGGGCTGGCTTTTCCGGCTCCTCGTGCAGCTCTCTGGGGCGGGGAGCGGCCCCGTCGTGTTCTGCCTCTGCTGAAACAGCCAGCTTGGGAAGCAGCCCAGCACCGCGTCTATGTCTGTTGCTTTCAGTGTCTGAAGAGTTGGATGTGGATAACTGTTGCCTTAATTAAACACAAAACAAAGTCATATAGCTATAGACACTAGGAAATTGTGTGCAAGGTGAATTTTAGGAAAAAAAAATAAAACAGGTAAAAATGGAACTGAGATAGCCTAACCAACACATGTTGAGGGCAGTGACTTCTAAACTGTGCCCGACCAGAGGTATCCCCAGGAACCGGTCAGAAGTGCACACTCTTGGGGCTTCCCTTGCGGTCCAGTGGTAAGAATCCACCTGCCAATGCAGGGGAAATGGGTCTGATCCCTGGGAAGATCTGATATGCTGTGGAGCAACTAGCCCATGCACCACAAGTACTGAGCACACGCAGAGCCCACACATCACAACTAGTGAGCCCGTGCACTGCAACCAGAGAGCAGCCCCCTCTCGGGGCAGCTAGAGGAAGCCCGTGCAGCAACAAAGACCCAGCTCAGTTAAAAACAAATACATGAAAAAAATGTAAAAGGATATACAATTGTATTTTTTAAAAAAGGAAAAGAGGAATATGCATTCTCAGTCCTCATCTCAGATCTCCTGGGTCAGCACTTTGCTTCCACTGGCCTCCAGGAGATTTGGATGCATGCTCGTGTTTAAGAACCACTGCCCTGGTAGCTACTGTTTACAATGCTTCTTAACAAGCATTTCACATACATTTCAGAATACTCTGAACTCCAGCTTAGTGTTTCCGTGGACGGCAAAGCTGTGCTTTTAGTTTTGTCCCCAGGGTCTTCCTTCTCTTCTCCTGAATTCTGAGTACCTCGATCCATACTGCTGAAGACCTGCAAGGCAAAGAATCAGTACTTATTAATATCTTCTTGAAAGGGATTGTCAGAAGAAAAAAAAAAAAAGTCCTGGGAGAACAACCTGAGAGTTTGACTAAGGTTTGAATTGGGGCCATGTATTCAGAAGGTACTTTCCAATGCTATTTACTTGAGTCCTGAGGTGAGTGGCCAATTGTACAATTTTATTTCCTTTTGGAGTGGGGAGCTATGAATTCATCACATTCTCACCATATCTCACTATGGACTTTGTATCTGCAAACAAAATCCATAGATGCGTTGGGGTTTCCAGGCCTGGGATCAATGCACGCATTAGATTACATTTAACCATGAAGTCAATCAGAAAAAGAAAATCACAGAGAAAAAGACTGAATGGCCCCCAGTCAGGTGCAGGAAGTAGAAAAACGAATTGGAATTGAGAGGGAAGAGAAAAATAAATTACCTGTTTCAAGACCCATTGGGGGGAGATGCAGTGTGTACTTGGTGAGGTATTTGTTTGGCTTATAAATCACATATACCAACAGGCAGCCTCATGTACTGATACTGGGATTTCTGAAGGGGATCATAGCTTAAGCAAACTGAGGTCTCTGCTGTACCACCGGCAAGATGGAAGCAGAAACAGAGAGCTGAAAGTCCAACCCAGGAAGCACTCGCTACACCCAAGCCAGCCAACTGCTGTTCTCATGGGGATGGCCCTTATAGCTCCTATAGTCTCCTGGGATTAGGAGGAAGGTAGCGAAAGAGCAGGAGACAGCAGAGAGGGAGCAGCGTAGGGGATGGCTTTGACGGGCCAGAGAACAGGCACCAGGAGAGCCTGCACTGTCATCAGCTTCTTTCCTGGCTCTGCTCTAGACCTGGGCCTCCCCTCCAGGGAAATCCCTACCTCTCTGTGTCATTCCTGTACCCAGGGAGGGCAGTGTCGGCCAATCTGAGAGCACTCTGGGTAGTCACTTAGAAAAAGCTACGGAACACCCTCAAATCACTCACTGCTATAGAAAAGCTGCACAATAATGATGCAAAATGCCATGGCAACAGAAAACATATCTTGAGTGAAAACAGCAAAATGAAGTTAGGGTGCCCTGTAGATTCATTTCTGTCTTCCTAGGGCCCTGCTTATCTCAGGACTATCAGGTGCGTCTTTGGTTTGTTTGTCTTTTAAATCTTCCCACCAGTCAAAAAGCACCTTTCTCCAACATTGATTTTTATCTATTTCTAAAATTCTAGCTTGGCTGGCCTACTGCCCCTTTAATATATCTTACCCTTTGTATCATTGATTAAGAGATTGTCTCATTTCACAATCAACTGTCTCCAAGAGTCTGGGCTTATATTGAGCACTAAGCCTTCTTCTTTGTGTTGTATCCGTGGGATACTAGAAGAGGGCTCTGCACACAATGAGCTTAAAGTTCTTCTTATAAAAGCAGTGGGAGATGCCTCCATGGCCCAGCAAGAGCTAGACCAGGGTCAATACGGAGATGGTATCAGATACTCCCCAAAGAAAAACCGTGAGCTCAAGTCTCTGCCTCCAAGAAAAAGGGTATTAATTTGTGGAGCTGGAAACAGAGAAATATACCACTGCATGGGGGTAGGAATGCTGGTTTATCAAAATGATGGGGTCACTCTTTTCTCGCCCTAAAAGAGACTCCAAGCTCCGCAACAGCACAGGTGGTTTTCACAATCTTGTAAAGGTATTTAAGGTACCAACTATCTGACCCGCGGGCTTCCCTGGTGGCTCAATGGTAAAGAATCCTCCTGCCAGGGCAAGAGATGTGGGTTCGATTCCTGGGTCGGGAAGATCCCTTGGAGGAGGAAATAGCAACCCACTCCAGTATTCTTGCCTGGGAAATCCCATGGACAGAGGAGCCTGGCGGGCTACAGTTTACGAGGTCACAAAGAGTTCGACACAATTTAGCAATTAAACAACAACAACAAATCTGACCAGTAGGAAATTCTCTAAGAGAGACCCTCTTGTGCCATATTTCACTTACCTTAGAAAACCTATGTGAACATGAGGAAAACTGCCTTATTTCCACATTAAAGTCTTCATCGTTCGTGTCATCTTCTTCCTCAGTCTCCATATGATGGTACTTCTCTGACCGAGCTGCAGGAAAAGGTTTGGAAAGCAGTTTCAATTACTCAGAATTTCAGCTTTTAACTTAGCTATTTTAATTATGAGTTTCTCTATCAAGGCAACATTATGTTTCAGAACTCATGGGTTCAGGACTGAAAGGTACCTATCAAAAACAGAGCTGATTTTCCACAAAGAAAAGGCCAAATAATGTTTTATGTCAGATAATGCACATACTATCAAAATAACTTGTGTCGTCTTCAGATTCCAGTTGGGGAATGAATTCTGCCTTCTGTCTCAGCAAACTGTTCCAGTCTAAGCAACGGAAGAATCGATGCTGTTTGACTTCATATGCACCACCTTAGGGTAGGGAGTGGAGGGAGAGAACAGAGGGAAAAGTGTTCAGTTATCCTCCCAACAAAGGTAAGCATCAGTTTTTAAGAACAACAGAAAAAAAAAATTATCAAGAGAGAATTAAAGAAATCAGGGAAATCTTTTTCATGCTACAACCCAAAGCTCCAAAAATTTTCCCATAATTTATCAGCAGGGGATTTGATTTTGCTAACAGCAGTTGCTATGGCACAGTTTTTCTTTGTTAATTTTTCCATGACTTCCTCCATTTTTCAAAGGTTAATGACACGGCCACTTAAAATCCCATTATGCTGAACCTGGGGACATGGACACACACTGGCCCAAAGCAGACTTGCTGCTTACCACCCCCCTAAAATTCTAAGAAGGTATAAAACGTGGTAATGGCATTAATTCCTCTGGAGGTAAGTGTTTTTTTTGGGGGGGGGGGAATACCTACCACAATCGATTTCTCTTTTCTCTTTTTTAAAAATTATATATATTTAAAAATTATATATATCTAGGCTATGTTGCGGAGAAGGCAACGGCAACCCACTCCAGTACTCTTGCCTGGAAAATCCCATGGACGGAGGAGCCTGGTAGGCTGCAGTCCATGGGGTCGCTAAGAGTTGGACACGACTGAGCGACTTCACTTTCACTTTTCACTTTCATGCATTGGAGAAGGAAATGGCAACCCACTCCAGTATTCTTGCCTGGAGAATCACAGGGACAGAGGAGCCTGGTGGGCTGCCATTTATGGGGTCGCACAGAGTCGGACACGACTGAAGCGACTTAGCAGCAGCAGGCTACGTTGGGTCTTTGTTGCTGCACACAGGCTTTCTCTAGTTGCAGAGAGTGGGGTCACTCTCTAGTTGTGGCCTGTGGCCTCTAGGACATGCAGGTTCAGTCGCTGACCCAGGCATGTGAAATATTCCCAGACCAGGAATCAAACCCGTGTTCCCTGCATTGGCAGGCAGATTCTAACTACTGGAACTCCAAATAAGTTCAAAAATTTTATTTTTAATTGGAGGGTAACTGTTTTACAATATTGTGTTGGTTTCTGCCATATATCAAGATGAATCAGCCATAGGCATATGTATGAAGGTAAGATTTTAATAAAGATGATAATATATAATGGTTATCATTCAATTTCATTGGATTGTTCATTAACATTGGTAGGAATTAGATTCTATGGCCTACAGATTCTTAAATAAGAAACTGGCAAACTTGTTTGATAGATTTATAATACATGTGATGAAAAGCAATCCCAATTCCTAAGTTTTAGGTTTCTTTTTACCAAATGAGCCTGATAGGACAATTCCGTGAATTGAATTAATATTTGTAATTCAGTTTATGATTTTAAAGAGAGATTTTGAAGGGCAGACCCCATCAAAGTATTACACTGTCCCCCATGTAAAGGGACTCCCCTGGTGGCTCAGCTGGTAAAGAATCCACCTGCAATATGGGAGACCTGGGTTTAATCTCTGGGTTGGGAAGATCCCCTGGAGAAGGGATAGGCTACCCACTAGTATTCTGGCCTGGAGAGTTCCATGGACTGTATAGCATACTTTCTTCCCTGATAGCTCAGTTGGTAAAGAATTCGCCTGCAATGCAGGAGACCCCGGTTCGATTCCTGTGTTGGGAAGATCCTCTGGAGAAGAGATAGGCTATCCACTCCAGTATTCTTGGGCTTCCTTTGTGGTTCAGCTGGTAAAGAATCTGCCTGCAGTGTGGGAGACCTGGATTCGATCCTTGGGTTGGGAAGGTCCTCTGGAGAAGGGTAAGGCTACCTACTCCAATATTCTGGCCTAGAGAATTCCATGGACTGTATAGTCCACGGGGTTACAAAGAGTCAGACATGACTGAGCGACTTTCACTCTCCCATGTAAAGAGAAGGTACATATGGTATAAAAATCTCGCCATGAGAATCACACCCCCATCCTACCACCAACATGCACACTGTTGATGGGGGAGGTAAGGAAAATTCAATCCTGAAACAATTTCAGGAAGAGATACTTCTCACAAGACTAGTACCAGGATCTAATCCGTCTCCCAACCAGGAGATGCCCCTCAACACGGGTTGCAAATGCCTCTTTAATGGAGTTGTTACTCATGCTTCTCATCCTGTCCTCAGTGGGGTACAAAAGGAACAGGATGAGAAATGCAAGCTGAATGAAAAGTCTTGGGGCAGGGGAGGCATCTGTAAAGTTCAAAGTCATCGTTCTGTCCTCACTGGGCCTCCCTTGAGCACAAGGAACAGGTTGGCTAGGGCTCCAAACCAGCCAAGGGAAACCAATGTTTTGATAACGATGGAACGAAGAGAAAAACGCCAAGTGAAAAAAATCATCCCCCAAAAGGGAGAATGGGCTCTTTACAAAGTATTTGATTAGAATCTTTTTCTAGAATTCAGTAGGCTTTTCCCTTGTTTACAGCATGATACTCAAGTCTGCTGTTGAGCCCAACAGCAACAGCATCAGCAGCTGGGATTTGAGGGCCAACTTTGACAAGTACTGCACTAGAGACAAGAGGCAACTTGCTTCTTTTAATTAAACCACTGAAAGTAATGCCTCATGGTAGGCATTGTCAACTCCATTTTTTGGATGTGAAAAACAAATACACAATAAACTATACGGGTCAAGATCATCCGGTGAGTAAGGGTTAGAGGGGCTGAGCTGAGGTCTGTCTAAAGACCACCAGTCCATCCTCAGGGCCACAGCACCACATGCCATGCAAGGGGAGGCCTGGTTGAGTTGAGATCCTACCCTGCCCTCTCTCTCGCATCAACTTTCAAATGGATTTACCATGTGGATATCGGGGAAGGGAGCCACACACCCAGCTCCCCAGCATCTCTGCCTAGTCCAACTCCAGCCCTCTGTGCAGCCTGGTTCTCTTCTACCCCAACAAACATCCCCAAACACATCTGCCAGGGACATTTTCTTCCCATGATCTTTGCTTGGAGATGATCAAAGGGCTTAAATATGCATCAGTTCAATTCCTTCACTGTGCCAGTGACACTGAGGTCCAAAGAGTCAGGCCCTAACTAGTGGCCAACCAAGCGGCCTACCAAGCACTGTACAGCAATGACTATGACTTCAGCTGCCACTCTTGGGGCTTCATCAGATGACAGCCCTGGAACATCCAGGTCACTCAACTTTACCAGAAAAGCATAGTTTTCTGGACCCAAAGGCTCAAAAGACACTTCCTGACCATATCCAGAGTGTTTGCTCCCTGACCCACACCTTGGGACACATATTGGTGAGAGCCTTCACTTGCTCTCTATGGAGAATGACAAATGGGCCCTCCCCAGGGAGCCCAGCCCACTGCTGACCCAGTGCCCAGGTCTCACCCATTGGCCTCTGTGCCCCACTGAGAAGCAGCTGCTTATCACTGAGCCCTGTTTTTCATGCACTTCTGGAGAGAGGGGGAACAAAAGAATCAAAAGGACATACCAAAGAAAAATTAACCCTGGGCTAACAACCTCAAACCTGGGGCTTCCCGGGTAGCTCAGCTGGTAAAGAATCCACCTGCAATGCAGGAGACCCCAGTTCAATTCCTGAGTCGGGAAGTCGGGAAGTCATCCCTAGAGAAGGGATGGACTACCTACTCCAGTGTTCTTGGGCTTCCCTGGTGGCTCAGACAAAGAATCCGCCTGCAATGTGGGAGACCTGAGTTCGATCCCTGGGCTGGGAAGATCCCCTGGAAGAGGACATGGCAACCCACTCCAGTATTCTTGCCTGGAGAATCCCATGGACAGAGGAGCCTGGCAGGCTACAGTCCATGGGGTCGCAGAGTTGGACACAACTCAGCGACTAAGCACATGGCACAACCTCAAACCTAGAGTGTGTTGAAAAGCAGAGACATTACTCTGCCAACAAAGGTCTGTGTAGTCTTCTCAGTGGTCACGTACAGTTGTGAGAGCTGGACCATAAAGAAGGCGGAATGCCAAAGAATTGATGCCTTCAAACTGTGGTGCTGGAGAAGACTCCTGAAAGTCCCTTGGACTGCAAGGGGATCAAACCAGTCAATCTTAAGGGAGATCAACCCTGAATATTCAGTGGAAGGACTGATGCTGAAGCTCCAGTATTTTGGTCATCTGATGCGAAAAGATGATTCATTGGAAAAGTCCCTGATGCTGGGAAAGATTGAGGGTAGAGGGAAAAGAGGGCATCAGAGGATGAGATGGCTGGATGGAATCACCGATACAATGAACATGAACTTGGGCAGACTCCAGGAGATGGTGAGGGACAGGGAGGCCTGGCATACTACAGTCCATGGGATCACAGAGAGACAGAGATGACTGGGCGACTGAACAGCAACCTCTTGGAATAGTACAGATGATGGCTTTATGAGCCAAACACAAATCATCAGACACAGGAACTCATGCAAATGTCACTCTCACCATAACAATTCACGAGAAAGGTAAAGGGACCATTTCTTGAGCTCCTGTTATGCACCAGATTAATGGAACCACACACCTCCTCCAACACGCCCACACTCAATCCTACAATAATCCCATGAGGTGTGTAACGTGCTTATTTCCAGAGATTAGGAAACTGAGACTCCAGGCAACGAAGAAATGACTTACGACCTCCCAGCTGGCTTATGGGTGGGAGTCAGTCACATCTGAGCAGGTCTCAAGTCCAATGAGCCCAGCTGCTCTCAATATTCTACAAGTTCAAAAGTCAAGTTCAAGTACAACAAGGTCCCAAATTGCAAGTTAGGGTTTGGCACTAGTGTCCTCCCTTGAGCATTTCTCTCCTTTCACAAAATTTTCTTAAACATCCATTATGTTCTTCACACTCCTTTTCTCAGCCTCTCTAGTCTCCCGGGCAAATGTGCATTCGCACATTTCGTGGTGCATTATTTTGCCCTCTTAATATGCATCAAATCCACACCACTGTCATTGGAAGCAGCATGGCAGACTTGCAGGATTCTCAGACTCGCTCTCTGGGCCCTACTGGGACCCGTCACATTGGATCTGCCTGTTTGGCAAGCTCTCCTTGACAACTCTAAGAGCTTGGGCAGGGTCCTTTAAAGTCTCTTTCAAGTTTCTGCTAGAAGATTTGTTTCTCAATCTGTCAAACCCTGAAAAGACTGAAAGCAGCAGTCAAGGAGAAAATGTGCAAAGATAATTGCAGCAAAAACGTACAGACGTGGATGTTCTGACCAGCATCCATAGCCCTGTCTTGCTAAGTGAAGGCCAATCAAGAGTCCACACATTCCGAGGAGAGGGAAAGGGGCAGAGTAAACAGGAAAACTCTCCAAAGTGACGCACGGACACTGAAGAGAACTCTTTAGCGGGAGTGCTGATATGATTCCTATACCTTGTTAGCTCTACCTTAGAACAATACTTCCCTGGGACAGTTGATTAGACTACACAAACAGATATTTGTATTGTTGCAGGGCAATCTTAAAATGCCTCTGCTTCTCACATTTGACTCAAGTGGGTAAAACCACCTCTCAAATCTCTGCACCACACAGAGCCTTGACTCCCGTTCTTGGACAGCTATGCTTATCTCTTGAACCATAAAGCAAATCCAACTGTATATCACAGACAGAGGGAAATAACCAGTTTGCTAGTCACTTCAGACAAAAGGAAATCCAAATAGGGTGATAAAGAAAGATAAAGAATTCTGTTCAAAGAGTTCATCAGCTCAAAGGTGGGGGCACCCTCACCATTCCTGAGTCTCATACGCCAAAGGGGAAAGCACGGGATTATACAGGCAAGAAAAATACAAAATGACAACAGCAGCAGTGGTGTCACATCTGGTCCCAACAGACAGTGTTGATGATCTTTTATCCTCACGGTAATCCTGGGATGTAGACCTTCCATCAGCTCCACTTTATAGATGAGGGAGTGAGGCACAGAAAGGGAAGCAACCTGCTCGTGATCACACACTTCAGATTTAAACCCAGGCAAGCTGACGACCGAGTTTATGCCTTTACCTTCCATTATATCACCCTTTCCTAGTGAAAGGCCCGCTTACCCATGGAAGAAAGCAAAAAGCACATGGTACTCTAGCATAAAGCCTTCCCAGGTGGCACCAGTGGTAAAGAATCTGCCTGCCAATGCAGGAGATGGAAGAGACGCAGTTCGATCCCTGGGTAGGGAAGCTCCCCTGGAGGAGGGCATGGCAACCCACTCCAGTCTTCTTGCCTGGAGAATCCCATGGACAGAGGAGCCTGGCAGGTTACAGTCCATATGGTCACAAAGTCGGGCACGACTGACGTTACTTAGCATGCAGGCAGGCACTCTAGTACAAAACTCAACTCAAATTAGTTTTCCTAGTTGAGTTCTGATTTTAAAATTTCTTGGGAATTCCCTGGTGGTACAGTGGTTAGGACATTGGCTTTCGCTGTCATTGACCTGGGTTCAACCCCTGGTGGGGGGACTGAGATTCCACAAGCCTTGTAGTGTGGCCAAAAAAAAAAAAAGCTCCATTGAAAGCTTCTTAGATTCTCTAAGGCAGGGTCTTCAAGGTTTCTCTGCCAAGAGCCAGACAGTAGATGTTTTAGGCCTTGTGGGCCACGGAGTTGGTCATGACTACTCAACTCCGCCAAGCAGCATGAAGACAGCCATAGGTAATGTGCAAGTGAACAGCACTGCTGTGATTCAACAAAACTTTATTTACAAAATAAAGATTGGGTCCATGGGTTTTAATGCATCATCAGAAACTCTGGGTAGCACAGCATTCCATACTTAAGCAAGAAAAGAGCTCTCCAACTGAGGAAGCTCTGAGCAAAAGTGGGGAGCACAATATAAGATATATATATTTGGTGTTTTTGCAAATGATTTCTGTCTAGAAAAAACTGGGTGAGAGAATGATCTCATCAGCATCTTCTTATCTTTCTAGTAAAATGGGGTAGGATGAAACAGCTCAGAATAAACAACCCAGCAAGTCAATAATTGTCATTGATGAAAATTGTTATCAATACAGTGTGTATGTGCGATGTGTGCTGTATGTGTGTGTGGGTGTGTGTGCATCATGTGTATTTAATATGTAGACTCATCCAGGTACATTCACATACTGGAGTTGGCTAGGACTGTCTTGCAATCTCTGTCTATTAAGAATATAAGGAAGAAAAGGAATAGGAGTTTGGAAAAAAACAAAAAACTGGTAGTAGTACAGTCAGAAAAAATAATCAGCAAGAAATAAATCTACTACCTCCTTTATCTTGAAAGTTAATGTTTTTTAATCCTCTTTCTTGGGCCATGGTGCTCATCACCATGATAGGATAGCATGGCTCAACCCAAGGCACTCGTTTCTAGTAATTAGTTCAAGTACTGATAACCTGTTTCAAAACTTGTAGATAGTAACTGCTGGGTCAAATCCTTCTAGGGGAAAAAAAAACTCTCCATATTCCTAACCTTCTGTTTCAAATTTTTAAGATTCATGCTTTTCAAGACAGAAGAGTTACATATGCCCTTTGCCCTTGAAGTTTTCTTCCAGAGAAATTTTACTGACTGAAACAAAGTAAGAAAAATTTCTGCTTTCCAAAAAAGAACAACAACAAAACAACAGCCACCAACCCTCATAGCATACATGCTGCTCTGAATCAGAAAAAAAAATTTAAATATTATTATAGTGTATTGTAGTCATATTCTGCATCAATCAACAGATGTTCCCCATGCAAAAAAAAAACAAAAATACAAACCTCTGAGTGCTCCACACTGACATTATTTCCTGCGTATTAGCAAAATTAAAACATATGTGCTCTAACCTGTTCCCAGTCTCTCCAGGGGATTCTGCCTGAGGAGCAAGGTAATCAGATCCTGGGCATCAGGGGGTGGAGCCTCATCCTTTTCAGGCCAGTTGATCTCATCTAGAAGGAAGAAAAGTAGTTGATGGACTGTATTGCTCAAATGGTCCACGTCCCAACAGTACGGATAACATCCAGGAGTCAGAAATGCAGAACTTCAAGTCCCACTCCACCAGCTGAATCGGAATCCACAGCTGATTCCTTCAGTCGATTCCTAGGATCAGTCAAGTCTGAGAAGCACTGTTGCATAAGATACGTATAGTACCGCTTTCAAGAAGGCAGCGTGAGAACATTTCAAATGAGTGTCTCTCATTTACCTTTTTCATTCATTTTTCTTTGGTAGAACTGACACTGCAAATTAGTCCTCTCGATATTAAGAGGCCTCAATATAGTGGAAACTCTAAACTCCTGTGTTTAAGGCAATCACCCACCCAGGGATCATGGGGAGTCAAATTTTCTCTTCTACTATCATACTTAACTGAGAATCTGGCCACAGCTCTAGAGTTCTTCTGCTTTGAGGGGTAAAAAATAATTTTGTGAAATAACTATTTTCAGAGACACAGGAAAGGTTAAAATGCTAAAGACTGAAGAAGAAGAAGAAGAACCGAAAGAAATCATAGTAATGGAAGTATTTAAAATCTGCCATAAATATTAGAATAGGTTCTACATTCTCAAGGAGTTGGCCTGAAGATAGGTGTGCATGCTTGTGTGTATGGAAATGCAATAAAAACATGAGTTATTTCTGTGTGTGCCTGCCTCTAGCTTCCTCTGCTGCAGTTTAAATCTGATTTGGAAAATAAAACATGAATATGCATCTGAGCCGCAAGGCATTGAGAAAACAAAGCCAGCATTTGCTGCTTGTGTTAATTAAACAGTTGATTCCTCTTGCCACTCAGGCCTTGGTATATCAGAAGACAGTCTAGTTATAAATCCATAAAGAGCCCAGATATTGTATAAAAGGGTTATACACTGCAGGCAACTCACAAATCTACTTTGTTCAAGTTTACAAAGATGCCTGGCTTGCAAAGTCAGTGACAGAAAATAATGCTGTGATTAAAAGGCTCCTTATACCGAAAGGAATTATCCCCCTATTTCCACCGTTGGGGCTTCTAAGTACAGTCCAGAAGGGACAAGAGTGGGTGAAGATGTGAGTGATGACTAACAAACTCAGAGGAAGAGAGGCCTTTCTGATCTCTGCTTCAGGAAAATTTATAAAAACAGCAGGTAGGGTAGTAATAGGCCTATTTAATTATCATTTAGTTTTGCCACAAGCCACATAACAATAGTTAGGGTCAGCTTTCAGGTTAAGATCTAAAGGTTATTGAATTTAAATGAAAGATGAACAGCTGTTAAGAAATAACATTACACCATAACAACCACCAATGAAATCATTAACAATCTGTGGATTAAATTTGCTTCCTCCCCATTCTCATTATTTATTATTTGGTAGACATTTGTTTTAGGGTTTATTACATTTTTGCTAATTTCTTCACTGTGCCAATAGCCATTTTCCGCATTTATGCAAATGTTACCCACATTAACCTTTTCTTCCCTGGTGCAACTTTCCTATTATGGAAAGGAAGACTGGACAGCAGTGAAATCATTTGCAAATCCCACACCAATTTCTTTTGCAGATAAAGCACGCCATAAAAATCAGTTACATTGCTAGTACTAAATTCCGCGTTAACAAAACTTGTTCAGATCAATTTCCAACACAAATGGCTCCGCTGAGATTGTGAAAGTCAGTTTCATGCTATGATGAGTGAGTTCTTTTAATTTGTTGGCTAAACCATTTGATAAAGGTTAACATTTTAGTAGTGAAAACAGTAATACTCCCCAGAATTATATTAAAAAGCTGCTTCCCAACGGGAGCCTAGGGATAACTCCTGACAATATTTACCACTGATGACTTGTCCAAATAGCTCTTCTGGAGTGTCCCCAAAGAATGGCACGCATCCAACCAGAAATTCATAGAGGATAATCCCCATGGCCCACCAGTCCACTGGCTTCCCGTAGCCCTGCCTCAGAATCACTTCTGGTGCAATGTATTCAGGTGTGCCACAGACCTGAAAGATGATTGCAATATTAGAATAATTGGAATATTAGACACAAATTAAAATGAGCAAGATGGCTCAATATCAATTATTTTGCCTAGAGTGCACCTGCTCGACCACATGGACAAAGAACTTAAGACCAGTGATTCTAAATCATTGTCTATCATACCAAAGGCAGTGAATTACTTAAATGCCAAACAAAAGCAAAGCTTAAAATGCTGCTTTAACAGAAAACTGTGTGTAACATCTAATTTCAAATTTGAATAGCTTTACTTACTTTGCAAAAACATTTGTAATCCCTGAAATTTAAAATAATATTGCATTTTTTTTCATCTGTCACTCTCAGAGAGTTTTAGTATTTATACAACTGAAATATATTCACATCCTGGTTACTTCATAAAAGCCTGATGGTTGAGACATGTTCACCTTAAGTAACTGTACAGTGAACAGATTGTGGGCACATGGTAATGAGGCGTGCTTAAAGAGAAATGGTCCATGGCTCAGAGCTTAGTACCCGTGATTGTACGACGCATCATGAGTTTCATGAGGACTCTACTGAGACTCCCGAATTCCTTACAAAAACAGTTTTCCATTTGTCTCTCTCACACTCTCACTTGTGAGCAATTACATCATTCGTCTTACTAATAGAGCATAATGCTAGGGGAGGAATGTGGAGGGACCTATAGTTCAAAGAGGTCCTGGGAGAAAAATGGGAGCAATTTGCACTTTATTAAATGTGAGGCTTATCAAGACATCTAAAGCCCCAGCGCTAATATGAAGACAGCCGAGTCAAGTTTTGGTTCTGAATCTCATTGGCAATCCTGTACTTTGTATTAGAAATGATAACCCACTCCAGTATTCCTGCCTGGAAAATTCCATGGACAGAGAAGCCTGGTGGGCTATAGTCCACGGGGTTGCAAAGAGTCAGACCCGACCACAGGTCTAACACTTACTAGAACTGAGCAGCGTGCAACCTTACCTGCTTGTCCAGGAACTCTCGGGCATCCTTCTCAATATGACCCTCATAAAGATTGGTAGTCATGCTCATGAGTCCCACCTTGGATAATCCAAAATCGGTCAGCTTTATGTGCCCCATAGAGGTGACCAGCAAACTGTGAAGCAGAAGAACATACATGACAATACTCCTTTGAAGCTCAGTTTTTGGTTTTTACTTTTCTCCCTTCCACTGACAGTTTTTAAGACTATGTAGTATATAGGTATCAATCTCATTATAAAATCCAGCCTGCAAAGAGATGAAGTCACACAAAGATGTTAAATATATTACTATGTATCTGGCAGCTGAGTGTAATCCACACTGGAGGGCTGGAGGTCGGGACCCGCGCGTCTTCCTTGGAGCATCTGCATACAGCATCACTTACAACTTGCAACTCAGAAAAATTCAAGTATGGAACTCTGACATCTTTGTATTTTCAGAATACAAAAATAGCTGAGAAAGGGCTACCGATAATCCTATGTTACACGTCAGCGACTAAGATAAGCTACCAATCTGTGAGTCAAATGAGATAGAGAACTTGGAAGAAAAATGTAGTATTGTTTCAGATTTTAACTTCTGGCTCAAACTTAAGTTTCTACTCACTAAGGACATGACCTACATCTCTTACACATGTGAAGAATGCACATTTGAAAGCTTTATGAATTTGTTTTCATTTTAAGTAGCATAGGAAATTGTAATAATTTAAAAAATTAAAGGAGGAGTCTAAAAAAATAAAGCTAGCAGAAGGATATATGCTGAAATTCTAATAGTTGTGTTTGGTAATTTTCTGAATGAATTGTTTTTTTTGTACTTCCCAAATCTTCTGAAATGAGCATGAGTTAATTTTATCATAAAGTTTTCAGCATCCTGAAAAAATACTTCTAGAGGTATCTCAAATTAGTGGAGAAAGCATGAAACATTTAATAAATGGTGTCAAGAATACCTAGACTTTGGTGGGAAAACAGTGTATCTGTATCTCAAATCTGTATCTCAAAATGAACTCCACATAGATTAAAAATTAAATAATAAATAATAAATTATGAATAAAACAGAATAGATTCTACAAGGATATCATCTTGGAGGAGAAGAGAATTATCTAAATATGATTCTAAATGCAGAAACTATCCAGAAAACAACTCATGGCATTCTATGTACCTATTATTTACATAATAAAAAATGTAAAAATATAAATTAGCCCTGGCTTTACACTCTTCTGTTTGTTTCTTACAAGCTATCATTATAAACATCACAGCCTTTAAAAAGAATATACAAAAATTATAAATGCTGCTAAAAATAACTTTGGGGAACATTATGGGAGAATTTTAAAATGTGCAAAGCAGCGCTAAAATTTTTTAAAGACAAAAATTTGTATTATGTGAAAAATAGACATATTGCATCAGTGTACATACTTGTCTGGTTTCAAATCCCTATGTACAATTCCATAATTATGTAGATATTCCAAGGCCAGGACCGTCTCAGCAAAGTACATCCTGGCCATATCTACGGGGAGAGGACCCATGTTCTTCATTAACGTGGCACAGTCACCCCCTATAAAACACAAGAAAAAGACTTAGCAAGTACTATATCAGCTGGGATTAAAGACCACCAGTTTAGACTGCAGAATTTCAAAACAGAATGGCCACCAAGTCCATCATGCTCATAAGTGGAGACTGTGTTAGGTAATTATGTTTCTACTTAAGATGTGCTGTGAAGAAAATACAGACTTCTAATTAAGAAGCACTGCTCACGAGGGAGCAGATTTGACCTGAAGTGAAACAAAAAGTTGAAGAACTAGTGATGTGTTTTAGGGACAGTGTGACAATTTAAAATATAATAAAACCCATGGCTGATGCATGTCAATGTACGGCAAAAACCACTATAATATTGTAAAGTAATTAGCCTCCAATTAAAATAAATAAATTAATTAAAAAATATATAATAAACCATTTAAAAACATGGATTCTGGAATCAGGCTGCCTGAGTTCAAATTCCAGCTTTGATTCTTACAGGTGGGGATATCTTGGGCAAACTGGTCTTGGTCCTTTTGTCTGTTATGTCAGGATATGAATAACGTCATCCCTTTTATTGTGAGGATTAAATGAAGTAATCTAGGTAAAGAATTCAGGATGCTGCAACACATATTAAACATGTGATAAACATTAATGATTGTTGTTAAAATAACCACAGCAAAAGTTAAAGTACTGGTGTGGTGAAAAGAACACTGGGTAGAAATCATGCAAGTTATGTTTTTGTCTTGTATCTACTACTAAATATCTAGTGAAACTTGGGTTTCAGTTCATTCATCTGCAAAATGAAAATGCTACTTAATGTTTCTTCAAATTGTAAAGTTTTGGGATTCTGTTCAAATAATTACAAGGGCTTAAATCAGATGCTTTGAAAACTGTTTTGCCCTTGCTTACCTATTCATTTTACAGTTTTATTTATGTTAATAAGTCATGGCTACTGAAACACCAAACATTTCATGTAAAATTGATGGAAATAACATTACTTGAGTATTTAAAAGACAGACCACGAGCTTCCAAAAGAAAAACAAGCTTTTTAAAATTAAACTGTAGTTGATTTATAATGTTGTTAGTTTCAGGTGTCCAGCTTCTGATTCTTTCCATTGATAGGTTATTAAAAGATATTGAATACAGTTCCATGTGCTATACACTAAATCCTTGTTATCTATTTTATATATAGTGGTGTATATCTGTTAACCCCATAGTCCTAATTTATTCCCCCTCCCCTTTCCGCTTTGAAAACCAGAAATTTGTTTCCTATGTCTGTGAGCATATTTCGCTTTTGAAAATAAGTTGATTTGTACTTTTTTTAGAAGTTAGATTTTCTTGAATGTATCTTTCTTCTAACTCACTTTTAATTTCATACCATAGACTGAAAAGGACATATTTTAATACATTCCTTAAGAAGATCCACTGTAATGAATGATTTTATGATACACGATAAAAATAAGTAGGAAAAATCCCATCACCTATATTCTAACTTTAATGACCAATTGAGAGGAGGTACTCAGGATGAAAGGCGGTTTAAAAAAGAAAACAACCTGTTTTTCAAATGGCACTAATTTTCCCTTTGTTATAATAGAGCTGGCACTTGACAGGCAATTATCAGAAGGTAATGACTGGGAATACAGCCATCTCAGTGCCCAGCCTCAGTTCCTCTGCGGATACAACCATTGTGAAGCACAGGGACCGAAAACATCAGCCACACAAAGACAGTGGCCTTGGGCATCAGCGCCATGGTCGCGGTGTCAGAGCTGACTCACCTTCCACATACTCCATGACCATGCACAAGTGGCGCCTGGTCTCAAAGGAGCAGTACATGCTGACGACAAAAGGGTTTTCTGCAAAAGTCAGGATATCCCGTTCCACAAAGGCCTGCTGGATCTGGTTTCGGAGGATGAGGTTCTGTTTGTTAATCTTCTTCATGGCAAACCTCTGCCGGGATTCCTTATGCCGAACGAAATAGACTGCCCTGAAAAGGAGCACAAGGAGTTGGGGTTCAAAGGAAGAGGAGAGGTTTCTGGGTACAGTAAGCCATGTAGGTGGATGTGATCACCCATTTTTTTTTTTTTTAAGTTCACATGACAGCTGGGATTCAGCCCACATTAGCTATGCTGGCAACTATCAACATTCAATTTCAGGTCAAAGTCCTTTGGCTAAATTGATTTTTTTTTTTTTATCCTTTCAATAAAGGTTACAGGTCACACATAAGACATCAAATTCATTTCACTGCTGAAGGATATGGACAGTCTCCAGAGTGAGCTATTTTCCAATAGCTAGCTGTTGTTTTCAGTTTTTTCATAAATAGAACGAAATCCAAAATATAAGTTAGAACAGGAAAACAACGAAAAAAGTACATACATATTCTGAGCTAAAGCCTTTCTAGCATTAGATATCTATTAGGCATTTTTTCACAACTGACTAAAGCAATAATTTTCTATATGATACACATGAGATCTACAAAAAGAGACCATAGATTATTGCTTCTTAATGTAGCTGACTTCCAACTTGAGAGTAATTTACTTCACATTAGCTTTTACAGGGCTTCTTAGGTGATGCTAATGGTAAAGAACCCGCTTGCCAATGCAGGAGACAGAAGAGATGCCGGTTCGATCTTTGGGCTGGGAAGATCCCTTGGGAAGGGCATGGCAACCCACTGCAGTATTCTTGCCTGGAGAATCCCATGGACAGAGGAGCCTGGAGGGCTACAGTCCATAGGGCTGCAAAGAATTCGACATGACTGAAGTGACTTAGCATACACACATAAATTTCTAGATAAATATGAAGTGTGTAATAGGTCATAGGGGGCCGCCCACCCTGCTACAAAGAGAAGCATATTCCTTCACTACAGAGCTCAGCATGAGTTACACCTATGCCTGTTTCAACAGGAAATGCATTTCTCAACTGAAAAGGGGTCCAGAGTATATGGCATTTCTGGTGCATCTGACCCACAGGTGAGGTGCCCAGCAACTTTACCCTAAAATGAGCAGGTTGCATTGAATTTCTGCCAGAAGCCTCACCACCAGTTCTGTCCGGGAAAAGACAATGGACTCCTTGGAGCTTCAAATGATGTACAGAAAAGAAGTAATCAGGAGGAAGATCTTTCAAACCCCAGCTGGAAATAATGAGCAATAAGGAAACTGTCTTGGACAGGCTCCTTTTCTCACAAGTTACTCATTTATCCCATTATTGAGGGAGAACAGGTCTGAACTCAGGTGAGGCAATGTGCAAATACTTAATAATGTACCTAAAGAGCCATCATCATCAGAAGTGTATAATAGGTTATATGAGGCTGTCCTGAAACAAACGCAGTGATAAACTAAGGAATAATTTACCTAAAGAGCTACCAGTCACAGTAAACTCTACCCAGTAGGATGCTTCCCAAACAAACGGTTAGCTGAGATTCATTTCCCACTGGTGATTTTCATTGTCCCTGGAAAAATGAACACAAAGGGGACCAGGACACCCTATATGCCTGCTGCACCAAAATGTCAGAGTGATCCACTGATGTAAATCTTAAGTATATTCAATCTCAATTTAACCAAGGTTCACATCTTCCTCTTAAGCACTCAACTAGGAATTCGTCTTTCTATCAAATGTGTACATCTTTGTCTTTGTCTTCTCATTATATCCATATTTTCCCTTGACTCACAAAATCACACAAGCTGTCTGAACCACACTCCACACAGCCAACTGGAGGAATAACCTGGTGTTCCTATTTCCACTGTACAATAACCTGGCATAGGGGCTGGCCAGCTGGGTGCTCCCTGCTTTCCATGTGGGCTTGGTGTCCTCTTCAGGATGCCCAGACACTTGGGCTTCCACCAGCTGGGTTTATTCCTACACCTGTTCTCCTCACTAGGCTTGATACCATAACTGACTAATTTAAACAAATATTTAAACTGATGGAAAGTGAGTGTGAAAAAAGAAAACATCCTTGTTTATAAGAAAACTGAATGGAATACTTGGGAAAGTACTGATAAATGTGAGTAACTAAATTCCCATCGATTCAGTAAAGTGAAAAGATTCTAAATGTTAAGAAAATAATACAAATCTAGACACAGATTGATTTCAGTTTTTGCTTCACCTATAAAGAAGCTAAAGATGGGAAGCAAACAACATAATACAGTCAGCCCCACATGTCCCTGTCTTCTGTGTATCCTTAGATTCAACCAACTGAGGACTGAAAACATTAAAAAAAATTCCAGAACTCGATAAAGCAAAACTTGAATTTGCCACACTGACAACAATTTACAAAGCATTTACATTGTATTGGGCTTCCCTCGTGGCTCAGCTGGTAAAGAATCTGCCTGCAATGCGGGAGACTTGGGTTCGATCCCTGGGTTGGGAAGATCCCCTGGAGAAGGGAATGGCAACCCACTCTAGTATTCTGGCCTGGAGAATCCCATGGACTGTTCCATAGGGTTGCAGAGAGACACAACTGAGCGACTTTCACTACACTGTATTAGGTATTATAAGCAGTCTACAGGTGATTTAAACTATATGAGAGGATGCCATTTTATTTAAGAGACTTGAGCATCTGTGGATTTTAGTATCCAAGGGAGGTAATACCAAAGAATGACTATTTAACTATGGTTTATATTTGCTGTCTTATAAAGGTCTTACATCAAAAGGCTGGCCAATTTACATATATCTAAGTTAAATTAAAATGTTTAAAGTACATATCATTTTTTGGCGATTTTCTACTTTGACTAACTTTTTCATTAACCAACTTAACTCATTCTTTCTGAATCAAACGCTTTGACCAATTCCCCCCTTTTTCCGATTACTAATTGGATAGAGTAGAACAAAAGATTCAAAAACACTTGCGCTTCTCCTAATTAGAAGCTGATAGTAGAAGAGACATACTCAAAGGGAGCACAGACAAGAACTTGGCCTCGGCTTAGATATGAGACAAGCATTGGCAGATATTGTCATGAAGAGGGATTTCTGAAATACAAAATCTGCTTTTTAAAATGAGTCTCAGAACTGAAAATGTTAAAAAGAGAAAGCCATTATCTTTATATAAGCACTTGCCTATTCTTGAGACTCAACTGGAGTATAGCTCAGTTCCTCTCTTCTTTCAGTGTTTAACATTAAGTAGGTTTAGTGCTAGGATCTCCAGACATATGACATTGAGAATTTCACTTTTAGACTATCAGTAGGTTGCCATTTTTTTCCCTGTTACATCTTTCTTTTCTTTTTTGGCCATGCCACAAGGCATGTGGGATCTTAGTTCCCTGACCAGGGATTGAACTCATACCCTCTGCTATGAACTCTAACCACTGGACTGCCAGGGAATGCCCTAGGTCGCCATTTTTATTTTCAACCAAGCACCACCATTTCTTACATAAATAACTGCAAAAAAATTCAGTATGTGTGAAGACAACAGGAAGTGAAGGAAAAAAGAATAGGATTGCACATGACTTTATGAAAGAACAAAAGAGAAAGAAGCCTCAGGCTCAATTTGACCAGCACTTACACTAGGTACAGTGTTAATAAAGGCCTTCAATCTTTGTCCTCAGATTTTCAGTTCGTAAAATTTGATTTGATTTTCTGCTTCCCCTTGTTATTTTATTTAAAACAATCAGGTAATCCTCAGGAATTAATTGAAATTAATTTCAGTTGAAATTAATCCTATAGGTAGCCTGAGATAACATTTCCTCAGGACAAACATATCTCGTTCAAGTTGCAAAAGTCAACTTAGACTTAATTAGAATCCCCTGCAGCTGGGTTTGTTTTGTTTATGTTCTTACATTTCGGTACTGCTTTGGGAATATTATTTCTAATGCTGAAATTTGTTCATTTAGTAGTAAGTGTTCTCTCACATACTCCTTTCCTCCCTTCCTGTAAGTCAGTGTTCAAAATTTACTCAAGTCAGCAGAGAGAGAGAGGAGAGAGAGAGAGGGAGGGAGAGGCTGAAAAAGAGAGAGAAACAGAGACAAACAGCAGTGGGACAGACAGTCATCTAACACTGCGAGGCAGAGTTGCAAACCGCCCAAGTTTAGTTATAAAACTAGGCTGAACTGATTTGGCTCCCATTTCTCCGCTTTCTGTCCCCAAGGGTTGCTTTCTTTGAAAAGGCCTCTGTGTCTCTTTTCCTATACTGACCCCTCTGTGAAACAGGAAGAGGCAAGGATGGGAGGTGATGCATCGGGAGGGGCAACCCGCTGAGCCAAGCATCACTCCACTCAAGCAGAACTGAGGTGGGGGCGGGGAGAAGCAGAATGGGAAGCAGGCAGGATCTAGAGCAGAATGAATCAGTCCTATGGGGAGTGTGAATGTCTCATGCATATACAATTACTCATGAATCTGAGAGCCTGATACACGAATCCCCGTGGGCAGAGCCTCACGTGGGAAGGAGAGTGCGTGTGTCGTTGAGACGCTGAGAGGAAAGGCTATCAAGAGGGCGCATCTGTCAGCTTGCACACCTGGTCTCTCAGGTAAATGACACTGTCCTTTGCGGGTGAAAAAAAGAAAGGGCAGCAAGGCAAGAAAGGAATGTGAAGTGGAGAAGAGCTGTGCCTCTCAGATACAGTTTACTTACTTTAAAAAATTTTAGATTAGTTTTATTCTTTCACTCAAAATTGTTATCTAAAAATCCTGGTGGAGGGAATTTCCCGGCCGTCCAGTGATTAAGACTTTATGCTCTTACTGCCAAGGGCCTGGGTTTGATTCCTGGTCAAGAAACTAGGCTCTCACAAGCCTCGTAGTCAAAAATATTTAAAAATAAATAAAGAAAAACAAAATCTAGGTGGATGTACTCAATGGAAGAAGGACTTCTATACCCCAATTGAGATGACTAAAAGTTATAAACAAAACATAAAGGGAGACAAGAACTCTGCTTGCAGGCAGTGTGTGACCAGGCCTGGAAGCCTCTTTCCCCACATCAAAGGGTCTTGTGAGAAGAGGATGTATACAGACAGACTAGTCCAATGCCTGGCACATAGGAGGTGTTCACTTCCTACAAAGTGCTAAGCGTGGCTTGAAGGAAGTTTCAGCTTCCAGGCAGGGATCTGAAACCTACTCAACAGAGAAGGAAATTCAGGGCTTATCAAAATTGGTAAAATGGCTTCATGCCATATGAAAGTGAAAGTGTTAGTCACTAGTCACTCAGTCCTGTCTGACTCTTTCTGACGTAGCCTGCCAGGCTCCTCTGTCCATCGGATTCTCCAGGCAGGAATACTGGAATGGGTAGCCACTCTCTTCTCCAGGGGATCTTCCTGACCTAGGGATCGAACCCGGGTCTCCTGCATTGCAGGCAGATTCTTTACCATCTGAGCCACCAGGGAAGCCCCCTTCATGCCATGAACTGTCACTAAGTAGGGATGTTGAGAAAATCCTGACCTGTTACAGCTCTCTCTAAGGAAAGGGTTAGTTTCCAGCATAACCAGTTTTTGAAAGTCAAAGAACAGGTCACTGATGTGAGCAAGGATTCGGCTACAAGGATGCCCAAGAGAGCCTTGAAAGGCTTCAATTCATGGCCCACAAGGGATCCATCTGTTCAGCCAGTTCACAGAAGCCCACCATAGCATCCTGATCGGGTGGGCCAATGGGTGTGGCTTGATTCAAACTTTAAGTTCAAAATAATTAAATCTTAGAGGAAATCTGTTAGAAACATAGCGAGAGATTAACTTGGAGAAGAGTAAAAGAGAAAAAAAAAAAGTTTTGGCTGATCAGCAGAGGCTCCCGCAGGCAGCTTGTAAGCCCATTAATGACTTGGCCTGCGTCCTGGCTGTTTACGGATTCACAGCTTGTTTAACTTCTTGTATATTCCCAACCATTCCCCAAAGTGTGATATACCTCATTTACTATACAGTGGTTTAATTGCACTACAAATGAGTTTACTCAACCAATTAGAACTCCATATACAGCTAAGATATTTGCTCAAATTTTATAGAAGTGCTTCACCAACAATCCTATGCCAGAATTTCACTTCCAATAAAATCAAGCAGTGCGCATACCCACAGATCCCTTAAATCAAAGTTCAGTCTTCTTTCTCATCAAAGAAGAAATCCTCAGAGGATCCCCAGAACGAAAATGGACTAAAAGCCAACAATATACAAACAAAACCCACACACAACCACATGCTAAAAACGATCTTCTCAGGCAGAAGAGTTTCAGTGAGGTCCTTGAAAAAAATAAAACATTGCAAAAAAAACCCAAAAACATCAGAAAGCATTTATAAGCCACACCAGGAAATATGCCATTTGACATAATCCTGAAAACAAATCAGTGAAGCATAGAAAGGACTCACAAATATTTAAGTTCTTCACTAAGTTAATGGTGTGGAAAATATTAGAGGTGAAAAAAAATTCTAAGAAGAAACATCCCTTGTGGCATAACAAACATCGTTTCTATCTCATCTGCTCGTGTGTGTGATAAATGGCAATAAATGTCTACGGGATGGTTTATTGCCCTCTACCTACAGATGGAATTGGGATTCATACTTAATTAAACTAGAGTTCTAGGCTGTCTAAAGTGGATCAGGACACAGTTTGTGTATGAATTATCCTTCTAAATTATTAGTAACTCAAGAAGGATCTTGTCAGTATTGACCTTATGCCATGAGAAAGAAACTCTGTGTCTATAAAACTGAGTCAAGGAAGGGGCACCACTAATACGATCAGACTATAGCATACAGGCCAACTGAAAAAAAAATTCTGGTGTAACAGAAAGACAAAGAATTTTATTACTTTATATTTTCAATCAGCCTTCTTATTTAAGTACTTCTCTTCCAATGCTGACTGCTGGTCAGGCAGGAAATATTGGCTAATTCTCAAGAAGAAATGCTATAAATGAATTTATATATATTCAAATATATATATATAAATATACAGCCAGATGTGTATATGTATCTATATATCTACACACAAAGAGGCATGTGAAAATATGTTCCCTTTAGAAATTTTTGCTTTCTAAAGTCTTTCTCTCCAACCCTCTACGATAATTCCCACCCATGTCACTTGAAATATTTTCTGATGAAGTATCCAGTGAAAAATGATTTGGGCTTCACCTTACACCCATTAATGAAGGAGCAGTGATCTGAAAACTAAAGTCCACAACAATATCTATTTGGCACAAGATCAATGTGAAGCATATATTTCTTAGGTATGTTAAAACACAATAGTTTTCTTGAATTACTCACCCGTAGGCTCCATTGCTGATCAATTTAATCGTTTCAAAATCACTTTCCCGAGGCTTCCTTCGAAGTTTCAGGGAAGCATTAGAGCTCTTGGAGACAAAATATGGATGTTAAAAAAACACAGCACAGAATTTAAGAAAATGATTTTTGCAGCAAAATAACTAATATCTGAATTACATGCTCTCTTGTTTAATATGTTAAAGTGCAGTATTACAGCCAAAGGAACCTGGGGGACAACTTTAAAGATGAATCTTCCAGAGCAGTGCCGATAAACTATTCCTCATGACAGTGGCTCCGTTTCACTGAAGTGAACCTCATTTCTGGGAGATACAGGCACCAAGGTTTTGAAAATTTCTGATTTTATTTATTTATTTTTTTCAGATGTGTCTGACTTTGTGCCACCCCATGGACTGCAGCCTGCCAGGCCCCTCTGTCCATGGGGTTCTCCATCTGTTACTCAAGACAGTGAAGAATCTGCCTGCCATGTAGGAGACTGTGATTCAATCCCTAGGTTGGGAAGATTCCCTGGAGAAGGGAATGGGTACTTCTGTAAAGTATTCAGGTGAACTTCATCCTAGTCTCTTAAAGTCTTTAAAGTCATCTTAAAGTTTTAAGATGTTAAGTCCAAAATGCCAAAGCTTAATTCTGCTTTTAGTCAATCCGAATAGAATGGGCTGGAGTGGCTCTATGCAGGCTAGTGGATCATGTGACTTCTCTGCCCTTGACCCAGAGCATGTCTATTTCACTCCTATGGCAACCTTTCCTGTCTGGAGAAGGTAGCTGGCAATGACTGGGATGGCCAAGCAGAGCATGCCTGTCTTTCTTTACTTCCATTCACTGTAAGTCTTACGAGGGTTTAGATACCAAATTTCAAAAAGACAGTCCTTTTAAAACTTCAGCTCAAAGAATAAACAGTGTTTTGTTTTTCTACAAAACTGTCTCACACTCCATGTGTCCTAGCACTGAGAGGGAGTTAACAGTCATTTTGCTTCCTCTGCAGAGACCAGAATCCCCTCCTCATAATTTTGGAAGAACCTCCATGACTCTGAGGAATCCTCCCCTGCTCAGAGATGGCACCCGCTGACCTGCTGCCCACCATCCTTGGAAGACTAGACTGACCTTCCCACCTTCCTCAACCCGGGGTTCTCTCACCGTCCTGGATGACTTCAGTATCTACACAGAGAGCTCACCAAACAACGCAGTCTGGGTCTACCTGGCCTCCTCATCTCAAACACTCCCTTCTCTACTTCTCCTTGGCCTCTGGCCACAGGACCTGGGTCTTCTCATCCCCTGCCAGCATTCTACCTCAGGAAACATAATCCAAGGCTGGGACCACTTACTTGTTTAGCCACCCCACTGTGACTGCTCTCCACAGCTCGGGCTGCAAAGACCCTGAACCAATCTCTTGTCTTATTAATGCTTCCTCACCTACTCCCGTGAATGACTCCTAAGCCACCTAGACCATCCACCAGAAACTCTCCCTCTGAGGGCTGGAAGATCCCACACCTTACAAATGACTGCCTGCTTGATGGCTCAAAGGGACTTCAGCTTTAGCACATTCAAAATTCTGGCAGTTATAATGAAACTGATGAAAAAGTTGCCTTTATTTAGCATTTACTACATGATGCTGTCCTAACCATTTCACACAGACTACCTCAGTTAATTTTTCATATATATTTTAGAGATGAGGAAACTGAGGTATAGAGAGATTCCCACAGCTAGTGAGAAGTGAAGCCAGGCTTGAAATCTGGCACCCTGACTCCAGAGTCTGGGCTTTTCATCCCCCAGGCTACACAGCTATCCCTCTCTCCTCCCCACCCCTGACACTTGGGGGTGGCCCATCCTGGTTCCTCTTCCTCTGTTCACAAATAGGAAAGATGGTGTCAGCATGAGGACCTCTCACCTGTGCCACTGCTGCAGCCTTTCAGATGGCTTCCCCAGGGTCCCACCTGCCTGCTCCCTTCACCCCACCTACTTCCTGCACTGCGATCAGTGTGACTTTCTTCCCGCTATAACTTTTAGGGTCATCTCCTTATCTACTCCTCCCCTCCCCACCCCTCCATGCCACAACACACACACCTTTCCTCCACAGCACCACAGCTTCCCACTATTCTTCGAAAGAAATGATTTGACACAGATGAACAGCAAGGACGTCTGTGTCCAGTTTTAAGCAGAGCTGGAGAGTTTTAACATGAAGCTGAAGGCTACATGGTCACCGTCACTCTAAAGCCCTCAGAAGCACTCTCCTACCATGTGTCTCCTGATGTTTCCTTGGCCTGGAATGTTCCCTCTGTTCCTTCTCATCCTAGTAACTCCCCACATGTCAAGCATCCCTTCTTTAGGAGATCTTTCTGGACTGGCAAGGTGAAGGTAAATCTCTTTATGTTATGTTCCAGGAACACATGGCCCTTTTTCTTCATCGATCTCCTTCAAGTTTCTCATTTTGATTTTTTGTGCATGATTTCCTTATATTATTTTGTTTTTCTTTGAAGAGAGGGGCTAAAGTTGTATACCTAGTGCCTCATCTATAGAAGCACAACAAATATGTGTTGAACAAATAAAGTAATTAACACAGCCAAAATCTCCAGATGCTCATAGACAGAAAAACCAACATCATGTTTCATCAAGAAAGATACTTACACTCACTGATTCATCTGTTTCTGGTGTTTCTGCTGTCCCACTATCATAGTTTCCCAGTTGAGCCATTTCTAAATTGAAAAAAAAAAAAGCAAGATTTAAGAGAAATAGGACTATTGCAATTGGACAGGACAAAGACCCTAATGCTGGGAGGGATTGGGGGCAGGAAGAGAAGGGGACGACAGAGGATGAGATGGCTGGATGGCATCACTGACTTGATGGACATGAGTCTGGGTAAACTCCGGGAGCTGGTGGTTGGTGATGGACAGGGAGGCCTGGCGTGCTGCGATTCATGGGGTCGCAAAGAGTCAGACACGACTGAGCGACTGAACTGAACTGAACTATGCTATTAATAAAACTAAAGAAAAACTATTTTCTTCAATATTAAAAAAAAGAAAAATTTACTCTATACTCCAAGGGACACATAGGGAAACCTTAAATCCAAAATGGCAAGAACCAACAACTGATGCTTTGAAACTGTTCATTACATGCCCTTTTCCCAAGAACTGCATTCCTTATGAACACTTAGACATAGTCCTACTCAGAAGTGGGCCTCTGCTCATGCTGGCAGGATTCACTAGCAGGTTGACAGAATCACCACAGCCTGGAAGGGGTTTGGAGGGTTCAGTGACTATGCCTGTAAACAGATACTCAAGAGAGGCAAGTTTCCTAGGCTCCGATGGGCATCAGAGATGTACTGACTGTAGCTCAGAGATTGAGTCTCAAGTTGTGATGAGCCACCCTTTGCTCCATTCCTTCACATGCACCGAGAGCAAGCATTCCTAGTACATAAGAATTTGCAATTTGTCAGAAAGGAAGCAACAGTAAGTGTTAAGAAGAATTTGGAGTTGAAATGACTTGAGCTACCACCACTAAGAGCACTTAGTGAGTTTTTAACCTTGGGCTCTTTCTCTGTAGGATGGAAACAATGCTGTTTATCTCAGTTTTTTATGAGTATGACAAGTGATATGCATGTAAAGCTCTTAGCATGTTAACTAACAAAAATTGAGTGCTTATTGAATGTTGATTGTTATTTATTACTATTAATTATATCATGTAAAGTAGTCAGTTCTGGGCTGGATGCCACATGCTTGACACCAGTCTAAAGTCTACCCTAGTGGTCTAGTTAAGAGACAAAGAATTTAATTGTTCAACCAATACTGGAATGCATCCCTGAGTTTATATAAGTAAATGAGAAAACCTAACTCATTTTATGGTTTGTTTTGATTTTTATACTTAAGAAAAAAAAAATGAAACACATTTTATTAAAAAAAAAGAACATGAAAGAATTTTCTTCAAAACTTTGATAGGGGGTTATCTCTAAGTGGTAGGATCACAAATAATTTGAATTTTCTAATTTTAAAAAATCAAACAAGTGTAATAAGAAGTTATAATATTTAGTTACATATTTTTGTGTGTATCTAATATTATTTCTTATGCTCTCAGTATTTCATGTATTCATGTTCTTATAAATATAATCATCCTTTTCTTGGGAGAGATTACACATAAAAGATATGAAGCAAAGCAACACTAGAGTGTTGCCTTTAGAGAAAAATTAACTCCAGAAATTAAAATAACTGGAGATTGACACTATACCAGGTTACTTATAGAGGAAATCCAGGAATTAAAAATGAGCTCAGTGAAAACTGTGTGCTTTCTTCGTGTCATTCAAATGAGTCAACATCCTATGTGACTAGCACTGTGAATTTATGGACTAGGAGTTAAATTATAATGTATT